>NC_066857.1:36765444-38158778 GCF_025177605.1 Cucumis melo | reverse complement strand
CTAGACTTAGTACAAAATTGTTTAGACTAGGTACAAGGGTATAAGATCGTTTAAATTGGTACAAGGATACAAGATCGTTTAAACTGAGTACGAGATCATTTAGATTTGATAAATGATCATTTAGATTTGATAGAATATCGTTTCGACTTAGTACAAGAGTAAAATCGTTTATAGGCTTGGCACAAAATCGTTTAGACTGAATATACAAGATTGTTCTTCAAGTGTTTATTAATCATGAGTGTATTTTTGTTATTTTCAAGTTGTGGACTAAATATTTTTTTGCGCTTTTGTTCTTTTTTTTTTTTTTTTTATAAAACCTCCTATACGTATAATAAAAAAATAAACAAAAATGTTGCGAAAAACAACACAAAATAGGAAAAATAATTAATTAAATAGAAACATTATCAAATCAGTTCTTGTTAAACATAATACCGTTTTCTGTTTCGGAAAAAAAAAGCATGAAATAAGAAACGAGAAAAGAAGGTGAAATATCAAGGTTGGAAAGGGAGATGATTTCGCTTCATTCCCGCTCTTCTCTTCCGACAAAGTGAATTCTCCTAGGTTTTCCCTTCCATCGATTTCACCGGCTGGAACGCAATTGATGGCCTGCGAACGGTTTCTCATTCTTTCTTCCCCACTTCCCAATGCCAGGCTCGGGACCTTCAAGCCACGAACATGGCGTCGCCCACATCCCTCAATATCATCTCAAATTTCAACACGGTCCGATTCTCCAACCGACGAACACAACGATTCTAAGAAGGAGAACAAGCTGAATTTCCTCCAAATCTCTGTAACTCTTACTATACTTTCAACCTCTCTTCCTATGTCCAGCGCCCTCGCTGCCGCCGCTTCCAAAGAAGTGAAGGAACGAAGACGTGGACCTAAGAAATCTTCCGCCAAAAAAGTTGAAGCTCTTTCGCTTCAGGAGCTGCTTTCCTGGTCTCAGGGACTCCCAGCTATCTCAAACCGGATTCCCTATACCGAACTCCTGGATTTGAAAAGGGAGGGAAAAGTTAAACATGTGATTAAAGTTCCTAATGGGTTATTGAGGCTGAGGTCGGAACCAGTAATAGTGATTTTGGAGGATTCCAGAGTGTTGAGGACGGTGTTGCCGTCTGTGGAGAGTAATCGAAGGTTTTGGGAGCTTTGGAATGAGTTGGGGATCGATTCTGTTTGTGTTAATGCATATACACCTCCTATGAAGCCTCCTGACGTGCTGACACGGTTTTTAGCGTTCTTGGAGAGTAGACCGGAGTTTAAGAATGATTTTGTTAAACCTAAGAAGGAGTCCAAGAGGGCTGCAGAGCTTAGGCGTGTGAGGGAGGAGTTAAAGATGGGAAAGGCTGCTGAATTGGCGAAAATGAGGCTGGAAAGGGAGATGATTGAAAAGGCAATGAAGAGGCAGAAGAAAGAGGTGGAGAGGAGGATTAAGAGAGAGACAAGGAGGAAGCAGCAGGGGGAATCATTTCGTGAGGCTAAAAAAAAGAGCGAACGTATGGGACTCATGTGGGTAACTTTAGCCGGGGATCCAAGTGTGACATCAGCCCTTGGTTTGGTATTTTTTGTAATCTTTTACCAGACCGTGGTGTTAGGTTATAGGAAACAGAAGAGGGATTATGAGGATCGATTGAAGATTGAGAAGGCTGAAGCAGAGGAGAGGAAGAAAATGCAGGAGTTAGAAAGGGAGCTGGAAGATACAGAAGGTGAGGCTGATGATATTGAGCAAGGAAAAGGTGAACAGAATCCTTATTTGAAGATGGCTATGCAATTTATGAAGTCGGGTGCTCGAGTTCGTCGGGTTCATGGCAAGAGGCTGCCTCAGTATCTGGAGAAAGGGGTGAATGTGAAGTTTGAGGATGTCGCTGGGCTTGGGAAAATAAGGCTTGAGCTGGAGGAAATTGTGAAGTTTTTCACACAAGGAGAGATGTACAGGAGAAGGGGTGTAAAGATACCAGGTCAGAAATTACTTTTATCGGAAGAACTTTTTCTTATTAATGGTTTGTTAGTACTACAAATGAGCATTTTTTTGGGTTCTAATGTAGATTTTGCCATGTATGAGTAATTTCCTGCTTTAAATGGAAACACAAAGTAACTGGAGCTGTTTCGTTAGGATTCTTCAAGGCTTAAATGTTTATTAATCAGGTGGAATACTGCTTTGCGGTCCTCCTGGAGTGGGGAAAACTTTACTAGCAAAAGCAGTTGCTGGTGAGGCAGGTGTTAACTTTTTCTCCATATCTGCTTCTCAATTTGTGGAAATATATGTCGGGGTTGGTGCTTCACGTGTTCGAGCTCTATATCAAGAAGCAAAGGAAAATGTATGTCTATTTTCATTTGCTCAAATTCATTTTGTTTTGAACCTAAATTTTCTTAAGGAAAAAAACACTGTTTAGTCTGTTCGTTTCCATTATTTGAATGCTAAAGTCTGCTCACTGATCTGTGGGGTATATTACTATTGGTGGTGCTCGGTTAATCTAATATGATATCCCTGTTCTAACTATTATCATGTTTCATATTTCCGTTTCCTATTTTTATAAATATCAATCTTGTCCACTTTCTTGTCTTCTAATTTCCCCAATTCATGTGGTAGAATTTTAAAATGTGCTGTCGGTTTCTCATTTTCTTCAATATTATGTTGGTCATGATAGGCTCCATCAGTTGTTTTCATTGATGAACTAGATGCTGTTGGAAGGGAACGTGGTTTGATAAAAGGTTCTGGAGGGCAAGAACGTGATGCTACTCTTAATCAGGTTGGGCTAGAATTATTGATTCTGCTTTTGTGAATTGTAAAGGTCCTGCTTCGTGCTTAATGGTCTGTGTTGTTGTTGGTTTATGCATTTCAGCTTCTTGTCTGCTTGGATGGATTTGAAGGCAGGGGTGAAGTGATCACTATTGCTTCAACTAATAGACCAGATATTCTTGATCCAGCACTTGTGAGGCCTGGACGATTTGATCGAAAAATTTATATTCCTAAGCCTGGACTTATTGGTCGCTTGGAGATTCTCAAAGTAATATAGTTTTCAATTTTACTAGTGTTGCTGTTTCACTGGTTCCTCACTTCTTTGATGATTGTAAACGTACAAACAAGATTCTTTAAGGTTACAAGACAAATATTTATCCCTTTTCTTCTGTGATTATAGGTTCATGCGCGAAAGAAACCTATGGCTGAAGATGTTGATTACATGGCTGTAGCCAGTATGACAGATGGAATGGTTGGTGCAGAACTAGCAAACATAGTTGAGGTTGCTGCTTTAAATATGATCCGTGAGGGAAGAACTGAGGTACTTTGCTATTGTTTCTCATACTAATAGCATGTTACTTCTATCATTAATTTTGAGAAAGAAATGCAAAGTGTTAGATATTATATTAAATTTGCTTTTACCTGTCAATTTAGGCTTTTGGATTGAATTAGTGACTTAGGAGGGAGGGGGTTATGTGTTCAAGCTCCGCAATGTTATTTCCTCTCCAGTTAAAATTGATTTTAACTTGTTGGACCTTTCAAATTTCAAGCCCACAGTAGAGGATGAATTACAAATGTCTCCTTTAGTACTCGGTGGGATGTGGTGCATCGTGTCTGAAATAGTGAGAGGCAACCCCTTTTAGCAGGCCAGGGGAGAGAGAGGTCGTTAGAGCATGTCCTCGATTAATTTAGCTTGGCGCCCTTATTTTACAAGGGGTAAAACACAGTCATTTTCTAAATTAATGGTGCTTTTTGATTTCCTTCCTTTGCCTTTCACATTTCGTATTATTTAAAATGTGGTTAGTTGGCAGGAGTTCAGGGCCCACAACATCTACATCACAACTTTCTTTGATTACAATCTCTCTCTTATTTAATTGTGTCAATTGAAAATAATGACCAAAAACTAACACAAGCTTTACATGGAAACCCCTAGTACAGGGAGAAAAACCACGGGAGAGTTTTCTTATTATTTTGTTATATTACAAAAACCCTGCCTAGTCAGAATCAGTATAGGCCTCAATTCACCTTGTGTCAGCTTCTTGGACATCAACCTTTTACTAGTAGTAGTTTTCAAATACCTCAAAATTCTGTTTACTGTTTCCATGTGTTCCTCGTAATGAGTCTACATGAATTGACTAACGGTACTTACAGCATAAGAGATATCGTCTAGTGTGGGATAAGTAGATCGACTTCCCCATTAGGGGTTGATATTTCTCTTTGTCAACTGGAACTTTATCAACCGAATTTCCTAGTTTAGCATTAAACTTGATAGGTGTATCAACAGGTCGGCAACCCATCATGCCTGTTTTAGTCAACAAGTAAGGGTAGCCATTCAAAGAGAATTTTGCCCCTTCCCAACAATGAGGGCCAAGGAGCTATATGCAATTCTAATATTTTCATTGCTACACATGGGAAATAAGAGATAAAATTCTCAGATGAACCTATCTGATGATTTGTAGCACCTGAATTTAGAATCCAAGGGTTTTTCCCATCAACATTGATAAGACTGAGGGACTGAGGCATACTTGACTAGGCAATAGCTCCTAGTGTGCTTGGACTAGGATCATTCTGGTTTCTAGTGTGACCAGATGGATGAGAAGTTCCATTAGACTCACTCACATAATCTCGCATTGTATTATGTTTGTCGTTTAGAGGAGTTTCTTACCTCCTGAGGGACAACCATGTAATTTCCAATAATGTTCCTTGGTATGCCACTTTTCTTGCAATGCTCGCAGATAGGGATCGATTTTCCATTGTGCTTCTTGCTGTCATGAGTAGAGGACCTCACATTGAAGACAGCAGAATCAATGGCAGGGACGGGTAGAGTATTCATAGCGCTTGTATGGTCCTCCTCAAGTCGGACGTCAGAACAAACCTCCATTAGGAAAGGAATAGGTCTCTGGCCCAATATACGCCCAAGGACTACATCAAACTTCAGGTTGAGGGCATCAAGGAAGTCATATATTCTGTCAATCTCTTCAATTCTAGAGTATTGTGTGCCATCATTGGGACAGTTTCAGGCAATTTCTCTACAAAGATTCATTTCCTGCCAAATGAGAGAAAACTTGTTAAAATAGGGTGTCACATCCATAGTCCCTTGCTTGCATTCGTGGATTTTTCTCGCAGTGTGAAGAGTCGAGAAGTATTTTGAAGCTTCGAATACAGTTTTGAGTTGTGTCCCAAATATCCTTAGCAGTTGTAGCATACAACAAGGACTTGCCAATCTGTGGCTCCATATTGTTGATTAACATGGCCCGAATGAGAAAATGCTCCCCTTTCTAGAAACGTTCCTGGGAATCACTTGGTTGAGGGCGAGGTATCTCTATTTTCAGGAAGCCAAATTTGTGGCACTCTTCAAGGATCATTTTAACATATTGGAACCAAGAGAAGTTGTCCTGGCCATTCAACTTCTCTCTTGTAAAGATTCCTCTAGTATGTGCCATAGAACCAGCCATGTAGTGGAGGATAAATTAGGGAATGAGTTTACCGGATTCTCGGAATACAACGAGACATTGGTTGGAATGCCAGGATAAGAGGTGTTTGTAGGAGCTCCAAGAGCTGCCTCAAATGTTGCAAGTTGCTGTGAAACATAGCCAATTGTTATTGGGTGGTATCGTGCATTTTTGGTTTAGATTGGGCCGACACCACATTTGGTAGGTTTCCCGGTGAGGTATAGGTGTCGGTCGTCAGTCGGGTAGTGGTGAAGGATTTCAAGGCTCAGATGGTGTGAGGGATTTATTAGGGTTTGCAGCAACTCAGGATTTAGGAAGTGAAGCGACTGGTTAGGGTTTGCAGCAAGGGAATAATTGGCGACTAGAGTGGGTTGCGACGATTAGTTAGGGTTTGCAGCAAGGGTGTAAGCGGCGGTTGGGGTAGGTTCCTGAACACTGGGCAGTCGCTGGAGATATGCGATCAGTGACGGCCTGTTGAGATCTTCACTTAGAGGTGCTACGATTGAAGGGGGAAGCTCACTAGCGTGGTTTGAAGCCGATAGAACCAGTTGTCCATGGTGATGGTGTTGATTCTAGTTGTTGTCTCGCTGATAGTGAGGCTCTCCTCTGTTCGGGTTCCATCAAGATTATTGTCTAGGGTTTTGTCTGTTTCATCGTTATTCCTCTCTAATACCATATTGAAAATAATGACAAAATTAACACATGATTTACGTGGAAACCCTAGTACAAGAAGAAAAACAACTAGAGAGTTTTCTTGTTATTTTGTTATATCACAAAAAATACAAAGAGGGAAGATTGATAAGCAACAGGAGCTCAAGATAAAAAAGGAAAGAATAATTAGGGTTACAAAAAATATAAAAGAACCCATGTGCTTTCAACACACAACAAGCCCACCAATTCTAACAGTGACCTTTCATATTCTGGCAACGGAGGGATGTTGCTGGTCTGAGCATCGCTATCTGTCTTCTCTAGCACCAAGGATGGGTCGTGGATGAGATTCAGGGCCTCGGAGGGGCTTCTTGAGAAAGAAGGGGCCATTTTGTGTTTTGGATGCATCTAGATATGAAGGGAAGAACAAGATGTCAACTTCTCCATCCTCCCTAACTTGCCTAACTTGTATTTAGTCAATGGGATTTTTGAAGTTTTTAACAACTAAACTTCCTTTGGTAATACTTAGGGGATCCATAAGCTCAATATCGCCAAAGTTCAAAGAAATATTCCCTCGGTTAAATTCTGTAATTTTGATAGTGGTGGCATGAAACCACATAAGTTCTGTTTGACCTAAATTTCGAGCTTCACTCCAATTCGTGAGGTTGAGTGTTTTTATTGCTATGTCTTCCAATCCCCCAAAATAATCTTCGATCGCTTCAAAGGTTTTTCTGCACCAGTAATCCAAAGGCAGGTTTTAAATTTGTCCCACTTTTTGAATGTGAGATGAAAAGATCCATCACCTACCATCTTCTTACTTCGATGATGAAATCCTCTATTGAGCCCTGATCAATACTAATAAGAGTGTTTTTGTCATACAGAGGATTAATAATGATGCATGTCTCCAGTGTTTTAAAAGGTGCTTTGAGGCGTGCGCCTAGACGCAATGTGCACATCTTGCGCTTATTTATGGAGAGGCGAGGCGCGGATGATGAGGCGTTGCTGAGGCATGCGCCTTCCTCCAGGCACGGGCTTTTACGTTTGGGTTGGGCTTTAATTTTTTTAAAAAATTATTATACCTATTACGTGTTTTACCTATTGTTTTTTACCTATTACGTGTAACTTGGGTGTGAAGAAACGAAACGACTTTTACTCATCTTCTTCCACGACTTGACTTCAAGTTTCAACTCTTCCGTTCCGCGTCCCTTTTCGCTTCTGCCTTCCATTCCATTCCGTCACTCTTCTGCCCCATTCTGCGGAAATTCTGTCACCGGCGCCAAAGAAGATTTCTTTTCCTCCCTATTGTCTTCTTTCCGTGTATTTCAAAGTCATTATTTTATCACAACACTTGTAATAAGCTATTATCATTGTTTGTTGGTTTGTACAGTGTTGATTTTGGTTTAGTCCTTTATTTTTGTACCTTTGTCGATGTACTATTGTCGTTTGTATTCTCGTTTCCGATTTTTGTGGATATGATGAGGGGAATATAGGGTGTCAACCTAGTTGAGATGTTCAGGTGCGTCCACTTATCCTTTGGTCTCTTTATTTATACTAATAGTATGTCTCTCTTGTATTTTGAGTTTTTTCCTTAATAATGAGGTCAGTCTTCTTTTCAAAAAATAAAAAAATAAAAAATAAACTCTTCATTAGCAAAAAATATCATGTGTATATCTTTAATATTGCTCTACTTGTATTGGTAACAAAATACTGTTTTTTTTTCTCTAGTTATTGATTCATATTGTTAATTTTTCTTTTCCCTTTTGTGACTTTAGGCTTCCTACTGAAATATTGTGACTTCGCCCATGCAATAGATTGCCCTATTATCAGGAAAAATTTATCTGATTTTTGCAGATTACAACCGATGACTTATTGCAAGCTGCTCAAATAGAAGAAAGGGGAATGCTAGATAGGAAGGAAAGAAGCCCAGACACATGGAAGCAAGTGGCCATTAATGAAGCAGCAATGGCTGTTGTGGGCGTGAACTTTCCTGATCTTGGAAATATTGAATTTGTATGGTCTTAATCATTGACTTCTCCATTTTTCTCATGCACTAGAATTATCCACTACTTTTGCATTTGATATTCCTGAAGTAGATTGAATTGAATAACTAACATTAGGAAGGAACAAAAGAAAGGATTGTCAGTTTAACAGCAACGAAGTACTTCTGTACATGATTCTTGATCAACTTGAAACTTCGGTACCAACACTTGAATAATCAGAGTTCTTGTGGGACCCCTCTTATTGTATAACTCATACTTTTGAGTCGTTTGACTTCTCAAGATGTACAATGATACATCTAATACATAAACAGAGTGAGTGTGTAAATGATATATCTAATATTTGAACAAAGTTCCTTTTGACTTCTCAGTATGTACAACGTTAGCAACACTATAATGTTTTGGAAATATAACCATTATGTTAGGAACCAAGGTAGTATGGGACGTGTCCTACAATGTTTAGGTGGGATGATTAATGTGGTACTTAAGTGGCTTGGCTTTCCCATCCTAATAGTTGACTTTTGGGGTGTGGTTTTTCAAGGTGGTTAAATACTAACAGTGGTACCAGAGTAAGGTAGCAACATTGTGAAGTGGAACCGACGATGGTTTCTGATCAGGTGTGGCTGAGTGAAGTACCATCAGGACGTCGGCTTTCCGGAAATGGGATATTATTAGGAACAAAGGTAAGTATGGATGCCTTTGTCACACATTGGTTTGAATGGGATGACCAACGTGGTACTTAGCTGCTTGGCTCTCCCACCCACCCTGACTGCTGACTTTTGGGATGTGGTTTTTCAAGGTGCTTAAGTACCTAACACATTCTTGTTGAGAATTCTTCATCTTTATTTGCTGCCCACTGTTAGACTTCCAATACTGAAGACATATAGAAGAAGAAAGAAAAAGATGCCAAATTAAGTATTTTGAAGTTATTTTGTTTGAGTTTTTACTTTGCTTAAGTTTTTACTATGTTTGGTCTTTTATTTAGCGTTGGACTTTTAACTTAATTTAGTATGGCTTGGGCCCAGAGGGGTGTAGCCCGTTATGTAATTATTTTTCTGTTTAGTATCTTGTGTGTGTGTTGGGGAAGAATATGGAAAGTATTTGGTAGTAGCTGAACTTCAGTGAAGAATATGGAAAGTATTCTCAAATTTCCGGTGCATAAAATCGTAAGGGAAACGGTTAGACCTCCCATAATATTGCAATATAGTAGGAGAAAGAAGAAAGAGAATGCGGAAGAGAAGAAAGAGAATGCAGAAGTGAATGGGTAGTTTTAAGTGAATGTGTAGTTGCTGGATCTTACAGTTATTAAGGAGAGAAGGGGTAGTTTAAATGGAGAGAGGAGGGTCTGTGAGTGGGGAAAAAAATTCAGTTTGTGGGTGGGCTGTTTATCCTTGAGAGGAGGATAACAGAGTGTGTTTGTTCTTGTTGCTCTATTGTATTTTGTGTTTTATTTCCAAAATTGATAATCTATCGATCTGTCTTTGTACTGAAGTATCTTTTACCAAGTTGAATAAAGAACATCTACACTAATGTTCTATCAAATTGGTATCAGAGCGTTTGCCCTGGGTAAAGGAAAGACGATGACATAGAAAAGAATTGAAGAGAAATTAGAGAGGTTTCATCAAGAGATTTCCGGCATATGCGTCGAACTTCATAAATTGCCAGCAATTGAAGAAAATCTTGTATCATTGACTAAAACAAAAAGAGCATTGAACAGCTGGGAATTCAAACTGAGAAGCAACAACAGCTGTTAATGAAGTATGTAGAAGGCAAAGGGAAAGAAACGTTGATGAATTCGGTAGCTGGAGAAGGGTCATCGAATAGAAATATAGTGAATGACAGCACCATTGATGGAGTCGAAACAATGATGAAGGAGGTGAAGAATGAGGGTCAGACCAGCAAAGCTGAAGGTGATGAGCATTTGAGCGACTGCAACAAATTTGAGAAGGTTGATATGCCGGTGTTTAGTGGGTCAGATTCAGATTCTTGGCTGTTCCAAGCTGATTGTTATTTTCAAATTCACAAGCCATCTGATTTGGAGAAGTTAACAGTCGTTGTGATCAGTTTTGATAGGGCTGCACTTGATTGGTACCAGTCACAGAAAGAACGTGAACCGTTTGTGAATTGGTCAAATCTTAAGCAACGATTGTTGGTTCGATTTCGATCGGTAAGAGAACGTTCCATTTGTTGCAGATTTTTGGCGATTAAGTAAGAGACTACTATGGAGGAGTATCGGGACTTATTTGACAAATTGGTAGCGCCATTACAACAATTGCCAAAGGAAGTGCTGGAGGAGACTTTTATGACCGGGCTATCTTCGTGGATTAGGGCTGAAGTCGAATCTCAACCTAGTTGAGATGTCCGGGTGTGCCTCTTGATTCCTCTAGGACTCCCTTGATTACAACTTCTTTATTGCTCTCTTTGTATAACTCTCTTGTACTTTGAGTTCTTATTAACAAAGAAGTTTTGTTTCCGTTTAAGAGAAAAAGCCTGAAGTTGAATGTTGGGAGCCAAAGGGGCTTTCAGAAATGATGAAATTGGCTCAGCGTGTGGAGAATCGGGGAGTAACAAGAAGAGAAGCCGGATTGAAAATGAATTGCAGAGGTAAGTCTCCATCCACTTTACCTTATAATAAAGTGACTAATCCTTCGAATTTGAGTGAAAATAAGTCGGGAGGCATGGTTCCAATGAGAACAATCACATTGCGTGGAGCCACGGCCATAGAGAATTGACGAGAAGGACCGATGCATAGATTAACTGATGCTGAATTCCAAACAATGAGGGACAAGGGACTCTGCTTTTGTTGTAATGAAAAATACTATGCTGGTCATAGATGTAATGTTAGAGAGAAGAGAGAGTTGAGAACACTTGTACTCCGGGAAAATGGAGTTGGAAGTTTTAGAAGAGGAGGATTGCAAAGAAACCAAGGCAATACAGAAGCTCGAAATGGAGGGGGTAGAGAATCCAATAGTTGAACTTTCAATCAATTTAGTTGTTGGTTTTACTAACCAAGGCAAGAGTAGAGTATTTGGGGCATATCATTTCGGGTAAAGGAGTTGAGGTTGAACCGGAAAAGATACAAGCAGTTTGAGAATGGCCAATTCCAACTAATGTACGGGAAGTTAGGGGTTTCCTAGGTCTCACCAGATATTATAGGAGGTTTGTGCAAAATTATGGTAAGGTGGGAGCCCCATTGACACAACTACTACTTAAAAAAGTAGCATTCAAGTGGACGGAGGAATCACATATGGCATTTGAAACTTGGAAGAAAGCTATGATGACTTTGCATATATTAGCATTACCTGATTTCAACCTTCCTTTTGAAGTCGAAACAGATGCTTCAAGTTTTAGAGTTGGGGTGGTATTAATTCAATCAAATAGACCTATTGCTTATTTCAGCCATACTTTGTCATTAAGAGATCAAGCAAAGCCGGTGTATGAAAGGGAATTGATGGCAGTAGTGTTAGTTGTACAAAGGTGGAGACCATATTTGCTTGGGAGGAAATTCATAGTTAAAACAGATCAAAGGTCCTTGAAATTCTTGTGGGAGCAAACAGTGATTCAACCTCAACACCAGAAGAGGATAGCCAAATTGCTAGGTTATACCTTTGAGGTAATTTACAAGCCTGGAAAGGAAAATACAGCAGCAGATGCTTTGTCTAGAATGCCACCCACTGTGCATCTAAATCAATTGACAGCCCCCTGATTTGATTGACCTACTGGCTATTAAAGAAGAGGTGAAAAAAGTCCAAGGTTGAGTGAAATTGTAGCAGAACTGGAAAAGAATGAAGCTGATGTTTCAGATTTTACTTTACACCAAGGAATGTTGAAGCTGCCAACTATATTACACACTTGTCATGATTCTGTTTTTGGGAGGCATTCAGGGTATCTACGCACTTATAAAAGGCTAATGGGAGAGTGATATTGGGCTAATGGGAGAGTTATATTGGGAAGGGATGAAGCAAGATGTCAAAAATATTGTGATGAGTGTCTCATGTACCGAAGGAATAAATCTCTAGCATTATCTCTAGCATTATCTCCAGCTGGTTGCTTATGCCGTTAGAGATTCCAGAGAAGGTGTGGAATGATATTACTATGGACTTTATTGATGGGCTTCCCAAGGCTACAGGGTATGAAGTAATTTTAGTGGTTGTGGATAGGTTGAGTAAATATGCTTATTTTATGGCTTTGAAGCACCCTTACACAGCTTATGGCTTTGAAGCACCCTTACACAGCCAAATTTGTGACCGAAACGTTTGTGAAGGAGGTGGTTAGACTACACGGATACCCACAGTCAATAGTTTCAAACTGGGATAAGGTGTTTGAGTCATTTCTGGCGTGAATTATTTAGAATGACAGGCACCAAGTTAAACAGAAGTTTATTTCATCATCCACAAACGGATGGGCAAACAGAGTAGTCAGCCGTAGTGTGGAAGCATATTTAAGATGTTTTTGTGGTGAGAAACCAAAAGAATGGGTGAAATGGTTGCATTAGATGGAATATTGGTACAATACAGTTCCATCGGAATTACACCATTCCAAACCGTTTATGGGCATTTCCCTCCACCGTTGATCTATTATGGAGAATCCGAGATGCCTAATTCAACTCTTGAAGTACAACTCAAAGATAGGGGATAGCTTTGGGGTTTTTGAAGGAACATCTTCAGATGGCTCAAGAGAAGATGAAAAAAAATGTTGACTTGAAGAGGAGGGATGTGGAATTTCAAGTGGGAGACATGGTGTTTTTGAAGTTCCGACCATATAGACAAGTTTCCTTAAGAAAAAGAGGAATGAGAAGCTGTCACCCAAGTTTTTTGGGCCATATAAAGTGCCAAAGAAAATAGGGGCAGTGGCTTATAGATTGCCTCTCCTGTATTAGCAGCTATTCATCTAGTATTTCATGTGTCTCAACTGAAGAAGGTGATAAGAGAGCATTCAACAGCACATCCATTGATCCCTTAGATATCAAAAAACCGTGAATGGATGGCTATACCAGAGGAAGTGTTCGGATACCAGAAGAATCCAACAACAGGAAATTTGGAGATCTTAATCAACTGGAAGGGCCTTCCTCCGCATGAAGCTACTTCGGAGAATTGTGATAAATTTCAACACCAATTTCCTGACTTTCACCTTGTGGACAAGGTGGTTTTGGAGGAGTGTAATGTTAGACCTCCCATAATACTGCAATATAGTAGAAGAAAGAAGAAAGAGAGCGCAAAAGAGAAGAAAGAGAATTTGGAAGTGAATGGATAGTTTTAAGTGAATGTGTAGTTGCTGGATCTTACAGTTATTTAGGAGAGAAGGGGTAGTTTAAATGGAGAGAGGAGGGTCTGTGAGTGGGTGAAAAAATTCAGTTTGTGAGTGGGCTGTTTATCCTTGAGAGGAGGATAACAGAGTGTGTTTGTTCTTGTTATTCTGTTGTATTTTGAGTTTTATTTCCAGAATTGATAATCTGTCATGTCTTTGTTCTGAAGTATCATTTACCAAGTTGAATAAAGAACATCTTACACTAGTGTTCTATCAGAAACATTACACTTTCCTGTTATTCTGCTTGATACCTGGAATATATTTACAATTTGAACATGACTACATCTGGTGCAGGTCACTATTGCACCTAGAGCTGGTAGGGAATTGGGTTATGTTCGGATGAAAATGAATGCCATAACGTTCAATGAAGGAATGTTTACGTATGTTGTATCTCTCTTTCTGTTTTAGCCATCCAATTCTCTCTCGCCTATTTCAAACATTGTTGAGGGAGAGCTAATGATCTTTTTTCTTTCTTTAATAAAAATTATTTGTTCACTGCTGTTCTGATCATGTATGAAGTTCTCCTGGGGGTCGTGCCCTCTACATTCTCATAAGTTGTAGTCAGCACAATTGTTATTCCTTTTATTGCACTAGTTTTTGGTTCAAATAGTTGTCCAAAACTTTTATATACACTTTTTTCTTTTAAAATTGTTGTTATTATTATTATGATTATATTATTAATTTAACACATTAGTTTAAACTCAAAATGCATAACAAAACCTTTCTTCATTCGTTTTTGGTATTTCTCACTCATGCATATGATTTCATGCAGCCGCCAGTCCCTCTTGAATCGTATAACTGTTCAACTAGCACCACGTGCTGCAGATGAGCTCTGGCATGGGGAAGACCAGGTATGATACTTGTCTAATTGTTATAAGATAGATGCATTGCAAGTAATCTGGCAGTAATCTAACCATCATGGTTTGACCTATTGGTAAAAAGGAAGACATAGTCCCAAAAACTAACTAAGAGGTCATGGGTTTAATTCATCGTGGCCACCTACCTAGGAATTAATTTCCTACAAGTTTCCCTGATACCCGAATGTTGTAGGGTTAAGTGGGTTGTCCCATGAGATTAGTCGAGATGCGCTAAAGCTGGCTCGGACACTCATAGATATAAAAAAAAAATATGACAATTTTCCCCATAACTTACCGGACATTTTCTTCTAAACATGCTAAATTCGGATCTTGATGTGAGACTGATAGGCCCCAAATCACCAAGGTATACTTGAGGAAGCGTGAGAGAGAGAGAGGTGATATTGTGTGAGGAAAAATGTTGGTTATGTGTATGGGAATATTCTTAGTTAGGGTGCTGAGGGGTCCGGCGTCAGTTGTGTAAATCTATATTGGACTACAACTTATGAGGGGTCTCGGCGTGAGGAGAGATAGTTGAGGAGGTTATCGAATACTTTGTTCATTGTAATTGTTCTCTTTCGGAGAATTGGAGAGTTACGGAGCTCTTGAAACTTCCCTTGCTTGTTAATAAAAAAAAAATTGAAAGGTTGAGACCTATCAAAGATGTCAACTGAAAGCTATAAATAATTGCAAAGTTTGCCCAGAAAGTTACATTTTTCCACATTGTTTTTGTCCTGCCTTTTACAACAGGGATGTTTATGGTTAAAGCATCGTGTATTGATAATTTCAGCATCATTTCACATTCAGCGTTTTAAACTTATAATGTATAATATGGTGAACAATGAGCTTCCTTGCTGCAGTTCCCATTTGGAAGATCTCTTCTTGATAATTGACTAGTGTAAAAAAAAAGAAATTGGAAGGTAAATTCTCTCCGTTCTCTCTCCTCCTTTCCTTCACCTCCCACTTCAATTCTCTCTTTCTGGTAGCTCCACGACTTTTGCATCCCAGACTACCAACACTAGCCTTTCGGTGATGACTGCTCTCAAACTATTCACCAAAGTTCTCTGGCGAGTGAAAGACAGTTCGTTATTTCGGCAAATTTTCAGCCTATAGTTTGTTTGAATTCAAAGATAGAAATGGAAGTTGAAAGCTGCAAAATAGACAACCTATTTTTCTGCATTTGGTATGAAAAAGTTATTTTCCAGGAGGAAAACGTCAATGCCAACATAATCCTACCAATTTCAGACCTTATACAAAAGAAGGAGGATGCGATCCTTGTAAATGATTTCAGACCAATCAGTCTCACGACCTCAACGTACAAGATAATAGCAAAAGTCTCTGCAGAAAGAATGAAATCAGTCATGGCCAATATCATCAATCCCTCACAATGTTCCTTCGTTGAAGGTAGGCAAATCCTTGACCCGGGTGCTAATTTCCAGTGAAAATGTGGAGGCTTATCGAGCTAGAAGGAAGAAGGGTGGATTCTAAAGCTTGATCTTGAAAAGGTCTTCGACCGTGTAGATTGGGGCTTTTTGAAAAGTCATGTACATAAAATTTTTTGGTCAAAAATGGATTTCTTGGATTATGGGCTGCCTCAAAACGCCACGTTTCTCCATTCTAATAAATGGTAAGCCTCGAGGCTGCATCTTTGCATCTAGAGGAATTTGGCAAGGTGACCCCTTTCTGTATCCCTTTTTCTTCGACTAAGTAAGGTGCTGGGAGCTCTATTAAATAAGCTTAGTAAACAGGCACTACGAAGCTTTTGTAGTTGGCAAAGAAAAGGTTCACGTACCAATCCTCCAATTCACAGACAACACCCTTCTGTTTATCAAGTGTGATGAAAGCATGCTAATGAAACTGAAGGACACGGTTACACTTTTTGAATGGTGCTTCAGTCAGAAGATTAATTGGGAGAAATCAGCCTTATATGGAGTTAATGTGGCAGAGGATGAACTGAAATATATGGCTGGGATAATGGGATGTCTTGCGGAAAACATGCCCTTCTTATACTTAAGACTTCCTTTGGGGGGATATCCGAGACAGGGCCCTTTTTGGCAGCCCATGATTGATGAAGTGCAGAAAAACTAGACAAATGGAAGGACACGAGGTGGTAGAGCTACTTTATGTCAACCGTACTAGCTAATCTTCCTCATATTACATGTCTCTGTTTGCAATGCCGGTTAATATAGCATCTTCTTTGGAAAGACTAATGAGGATTTTTTTTCTGAGGGGGGTACACAGGAAGTAAAACTAATCATTTAGTTAATGGGCCAAAGTTATCCAGCCCTAACTTGACGGAGGTTTGGGCTTGGGAGCATTGCAAAATAAGAACATGGCCCTACTTGCCAAGTGGGGTTGGAGGTTTATGAATGAAGAAGATTCTCTTTGGAGACAAGTCATCCAAAGCATCCATGGAAACGAGCCCTTCAACTAGCACACGATGGGGAATTCAAGCCCTTGGATTAGTATCTCATGGGTATGGAGGAAGGTGGAGCCTTTAGCTACTTTTAATTGGAAATGGTTCAAGGACTGCGTTCTGGACAATGGGTAGATTAACAACCTTTCTCTCTGCACTCAATATTCCCCGCCTTTTCAGAATTACACTTCTACCAAAAGGCTCCATAGCAGCCCACTGGGATTATTCAACTTCTTCTTGGTCCGCATTCTTTAGAAGGCTTCTTAATGATATTGAGATCTTGGATTTTCAAAACTTGATGGCCCACTAGATTCAAAAGGGGTCTTGGACAATCCCGACAAGACAATTTGGTCTTTGGAAGAGCATGGAAGTCTATGGTAAAATCTCTTACAAGACACCTGTCGGCTTTCTCCCCATTGGACAAGGATCTTTGTAAAGCCTTGTGGAAACCCAAATGTCCAAAGAGAGTAAGTATTCTTGTACGGATTATGATTTTGGACCACTTGAACTGCAGTTCAGTTATGCAACGGAAGACACCGAACAGATGCCTATCTCCTTTAACGTGGCCACTTTGCAAGCAAGATGGCGAAGATTTACAGCACCTATTCTTTAAATGCTCCTTCTCTGCAAACGGTTGGTGGAAGCTTTTTTCGATTTTTGATGCGGCTTGAGTCTTTAGAGATTCTTTTGACCAGAATGTTCAGCAAATTCTAGTGGGTTATTTTAGAAGAAACTGAGGCTGATCTGGGCTAATTTTTCAAAAGCTGAGCTTGCTGAAATTTGGTTTGAAAGGAACCAAAGAACATTCCATGACAAGGAAACTTCTCGGATGGATCGCTTTGAGACAAAAAGTAGGAATGCGATGGCTTTCTCCACCCAAGCTATCAGTCACAACTGGCAGGCCTTCATTGATTCAGCTCCTTAAGTCACTCCTTCGTGAAGACCCACTGTTTTGACTTTCTATATGGTTGCTGTCCTTTGATGTATTTTTCATGTTTTGTTTTGTTTTTATTTCCATTCCATTTTGGATCTGCAGATCATTGCGGTTTGTACTCTTGAATACTCTATTTTGTATTTGTGGACCTTATGTCTACGGGATATGACGAGGATGCTAAGGAGATGTTATAGGACACCAGAAAATGTGTTTGTATATATTGATATAATTCTCAAAGACTACAAAAAGAATTGATACTTCAATTCTTACTAACAAACAAGAACAAGATGAACACAAAAACGAAATTAAGATCAAACAAAAGAAATCAGATGAACCTTCTGCCCTCCTCACTCTCAAGGAACTCATCAGCTCAAAACCTTCTAACAAAAATGAACTTCCCTCTCCTTCCCCATTCTCTTCCTTTTAACGTTCTTTTCATGTAACTAACTGTGGTCCCCACCAAGGTGGTTTCCACTCTTGCTACTTTCCCCCTTATTTGCACGTGCCATTTCATTTTTCTTTCTTTTACACTCCTCCAAACTCCTTGTCCTCAAGGTGGAAATGAGGAAACTGTTGTGCAAAATAATCACGGTTCTCCCATGTTGCCTCATGGGGTGGTAGTCCTTCCCAACTAATGAGTACTTCCCAATCTTTTGTTGAGTTGTTCTTCCGATAACCAAAATCTCAGCTAGTTTTGCCATCCATTCCAAATTTTCATTAAAAAAGGAGCCAGTTGGTGGACAACATGATTTCCAAGCACCTTCTTGAGTTGGGACACATGAAATACAAGATGAATTGTTGCCGTGGGTGGTAGTTCCAGTTTATATGCAATCGGTCCCACTCGTGCAATCACCTTGAAGGGCACAAAGAACTTTGGTGACAACTTTTCATTTCTTCTCTTTCTCAAGGACACTTGTCTATACGGTCTGACTTTTAGAAATACGCTTTCCCCCTCCTGAAATTCAACATGCCTCTTCTTGTCTGCATACTTTTTCATTTTTTCTTGTGCTATTCTGAGATGTACTTTCAGCACCCCAAAATCACGTCTTTCTCTTGCAATGGCTGATCTAATGTTGAGTTGGGCGTTTCCTTATCTCCATAATAGATGAGTGGTGGTGGAAGCCAGCCATAAACTGCTTGGAATGGTGTTATCCCAATTGATCTTTGGTACGTCGTACTGTTCCAATATTCAGCCCAGTGTAGCCAACTCGTCCATTCTTTCGGCTTCTCTCCACAAAAACATCTCAAATAAGCTTCCACTTCTCTATTGACCACCTCCGTTTGGCCATCTGATTGAGGATGATAAGTAGAGCTTTTATTCAGTTTAGTTCCAGACAACCTAAACATCTCTTTCCAGAAACTGCTCAAAATACTTTTGTCACGACCAGACACAATGGAGTTTGGATAGCCATGTAACCTTACTATCTTTTTTACAAAAGCCTCAGCAATAGTCTTTGCAGCATAAGGATGTTTCAAAGCTAAGAGGCATGAGCAGCCCAACCGGTGTCCTCAAAGATTAGAATTTTAGGAGGGGGAAATGGTATTTCTACTTCCACCAGAAAATGTATTCATATATATTGATATAATTCTCAAAGATTACAAAAGAAAATTGATACTTCAGTTCTTACTAACAAACAAGAACAAGATGAACACAGAAACGAAATTAAGATCAAACAAAAGAAATCAGAAAATCCTTTCTGCCCTCCTCACTCTCAAGGAACTCTGCAGCCCAAAACCTTCTAACAAAATGAACTCCCCTCTCCTTCCTCGTTTTTTTCCCTTTGAACGTTCTTGGGGGAGTGTTGTAAATTATTAAAGTTAGGGTATCTTTGTAATTGTTTTGTTAGGGTTTTACTGTATTCTTTTATTTTGCAACTATTTAAATATTTGATTTAGGGTAGATAATTTCCTTATTTTTTATTGGGTCTTTCCTTGTATATATATATTGACATTAAGCCATCAAGGTAATTATGAATGAAATCATTGAAACCTTCGGTGATTCTATTCATTATCTTAATGAAGTGGCTCGTTTCCTTTAAAGGAAAAAAGAAAGAGGGACCCTTTTGATGCAACTTTTATTAAAGAGTATTGAGGGGATGTCAACCTAATTGAGATGTCCGGATACCCTCGCTGATCCTTTTTTTCTCTTCAAAAAGAAAAAAAAGATCTTTTCTTGATATCTTTTTCTAAACCTCCACATCCACTTGCTTGCAGTTTCTTTTCTTGAATTGTTTGGTCTAAGTTGCAATCTTTTGGCATTACAGTTGAGTACAATCTGGGCTGAAACCGCAGACAGTGCTAGATCAGCTGCTAGAACCCTTGTCCTTGGAGGCTTCTCCGAGAAACATCATGGAGTATCAAACTTCTGGGTTGCAGATCGAATCAATGTACGCTTGCTTCTTTTACTATAATAAATGTGCCCATAATTAATGAAAATACAGGATTATATACTTGAAAAGGAGAAAAAGAAGAGCGTACTTTTTGTTTTTGTTTATAGGAAGACAGTTTTTACTTTAACTTTGTGTGTGTGTGTGTATAATCTTTCACTTTTGAAAATTTAGAAGACGGTGAGAACTTTAAAATCCTACCTTTTTTAAACTATTTTTTAAATGCTAAAAAGGAGCCATTTACCCCTCTTCTTCTGTCGCCGCTCCGCTCTTATTTAGCTCAACCTTTTTCTTTTAAGATGAGTAAGAATTTTCACCTTGGTACATCTTGTAACCGGAAGTAAATTTAGGTTGGCAAATGCTGGGAATAAATTTCCGAGTATATCCTAGCCATTGTCTAGCTTGATTTGATGGATATTGAATTGGCAGAATATTGATTTGGAAGCTTTGCGGATTTTGAGCTTTTGTTACGAGCGTGCAAAAGAGGTACCATACGTTATCAAGAAATGTCGTACAAAAAATTATACAATTCCTTCTTACTTGTAATGCTATATTTTAATCTTTGTTTTTTTTTTTTTTTTTTTGGCATTAGATTTTGCAACAAAACAGAAAGCTTATGGATGCGGTGGTTGATGGTCTTATTCGAAAGAAAAGTTTATCAAAACAAGAATTCCTCCATCTTGTCAAGTTACATGGCTCGATTAAACCAATGTCTCCAAGTATCATTGACCTTCGAATTGCCAAACGGGCCAAGTTTGATGAAGAAATGATGAAGAAAAACCAAAAGAAAATACCCGTAGGCAGTAACAGCTCATAAACGTGGATTCCAAAAACTAATGCTATCACTGTGTCCTAAAAGTTTTGTGATCAAGGTTTCACAAATTTCTAGCAGTGATACTGTGATAGCAAAAGTCATTGCCCGAGCAGGAGAAGGAACATATATATTCCTACTGGAAACCGGTTCTTCCTGGTGATGGATTGTGGAGGCAGGAACCTTATTGATCGGTTGGACTGCAGAAAGATGAGTATTTAATAGTTCCTTTTCAATTTTATCCCCATCGAAATATGTAGTTTTGGAGTCGACAATGTTAAAACATTATTTTTTACCATTTATGTATCATTTGTTGTAACTATTCCTAAGTTCTAGGTTTTTTTTTTTTGGTTACTCTTATAGTTAATGTTAATTCGTAATAAGTTGAGTTTCTCTCGTGAAATTTTTGGTGGCTAAATTGAAGGTACTGTTTCCATGCCTTTATACTCATCTCTAGTGTTTGGTTGAAGACACTCGAAAGAAATTTACACCATTAGACCGACCGGCTGAACTTAAGTCTGAAAAATATTTTTATATTTTTTTATCTTTGTTGGCAAATGGTTGAAAATGCCAAATTTCGGTCTTTTTGTTTTTGGGTTATGGCATTAACCATTTCGAACGTATTGTGTGCCACTTTAGTCCATCACCAAGGAGCACCAATCCCACCCCTTGGCTTGTTTATATGTGTCGTAGCTAGAAATATGATCTCACGGTTATTAGCCTATAATCATTGAACTAAAGGAGTGTTGGACAAAAACAAATAAAAGAAATCATTGAAACACTCGTTTTGGCTGAAAAAATAAAAATCGAGTCTAGGGCTTCATTAGTTAATTTGTTTGGAAAAAACTTCAACATTTTTCAAAATGAGACCACTTACTAGTTGGGTGTGGCTTTTAAGGATTTTTTGATATCAGCCAAAAACGAGTCATTTTGTGTAGGTCATTTTTCGAAGTTTTTGGGTTCTACCTTAGTCCAGCACCAAGGATCACCAATCACGACCCTTTGCTCTTTTTTCTGAGCCAAAGATCTTGCTAGAAATATAATCTCACATGATCATTGAACTAAAAAGGTGTAGGACTCAAACAAATAAAAGAAGCCGTTGGAAGTCAAGTTTGGCACAAAAAAATAAAACAAGAGTTAGAGGTTTCATTGGTCAATTTTTTTTTGGAAAAAGCTTTAGCATTCCTTAATAGGAGATCACTCACTAGCTAGATGTGAATTTTTTGAACTTTTTTATTTTTTCGAACTTTTTTATATTGGTCTAAATTGCGTCATTTTTTGTAGGTCGTAGCATTGACCATTTTTTGAACGTTTTGGGTGTCACATTAGTTCACCAACAATGAGCACCAATTAGGATTCTTGGCTCGTTTTTTGTTTCATAAACCTTGTTAGAGATGTAGTCATGAACTTATCGGTCAATGATCATTGAACTAAAAGGGTGCAAGACCAAAATAAATAAAAGAAACTCTTGAAAGATTGGTTTTGGTGAAATAAAATAAATAAATATTGAGTATGAGCTTCAATAGTAAATTTTTTTGTGTGAATTTTCATAACTTTTTGATACTTAACAAAATTGGGTCATTTTTGCTAGGCTAGCCTTGGAAAATTTTCAGATGTTTTGATCGCCAACTTAGTCCACCACCAAGAAGGATCAGTCGTGGCCTTTGGCTCGTTTTTTCTGTGCCATAAACCTAGGCAAAGATGTGATCCAACACTTAGCAGCCTATGATCATTGAACTAAAGGAGTGTAGAACCAAAACAAATAAAAGAAATTGTTGGAAGACTAGTTTTAGCAACAAAAGTAAAAACTAGCCTTGGGTTTCATTGATCAATTTTTTTTTTCAAAAAAAAAAATTCCTCAAAATGAGATGACTTACAAGTTAGATGTGAATTCTTAGGACTTTTTTATACTAGCCAAAATTGAGTCATTTTTGGTAGGCTGTAGCACGGGCAATTTTTCAGACGTTTTTGGTGCCACCTTTATCTACTACCAATGAGCACCAATCATGATCCTTGGCTTGTTTTCTTTGTGCCATAGACTTTGGCAGAGATGTAATTCACACTTATTAGTTAGTGATCATTAAACTAAGGAGGTGTAGGATCAATATATAAAAGAAATCGTTGGAAGACAAGTTTTGGCGCCAAAAATAAAAAATTAAGACTAGCCAAAATTAAAAATTAAGATTGGGACATCTCTAGTCAATCTTTATTCAACATTCCTCAATGTGAGACCACTTACTAGTTAGATTTGAACTTTCAAAACTTTTTTATACAGGTCAAAATTGGGTTTGAGTCGTTATTTGTAGGCTATTGCATTGACCATTTTTTTTAGACATATAGAATGTCATCTTAATCCACTCCTAGGAGCACCAATCATGACCATTGACTCACTCTTATATTATATTACACTATTGACTCTATTTATTATATTTCATCAATTATTTTTTTACTTTTCTTTATATATATAGTTTTTATTTATTATATTTCATAATTATTTTTGCCTTTCCTTTTCACTATATCATGCTTTTTTGTTTTGTTACTTATATATTTTTTTCTTGAAAAAGACCTTAACTTTTTCTATAGTTTCATATTATTTAAACGTTGAATTATAAATTTTCAATATATCTAAATTTATATAATATTATTTTAATATTCAAATTTTGAAATATTTTTAAATATAGTAAAATAAACTAAAATATTTACAAAATATAATAAATTTTATTGTTGTTATTTTGTTATGCATCAACACTTATTTGTATTAGAAAGTATAAAATTTTGACAATCTCTTTTTTAGTTGATTGCTTAAATTATGGCTTATCTTGTTTTTATATATTATATTATTATTACAAAAGAAAATAGTTGTCAGTAAGGTTGTATTTTTTTTCAAGAAAGGGAAATAAAAATAGTTATGGAATGAAAAGTTGTTTTTAACTCTTAATTAACAAGAAACAAAAAATAGATAAGAAGCAGTATCAAATGAACCCTTAATATATACATCTAAATTAGAAATGACATTTACATACTCTTTGAATGTATTTCGCAAGAAAACTTCCTCGACATATTCAAAAAGTCATGTTAAAGTTCTCTATGTGGACTAATTAGAAATGGCAAATTACATCGAACAGTTAAAAGAACACATGATGAATCGCATACCAGTTACCAACAATAACAAAAACAATAAATCAAAACAATAAGCAATGAAACAGTAACCAACAAAACCAAACAACAAGCAGTAGGGTAATTAATTAAGAGGATCAGAGATCAGCAACATTCCGACAATGGCAGCCATGGGGAAGATGTACACCACCGGCGCAGTGACCGGAAGAGAAGCTCCATCATTGGTGAACGAGGGCGAAGGAGCATCGTCGACAGTAGATTGCGGCGGGGAGGCAACGATGAGATCATGCGGCAACATGACTCGAACAAGGAGGCGTTGGCCGCTTCTGCAGTGATCGGAAAAGCCACTGATGAAGTAAAAAGCGCCTACCCTGTTTAGTTTTATAACGCCTTTCCCGTTATTAAAACCCAAAATTGGGTCACTTGAATTGCAGTGATAATAATCCCATTTTTCAACCATTAGAACTGAATCATTCTTGTATTCAAAAGCTACAAAAATTCCAAAAAAAAAAACGTCAAATAACAGTTTCAATGCTTTTACTTTTATGATAATCATGGTAAAGAAGTTAGTAAAAAGAAAAGAACAAATTACAGAGCAAATTTGAGGAATTGATGATAATGTAACCGGTAAAACTTACAGAGAGAATCTCCAATTTGAAATCGGTTGATGGAGGCCCAATAATCGTAGAATTCAGAGTCGTTGGTCGGAGGAAGTTGCCAACCCATTTCGTCGCCGACTTTGAACTGAAAAGCGGTGGCAGCCACCATTACTGCAGTGGAAATTATCAGCACATGAGCAGAGAATGGTGGGGTATATGTTGTCGTCATTCCGATTGAAGGAGTTTAGAAATCGGGTGTTGATTTTAGTGACAGGTATTTTTTGTAATTTGGAAATGGCGGAGTGTATTCCATTTATTTATTTACGATGGAAAAGTTGGTTGAGTATTTCTTTTCTTTTTCTCCTTCCTCGGAGATATTGGGCGGGTGGTTTTGAACTTTAATCTTTAAACAGGGAAACGTGGGTAGTTAATTTTGGTGAAAAATCAGGTCGTTTCGGACTTTGAAGAATCACACTGCAGCCTTTTGAGTTGGGCCTTGGCCATAAAACGCCGCACTAACGGCCCAGAACGTCATCCATTTCATGGGTTTTGGGAGAGTTTGGTAAAGGAGAATTAGTTGCATAAATAGAAAAAAAAACCCTAAAATAATAGTATATAGTATATGGATAAAATAATTACATATATAGTACAAAAATCCAGTAAAAAAACTAAAATGTCTACGTCAAACAATTATTTTGGTCGTTTCTTGTCGAATTTCTCAAATTAAAAACTATCATTAATAGCTTTCAATTTGAGAAATGATCATTTCACTCACATCTTCTTCATTCTTTCACATTAAAAGCTATCACTAATAGCTACCATCAGTGAATATCATCAATCTTTATTATTGATTGTTATCATTGATAGCTACTATCAATGATAATTTATCACCATCCGGGTTTTTTTCTCTTAAAATTTAAAGTTATCATTTATAGAAATTGATAGTTGTTATACTTTGCTATTATTGATAGATGCTATCAATAGTAGCTTTTGAGAAATATGTTATCAGTTTATATAATTATAACAACTATCAACGATAACTCTTATCAATGATAGCCACCGAAGGAAGAGTAACTTTCAATTTGAAAAATATGGTATTCAGTTGTTATAATTAGCTGCTATTACTGATATTTACTATCAGTAATAGCTTTCAATTTGTATCAGTTGCTATCACTGATATCTTCTATCAATGATGTGGCTATCAATTGATATTCCTGATAGATACTATAAGTAATTTTTCTATATTTCTATCAACATAAAATGATATCACTAGCATTATCTATCAATGATTGCATAAAAGAATATCGTTGATAGCAAGTATAAGCAATATTATTAGAATAATATTTTTTTTATAAGTGATATCTCCTTGGTAAACAAATCAATTTTGAATTGATGAGGTTTAATTAGGCTATCAATTGAGATTTTTGATAGCTAATATCAATGATATTCATTTTTTACGATCATTAATAATATCTATCAAAGATAGTAACAAAAGAATATCATTGATAGCATTTATAAGTAATACCCTAGTAGGCTATTATATATCAATGATATCAAGGTAATGCTACTATAAAGTGATATTGTGGTTGATATCGATCATAGCTTTGAATCATTAATAACATACTATTCATATTATAACTTCTATCGCTAATAGTATACATGAAATTGATATATAGTTGCAACTTTTATTGAAATAAATTATTGATTTTAGGTTATGCTATCAACATTTATATCATATAGAAATTCAAAGTTTAAATTATCAATGTTAAGTTCATAAAAAACACATTGGCATATTAGGCATGCTGTCATTGATAGAAGTCATTACTGATAGCATGAAAGAAAGGAAACTCAAGAGCAAAATTGACATTTAAAAACAACTTACCATATGACTGATAAAAAATTGTCATTTTTGTAAATATTGTTTTTTTTTGCTATAAATTATATTTATTTTCTAATTTATGCTATTTGGTGTATTTTTCCAAATTCGGGGATGTCTCCTCAATTTTTGGCGAAAAAAAAAGAACTAAAAGAATAAGTTTTCTAGCAAGATTAATCAAACTCTTTGCAATTGTCATTTTAAAAAATATTCTTTAGATCTTAATCCTATACAATTTCTAAAGGGCAATTGTTTTGAATAACATAAAAAAAAATTACAAAATCTAGCAATATTTTCAAATAGACTATAGAGACTTAGGTGAATTTTGCTATATTTTGTAATTAGTTTCAATATTTTACTATATTTGAAAAGAATCCATTTTAAAAATATATATTAAATTATCGATGTGAATTATTTTAAAAAATCAGCACAATCTAATTCATATGATTTAATTAACATCAATGTAATATTAAGTTATCTAGCCTTGTAACTAGTATTTTAATTTAAAATTAGGGTAACTTTCCTAAATATAACAAATTATTTAAATATTTACGACCCGTGTAGCAAAATCCATAAATTTAGTAATTTTTTAAATATTTCAGATTTGCCCTTCCATCCTTTTTTTTTCTCTGCGATTTTTTATCGTCTTCTTCCTCTCTGCTCATTCGATTTCTTACCTTTTTTTTTAGATTTGGGTAACCAAATCTATTTCTTTTTATTATTGTTTCTTCTTTTTCTTTTTTTTTTCATTGTATTTCTTTCTTCTTTTCTTTTTTAAACAGATGATGTATAAAAAATCTTGAAAAAATTGGTTAGACATTTAAATTAGCGTAACCAAAAACTAAAAGATTGTGTATAAAGAATATTGAAAAAAATTCTCTTTCTTATTTTCTTTTCTATGTAGATGTATAAAAAATCTTGAAAAAATTGGTTAAAGATTTAAATTAGAGTAACCAAAATCAAAAGATTGTGTATAAAGAATATTGAAAAAAATCGTTTATACCAAATTTTGAAATATTTTTTCTCAAAATCATTAGTCAAATCTAAACGATCGTGTAGGAAAATCTAAAAGATCGTGTAGTAAAATCTAAACGATCATGTAGCAAAATCTAAATGATTATATACCAAATTTTTTTTTTAAAATTAGATTTGGAACCTCAAATCTAAACGATCGTGTAGCCAAATGTAAATGATCGTGTAGTTAAATCTAAACGATTGTATACCAAATTTTGAATTTTTTTTAAGATTTGGAACCTCAAACCTAAACGATCGTGTAGCTCAATCTAAACAATCGTGTAGCTCAATCTAAACGATCGTGTACCAAATCGTGTTACCAAATATATTACGCACATTGTTGGCATTTTTAGTATTTTACACGATGGGCTCTCAACTTTTTCCATTTTTGGAATTGTTATATATGATGTAAATACTTTACCGTTTTTTCATACTTTTGAAAAGACCCCTTAAAATTTATAAATTTCAAGCACTGTTTTACTTCAGTCGATTTTTCATAAAACAAACCCAACTGTCAGCAACCTCAATCTTGCCTAGAATTTAAATCCTAAAATCTTGCCATAGAATTTAAATCCTAAGATTAGTTTGGATCAGTCATCGTAATAGTTCGAGATGAATTCTATCTTTGTCTACTTTCTATCACAAAAATATTATTGGCTCTTCAAATTAAAGATGGATAAGAAAAAACTTTTGTTTAACAATAATTTTTATCAACCATACACAACTCCACGTCTCTTTACAACAGTCACAAAAGATTCAAAACTAAGGATCTTTCATTTTCAATTGCATAACTGAGCAATCCGGTAAAATAACATGATGTCACCCAATAATATGACCTTCCCCAAAAACTTTTCTAGTACTTTCTCTCACTAGCTTATTTGCATAAGAATAGCAGAAAATGGATTTGCCTCTCGGTGACATGATGTTGCGCAATGTGCATGTATGAACCCGAGTTAGGTAGGAACGTAAGGCCTCATTTTATCCTGCAGTTTGGATGATTGGCTTGCAAATGTGCTTTTCAAAAATTTTCGACTATGTACTCTGTTTGAATCATGGCTTTGATTCTGATCACGCTTCTGCTAGCTTTAGACGAGGAACGATGTTCATAGATTGGAGTTCCTGCATAGAAAAACACTTCGGTGAAATTGCAAACATTCATAAGAGAACAAGCGGCTTTTTATAAAAGAAAAAAAGAAAAAAAAAAGTATATCACTAACAATTCATTCTTTATCTTTGACCAATTTTCATTAACCATATGAGAAATATTGTCCTTATTTGGTTTGAGTTGGTATGAGCAATTTTTGTTATGTTACTATTAAGGTAGATGTCAGAAATATAAGAGGGCATGTAGACATTGTTTGTTTCCCACGATTGCACAAAACTCAAGATATTATCTTTTTTCTTCTTTTGGTAAGAAAAAAGTTTTATTTATGTATGAATATTTTTATTTATGTATGAATTTTTTTTTAAAAAGAGGCCAAAGCTCAAGCCAATGGAGTTACACGATAGATTTCCAATTGGTCAGAATAGAAGAAAGGATGTGTGTTTTAAAGAAAGAAGTTCATTAACAATTTACACCAACTCATAGCATGATAGAAAATTAGATCAAAATAGCTAAAAAGCCTTTGACAGAACGGATTGAGGCTTCTTAGAAAAAGAACTGTACAGCAAGAACTTTGACCCTAAATGGACACCTGGATTTTAGGATGTTTGAAGAACACAAAATTCTCCATTTTCATCAAAGGTAAACCACACAGTCGCATTTTGGCATCAAGAGGCATCAGGCAAGGGATCCTTTATTTCTTTTAGTTGGTGAGGTCTTGGGAGCTCTCGTTCTGAAGCTTTATGAAAATGGCCTTTATGAAGATTTTGTGTGGAGAAGAGAAGGTTCACGTCCCTCTCCTCTAATATGCCAACGACACTCTCCTCTTTTGCAAATATGATGAGGATATGTTGTTTAAATTAAATGATACTTTAACATTGTTGGAATGGTGCTCAAGACAGAAAATTAACGGGAAAAAATCACCCCTTCGGTGAATTAACTTGAGTGAAGATGAACTGAACTACATGGCCGGAAAACTAGGCAGCAAGGCTGAGAAGCTTCCTTTTATGTACCTTGGTTTACCTCTGGGAGGTTATCCGAGGAAAGAAAACTTTTGGCAACCGGTGATCGATCGTGTTCGTAAAAAATTGGATGGATGGAGGAGATTTAATCTTTCAAGAGGGGGGAGGCAAACGACATGTAAATTGGTTCCAGAAAACTTACCAACTTACATGTCTCTCTATGTAATGCCGTGAGGGTGGTCTCCTCATTGGAGTGGCTATTGAGAAATTTCTTTTGGGAAGACCACTCGGGTAGCAAAATCAACCACTTAGTAAAATGGGATAGAATATCCTACTCACAACTCGATCGTCTCCTTAGTTTGGGAGGGCTAAGCAACAAAAATACTGTACTACTAGCTAAATGGGGATGGAGATTCATGGAGGAAGAGTCTATGGCACCAAGTAGTTAGAAGCATTCACGGTAAAGACCTTTTCAATTGGAATATTATTGGTGATTCTGGAAATAGCCTGAAAAGTCCCTGGATAGGTCTTTTTCAGAGTACGGAAAAAGGTGGAACTTTTGTCCACCTTCAAGCTTGGAAATGACAATCGAATTACTTTTTGAAATGACGGGTGGGCAGATGATATCCCTCTTTGATCTTGTTTTCAAAAGCTGTTTAGGACCACTTTGCTGCCTAATGGATTAGACCATTCCACCCTATTTTGGTATATAATTTTTAGAAGATTCCTTAAAGAAGAGGAAATTTCAGAATTTCAGCAACTGCTTCATATTCTTTTCGCAAAGGCAGGCGGTAGATTCTATTGATACAAGGATTTGGTCTCTAGAATCATCTGCTAAGTTTTCAGTCAAATCCCTTGTGAATAACTTTTCAGCATCTTCTCTAGTGACTATAGAGACCTACAAAGCCTTGGGAAAATCCAATAGCCCTACAAAAGTCAACATCGTAGTTTGGATTATGCTATTCGGGTTACTAAACTGCTCTTTGGTCAGGCAAAGGAAGCTCCCAACGGTTGTGTTTTCTACCCTCTGTATGCCCTCTTTGCCTCCTTGATGAAGAAGATTTGTAGCAGCTGTTCTTCACCTGTCCATATTCATCTAACTGTTGGGTAGTCTTCTCTCTTTATTTGAAGTAAGCGGGGTGTTTGACAAAACATTCAGCTCCAACGTGAGACAAATTATTCTGGGCCCCCTTGGGAAAAAGGGCTACAGCTACTTTGGACTAATTTGGTTCAAACGAAATCAAAGGTTTCCATGATAGGTTTTTGGGCTGATCAGACCGAATGGACATTGCAAAAAGAAACACAACCGCTTGGTGCACTTTAAACAAGGAGTTTAGTGCCTACTCCTATTCAAGATTTGTGCTCAAATTGGTTGGCTTTTACATGCTAAGATATCTGGATTTTTTTGTATCTATCTTATGTATCACCTTGTTGTACGCCTTTAACATTATACATTATATTATTCTACTAGTTTTTGTAAGACATGATGATGACATTGAGGGGCTGTCAACCAAGTTTGAGATGTCCAGGTGCTTCCCCTGATCCTTAGGTCTCTTCTTTTGTTCTCGTAGTATATATCTTTTGTACTTTGAGTTTGTTTTGGAATAATAAAGAGATCATCGCCTTTTCAAAAAAAAAAAAAAGAGAGAGAGAGAGAGAGAGAAAAAGAGAAAAAAGAAAAACCTGCCAAAAGCCTAAATAATTGACAAGAAAATACATGTGCAAGCTTGATATTGAGATACAAAGAAACAAGATATATATTTATATATAGAGAGAAAAGCTATCTACCTGTATTAAGAGCTTGCACGCATATGGAAGCTTCATAGTGGAGATATTATCTCCATTTTTACACGATGAACAGATTCCTGTTTTTAGCTTGTGATTGTAATATCCCAACAAGCCACAAACTCTGCAGACCTGAGCGAACAAGCAAGGAGCACCATCAACAATATGGAAGTATACACAATTATCATTTTTTTGCTAAAAAAAGTCATTGAACTTTGCTCTTTGTGGTTTAAATACCCTTGAACTTTCAAAAGTTTCAAAAATATTGTTAGATTTAGTGAGCTTGACCCAAGGGAAGATTTGACCTAATATTCTTTGCTTTTTTTTATTCCCCCTATGTATCATTTGTTAATATAAGAAAATAATAAGAGAGATTTGCACCCTGAGTTTTCTCCCTCGATCTACATCAAACTTAGGATTAAACACTCTTCTTATGTAACTAATCAGTGGCACAGTCTACAAAATATTTTTCAAAGGAAAAATTGAACGACAATAACTATTTCTCATGGTCTCAATCAGGGAAAGTGGTCCGCGAAGGATGACATAAATTTGGTTTTCTGACAGGAGAAATACCTCGTCCTCCATCGGGAGACCCACTGGAACGGTACTAGAATGGAGGCGACTCTCTTATTCGATCCATATTAATCAATAGTAAGGAGTCACAGATCGGCAAACCCTTACTGTACACTGTAACTGCTAAGGATATTTTGAACACAACCCAGAAACTATTCCAAACGTTAGAATGCTTCTCGCCTATACACGCAATGGAAACAGGTTCATGAATGCAAGCAAGGAACCATGAATGTCACATCCTTTTTAAACAAGCTCTCTCTTATCTGGCAAGAAATGGACCTATGCAGAGAACTAGTATGGAGTAGTCCTTGTGATGGTTTGCAATACTCTAGAATTGAAGAGATTGATAGGATTTATGACTTTCTTACTAGTCTTAATCCTAAGTTTGATATAGATCGAGGGCATATACTAGGCCAGAGACCGATTCCCTGACTCCGTTGCTTTTAGTGCAAGGTCCTCTGCTAGTGTAGTGACAAGCACAACGGAAAACCAGTTCCTGTCTGTGAGCATTGCAAAAAATAATGGCATACCAACAAGCAGTGTTGGAAGTTACATGATCGTCCCCCAGGAGATAAGAAACACTCTCCCAATGACAAATAAAACACAGGAAGGGCGTATGTGAGTGAGTCGGCTCGACCTTCTCAACCACCTGATCCACATGTCACATCCTTTTTAAGGGTTTACCCAAACCTATGGTGTTGACTATTCAAAAACTTTTTCACCAATTGCTGTAAATAAACTTTATCAGCTGGAAGTTAAGAATGCGTTCCTGAATGGGGATCTAGAGAAGGAAGTCTATATGAACCAGTTAATAAAGTTCCAAGTAATAAAGAACAATGTCAGCGCCTTGTAGGTAAGCCAGTTCATGCCGGCTCCCTACGAGAAACACATGGAGGCTGTAAACAGAATCCTGAGATACCTAAAAACGACTCCGGGAAAAGAATTGATGTTCAGAAAGACAAACAGGAAAACTATTGATGCTTATACTGATTTAGACTAGGCAAGGTCTATTATTGATAGGAAATCTACCTCTAGTTATTGTATCTTTGTATGGGACAATCTTGTAACTTGGAGGAGTAAGAAGCAAGGGGTCATGGCAAGAAGCAATGCTGAGGCCCAATACGGTGTTATGAATTTGGGGATATGTGAGGAAATTTGGCTCCAAAAAGTTTTGTCTGATGTTCATCAGAATTGTGAGATACCAATGAAATTATTATGTGATAACAAGGCCTATTAGCATTGCCAACAATCCAGTTCAACATGATAGAACTAAACATGTTGAGATTGATCGACACTTCGTCAAAGAAAAACTAGACAATGGTAGCATATACATATTGTAAATTCGTTTGAGCCAACAAGTTACTGATGTCCTCACCAAGGAACTTCTCAAACATAACTTCGACTTTTGTGTTAGCAAGTTGGTTCTCAATGATATCTGCATCCCATCTTGAGGGGGAGTGTTAGATTTAGTGGGATTGGCCCAAGAGAATATTTGACCTAATATTCTTTTCTTTTTTTTTTATTCCTCACGGTATTATATTTATTTCCCCCCTTGTATCATTTGTTAATATAAGAAAATAATAAGAGAGATTTGCCCTATGGTTTTTCTCCCTAAACTAGGGTTTCCACGTAAAACTTGTATTTGTTCTTCGTCTCTATTTTCAATAAATAGAATTAAACTTTAAAAGATAGTTCACAAAAACCAACCGTTATTTTTTTTTATAAAAACCTTTAATATTTTGTTAAAAAAATGTCCCACTTTCAGAAGTTCAAAATACTCTTGAACTTAAAAAAATTCAAAAATACCCTTAATGTTAATATGTGAACAAAAATCGTTAACACCTCATTGCAAAAATACTAAGTCTTTTCTTTTATGTATCGAATCTTTATCCTATATAAGAAAGCTAATGCAAAATATTTTATTCCATTCAAATCTAGAACCAACAATAATTTGGAGGTATGCAACTAGGGAGGATGGCATGAATACAAACAAGGCAAAGTACCTGAACTTCAAAAGGATCGCTTGAGATCATTAAGCGTTCGTAAATCAGCATGCTAGCACCATAAGCAATTAAACAATCACGTTCCATTTCTCCTACGCGCAGTCCTGACAAATAGAGAGCTACCTAAACATGGCAGTCCTTACAATGAGAAGATGCTGAAAAAAGTAATTAAAAGATACCAAACCTCCATTCCTAGCTCTTCCTTCTGTTGGTTGTCTAGTTAACATGACGCGTGGACCACTACCTCGAGCATGCATTTTGTCCAAGACCTTTTTATCATGAAACAATAGACAAGCAAAACAAATATCTCATATGTAATTCATAACGTTGTTGAAAACTGGAATCAATAGATCAGAACATAAACTTACCATGTGTTTTAACTTTTGGTAGTAAATTGGTCCCATAAATATATATGCTTGTAGTGGGCAACCTGTGATACCTGAAGAATGAAAGAATATATCAGCTTCTAAAAGGAAAAGCACCAAATTTTGGCTCGCCGGACAGTAATATTCTGGGAATTTTTCTTTCCGCATCTCAATTATTTAGCAGGCGGAGTGTATTGCCAAGAGTTGGTTTGCTTCACCTAAATCTTTGGTTTTTTAGAGGTAATGTATTAGTCTGAAAACTAAGCACAGATTCCAAAAGTGTTACTGTCTAAATTTGTTTGAAATATAGCTATAACTATGTTCAAATTTTAGCTGTGTATAAAAATTGTGTTAAATATTTAAAAACTGGGACCAAATGACAATTTCTAAAAGTTCATAGAACAAACGGTTACTTTTTTGAAAAAAAAATTGAAAACAGTATTCTCTATGTTTTCAACATATACTTTTCAACTTTTGACGTCTCAATGTCATAAGAACGGAAGCAGCAGAATGCTTTACAGCCCACAGAACAAAATCAAACAAGAAATAGGACATTAAACTCCACGGGGAAGATAAGAACCTGAGTAAAGAAAGTCCTTCCCGTTGTAACTGAAGCCCCTCTCGATAAGAGTCTCGCTGAAAAGAAGAGGAAAATAATCCTCTTAGAAAACCATAGAAGACAGTGTTTGTGAATGTAAAGGCGCACCTTTATACCTTATAGCATCAACTTTATCTGCATGACCACTTGGCTCTCCAAATGCACTACCATAGTGAAACCTACCACATGAAACCCCAGCCTTTCCACCTAAAAGTTCAATCATCTTCCCCACTGTCATTCGACTGCGGCAACCATCAATAACAATTAGCGCAAGTAGCAAAAATCCAATCAAAACTCAAAATGATAAAACAAAAAGTGCATAAATAATGACAATGACAACGAATACAACGTCTACAACCATCACCAAAGTGATAGATGTGTATCTAGGTCTAAAATGATCTAATTTTGCCATATTTATAAATAAGTTGACTCATTTTGCTATATTTGAAAATGTCCCTTATTATAATTTATTGTTTATTTCTAAGATTCATTCTTTGCTTGTATATATATATTATATTTGAAACAGAAAAGAGTCTCTTCATTTTTTTTAAAAGGAGACAAACTTATTTATTAATTTAAAAACTCAAAGTACAAGAGAAGTATACAATAAAAATAATAGGAGGAAAGGGAGAAAGGAGGATCAGAAGGAGCAACCGAACATCTTAACTAGATTGACACCTCATAGCGCCAATCACAATATCCCGAGCAAAAACAGAAAAATCAAACAAAGGTACAATATTGAAAAGTCCAGCTTATAACAAAGGTCCAGAAGACAATACAGGACCAGAAAAACAGAAAGAAACAATAGGGAAGGCCCAAAATACAATCTCAAAATTAAAGGCTAAACAGGAGCAATCCTTCGAGGCTTCAAAATGCAAAAAAGAGCTTCAGACTGTAATCTGTAAACAATGGATCTGATGCAGCAACTATCAGGCAGATTGAGTAAGGAAAGCATCCCAATAGAGGCAAATGTCTTGAATGGAATAATTAACAAACTCCATTTTAAGGAACACTAAGCTGCAGCATTAAGATCTACTGCACACATAGTCTGCCTTTGGTCTTGCTTTATCATGGAAGATACGTTAATTACGCTCAAACCAAAATTTTTAGAGTACAGCTTTTAACAAATTTTCCCATATTATACAAGAATTTTTGGGTAAAATCGGACCCGACAGAAGTTGAACCACACTATCAAATATCCAATCAAAATTGAACAAGGAGAAAATCCTTACCCAGCAGAAGGAAGAGACGAGACAATTCAGAAAAATATGAGGGAGATTCTCACTAGCCTTGAAACATAGAGGACAGATCGAAGGAGACAGGCACTTGTTGGGGGATTTCTTTTGCAAAATTTCTGAACTGTTGATTGATCCAAAGATCGTAATCCAAATCAAAATGTTAAATCTCCGTGGGCTGCCGATTTCCAAATTGCTGTAAAAAGACATTTATCCATCGGGGAGGCAGTTTTTAGGTGAGCCAAAAGAGACTTAACAGTAAACTGGCCATGGGAATCAATGGGCCAAGATCTATAGTCGTCGGAATTAACCACTTTTTAAGTCGAGAGGAGGGATAATAGTGATCGAAATTCTGCAATTTCATCATCTTTCAAACATATTCTAAGGCCAATGACCAAGATGAAGTACCACGATCCAATGTGCTGGTACTGAATTGGTGGGTAAAAGAGCAATTCTAAAGAGCCTAGAAAAATGCTCCTTGATAGGGGCGTTACCAACCCAAGGATCTGTCTAAAAACCGATTCTATGACCATTACCAAGATTAAAGGAAGCTAATGAGTCTACCGACCTCCAAACTCTAGCAATGTTAACCCAAGGACTTCTTAGGCTATTACCGGACTTTCCTTTAGTATACATATCAAAAGTCTCCTTACCGTGGATGCTTCTAATTATTTGCCTTCAAAGAGGTGACTCTTCTTTTGAGAATCTCCAACCCCATTTAGCGAGCAAAGCAATGTTATGGATTTTAATTCCTACTAAGCAGACCCCTATCTTTTTTAGGTGAAGAAACCTTGTTCCAATTGACAAGGTGGTTAATTTTGCTACCAGCATGGCCTTCCTAAAAGAAGTTTCGCATGATTCTCTCCAAAAATGCAGCCACACTTTCAAGTATTGAAAATAAGGATAGGTAATATATGGGAAGACTAACCAGAACTAAGTTGCACAAGGTGTGTCTTCCACCTCTAGAGTTGTTATATATTTTTCACCTATCTAGTTTCTTGTGAATTCAATCAATAACTGGTTGCTAAAAAACCTCTTTCCGAGGGTAGCCTCTGGCCCACCCAAGGGAGACCTAAATATATGAGCGGTAACTTTTATGCCTTGCACCCTAGCAGATTTACTGTTTGAATCAAATCATCCTCTCCCACATTAACACCGCTAAGGGCTGATTTCTCCCAGTTTACTTTCTGCCCCAAACACCATTAGAATAACCTAATGGCATCCTTAACCTTAAGGAGCATCTTCACATCATACTTACAAAATAGGAGAGTGTCATCAGCGAATTGAAGCAATGGAAGGATCACGTCTTTGCCAACTAGGAAACCTTCAAATTGGCCGCCAGTTTTAGCACCGCCGTTGATGCTCGAATCAATGCTGCCATGTACGGATGGTTCCACCACCTTCAGACAACGCCGACAAGTGCATTCCTGTCAATTCTACAATCGTCTACGCCACCCACGCACTGCTGCTGGACCTCCACACGCCATTCCTTCCTCCTCAGACAGGTCCAACCATCCCATCTATGCAACCCTCTTCTTCATCCGCGGCCTATATTGCTCCCTACGCACCGATTCGTGTTCTGCCACCTAATTCCGACCGGCCACCACCACTTCTACTGTCAAATCTATATGCCCTGCCACCCACTGACCTTAGTTATTATCTCGATGTTAACAATCTTCAAATTCCAACATTTGAGGTTGGTGAATCTTCGGCACATTCCAACCCTAACGTGCAAGCTTCCTCTTCGACAATAACTTAATAGCAACTGGAAGGGTTTTGACAACAGATTGCAGCAATTGAGGCTACCTTAAGGACGACATTCAACACTCCTATACCGATGTATTTTGAGAATCCGGTAATCGCGTTCCCTACTTTATCTTCTTCCTATGTGAGAGAGAATGCTAGTCCAATTCACACTTGGCGTTGTTGTCCAATCAGATATACCTCAGTCCTTTATTCTCGTTAGTATTAATGGTAAGAATCCTTGGAATTTGGACTCTGGTGCCACAAACCATTTAGCCGGTTCCTCTGAACATTTTGTGTCCTACACTCTGTGTGCTGAGAATGAGAAGATAAGAATTAATGATGGCTCCTTGGCTTCTATTGCCGGGAAATGGCAGATTTTTCTTTTTAACAAGTTCTCATTGCACAATGTGTTGCATGTGCCACGAATTTCATATAATCTTCTATCAATTAGCAAGATTACTCGTCAATTAAACTGAAGCAACATTCTTACCTGATTCTATTCTTTTCGAGACCTGAGCTCGGGGAGGATGATTGGCACTGCCCGACACAATAGTGGGTTTTTACTTGATGATGATGCCTCCTTTTTAGAAGTAATTTCTAGGACGAGTCTTTTATCTTCCTACTTTACTTTTGAAAAAGATCTTATGCTGCAGCATTTCCGTTTAGGCCATCTCAACTTTAAATATATGAAATACCAATTTCCTCATCTCTTTTCTAAAGTTGATGTTTCTTCCTTATCTTGTGATTTGTGCATACAAGCTAAAAAACACCGAGTTTCGTTTCCTCACATCCCTATAAGCCAACCCGACATTTTACTCTTGTCCATAGTGATGTTTGAGGACCGTCCAAGGTCACTACCTCCTCTAGGAAATGATGGTTTGTGACCTTTATTGATGACCATACTCGTCTTACTTGGGTTTTCCTGATCTCCAACAACTCCGCGGTTACCTCACATTCCGAGACTTCTATCACATCATAGAAACGCAATTCGATACAAAGATTGCAATCATGCGGAGTGATAATGGTCGCAAGTTTCAAAACCAATCTCTTAACAAATTCTTATCCTCTAAAAGAATTGTTCGCCAAAGTTCCTGTGCTTATACCCCAACAAAATAGGGTTGCCAAATGAAAAAATCACCACCTTTTGGAAGTTGCTCGTTCCTTATGTTGTCCACTTCTCCTCCTTCCTATCTTTGGGGTGATGTCATTCTCACTGCCACTCATCTCATCAACCACATGCCCTCATGTGTCCACTTCCAAACACCGTTAGATTACCTCAAAGAATCCTATCCCTCCACATGTTCATCCCTGATCTTCCCCTTCGGGTGTTTGGATGCACAGCCGGTCCTAACCAAACTAAATTCACTCCTAGGGCTCAGGCTTGTGTGTTTGTTTGGTATCCTCTGCACTAACGAGGCTATAAATGCTTCCACTCATCTTCACGAAAGTACTTCGTTACCATGGATGTCACCTTTATTGAAGATCGTTCTTTCTCTCCCGTTAGCCTACTTTAGTGGGAGAGTGAGTCAAGAGTCTAACTATATGCTTCCCTTAGAATCTACTTGTCCTATTATGATTACCTTACATGATTCTAGCCTTCACACTACAGTCCTACCCACAAATCAAGTTCCTTGTAAAACCCCACTATAGAAGGAATCTCAGAAAGGGAGTTGAGTCTCCTATTGTTCAAACGGCTCTAGTACAGGATTTTGAACCAATAAGAAATTAAGGTATGACTGATTCCATTAACTCACATAGTCAAAATAAGTGAGTTAATGGAATCTAATTAAAACCCTAAACCCCATAATTAAATTTACATGGTGGTTTAAATTTCAAGTTTAGCCAACAAAAACCTAGCTTAACTAGCATTTGTATGTTCCCGAAGAAAAGAGGTCCTGGGTTCATATTCCTCCATCCCCAAGTTGTACTTAAAAAGACCTTTTCAAACAAAAAAAAATTAAGTTTAAACCCTAGGTTTTGAAAGTTGACTAATAGATAAATAAATATATACATAAATCAATTTGGACTCTAACAAGTTTCTTTAAAATGTCTGATAGATATATAACCTTACAATTTTATATTTAATAGATCTCATGAATATAAAAGATGGCTATTTTAAAATATAGCAAAATGAACAAAAAATTAACAAAGTCTATCAAAATATATGGCCTATCGCAGATAAATTGTGATATTTTGCTATATTTGGAAGTATTTATAAAAGTTTTATCATAAAATTTTTCTTGTAAAAAATGTTTAAAAATCAATCATTTTATTAGACAAAATTATTTGTGTCTAATTGAACTTTAAATACTCAATTTTGTAGTTAATAGTCGCGTTAGTTTTAAAAAGATATCCAATAGTATCTATTAGATATAAAGTTAAATTTCATGTTTAATAATACTAAGAAAACTCTATGTTTAATGTAACATTTAGAAGTTTATGTTAGACCTCCGATTATACATCGGTATAGTAGGAGAAAGAAGAAAGAAAAGAATGTACAGAATTGTTGAGTTGGCTAGGGAGTAGGTCGTTTAGGAGTGGGAACCACTCTTGGGTATTATAAATAGGAGAATGAGAGAGAAAGGGAGTTAGTTAGAATTCTGTTGAGGTCTTTACTGTAAACTCTTGAAAGATAGGGTTGCGGTAGAGAGAGAAGTTTTATCGAATTGTATCTTACTATTCGATTTCCATTCTATATTGTAATTGTTCTTTAAATTCAATAAAAATTTCTCAATTCTCTTCTTGAGAATTACTGCGTTGGAATAGAGATCCAACAGATTATGTGCCATATTTTTATCCTTGTATAAATTTGTGCCCCCAGGACATCAAGTTTTGGATCTGCCAAGAGGTCTATTGCATTAGGGAGAAAAGAAATTAACAAGCAAGAAAGCATCACCTCGGAAATCCATGAGGATTCATAATTAGATCCGGACAAATTCCACGTTCTGAAAATGGGAAATCTTCTTGCTGCACAATTGTGCCACAGACACCTTTTTGTCCATGTCTGCTACTGAACTTATCACCGAGCTGAAAGAAAAACATTTAAATTCATGTATGAGAAGAAATTTCAATGAATGAGATATTGTTACTCAAGGTTATCCTCTACATAAATAATGCCCACCTCTGGTCTACGGGTCTGACGAATCAAGAATTTGATACATAAACAGTCATTCTTATCTGTGGAAAGAGCCACCCTATCAACCACTGTTGGTTCTCCTTCAGAACCTTTAAATATTTGTCTGCAAGGTCTATATGCACTGATAACACCAAAACAAGAAAAAAAGAAAAAAAGAAAAAAAGCAAGGGTAAGAACAAATAACATCAGTGGGACCTGTCAAAAACATCTTTGAACTGCAACTGACCTATCTGGTATTCCTGGTAAGGGCGATCCTTTCGTTATGATGGGGGATTGTTTGTTGACATAAACGTCATTTGGTCTAATTATCTCTCCTGGTGCAGCAAGTCCATCATCATCTAGTATCTATAGGAATCAAAGAACGGGTAAACGATCAAGTCTTACAATGTAATTTCTTTTTCCCTTTTTTTTTTTTTTGAAAAGAAGACAAGTTTCTTTATTAATATAAAATCTCGAAGTACAAGAAAATTATACAATGAAAAAAATAGAGAAGCCAAAAGGGGAAGGGAAAAGGATCAAAAAGGCACACCCACACATCTCAACTAGGTTGACACCCCATAGCGCCACCATCATATCCCAAAGAATATCCAAAGACCATGTAAACTCCAAATAAATCAGTACAAAATAGCCAAACACACATACCTGTCTCGATCTGATAATCAAGGATGTATTTTCTCTGAGATATGAAGATGCCTTCTATAGATCTGGCCACTTCCCTTCTAAGAAAATATTTCAGATTTTCTAAATCCTTGATTTCAAATTCTATCACCCATTTTCTGTTTCAATTGACTAATTTATGTTTGATCATTTCTAGATAAAATGATGTCATCAACATATACAATCAGAACTGCAATCTTTCCAGTCTTGGAAACTTTCGTTAATAAAATATGATCAGATTGTCCCTAACTATGCCCTTAGGACTAACAAAGGTAGTGAATCTTTCAAACAATACTCTGGGTGACTGTTTCAGACCATACAAGGATTTCTAAAGTTTATACACCTGATGACCAAACTAGGCTACAAATCCAACCATGGGGCTCATGTAAACTTCCTCCACTAGGTTTTCATTCAAAAAAGCATTCTTAACATCCAGCTGGTATAGAGGCCCATCTTTGTTTACAACAACAGATAGCAGGATTCTTAACAATATTCAATTCAGCAACTGAGGAAAAAGTTTTTGAATAGTCAACAATAGGTTTGAGTAAACCTCTGTAACTAACCTTGTCTTGTGTATGTCAAGTGTTCCAATTGCTTTGTATTTGATAGTGAACACCCATTTGCATCCAAGTTTATGTCCCTTGGGTAGAGCATAAATCAACTAAGTTTTATTCTTTTCAAGAGCCTTCATCTCTTCCATGACAGAATTCTTCCATTCAAGACACTCTTAAACGGCGTGGATATTTTTCGATATTATGGTCGGATCAAGGCTTGTCCATGAAGGCTCTAAACCCTGGAGAGAGATTATCATAGGAAACATGGCTACAAATGGTATATTTTGTACAAGATGTGGTACCTTTTCTCAGTGCAATAGGAATGTTCAGAGAGGGACCATAATCAAGTTTCTACTCTGACCTCAGTCTTATCACCGCTGTCCTATTCTTCCACATTTTCAGGCACATCAACATCAGAACTGTCATTCTCACTCATCTTATAATCAATACAAGGTTCAGTAGGATTTTCCATACCTTGTACTCGAAGAGGTTCAAAGTCTTGGACCAAAGCGAGCTGACTAGTAGAGGACTCAATTTCCTATATGAGATTCCTCCTATAGTACGTTTCTCAGGGAACTTGGTTTGAGGGTAGAACTATGGGATGAGGATACAAGTCAGACACGATACTAGGAGTAGGTTCGATCAACTCTAAGGTACACTTCACTCACACTTTCCCCTTGAAGATGGTGAACGAGAAAGAAGGGTCGGTCCTCAAAGAAAGTAACATCCATAGTGATAAAGTATTTCCTAGAAGGCGGATGAAACCATTTATAACCGCGCTAATGAAGTGGATACCCAACAAACACACATGCCTGAGCCCGAGGGGTAAATTTGGTCTAATTAGAGCCAAAATTATGAACATATGCGGTACAATCAAACTCACGAACGGGAACCTCAAAAATTAAACAGGTAGAAGGGTAGGACTCCTTAAGACAATCTAAGAGAGTCTGAAGGTGGAGGACACGAGTAGACATTCTATTAATAAAAAAAACTGCCGTAAGAATAGCATCTCCCCACAGGTATGAAGGAAGGGAAGTAGATAGCATAAGAGAACGAGCTACTTCCGAAAGATGATGGTTTTTTGGCTTAGCCACCCATTTTGTTGAGGAGTATAGGCGCATGAGCTTACACTCCTCAAGAATATTGTACCTACACTCCTCAACAAAATTACAGACATATGCGGTACACTCAAACACACGAAAGAGAACCTCAAAAATTAGATGGGTAGAAGGGTAGGACTCCTTAAGACAATCTAAGGTTATGGTTTTGGAATCTCACTATTATCACTCAGAAGATTTGCAATTTTTGTATTGAATTGTGTTTCAATTGGAAAATAGAAGAAACCTCAAATTTATCTGTGATAAGGAAGATTCAGGTGAGGCAGGTATGATCATCAATGAAAGTTACAAACCACCATTTCCTAGATGAAGTAGTAACCTTGGATGGACACCAAAACGTCACTATGGATAAGGATAAGTGGTTGTGTGGGTATATATGGTTGTGAGGGAAATGAAACCCGATGTTGTTTTGCTTGAATACACACATCACAAGATAGAAAGGAGACATCAATTTTAGAAAATAGTTGGGGAAAAAATATTTCGTATAATTAAAGTTCAAGCGGCCAACTGAAAATGCCACAACATAATCATGTTCAGAAGTAGTAAAATAAGAAGATAGCAAACTAGTCCTAGTGATACTGCTACCAGAGGTATCGTTGTCAAGGATGTAAAGTCCCTACCATGTCGGACAGTGTCAATCGCCTCCCTAAGCTCAAGTCCTCAAAACAAACAGATTTAGGTAAGAAGGTAGCTTTACAATGCAGCTCATGAGTGATCTTGCTGATAGATAAAAAAGCTTAGGCAAATGCAAAACATTCTGAAGGGAGAGTGCTTCAAAGGGAACTATTTGTCATTTACTAGCAATCGAGGCTAAAGAGTCATCGGCTATTTGAATTTTCTCATTAGTGACATAGGGGGTACAAGAGACAAAGTGCTCAGAGAAACCTTTCAAGTGATCTGTAGCCCCTGAGTCTAAAATCCAGAGATTCTATCCATCAACACTAATAATACCAAGGGACTGAGGCATACCTGACCGAGCAATGGCTTCCAAAGTAAGAGGGTGGTTCTAGCTTGCAGTAGGGTCATTAACTAAGAGATGCAGGTAGTCTCACTTACATAGGCACGCCCTGAGTTTTGTTTCTCGTTGGATGAACGTTTCTTACTCCTGAAGGATGAACGTGGAGTTTCCAACATTGTTCCTTGGTGTGCCACTGTTTCTTGCAGAACTCACGTACAGGGATTGGTTTCCCACTATTCTTCTCACTATCATAGGTCGAGGATCGAGCACATTTCCATTAAGGAGGGAAGTGGTCTCTATCCGAGCATTCGGCGTGTCCCATAAATACCGTCATTCGGCGTGTCCCAAACTATCTCCCTACACAAATCAATCTCTTAACAGAGAAGGGAGAACTTATTGAAATAGGAGGTCACGTCTAAAGTCCCTTGCTTCCAATCGTGGACCTGTTTTCCCAGTGTATACAATCAAGAGGCATTCTAACGCTTCAAGTAAAGTTTCTGAGTTGTATCTCATATATCTGTGATTCCATACTATTAATCAGCATAAACTGAATGAAAGAGTCCTTCCCTTTCCAGAATCATTCCAAGGCATCACCCGGTGGAGGCAATTGATTGTGGTGCGTGAGGACCATTCCCAATGTTGGGTTGTGCGAACTACTCCGAGGACGGCCCTAAAGTGACCACCGGCATCCTCTGAATCTGATGGAGGAGTTTTTCCACGACGGTGGCAATCCCAACATCCATGGCGGTGGCAACTTCTGTTTCTGTCTAGGTCTCTGTATAGGGTTTCGTCGTTACCTCGCTCTAATACCATATTGAAAGCGATAAACCAACGAAAACACCGAATTACATGGAAACTCGAGTATTGGGAGAAAAACCACAATATTTCTTTTCTTATCGTTTTTTGATAATTACAAAAGGTACAAGAGGGGGAAATAAATAGAATAATACAGTGAGATAAAGAATAAAAGATATTTAAGAAAAATCTCCAAATGGGCCAAGTCTACTAACTCTAACAGGGTGGTTACTATTACATATCATATGGTCAAACAATGAATGACCAGAAATAGTTGAATGGAAACAGTAACTGTTTGCAGAAGCATACACAATTGAATAAACCATATAATTCCAGTAAAAGAAGCTATAAATATGTTTAGTTATTACCTGCATATTTCCTGTAAAATCTTCATTTCTATTTGGCCTTACTATCCTGTCAGCAGTGTTGTTTTCATACTTCTGGTTGACAGAAGAATATCTGCACATTGTAGGAACATAAGTGGTTATAAAGAACATTCTTCTTGTTGCATTCTAACGCATTCATGACATAACAATCTTATTGTTGCAATCTAACCATTCATGACAAATCCAAAACAAAATAGGTATCAAGTAGATATAACATGCAGCAAATATAATTTTAAGCTCCCAAAAGTAATTTTTCATACTTCTTAAAAACAATACAACGACCAAAACCACGATCAAGTGACGATTTATTCATGACAATTGCATCCTCTATATCATAGCCACTGTAACTCATGACGGCAACGGTTGCATTCTGGCCTGCTCCGAGCTTGTCATATCCAACCTGAGAGCAAAGTAATTAATTGTGGACCCGTAATGTTTGAAGCTCAAAAGTATACATCATACCAACCAGCTCAATTGTCTTGGTTGTTAATAAGGGTCTCTGGGGATACACCAGCAAGTAAAGTAATGTGTCCATCCGTCTTAACTGCAAACAACAAGATTCTCAAAGCAACTTAAGAAAACATATTGTTCAACGTGGGAGCCTTTCAAGTAACATAAACCTATACATTCTAGAAAATGAAAAGAACCGTGATGGCGTTTTCTAGTTTAAGTGTTTTATTATTTTGGCTTGCTGTAACTTTTAGTTACTGTTTTGTAACTTTTGATATGTTTGCAAAACCAACCATGTGTGGCTTTTGGTTCTTTAGTCTTAGGATGTTTCCATGATAGGTAAGTATATAAATTGCCTTTCCTTCAGTAATGATCAAATTTAGAGGTATTTCCCTTTCGAAGCTTCTTTCCAAATATCGGACACATCAAGTTAGTATCAGGGCAAGATCTTTGGACCTTGATGGCAGGGAATATCATGGCAAATACCAGCCTGGTTAAGAGCGATGATACCCAAGCTGTTCCACCAGAAGGATTTTTTCGAAAACCGAGACTCTTCGACAAAACTCTTTAGCAGAAGTTTAATACCACCTTCACCCCCAAACTGACAAACAACCTGAAGTGACAGATAAAGTTTGGGGAAATCTAATTCACTGTCTTGAAGGAGACAAACCGAACCAGTGGGACCTTACCTTAACTCAAGCCAAGTTCACATACAACCAAATGTGCAATAGGAGTACAGAGAAGTCCACACTTCAGGTTGTTTACACAAAACCTCCTTGCCTTAATGTTCACTCATCCAAGATCTCAAGTCTATTGATTTTAGCTTGGAAGCCAAATTGATGGCTGATAGAACCACAGCTTTACACAAGGAGGTCACGGATAATTTAACTCAAATGACAGCTTCTATCAAAGGGTATCTAATCCTCAATATGGAAATATCCTCTTTCAAACCATATGCAGTAAAACGAATCTTGGATTTTGCAGCTTTTCACCTCCATGTCTGAAACTACTTATCTTGCCGGAATTAGAGGATGCCAAAGCTGAGGAGAAGCCGTGGAGTGGGGGAGGAGGAGAGAGGAGAGAGGACTTGCCTTTTCACCTCCTTTGTCATGGTTCACCTTTCCTCACAGTTCACTGTCACATATAACAAGCTAAAGCCTAGGAAGTTCGGTTCTTCTTGGGTTCTCATGCATTATGAAGATAATGCCCTATAAAGGGGAGCTACCGGATCATTTCCGCATCAGTCCAGTTTTCAATATTGCTGATTTATCTGAGTATTTCCCTCCAGATGCCTTTTCACTTAGTTTCTAACTCAAGGACGAGTTTCAATCTTTTTGGTCAGAGGGAATCTAATCTATTCAGGTTTAATTTTCTTATTATTTTGGCTTGCTCTACTTTCTAGTTATTGTAACTTTTGATCTGTTTTTCAAACCAGCCGTGTGTAGCATTCGTTCTTTAGGCTTAGGATGTTCCCAGGATAGGTCATATATAAACTGTCTTTCCTTTAGTTAATGATCAGATTTAGAGGCATTTTCCTTCAAAGTCCCTTTCCAAATTTTGGACACATCATGCAAAGTCTTGAAAGAGACTTTCATGCAAATTGTTCTCAAGTTTCCAGTTAGAAAAGGATAGATTCCCAAAATACTGACAAAAGACTTCTTCCAATATAATTTTTGCTTAATTCTTTAAAATTAGAAACAAACTTCCTCCATAACAGATCCAGCAACTGCAAACCACACAATAGCTTAATTTATTTGTTCCAACCAAGAATTTTAAATCAATTATAATCATGCTAGACATTTTAATGTTTTTTACCTAGTTAAAACCACAACTAGTTCATAGGATCGGTGGTTATTTCTACTCTTCACTGTAAATATCAAGTAATTTCAAGAGAATTAGGTTTGAATGAGGCCAAAAAAAATTCACTTTCACAAAGGAATTTAGTAGAAGGAAGAATGTACTACCCTACCACTTGAGCAGAAAAATAAATAAAGAGCTGAGGCTTGCAATCAATAATCGAAAAAAAGATACTTGCCTGATTGTATGCAATATTTCCCATGGCTTGCTTTCCCATAGCACACTATGAAAAAAATATAGTTAATTAAAGATCTTTAAATAATTAATGGGTAGGGAGAAGCATGGAGGTTTAAGAAACAAACCTGATACGTGTTTCTAGGTGACTGGTTATGATGAGGATAAGGAATTAGTCCAGCTACAACACCTAAAATGGTCAAGGGCTCTATCTCGATATGGGTTGTTTCAGGTGTAGCTTCTCCTTCATATAAAGCAATCTGAAAAAGTATGCACTCAATATACTTCTATTGATCAATATACTGAAACCAAAGAACATCAGACAATTCAGTTGAGTATACCAAAGCATTATTCTCCTCATTCACATCAAGATACTCAATTAAACCATCCCGTAAAAAATCATCAAATGTACGGACTCCATCCTGTGGAAAAATAAATAAATAAAAAGGAAAAATGGACAAAAAAAAATTCATTTCCAATCTGAAGGTAAAAATTAATACAAAAAAAGGAACTTAAAGCAACAGTGACTAAATGCACATACCGATAACTCTTTCATATGGTATTCTCTAATCCTAGATACACCTTTGTCAGCAATGACAAGTGGACGGCAAACCCGTCCTCCATCAGAAGCAATGTATACACAGTGCTGATGCAAGTTAATCAAACAGGCTTAATCATCCACAAATGAAATAAATAACAGGAAAATAGGATTGATATTTAAAATGAAGGACATCACAAGCCCAGTCAAGTGAGAATATGATCTCATGAAACTAGTGTCTCAACTACATATAAACATAAATACGTAAGAATATCTCCACTGCAAAAAATGCAACCTTTTCAGCTTCTTCACCAGAAAAATTATCAAACATTTTTATATACAAGAAAATTTCAAAACAATATGACAGATCCATGGAGTATAATATCCATGCTCAGGGTTTAAGGCATTTAAAATGAAAGACGTTGCTTGTGTTCCTCCAGCAGAATGGATTAAAGTGACTGCAACAATGCATGATTGCATGTATAAATTAAAACTTAATGCTAAAAATGACTGCATACTGTTATCCTATCCATAAGTGCTCAATGCTATACTTAGGCATTGTAACATAAGAACAAACGTAGAGTAGCTGGCACATTGAGCATAGGGAACAGGAGCAGAAAAGAAACTCACCTGTTTCTCATTCACAAAGACACTGACAAACTCCCCAATTTTTCCAGCTCTCCTCAGCATTCTCATACCAGTAGCAAAATACTAAATAGATGAAAATTTTAATCAACAAACAAGTTACACGTAACTTTACAATACACATATAGTATGTAAGGTTTTTTTTTTTCCTTTTTGGATAAGAAACAGACAGCCTAAGAGTAAGGGACGAGAGGACCCTCCCCGAGAAGAACTAGCATATAAGAGCCTTCCAACTATTGAAAATCATAGAAAGTCTATAATTACAAAAGTATGTAAACTATAGAAAAAATACTTAAAAGAAAAAAAATGTCTCTCACCTGTGGCCTCCTATGCTTGCCAAGAATCCGTCCATTAAAAATAACAAGAAAGGAATTTGGTGTGTGTAGCTCTTCTGCAGAAAGAAGCTCCAAGTCTTCGACACCCAAACAATAGCACTATTGATACAAAAATTTACAATTCAAAGTTAATATCAAATATTGAGACGTTGATGCAAACTTGACCGTACAAAAAGGTATTGATCACTCAACGTTTTAATGTCATACTTGCTGGTGCATGCATAGAACTAAGTGAAGTATCTTTTTAATATCAATTTTTAGTTTTTCCCAGTCTCGGCCTGTGTACTTTTGCTGGACTTATATATGTTGTACTATTTATTTTCTCTGTTTTGGACAGACTTATATTTGGGATATGATGTTTTGGTGCTAAGGGGGTGTCAACCTAGTTGAGATGTCCAGGTGCACCTTCTGATCCCCTAGCTCTTTGCTCTTTATGATTCTTTATCATTCTTATTGTATATACCTCTTGTACTTTGAGATTTTATCATTAATAAAGAAGTTTGTCTCCTTTTCAAAAAAAACTAAGCGAAGTATCTTATAATATTATTTCTAAAAAAACACCGAAGAAAACCCAAAAAGAACCAAAAATTGATTGCAAATTTGCTCCAATCGGTACTAATAATAAAAGATGCATAATAATTCAAAGAAAAATAGAAATGAGTTCCCACAGAAGCCTTGAAGCGAGTAAACCTATAAACCTCTGTTTAGAAGAGTTGTCAAAAAGCCTGTGTTTCTGCCCCCATCCAAGCTTTCCACCAAATATTCTTACAACTTTTCCACAAGATTCTAATATTACGATGGAAGTGATCACCTATGATATTTGCCCAATACCAAGCAAGGATGAAAATATTGATATCATGTCAATATGAATATCAATATCTCAAATTTGCAAATATTTTGACATACATTCAAGAGTGTCACAAATATCACGACAATAAAACTCTAACTATAGCTTATTATGTCATATGTTATTATTTTAAGAATATATATCATCTTAAAGTCAAACATGTACTCGAATAGAAAAATAAGCATTGATGGATACCAATAAATGAATAAGAATTAGATAGATAGAACATAGTTTCATTGACAAATAAATATGTTCGTAGTACAAACAAATACAATATTCAATAATAATAAGCAAAACATTAATCACTTAAATAAATTGATATTATTGTACAGAAAGAGAGAAATATGTACGTAATCAAAACAAAGTATGTGACAATATTAATGAGATGACAAAAGATAAAAAAAGTTAAATGTTTTTTTTCTTTGGAAAAGATGACAAGTTTCTTTATTAATATAAAAACTCAAAGTACAAGAGAATTATACAATGAGAATGATAGAGAAACCTAAAAGAAAAGGGAGAAGAGGGAGAGAGAGGATCAGGAGGTGCTCCCGAACAATAAAAGAAAAAAAAAGTTAATATTGTAACATAATTGAAAGTGTAAACAATGATAAATTATACAAAGTTATTATATAACTGTATTTTTTAAAAAAAGGAAACTAATCTCTTTATTAAATATATAAATAAATATATAACTGTATTATAATATTATTTTATAAATGTAATTCAAATACACTAATCAAATAAAATAAAATTTTGCAATAAGTGACGAAGAGAAATAATAGATATATATTTAAATTAGGAAAATGCAAAAAAGTAGAGAGAAAAATTACAAAATATATAAGTAAATGAACAAATTTAGGTGGGAAAAGGAGAAATAGGTGGATGTCCGTGAGAGGGAAAGGAAGAAAAGGAAGAGACAGGAGAAAAAGAATGGAGAATATGAGATTTGTGAGTGACTAGAATTAAAAAACATACTTACATTAGGAAAATGAAGAAAAATAGAGAAATGCAATTTTTATCTTTTTAAAAGAAGAAACAATTTCATTGATTGATGAAATAAATGGAGTAAAAACTCCTTTGGTGATTAGAACAAAGCCCTCGAATTGGATATTAAATATGTTAAGCTATACAAGAGAAAAGGGTGCTTAGATTTGCACAAAAAAAACGGTAGAGAGAACAGATGCCAGAAAATGATCCAAGTTGGAGAAAGAATCCTTGAAAAGACGACCATTACCCTGCTCTCAAAGATGCCAGAAGAAAACTTGAGTGAGAGCCAACAAAAGAGTCTTTTCATCACCAAAAGTCAACAGGATAGAGAATTTGAGATTCAGGAAAGGAGTGAAATCCCACAATGGAAGTGTAGGAAGCTTAGGAATTCGTGGAAATCTCGAAGGAGCTGTTTGGTATACAAGTTCAGCATATGAAACCTAGGGTTAGGTGCAGCTGGAGAGTTGTAAAGCCTGCATTTGAGGTCCATGGTTGTTTAGCCTTAGTTTTTCTTAGCCTAATAACAATAGAAGTTATTTGTGTTTGGGATCTTTCAGGTCACTCTTTCCTGTTTAGGTAGCTCTATCGCTAACTGCAGATGATATAAATAAGACCAACCTCCTAAGGCTTCTCAAGGGAATTCAGCTATCTCATTGGAAAAAGGTTTTACATTTAGCCATGACAAAAAATTCTAAATAGGAATTTAACTTGAAAGAAATTTCTAATTTAGATCTTCCAGAGAAGTAGGATAATGTTTTCAAAAAACCAAAGCTACATATCTTCAACTTCAACAAAGGCAGGCTAGATGAGAAAATCTTCAACAATCTCAAATAAAACGTACATGATAAACCAGAAAAGGACATGTATGCAAAGACACAACTGATTCTGGAATAGGTATGCTATCAAGTTCTTTTTGGCCACCTAGCCTGAGCATTTTCAGCATGAATCTTTTGTCTTCATTTTTTATTGGAAATTTACGTTCTACCTTGTTTTTCATCATAAATCCATTAAATAGCTGATTGGCAATATCAAACTAAATTCAAAAAAATTAAATAAATAAATAAAAGAAAGACATGCAACAGTTCACAGAGGGGAAGATATGCTGTAAAAAGGAGAGCCTAAATGGGAAAGTTGTGTTCGATGAGCAATACCAAAGAAATTAATGGGCCTTCTTCTTGATCAGTTGTTACATGAGTCATCAAAGCCAAGTTTTTTACTAGTCCACAAGCCTCACCTTCTGGAGTATCGCATGGGCAAAGCATACCCCACTACAGCAACAAATTTCACAAATAAATAAGAAATATTATGTAGATAGGCCTTATGAGGTAAAAGTTATCCAAATAGACCCACGAGACATTAAGACAATAGCATTCAAAAACTTAAAGTTGATGGGTGAAGAACGATTAGATGATATAATATTTACTTTATCTTCATCCAAAAGCTCAAGCCCGATAAGTGAAGATAAATATAATATTAACACTCACCAATATTTGTGGGCTTCAATATGTAGAAGACCCAACAATGTGAAAATCAATTTTAAATGAGAAGGAAATAACATTACATGGATTTAAACATAAGACCTCCTAGAACACCTACTCTAATACCATCTTAAATCACTAATTGATCCAAAAGCTTAAGATGATGGATAAAGACAAATGTAATATTATATCATCTAACAATGACAATAATAATTATTAAGATAAAACTATGCATGATGTTCACTGATTATCCTTACCTGACTAGGTTGTAAGGCTCTTGGGCCACTAACTTTCCTGGACTTCTCAAACTGAGGAGAGACTCTAGTCACATGGCCCATAGTAGAAATAAAAGATAACCTGGCAAGAACCTATTGACAAGAGGACCGCATCAAACAGGTATGCTACAAAAAAAAAAAGATTAAAGCGGCTACATAAATCACAAAGAAAATATTAAGAAGTGAGCATCCTCATGTATGAAAACTAAAATTCTCGGTATAAAATAAATCATTGCAAAAAAGGCTACCAGTACAAGTTCTATGGGGAAAAAAATGTACAGAACGGATGTGAAAGTTGAGAAGCCTATTTGTTGTGGAAGATTATTGTATCTAAGGGTGTTCAAAAAATAGTTGAAAACCGAACTGATTGACAAACCGAATTGAAACAGAATGCATGCGGTTCAATTCGGTTTGTGCTATATTGAAACCAATTCTTATGCGGTTCAGTTCAGTTCGGTTTAAGACATTAAACCGATTATAAAATCGAACCGCTTTATTTTAGAAAAATTGAAACTTCTATGTCTTGTACTTAATTACTAGACAAATTAATTTAATCTATGTTTGTAACTTTGTAGGACTTTTATCTATGTATAATGTTCATAAAGAATTTTGATTCTAATATTTATGCATAAGCAATTCGGTTTCTGTCCAGTTTTATTTATGTATAAGCAGCCTGGTTTTGATTCGGTTTGATAAGATGAACGGTTTGGTTCGGTTTCGGATGAGATTTTTTCTGCATTTCGCGATTCAGTGCAGTTTTAGCTTCCAAACCAAACCGCAAACACCCCTTTGTATCTCCTCTTCTGATTGGCATACATTTTCCTTTACCTTCTTTCAAATTTTCTAATAAAGAAAAATTCTCTCATATTAATAAAATGACCAAATCTTGTCATCCTAGTTGAAATGCCAGGGTGCACCTTCTGATCTTGTCTGCTTTTTGCTCTTTAGGCTTCTTTATTACACTCAATGTATACCTCTCTTGTGCTTTGAGTTTATATTATTAATAAAGAAGTTTGTATCCATTTTAAAAAATAAAATAACAAAATACCTTGAATGTGAAATAACTTTCTAAAGTGTCGGTGTAAAAAGGTTAAGTGTCTTCAGACAAAATAGGGTCATGCTCAGTCGTGTTGACCGGAGAATTCATCATAAACGATATAAATTGAAGGCTCACTTTTGGCCCAGTGGAACTGCCTTTGCAATTCACCCTACTTAGCCAGGAGACTCTCCAACCACTTCCTATTTCGTTTGTTACATTTCCCAAAAAAAAAATTCTACCAATGAAATATGTGTTTCTCCTACTAATGCCTCAAAGATAGGCATGATAAACACGTGGTTTCTCCTAGAATATAGCATTCTTGGGGAAATTGCACTGTTGACCCATTTTGAAGGCCAAAAATGACAAACGTCCCTCTTTTAAAAAACAATTGCTAATTGACCTCCTGCATATGTGAAACCCTCACGTGCATGGAGAATGGCTAATCTCGCTCTTCATTCTTCACTCTCTCGCTCCCTTTCATTCTCTCACATATTGCTCTCCTCTCTCATAGATCGCTCTCCTATGTATTGTGGTCTCATTCTCCCGGTCTCACTATCCATTGTTTGGCCACATACTGCCAATAAATTGAGCACGTTGGATCTAGTATGGTCGCTCACGGGAGAAGAGGAAGACGAAAAGCGAAGAAAAGAAATCTTCGAGCAAATTTCAGGAAAGAAGAAGAGGAAGAAGATGGCTAATCACTATCTTCGTTCTTCGTTCTTTGCTCTCTCGCTCCCTTTCATTCTCTCACAGATTGCTCTGAGGCAAAAGCAAAGAAAAGAAATCTTCGAGCAAACTTCGGAAAAGAAGATTTGGTATGGTCGCTCACAGAAAAAGAAGAGTTAAAAGCGAAGAAAAGAAATATTCGAGAAAACTTCGGAAAAGAAGAAGAAGATGGCTAATCTCGCTCTTCGTTCTTCGTTCTCTCACTCCCTTTCATTCTCTAACATATTGCTCTAAGAAAAAAGCAAAGAAAAGAAATCTTCAAGCAAACTTCGGAAAAGAAGTTCTGGTATGGTCCCCTCAAAGGAGAAGAGGAAGAGGAAAAAGTGAAGAAAAGAAATCTTCGAGCAGACTTCAAAAAAGAAGAAGAGGAAGAAGAAGATGGCTAATCTCGCTCTTTGTTCGCTCGCTCCCTTTCATTCTCTCACAGATTGCTTTGAGGAAAAAGTGAAGAAAAGAAATCTTCAAGCAAACTTCGGAAAAGAAGGAGAAGAAGAAGAAGAGATGGGAAATTCTATAAATTCACTCATCCATGATGTCAGCAAAAGGTCAATCGCCAATACTTTTAAAAAGGTGGGTATTTTTTTTATTTTGGGCCATCGAAACAGGTAACCTGTATAATTTTCTCCACTCTTAGGGATTAGATCATCCACAAACCATTCAAACTAAAATTTACTTTATACTTCCCAACAACTTGACCAGTCTACACAATATGGGGCCAAAAGTGGACGCAATAAACCAATAATAATCCATTACTCAACTGGCGTTTAGTTACACATCCATTTTGATAGACCAAGAAACAACAATTCAGACGGACCAGAAAAGGGAAAAAAAGAAAAAAAAAATCCAAAATATGGCTAGCAAAATTCAGGACTATTCAATACAGTAAACACCAAATGAATCGAATGATAATAGATACAGAAGAGATGAATGACCTGACTCATCCCCTTCCGATGCATCCTGAACCTTTTGACATCCCAGTTACCAGTTGAAAGGGTCCTTTCTAGCCCAAATGAAATAATGTTTGAATTCAGATGCTGCACAGTACATGAATATATTTAATAACATGACATAAGTCAAAGGGAAACAAATGTTTTTCAATAAATCATCGTATTCTTCCAGTTAACACTAAAAATTGCCACCACCCAAGCTTGCCTTCGTAGATGTACATTTGATACCTTTTCTTCTACAATTTAACCAGAATTAATAAAAAATATGAAAAGGGTACCTTACCCATTTATTCTTCCACTAGATCAAAAATCATCATAGCTTTATGTCAAAAACAATTACAAACCAAAACCCTAAAAAATTGGTCAAACATCACATAGAAATTTGAAAATAGATTCTAACCTGTGAGAAGTCAAACCGACTTGACCTACTGTGCTTTCCAAGAAGTTTATCAATCGTCTTCTTCACTTCACTAACCATTGTCTTGAATAAATCCTACAGAGCAATTACAAGTAAACACATCAGTTCTTTTTATTCTTATTATTATCATTATTATTATTTTATTTATTGATTTTTTTTTCTGTAAGAACATATTTAAAGATTAAAAAAAATTAAGAGTGTATCCGCAGGTAGGAGTAAACAGCACATACCTCAAAAAGTAAAGAGATCAACTGGCCAGAAAGCTCCAAACGTTTGTTGCCCACATAATCCTATAACTTCAACAAGAAACTATCCTTTAAAAATCTAATCCTATGTTGTACGCAGATTAAGCACACTTAACAAATAAATTTGAAATGTATCCTTGCCTAGATATTTAGAAGTTATTATCTTATTGTGTTTCTGTCTGTCCATATTTCTCTATTCTTCTCTTTGAAAATTCTATTATTTCTTTGTACGCAAATTCAAATTTCAAACTAAACAAAAGATAACGCTAGTAAATAGTAATTTGTACGCCATGGTGTTCCAAACACGTTGTGTAATAGTTTTGACAATGAACTACAACTTTATATTAAGTAGACGTTTCATACAATACAGAAGGGCAAGAATGGTAGATCCATGTAGACTAGATATATGGTTTTTTTTTCTTTAAGGAAATGATAATAAAATTGTTAGAAATAATGGGCTTAGGTCATGATGAAAGTCTATGGATAGTGAAGATTTACTTTGCCCTAATTTTTTATTCTTCTAATTAGACTCGTGTTTCCTATAAATTTTCCCCCTCTGTACATATTATTAGAAAATAATAAGATATTTAGCACCATGGTTTTTCTCCTAGTACTAGGATTTCCAAGTAAATTCATGTGTTCTTTGCCTCTACTTCCAATATAAACATCCCTGTTAGAAAGTAGCAACTTTACCTTGTCATCCATAGCATCTTTACTCAAAATTGCATCCATCATCCGTCTCATCATAACTGCAACATATATGCATTTTGGATGGAAGTTATTCTTATACACCTGATCAGAGAACATAACTGAAGAACATGAGTCGTTAGAGCAAACAAATATAAGAATCAAAATAAATCAGTGTGAGAGGAACTTCACTGACAGGGACATTGGCAAGAAAAACATCGCGAAGTATCCCTAGAGCCCTTCCTTCCTGATGAATGAACCAAAATTCATCAGTGCATGCAACATACGAAATAACTAAAGCCAGGGTGTTACCAAAAAGCTTCCCATGGTTTTTTTTTTGTTTTTTTGAAAGGGAACTTAACTTTTCATTGATAAAAGGAAAAGAAACTATTACTCAAATTACAAGGATACATAACGAAGAGCTGGAAAATATAAAAGTACAATCCTAAGAGAGCCATTTAATTGCAGCTATTTTGTGGCATGCTGACAGATGCTTCTCAGCATTTTTCAATTGTAGTGGGTGCTCAGTACTTATTTCAAAGAAAATGTTGTTCAGATCTTGGGTGGCCTTAAGTAGAAAAATCAAGATTCTCCAGCAGTGTGCCAAAAAAACAAACGTTCTCCATAGAGCAAAGAAAACAAAGAGCACAACAATCTACCTACAGAAATACATCAGGATGACAAACTTAAGCAGGAAAAATAAAAGCACCCCAATTTGAACATATGTCTTGAATGAAGAAGCCTTCAAAATGCTTGGATAAGGTGCACCAAGATGAAGCATTCAACTGACAGAATCAAAAGCGATTCAACCACCCAAGTTATTGTTTTTGAAATGGAGACAAACTTCTTTATTTTTTTTAAGAAGATACTTGCATTATGGTAGCATGGTAGCAAACCATAGCACATATTTTATTAGCAAAGAAGTTACAAAGGCTGGAGGATAGCCCAAGTACAATGTTTAATATAATAGAGTTTTTATGTTAAGAGAAATGGTTGATTGGGAGTAATTTTTGAGGAGACTACTTTTGGCAGACCATATGCCTGTAAGACTATAAACGTTTTCCCATTGATTCCAAAAACTCGAAGATTTTTCATTGAAGATTTGGTTATTTCTTTCCAACCAAATTGTTCAGAGAGTGGCAGCAATGGTGTTGAAGCGGATGATACCCTTGGTATTGTTGCTTTGAATTGACCATAGAGCAGAGCAAAGATCTTTTGTGCTTGATAATGGGAGAGTGAAGTTAATTTCAGTCTGCAACTTGTTCCATGGACAGATTGCTTTGGGGCAGTTGGTGAACAAGTGGTTGGTGAAACAAACTTCTTTATTAATAATAAGACCTCAAAGTACAAGAGAATTATACAATTAGCATAATAAAGAAGAAGTCTAAACAAATAAGAGAAAAGCTAGAGGGATCAAAAGGTGCACCCAGACATCTCAACTAGGTTGACACCCCCTTAGCACCAAAACATCATATCCCAAATAAGACTAACCTATTACAGTAATGAGAACGAAATTCAGCCTATTACAATGACACGAAATCCAGCCTATTACAGCAAAACTAAAAAACCACTTAAAACTAGAAAAGAAAGTGGGTCAGAAACACAATGCAGGACAGTATAATGACTGAGCCTTCAAAAAACAAAAAGGAGGCATAAAAATAAGCTCCTTGAAAGTCCAGTCAAGGAACACCCATCAGAAGCAGGCCTAGGAAACTGATTGAGATAGAAAAATGGCCCAATTGAGACAAAGGTCTTGAGTGGAGTAATTTGCAAATTTCTTGTTTAGAGAGCACCAAGCTGCTGCATTACATTGCATTGAATTGAAAATTTCTGAACTTGGTCTTTTCTTGTCATGAAAGATCCGCTGATTACATTCAAACCACAATTCCACTAAAAGAGCTTTTAATAGATTTAACCAAATCAGTCGAGGCTTCTTAGGTAGAGGCAGACCCTCCAATAGCTGAAGCACCAAGGAGCTAAGCACCAAGGAGCTGAGGGAGGCATCAAAGACCCAATCAATATCAAAGATGGAGAAGAAATTGTTCCAACAGAAGGAGGAATAGGGGCAAAGCAGAACGAGATGAAGCAATGACTCATTAGCATTCATACAAAGAGCGCGAACTGAAGGCTGGAGGCACCTGCTTGGGGATTTCTTTTGGATAATTTCTACACAATTTAGGGACCCGTAAACCATGATCCACATCAGAATATTCACTCTCCGAGGGCAGCTTGATTTCCACAGTGCTTTAAGGAGTTTTTTATCCATTAGGGAGGCAGAAATCAGGTGGGCTGAGAGAGATTAAACAGAGAATCTGCCTTGCTATCCAATTGACCAAATCTTACCGTCTTCAGCATCAAACACTTCTTCTGGCACAAGAAGAGCTAATAAGGAACTGAAGGTTACTATTTTCTCTTCTTTCAAGTTTTTTTTTTTTTTTTTTTTGAAAAGGAAACGAGTCTCACTATTATTAATATTTAAAAATAGAGAGATAAAAGCTCAATATACAAGAGGGTTATACAAAGAGCAATGAGGGGAAGACCGACAAGCACACCCGGGCATCTCAACTAGGTTGACCCCCCTTAGCACCCTCATCATATCCATGAAACGAAAATAGAAACCCTTACTCTAGGCTCCTATTTTCCAGTACAAGAACAACAAAAAAGCCACAAATACAAGGCCAAAATTAATAATATGACAATACAAAACATAAAAACAGAAAGGCAGCAGGCAGCAGGCAGTGAACAAATGAAGAATAATCCTCGATTAAGCAGAAAATTGGTTGAAGCAGAGGGCTAATCCGGAAGATATAATGTCCGAGGACTTCAAAGTGGAGAGGCTATAAAGGCTTGCCAGTTTAACAAAGTTTCCTGCGAAGAGTATTCCTGAAAAATTTTGGATAATGAATACCATGAAGTCGCATTCAAACAAGCAGAATCATAACGTTCCATCCAAGTCGATGGCATATCATGGAAAACCCTTTGATTTCTTTCAAACCAAACTTAAAGAGAGCTAAATGCTCCACTAACCCAATGATCAGCAACTAAGTCATGTGGTAGTAAAGCAATTCTGAAAAGTCAGCAACTAAGTCATGTGGTAGTAAAGCAATTCTGAAAAGCGAAGGAAAAAAGTTCCTAAGAGTAGAGGGACCAACCCAAAAATCAATTCTGCTGCCACTGCCAAGTTTAAAGAGAGCTAAATGCTCCACTAACCTCCACATTCTAGAGATATTCAAGGACTCCTTAGGCTATTTCCAAATTTCCCTATGTGAACCTATCAAATTTATCTTTGCCATGGATACTACAAATAATTCTCCTCAAGAAAGCTGAATCTTCCCTCGAATATTTTCAATCCCACTTAGCAAGCAAAGCTAAATTGTGAATTTCAATGCCCCCTAGACCGAGACCCCCATCTTTTAAAGGAAGGGAGACCAAGCTCCACTTTACTGGATGATTGATCTCCACCAGCAAATCCTTCCAAAAGAAGTTCCTCATGATTTTTTCCAAGGAAGTTGCCACATGACCTGGAATAAAGAACAAAGACAGACAGTAAGTAGGAAGGCTGGCCAAGACAGCATTGCATAAGATTTGTCTACCTCCTCTAGAGATATTAAAGCACTTCCATCTGTCCAATCACTTATGAATTCTATCAATAACTGGCTGCCAAAACTCCCTTCGCCTAGGGTAGCCTCCTAAGGGGAGACCTAAGTAGAGAATGGGTAACTTTTCTGCCTTGCAACCAAGATGGGCTGCTGTCTGAAACAAGTCATCATCACTTATATTTACACCATTAAGGTCTGATTTCTCTCAATTAACCTTCTGCACCGAACACCATTCAAAAAGAATGTATTGAGTGAAACTCAATTCTCTCCTCTCTCAACTGTCTTTCTCTCTCAAGAAATCACAATGAAACTTCTCACAGAAATTCAACATCCTTCCAGCCTAAACGCTACTAGTACTTATACTACCACTTGCCGACCTCTAACTAATTCACACGTGTAAAGTATGTGATGCACTACTACAACTAATATAACTAACTCTTCCTTCTGCTGTAAACAAATCTAATTGGGGGTCTAACATTACTCCCCCCTTTTAGATTCACCTTGTCCTCAAGGTGAAGAGCGGGGTACAAACGATGCATTTCCTCATATGACTCCCAAGTTGCCTCATGCTGTGGTAATCCTTCCCATTTGATCAAAACTTCCCACAGTTCAACGCCCCTCCATAACACCCCTTTGTCTTTATTTTTAAGTTTTCACAACTCTATTATTTTTGTATTAGTGAGATTTTGTAAAGATTAAAAAAGATATACAATTTTATTTTTCCTTCTTAGAAAAGTATTAAAATTTTAGTTGCAGTTTTAGTTTTTTTAACTCGGTATTGTATTTTAAAATATTAGTAGAGGGTGGACATTAAATTTAAAAAAAAGAAACTTATGAAAATTAATTTTATAAGATTATTTTTTAAAAGAAAATAGAAAGTAAAAGATTCATACCCTTTCATACAAACAATCATTTGGTTTTTATTTTTGTTTCTTTTATAAAAATTTAGCTTATGAACATTTTTTTATTAACTAGTTACCTACTTTACAAATATTTTTAAAAGATAAATTGAAATTTAAAGAAAAATATAGTTTTTAAAAACTTCTTATTATTATTATTTTTAAATTTTGGTTTTTTTCTTTTTTTTTATTTTTGAAAGGAGTCGAAACTTCTTTATTAAAAAGAACTCAAAGTACAAGAGAGTTATACAAAGAGAGCAATAAAGAAGTTGTAATCGAGGGAGTCTTAGGGGATCAGAAATCGCATCCGGACATCTCAACTAAGTTAATACCCCCTTAGCGCCAAGCATCATGGTTATTAATTCCATTCTTGTAGTTAAGAAACATGACTTAATATCAAAAATAACAAAATGATTAACCAACTAAGATTTTTTGTTCATCTTTTAAAATTAAAATTAAGTTGATAAACATAAATTGCATACACAAGCTTTGATAATTTGTTATTACTTTTTACTATTGTTTTACTAAATCAAAATTTGAGAAACTACCAAAAAAATCAAAGGGTTGTTTTCATTTTTAGAATTAGAATTTAACTAGAAATTTCAATTTTATTTAACGTTGAAAGTTAGGGTGAAAATAAGCATTAAATTTAATAAATATTATAAAAATTGTAAAAAATAATTTAATAAAAAATAGAAAATAGTAAGTTACCGAATGAAGGCTGATTTTTTTAAGCACAAGAGAACTTAAAGACCCAAGAAGAAAATTTTAAAAAAAATGATTTTTTATGGCTGAAATTACTTCCTAATATGATTTATTAAAATAAATATATTAAATTTGTTTATTAGATATACATTAAAAAAAAATCATAACAGTACTATCATAATTCTTACTCCAAACAAATATTACCATAACACTACCTATCATAATCCTTACCTCAAACACATACTATCATAACACTACCAATAATAAACCTTCCCGCAAAAACATATTATTATAACACTATCCCACGGATTGATGCCACTCGTTTTCTCAATGAAACTTTTGGTTAGCACATAACGAAACATATCCTAACTTTTTTTTAGGCCTTCTTCCTCATTTTGGCATACAAAATCTAAGGTTTCCTTTAGGGGTGTTCAAAAAACCCAACTCAACCTTTATATTTTGTTTAGCCCTCTCTAACTAGGTTGGTTATGTTAGAGAATCAGCCAACCCAAAATTGAGTTGCTTAAACAATTACCCCTAACCCTACCCAACCCAGCTCACGAACACCCACTTTTTCCTTTTGTAATTATGCTATAATTTTTATCCTGGCTGATTGGAGAGTTGTCAAGTAACCCATTAGGTATTTTAACACACTTCATTAGTCAATAAAATTGACTTCTCTACCCAAAAAAAGTATGGAGTACAGCTAAAAACGATCCCCATAAAATAATCAGAACTTTACAGCTAAAAACGTTCCCCATAAAATAATCAGAACTTTCAATTTATACTCAAAAACTTAAAATGAATAAGAAAGAAGAAAACCTTTTCTGGAGGAGCACTAGCAAATTGAAACTTCTTCACCTGGCAGAAAACAAACAAAATTCATAAAGAAAACATGGAAGCACATTAACAAAAGCAATGCACGGGTTGAAATCCTAGAATATCAGTTAAAAACAGTACTACAACAACGGGTATAGTGTACAAAGGGAAAGAGAATTACTATAATTTTTTTTATATGAAACAGACATGTTGTTGATTGTTTCCATTTTGGTATTATATTTAATTGTACTGGTTGTATTATATTTGCTAAATTTATTTTTTTCCTTCTTTGCAGTGGGTTGTCCTTCTATTTAAGAAAACTCTTCTCTCTTTGTGAAATTTATAGAAAATTACATTCTTTGGCATGGTATCAGAGAATGCTTTTGAAACCCTAAAAAAACCCCAATTGTTCTGAAAAACCTAAAAAACCCTAAAATTGTTACAGCTCCGCTGCCTTGAGGTTTGTCGCAGCTGGTTGTTCTACTCCGACCAATCGCCACCGACGACCAAAACTCACCGAACACCGCCAGCAGCCGCTTTTTCTTACGTTTTTTTGGCTGTATGTTGGTGTTCTTTTTTTGTCTTCGCCATCATTCGTCTTGGTCCTCGTTGGTCTCCCCTTTCTAAGTCGTCCACCATCAGTGACGAGTTTGGTTTGTGTTTTCAAATATGTTCTCTCCGTTTTTTACCTTTGTTACTTCAGCCATGTCAGATACTAAGTTACCTACAGTTAAAGTCGACAGTCGTATATCCATTCAAATATCCCCGCTATTCAAATCACCGCGATCCGACTTAATGAAGACAACTTTCTTCACTGATCACAGAGTGTTAATTGTCTATTTGTGGACGAGGGAAAATTGGCAACATTACCAGAGAGAAAACTGCCCCAAAACAAAAAAAAAAAAAAAAAAAAAAAAAAAGCCCCTTTGTTTGCTACATGGGAACTCCATGGTTGAAGACATCAGCAATAATTACATGAGCTACTTTACGGCCAAAGAATTGTAGGACAGTGTGACACAGATTTAGGCAATCAATCACAAGTATTTGGGTTGAATCTGAAATTAGGAGATATACGCCAAGGAGGTAACTTGGTGACACAATACTTTCACTCCCTAAAAAAGATTTGACAAGACCTGGACCTCTTTGATTCATACGAGTGGAAGTTTACAGATGATCAAAAGCATTACAGGAAAATTGTAGAAGACAGTCGTATTAACGAGTTCCTTGTCGGCCTCAATGTTTAATTTGATGAGGTTAGAGGTCGGATACTAGGGAAAACCAACTCTTCCATCTATTAATGATGCTTTTTCTGAACTTCACAAGGAAGAAAGTCGTAGGATTGTTATGATTTTTTCTTAAAAGGAAACAACTCTCTTTATTCATATAGATGTAAAATGAAAGAGACTAATGCTCTAAGTACATGAGGGTTATGCAAAGAGCGTAAAGCATAAAGCATAACTAGGATCAATGCATCCTGATCTTCTTTTCCTGTTTTTTGGTGATTTTCTAGATTTGTTGTAATAGGATAGATCTAGCTCTCATTGTAATATTTTGGATCTCGTTCTCATTGCTATAATAGGCTAGTCTTATTTGGGATATGATGTTCTGGTGCTATGTCAACCTAGTTGAGATGTCCGGGTGCACCTTTTGATCCCCCTAGTTTCTCTTTCGCTTGTCTAGACTTCTTTATTACATTCTTTGTATAATTCTCTTGTACATAGAGTTCTTATATTGATAAAGAAGTTTGTCTCGGTTTCACAAAAAAAAATACAAATTAGTTCCCTAAGTTTCTCGAGCATTCATTATCCATTTCAGTTTTCATAACACCCCTAGATGTCAACATCTCCTTGAACGTAAGTTATAAATATTGATAAGCTGAATAAATAAATGAAACCATAGTAAATACCAAGAATCGGAAGTATCATAGCATACGAACCTTTGTCTCAAGATACTCTAATGCTTGTTCTTGTGTATATATTTTTTCCTTCGCACATTCCTACAATAGCAGTACATTTGTCAAGAAAAACCTGTAGAACTGGCAAATAATTGAACTAATAATAATGAAAAAAATGCATAAAATGGATTCATAACTACACAGCCAATAAAAAAAACCCACTAAAAGTTAAATCCATATCTGCAATGCTCCAAAATAACAGTCTCAAAGACGATTGTGTGTCTATATGCATATATATTTCCCCAGTTTTATGTTAGTTACACAATTTCTTTTTTTTTTTTGAAACAGATGTTAGTTACACAAAATGTCTGTGAAGAAAAGAAAAAATATAAATCATAACCAAGTAGGCTTCTTTGTTGATTTTGATAATTACTTCAAAGATGAAGCTTCTTAAACTGGGTCAAAAACCATAGAAGAGCTATTGTGTGTTTGTTTTTTCATTGAAAAGGATACAAAATTTTCATTTAATTGAAAAGGATACAAAATTTTCATTAAGTAAATGAAAAAGAGAAGAGACTAAAGCTTAAAATACAAAGAAAAAACAAAAGCCAAAACAACAAAGTGAGAAGAAAAGGTAGACAAGATAAAAATAATTCAGAAGATTAATCTTCATTTGTTCTCGGCCTGCTGCCTTTTTGTTTTTGTGTTTTGTATGGACAGATTATTATTATTATGTTTGGCCTTGTATTTGGGGCTTTTTTGTTCTTGTACTGAAAATAGGGACCTAGTATATGGGTTTTTATTTTCGCTTCTTGGATATGATGAAGGCGCTAAGGGGTTGCCCCGATGCGCCTGCTCATCCCCCCTCCCCTCCCCACATTGCTCTTTGTACAACCCTCATGTAGATTGAGCTTTTGTCTCTCTATTTTTCAATATTGATAATAGTGAGACTTATTTCCTTTTCAAAAAAACAATTCAAAAGTGAGAGAAGATAGAAGAGTCCCAGTAACAAAATGGCTTGAATTGAATTTTTGGGTGTTTTTTTAGCTGCGTTCATGAAAAGGATCAAATAACGCCAAAGAGCAATTGTCTTTGAAACAGAAGTTAGTTACACATCTTTCTAGTTACTAAAATGCGGATGAAGAAATCTACTTTTTTCGAAAATGCTTTACCGATATTGAGAAACAATCAAGAAAGGAACGATAATGGCATGATTTTTTTTTTGTTTTGAAAGGAGACAGAACTTCTTTATTAATAAAAACGATAATAGCATGTTGAACTAAAGCTCATTACTTATATATAACTCCACCCATATGCAAGAACAAGAGGTGGAAGGAAACCCCACCCTCTCTCCGAGAACACCAATCCCATGCTTGCTGTCCGTTGAATCTTCATTGGAGGGAATTTACGTGACACTTACTGGCCTTCAAGAAAAAATTGATGCGCTAATGGAAGTGGTGGCGGCAGCTCCTCAAAACCAAGAAAATGGCTGACCATACCAGCAAGAATGGATGAAAGAGGAAGGAGAAGCGGCAGTGCAATGAGAAAAGGAAGAATTCAGCAAGTACTTCAAGAAAGGCTTCCAAGAATTCAAAGACGAGTCCAAGAAAATCCAAGAAGGCAACCAAATGTTCTAGAAATGCTCCAAGAATCCCAAGATTCAGATAGCAATGATGATCATTTACACATCAAGAAGAAGAAGAAGAGAAGAAAGATTTGAAGCTCACGACCACAAAATGAAGATTGATTTGCCAGTTTTTAATGGAGATACATAAAATTATTGGTTTTAGGAATAGGGTCCATAATACCCTATTCCTACTACATCGGTATGGCCATGCACTTTCCCTTTATTTTCTTTTAATGTTATTTCCTTGGATGTGATGAAGGTGCTAGGTGTGTGAACCTAGTTCAGATGTCCGGGTGCACTTACTGATCCTAAGTCTCTTCATTTGAGTGCTCTTCGTATATCTCTCATGTACTTTGAGCATTTTTCTCGTTTTATTGATAAATTGAGACTCATCACCTTTTAAAAGAAAAAAAAAAGGAAAAGAAAAGCCATCAAATTCAGATTGAATTCCTGGATTGAGTAATCTTCAAGACCCTTGAAAGTGTGCACCAAGAAGAAGCGTTTAATCGAGCAAACTCAAAACAATCTAGCCAAGGGGAAGCTTTATCATGGAAAACTCATTGGTCCTTTTTTTTTTTTTTTAAAAAGTAAACAGAACTTTTCATTGAGAAACTCGTTGGTTTCTTTCAAACCAAAATTCAATAAGCAAACGCGAGTTGCTCCAAAGCAGTTTAGGTCTCTTCTTGAGGGCTGGGCCAACCATAATCTGCAAGTCATTGCTCCTAAAATCACAGCCAAAAACCCAACAAAGAATTCTTTTTTTAAAAAAAAGGAAACAAGTCTCTTCATTGGCAAATGGAAAGTATTTGATGATTTGCACCTTAAAATTGAGATTGGTCCGATCGATTTCACTCCAAATTGGTAGTTATCGAGCAATATGGTGGGTGGATAAGAATAAAAAACCTCCCACTAACATACTGGAAAAAGAATCAGTACTTGAAGCCATTGGAAAACAATTGGGAGGTTTATTGGAAAACAATTGGGAGGTTTATCAGCCATTTCTTCTCGAACTCTCAATGCATTAGTAAAATAATAATAATATGGGATGACAGACTTCTATAGAAAGTAACGTTTTGGCACCGTTAGCAACCTCAATTGATGGAAGAAGTAGGGCTCCATATCGAGGATCCCTTCCAACCATTTGCACAACTTCTTGAACACTCTCCATGCCCATAGCCTTCAAGACCACCATAATGGGAATCTAACAAAACCAAAAAAACGAAATAATCAAAAATTAAAGACACGCACTTGAACAAGGATCAGTTGAATGAGAAATATAATAACTGCAATTGTAGAAATTATTCATACCTTTGGTGTAGTAAATATATTGAGCTGAAGATAAATCTTCTCATTTTCCATCTTAATAACTGTTTTACTTTTTGTTGCCTCAGTGCTGCTTGTAACGGATGCATTTATACTGGAATGCAACAAGGATAAATTCAGCCGAAGTTACAGACATATGAACTTTGAACCAATATATAAGAGAGAAGGAGAAAAAAAAACAAGAAATAAGTATTTCAAAACAAAAGATACAAAATAAACAGCAGTAAATACAATGTTGTAGAAAAATTACTGCTTGTTTTATGATTTTTATTTGAATATTTATTACTTCAGGTTGTGGTTAGTAGGTTTAGGTAAACCCAATCAATGCCCGTAAGAAGCAATTTCTAATCCTATAAAAATTATGCAGCTTGGTAGACATGATACTATAGAAGAGAAAAGCTGACCATTGTTTAACTTGAACAGAATTTCATTACCAAGAGAATAATGATAATACGAATAAGGCAACAAACTAGAACATTGAAACAAAGTACTTAAAAGAGCTACTCACTTCCCCTTTTTGTCAGTATCAATGATAATCCTGTTCTTTGAAAGTTGTTCTTGAATCAAAACTACCTGACATGGATTGGAAAGTTTTAAATGTTAACTACGTATAACTTAAAGAAATAAATATATAAAGGAACTGGAATTATGCACATATTTTTTTTATAAGAAGAATTATGTATATACTTTACAACGTTCAAAATGATAAAATCAAAGGAAAACTATTTATTAATGTTTTGAAACAAATGATAAAAAGATAGCAACAGTGTCTACACAGAGAGTTCTATCTAATTTTTGACAAACCCCAAAAGACAATAGTTCACCCGGTAACTTTAGGAGTTAGAAAAGTCACAATGATAATATCCGAGATCATATTAACACTGAAAATCTACCTCAAGGATATCTTGTTCACTACTTATTTTTACAGTACAAAGATAATTAAAAGCTTTACCTTTTCGGTTCCCTTGATTATAAAATAGCCTCCAGGATCAAGTGGGCATTCACCTAGAAAGGGCATTCATGATTGTCTCTCCCATCAAAACTACAGTGAGAAAAGTAGCAACATATAATAGTTTAATTCTGAAATTTATTGTCACAAACCAAGCCTCGCAAGTTCAGCCTCATCTTTTCCATGTAAAACACAACAACGACTTCGTAACATTATAGGCATTCTCCCGATGACGACGTCCTTCTGCAATAGCCAACTTATATAATGTCAAAAGAACTCTAAAACAGGTATGACTGCAACTTTATAATAATGTTTATACCTTCTCCCTTGGGGCTTTTTGTGCATGACTTTCTTCTATGTACTCGATATCAACTAGTATTGGAGCAGCATATCTAATGCACAGATAAAATAACGTCAACAATTAAATCACAGTTATTTAAATTCCTCAAATGATCCAGTGTTCAATTGATATGGTCAAAGTACGACCAAAGAATTAACTACAGCAGAATACAGTATCAACTTAGTTCAATTAACACGATGGACAATGTAGATTCAATTGAAATTTTGAAATAATAGTACAGTCATGGATCATCACAATGACTCGTAAGTATTTTGGAAATCATGCATATTTTGGAAATCAATGCAGATGCATGACTAAATGGAAACAACAATCACAGAGAAACCATACGTTAGATCGGATAAGCGACACATGTGAGGATTGATAGTTTCACTCACAGCATTCACCGTCACAGAAGGCTCGCCAATTCTTACATCCAAAAACCTGCAAGAATCGAGAAGAACTGCTTAGTTCGAACCTTTGAAAACTATTCAGCAATGCTCGGAGTCTAGGAAGAATAAACTTGACTGTAAACCACAAGGACATTGGAATAAAATAATATATCCGAAAATGAACAGAGAAGTGAAGAGGGATGATTATAACTTGATAACTCACTGCTCAAAAGGATAATTATATTTTTTTTTAATGAAAATAACAACTTTTATTGAGACAAAAAAAATGAAAGAATATACTGGAATACAAAAAACCAGACTCACAAAACCCATAAGGATTTTCCGCTCACCCCACAAGGTGGATTCAGAAGAAACTCCTCGATCATAGAATTGAAAAGGAAAATCACATCCCCAATGACTATAATGAACACTCATCGTCTAGAAAAAATAATCCCAAACTCTACTACCAAAGTTTTTTCTCCTTTTTGAAAAGGAAACCGGGCTTTTTTTAAATAATATGAAGTGAGACTAATGCTTATATTACAAGAGAAATATACAAAGAGCATAATCTATGAAGCCTATGGATCAGGAGACGCACCTGGACATTCCAACTAGTTTGACACCCCTTAGCACCTCCATCACATTGGAACAAGATAATCACAAGCTAAATAACTCCAAGGATGCAGCTCATTAAAGCCAAAAGAGACAAGACGAAAGAAAAAAAAAACATACAGACAAACACAGTAACTAGAGGGCAAATCCCTTTACAGAACCATCCAATAAAAGCTCGATTGACAACTGAATAGGAATTGAATCAAAAGGTGTCTTCTAATGGTCAGGGAAGATAAATGCCCGCCAATTCAAGCAACGCTCCTGGATGGAATAGTCTTTGAATTCCTTGGCCAATGTGCACCAAGCAAAAAACTTGTGGCTTGCTGATTCAAAGCAATCAAACCAGCCCAATTCCTTATCGTGGAAAATCCTTTGATTCCGTTCAAACCATAAATCCGCAAGCAAGGCCTTAGCCATGTTCACCCAAATTAGTCTCAACCCCTTCTTCAATAAGAGATCCAATAAAACTTGTCGAACATTTAAGCTAAAAGTATCTCCAAAGGCCCAAGCAACATTAAAAACAACTGTTTTTGACTTCATCACTTTATTTTTAAACGGAAACAAGATCTTTTTTATTGAAATAATGAACGCAGTATAGCAGTACTTAGAGGATTGGAAAAGGTAAGTTCTCTTCCCCCCCCTCCTCCTCTTTGTTACATTCTCTCTCCTCTCTCCTCTCTTCTAACCATCCTGTTGCCAGATTTCTCCCCTGCCATTTCCCTGCTAAGGATCCCACCATTAATGATGGAAGTAGTCAGTTGCAAAGTTCTTTAGGCTCACTATTGCACTTGGAAAGAAGGAAATAGATTTCATGTAGAAGATGTAGAAGCGAGCAGAGTATTTACTACTAAGATTCCTTTGTTTTGGTTTTTAGCTTGTTTGGATATGATGAGGGTGCTATGGGGTGTCAACCTAGTTGAGATGTCCAGGTGCATCTCCTGATCCATGGTTACATGCTCATTGTATAATTCTCTTGTACTATGAGCTTTTGTCTCATTATTGTTATATTAATAAAGAGGTCATCTCCTTTCAAAAAAAAAAGATGTAGAAGCCAGCAGAGTATTGTCCCTCACTAGGAAGCAATCTGAATGGTTTCTAAAAGCTGTCTCGAATTTATAAAGAGAACCAGAGGATAAGTTTCTTCCAGAAACTGGGCGAAGCAGACAAAGGAAGGATGAAGGTTTTCTCTAAGCTTAGAGGAAAGAACGGATGGATCCCCCTCCAAGCAATTTAAAAGAACGGATGGATCCCCCTCCAAGCAATTTAAGTTACGTAGATAAAGTTAAAACTACAAAAGCAACATTTCTGTTGCAAAGAAAGTCTCAGAAGTAGTTGGTTGGCATGAAGACAAAAAAGCGGACGGGGATAGCACACCAAACCAGAAATCAAACTGCCAAGGACAGTGGGTGATCAAGAACCATGACGTTGCTAAGGTTAATTTTGAAAACCTATGGATTGTTTCCAAATTATTTGCATCGGATGACTGGAGAGTGATCCAAAAGCAGTTGGAAGAATTTCTTCAAACAAAAATCATAATAAACCCTTTATTTGGTGAGAATGCATTGATCAAGGGTCAATCAAGGACTTTATTCGTGAAAAAGGAAAGTGGCAAGCCTAGGGGAATTTTCATCTCAAATTTGAAAGATGGGACAACATCAGACACAATCAAGACTATGGAGGTTGGTTAACAAATAAGAACCTTCCTTTGGATAATTGGTGTAGAAGCACGTCTGAGATTATTGGGGATCACTTTGGAGGTCTTGTCGACATAGCCACTGAAACTCTGAATCTCACAAATTGTAGTGAAGCCCAAATTCAAGTAAATAAGAATATATGCGGTTTTGTACGATCAACGATTGAAATTACAGATTTTAAGAGGGGGACTATATTTTACATTTTGGTGACTTTGAATTTTTGAATCCTCCCAATCCTACCAGAGCTCCTCTTATGGTGAATGACTTTAAAAATTCTATTGACCTTCTAAGAACTAGGGATGCCTTGCAAGAAGAAGATATTGATCTTTCCACTTTTCCACCGGTTCTGAATGTTCTGAAATTGCAGCTCTCCCCAAAAATAGGAATCCTTTTGAAATTTTGAAGCACTTATCGGCCAATCCACCGCCAGAGAAGAACCTAGTGGTCGGAAATCAGATTGAAGTCGAATTAAATGCGCGGGCAAACAAACAATCATTTTTAATGAATTTTGTCAAACCCAATAAGAGCAGTTGATTTAAAGAAGTAGTGGATCCCACAGGTATTGATTCTCATTTTAAAAAACAAGTAGATGAAGAGTCAGCGAGTAAGAGGAATAACGAAAAGGCACCCTTAACTAATATTATGAGAAATTACGAATTATGCTCCAGAGTTATTGGTGACAACTCAGCACAACTAAAGCAAAAGATTAATGTTGCTTCTACAAATGAAATACAACTAGAAACGGCAGCCCAGCTTTCTCCAGAATCTGGGATATTCAATCGGTTTAAGCATGCCAAAGGAAGTAAAAACGTTCATGCTCCAAAAATCCTAAAGCATTACATCCATAAGCAAACTTCTTTCAATAATGTATGGACTGCTCTATTGAAATCTGAACTAAATGGGGTATGCGCTTTGAAAGCTCCATCTTCAGTTTCTCTTTGGAAATACCCCTCAAGCCTTCCATTTCTGATGAAATTCCAGATCTCTTGGAGGTGTGTAGCTCCAAAGTTCAGGCATCCAATTGCTCTAATAGATCAGTAATTGTTGCCTCTCCTTTTAAGCTTTTCAATTATACTAACTTCATGAACTCTAACACAAAGATTACTTGACTGCGAGGCCCCCCTGCCAAGTTGATAATTCCTCCAAGAAGCAAATTGATGAGGAATTGGTCTCGTCTTTCAGTGTTAGTAGTGAATAATTGGTGGGTGTAACTAGTGCGTCCGATCATAAGATTGATGCAAAAATCGAAGGAGTGGATCTAAACTCTCTATTTGATGCTGATGGTATCCCTCCAAGTGAAGTTCCCTCAAAGCTGCCAAACGATCTGCTGCCTATAGTTAATGACTGTGGAATTATTCTGCTATAAGAAAGCAGTCCAGCCTCAATATATTCTCTCTCAGAATCCAGAAAGATGGTGTCCTGGAACACAAGGGGCTTAAAAGATGTCTCAAAGCGTGCAGCCCTCAAGAAGTTCTAAAAAATAGTAACCCAGATGTAGTCATGATTCAAGAGTCTAAAATGAAAAGTTTCGATGTTGTTTTTATAAAATCCCTTTGGAGCTCCAGAGATATAGGTTGGGAACGCGTGGAGTTCGGTGGATCTTCTAGGGTATTCTTACCATGGGGGGCAGAAGCAGGATCTCAATAGTTGAGGTTATTAAAGGGCGATTTTCTCTTTCACTTAAATGCCTCACAATGTGCAAGAAGAGCTGTTGGATCACAAATGTATATGGTCCTAGCAGTTATAAAGAAAGAACGCTGATTTGGCGTGAATTGTCTTCCTTGTCGGTATGTTCGGCTGAGGCATGTGTATAGGTGGAGAATTTTTTTTATATATATATATGAGTGTCCCAGCCAGCTTATGCGCACCTCGACTAATCTCATGGGACAACCCGCCTGATCCTAAAACATTTGGTGTCAAGGAAACTCGTAGGAAATTAATTCCTAGGTAGGTAACCACCATGGATTGAACCCATGACCTCTTAGTTAGTTATTGAGACTACGACTCCTTTTTTACCACTAGGCCAACCCATGATCGTTTAAGTGGAGATTTTAATATCACTAGATGGGCCCATGAAAGATATCCGCTTGGCAGAAGTACTAGAGGAATGTAATTGTTTAACAAGCTCATAGAATCAGTCTATCTCATGGAAATTCCAATGCTAAATGGGAGATACACTTGGCCTAGAGAAGGTGGCACATCTTCCAGATCTTTATCGAACAGATTCTTCATAAACAAAGAATGGGATGATCTTTTCAAAAATTCTCGTGTTTCCCACAAAGCTCGCATCTTCTCGAATCATTTACCATTATTCTTGAAGGCTGGTGCAATTATATGGGGTCCCTCCCCTTTTCGGTTCTGTAACAGTTGGTTGATGAACAATGATTGCAATCAGGTCATTGCAGATACCTTATGCAGTTTCAATTATCAAGGTTGGGCTGGTTTATCTTGAACGAACAGTTGAGAAAGGTAAAAGTGCCAGTTAAAGCATGGCACATGTCAATGCAGGCCAAGTTAAAAGAGAGAGAAAACAGCTTGCTGACGACTGAGCTGGATATTTGTGATGCAACTGCAGTGTTGGTTGGGTTAAATGTGGAAGAGTTGGTTTTTAGATCAGCCTTGCAAGCGGAAATACTCAGTATTTATCGAATTGAAGGGCACAATTTCATCCAGAAAAGCAAATTAAATTGGTTGGCTGTGGGTGACGAGAACACAAGATTTTTTCACCGTTTTCTAAATGCAAAGAAAAAAAAGAATCTCATAACAGAATTGAAGGATGATGAAGAGTCTATGACAAAGTCGTTTTGAGACATAGAAAGGCTTGTGCTGGGTTTTTTTGCGGACCTCTATAAAAGAATTCCAGGTGACAGGTTCATCCCTATTATCAATAATTGACCTTGTGTTACCCCTAATTAGCATGTTGTTCTTGTTTCTCAATTTTCAGTGGAAGAAATTTTTAACCCAATAAAGGCACTTGGCAAAAACAAAGCTCCGGGTCCAGATGGTTTCACAGCAGAATTCCTAATTAAACACTGGTCTAGCTTCAAGGACAATTTCAAATCTATGATAGAGGAGAAACACTTAAACACTGGTTTCACAGCAAACATCCTTCGGCGTTCTGAAGCCTTGGTGGATTGCTCCTTTTTAGCCTTGTAATTTTCAGATTTATATTTTTTGGCCTTCCTATTTTGTTTAAACTTGTTTCTAGTCCTTTATGTCATCTAGACCCTTGTACTAAGCTGGACATTATTGAATTTTTGTAAGTTTCGGTTTTGCATGCTCGGGATATGATGATTGGCGCTAAGGGGGTATCAACCTAGTTGAGACGTATGGGTGAGCCTCCTAATCCCCCCAAGTTTCCCTTGTTTACAACTTCTTTATTGCTCTCTTTGTATAACTCTCTTGTACTCTGAGTTCTGATTAATAAAGAAGTTTTTGTCTCCGTTCCAATAAAATAATTAGTTCTTTATGAGAAGATTTTGCATTATGCTTTGTATTTAGATTTCTTCGGATATGTTTTAGTTTAGTTTGATCTCTTCTATTTGAAATTTATTTTTTAGCTTTTGTTGTAGCTGTAGACTGAACTTTCTCTTTTCTCTTACTCTTAGTATAATACTCTTGTACTTTGAGGTTAAGGTTCTTTTATTAATAATAATTTAAGAGGCTTGTCTCCGTTTCAAAAAAATGACCAAGTTCTACTGTAAAAGTCTTCCAACACCATCCGATCTAAAAAGATTTTCAAGAAAATCTTGAAAATCAATAATTTCTTCTTCTTTGAGCAGCCAGTGGAATATTTAAACAAAGAAAAAAAGAAACGACCCTCTTCATGAAGATAATGAATAGACGATGAAATGTTATGGACCAAGAATATATTGTGTGGTCCCAATGAGCTGCAATGGATCCATTTGGTAATAAGGTCGATTTTGAATAACCTTTAGGTAATGGATGCTAAGGGGAAGAACATCTACCAGCCAGTCAGTTCAAAACGCTATTCGGGAACCATTGCCAAGTTTGAAAAGAGCCAATGCTTCAACATTTCTCCAATTTCTAGAGATGCTAATCCAAGGGCTTCTCAAGCTGTTTCCAGATTTACCATCCACGTGCCGATTAAAGGATTCTTTTCGAAGGATACTTCTTACGACTTGTCTCCATAAAGAATTTTCCTCCTCCATAAATCTCCGACCCCATTTAGCTAAAAGGGCCATCTTCTAAGATCTAAGACCACCTAAACCAAGCCCTCCATCATGCTGTGAACAAATGACTCGATCCCATTTCACTGAATGGTTAATTTTACTTCCTGAGTGCCCTTCCCAAAAGAAATCCCTCATTAATCTTTCTAAAGAAGATACAACTTTGTCCAGCATTGCAAATAAATTGGAGAAGTTTTCTAATAAATCCCCTTTGCCCCATTCTGAAATTTCAGCTCATCTAAGATCCATTTTTGAAGAATGTGAACTAATTTTGGCTTGACAGTCCTCCTTACCCTTCTCTCGAATTTTGTTAGAATGAAGTTGTGTTTTTTATTTTGAAGTTGAACAAGAGATTGCAAGACAATAGTCTCATTTATTATCATTAATAAAGAGGCTTGTTTTCGTTTAAAAAAAAATTGCAAGACAACTGATACCTTTGAATTTTATTCATGCCTTGTCACGTCCCTCTTGGAAGATTAGTAGTATCTTTTTTTTTAAACGGAGACAAACTTTTTTATTAATAATAAGAACTCAGTATACAAGAGAATTATACAATGAGCGTAATAAAGAAATCATAACAAGCAATGAGAACGAAGTCCAGCCTATTACAATGAGAGTGAAATCTAGCCTATTATAATGAGAGTGAAATCCAGCCTATTACAGCAAAACTAAAAGACCACCGAAAACTAGAAAAGAAAAGAAAATAGGGCAGAAACACAGTGTTTGACAGTACAATGGCTGAGCCTTCTTAACACAACAAAAATACAAATGTGAGAATCAAAAAGAAGGCATTTTAGAAATTAGCTCCATGGAAGCCCAAATAGGGAACACCACATCAGAAACAGGCCTAGGAAACTGACTGAGATAGAAAAACTGCCCAGTCGAGAGAAAAGTCTTGAATGGAGTGATTTACAAAATTCTTATCGAGAGCACCAAGCTGCTGCAATACATTGCACTGAATTGAAGATTCCTGAGCTTGGACTTTTCTTGTCATGAAAGATCCGTTGATTACGTTCAAACCACAATTCCGCTAAAAGAGCTTTTCGGTCTGCAACAACTGGAGTATTTTGTTTTGGTTTTCGTTTGTTTTATCAAGTTATTTTGTATTGTTTTGAGGGTGTTGGTTCTGCTTTGTTTATTTTTACCCTTTCTTTTTGGTTTAGCTGTGTTTGGGGTTTTTTCTTTTTTTGTTCCTTATTGTCTCGCTGTATTCGGTTCGTTACTTGATATTTTGAGCTTTAATCTCAGTCATTTTGTTAATGAAGAGGCTTGTTTCTATTTCGGAAAAAATAAAAATACAATTTTGTCCAGCATTGCAAATGGAGACATGTAATATGTAGGGAGATTAGCTAATACAGATTTTTATAGCACTAGCTCTGCCTCCTCTGGAAAAATTAAATCTCCTCGATTTGTCTAATTTTTTGTGTAGAAAAGGAAGGCCTAGGTATAAAAAGGGTAGCTTTTCCGCTTTGCAACTTAACTTTCCAGCCATGTGCATCAGCTTATCCTCGTCCATGTTGACTCCTCATAATGTGCCCTGAACGTCATTCGATAAAGGAATTGCGTCCTTCAATTTTGTTAACATACATTCATCATACTTACAAAATAGAAAGGTGTCATCGGCGAATTGTAGAATAGGGGTATCTGTATCTTTTCTTCGCCCACCACGAATCCTTCATACAATCCGTTCCCATACAGCTTATTGAATAGAGCTCCCAACGCCTCACTGATTAGAGAAATAGAAAGGGTGATAAAGGATTGCCTTGTCTAATTCCTCTAGAAGCAATTCGAACCCCGGGTCTATCATTGATGAATATTGGGTAAGTTGGATTTTCTATACATCCCATAATCCAAGAAACCCATGGAAGCGGGTGTTTCCCTGTCTCAATGTTAAAAATGATCTCTTGGAATGTGAGGGGGGCGTGATAAGAGAATATTTAACAAAAGGATGGTTATATAAAATGAAAAAACGTGTACCTAAGATAAATACTCGGATCAGTACTGGATTCAATGCGATCGTTGGCCTTGACTATCTTTTTTATCTCTGTATTCACGAAGTAGTTAAACGAATCCAAGTGTTGCTTGACCAGACCTCTTACCTACAACCAGATGATCAACACTGTGAGTATTAATAATCAATCATAGGCTGAAATTTAAACAAACGCATAGTAATGTATACTGTTATAGTGCCTTCTGCATATTAAACTGATAATCGTAACAAACAAAAACAGAGTGATGATTTACACCTTCAAAAATTCAGGAAGAAGTTGAAACTTATCGACGGCTGACTTGATAGGAAGGCCTATGAATTGCTTATCAATGTCAGAATCGATTGGATTAGAATCGTCACCTTGCTTCTCATTCCTGCAGTTTTTTCAAGTTAGCTAATAATTGGTCAGTAACTAACAATGGTGGAAAACTGCAATTCAACAACTATACGCCGAAAAGAAAAGAGAGAGACGAAAATAATGAGAAAATACGGATGACTTTACTTCGAAGCGTCTTCTGGCAGCTTCACAACCATGGGTCCTAAGATTGTTGGTTTCGGTGCGAGTTAAAACCTTCCCTAAACCTTATGCTAGTCGAGAATATGGATTCCGGCGCGCTTCTCTTTATCGGTGTTTTAATTTGCATCGATATATATATATATATATATATTGTATGTAAATTAACCCTTTTTTTTTATCTCTGACTTAATTATTGTTTTTATTAAATATTAAATAAAATTTCATCCAACATCCTACCAATAATGAAGGTGTATGAAATTTGAAGGAGTACAAGGGGTGGTTGCATATACGATTTAGGTAGATGTGGAATTTTGATGCTTGTTTATTATTTATATTTATATAGATAAACATAATTATGTTAAATAATCATTTTTATTTACCTTTTAAATATTCGTTTTGTTATAATAATTATAACATAATAATAATTTATATTTTATAATAAAAGATTGTTATCAATCTTTTAGATTCCACAAAATTGTTGCATCTTCTAGGTAAAAATCATTGTTTTTTTTTTTTTCCTGTGAAGTACATACCAATCCTCTAATTATTTTAATTTGATAGTTAGTTTATTTTTTAATTAAGACCATATATTTAATCATCGTACCATTCTCATTGTTTCTTAACTTTTAAAAATTATTTATCTCATTGTAAATAGCCCATTATAACATACATCTTGCCTTCTTTATAATTTTTCTAATGCATCTGTAGCAACTCATTGGTTAAGCAAAACAAGTAATTGTATTTTTTTTTTCTTTTAGTTGGTTGAGTCAAGGTATGTCATGTTTTTTTATTATTATTATCTAAAAAAGAGGGATATCTAATTTCTGCTTTCTTTTTTATATGTCAAATTTTTAACTTTTTTTTTAAATATATTTTATTTTAAAAATTAAATTATTGTTACTTTGAACTCCATTTTGTGGAGTTTTTTCTTTAAAAAACTGCAACTCACAATTCAATTTGTATTAAACACAACTAATCAAGAGAATCACATGTCTCTTATTTTATTTTCATAAGTGCGTTAATGTCATCTAGTATTATTAAAATGGTTCATTTTCTTAATTTACCAAAATTAAAATTAAATATTACAACAGTTCTCTAATTAATATTAATAATAACAGTAATAATAATATATAAATGTACAATTAAAACCTTATAATATATATATATATATATATATATATATATATATATATAATCGATGCATGGATGGATACTAAGTGGGAACAGAACCCCCAATTTCTCGTCTAAGTATTCCCCACCCCCAATTTCTCGTCTAATCTTGTATTCCCCACCCCTAAGTCAAATGGGCATCTCTACTCCAATGCATTATACCATACAAGTTTATTTTGATTTATGGATCGTTCATGGAACTTGAAGGAACAGAAAGGAACGTCATATTCTATACAATACGTTTTCATAGAGACAGAAAGTTATTTGTTTTTCATGAGGCCTGGGATTTAGTTTTTGGAGAGCCAAATAACATATTGTATGGCAGAAGTGGTGAGCAGGCAACAGGTAAAGAATGTGAAGGCAATGGAAATGGCAACATGGTTACAGAAGCGTTTTAATGGCTTACAAAAGTTAGGTAGAGTTGTATGTCGAATGCCAGTACGATTTAGATTTGAGATTCCAGCTGCAGCTGATCCAGCACTCATCAACGCATATGCCAAGGACTGCAACCAACACAACCAAATTTTGAAATAATATGCTCTTCTCGACTAATCTCACAAGTCACAACACAACTACTTAATTCAAAAATGTTTAAATATCAATTGATCTAATAGAAGATGGAAAATATTATACCAAATTCATGGCTCAGCACAAGAGAGTCCTATCCATGAACAAAAATTTTATTTCATTAAGATTTTAAAAGCTTTATATTAGCTATTACAACTTTAAAGCTATGAAGCACAAATATAGATATGGATACAATAATAGGATACAACAATATATCAACTTCTAAAGAACTATCATGACTCTAAAAGAAGAGTTTGAAGCTACGTGTGGAGCATGGGGAGTTGTGAAAATTAAGAAATTGTTTTGTCGTAAAGCCCCACAATATACGGGTTAATAAGATATAAAAGCCATTTTTTTAGTCATGGATACAGGAACTCCTCAAGCCCAATATTTTTAAAGTGATTATTTATAGCCGAACCAGAAAATATAACAAATAACCAATGAGCAATACTTGAGTGTGGAGTTATCATCGATTGTAAAAAAAAACTATTAAAAAACAATAGAAAATAAAAGTTTGTCACTTATCAAGTAGTTGGTTGCACATTTAGGTGAGCTATAAATACAGAGAGTCGAAGATGCACCTAATCATTTTTAATAACTAATGAATCTAAATTAACAATTAAACAAATATTAACTCAAATGTATTAATTATCTAAAAGTTCTCTCATCAGTAAGATGGGTAGTAATTAAAATTGGTGGGAACTATAGAACTTGATTAAGCTGATGTCTCATGTGTGCAGTATAAATTGAGAAGAAAGTGAAAGTTTGAACACAGAACTTATATTGAAATAATATTAACTTACCACTGAATTCAAAAGCTTAGGCATATGAGTTACAGGTATTAGTCCTATTGATACTTCAACCAACATCTATCCTTAAATTATATAAATAAATAATAAAAACGGGGCAAAAACAAAATATTTCTCCCTGAAATTATTTTAGTCAATAAGCTACACTTTCCATTAGCTAGTGGACAGAGTAATTACCAGATCAACAGCGAAAATGAGCCAGGCTTGACTTCTGGAGCTAAGCACTGGGGACCTCCTAGCGAGCATAGAAGCAGTAACGAGCAGCTGCAGCAAAGAGTAGGCAGCGACAGCCCCTGAAACTCCAACAAGGTACCTACACTCATCATAAACTCATGGGGATCAACTACTTTCACTTTCAACTCGTTGAAAACACCCCCACAATCCCAACGCGCAAGTTCACTTTAATGATAATGAACTACAAACAAATGGAACAAACTCAATTATTATTATTATTATTATTATTATTATTATTATTATTATTATTATTATTATTACCCTTTAATAAAAAAAAATAAAAGAAAAGAAAAAACCCTTAACGGTGACCGTGGCGCGATTGGATGCACTAAGAATAAAAAAGAAAGACAAGCCAATTAAGCAATAGTAAGTTGGTCAAACTTTTGTATTGAGGGTCATAACAGGTCCAGAAGAAGACAAACGTGAAATAGGGAATATTTTGAGGAAAGAAGGAATCGCGTGGTTTCACGGGGTTCATTTTAGACCAAGCCATGAAACTTGGATGAAGAGGGTTTTTCAGATTCCATTGTTCATATTCGAAGGAGCGCAGATTTGTCAACATTCCAACTGAAGAAAAGCGACTAAATCAACTGTAAGCTAGAAAGTGCATTTTTCTAAAGCAGGCTAACGAGTGATGATTTTTCTTTAAAAAAAACGATCAGAAACAATTAGGACTAAATTATACTCTGTTTGCGTGCCAAGATAGCAAGGTAAGAAATGAAAAAACATAGCAGTAAGATGTTTCCTCCTTAAGCCGATAGAAAATACCAGCCTCGTCATTTTGTCTGCCAATTCTGCCTATTGGGATCCGTTGTGATTTCCTAAAGGCATTTCAAGGTTGAAGAAGAACAGACGAACAAGAAATTAAAAGCTTAACGGTGATTATAATTACAGGGGAGCACCATTCCTCCAAAGACCATGCCCATTTTGAACTAATGGATCTCACAGCTCCTCCCCTGTACTGTTTTTTTTTTTTCACAAGACAATCACTGACTCAGTCACCAAAACATCCAGGGCGTAAACTAGTAACTACAAAAGGTAACTTACTCGAATACGTTTGAGAACGACCACTTGGATTGAACGGGAAATTCAAATCCGTAAATGGAAACAGTGGTAGAATCCTTGGCGGTAACCATCAACGCCACTGTCGTCGTGGACGTAGCAATGCAAATCAGCCTCAGTGCTAACTGATACAAATCGGCTCTCAGGCGGTCGAATCTTCGGTCCGGTGGTTCCATCGGTCTACTGGTCCTGCCACTCTCGGACGCGATAGCCGCCACCTCAGTCGTCTCTGGTAGTCGCACTGCTGCCTCTGGCGCCGGCGGCATTTTTCGTTCACCAGTCATTCAGAAAAATTCAAGCGTATCTTTCCGGTGAGATTCTCTCTGAGTGTTTGGGTGCGCGAGGGCGAGAGGATTCTGTCTCAGTTAACGACCAGCATGAGCGACTGAGCGTTTTAGCGGAGAAAGTTTATAAGTAGGCATTGAAGATAAATAAATAAGTGTAGTCGGTCGGCCAACGTTTCACATCGGTTTTTTGTGACGTCGAGCACGGGCGGTCGGTTTGAAGGAGGGAAGGAAGGGTAGAGAGAAGTATTATGAAAAAGGAAAGTAAATAACAACTTAAAAGCAAGAAAAACCCGATTAAAAGAGGGTTTTCTCTTTAAACCATGGTCTATTTTGAGAGTCTAAATGAAATTTAGCTTTATCTTTAAACAATGTATCATTCAAAAAAAGAAATGAATTATAATAATATGAGAATTATAATAGGGTTCAGAGATTATAATAGTTTGACAGAATGTTATTATGATCCATGTTTGTTTGGAATGGAGACTATTATAATCTGAGTTTTACTATTCTCTTATATATGGTACATTAAATATATATTTTTTTAAATTGATTTCATTAAATCTGGTTAACTATGATATTACTTCAATCTTTTGTCAATTATTAAGTAGTTTTTTATTACTATTTTCATATAATTATCTTTTCTTCGTCAATTGCTAATGATTTTTTTATTACATTGGAATTGTTATCTAATAACTTTACATTTTTTTTTGGTTAATTACGAAGTAGTTTTTAATACTCTTCAATTTTGTAGTCTAATAATATTGTTGATCATCTCATTGCTATTATAGAAAATGACCATCGAAAGCTTAATTTATTTAGAGTATTTTAAAGCTGTCAGATTAATCTTTAATTAGGGACGAGGAGACATGTGTTTAAAGTTGAAGAGACAAGTGAGCAAAAATGAGATGGGTAATTTTGGTATTTAAAAAAATAAATTAGCATGATTTTTTATTTGTCCGATATCATTAATAATATTTGTCGAGCTTAATTTTAGAAGAATATTTTGCTATCCGATGCAAATTCTCAATTAAAAATTATACTTTGTTTCAAAAATATTAATCAACTTTCAATTGTTTCAATAATAATATTACACAATGAAAATATGTTCGAAAGTAATCTATACGTGGGTTGTTTTTTTTTTTTTTAATGAAAATTGCTATTAGTCTATTTTAAAGATACTCACGAACTACTAGTTTTACTAATATTTTTTATAAACTTTTAATAATAGCTCAACAAATGTTTCATTTTTGTTAGTATAGGGTAAAAAATCGTGGGTACTTTGTTCAAAAATCATGGGTAAATTTCCACAAATATTTACCATTCCTTGATCAAAGTTACTTCTAATTATTTCCTAACTATAATCTACACCAACACCTAAACTTATGATTTCAGACAATCATAACTTAAAACATATTTATGATTCTGATTCTAATTCTGAAATACCTAAAAATTGAAACTAAAAGGCCATAAAAATGTGTTCCTGATAAATAATTTATAAACATTCTTCATGTTTACTGATTGCCTCCATCTTCTACTTTTGGGTCATTTTATGGAAAACAAACGAAACCAAACCATTTAAATAACGGGAGGAGCAGAGATAAAGTAAAGACATAATTTTTTATTAGGTTCTCTAATAGCTAAAAAAGAATTATTTATTAAGTTAGATTTGTTCGAATAGTTCGAATTAGGTGGGGAGAGAGAAGCCGACAAACATATATGATATAATTGTTAATTATAAGTTTAGAGATAGAGTTTTATATTTAAATATGATTAAAATATAAAAAATATGAATGTAGATTTATATTCAGAAGCTCGAAAATGATGAAAATATTCAAAGATAAAAAAAAATACTTTAAAAATTCGAACTTTAACTGGATTTAAATTTGAATTTCGTCTGATTTTAGAAAAATGAATGAAGATTCATGCTCAGGAGGTTGGAATTAGTCAAAACGGACAAAATGGTGAATGTTGAACAAGAAATTTTGGCCAATTAAATCACATCATGTCGTCACAACAAAATTGTGATATTATAATTTGATTGGATTTTGGTAGTCAAATTTTCTAATATCCAATCCAATTCAAGCCTCTGATAAAAAAATTTTGCTAAAGAAATTGAAAATTCAAACTTCAAAAAAGCTCTAAAAACGTGCAAGTTCTTATCAACATCGAGATCATCATCTTCTTGAAGACTTGAAAGATCAAACTTTTCTTTAATTCCAGAAGATTGAAGCTCAAATAAACTTGCAACTACAACTTCCTAAAGATCGAACATCAAAAAGTTATAAGTCTTAATTTGTATTTGAGAGAAAACATCAAATGAGTAAATATTAGAGATTGTATCCACAAAATCATATAAATAAATATACAAAAATTCAATTCCAAAAATTACATTTCTTCTGAAATTTCGTGTGAACAGTTAATTATCGAAATGTTGACTTTTAACTTGAAAAAGTCAAGGTTTGACTTTGACTTAAATGATCAACCTTGAACTCCACTAACACTTAGTTGCCTATGTGGATGTTCATAATGATGACACCAAGTCCACTAAGAAAATGTGCAAGCACTAAGTGCAAGTTCATTGCGATGACACCAAGCTCACTACGAGATAATGAAATGTGAGAGGCTAGCCAGTTTAGACATGCAATTGTTACATGTTTTTTTTTGTCTATTTAAGAGTAAAAAACTTTTGATCATTTATATATTTACTTAAAAATGCCCACCGAAGTTTTAATTTCAAAACCTTTACAATCCTTCAAAATTTCCATCTCTCTCAAATCCTTCACCAATCCCAACCCAGTTATACGTCCATAGAATAGTGAATCAACACTGTCCAGAGAATAGCAAATTAACATTAGTAGCGATCCGAGTTCATGATCGAGGAGAAGACGAGTAATTTGAAAGCTACAAAGGTAATCACTTTTAAACGCTAATTCATGTAGTTTATGGTTATGCATGTTAACCACGAGCAATTAGGGTAAATTCTTGATCTTTAATTTTGCTGCGCGTGTCTAAATTCCATCAAATTTGTCATATGATAATTGGTGGTTTGAAACTTGGATGATTTACACTAAGATAATATAATATATCCGAGTAATTTCTTTATAATATTATAAAACTCATATTTTCTCAAATAAATTTTCTCAGGTAACAATTGGCAACCAAAAAACTCTTGGTCAACTTCATCAATGTTGAGTTGGAATAGAAGTTTTCACAGTTCAATTCATTTTGAAGCGAAAAACAGAAAGAGAAGGTTTTGAAACTCGGGACACAGTTGTCCCAAGATCACCTCGAGTTTTAAAACTCAAGGCAAAGTTCCTCCAAGATCAAGGCAACTTTGCCCCAAGTTTCAAAATCCTTCCATTTTTATCTTGGGACATCTCAGGACATCTTTACCTCGAGTTTTAAAATTTAAATCCTTATGTTTTTATTTAGAGCATCTCGACGCAACTTGCCCCAAGTTTAAAACATTTTCCTTATGTTTTTCATTTTGGAGCATCTCAAGAAACTTTGCTCCTAGTTTTAAAATCTAAAACATTCTATTTTACATCTCAAAGCATCTTGGAAGAACTTTGCCCTAAGTTTAATTTCGAGAACCAATAGGTACTATCTACCCTCCACACACGTACACATAAAGCAACTCAATTAGATTTTAAAATCGGTTTAATGCCTTCAAACAAATCGAACCACATGTATTTGATTTCAATTCGATTGTGATTTGGTTTGTCAATCGATTTAGTTTTTAACTATTTTTTTTTAACACCCTTAAATTGTAGCATGCATTAATAATTATAATGATTCGAGGTTACCCCACATGTTTGAAATGAGTTCTTTCAACCTATTGTAAATATTCAACAAGAGAAAAGTTTCTAAGGGTGGGAAGTGGAGATATACTTATATACCTGGTTCTCATATTTGTTTGGTTTTCAAGGGCACGAGAAAATGTTCGAGCATCATGTTCATGTCCCTCTGTCTCAATTTTAGTAAGAATCAGGAAAAACAATCACAAGATCAAGATGGACGGTGAAATGTGAACATTGCACACAGTTATAAGAGTCCATAAAATATCACGCCTAATCAATGTGTAAGCTCTCAAATTTCAAGGAATTACTTGCCACACGAAGTCGAGGAGGAGCTTAGACTCCAAACATCAAATCCATCACCTTAGATACTAATGATTTTGATGGTGAAGCGATGGCACCTCCTGAGTGCCGTGCACTAGTGTTACCATTTTGAAGACTGTAGGGAAGCATGGGTCCTCTCGTTGCAAGGAGTTCTGAGGTTCGAGAAGATACCGGTGGGATAACCATGAATCCCGGATTGTTTAATTTTTCATCTAGTGCCTGCCGATGCATTGGGTCCACTGGTTTCACACCAACAATTAGCACCCCATTAATTTGAATACCATTTTTATTGAGAGCCTTCTGGGCATCAGATCGGTTCTGCACCAGAAACAAAATTAAACAACATATTTATAATGTAAATAGTATTTCTAAGAGGTTGAAATATAGCGTCTTCCTGCTCATATATGGATGTTATATGAGTTACATATACCTAATGTAATATGTATCCTTCTACTGGTCAAAGGGTCAAGTCTTGATTTGATTATGAAGCATTAATTTGATGAGGTTAATATTCAAACAAAACACGCAATAGGCGTCAATTAAATCTTAAACCATATTAGCCATCTTGAGAGCTCAACTGGTGAAGGCATATTAACCTAACCAAAAGGTAGCCGTTTGTATCACCACCCCCATATTGTTGAACTAGAAAACAATGACAACTTCAAACCTAATGCCTTTTCTAGCATCCATGAATTCATGTTGTGCTGTTATTTTTCATAATAATTGATACATAATTAACAAGATTTCAAATTTTAACAACTAGCAACAAAGCCATTCCGATTTACAATAATAGATTGAAAGAATCTAAAAGAAAAAGAACATCAAACGAGAAAACCAAAGTCAAATAAAGCTAGGAAACAGAGATAAATTGGTACCTGATAAAGAATGTGCATCCAATTAGCATCTCTTGGACCAGGAAGGTGTTTCAAGATCTCACCGCATTTCTCAAACTCCCTCAAAACTAGATTTGTATCAGCAGGGGAAAATCTGAAGAAAGAGAACAACAAATTATATAATTAATAAATAACATTTGGAATCAGTAACAGCATCGCTTCTTATCAAATATTCAACACTAACAATTCAAATTGCTTATATCGAAACCAACCTCACTTTAGAACTTAAGGGCACCGTTGTATGATCTATAGAATAAATCTTGTTCAGGTAATCTTGTATCAAAACTAATATATATGCAGCCTGCAATAAATTACCACAGCAACGCCACTGAGGTAAATCTAAGCAGCTAGGGTACTTCCTTACATGTCAAAAAAATGAAGCATGCTCATTTATTTCGACAAGAAGGAAATCAAGGTATAAGAACAGGCTTAAAACAATTCCAAATTGAAGGTGTTTAATATCAAATTGATTTTGAAGCAACATTCACTACATGAGCATGATTCTGTGTGCAGGAATGAAATGTGGGTGCATGTAAGAGAGATGCATCCGAGAGAAATGACAAGGCAAGGCTGCACAAACCATATCATAAATACGAAAACCACTTTGATCGTCCACAACGTGATTTAGGAAACTTTAAATGACTCAAAAGAAAATTGGTTAGCTGTTTAACATTAATCAATAAGATATAACAACTCAAAGATGGTAAATGAATCATTCAAATTTCAACCAAGACAAAACCCACAGCTAACGATGATAGATGAGAAGGGAGAAAGGAAATAGACAACTCACCCATAGACAGTAACCCATTCCTCCTCATTCAGTTTTGCTAAAGGCAAGCAATTTCTTTCCACCTCCGGTCTGGCAACTTCCCTCGGGGTTGGAAGTGTGATTAATGCACCAGGTTGAATCACACCTTCGACTGGTGAACTTTTTCCCTTATCTTCTCGCTCGCTCCCACCACCTTTCGATGTTGACCACCAACTAAAGCCAGCCGATCCCTGCCGGCTTGGTTGTCCATTGATTGGTGTATAAGAAGTGCTGGCATTTGACTTGTTTTTCGTCGGCGAAGAGAAGTCATGCCTTCGGATAGGGGTCCTGGGGTCTGATTTAGTTTCTGGGGAAACAGGATAATCAGGAATCCCAGATTCGGGAGAAAAATCTGAAACCGAGCGGTCTTCCAAAGTGAAAACCGGAGGAGGAGGAAGATCTGAGTTTCCAAAATTCTCCCGCCATAAAGCAGAAACAGCAGCTGCCTGGCCTGGAGTTGAAAATTTTCCTTTCCGTGTCGTAACAGGAGATGCTAAATCTTGGTAGAACAATGAACGGCTCCCGGAGTTGGGAGTTCTATGCACAGTGGTATTCATGACTTCAAAGAAAGATATATCTCAACTGCATAGGAACATATAATGAAATTTCCTTTTAGCAAAATAAATTTGAAAAACGAACGTTTAAGTTCTAATAATTAAACCGCCAAACAGTCTGAGTGAGCTCGATTAAAGAACTGGCAGATGCAGGGGGGAATGGGAGAATCTAGGTTCCAGAACAAACCCACAAATACGAATTCTGAGGAAGCAGTCTAGAACTTCATAATAGAAAAAGAAACAATAGATAGGCTAATACGCTATATAGTTCGACTGGGAATGGGTCGATAGGCGCTGGAAAAGATTAATACAATTGTTCAAATAACACAAAAGTGGAGTTCAAGTATACGAAATGCAGAAAACTGGGAAGGCAATGAGCAAATGGAGGAGAGATTAGAACAATCACCTTGAGAAAATGGTCGAGCTCTGCTTCGAACTGATCGATTGGATCAGAGAATTAGAGAGGCGAGGGGACTTGGGAATTTGATTTTTCCCTCCCCAAAGTATTTTGGAATAGAGACGCCCAAATGGGACGACAAAAGACCTAAAAAAAGTTTTGGAAGTTGAAGTTGAAAGTTCGAAACCCTAAACCCCAACTCCCTCTAGTGGGGAATACGGTTTAGGCGGTGTGATTCGTGATATTATTTGAAGGCCATCGTCGAAATGCAACATATTTTAAGTTTTATTTTGTGACAAAAGAAAAAAGAAAGGAAGGTTTTGTATTGTGACAAATTTAAAATTATGTGAAATTTTAATCTTCACATTTTTTTAGCTTAAAATCTATTTCATTCACATGAAATTTGTACTTTTTGATCCTATATTTTCAAATATTAAATGACTTTAATAGATATTAACTTTTAGTCTTCTGTATTTTCAAAAATCAAAATTATTTTTTAAATCAAAATTTTATCACATAATAAATCATAGTTTTTAAGATAACTTTTAAGAACTAAAAATGATATTTTGATGGATAATATAACTTTAGTTCTTATACTAATTCTAAAAAATATTAGAATTAGTGTCTAATCCTACTTTATGGTTGGTCTTTTCATTTACATTATTCTTTTAGTGTTTTAATCACAAATTTTGAAAACATATTTGGGTAAGTAGTCTATTTTCTTATATCTTAAAAACTATGATTTATTATGTAATAAATTTTTTATTTAAAAAAATAATCTTGATCAACTAAACTTAAAAAATGATCTCCTCTCTCTCTCCACTTAATTTGACTATTGAAACTCATTTTAGTTATAGTAAAATCTCAACATTTAAAAAAATCATGCTATCAATTATAGATGTTACCCAACAAGACAATTTAATTAATAAATCAACTGAGAATTATTTGTTATAACTTACATAAAGTACTAATGATATAGCAAATACAATTAAAAAATCAAAAGCATTCGTTACAGACCACTTGAGATGTAATTAAGTTAGGAGTTAAAAAGCTTCAAAATGGAGCTGAAAGAGGTTCCTTGAGCAACTGCAGTACTTTATTTGGGGATTGATCAGTAGAAACGTAAGAGCACTGACATCTTTTTCTTTCTTCCTCAAATTCTCCCAATGATTCTGATTCTGATTCAGATTCTCCTCCTCCTACTCCTCCTCTTTCAAACATATACTTCATCGGTTTCAACCTTTCTACCATCTAAACTCTCAGAAACGCAGACAAAATTAATTACATTTGAATTAAACTATTAACATTATATCCATCTTCTAAGAAAATCATGTTTAAAAACGTAAAACCAACCATATGAATAATGTCTCCAACATTACAAAAATAATTTCAACATTTCCAAACCCTACACAGCACAACTAAGAGCAATATTTCAATTATATTAGATATCGTTGTTAAGAGAAACACATACATCAATCAATACAAGAGAAGCTTCACTGGGTTCCAGTTTCTGAACAACATCAGCAGCCACTTCCTGCAAAAACCAAAACCCAAAAAAAGAAAAAAGAAAAAAGAATTAAAAAATAGATTAAAATAAGGATAAATATAAAGGTTGGGTTCGTTGTATTGCAATGGGTTATTGGCTGACCCTAGCCTGGTGGAGTTGGCCTTGGTTCAAGGTTTTGGGCTCCAATTCAATGGAGCAACAAACATTAGGCTTAGCCATAATTATAAGCCAAAGATGAAAAGCTAGAAACTTTGCAGCAGCAACAGCAGCAGCCCATTAATATTTGCTACTACACAAAATTAAGGCTTTGCTTTACAGCAATATAATTTTGATTCTGTGGCTAACCAAATTTATACCCCAACACTTTCAATCCTTTTTGGCAAAAATTCACGGGCTCTTTTGACTTGATCATTAAACTTGCCTTCAAAACACTTGAGGCTCTTAACAAAAGTAACCTCGATAAGTTATTATTGTCCTCTTTCAGTCCTTTCTCGTGGGAGATGCAAAAATTTTATTTCAACCAATATAATGCTTTGAATCGTTATATTGGTCACAGATTTCCTCAATGCCCGATCAATCTTCAGGCTCAAGTTTAGTTAGATAAATTTACTCCAGTGAAAAGTAGGGTAACTATTACTGTTCATGAAAATTTATTTAAATATTATTATCTTATTTAAAGATGGATTTCGGAAAAACTCTTTTAAATACTCACACTTTAAGTTGTTGGTTTGGGCCTTAGGGGTGAGGAGATAGACAAATGTGACATTGTCAATATCTTCACACGCACGTGCCGTCATTACTCGTTCGAGCAAGACTAGGTGTGGTTATGGTGGAATAAAATAATGATAGACTTATCTTTTTGCTAAAATAAATTTTGACATACCATTGCTGTTTTTCATAATTCATTTTAGACCGTTGAACCTTTTCGCTTGGCATATTAATATACCAACATTATATTCCCTCCACTATATATAGATTCATTTTGATTCTCATTTGAGCTCATCAAAAAGGAAAAAAAACTATTCTCTCGTATTCTATTTTGTTATGTTTTTTAAATCGTGAATTTCAGCAAAGTATCTATTTGAATGTTGGTTTTCCACTTGGTTTTGGTGTAGCTCCAATCAACGAACAAAGGTTGTTTTTATCCAGTAGACAACATGATAATTCCTAAAACTATTTGTATATTGAGCAGAGTCGCAAAACGTCTCAAAGAAAGCAAGATCCACCACTCAACTATACTACTAATGGATTTATTTTTGCAAATTTATCCTTTCGACGTATAACTCTATCAAAATGCTTTAATAGTTACCTTAAATAGTAGACTTTTAATACCAAAACTTCTTCATCTTTTTTATATTTAAATTTAGTTTTTATTTGATGGTTAAATTTTTTAAGAGTCACACATCTAAGCTTTCTAGATTTGAATTTGATTTTTCACATGAATCTTAAGTAAAGTAATGTTTTAGATGAGACGTTATATTTTGTTTATCGATCTATGGAACCAATTAGTAAAAAATTAATTTAAATGAGTCAAATATGTCCATCTTTGCTACCAATGAACTAATTTCAAGACTACAAGTGCTAGCTTTGAAGATTTAAAAGACTATAAAAGAAATTCAAATTATATGGCAAACAAAACGACATCCTAGAAGGTAAGTTACTGTTTTTCTTTTATTTATTTATTAAAAAAGAGAGATTTAAACGTAACAAAACATGATAAATTAAAAAAGTTAAAACCAATGATAATTTGACGGGTGTTTACCTGTTTTTTATATTCTTAGTTAAAACCACTTGAATCGACAGCGAGTTTTATTTGTCAAAGAAAACTACCTTTTCTTTTTTTCTTTTTTTTTTTTTCCTGAAAACTTAAAATTTGAAAACACTCCACAAAAGTAGATAATGGAACATACAGTAGTATCTAATTAAATTGTAGTAGTTAAATTCCTACGCTATGATTTAAATTTTAATATAAATTTTTAAATTATGTATTTAATTTGTATGTGATAATTAATTTAGATTAAGTAATTTTAATAATAAACCAATAAAGAAATGTATAAAAAATGGGTAGCAAGAAAACTATTTTTTATGGTCAGTATAACCAGTGACGGATCCATAAATTTTATATAGGGGGCACTGGACACTATATAGTGAACATACTAAAAATCTTTAAAAAATATCTCGATGTTTCGCTAATGGTCCAATAACATTCACTACATTTATAGCAATAAAAAAATATCGACAATTTCCACGTGATTTTTTTTAACATAAATATGTGAATTTAAAATTTGCATTAAAAAAAGAAAAAAAGAAAGAAAGAATAATACTTTTTTCATGGAATATTATTGAGGAAGTGAAAATTTAGATTATCGACTTTGGTGTGTTTTTTTTTCTAAATATTTGTTAAATGACAAATGACCGTTAAGAAATAAATTAGGGTTTTATCTTAGTTAGGTTTTTTTCTTTTTTAAAAAAATTATCTTCATTTTAGGAAATCATTGGAATTTCGATTTTACCTTAGGTTTTTTTTTTCTTTTTAAAAAGTTATATATATTTTTTTAGGAAATTATTGAAATTTATGAAGAAGTTTGATATTTGAAGAAAGAAAATTATTAATTTTTTTAAATAAAATTTATTTTGTGACAATTTGGGAAAATATGATATTTGAAGAAAGAAAATTATTAATTTGAATTCTTGACCTCAAGTTTATAGAAATATCTTATTCATAAGATTAAGCTAGAAAAGCTTGCATAAAATAAGGGGAAGTTTATCTTTTATCCATTCTCTTCCTTATTTTCATTTAATAATTAAAACAAAAAAGATTAATGAAATGAATGTAGATTATATTAATTAAGGAGTAGAAAGATTAATTGTTGTGAAAAGAAGTATGATGTGAAAATAGTAGATACAGCATCACATTATGTAGTACTTGGAAAAACAAAATTATATAAAATTGATGGGAATTGGGGATTTCTTGTGGTTGACGTTGTGGATTGTCAAAAGCACATATATTGATGTTGTTTAATGAAAAAAAGATAACAATAATAATAAAAGGAGAGGCCGGGTAGGTGTAAAATCACATGTGAAAAGGGGATTAAAACACAAGAGAGAAATATCATTAATTTAATTAGCTGAAAGCAATTATTAACTTTCAAAATGTGAGTTTGAGGATCAACCTCTTTTAACAAACTACTTTACCTGCATTTTTAGAGCTGGTTTGAAATTATTTTACTACAATATTATGTGTTTTCAAAAAATCCTTTCAAATTCACCATACATACATACATACATACATATATATATATATCAATGGTTGCTTCTAACTTTAATTAATCATAACTTATAAATGGTAGAAATGACCATATAAATTACTGCCAGAAAATGACAAATAAATTATTTTTACTTGCACCATATTAGATATGCTGTTTTTTTAGTACAAGGATATATTAAAATGGTTCGATTTTAATTTTCAAATAAATCCTAGCAGAATGATTTAATATAATTGACTCAAAATGTGAATGTTGATATGATAAATGTTGGCCACTAAAATATATCACACTCCAACTATTTTATATATCCATTTGAATAGCGTAAACTGAAACGACAAAATTAGCCTTAATTTCAATATAATCCTCCCATGAGAGAGAGTCTTTGTGAAATAATTACGAGAGATGGGGAATAAACAATAATCCCAATTTTTCTCCTAAAAAATTAAATTTAAAATAATTAAGTATATAAGAATATTTTAAAATATGTAAATGTAGCAAAATCTATCCGTGAATGAAGTCAATCATCGATAGACTATATTACAAATATTAGTCTATCAATGATAAACCATTAGAGTCTATTAGTGACTATTGCGGATAGACTTTCCTATATTTATAATTTTTTAAAAATATTATTATGTATTTAATTATTATTCAAAAAATTATTATCGATTATAATTAGGGACATTTGCAAAAATAGTAAAAAAATTATGATAATATAACTTACGTCACTATATTTTCTAAATTGCAAAAATCGCAAATTTAAAAGCGGATAACCATCTAATAGCTCTCCGATAATCCTTTAATAGTCGTCTGATAGCTGTCTAATATCATTAATTACTTGTCATATTTTTCATATTCGCAAAATACAAAAAAAAAAAAAAAAAGATGTGTTATGAGCTAGTTTCTTCTAAATTTTTTTGTCATCTGATGTAGTTTCCCTTATAATTAGCCAACAAAATTACATGCAAAGATTCCCGAGAATTCAGCACCAAATTTCAAGGCCAAAAGTTTAATTTGATAATATTCTCAACTGCATAAGTGTTTATCAATCAACTGGTTGAGCAGTTTATATGAATTAAATGAAACATTACTCATTTATGAAATATGAATTATCTATGTTAAAATTTATTGGTTTATTTATCTATTCATTTAATGGTTGAATTCAAAAAGTGTTTCGTTCTAATATAATAAATATTTGACGTATTGACATACATAATTTATTTTTAATATCATTTTATATGTTTGAAATATTAATATCTTATAAATATGATCATCGAGAGTTTCTAACATTTGAATGTACTAACTACGAAATCTACTGTTTAAAATCCTCTACCCAAAGGCCAGGCAAATGTTTTGGAGAATGTTAAAGGTAATTTCATAACGTTATATTATGTTGGAAAGGTTGGTATTTCAATCCCCAGTGAATTTGAACCAAACAAAATAAGTACAAGGTACCAACAAAAAAAAGACTATAAAAATAGTCTAAAATAGAGTAACTATATCGTGGAATTGACATAAATAGTAAATAAAAGACTTGCCAACTTGAGTTAAATTGCTACAGAACTAAGAGGTAATAAAAATCAACATATAAGATATATACACTAGTCATTTAAATTATTTAAGATCATTTGTGCTATACTTTAACTTCTATAACGAAAATATGCATATACAGATATCACATTTGAATTAGATGAAGGATCTGAAGATACATGAAAGCATGGTTAAGAAATACTTAAAATAATTAAAAATAAACAAAATGAATATTTTTTTAGTGACTCAATTAACTATAGAAATTCCACATTTAAGCATGCTTAATTAAGTTGAAGCAATTTTATGTTGGGTGGGATCTTATAGAAATTTTCTTATTATACATATGAGAGAAGACAAAAGCATGTTGAAAGAATGTGTTGATGAAATAAAAAAATAACTTTTGACGACATAAGCACATAGCTTTATTTTGAAAGTGTACCGATCATAAAAACTCATGAACTAAGATTAGAGTTAATAGAGGAACAGTAATTTCTTCCAACCTTACAAACCATTGCTACACCATTAAAGTTAAAAAGAAAACATATTTGGAGAAAGAATGGACCACATCAAATAGACGTAAAGTAAAGTTTAATCTGCTATGAATAATAGGGTTGAATATAAGTAAAACTTTAATTTGATATATTATATAGTATATGGTTCATTGAATTGTGTAAGCTTTGGAGACACACTTGCGGTCCATGTGGATGGTACGTAGAGGATACGATGGTAATAAAAAGTGGTACGAAATGGGAATGGATATGGGGACTCTGAAAACAATGCTCTCTCCAGTGGCTGCCTTGGTATTTGTCCTTTAACCCCCCCATGTGCATGTGACAATAAAGAAGGGAAAAGAATTTGAAATGAAATGCCACCAAATTTTTGTTTATATTTTACTTTATTATAATAATATAATAAATGGGAAATGAAAATCATAAAAATAAATAAATAAGCAATAATATTGCATATCTTTTTTGAATGCTTAACCCAACAAAACAAAAATTATTAATAAATAGAGGAAAGAAAAAAGTCGTGAATTTTAGTGAAAGCTTAATGAGTTATTCATGTGCAATTTGGCCATATATCTACTCCAAAACCAAAAGAAAGCTATCACAGCTGCAAACCTTGGTTTTTGTTTCTTTTCATGGCCCATTTCATTTGGCTTAAACCTCAAAGTTGTTTTTGTACCACCCCTTGTGTTTCCCTTCCTTTCTTTTCTCAATTATTTGTATTTCTTTCTTGTTTTCTTCTAAGGTGAAAGCCTTGCTTCAGGGAATGAATTTAGTTGATCTTCTCACCTCCTAAATTAGTTAAGACTGTATGCTTTAACTTAACCATTCTTCAATAACGATATAAAATGGTATGATTGTCCATTCAAACGTACTATCCATATTTTATTGTCATTTTTATATTTATGATCTAGATCACTAGATATATACCAAAGATACACCAGGTTGTTTTGTAGTTATTTTGACTTTAATACAACAGTAATGAATGACCAAATAGATTAAAAAAGTGAATAAAATTGAGAAGTAAAAATTCTATCTTCACAACCCTTCGTGTGTATGCAGTCCCACAATTGGATTTGATATTCAAACATAGCTTTGTGGTCATGTGTTTTCATTTTATTTCTTGGATCCATGTTAAAGTTATAGCACATCTTAGTCAAGTTATACTTGCAAATATAATATAATTAACTAGCTATTATACGACCAATAAATTTGATAGAACATGAATAAGAGAAAAACAAATAAAAACATCATTGCATTTCTACTTTTTACTCCCTTTTTCGTTTGAAACAATTACCTTACCCTTGTTGTTAGTTTGCCCAACATCTTCACATTAAATTTTATATTTTGAAAAAACTACTTTAAGAAATAGCATGTATACCTCTCTTGAAAAAGATTCTGTCCAAGCAAAATGGCCTAAGTCGAATTATATCAATGATTAAGAAGTTTATGATTTAAATCCTTTATTTGTATTGTACTAAAAAACTATAAGAGTAAATGAAAATTTAATAAAGGAAAATGAAAATTGTTAACGGAAGGATTAAACGGATATATGATACTAAAAGAGTACAGACTAAATTTATAATTTGGAACCAAAAGAGATATGGTTTTGACGGTATATAATAAAATTTGACAGATAAGCCCAATTTAAAGATATTTGTAATTACCTTTAAAATCGATCAAAGCCCTCTTTTCATTATTATTATTATTTATTTCATTTATTATATTTTCCTCTTTTTTTCTGTCTTCTGTTCTCTCAAACTCTACAATTTCATCCTCAATATTAAAAATTGTGATTAAATAAAAATTGTCAGCTCCTCTGTTTTTCTTTATATGATACGACCAAAATGGACTCTGAAAGGAAAGGAAAAGAATAAAAAAGAAAAAAAAAAAAAAAAAAAAAAAAAAGTGATTGCGCAATTATGAAGTCCACGGTAAGATTGCTACACTAGCATTCGCCAGATCATATGCCTAACACTGGGGCCCGTGTGATGAGAAATCAGGTACTCATCACAACCGTTCGTTACTCCGAAAATTGCACTCTGATTTACGAATTGTTGCTGTTGCGCAATTTGAAGCTCCTTCTGCCTTCTGAGCTCCAGAACTTTCCTGTGAGAATTCGAGTGTTTCGCCGATATGAACGTCGGACTCGCTGCCGGTCGATACTCCGGGACTAACCGTCCGGACTTGTACCGGACGCCACAAGCGTTGCAGAGTGTTTTAGGACCCATAGGTCCAGTTCGCCATTGAGGAGTCTTCTCCGCCTGACAATGCAGGCATTTACGGCCGGAGGAATCTCCGTTCGGAGCATCTTTCTTCTTCGACGAAGATGATTTCGGCGGTTTAGGATCGGCTGGAGAGAGGAGATGGAGGAGGCGTGTGGTCCAGTCACAAGGAGCGGTTCGCGATCGCTTGCTTCGAGCTTTGCAAGGGAGCGGCGTTTCGGCTGGGAAACGCGGCGAATTATTCGAGGAATCGGAGGGAATTGATACGGAAGGCGGTAATGCCGAGGAAGATGAAGTTTCTGGAGTTTGAGGTTTGGAAATTGAATGACTATTAGAGAGGTAATTAAGCACTTGAAGATCTTTCCCTTCCGTGGAGAATGAATCTTCAACGAAGTTCGAGAGCCATTCGAGTTCCGCTAAATCATCGCACTGTAAACATAGAATCCAGAAATTGAATCAGAATCGAGCTAATCTGTCTTCAAATTGTTTTCAACGAATTCCAAATTTCAGTGTTCAATTAACTGATTTGAAGTTCCGAATAACACAGTAGAAATTCAAATGTGAAACATTACCGGAACGCAAAGGTCTCCGGAGAATTGAGACTCGTCGAAACTCCGAGAGCCGATATTTCCATGGAAATGATGATGATCACCACCAGAGACAGAGGAATTACAGCTATCAACTGCAGTAATGGTTGAGGAATCCGTCGAACTTCCCGCCACGTTATCGAAGCAACCGTCTGTCATTATCGTATCTTCATTAGAAAAGTCAAGTAGGTCATCAATGGTGAAATGCTCCGCAGCCTTCGTCATCTCCTGCGAAAACTCTCCCACACCACCATCGAAATATCCACCGATCAGAAATTTGTTCACCTCCATGACCACACCAAAACGAAAACTCTCTCTCACACACACACAAACTCAAAACAAAAATCTCGTTGTTCGAGAGAAAAAGAGGAGCAAGTAAAATTGGCAGAAGAATCGGTAAAAGAAAAAAAAACAAAAGAGGTGGAAGAAAAGAGAATGTGTTGGATGGAGAATGGGGAAGATGGAGAAGAGGGGGATTTTGAGGACCAAATCCAAGGGCAGAAATGGAATACAGCCTTTATTTTTTTCTTAGAAAAAAAAAAAGGAATGAGCATCTCGCTGCATGCAGAGGGAGATGAATATAATAATGAGGAAGTGACTTGCAAGTTCTGTAAAGTTGTTTCCAATTAAACTCTCCTTCTTTTTTTTTCCCTTCCAAAATATACCATTTTATTTTTTCACTCTGACCAAAACGCCCTTCCTTCTACTTCAAATTTAACCTCTTTACCACCAGTAATCCCAACTCCAGCTTTTCTCCTCGTCGATGGCTTCCACATACAATATAGTAATTTTGTGAAAATAAAAGTAATAAATCTCCATTAATTAATTACAGACATTAATCTTCTACTTACTGTGATACAAATTTCACACCTAAATAATCCATCTTGCAGGTTTTGTCGCTGTGATTCCTCCAATAATGTCCAAAATTACAGCCGGATTCTTCTGCCTTGGCTAATAATATTTTTTCCCCATTGGGACGTGTGCTTTTTTCATATATATATATATATATATATATTTTAAATACACTTAAATTTGTTTTTAATATAATTATTATTTTTTTCTATCACAACCCTTTATTATATTCTTCTTCCCACGTTAAAGCACGACGCTTACAGCTCGACTTCATCAACATTAAAACGCTCTCTCTCTTTTAATCTCTCACCCCAAAATTCAATTCTAATTTCTCTTCTCCGTGTTCTAATATATTGAATAAAGGTAAAACTACATCTTAGATTTTTCAAGAATATGCCACTCACTTCATATCTACTTTTTTGGTTTTCCAATTTTTAGAAATACGTGTGTTTAGTCTAATATTTTCAAAAGTCAGCTTATAAGTTCTGAGATTAAAAATGTATATTTTAATAATTGAATTATCAAGTGTGCCTATTCTCCAAAATTAGGAAATTATAAGTTATATTTTGAGAATTCAACCAGCAAATGTTACTATTTCTCAACAATCCAGTAATATAAAGATAAATAAAATATATCTAATATCCCAATAATTCTAAATATTCGACCTTAATTATTATTATGAATTATACGAGTGGGGTGCGTGACTTTGTGTAATGTTTATATTTGTTTATTTAGTTATATATTTCGATGGAAAACAAAAGATGCCATTAATGGTTGTAAAAATATTGTGGAGTAAATTGAGGACATGGACACTGATCCCAAAACTGGATAAGGTTGTTTAGTTAGTATTTCAGATTGGTTAAAATATGTACTAAATCGTTTGATTTAATCATTACACTGTTAAAAAATAAAGTTCGAAAATACTTTTGTTTATTGTAAATGTATCTACCTAGTTTTAGTGAAATGCACATTTACTTCAATTTCTTAAGGTAACATTTCCTTTTGCAGTGAATTTTTGTCTCTCGGAATAATGTCTATTTTGAAATTTATAATAATTTAATTTTTATATGTACAGTATTGAAATCCATAGATTTGATGGATAAAAATTTATCATATACAAAAATGAACTGTTGTGTGCTTAAGACTAACAAATTTATAGTGCATACAACTTATATAAATTAAATTAATAAAAATTAAAACAGCACATACACATTTATTATGGATTTGCTTTTAGATATTTTTTTTTTTATCCTTGTTGATTTTCAATATAGTTAAATGAATTGGGAAAGAAAGACTGGTACAATCAAGAATGAACCTAAATATTGTTATTTTGATGATATATATGGTAAGCTCTTAATATGTTAAATAAGTAAATTACAGAAAAGGTAAAAGATGTAAGTGCTTATGCAATAAAGTGAATGAACTAAAATTGTTGGTAGAGTGAAAGGGGAAGGAGTAAAGGTATTTATAAAAGAATAATAAAAGAGGCCAAAGATACTTGAATATTGCTTCTTTATTTTTATTTTAATTTTTTTCTTCATTGGAATTAATTTAAAAGGGAGGGTGGGGCCCATGGAGCACGTGACAAAGGTGGGGTTGTGTCAGGGAGCATGTGAGAGGGTTCTTAAGGTTTTTGGTTTGTAAAAGCCAGCCCATTGGTCCCTAAATGGCTGGTCAATTTCCACGTGGCCGGAATCTGTTGCCTGGATAGACCGTCGTTTCCTTCATGTTTCCTCGCACGTGCTTCGTCTTAACGTGTGCAAACAGTGACAACCTCGCACGTGCACTCGCTCACTCACGTGCATTGCACGGACCTTATTTCTTGGGATGCTTCCTCTTGCTTCTTCACATCTTCACGATTCTTCATCGTCCCCTAAAATCTCTATTTCTGTCTTTGGTTAATTACTCGTGTCAATTTAGTTGCATCTTTTTCACATGAATCAATTGTGGTAATAAAATATGTGTCTTTTTTTAGAAGAAAAATATGTGCATTTAAGAGCAATGGTATTAAAGACTTTGGAAAACTATGTGGCTTACCACTCATAAATATCTAATCACATTTTCAAATACATTATGTTATCCTAAATTATAATAAGCTTTTGACTTTAAATATTACATTTTCATTCTTTTTTTTAGTTTTCCAAATTCCTTCCTTTTAAAAACTTTGTATCGTAGGAATAATTTGAACATTAATACAAACATAAATCAATAAATTTGTCTAAATTATAAAAAATAAGCAGTTAACTGGTTTCAGTTCAATATCGTTGATTGACTACAGTTTTAAGTGAATGAAAACCGATCCTAATTAACTGGATTCAATTTTTCAAAAGTGAAACATAAAAGATTAAGAAACTCTTGAATAAATGATTATTAGGACTCATTTGACATAAAATATAATATGTACTATTGTTACTCTTAAAAGTAAGTGAGGCCAATTTGAAGCTAGACCTAAAAAAATTTATTCCTACCACTCTGCAGAAATTGAATCAAACTTATACGAGCATTGAGCAATTTCGTGCTTTTACCTTTTACTAGGCCATTAATGCATCAATGGAGTCAATTGTTCCGTCTGTTCATTTAAAAGTAGGTTGGCCTTGATGTATATATTGAATACTTCAGTTCCTACCTCCGTGTGTATTGTGGCACTACTACAATGACGGTAATGACGGTATGTGATATTAACATCAGCCACGAGTATATAAATCAACTCAAAAACTTTCTTTGGTAAATAAAAGGAAGGGCTGAAGCGAATTGAATATTTTTTTTTTTTTTTTTTTGTTCTTAGAAAGTAAACTTATCTTCTCGTCGGTTGTTTATCATGGTTCTCATCTATTTAATTCAGTCAATTTTCAAAATAAATATCAACTCTATTTAGCTATTGAACCTAAGATTTGAAAGTGCCAAATGTATATAAAATCAACAAGCTCGTGTAGGAAACTAATGTTCAAAAGCATTAATTTTTTTTAATTTTAAAACAAATAATGAAATCCTTGTGTAGTATGCTATTCGTTTTTTTTTTTTTTGCTTTGAAAACTAATTTTATTTTCTACCTTTATCTTAACAATAATAGTTTTCACCTTAATTTCCAAAATTGAAATGAATACCAAATGGGATTGAAATAATTATCTTAAGCTTGATCATTAATTTATATACGAGCAAAATACCAAGAAAGTTTAGAAAGATATTATTTACACTATTTGATGTCTCCAGCGTTGTCAAATAACTAACATGTCCATCAACAATTTGACCTGTCAAGCGAGATAAATGAACCATGTCCATAACATATCACTAGTGAAGTTTTGCATATAAACCCAGTCTAATAAAAATGTCGAACATTACAAAGTCATTTTACTCCAAGCATGCAACAGATTACATTTTCATCAAGCTAACTACTCTCCTAGGTACGATATGAATACAAGTTTAAGAAGAAGATTACTCAAACATCCAATGCACCGATTCAAAGGCTGTTACTGACCTGATGGTTCAAGTTGAATAAACCTGTATCCAAAAAGTTGGATATGCAATATGCAGTAAAGAAAGCATTGCATGGTTGAACGGCGAAGAAAACAGAAGTTCCTTTTAGAATCTTTATTAACTTTTCATGTCACCAGAAACAAGGTTCCCACTAACCGTCTGCCAGCTTAAGTAATTAGATACAAGCCATAACCGGATAAGCAACCACCCGCAACCATAAATTCTAACCTAATGTCTCGCCTCATATCATAACTATCTAGCTTTTGAAAATTAAACTTGTTTATTGGAGAAAGTTATATGAAACCAAAGAAAATCATAGGTGGGTTATAGTGTCTAAAAGGCTACTTTCTAAAAACTAAATAGTTACAAAAAAAAAGGCATTAAACTAGTGATCCACAAACCACCATCAAAGAGCTAGTTGGTGTTGCACTTTCAAGTCTCCACTATTCTTACAAAACAACCCCAATTGTATTTTATCGTTAAAAGAAAATCATAAATTATATAATTCCCGACTAGATGACTATCCTAATTCCTAGCTTGAACTCATTTCTTCCAATTTTTGGCCAACCAAGGGTTGTGGGTCTGCTTATCTTCTACTGAACCTCCCTACCACATCACAGCCAACTAATAGTAAGGGCAAAAGGGGGAGAGGAACTGCTTAGTACTTACCATTGTTCCTTTCAAGCGAAGTAAATGCCAGAGCTAAAAAAATGATCAAAGTGGATGGGTGGTTGAGAACAAATCAATTATATATATTCTGAACTAAACAAAATATGTCTCATGTACCAAGCAGATTTTAAGGTCTAAAACCAGATGATGCACTGCAAAAATTTTAAAACTAGATCTATGGCTCTACCGTTGTCACCTGTTGCCAGTCCCCATCAACAGATTCTTTCCACAAAGTCACACTGTTGTTCCCATCCGCCACAGCCAAGATGTTTCCAGTCAAAGACCATGAGACCCTCCAGACAGCAGTTTTGAAATCATTCAATATCTTTCCTTCCCATTGATCCCCTTCCCTGGCTACAGTCCATATGATAACTTTTCCATCCTGAGAAGCACTTGCAATAGTAGATTTTGGTAGGCCGAGGTTTGGCGCCCATGCAACATCCCTAACCCAATCAGTATGCATCTGAAGTGCAGGGAAACAGTCCATCTTCCAAATTCCATTATACGGTTTCCAAACCTTCACAGTATTATCACAACCACCAGAGCAAAGCTTTAGAACAGGATCAACCAAGCCAGAACCAACAAGAGCACCTGGCGCAGATGAAGGAGCCCATGAGACCGATGTAACACCAAGAGGGTGAGCTTGGTCAATCCTTGATGTATCCCAACCACCATCCTGCCTTGCAGTGAATACTGAAATATTCCCATCAGAGGAACCACATGCCAAACACAGACCCAATTCATGAGGAGCCCAAGCGATAGAATTAACTGAGGATTTATGATCGTCGAAAACATGGGCTTGACTCCACTCGTTCTGATTGCCCTCCTTCCATATAATCACACGTCCATCATAAGAACACGAAGCCAGCAACGACCCAAATTTTGGGTGCGCCCAAGCAGCCTGCCAAACTGGCCCTTGGTGACCAGTAAGCGTGGCTAGATGCTGAGAAGCCGAGTTACTGACTCCAATTATCTTAATGGTCTGATCAGATGAAACTGTTGCAAGACGCTTCCCATAATAATCCATCGAAACATCATGGACGGTGTCCTGGTGACCACTATCTATCTTCTGAGCAGGCATTTCTCTAATACCGATACGACTTATTCTTCAGCTATGCGAACACCGGATCAATTTGAATGTCAAACCTTCCTCTAACTACCTCCGCGGAGCAGATACAATTCGCATTACACTTCAACCTATCAGATTGCAAAGGGGGACATAAAGTAAGAAAAAAAATAGTAAATAATAACAGCAATTGAAAGCATGAGAAAATTTCTAATCAAACATCGTAAATGATGTGAACAACCCACTCAATAAGTCAATTGGTAATGGTAATCAGGTCTCGCAACATTTATAGATCTTAATCTGAGTTTCAAAGTGACATGATTCGAAATAGATAGATCAAGTGAATGAAATTGTAAGAAATTAGCAACACGTTAACAAAGAACCAAACCTCGGAGCAATTACCGACAAATTTACTGATCGAAAGACAAGACACGAAACCCTGGAAGAAAAAATTAAGAGCTACGAAGTGAGGGGAAGAGAAAAGGCAAACCTCGGATGCGGAGAAGATGCAGCATTCAATTTCAGGGAGAACAGGTCGCTCTCTGCACCTGCGACTAATGAGGAGTGGAACGTGAAGAGCGCAGAATTGATCTACCAAGGAGCTATATAATTGGGCCCAAGCAGTGGAGGACCATATTAGGCTTACCCCATGTATTTGGGCTATTACATGAATATCCTCCATTCAGTGGTCTGCTTTCCAAAAATAAATCAAAGGGTCGAGTATTTTAGACCTGGGTTTAGTCGCATTTAATTATTATTATCTGTGAAATTGCTACATATTTAATTACTCAAACTATATAATTATATCAATTGGTATCCACTTAATTTAAATTTAAAATATAAAATAATACTTATTACTTTCCATAAGTTTTTTCTTATAATGTTGAAAGTACAAATTGCTAAAAAATTATACGATGAATGAGTTCATAAACCCACAAATTTCTTTAAAAATCTCAACTATTAATGTAATTCTTTCAAATGGATGATGATAATTTGAAAAGTTGTGGTATGAATTTTGAAAATACATTAAAATATGATACATTTTATGATATTGACAGTTAGATTTATTTTTTGAATTAAAAAAATTTAGAGGAGTGTGGCAAAAATGAAATTGATGTTCCTATTGAAATATTAAAGGTAAATGTGTTCTCGAAATGCAAAGAAGACTTCAGTATGATCTGAAGCGGCTCCTGCGTTGACTATCGGCCATATTAGTTGAGAGAGAGGGACGGTGGAAATTGGCGTCCTCCATCCCCACTCTGGCCACGGACCACGGTCCACGGCAGCACCAAGGAGATTGATGGCACGTCATCGTGGCGCTAGGCAAATGAAAAAGGTCCCGTAAAAACACATCGTTGAAGTAATATGGGCAAAAAGTGGAGCCCAGCGATATCCTGTCAGGTCATGCCTTGGCTGTCCAGTGTCCACTACCACACCCTGGCTGGGCCCCATCTATCTCACTCCCATGTCACGTGGCTGGCCCCACGTGCTTGTATTCCCCCATCCCCCATTTTTCTTATGCTCTTTATGGACCTCATTAAATATGAGCCGTCAAAAAACTCTGGCCGTACTTGTCAGCCTGATCGGACACCTTCAATTATTGCACCACCATGTTTCTCTATGCTCCCGCCCCCTATCCGATCATCCCTTTTCTCTTTTTTAATTTCTCTCCTCCGATGGACCAAAAGCCCAAACTACGGCTACCAATATTTGTTTGTATTATAGGACGTGTAATTTTTGCGGGGTGGCTCCCTTTTGGTTCTGTTCCTACTCCCGTTTTACTCCCCATATTTAGCCAAACTCACCATTTAATTTAATTGGAACCAAAGTTAAAATTTCCTGTCGACGATGAACCAAACTTTAAATTTCCTATGGACAATTTGAGGTTCTGCTCATTTTTTTGGCTAATAAAAACATTAAATAATTACCTCTAAACCTAAATTTTCCATTTCAAATACATTAATTATCTTAACTATTAACCTAGAAAATTTAAAAATTAACGTATAATAATTATAAGCATATAATAATAACAATCGTACTAGAAAAAGAAAAACGAGAAGGAGATAGAGAATGGGGGGAGAGTAGCTTTTGAATGGGTGTTTCGATAATAAGTTGAATAATGAAAAATAAATGGGTAGGAAGTTTAAAAAGTTGCGAGCTTACGAGATTCTATAAAGTTGATAAGGTATACAATTAAGGTTTTTGTGATTGGTGAAATCCATCAATTCCTTGAACCGGACAATGAATGAAGTTCATAACTTTACTTAATTTCATACTCCTATTTCTAAACTCATTGGATCATTTGGGTCAAACACACTCCACCGATCTTTTATTTTGTCAAAATCTAAATAACTATAAACTTTGATGTCTAGTTATTGAAGTACATAATTATAGATTTTTGACATTATTAGATTATCATGGTTGTTTTGTAGGAATATTTTGCATATATATGAGATTATTTTGATTGTTGTTTATTTCGTAAGGTTTCTACTCAATAATGTTTTAAATTTCAATGTTTTAAGAATGTATTTGTGATTATTTATTAATTTATAATTCATTTGATATGATTTGAACTTATACAACGTGTTTGTTTTTATCGATTTGAATTTCTTTGTAATCTTTCTCTATAACATTTTTTGATACGTGGTCACATATTCGATTTTTATTTTATATATCAATTATATAATGTAAACACTAATAATAAAATTGTAATATTTTGAAAGTTTCGAATGACCTTGTAAGTCAAATTTAAAAATAAATTATATTAAAAGTTGAGTAAGAAAAAAAGAGAGAGATTTTTTTTCTTTTAGAAATTTGAAGAGGAAATGGAGAAAATTAAATCCAAAACATTTAAAAAAAAAAAAAACACTACACATTTCTCTCCATAAAAATAAATTTTATTAAAAAAAAAAGTTAATTTATTCCTTAGTTAAGAACTCCAGGGATCGAACGATTCAATTTAGCCGCGGAACCAATGGAATCACTGACTTTAGTTCTTAATATAATTAAAATCTCTAAATTAAAACAAAAGGCATTAAAACATATTCAAAATTTTACGATAAGTCCGCAACAAAATATTTCTTTAATTGGTTCATCTCTCCATGACATCTACTTTACTATATCTTTGTAGAATAGCTCGCAGCAAGTTATTTCTTCAACCGGCAGGAGCCTTCTTGGAGGAGGAATAAGGAATAGAGAGAGGTGAAAAACTCAGATAACTCCTCTGTGTATTTCTTTTTCTTTTTCTTTTAAAGGGAGAAAACTAATATGTAAAAACACTTTATGAATATAACCATGACATGCAGGTTGGTCTTACACAATTTATTCTTAAATACATCTAAATCAAAAGTTTTTTTTTAACCCTAAATTAAGTATTACCAAGAACAATTTGCTTTTAATCAAATCCTAAATCATGGCTCTATCCCGCTAGTGAGATGGTAGAGCACCATTGTTAAAGCTTTCAAGTCAACACCTCGAACTGAATGGAATCAAAATTCTGCGTAAGCGTGCAAAAGTATATTTTGTTAAAGAGAGATTTAGTAGCTAAACAAGTTTTTTAATAAAGATTAAACAACTAGATAACCTAAACACGTTCATGGTGAAGATATAGAAAGGAGAATGTGATAGCAAACTTCCGTCTCCTCAGTTCATAAACGAGCACATTCTTCATCACAAAAAGCGTTACCACCATTTGATACTCCCGTTATTGTTCCAAATGAGTTACAAGTAGTGAATCCGAAATAGAGAGCAAGGTTGATTCCAAATATGTCTAAATTGGTTAATTAACTATTATTAAAAGTTAAACTATCGGTTATTTTTTCTTTTTAATTTTTCCTTAAAGAAATACTTTTTTTTTGTTGTACTGATTAAATTAGCATCGATAGAAAAATTTAAGGAGTGTTGTCAAATGTATTTTTTGTCTTATGTGTTTCATGGAGGTATATCATCCTAGTAAAAAACGGTGGGGAACTAGAAGATGAACGCAGATTTGCTTACCGATGAGAATTGTGGTAGAGATGGGTATAGAAAGCATTGAGATCGGTGGAAACCATAGCAGCTGAGTTGGCGTGAGAACTGCCGTGGACATGAATGAGAGAGTTGGATGGAGTGGTGCGCAGTTGCCGTGATATTTCAATTTCCGAAGATAGAGATTTTCTCTGAGACTTTGCACCACATGTATTGATTTTAAACATATTTCAATTGATTTAATATTTACTTTTTGTTTTTTTTTTAATTTATTATTGATATTAGAAGTTGTTTTGTATGATTTAGGCAGTTTTCTTTTTAACGTTCTCTTAGATTCGTACAATGATAAAAAATTGTTTAATTTATTTCATATATTGTTTTTGTTTTAATTTCATTGTGAATACTGTTTTTGTAAGTTGTTTTAGCGGATTGCCATACTGTTTCTTAAATTTAATTCATAAGTTTTTTTATTTGATATTTTTACATACAATAATTTTCAAACGTAACTATAATTTTTTTAAGGAGAAAAACATTCGAGAAATTAAAAGACAAAATTCAAATTATTTTACTGAAATAATTGGTTTCATGAAGAGACTAAATTTAAAAATAAATATTCGTTACCATCTTTGGGAAAAACAATTTAAAATTTTAATTTTCTTTATTTATTTGATGATCATAAGAAATATAAACATAGAGAAAACAAATATAAACTAAAAATGAAATAATACAAATACAAATAAAAGATAAGGAACTGTAAAGTAAGGTTTTTTTTTTTTTTTTTTTAAATAGAATTAGTTAAGAACATAAACATGTAAAACTGTCTCACTGTATTTGTTAAACATCAAGTGAATGAATTTTTGTAAGGGATATTTTTAAATATAATGTATTACGATCAATGACTCATTTAACAATTTTAAATATAAAATATTAAATTTATAAGAATAAGCTAAATTAATAGAAAAGTAAATATTAATAACAATTAGGTTTTTTAAACAATTATATCCAATGTTTTTGAAGTTGTTGAAATAATATCAATATTACCATTTTAAATTAATAACAAAGAAAAAAAGAAAAGGAAAAACTGGAAAGAAGAAAAAAGACAAAGGACAGAAATGGTATTTTTCCCATCAACCATTATTATGTCGCATGTCATGTCAAGTCATGTCATGTATGCGGGCTATGTTATGTTGATACGGCATCAGCAATATGATGACCACGACCATCACCTTATATAAAATTAAAATAAAAATCATAAAAAAAAAAACTGTTTTAAAAAATACGATGTAATTTTATTAAAATGATCCAAAAACAAAAAAAGAAAAAAAAAAAAAAGAAAATCCCAATTTATTATAAAAATAATAATAATAATAATAAATAAATAAATAAATAATTTAAAAACCGAGACGCATGCAAGAGACCTCATCATGGTGTCCTCTGAGCCCCCACGCAAGCCCCCCTCCCCCCCCCCCCCCCTCGTTTCGCCTTTTGTATTTTTCAAGCATCCTTCTTTCGCGCCTCCGATTATTTTATTACCCCTGATGTTTCCGCTCATTTACGGTTTTGCCACTCTCACTTTCCACTTTTTTATCTCTGTTTCTGTGTTGCTTCACAATTGTTCCATGGACCAAAACACCCTCCAAAGCCATTATTAACCATGAAAAGGTGTATAATTAATGGAAAAACTAGCCGATTCATCTAAGTGGCACCCAATTCAGAACTATCAAGTGACAGTTTTTTTTTTTTTTTTTTTTTTATTGTTAATTATTCGTAAAGCCTATGGAACAAATTAAAATAACAACTTGGGTTTTCAATATGTGCGAAAGAAAAATTTTGTTTAATGGTGTGTCTAATAAATCTTTTGATTTTAAATTGTATATTTAATATATTATTGTTATTGTCTAATACAATAACATAAACCTTTGTACTGCGCTGGTCTAAGACTGTCAATTAGTCAAACATATATGAGATATAAAATTTAAATTTTAACTATGTACACAAAAATGAAATTTTAACTTGTTTTTAAATTTTCAATATCAAATAGATACAAATAAGAAACTTTAGCATCTTGAAGCTACCCTTGAGGCTAACATTTCTAACCAAAAATTGACACCAATAAGATTCACAAATATTTAGGAGGTGTTTGAAACAACAACACGAGATTAATTGAGTTAACATAATATACCAAAGTATTGTTTGACCTACTAACTTTACATGTTGGTGGAGTTGAGTTGGTATTATACAAACTACCAAACTCTCCCTTCTCTCAAATGTTTCTCATGGATTTACCCATCAATCACCATTGACGATTATCACTACACGTCGAGAACCAACTTTGATGACCACTTTCACACGTCCAACTTTGATGATCGGTTATGGGCTCCAACAACGACCTTCGATGACAAGCTCTAGCAACCACCTTCTACAACCATGTGTAACCAACTTCAACGACCAATTTTGGGATCCAATAACCATCTTCAATGACAAACTCTTATCAAAATCAACTTTGATGACCATCTTCTCGATGCGAATTGCATACTATGACGACAAAGCTCTTGCAATCAACTCCAAGATCATCTTTGTGCAACACAACTTCTACATTCGACAACCACTTACAACTACGAATTTCAGCGAAAATCACGTTTGATATTTAACTTCAACAACCACCTCAAACTTCGAGTTCCAACAACTACCTATACAATAAACTTCCACGAAAAACACATTTGATAACTACCTATACAGTAAACTTCAACAAAAAACACATTTAATTGCTTATTAACGACATCACCACAATATACCACAATCAATAAATATGTATTGTTTGTGCTTACTAGGTATGACTAACCAACTTAACTATTTTAAAGAACAATAGTTTATTGTATTTGTAAAATTGAATTTTTGTTGACTATATATATACACAGTTGTATTTTCATCTAATTGCATCCATGTATCAAACGAGTGTTAAAGATTTGAAAAGTTTGTACATAGTTGTATGGTGGAACAAAAAATAAAGGGAAAAAAAGGCAAAAACAACAAAAAAAATCCATAAACATTTAGTAGCAATAATTAGTGAAAATGAAGACATGTTCTTTGATGATCCTACAAATTTGAAGGAATTTAATGTAGATTTGTTTTAAAAAAATTGGTGGCATTTGATTACACTAACATGGATTCAATTAAAATAAATCATGAGAGAGGAAAAGTACAAAGCAACGACGGGAAGAAAAATAAAATGACAACATTCATGAAAAAAAAATCAGATTTTTAAAATTTTATTTTGTTTTACGTTTTATTTATCTAAGTTTGTGTAAAAGATGTAGCGGATTAATTGTTGTTCATTACAAAAAAAAGAAAAAGCAAAAGAAAAATGCAATCCATATTTTATTAAGCAAAACAGTTATAAAAACATATTGTTTAAAATTAAAAAAATTTGCACTAGATATCCATGACATATGAGCCCAACTATGCACAAGTATACGAATTCAAGAAAACAATTCAGCACCCGAAACATGGACATGGACTCCATATATCCCATCTAACTTAACATCTCAAATGTTTTCAATAAGTTTATAGACTTATCAAACAAATCATTAAATTGAAAGCTCGAGATCTCATAGACATGATCAAATAAATGAACTGTTTTGAAATAAGAAGTTCTTAAAACCATGGATGAAAATATCCGATAATCGTAAATAAAATATTTAATATTGATATAGTCAAATTTTATTTATATATATATAAAATAAATATTTGTAATATATAAGGACATGGATGTTAGTTTAATTTGAAAGTAAAAACAACTAAATTATAAAGGTAAATATATACATATATTTTGAGTCATAGAAATATTTATGGAGGGTGATATTTTGATAATTATATCAGTAGAATTTTGAAAAAAGGATACCAACATTTAAATCAAATACCAAAGGGAAAGGACATTTGTAGGGTTAGGGTATTTTGAAGAGGGCTAAAAGGTTTATTTTGTCAAGAAGATACCGGGGGTACAGGGGTAATACAGGCAATTTGAATGGAAAAACGAACGAGGTAGGAAGAGGTTGTTTAGAAATGGAATGATGAGCACTTTGGTAATTACACGTCATCGAAATATTTAAAAATAAAGAATTAATAATAATAATAATAATAATAATAATAATAATAATAATAATAATAATAATAATAAAACATGCTCCATTTCCCCCCTGCACAGTGGAGGGAAAGATTAAACTCGTTTCGCGCAGAGCCGAAAGTGACGAACCAATGGAAGCTCAGACGTGAAACAAAATCCGCATGAAAACCAACAAAAAAATATTCACATTATCTCTCAATATACTACTCTCCCTCTCTCTCATTTTCCCCATGCTTTCCACTGATGTTCTTTCATCTAACCATACCAAGCTGTACCGTATGCTGTAGAAATCAGGTTCCACTCACACCTCAAAATCGTTCCTGTAGCTGGCCGCTTACCTTTTTTCTTTTTCTCTTATCAATACGGCTCCTATGGCGTTCCTTTTGAGTTCACTCGGTTCGTTCTGAATCCCCTCAAGATGTTTCGGAGATTCTGTGTGGTTCTAGCCAACCAGCACCATGAGGATCGGCGATGCATGGCGATTTCCGAAGCCTAAATGAGAGATCGTTTTGAGTATTACGTGGTTAATCTTGGGGTTTGTAGATTCTCAGTGATTTTGGTGGATTTTTTAGCGATGGCCATACTGACTCTTTGGTGGGAATTAAAGAATTAGCTAATGGAGTATTTGGGTTTGAATCAGTTTGTTTCCCCCCATCTCTTTAGGGTTTTCTTAGTTATTTCCGTGCGCTGGGAATTCAGATCGTTCTAATTTTCTGAAGCTCAAGCTTGGGTTTGAAGCTCTGATATCGATATCTTAACTTATCCTTGTGTTTGGCGCTTGTCTCACTTTGACTCTACAAGGATAAGTGTTTTACGGTTCTGGATATCGTTATATTTTTCATCTTTATCGCTGCGGCTAGTGGAATAGCCATTACTGTTACTAGGATTTTGCAGGAGGGTTGTAGATTGTGATAAAGTTGTGCGTGTGTATGTTTGTTTCTCTTTTTGGGCTGTGCAAGGATTGCCATACTTTTTGCCCAATTTAGCAAAGAGGGTTGGTTCTGCTTCCATCGACTTCGTCACAATTTCGAGTTAGAAATTTAAGATGGCTATGTCCTGCAAGGATGGTAACAAACATGGTATCGACAACGGAAAATACGTTCGGTACACACCGGAGCAGGTTGAAGCCCTTGAGCGGCTTTATCACGAATGTCCAAAACCCAGTTCCATTCGTCGTCAGCAGCTTATCAGAGAGTGCCCCATTCTCTCTAATATCGAGCCTAAGCAAATCAAAGTCTGGTTTCAAAATAGAAGGTGTTCTTAGCTTAATTGAACTATATTTTACTTTACCTTAAGAGTTCAATTCAGTTGCTGCTGGTTTTTAATTTTATGATCGTGGGTTTTAAGGTTTTCCCGTTCCTTGTGCTTTATTGGCACGGATAAATTCTATTTTATTAATTTCAGATAGCTATGTCTTATGTGATAGTTTCGACCTTTTTTTCTTCCTTTTTTGGGTAGCGATAATAAACCCATTTGATAATGGCAGAAGTTCATTTTGAAAAAGATGAAAATCCGTTAGTTAGGGTATTAATTGCCTTTATTTCTTCAACTGCAAGATGTATTGCCATCCTTACCATAGTACATCTGTTAATGTTGTTTCTTCAGATGTCGTGAAAAACAGAGGAAAGAAGCGTCACGACTACAAGCTGTGAACAGGAAGCTTACGGCTATGAATAAGCTTTTAATGGAGGAGAATGATAGGCTGCAGAAGCAGGTTTCGCAGCTGGTGTATGAGAATGGCTATTTCCGCCAGCATACTCAGACTGTGAGTTTTGCCTTGTGCTGTTATAATAATGCTTTTTCTCCATTTCCAATTTTTGAGTTTGAGATTTCCTGGAAAATATTGATTTTTCATGAATGAAACACCAATTTTAGTGTTAAACAAACGATACTTTATTTGATCCTTCTTCAATTTTTCTCTGTTTATTTATTTATTGTTGAGTAACACTAGCAATTGATTTGTGATGGAATTTCTTCAGACAACGCTTGGAGCTAAAGATACAAGTTGTGAACCGGTGGTAACAAGCGGTCAACACAATTTGACATCTCAACATCCTCCAAGGGATGCTAGCCCTGCAGGGTTAGTGGGCATTTTGTTGATGGGTCCTTTTCTAATATCGTAATCTGTGACCACATTGCTCTCCGTGTTTGCAGACGATTAATTTATTTTCCGTATCTTTTCAGACTTTTGTCTATTGCAGAAGAGACTTTAACAGAGTTTCTTTCAAAGGCCACTGGAACTGCCGTGGAGTGGGTCCAAATGCCTGGAATGAAGGTGTCGCTTTGCCCTCCTTTCTATTAATGTTAAATTATACTTGTCTGACAATTGATTTCGTTTTGCTCGGTCAGTAAATAGTTTAAATTTACTGCAAATTCATTCAGTTTTTTTGCAATATCACATTCCCACATGTCAGACCCCTTCATCATTACTTTTGTTTGTTTTTGTTTGTTATTATTATTATTATTTTTAATTTCTTAAAATTTCGTTTTTCTTTTACTTATTTGAGGTATAGCACGGTCTTGTTTTTTTAACAAGCTACTTTCTAAATTAGAATGGGCTAAATTCTAATCTTTGAATGGGATAAAGCTTACCTTTTAGAACACTTTTCTTGCTTCTTACTTGTTTAGCCTGGTCCGGATTCCATTGGAATCGTTGCTATTTCTCATGGTTGCCCTGGTGTGGCTGCACGTGCCTGCGGCCTGGTGGGTCTAGAACCTACTAGAGTAAGTGCCACGACTACTAAATTTGAGTCAACAAGTTTAGGCTAGTGAGACTATACAGATGACTAATATAACTCTCAGGTTGCCGAAATCCTCAAGGATCAGCCGTCGTGGTTTCGCGATTGCCGAGCTGTGGATGTTCTAAATGTGCTGCCAACAGCAAATGGTGGAACCATTGAGCTGCTTTATATGCAGGTTACTGCTTTTTTCTAAATGATTTTCATGCTCCTCCCTGGTTTTCAAGCATCTCAGGCACTCTGACATCTCTCCACTCCCTGGTTTTGTAGCTCTATGCGCCTACAACATTGGCGCCTGCACGAGACTTCTGGTTGTTACGTTACACTTCTGTTTTGGAAGATGGTAGCCTTGTGGTATGCTATTTTGGATTGTTATGATACAACTTGCTTTCAAGTTACAACTACATTATTCATGTGGGTTGGTTCTCTGAAATCTCTGGGATTTGACGTTGATAGATCTGTGAGAGATCACTTAAGAACACTCAGAATGGCCCAACCATGCCTCCAGTGCAGCATTTTGTTAGAGCAGAGATGTTGCCGAGTGGATATCTGATAAGACCATGTGAAGGAGGCGGTTCTATCATTCATATCGTTGATCATATGGATCTGGAGGTAGTATATACACTTGTATTCTTTTTTTCTCGTTCAGATCATCTCTTGAAGTCTACATAGCAAATGCTAATTTGAGTATACTCCATTTATTACTTAGCCATGGAGTGTTCCAGAAGTCTTGCGCCCATTGTATGAATCATCCACTGTTCTTGCTCAAAAGATGACTATGGCGGTAAGAACGTGCTCATTACTTTCTGAAGTTTGAGAGAATTCAGTGATGAATTGTTTAATTGTTAGATTATTTGAATTGCCAAATATATTCATACATTGGTTGTCTAATTTTTATTCAGGCTCTTCGCCAGTTGAGGCAGATAGCTCATGAAGTTTCACAGTCAAATGTAACGGGCTGGGGTAGACGCCCTGCAGCTCTACGTTCGCTTGGTCAGAGGCTTACCCGGTTAGCATACAACGATTGTTTCTCTATATCTGCTTTACTCATGGAGCTTTATTGATTGCTTTAATGCTGCAAATACCTTGTAGGGGTTTTAATGAGGCACTTAATGGGTTTAATGACGAAGGGTGGTCTGTGATGGGAAATGATGGAATGGATGACGTAACTATTCTTGTGAATTCATCTCCTGACAAGCTAATGGGATTGAACATATCATTTGCAAATGGATTTTCTGCCATCAGTAATGCAGTTTTATGTGCTAGAGCATCGATGCTGTTGCAGGTAAAATTGTGTGTGTGTGCACACTTCTTTCTGTTCTTTTTTTCCCTTACTTGATAAAATGGCAGGCTATGTTTCTTTGAAGTTTCTTGTTATAAATACAATCTTCATCCTCACTTCCCGGCAGAAATTCATTTGCTGTTAGTTTCTTTCTCAGTAACACCTATATGCCATAGCGTCATCGGAAATTCATCCATTAGTTTTGAATTCCTGTGCAATAGAGTAGTTGCTTCAAAGCATTTTCTTTTGAATCATAATGACAAATCCACTTGAATATAATAACATTTTTTTATCTTATTGCCAATTGTCTGTTTCACCTGCAATGTGGCTACTGCAGAATGTGCCTCCTGCCATTCTACTGAGGTTTCTGCGGGAGCACAGGTCGGAGTGGGCAGACAACAATATTGATGCTTATTCAGCTGCTGCAGTCAAGGTTGGCCCATGGAGCTTACCAGGGTCTAGAGTTGGAAGTTTTGGGAATCAAGTAATACTTCCTCTGGCTCATACAATTGAGCACGAAGAGGTGAGTAAATGTATTGCAGTGAATTATTTCTCTCTAGGCCATTGGCCTCTTTCTTGGAGTTGATACGACCAAACACAATTTTCTGGCCTCAGTTTCTAGAAGTGATTAAACTGGAAGGCATTGGCCATACTCCTGAGGATGCAATGATGCCTAGAGAAATGTTTCTACTGCAAGTAAGTAATACTTAAGCAATTGCTCATCTCATTTACTAGCTTTTTGAATAGTATGCTTTTAGTTGATATTCTGGTTTGGGTTGGTAACTTTGTGCATGACTAAACCACAAGCTTATTTAAAATGTGAAAGTAAAATTATAAAATTGGACAATGAGATATCAGGCCATTTGTCATTCAAGAATGTGTTTTGATCCAACATCATTGTATCTTATTACCACTTTATTTTTTACAACCCCACCTGGTTTTTTCTTTAATCATATCATTCTCCTTATCATTGGGGACTGGTGCAAGATCAGTAACAGTGGTGTAGGATGAGCATTGTGTTTTGAGATTATACTCTAGTTCTAGGTCCTTATCGTTGTTTTCTGTCCTGCTAGCTCTGCAGTGGAATGGATGAAAATGCTATTGGCACTTGTGCCGAACTAATATTTGCTCCAATTGATGCCTCTTTTGCTGATGACGCCCCTCTTTTGCCCTCGGGGTTTCGGATCATACCACTTGATTCTGGAAAGGTTTGTGTAATTAAGTTAGTATACAATTATTCCTTCTCTTGGATGGATTCCTTCGGATTGTTTTGCTTTTCATTAAGTTGAGTGAGTTTATTAGCGAATCAAAGGAAAGGTGGGGTGCTGTTCAATATAGGATTTTGAGCTTCCTTCTCTTCTTTTATTATTGTTGTTATTTTGATATTCTTGAGCAAATGTTTCAGGAGGCATCCAGCCCAAATCGCACTCTCGACCTTGCTTCTGCTCTTGAAATTGGCCCTGCTGGAAACAGAACACCAAATGACTCTGTAAATTCTGGTTGTACAAGGTCTGTAATGACGATTGCATTTGAATTTGCATTTGAGAGCCACATGCAAGAGCATGTGGCATCGATGGCTCGACAATATGTACGTAGTATTATATCATCGGTTCAGAGGGTTGCATTAGCTCTCTCACCTTCTCATTTAAGTTCACATACTGGACTACGATCTCCACTTGGTACTCCTGAAGCACAGACACTTGCTCGATGGATTTGCAACAGTTATAGGTATTATTTGTCTTCCTGTATGTATTTTCAATTTCATGTCTAGTTAAAAGGTTCCTCTTCTTCATTTTTCTATGGGGATGGCTTTCACTTTTTTTTTTTATATATAAAATTTTATTTTATAAATAATGATCAAGTTTAAGAAAATGTCATTCTTTCTCAACCTGTGAATTCCAAAGTTCGCTCAAGGAAAACTTCAAATATGTGAATTGTTGGTTTGGGTGCGTACAGGTGCTACTTGGGGGTGGAGCTGTTAAAATCTGGAAATGAAGGAGGGGAGCTTGTCCTGAAAACATTGTGGCATCATTCGGATGCTATTATGTGCTGCTCTCTCAAGGTGTGTATTCTACTGTATTGAAGCAACTTTTGATAAGAACAGTTTTAAAATCTCTGGAAAATGGTTGCTGTTAGTTTCCCAACAGTATGCCTTTAGAATTTCATTGATCTTAAAGAAGTTATTTTCTGAACAAAACACAAGGGAAAAAGCTTATATGGTTTTATCGTTCAATAAATGTCCTATTACTTCTGGTTAATCCATTTCAGTTCTTACATAAGGTCATTCATCTTTATATTGTACTCGTATTTATGTGCAGCACTTGATTTTTAAACTTTTGTAGTCTATGCAGGCATTGCCAGTGTTCACCTTTGCAAATCAGGCAGGCCTTGACATGCTTGAGACAACCTTAGTTGCACTTCAAGACATAACTTTGGAAAAGATATTTGATGACCATGGAAAAAAGACACTCTGCTCAGAATTTCCTCAGATAATGCAACAGGTCCACCAATTTTACCATCCTTTTTACAATGGCAAATTTATCATATTTCATCAAAGATAACCATATCAACGTTGCTAACAATATCTCTGTTTTCTTAGGGATTTGCTTGTCTTCAAGGAGGCATATGCCTTTCGAGCATGGGTCGTCCTGTCTCATACGAAAGAGCTGTGGCTTGGAAGGTGCTGAATGAAGAGGAAAATGCACACTGCATCTGTTTTATGTTTGTGAACTGGTCCTTCGTCTAATGCTAAGGTTTCCTAAATGAAATTGGAAGACTTGTTTAATGTTAGATGTTTTTTATTAGTTATTTTGGTTATGTAAACTTTGGATCTCATTGACAGATGGATGGACAGACAATGAGTTGGACACTTCAGTACCATCAAATCTTTGTATTTAATGTGCTTAGTTTCCTTAGTTAATTGCAGTGCACCGTTTGACAACATTAATCAAATAGACTAACTGATCATTTACAGTTCAACTGGTACACATGACAAGTGAATATGAAGTACCAGATTAAGGATGAAAGTTACAAATATAGTCTTAAAATGACCATAGTTGAAGGATTCATGAATACTAATAACATATTTTATTCGAACAAGCTTCGTATAGATACATGCTGTTAATAGGTTAGAAATGAAAATGGCCTGTAGCTGAATATCAAGAGTTTCTTCTAGTAGCCATATCTTCATATCCAACAACTACTTGTTAATGCATATCAAATCAAATACCAAATTTAAGGTCTTTTACTGCAGAAAAAAAAAAATAAAACCCATGAAAGGGAAGCAAAAATAGAAGAAACCCACCTAGAAAAAAAATGACCTTTCAAGCCAGGTGATGAAACTAGGTGTTGAAGAAGATTTGAAAGACAGCAAGGGAAGTAAACTAAAATTTTAGTCGAGGTTAAGATGGGGTATAGGAATAGAAGTAATAGAGGGAATAAAGGGCAGCTAATGTTGCTGAAATTAGATCTGAAGCAAATATGAATTAGTTTTGCAGTTTGAGATTGTTAAGATCCTCTGATCTTATGATGGCTGGAATGCAACTTGAACTCCTAGCAATCCCACCTTTCTTTTGAACTGCAGCTTTGTCTCTAGGACTCAAAGACTTGGCTCTAATACCATCTCTCCCATCCATCCTACTCTTCTTCAACATCTCTCTCATTGCCTCAGCCTGAAACAACACTGGATAAGCTCTCCCCAGTTTGTTAAACCTTACGCAGGCGCTCATGTGCGCGTTCAACGCCTCCTCTTTGCTCCCTCCGTGCTTCTCCACTTCGCCTTCCACAGCCTCAGCGCAGAGCCCGCATATCCACTTCCCAAGGAACTTGTCTCGCATCCGATCGATGTACTCTTGTGTGTACTCCTCGCACATTCCACAACACTCGCATCGTGCATCCTCGATCTCAGATATCGGTGGAAGTGCCCCTTGCTTGGTATCGGATGCTGTCGCCAACTCCTTCCCCAATTCCATTGAAATGTCTGAGATTGTTCTTTGGAGGCCAGTGGATGAAAGCCTTGGTGGCTTGGAAAAATTGTTGCTCCTTGAAATAGCCTCGCCATGAGGTGCCATGTTTGACAAATGAAAGGAAATGTTTGTTTTTCTTCTTGAAGAACTCGAAAACTTAAGACTTTGATTCTTTGGGTGTTGATTGAAATAAGTACTCTAATGGTTGTAGAAGTCGAGGGAGGGGATTTGGTATTATTTATAATAGTTTGAGTTGAGCATGAACAAAGAAGTTTTGTGGATGAAAGCAGAGTCACATGTCATTCATCAAAGTTAACGTGAAGAGTCATGAACATGCACAAATCTTCGAGAGATTGATGTCTACTTGCTTACTTTTTTGTTTCATTTGAATAAATTTATAATCATATAATTTGTTTTTTCTATCCTAAAAAATTCTCGTAATTCTAATTTATTAGGATATTGTCTCTTTTAGATTTGGAGTTAAGACATTTAAGTCTTTAATGGCTACTTTTATATTTGCAATCCACCGTTTTCTAGTTATATATTCTATTGAACGATATAACATTGAACTAGTTGATTTAAATAATTTTTAAATGTAAACGACATTTGTAATGTATTTACTGATTTTTGTTTGGACTAAAGTAATAGAAAATTGAATTCTCTTTCCACAATTTCAAAAAAATAAAAGAAAATTTTTATTTTGAACATGTAATCTCGAAATTAATAAAATATAATAGCTATAATTTTCAATGTAAGTGCATGAAATTGCATTTAAATTTTACATTATTTCAAAATAAAATTTCATAGTAACCAAAATATGTAAACTTTATAAACCTACCCGTACTATTTTCTTTTTTTCTTTTTGTAATTAATGTGTGACTTTGGGTCATTTTCATTAACATGCAATGCATATAAGAGATGAAAGATTAAATAGAAGATGCATATATATATATATATATATATATATATATATATATATATACAATATTCTTGGTTACCATTCATCTGAACTTGGTTTTAAAATTTAACTTTTCTTTTCTGTTGAAGTATCACAAGGGTCACCCTAGCTTTATGTCATGTTCTCACACAATGAAGATGCTTTTTCAAATTAGTTGATCAATTAATGCAATGTTCCCCAATAATTTTAATTTCTAACATATCAACATAAATTGATTTAAAACCAAATATATTGTCAAAACATATAGAAACGTTTTTATATTGCCATGTTAGCAAAAAAAAAAAAAAAAAAGTATTTTACAAATGAATAATGGTACTTCCGAAGTAATTAAAAGAGAAAGAGAGAGAGAGAGAGAGAGAAATGTTATTATACATGTAATTAAATTTACTACTACAAAAAAAAATGTTTTCTTGAATAGTCTCCTTTATGCATTAAATATGATGAAAATTGCATTTCATGATTATTTTCTTCATTTCATGATTATTTTCTTCAACACCATGAAATTTCCACCTTATTGATACATACACACACATACATATTAGAGTTTTGGCATTCAATCCTTTAAAATTGTTTCTATTTAGCATTGGATTTTTTTAAAATCACATTGAATATCGATCTCCAAACTTCCATTCATAGTGTTTAATTTGTCACCGCCATAGTGTGTACGTAAATAAGAAAACAAAAGATTTTTTTTTTTATCTAAGTTTTATTTTTCTATAAGCAAATTAGAATAGTAATCAAGTGTGTTTAGTATAGTTTATTTTTTATGTTTTATTTGTGGATATGGGTGGTTTTAGAGGATAAAAAATTTATTTAAAAAACTGCAATAAGGTGGTGGTTGCAAATATAACACTCACACCTAGATATAATAATAGAATATAAGAAATGAGGATATATATTAAAAAAATAGATCAAATGCTTAGAGTCCATCAATAATAGACTATATCATCAAAGAAGTCTTATAACAAAAGATTCTATTGCAAACAAAACCTATCAACAATAAATACTTTATACTTAAAAAATGTTATTATACAAATGTGATACCAATGGTCTATCATGTTTTTTGTAATTAACTATTTACTTTAGAAAATTAGAGATTTGTTTAAAATAAAACGTATGTAGTATCATAAAATAATTAGAAAAGAAAAAGAAAAGAGTTGGGCACTTTAGAAGAAATGTTGTGCCTTTTAAAAAAAAAAGGAAAGAGGGGAGGGTTTAAGGTTCACGAGTTTGGAGTATTGAGCCACACACAAACTCCATCCATATCTAAACCTTTATGAAAGCCCACTACTCTTTCACTTATATTGAGTGGAAGTCAGTGAGTTTCATCATCTTTCCCATTTTCCAACACCATTATTAATTACCATTCAAAAAAAAAAAAAAAAACAAAAGAAGAACTGCTAAAATATCTAGAGAGAGTTGCAGCAGCTTCACGAAAAGAAAATTAATAATTAATTAAGAGAGGCTGCTATTAAATGATTAGCAAAAGAAACCTTTTTTTTTTAATAAAATAAAAAATAAAAAAAGTGACTTTTTTTTTTCTTCCTTCACAAGTGGGTTTTGCATTTGGTAATGAGTTTCATTGTGTGATTGTGAATGTTTTGAAGAATTGATATTTATGGTTTTACCTCACAGTGTGATTTTATTATTATTAATTCATTACATCTTTCTGTTTTTGCTAAAGAGGATTAAAAAGATGCTGAACTTCTACAAAATATTGGTCTAACCAATTTAATTAGTTGAAGTTGGTAGATAATATATATGTTTATGAGTGGACGATTTTTTCAAAATCCTTTTATTTTAAACATGCTACAAATCCAATTAATAAACCAATTTCCAAATGAAACTAACTAGGATATGTATGGCATGCATCAACGGGATGGCAATGCATTATATTGCTCGATTTGCACCTTGTTCGATGATTGCCTAACAATTATTTATACATAAATTTCTTGGTATACTTAGCCATAAAACACGCAATGCATATGTGTCTGCATGCCTAAAAAAGCTGTTATGCCTGCGTAAATAAATTTATACCCCTAATAATAATTGCCTAAATCCAAACAATTTCCTGCCGCCCATATCGAAAGCCCATCAAATATTACTCTTTGGACTCGATTGGTTACATTATGGATCATCTAGTTTAAAGCAATTTTAGTTGGGCCTTCTAGCTTCCATTATGGCCCATTACCTTTTTAAAAGTTAAACCTACTCCTTTTCCCACCATATGTAGTTTGTAGCGCTAAGCTAACAACATTTTATTCATGTGCTCTATATCTCTTTATCACACCCTCCAGCGAGGCTAAAATACACGTGGCCTTTGAAAACCCCACACGTGTCAATTTACTTGCAATTTTTTCATTAATTTGATCACTTTGTGGTTTTGTGCAAATCTTTTTCACATTTTGTTAACAAAGCAAAATATTATATTTTATCGCTTACCATACTTTTTTAAGGATCGAATTAAACATTCAGCATTAATTAAAAAGTATGTTTAGAGTGGAAAGATTTAGAATATCTCTTCAATTAATTGAAATATACACATGTTGCTCCTTCCCAATATTGATACTGATAACACTGATCCATAGTTGTAAATCTTTTCCTAATATTGATATTACTAATACATATCTATGCATCTCTTTTCCTTGTTTACGAATCATATATTTTATTCGACTATTTTACAGTTATATAATTTACATTTACTGTATATGTATTTAATCGAATTGATTAATATCTCTTTCTTTATTTTTTTTTTTAAATCATCCCAGAGTGAAAAAATGAGCATATAACGTGTTAATTGTATGTTTAACCAACGGAAATATGTTTAAGAAATTGAAGTACTTGGCATGCCTTTCCTTCTTATAGATGGAAAGTTCGATCTCGAACATCTTTTCGATTATTGTTCATATACTAAAAAGTTAATCAAGATACTAAGTTGATAGCAGGAACAAATAGCTTAGTGGTAGTAATACATGAACATACGTTGTTGACAGCAATTGACACTTACTCATTTTCTTGTGGCCGTTTGATGTTTAAATTTAATTTTCATATATTATATAGTTGTCGATATCAAATTTTGGTAAAGGAAAAACATACCCAAATTTTGGGCTTTTGACTATTAGGACAATCTTGGAAGCTTGACCTTGATTAGACAGAGGGACCTATAGACATTTAATAAAATTTAAATTCAACTCAATCTAAGAGTTTGAATTTGAAAGTCATTGTATATTTAATTACACGATTGTACTGTGGTTTGCTTATTTTGTTAGTTGTGCATCATGTCAAAAACATTGTATGTACTAGTTTTAAAGAATAATGTTAACGACGGGATGCAAATTCTATAGAATATATTTTCTATATATATCTCAGCGTTTTCCATATCTACCTTATTTATTTTTCTTGCAGGGAATATTTTCTCCATTAAAATCATTCTCAAAGCTAGCTAGCTAACTAAAATTTATACAAAATTTTAGGGTTTAACTCTCTTATTAGAAAAGTTTATATATCGAACATTTTGAGCTTAATTATTGACTAAGCCTCAACTTCATCTTAGTATCTTTATGTTCTTTGTTGAGGTTGAGTTATTTGTAACTATTATTGTAGATCGAGAGATCGAGAGAGATCGTTCATTTGATATAGTATTTAGAAGATCCTAAATATGGTAAATGCGAGAGAATCTCACTCTTAAGAGAAGCCTTATAAACACTTTGTAGGGAGGGAATATCATATAAAGCTTGAAAAAGTATTTAGTATGAAGTGAAGGGATCTCAAATTTAGGGAACCTAAGTTGAAAATGACGATGAAGATATATGTAAGCTATTATAGAGAAAGTCGATTAAAGTACTTTTATTGTATTTGCAGAATTATTTATACGGTGAAGATTAGTTTCACCCGGTACACTATCCCTCATATGTAAGTAATTTTGCATTAAACTGCATCGTTTCTATATCATGATTTATACGTGTTTTTTTACAAATTAAAGTGAATTTGGTTAAAAAAAAATACTTTAAAGAAAAATAATAATAATAAAGTTAAGATGATAAATTATTATAAAATGAGAGAGAGAGAGAGAGAGAGAAAGGGTGTGTGTGATTGGATGAAATTGCAATAATGAATAAATAACACAAATTGGTTAGTACACCGTACACCCACCAGAGTTTTCTTAACCCATACGCCCAGCTCGTCCCCTCCCAAATGCCCCTTTAAATACCACCTCTACCCTTCCCTTCTTTGTGTTGAAGAAAATAACTTCTCGATTTCCTTCTCTCTCTCTCTCTCTCTCTCAACAAAAAACAAAAACCAACAATATCGAAGTCGAAATCAATTCAAAATTAGAGAACAGAAAATGGAGAGTAATGTTCCAGTGATAGCGAAAAAGGTTTGGAATTTGGTTCGAGTTGCTTATTTCCTTATCCGTAAAGGGATATCGAAGAGCAAGGTGAATATGCTGGACCTCAATCTGATGATGAAACGTGGCAAAATCGCTGGTAAAGCCATTAGCAATCTCATGTTTCAACACCACTACGCCCAGCACCACCAACAGAACGTTGCTCATCAACTCCCCTTCGACGTTGCTCCTGATGACTACGAATTCAGCTGCAGCAATACCCCCTCTTACCACTACTTTGGTAAACGACGCCGCAACAACCAAAACAACAACTCCTTTTTCGCCTGCGCTCACGCTCCTCAAACACTCGACGACGATCTCCCTACCCTTAATGCTCTTAAGGCCGTTGTCGATATCCTCAACAACAACAACAACAACAACAACAACAACCCGCCCTTTTCTCCGCCTATTCCCGTCCGCCAGCTCAGGATAACCGACTCCCCCTTCCCTCTACAGGACCCTAACGCCGATCCATTAGTCGACAAAGCCGCCGATGAATTCATCTCCAGGTTTTACAAGGAGCTTAGCCTCCAAAAAACGCCCCACCATAATTGAACAATTCCGCTTTAACCCCCCCACCTCTGTCAACAATCTATCATTAATTATATATATATAGTTTTGCTTTTTTCCTTTTTAATTATGTGTGGCATTGTTGTTGTCTTTAACCACTACACATGTATTAGTTTCTGAAAAAAATGGAAATAAAGAGACGATCAAGGAGTTGTTTGAAAGTGCAAAATTTGTTCTATTTTTATTTTCCAAGTGTATTTGTTCATGAAATATAAGTTCATTTTTTAACATATTCATTCAAATTCCAGGGATATACTGATCTCCATAAAAATGCTTTCCCAAAATTTTCCGACGGCCGAAGACAACGATTTAAGTACTAATTTCATTTTTTCTTTTTATCTTTTAACAAATACTATATTTTATATTTTTTTATGTAAAATAATTGTGATAAACGTTGTACAATTTGTTGGAAGTTTTTTTCTTTATATATATATATATATATATATATATATATATATATATATATATATATATATATATATATATATAATGACGAGCAAGAACAAATACTTAGAATATGAAACTTTGAAGGTACATATTTGTTTTAAACTTTTTTTTTCTTTTCTAAAAACTGATTTCATTTTTTTTTTCTTTTAAAAAAAAAAAAAGAAAAACAGTAAGAGGTTGGTCGTTTTAAATAATTTTTCTCATTTGTCATATCGTATTTTGATCATCATGAATCACGACAAATTTAATTTTCTGATTTTCCAAAAACAGTTATTAAAAAAATGAAGTTAGAAGTACGAAAAAATATGTAGCAAAATGGATAAGTTCATATGTACGTCAAATTAATTAAGTCGTTCTATTTTAGATGCATGTACTCTTGTCTTCCCTGGGTACAGACTTAATTCAAATTAAATATATGCTCTCTTGCTTATTTTGTTTTCTAATAATATATTTTCATTTAACTTATATATATAACTATTTTTTCACACTTTTTGTGCATAAGATGATAGCTTAACACAACTGTCAATTGCATGCATTTTTTTTCCAGATTTTTATGTCCATCACATCGTTATTGTATTAACTTTATTAGTTGAATCTTTGTAGCTACCTTATATTATTTATATATATATATATGTGTGTTGAGTAAACTCACGTTAGGCAAGATAATAGAATTAAGAATCATTCTATTTAGTGAATTCATTTCGTTTAATAATAGCTGGCACCTAATATTATTAGAAGTTGGATTTAGTTGAAACTTTTATAATTAAGAATTTTAGGAACACAGAAAAGAGGCACGACAATATAACACAACTTGATTTATATAACTTATAAAATCGTCAACTTTTCTGAGTACAAGTAGAATATATACATATGTGTGTTTGTGTGTGTGAATACATTAAAAATGAAAAATGAATATAAAATAATTATCACTAAAGTAGATTAATTTATTTTTTTCCCAGAGAAAATGAGGAGTAATTAAAGTAAGGAAATTTGTGGATGCATGCATTAATTCACATCAAAATCCTTTGGGAAAAAAAAGGAGGTTGAAGCTGCATAAATAGGAAATAAATAATTGAAAATTAAAAGAAGGAAATATATAATGAGCATAAACGCATGGGGAATCCAACATGGAAAATGTTATTTATATAAAAAATGGCTGTTTCTGTTTTGGAGATAGAAAAAGTGACTTTTACAGCCTTAACACCACAGCTCCCACTAAGAAGCAAACAGTGAAAGGATCCCACCATGGCTAAAGCTTTGATCCCATGCATAAGCTTTGTATATGCTTAGCTGGCCCCCTCTGTTTTATTTGTTTATTTATTTTTCTATTTTTGCTTTTGTTTTATCTCTGTGTTGTTTATGAAAAGCATGGCATGCGAGAGATTTGATTTGTATTCTAATGGGATTTTGTCATTCCCTTTCTTTCGAGGTTTTCAAAACATGTGTACTGTAACTTCTAGGTGTCGTTTCGGTTCACAATTTAAAACAAAAACAAAAACTTACTGTATCTATATCTTTCCATTCCATAAAAACAATTTATATATAAATTAAACTAACTAATTAAAAGATCACATATATGGAAATTTTGTTAATGGTTTCATAGAAAACCACATTACTTTTTCATTATTTAAAAAAAGTAGTATGAAAAAAGGCTTTGGAAAATTATCGTACCATTATTATGTACTGAACAACATTGGAGCATGGCGCTAAAGCAACCGGCCGGCCGGATTTCTCATTTCTTTGTTCTCGTGCATCCCCCCTTTTATAATTATATATCTTCCATCCAACTTTCTTCTCTTCTCATTTAACTTTTGTTCAACCAAATTCATCAAATTATTGCAACATCCTTATCAATCACACACATGTCTATAATTTTTCTCTCCTTACCCTATTTGTAAATTGCAATTAACACTTTGTTAAACTACAATGATGCCTCTTATACTATCAACTTCTTGTCTTAACCTTTTTAATTGATTTATACCATTTTATAGGTTTTAAAAGCTAATTAACGAGTTTGACATAAATTACACTAAAATTTAAAACTTGAAAATTTAGTTCTCACTTCCCAAATTGTTTACTAGAAAAAATATGTCGATATTTGCTTAAATATCGAGACTTTTTTTAGTCTTTTAAAATTATTTATGCAAATAAAATTCAAGATGTAAATAATAATTAGGTGATGCAATTTTTTAATAGCATATTGTCAAATCACTACAATTTTTTTAGGTTGAATTTGTTCCATTTATTCCAAAAAAAAAAAAATATATTTGAGTGTATTTTAATATACGCGACTTATTTAATTTAATGTGTTTTTTATCTCGTTATCACGAAAAAATAAAATTATTAAGTTTTTATTTTTATAAGATAGAAAGATTAAGAATATCAAGTTAAATAAAAGATGTGATTAATTAATTTATAAACTTGATTAATGTAAGGAAGGTATAATATTATTTTTAATGTCGTATAATTTACGATATAAATAATATATAACTTAATCTATTTAGAATATAAAAAATTAAGAAAATTTGTATATTTGATAAAATATTTATATGAAATATAAAAATGAATTATAATATTTTTTTTAGTTTTGTTACAGAGACACAGTAGATAGTTTGTCAAATAGTCTATTTAAGAAAAATTTCAATAAAGGATGTATAATTAAATTATACGAATAAGTAGAATATTTGTTAATTTTTTAATTCTTTTGAATATACTTCTATATTAAAAAAAATTAAATTTTAAATTTGAGTACAGTGTATTATAAAATTTAAAATTAGTTTTTGAAAATAAATATGAACACATATGATCGTTGAATCCAAAAAATCTGTGAAGTGGTTCCACAAATTAGTCCTTTAGTAGTAAACCGCAGAAATTTGAAAATTTAAGTCCTTAACAAATGTGACATGATGACGTGGATACGATGTAATTTTTTATTTCTGGAAATATGATGTAAATTTGTTTTGGGTGAGGAAACGGCAGATGCGTAAGTCGGTTTGAAGCTGCTCGTTAATGGAAAAAGAAAAGCAGAGTAGGTGGTCGTAATGCGAAAAGCGATTTTACGCAAAGCATCCGGTGAAAGAAGTGGAAACACAGGGACACGTGTCCATACTTTAACTTAGTGCTTCGGTCATTTTTGACGTGTAATTCTATGTGTACCGGTAGTTCAGCCGCAATTTCTGTTTAATTACTTTTATTTTATTCATTACTAGATGACATTTTATAATAATGTTTTTTTTTATTATTTTGCGAAGTATTAAGGGTGGGTCGGCGTGTGGAGAACTCACACGGCTGGTTCCCATTTCTTGTGGGATTTGGTTAATCTTTTACTTTTTCACAAGCAGATTTGGTTAATCTTCTCAACTACTTTAATAAAAACGACAATAAATCACTCTCTTACATTTTTATATTAATTCAAATGATACCCTAGTTTAATATAATTATTAAGTACCCTTCCACTCTTTTAATTAATTTATAGTATCATTTCCGTTATACTATTTCTAATAATTTATAATGCATAGAATGCTCAATTACATGCACATCCATTTAGAATTAATGTTTTGTAACATCATCATCGGTTCTTTGTCTCATATATAGGTTGGAGAACTTTAGTAATTGTGTTTGTCTAAAATTTTTTTAGTAGACCCGAGTAATTCCTCTTAAATATATCCTAAACCATCAAATTAATTAGAATAAAATTTTTATATTTCAGTAAAAATAATCTAAAAAAATTGGGAGAAGTGAGACTTAAAATTATATGTAGATAGGAATGAAAAACAAATTTATCAGACTAATTTTTGGTATTAGTATAACTATATATAGATATAGAAGAATATAAAATTGAAGGGACTTTATACTAAATCGGTGGCGGTCTTGGTCGTTGTTAAGTGCTAAGAGTAATTTAATCAAATATAAAAAAAAAAAAAGAGAAAAGAAGTTGGCAAGTTCCTCGAAATTCCGAAAAGTGGATGTTCAAGCAAGAGGCAATTTTTTTTTGCTACTATTATTATAATTGTTGGTTTTTCAAAAAAAGAATAAATTAATGGATGGATGGATGGATGGAGAACCGGAGACTTACCTCTTAAGGCATCTGAAAGCATTTTTTGAGAGTCGAAACCTAAACCCAACAAAAATATTCGTCCCAAAAGCACTCCCCCACAAGTATGATTGAAATCCAACCCTCCATTTTCCAATACCCTTTCATTTCCAGCTTTACTACCTCAGAAATCAAACATTACTTGACTACCAACCCTACCTTCCACTTTTGAATATTCTCAACATATTTCTCTAACCAATAAATTAGTTGATTGAGATGCACTAAATCTCCCATCTGACGTTTCAAATTTAATTTACCTTTTAAGTGAATTATGGTATATTTATACCATCTTATTTTTCCTTTTGGGTCCCTCTACTATTTTCTAGTAATAACAAAGTTTCATACATCATCATATGAGATTGTTCAATTTGAACATCAAACTTTTAGTAGCTTTGTTTTTTTCATATATCCCTAAAGATAGTTGTCATCCTTTATAGTTTTAATGATTTTATCCAGACAATTCTATTAATGGTTTAAGGAAAGTGTTATATATATAAATCATCTTATAGACGTATTATTGATGATCTATATATACACAAATGCTAGTCAAAGTTAATAAAATTATATTTCTCATTTACTTGTAGATATAGATAATATATGTTCGTGAACGGCCACATAAACTATATATATCATTATTTCTTCTACTATTCCTTTATATGTACATTAATTCTTTAGTTTCACGACAAATTGAATAAATTAACTTGAGATAACAACATTGACGTAATTCAAAATAAAAAAAAAAAAACAAAAACTAAGAGTTTGTGGGGAGTTTAAATCTTGCAATGCCGAAAAATATAATTAAATGTAGTCATATGTGACGTCTCTCCTTTTGCACTTTAATATTTTGGCACATGATTAGTGTATTTACATCTTTTCATATGTAGAGTTATTTTTATTCATGTCAAATACTGTCATTTCAAGCTTTGTATGAATAAATTAAACTTAAGTGGCCCCAAATTGTAATTGCATATCATCAGCACATTGATTTAATTCCTCTTTTTCTTTCCGCAAAGAAGATGATTGAAGAAAAGTTAGAGATTTATTTATGTATAAAGAAATTTTCCAGGAAAGACTTCTAAAGCTAAATCTATATGTGTCATGTTGTCAACGAGTATCACATTTCTCCCACACATTACATATTATCGCTCTTAATCTTTCCAAAGCTCCGTATTTTAGCAAACAAATTTTACTTTCACCCTTAATTTAAACTTTCTTATGGCCGAAATCTACTTCTTTATTATATTACTTGAAATATATATGAATGCTAATACAAACAAAAATATTAATATATGAAGTTCTTATTTATTGACAAATTAAATAGGTGTAGAATAGGGTTGCACTGATAAGTAAATGAGAAAATTTTATTCGATGTGTGTGATTGTTTTGATATCTCACCACAATAATTTTCTACAATCTAAAAGAGCGGCTGCGAGAGTTCTAATGGTGTAGAGAATAGAAAAAATTGCACAAACTATCTACGAATTATTGGGTTTATTATAAATCATATTTGTAAATTAATTAGTTTGCTATTTGTTATAATCAACCCATATGTTAACATTGATATTGATATATTTGTAGAATTATAATATTTTGATATGTATTTGATCACATCAATATTGATTTCAAATGTTTGAAGAGTGATGTTAAATTGGTTAATTTATGAGCTTTCGGTAATTTAATTATTTGCTTTTGGAATTTAGCAGTTAAACAAGATGGAATGAATTGGAAAGTAAAGATAAATATAAAATTCTGAAAACTATATAATAAAATTTGAATAAAGTAGAATGGATGAAATTAAAAGTTGTAATTATAAAAACATGATAGAGTTGTGTTTTGTGGTAGAGAAAAAGTAATAAAAGAAAACAAGGTGCGCGGCCCCAACGTTGAGGGAACTAATTGGGTGAAAACCTCGAGCTTTGCAACTTCCTCTGGCTCAACCCTAATGGAAAAGCGTCAAAATTTTAAAGCCAACTTCTGCTTTTTGTAAAAGCTCAACTGGTGCAAATATTTTTCCTTTCCCCATCTACCCCACTAACTTCTGAACATTGGCTGCATAATATTCTTTACCTAATTCAAAACCTTACTTTCACCACCCTCTACAACTCTAAATTTCTAATTATGTTCAGTTTTGTGTTATATATGCATGCATCAATCTACTTTTTTGCATTATATAATTACATCCATGTTTTTTTTTTTTTTTTTGACGTTGGGACAGCCTAATTGAAATAAAAGTTCATGTAATTAAGATGAAAATATTATTATCCAGATAGACATGCAATTTAACTTCTCTATTTTATAAAGATTGTGAAAACATTCATGGATCATATCGTAATTTCTTTTATTTAAACTGAATATTTATATAGATCACTTATGAACTATGATGTAATATTAGATAACATAAGATTCAATTTCAAAATTAATTTCAAACAAAAAAAAAGTAACTTATTTATTTTTTATTACAAATAGTGTGAATTTTTTTTTTTTTTTTCATTTCCATCTTAGTTTGAAATGATCACGGATTGTTCTGTTTATATAATTACGTTTGGATGTTATGATGATGTAGGGTGGTAGTCAAATCATTAGGAAGTGAGTTTTGACATTATAAAATGGAAATCTAATTTAATCAAAGTTAGTGCCTTAGCGTGGTGGAGGTGTGGGCAAATTTAGTTGTTTCTAGAAAAGTTTAAGAACTTGAGGTAGTCAAGTCAGCCCTTGGCACGTACGTATGTGTTAATTGCATGAAAGTTAAAATTTAAAGATTGAAAGGTGGCACAATATATATATATATATATATATATATATATATATATATGCAATGTGTCGTGTGGAGAGGGATTGATTATATATAGATGCAAGTGTATAGCCTCTCATATTGAGACCATTGTTTATAATTTGTTGTCTTAATTTATTTAATCATATTTTGATCTAATATATATATATATATATACACACGTAACATGAATCTGTAAAAAAGCTAGAAAAGAAATACAAAATTGTTTTGAAAATGGTTTCTACAAACTCACACGGCTGCCAACTTGGCTAAGCAATGGAGTTGGGAAAAGGGTGTAAGTTAAATGTCAAAACCTTACTTTTTGTTGTTTAAAAGAAAGCTTTAGGAGTTGAAAAACCAACAACAACTTTTTTCAAAATTCAAACCATTGGTCCAATAATTGAAATTTTTTCTACCACCATAAACTAGGCTCTCCAATCTTCATTGCCTGCTTTTACGACGAAGATGTTCAAAGACCATTCTAGAATTTTATTATATTTTTACAAAATTACATGTAATTAATACCTTTTTATTCATATATATATATATATATATATATATATATATATTTAAAACTCTATAATTCTTTTAATAAGCTCAAAAAATAAAAGGAGGTTGCAAGACAAAGCCAAATTAACGTGGCCGCCCAAAAAATAAAGGCAACCACATTTTCTCCCTTCCCGTATAGTAGTAAAGATTAACAAGCAAACAGCAAACACAATTTGAACGAGAAAAAGCTATTTTCTTTCCATTGAAAAGCTGATTTAAAAAGCATTGGCTTTTTGGGGCCACTTTCACTTTGAAATATATATTTTTTTTAACGTTGTAATAATCATAATAATATGCCTATTTAATAGTAAAATCATTATTAAATTTTGGTGTGCGTAATAGACGGGGAATAAAATACGCCGTGCTATCACCACCAACGTAAGACCAAGAGTATGCAAATTATTTTTGTTTCATGATATCCAGATGTCGGCCCCAAACCAAACCATTAGCCCTCTTGCTTTGCTACTAAGTACTATTAATTGTCACTTAATCAAAGAAACAAAAGCACTGTCCTTGTTTGTCAAATATAATATTCTTTTAGAAAAGGAAAAAAAAAAAAAAAAACAACAACTATTTGTTTGTTTAGGATATATATTGTATTCTTAGAAGTAGTATATCAATTCAGTTAAAGAAATAATCTTAATCCCACAAATGAAGTTGTTTTTAACTATCATCAAATACTCTCATGTTTACCAAATTTTCTTTTTCAAAAAGTAAGTTTTGTTGCTTTTAAATATTTCCTTTACCATTTTACCTGTAATGAATGACATGCGTATGAGAAGTTAAAAAGATAATATATATCCTAAAAATTGTCTCATAATTCGCTTATCCAATACACCTCAATTAGTTTATTCATTGAAATTTCAATTTTATATAAAAATATATTTGTGTCTTTTCATATCCAATACGCTTTGAGTTATATTCATTTGTATCAAGTACTTTATTTCTGTTAATTAATGATATTTTCTTTTAAACTTTGGAGAAACATTTTCCTTGTTTGTTTGCGTAGATTTTGAAAATAAAATTATTTTGAAAAGTGAGCAACTGCTATCAACTTCCTTTACATACATCTTTTGGTGTTATTATTGCTGTTGTTATAAAAATAATTGGTGGAAGGGATTGGAACGATAAATTGGATCATATTTGACTTACTACATTCTAGTTGGTATAACAATTAAATCTAAATTACTTACGGATATAACACAATATATTATAATTTTTAGATATAAAAAAATTAAAATGATGATTTTGAAATCTATTACTGATCTATCAATGGTAGACTAGGGGCGAGCGTAATAAACCGAAAAATATATTTGATGGACCAAAATACCGATCAAACTAAAGACGATCCGTCTTAGATAAGAAGAGATCTAGTCAATGTCAGTTTGGGAAAAATTCAAACCAACATCATTTCTAAAGAATATCAAAGGTTTAAATCAACCTAAACCAACTGATCGACCAATCAACATTCGTTTTGTACTTCTTTGTGGTTGGGGTTGGTCAGGTAGAAAAATTGTTTGATGTTTGCTCCTATGGTAGTTAATGTCATTATAGATTTGGGTATAATTGTAATTATGTTAAAATATTACTATTAACTTAATTATTATACCTAAAAGTATAAAAGAAAATATACAATTAAGCTTCCCTAAAATAAAATGGATAGTTGCAAATGTAGCAATTATATTCAAAATAATTAAATATATAGCAACATTTTAAAAAAATTGCAATCAACGATAGAAGTATATCACTGATAGACTTTACTATATTTGCAATTTTTTTAAAATATTGCTACATACTTAATAATTATTCTAAAAATTGCTACCTATTATAATTATCCAAAATAAAATATATACTTGTTAAATTCATTAATCCCGTAATTCAAAGACCCAGTTCGGCTGAAGAGGTTGGGCTATGACTTAAAAAATGGGACCGTGCCGGACCAAGAATAAAAAGATGTGGAGGCCCATTGATGATAAAACTGCGTATTGGGCCGAGCTGTGGGTATGGGCCGTACCCGGTTTAATGATAAACTGACACGTCGTACGGCTTTAGACTGCGCAGGCACTTGAACCCTTTTCCCTCTCGGTCACCGTCGCGATCTCTCTCTCTCACTCTCTCTCATATCCTCCCGCGCTCGATAACGAAATTTCACGCCCGGTGATTCTATTGCGAGACATCTCTTGTTAAGCCAACTGCGGCGTATGGTACGTTCCTCTGAAAGTTTTGGTTTCATTTCTTTCTTTGCGGCTCATCTTTTATTGTCCAAATCGGCATTCTAGGGTTGTATATTTGCCTGTATTGGTCGTGGTTTTGAGTTTGAGGAGTAAACTAGGGTTTTGGCGTTACGGTGGATTTATGAGGACAATTTTGTTCTCCGTTTGGTGTTTTGAGGGTAGGATGATTCTTGAAGGATGAACGATGCCGGTACTGCGTAGCGGAGTGCGCAGGGGCCGGGCAAAGCAGCAGAAAGACGCGTTGAGTCCGATCGAGCCAGAAGGCGAGGCCATTGCGACTAGAACAAGAAGGAGAAGGAAGGCTGCGGCTGCAGTAGAATTGGTTCCTAATACTAACGAGAAACAGTTGCAAGAAGGAAACGATCAGCAGCTGCCACCTGTCGATGATAAGGTAGCTGCTGTCATAGCGATTCCGGAGGAGCATCGGGTGTCAAAGGAAGATTTTCGTGTCAGAGGTGGAGACCAGCTTGGTATTGGTGAGGTAGGAGGCGCTGCTGGTGGAGCTAAGAAGGAAGAATTAGGGGAGAAGAAAATGAATGATCGTGACAGTGGAGCAGGAAGCAACGATAAAGCTCACGCTGTTGAAGAGGAGGGAAGCACAACACCACTTCCTGAGAAGGTTAGTACTTCTACAGCTGCAGTACTAAGTTAAAAGTGCGGACTCGATGCGTTGTTTGCTGCATGTATTGATCGATCTGCGGGTTAATGTTACATAGTTTTTGTTTTTTGTGGTGGATGAAGGACTATGTATTGGAACAGACTCTCCAATCGAAAATCCAAATATGGTGCACATTTCTCTCAGTTTATGACAAACTTTTTATTGGATGTCTCGTGATACTGGATTTCATGGGAAAATGTTTTTTCACAATGCTTGGTGAAAAAAAAAATCTCCTCTCTATTTGTTGAGATCCAATATGGAGTTGAAGTTTGGATATTTAGGGTTCCGTTTGGAGTTCTTATTGATTCTAAATTCGATCACCATTAGGGCTTTCTAGGAAATTAAATATCGTTTAAGAATTAAGAAAGTTAGGGTCCATACTATTTCATTTGTTGCTGGAGATAATTGGTGCAGGAAGTAGCATATAATTGTTTTTTAGTACAATAGGGGTGGGAAATTCAAACTAGAGTTTAGAGCCCTTGGTCACTAACACATACTACATTTCAGTTGTGTAATGCTCACTTTGGCAAGTAATGGTACATAATTATTTTAGTTACTTCACTATTTTTTAACTGATCACTTAGCTTGTTAGCTGTCTTGATATCATGTTTGGAATTTTTCTTTTTTACTATAGAATTGCATAATCCATCTTCGTTTCACACCTATACATATACCTATATTTCTTAGAAAGATTGACGATAAATTGAAGTTGGACAAAGATTCCAGAGAAGCTTGGCTGCTATTAGCCGGGTCATTTAGATATGTAAGATGCTAACCAGGTTTTTTGTCATCTCATCTCTGATCATATCCTTATTTACTGGCTATGTTGAATGTGGTCATTTGGTAGCTGCAATTTTCCATGGGCGCTCTTGATTTTTTCTTGAAGTGGATACTTTGCATTACTTTCAATTTCAGTCATTAGCATTTCTCATGCTTCTATTCATACTCTGGTTTTCAACACTAATGTGCATTTTCATTCACCTTGCCATCATTAGGGTGTCATTATTTTACTAGCTTGAGAAATAACAAAAATGCTCAGATTGTAGTTTCATGCTTGTGCTAATTTTTTTTCTCTGCGAGGCTGTCTTCTTGCAGTAGGCACTTTGGTCTTTGAGCTTTGTAATTGTAAAGATATATTGTTTGTTTGTTCGTTTTTTTTTTCCCAAATGCTATCCTTTATAAATAATGTAGCAATGGTGCAGCCGAAGTCAGAGTTTATGATCTCTTCCTTTCTAGAAAAGGGTTTTTTTTTTTTAAGGAGAAGCTTCGTTTATTGTTAGCCCATTATAATCTTTTCCATAAAAAAATCCTGCAGATTCAGGTGGGTGGTTCTCCACTCTACAGGATCGATAGGAAGCTGGGTAAAGGTGGATTTGGACAGGTTTATGTTGGACGGCGTGCTTCCGCTGTTAATACAAACGAGAGAACTGGCCCTGGTGCTGTGGAGGTAAGCATCAGGAAAAATACGATTCACACATAGGTTCCCACCCCATTCTCTCCCTCTCTCTGCATGTGTTGCAATGAACAAAATTTCTGATATTTAGGTGGCTTTGAAATTCGAGCATAGAAGTAGCAAGGGATGTAATTATGGACCACCTTATGAGTGGCAAGTTTACAAGTGAGTGATTCTATAATCTCTCTTCATCTATTTTTCTTTATTGTTTTTTGGTGATTCTTATACTATATCAATCCCACAGTACTCTTGGTGGTAGCCATGGTGTTCCTCGGGTGCATTACAAGGGGAGACAAGGTGACTACTATATTATGGTATGTTCCTACGTGTTTCTCTCTAGTTTTCCTTTTGGTTGCATCTTCATTGTTTTGAAGGTCATATTTACTGGTCTATAAGTGTAACTTTAATCTCTCAGGTTATGGATATGCTTGGGCCGAGCTTGTGGGACGTCTGGAATAATAACGCTCATACGTGAGTAAAAAAGAAACTTTTCTCAACATCCATTTGAACCTTGAGTATTATTTTTTAATAATAAAAATAATATATATTTTTTTTATTTCAGAATGTCTGTTGAAATGGTTGCATGCATTGCTATTGAAGCAATATCCATATTGGAAAAAATGCACTCTCGTGGGTAAGGGTTCTGTTGGGAGGCATTTAGATATTGTGTAAGCTTGTGCAAACGGTACATGTCTCACGTTTGCAAATCTTTTTTTTTTTATCATTAGTATACCTAATTTATTATTCTCTCTCTGTTAGGTATATTCACGGTGATGTCAAACCTGAAAATTTTCTGCTTGGTCCTTCAGGGACCCCGGATGAAAAAAAGTTGTTTTTGGTTGATCTTGGCTTAGGTATATTATGACTTGCATCTTTTGTCATTTAATATTCATTTTTAGCATCTTGCACTACTATTTGTTTTTATCGCTTTCAGCAACTAGATGGCGCGATGGTTCTGGCCAGCATGTTGAATATGATCAGAGACCTGATGTATTCAGGTGCACCTTTATCCTGTTTTTATTTTATAGATCTCTGCTATTTTTCATCCTTAAGTTCTTGTATTCCTGGTACTGTCTGTTATTGATGGTCTTGGTTCGTTTCTGTTCTGTTTTAACAGAGGAACAGTGCGCTATGCTAGTGTACATGCTCATTTAGGGAGAATCGGTAGCCGGAGAGATGATCTAGAATCTCTTGCCTACACACTAGTTTTCCTTCTTCGGGGTCGCCTGCCATGGCAAGGATATCAGGTTGATCCTTTCTTAAGTTGTATAGACTGTTTTCTCCTGTATATACGCACATGCAAGACTTAACCGTGATGCTGGTTACAGGGAGAGAATAAAGGATTTCTGGTTTGCAAGAAGAAGATGGCTACTTCTCCTGAAACTTTATGTTGCTTTTGTCCGCAACCCTTCAAACAGTTCGTTGAATATGTGGTGAACTTGAAGTTTGATGAAGAACCTAATTATGCAAAATATATTTCACTTTTTGATGGAATCATTGGCCCAAATCCTGAGATCAGGCCAATAAATACAGATGGTGCTCAAAAGGTATGCCGTAAAAGCACATAAATGATTATAGATATTTATGGCCTCCTATTTAGATGAGTTTGGGGTGTGATAGGATCTAACTTTCTGAAGCTCCTTCTGAAGCTCATTTGTCAGGTAGGACATAAGCGAGGCAGATTGACTTTGGAGGAGGAGGAGGATGAACAACCAAAGAAGAAGGTTCGGATGGGCATGCCTGCAACACAATGGATCAGTGTGTATAATGCTCGGCGGCCTATGAAACAAAGGTATTTATTCATAAAATGATAGATTGTGCTTTATCCACATTGAGATGCATAAACTATATTCATAAATTAGACCCCATGTTTGTTTCTGGGTCACTGCATAATTCCGAAAGGTATTTACTGTATCATCTTTTCAAGACGTGGTAAAATTGATCTCACCTGTTTGAAATAATAAATTATTTTGTTGTGTAGGTATCACTATAATGTAGCTGATGCAAGGCTTGCGCAGCATATAGAGAAAGGGAATGAGGACGGCTTGTTTATAAGTAGTGTAGCCTCATGTCAGAATTTATGGGCCTTGATAATGGATGCTGGCACTGGGTTTTCATCACAAGTTTATGAACTTTCACCCCATTTTCTTCACAAGGTAACTTACTTTTATCCCCCATCAGAATGGCATCAATAATTTTTGTACCATCACACGAACTTATCTCATTTAACCTTTTAACTTCGATGGGTACAATTTATTTATTGACGATTGGGTTTGTGAATGAAGGAATGGATCATGGAGCAATGGGAAAAGAACTATTATATTACAGCAGTAGCCGGAGTCATCAATGGCAGCTCATTGGTTGTAATGTCGAAGGGTCAGTTTGAATATTTTACCATCTTCAGTTGTAGAGTTCTCATGATTTTATTATTATTATTATTATTATTATTATTATTATTATTATTATTATTATTATTATTATTATTATGTTTTTAAATGTTAATCGAGTCAATTTAATGATTCCAGGCACCCAGTACTTGCAACAGTCATACAAAGTCAGTGATTCTTTTCCATTCAAATGGATAAACAAAAAGTGGAGGGAGGGATTCTATGTAACAGCAATGGCCACCTCGGGAAGTAGGTGGGGCGTCGTAATGTCCCGTGGATCAGGATTTTCTGATCAGGTAATTTTTCGCAGCTTTGCCAGCACTACAAAATGGCAATATAGTTACAGAACTGACAGGGGTTCTCAAATTTCAGGTGGTTGAATTGGATTTCTTATATCCTAGTGAAGGTATTCACCGCCGATGGGACTGCGGGTACCGAATCACGGCAACTGCAGCAACCAGTGACCAAGCAGCCTTTGTTCTTAGTGTGCCAAGACGAAAACCTGCTGACGAGACTCAAGAGACTCTGCGAACATCTGCGTTTCCGAGTACCCATGTCAAGGTAGTATAAAACTGAGTTTAAATCTGTTAATGCTTATTGTTAAATCATCTAAATGTATCGGTCATTCTCTCCATTTACAGGAGAAATGGGGAAAGAACCTTTATATTGCATCCGTATGTTATGGAAGAACAGTTTCGTGATGAGTGAGAAGCTTCTATTATCCGTCTGTCCTAACAAAAAAAGAGAGAAAGGCACATGATGAGACCCAAGCTCAGAACAACAGCTTTTGAAGACCTTAGTCTGAGTTAAATGTAATTAAGTTAGTTTAGTTATTATCTGTTAGGATGCTTTGTGAATTATTGCCATTTATAGAAAAATATGCATTATTATCGATCAATGATAATTTATATAGCCTTACAACTTTGGTTTTCATATCTCTCTCCTCCCTAACAAACATAATACAAAGCAACCGAAGCCACTTCCATTGATTCTTCGGTAAAGTGGGGCCTCTCTTGTTCTTCAGTTTTAATAAGTGGCCCCAGACCTCAACAAGTTCTTATCCTAAATGAGAACATCAACCTTCCAAATGTACTTTTTGAGGATAAAGATCTGGGTTTCTGTTTCTAGGATGCATTAAATTCGGTCAGAGTTGAACGCGGAAGGCCTGCAGCACAATCTCCCTATATGCACTTTTTCCTAAGCAAAGAAAAGAAACAGGCCAGCATGCATGAGGATCTATGAATATTCGTTTCAAAGATGGTTAAATTAGTTGCTTTCCTACCTCATAGTGATCATGCTCATAGCGTACCACAAATATGCATCGACAACCACCAATATCATGTAGCCTCCTCTGAATTTCCACAACATATGCATCGAAGTAGAGTGCATGATCTTGTCTTTCCTGTGTAATGAAAGCCATAACACCATCCAAAGTGAGATTATATATAATTTCAAACATTTGTAGCACCAAGTACTATTTGTTGTCACCATTTTAGTTTTTACAACAATAATAAGGAACAAAGCTTTTCTGGCAGCCAAACTATTTGTTGCTTTGAAACATTTGCATGCAACCCATCGCTAAAAAACTCAATTTGGAAGTGAATTTGGGAACAAAGGATTCCTACAAGGGTCACTTGGTTGAGACATCTTCGCCCCTTTAAGTTTTAAGGCTTTTTGTGTGTGGGGTGAGGGTGGAGGGGTCCATTTCACGTCGGTGGTTTTTATTTCTTCTACACTTCTTTTCCTTTTCATATATCAGTAGAATAATAATAATGAATAATGAATAACATAGAGTTACCCGGAAACATAAAACAAGATCTCCAACTTTCACTCTGTAACACTCAGAAGATTCCAAAGGTATAGACCGATCACGCACTCCTCTTGCAACATTAACCCACTCATCCTCATCCTTTCCGAAACCAGCATATCGAACTCGAGCATCCTGTGAAGTTTGTTGCAATAGCATAAAAAGCACAACAGATCATGAGGCTTTTCTCTTCAACGTCTAAATATTTGCTTACTTTTTTTCCAGTGGTTTCATAATGATAAACCACAGTAGAAAAACAATGGCGTAATTTGTGCATTTGCAACCTACAGGCAACAGCAGTCTAAATAAGTATATGAATTGTGTGGGAAAAATCTTACTAGTTCTCCATGGCAATTAATTCGGTAGGTGAGGAAGGAAGCTACGTCATACCTAAGGAATCAAAAGAATATTAGTAAGAAACATACGTGTCTTAACCAAAACAGATTATGCAGCAAAGTGCTTGCTGAAAGCAGAATAAAGTGAATCTTGAAATATTAATGCTTTTCTGTAAACCATCAAGTTGACACTCTATGAGACAAGCCTTCTCATAGATATATATGATAGGTCCATTATGTATGCCATTGTCCATATATACCTACTAGTAATCGTTTCATGGAAACTTATCTCAGTTGTTTTGCAGTGAACTACCTAAATGTTGGTTTAGGTGGATTCCATGGGCAGAGTATTGGTATAACACCACCTCTCATATCTCTATTAATGCTACGGCATTTCAGGTACTCTATGGCAGTCGCAGACCACCAACAGCAATAGTCTCCTATGATGATAAAAAAAAACGACGAATGACACTTTAGAGCAACAACTAATTGATAGGGAACACGCTTTACTAGCCCTTAAAGAACACTTGTTGCAAGCTCAAGAGAGAGAAGAATGTGACGAATAAGAAAAGAGGGGAGGTTCTCTCTGAAAAGGCAGATTTGGTTTTTCTCAAACTCCGAACATATTGACAGTGAACGTTAGCTAGAAAACATTGTAAAAAGCTTTCTCCAAAATTTTATGGGCCCTTTAAGATAGTTGAAAAGGTTGGGGTGGTGGCTTACAAGCATGGAATTTAGTACAGAGAATGATGGTTACGGAAATGTGAGAATTAGTGGGAATCATGAGAAGGATGCACACCATGGCTTTGGGGACCATATGGAGAAAGAGGTTTAAGAGAGGTTTTGGGGTGCTTGGGTGAATTATTGAGAATTTTGTCATTAAGCTTAGCTGGTGCGAAAGGATTTCAAGCCCTCTAAAAAGTGCTGGTTTGCTTGTTCTTTAATTTCTTTGTTCTTGTTGAAATCTGGAATTTATCACTGTATTTTTCCTTGAAGGTTTATAAATAAATTCATCAGAGCGATCTTGAGAGTTTTGTTGTGTATTTTTCTGTGCACGGATTTGGATACCTAAAAGCACATCTGAATGATGACACCGACTGTACATAGAGCAAGATAACTAAACATATACATTATGAGTTAGTATCCAAATACATTATGAGTTAGTCGAAGCAGGAAATGATATAGAGCTTTTGGACATGTATAGCACCCAAAAGTGTTCATGATGCATCAACTTAGCATTGGCATGAGAGTGAGAAAATTGAGTATAAAAGTTAGATGACAGAAAAACTAAGACTGAATACAACACATTTGCAACAAGTTTACCATGCAAACATTACTATCAAGAGTGCAACATCCTGAATGACTGAGAAGATAGCATTGTTTATATGGAGATTTGTCTTCCACTTGTTTCTTTAAGTGGGAAATGAAAATAAACTCAAGACACTTGTTCGATTCTAGCTATGATTACTGGTAACTAAACTGATGCACTAGATCCAACTGGGGAGCACTTGCTGTCTACCTGATGTATTCCAATGGATTCAATGTCATTTACAGTCTAGGAACCATGGAAATGGTGCTTGTATGTATATGAAAATATGAATCCATCACAGATCAAGCTCATAAAACAGTTCTATATTCTCTTCTCTATATTTTTCTCACCAGGCATGGTCTCTTGACGAAAAGGCCTCAAATGCTAACTCCGAAAGATCAGTTGCCTTGCCTGCGTTAAAATTTTCAAGTAATGATATTAAAAAAGTCAACAGTTTATATTGGAACTGGACAGGTTTCAAGTTTGCCAACACGTATGAAAAGTGATAATTGGTGAAGAATTGCAAATTGTAGTATCCTGGCCTTGGCCAAAGCTCAAATCATGCAAGGACACACGGCAGATTTCAATTCACAATGAAGAAACTCTACACGTGCAATGCACAAAGTACTAACCAAGTTTAGGCGTCTTTCTACTTAAAATCCCTTGATAAAAGACTTGGTTATATAAGCACGACTAAATCTTCAATCATCGTGCACGCTGCTACTTGAATGATTCTAGGCACGAATGAGTTACCAAACATTGTGCAGCCTCTACCACTACCAGCCTAATATTGTGCAACAGAATTAAAAAAACCGTCGCAGAGCCAAAATATATAGTATTACGTATATACCAATAACCGCAGCAATAGGTTGCTGCCTTGGCAGTGGAAAGGAGAACTTCAGATAGCGTTTCCAAAATTCATCAGTTAATGACGCGAAATTTACCTATGAATTCAGGTGGTTCAGATGAAGGCGCGTGAGTTAAAAAATCACTCTCCGAATGATAAAGCAAGAGTTTCGGTGGCGGAGTCGGAGGGGGAGACGATGGCGAAGGTGGAAGTTCAGGCGGAGGCGGAGGTGGAGGTGGAGGCCGAGCTTTCTTAGAACTACTTCGCAATTCCTTTCTTCGATTCTCAAACCAGGCATGCACCTAGGGCACATAAGAATTACAAAACATCAAGAAAACAATGAAAAAAAGTAGAATGTGGATTCTAATAAAAAAAATCGAATACATGTTCTGCAGTGACGGGAGATTTTGCAGCGCGCCACGGAGAGCAACTGCAAGAAAGAGAGAGCATAAAAAGAAAGACATGATGCTCGACTGCAAAAGCATTGGTTTGAAGAATCGGTCGAAGCTTTTAGAAAACTAGGCCCGCAAACCTGAAATGAAGCGCGACATCTTGGAAGAACTCTTGACCAAGTGTTTGATCTCCAGAGTCCTTCAAGATATTATCCATCTCCACAATCTGCAAAAATAGCGGCAGAGAAAAATGGTGTAATGAATTTCTGCACACAACCCGAACGGGGAAAGTAGACTCGATCGGAAGCATCGATTGAAAGACATGAAGTGAAGCATAACATAAGAACTTGCCTCAGCGAGTGTGAATTCGAATGAAGAATCATCTAAAAGTTTTGACGATTTTGGATGCTCCATAAGCAGAAACAGAAGAAACTATGCAAAGCGCGGAAAGAAGAAGTGATTGGAAGTAAGAAGTCCGCTTGTCGGGGTTGAGAACTGAGAACTCCTCCTTATGTCTCTCTTTAAAATCATCAATCTCTCTCTCTATATATATAGTCTATATATATATATATATATATATATATATTTTTTTTTTTTAATTATTTGATTATTTATTTTAACATTTTCAACTTATGACTTCACGATGGATGTTAATATATTGCTTTGATAAGTTGGGTAGGTTTAGGTTTATTCTTTTTCTATATGAAATATTTCTACCTATATTAAATTAATCTATTTTTTATTAGCTTGTTGAAAATGGCTAACAACATAGTTAAAAGGAAAGCAACATCAATGACAATGAGACTCGATCATTAAGCAACATCAGTTTGCTATCTTTTGCACATATGCATCACTTACTTCCTTCATCCATTTAACCTATATTTGAGAACAGTAATGTGGCTCCATAGCTAAGCCACCTTCGTTCGGTAACCTTTTGCATGCTTTTGTCATGTGTATCGCATATTCCCTTCATCCATTTTCTTAAAGGTTAAGTTTATTAATACAACTTTCGAAACTTTAGAGGTTTTTTTTCTAACAGAGCTATTCTAGCAATTTTTAATTAACGATAGATACATTTTTTTCGTTCAATTTGTTTTAAGTTTAAAGTTATTTTTTAAACAAAAAATATAAAGTTTAGAGATATTATCAATAATTTAGGATAAAAATATTTAGATAAAGAAAAAGATGATAGTATAGATCCACTAAATAAGAAATGAGAATAAAATTAGTATCATCTTGAGTGAAACTTAAAATGAGAACGAGAATGTTGATTTTTGGTTGTTTCAATTACGTTTTCATTGTTAATATAGTAAACATGGTGAATAGAATAAAAGTAAAGTGGTATCGCAATTATTATTATTCTTTGATTCTTATACGCGTCGACTAAACATATCTTAATATTCATGTGGATAGAAGTTAGGTTTTTAAACAGGTAGGAGATCATCCTACTCACTGTTGTGCAGTAGAAGTATATATTTACAAATAACTTTATCCTTTTGTTGGTAAACAAGAATCTTATTTGTCAAACCACCACCCTTACAAATTCGTCATCTATATTTTTAACTATATATATATTGTATTTATCTCCAATGTTTGTCATAAAGTCCGTGATTGTCCACATCAATAAAAAGGCTAACCTTTATTGTAAATAAGTCAAAATGAGCAGTGCTTAACCAACCAACACAAGGTTGTATTATTGTCTAAGATATTACAAATTTTCATTTATCTACGTAAAAAATAAACACTTTGTTGCAATAAAATAAAAATAAAGTACTATCTTTACGAAAATACAAAGGTACCCTTTACAAAAGAAAAAATTGCAGTCTTTAGTTTCATTTATACAGAAGATTGATTTTAACCTTCAAGTTCAAATTATTTTTCAGGTAGATCCTCATGGACTTTTGCTATTATGTTGATTTAAAGAAAACTACATGAAAAGGCAATGCATAACATAATATGAGAAATATACGTAATGTCCTCTTTCTTCATTCACACCTTCACAACTCTAATTTCTTGTTCTTTTATTTCATAATTGTTTCACGGTAACCCTAATCCCTAATTTTTTTACTTTTTGCATCTTTATGCTTGTTCACATCGACAAGACAATATGTACACAAACATTATTTTATTGATGAAGTAATTGACAGAATGGTGTTAAAAAAAAAGGGTTATTTTGGAACAAAGTTCAAGCTTTAAAGATTAAAAGGAAACATTTCAAATTTTGGAATATATATATAATAGATAAATTAACAAAAGATGATTTGTCGTTAGATTTGGAACGTGAGATCACCATTTTCGGTGGGTATGAGTAAAAAAAAATGAGGAAGGATATTAATGAAGTTTGAAAAGAAAAATAAAAACATGAGTATTTTGTATAGTATGGTTTAGAGAGAGAGAAAAAAGCGAAGAATTTGAAAGGGAGAGAGAGTTGGGAGGATGTTGAAAGGTGGAAAAGAGAATGGAATCCCACACACCCCATTAAAAGGGCTTTAATTTGTTGTGTTGTTCCTTAATAATCTCTCATTTGTTTCTCTCTTTGTTTTTCCCCACATCCATCCAACCCAAACACTTTCCCCTCCACCACATCCATCACTAATTTCTTCACCTCATTAATTCAATTGTATTGATTCATTCTTTCTCTTCCCTATCTAATTAATTGATAAATCTATCTTCTTCCCCTTTCAGTTTGTTTAATTTTATTTGAACACAACAACAAACACCCGCATTTCCGTTTCCATTTCCTTTTCCATTGTTTCTTCTACTCTTGTAGCTATATCTTTCACAATCTTTCAACTTCAACCTCTCTTCCATCTGTTAGATCAGAGACCACCACGTACGTTTTCATGGAAACCCCATTGAAGGATTCGGTTTTTGATTGCTACGTTGATGACCAGGGTGTCACTCCCTGGACCCTCTCTGTTGCTAGGTCAGACACACGCAGATATATAATTCATATAACTTTTAATTACTTCCTTCATCTTTCTTTCTTTATCTCCCCTACACACACCCCCGCGCGCGCGCACACACACATTATAATGTCAATTCTTAATGCTTTTCCATCCTCAATCCTCCCTCTCTTTTTCAAATAAAATAGCTTGTTTTATTGGTTGCTGTGAGCCTTTGATATGGGCCAAATAAAACTGCGCATTTCTATCTCTTCAAGAGACCACAAAAGAAAAAAGAAAAGGTTTGGCATATTCTACTAGTAAAGGATGAGGTCAAATGTTTAAAAATTTATTATTTTGGCCTTATCTTTTCGTTGTGCCAACCCTTTTCTCTTTTAAGATACGAGAAATGTGCAGTTTTACGTGGGAAAGAGGAATAAAACTATAATATTTGAATATTAAGTTTCAAATTAACTGTTCTTTCATAATAATTTTAATAAATAGGTATTCTAGAAAAAAAAAAGTTTAAAAAATAGCTATAATAATTTTAAACAAATCCTGGTATGCGGCACTCCCATGATTGGTTTGGTTTACCTTATCAACCACCTAAAGACACAGCCACCAATAGGACAATTTTTTCCTCGATAACTTTGGTTTACTGTATTTCAATTCAATTATATAGTTGAATTGGTTAAAGGCATATTCATTGGATTAGGGGTAGTTTCATCTTGAGTCTTTAATTTCTTTCCATAATCATATGACGAGTTGATTGTTTATCATAATTAATTCTCCTTAGTGGATATAATTTACTGCGGGATCCACATCACAATAAAGGTCTAGCCTTCACAGAGAAAGAGAGAGATGCCCACTACTTGCGTGGTCTTCTGCCTCCCACTGTTATTCCTCAAGATCTTCAGGTAATCTAATTCTTCTACTATTTAATTATTTCTCAACTCTAACCTTGGGTCACCCACCTTTTTGGTATATATTTATTTACCTCTCAAATATAATGTTAGGTAAAGAAGTTGTTAAACAACCTACGACAATATCAAGTTCCTCTACAAAAATACATGGCCATGATGGATCTTCAGGTAATAATGTCCTTTTTTTCACGCTTCCCTTAGATTCCACTTCTGATTCTACATGGTGGGCAAGGACTATGGCTAATATATTTCTTACATTTTTTACCCATTTGAATATTTTTGAATGCATCACATCACAAATCACAATGCGGTGTTATTTTGAAATGGCTGTTAATACTAGTATAGTGATCACAATAGTTCCAAAATAATTTGATTTGTCAATTACGGTGAAGTTAAAGTTGATCGATTATATTTACTTTGTTCAGGAAAGCAATGAAAAGTTGTTCTACAAACTTCTAATTGAGCATGTTGAGGAGTTACTTCCAGTGGTCTATACTCCAACTGTAGGGGAAGCATGCCAGAAATATGGAAGTATCGTTAAGCGTCCTCAGGGTCTTTATATTAGTTTGAAGGAGAAGTATGGTTAATCATAGCCTTTCTTCAGTTCTGTGATCTTACATTATTAGTCAAAGTTGCATATAGACTTCCTTACCCTTTTGGCTTCTTGTGCAGAGGGAAGATCTTAGAGGTTTTACGAAATTGGCCTGAGAGGAATATTCAAGTCATTGTTGTCACTGATGGTGAGCGAATCCTAGGACTGGGTGATCTTGGTTGCCAGGTATAATTAATTGTGGGTTATGATTTAAGGATGTATCTTGTTTGCATTTGCTCTTTTAACACAAAATTAAACCTTTTTGTGTCTTTTATTAATCATTAAAGGTATCTGTTATCTTTTTCTTTCGAAACTTGTGCTTTGTAATTTCTAACATTCGATCGAATAATTCAGGGTATGGGAATTCCAGTTGGAAAGCTTTCACTATATACTGCCCTTGGTGGTGTATGTCCTTCTGCAGTAAGTATTTTCTATGCTATTCCTTTTCCAATGGAAATATTCATCCACTTTTCATCTAATTCCTTCATTTTAAAACGTTGGTTCCCTTAATTCTATCAATTCTAACTGAAATGATTCCAGTGATGCAATCACAAAAGTTCTGAATTTGAAAGTTTTTTTGTGGATCATTTTCAACCAATGTGCATAACATTTTGTTGACTTTCTAATTGGAAAAGAAAAAAAAAAAAAGAATTGTCTTATCACAAAGGTTAACTGTTTCAGTGCTTGCCTGTGACCATTGATGTCGGGACGAACAATGAAAGGATGTTGAACGACGAATTTTACATAGGGCTCAGGCAAAAAAGGGCTACTGGTCAGGTCTGTAGTATTTGGTTAACCAGTCGACTCTTTGTGTCTTGTGATAATGCAATGAAGTTTGGACCTTTCTGTTTCTTGCTTTAGGAATACACTGAGCTTGTCCACGAATTCATGGTGGCAGTCAAACAGAATTATGGAGAGAAAATCCTCATTCAGGTACAATTGTAATGATACACAACATAAGTCTTCTAACATTCTGTTACAGCCTTACTAACTTGTTCTTTTGGTTCTTTCCCCCTGATAATGGCCTGCCACATTACCAGTTTGAAGACTTTGCCAACCACAATGCCTTTGATCTGTTAGAAAAATACAGCAATACTCACCTTGTTTTTAACGACGATATTCAGGTTGTTATTCAACGATTCCAGTGTTTTACTTGATATTTCGAATCTGGCATTCTAATGTGTAAACTACTACCGAACAGGGGACAGCATCTGTGGTCCTTGCAGGGGTTGTTGCAGCTTTGAAGCTCGTTGGTGGAACATTGGCTGACCATACATTCCTATTTCTTGGTGCTGGAGAGGTTCTCTTTCCTAAAATATTATAGAAATCTTATTCTATATATTTACACATCAAACTCTCTAAGTAGTCAACTGTCTATGTGCGGACATTTTCTTCTCGATTGACTTCTCTAGCTTTTGTTGCTTATAGGCTGGCACAGGGATTGCGGAACTCATTGCTCTAGAGATATCAAAAAAGGTAATGGTCATGCAATGCTAATTCCTCGTAGTTTTTACAACTTGGAAAGCGATACTGAATCTGATATCAAGGATAATATGTTGTGAGAACCATTAAAGGTTATCACAATAACAAAACTAACTCTGAATTCACTTTGCAGACAAGTACTGCTTTAGAAGATGCTCGCAAGAAAATCTGGCTTGTCGATTCAAAGGTGGTTCAAAGAAAACGAAAGAAGTTTTTCCTTTTGCTACGGTATATATATTTCTATTGACTCCGTTTTTTTTCTTTTAGTGTTAATCTTCTTGTTTTGCAGGGTCTGATTGTTAGTTCTCGCAAGGAATCACTCCAACACTTCAAGAAACCTTGGGCACACGAGCATGAACCAATTAAGGATCTTATTGATGCTGTGAAGGTCTCTTTCTTACCATCTCAATTTTAAAATTTGCATACTAGTACAAAGCCAAAGGTTTCATAGTACTTATCCTCCTATTCGTTTCAGGATATCAAACCAACAGTGTTGATTGGGACATCAGGCGTGGGAAGGACATTTACTAAAGACGTTGTGGAGGCCATGGCTGCCATTAACGAGGTATTCTATTTGCCCACTTGCGTTTTATGTAGATTCAAAAGAGAAATTATGTTGACCGTAATTTTATTGTGGATTATATTGCAGAAGCCGATAATTCTTGCTCTCTCAAACCCCACTTCTCAGTCTGAATGCACTGCTGAAGAGGCTTATACATGGACTGAGGTACTAGATACACACTATACCATGTCCTAGTTTTCGTGTTGTCGATGTTGACCCAATTCTTCTATTTCGACTTCATTTTATATGGTCCTTTTCCTCCTTGCAGGGTCGTGCCATTTTTGCTAGCGGCAGTCCATTTGACCCTGTTGAATACGAAGGAAATGTTTTTGTACCTGGACAGGTTTTATACATGCTCCCGTGTCTAACTTACCTTTTTCTCTTTTTCCCTCAACTGTGTGAGTCTCACCCCATTACTTTTTTCCTGTATTACTCAGGCAAATAATGCTTATATTTTTCCTGGCTTTGGTCTTGGATTGATCATGTCCGGTACCATCCGTGTTCGTGATGACATGCTCCTAGCAGCTTGTAAGTGCAAAAATGACTTCTAGCACTTTGAGTTATTTTGATACACAATTCAAAATGATTGATAGATTTCTAAGTTATGATATACCATCCAGATAAACATAAAGTTGTAGCGTAATATTTTTTATCCTTCATTTCCCCCTCCTCTGAATCTTCTGACCGTGCGAACCAAGACCAAGATCAGATATGGATAGAGCCTTGAGTCATCTGTAGCCTCTTTTGAAGTCGATTCTCAATGCCAAAAGAGTTTCAAGAACAATTATGTATCTTTCAGGCGGGGACAATTTGTTATTAACTTGTTTTTTTTGTTGGAACAGCGGAAGCTCTGGCTGCACAGGTCACTCAAGAGAACTTCGACAAGGGACTCATATACCCTCCTTTTACCAACATTAGAAAGATTTCAGCAAATATTGCTGCAAAAGTAGCTGCAAAAGCTTATGAACTTGGTTAGCTTAGCACCACTCTTTTTGACTTCCATCATTCTCACTACTATCACTAACCAAATGTTTCGCCATTTTGCTGTTGCTCGTAGGTTTGGCGACTCGCCTTCCTCAACCGGAAGACTTGGTGAACCACGCAGAGAGTTGTATGTACAATCCTTCTTACCAAAATTATCGGTGAAGCTGCAAGGTTTCCCCAGTTTTACTTTCTTCCTTCCTTTTTTTTTTCCCTTGTGCGTTCAAATCAAACACACATCAGCTTTTGTCAATTATTTGTTCTCCCCACCAACTTCTGTCCTGTAATTAGTTGATGGGATGAGAAGTACGTGGGTTCTTATGAGGTTGAGAGATCAAACACTGATATATAGTCTGTAGAAGTTCATACTCCCACCCATTTTGTGTGAAATAGAGCCCTTTAATTCTCTCACTGTTCCCTACAAAACCTGGTTCAGTAAGAACATCTCATTATAGCAACGACTTTCCTACTTCAACTTCCTCAATATTTTATACCTTATTTGAGACAAGATATTCTATCTTGTTTACTTGCACATTTTTTTAATAGTTAGAAGTTTGATGATCAAGTTCGGATATTCTAAATTTGAATTTGTTTATGCTAGAATGAGTATAAGATGCAGTCAAAAAGAGTGAGGGCACAACAAATAAGAAAAACCATTGAAAAATATTGAGTATAAATGCAATTCAATAGTTGAAGTTTGATAATTACAATGAATTTGTGTCATAATAGATAGTTATTTATGAGAAATTATTTTAAATAGTAAAGTTGTTGAAAATATCAACAATTATAATAAAATATTGAAATCTATCGATAATAACAAGTATTAATAAATTTATATCAATGTGAACAAAATTGGTTCATTTTATTTCTACGGTGTCTATCAATAATGAATAATGGTATCTATTAAAATAATTTTCTATATAAATATGATTCAAACACCGATTAAAAACTACAAAACTTTTATCTTTATAAAACAAGGTGATATTTTTCATAATTTGATGAGGCAAATAAAATTTCAATGGTTGAAAATAGGGTCAACTTTAGGGGACAAGCTCAACTAGCGGCTATAGCTTTTGTAAAATTCATTCATTGGAAATTTTATGGCATTTGTACCTTTTTGTAAACTTCATTCATTGGAAATTTTGTGGCATTTGCTTTTACTAGTTACTATCTATGTTTTTCTATTTATCAATTTTAATTTAAAACTTATATATTCCTTGGCCACTACCCCACCTTTGATTTTTCTCCTCCCACTCCTTATTTCAATTGTAGAATAATCTTTATCTTTTTTCATAAGAATTAGATTCTCCTTTACTAAAATAATAATAATTTTGTAGTACAATGGTCATGAAATTTCAACTTTTTAACATATGTTTTTTAAATTCAACCAACATAGGTAAGGTAGCAATACAAACTTTTGACTTCAATTGTAATATCTCTCTTATGAAATATTGAATATCTATTTAATCTTTTTATAGGCTTTTGAAAATAGAACTTATAAAAAATACTACAATATATAAATTTCTTTGTCTTTCTTATTTACTTTCTACTGTTTAATAAAGGGTAAGTAAACTAATTCAAATCTAAATAACAAAAAAAAAATTATCTTTGTTAAAATTTAATTTTAGTTTATATTTATTTAAATTTATTTAAATTTAGGTATTCTGTATTTTAGTTTTCTAAACAATAAAAACATTATTTGCATTCACCTAGGGTCCACATTCAATCTAAACTTTCACAAATCTTTGTGGATGTGTTATGCTATAGGAGCAATACATTATTAAAATATTTTCAAATCAACATATTTATTTGGTAGTAATGGCAAGGCACAAGCCTTAGGTGCTGTATATATATAGATTATGGGAGTGCGTATATAAATATTTTTCATATAGATGTCACGTGAATTCCATCGATCTTTGAGAATGTGTATTTGAAGGAAATTGATAGTGAGAATGTTGTTTGTCCGGATCTCCAAAAAGAAATTATAAATTAAATGTTGGAAAATAGGAAAGAAAACTTCTCAAAATGAAGATGAGAAAAAGAAACTAGAGGCTGTCCCAGCTTCCTGGAACTTACACCACCACTTTTTTTTAGAAAAATGTTTTTATTAGAATTTTGAACATATTTTATTTATTTATTATTATTCCTTTCTACAACTGTAAATATGTGCCTGAGACGTGGCAACCAAATGGAAACCGCTTTTCACGTGTCCGTACCAATGAGCATCATAATATTCTCTTTTTCTTATCTACCCTCTTTCCTCCTTCCTCCACCCTACCCTTATCCTATCTATTTTTCCTTTAATAGCTAAACAGTTCTTTTAATAATTTAGTTTAATTTAAATCCGAATTTATAATTTAAATGAAATTAACGTGTATTAGGCTATTGTTGTGTGAGAACTTTTTTATATAAAAAAATAAGTAAAATTTAGTTACCCCTAAATGTAAGTGATGTAAGTGTGTTGTGTTTATTGAGTATATTGTATCTACGTCAAGTTAGTGAGCCTACTAATTTTTTATATTTAGCTTAGAAAATTATAAACGGGGTGTTCTTTTGTAGAATAACAATTCTTCACTAATTGGATTCTTATAACAATGAAACAAGTTTAGCACTGCATAGTCCAGCTTCATATTTTGATATTACTTCTAAATTTTCTCTCTATTGTGGGTTAATTCAATAGTATTTCATACTAAATTTAATCATATATTAGGTTAGATGAATTACTTCAATAAATATATATATATATATATATATATATATATATATTAAATTTATCTTCGCATAATTTTAATTGAAAATAAAATCTTAAATAATAACATATGTTCACGGGCGTGACAATTATATATATTACCTTAGAATAAAATATAGATCACTAATATAAAAGGAAATTAGTTGTTATATATTCATGCCAAAAATTATTAAATAATATTCTTTTCAAATGAATAAAAAAGTAAAAAAGAAAGTAGAGGTATTTTCAAAAATAGAAAAATAATAAAATTAATTACAAAATATTGAAAAATTCATTAGTTTCTTTTTAATTTTTGCTATTCATAATGATTTCTAAGTATATGCAGAGAATATATTCAATGCTAACCTAACAATGTAGGGTAAATTAATAGTGTGACCTAGAACATTTAAACTTACATTAATTTTAATTTGTATATCATAGATAATTCAAAAATATGTTACACTTTAACTTATATTATCTGTTTCTTAATTAATAATTATTTTACTTGAGAGCAATGACAAATATAAAAAGAAAGAAAACCTTATCCTAAGTCACCACACTTTTGCCGGCACGAGGAAAGAAATAGCAAAAAAAAAATCAATGCTGAAACACTCCATCATGAGTTACTATTAGAGGTAAGAGAGTGGAAAAGGACATACAGCATATATATAAAGGAGAGATATGTAATTAATTTGCAAAACATTAATATTCATGGAATATTAATTATAATTCACAAAACATTAATTACTAAATGTCTTAATATGATGACCATAGATAATTATTTGTTGAAAATAAAGTATATTTCCAAAAACTTCATTATATTTAAAATTAAATAGACAGAAGTTCACGAGTATTTGTATAATTTATTAATTTAAAAAATTGTTTATTGCTTTATGAAATTTTAGGATAAACCTAACAAATATTTATGAATTATAATCATAATAGTTTTTTTGATGTCTACTTAACAGCTTAAATATAATTTTTTTGTTGGATGATTATGGGATATGCAGTAAACCTCTACTTAACAGTTATCAAATTTTGATTTGAGTCATTTAGTTATTTAATTTTATTTTGGGTCATTTAATTATTCATAAATAATTTTGTATTTATAAATTTCTTGTAATTAAATTGGATGATATTAGGAACCTTAAAGTCAATAAATCCTTCCAAACAAATTCATTAATGAAATATGTTTGTGAAATTTTGTTCTGTTACTTACTCATTTATCCAACTTTGGATGAGTTGTTAAAAGATATTAAGCTACCAAGAAACATAGTAACGTAACTTTAGTCCTTCTTTTCCTATTTTACCCTCAATTCTCTAGCTTTTACATCCTCCCAAAGCAAGTAACTTTGGTGAACCAATTGATTAGAAGATATAAATTATATTATTAGTGAAATAATATTTATCAATTATTATTATTATTATTATTTTGTTTGGATGAAGATATCAAATAGATAAGCTATAGATTTTACCAAGTAATAAACTATAATATTTTATTTGATAATAGTAATTCCGAACGGTATAAATTTAAAAACATATAAATTAATAGCATCCCTACCTAGAGTTTGAGATCATATTGAGTAAGAATGTACACCCCTTTAATTTATAGGTAGCTCACAAACTACATCTTGGTTTGCATATAATATGATAAGAGAAATGTGAAGAAACTAATGTTGGATCATATTACAAAGATTCACATAGAAATGGAGGGGTTTGTAGTATAAGTGTTGTCAAGTGATGTGACTGATTTTGGTGATCACGTTTATATTATTGTATTTGTATATAATAAGAATAGTTGATATATATTTGTTATTTTTTTTTTAAATGAACCAAATAATGTTTTAAAAATTTTCATGTTGTTTTTTTGTTAATAGGAAAAGAAGCTAAGGAGGAGGGGAATAAAATAAAGCAAAGGTAAGACTAAAAATAAATGGATGAGCATGAGATAGAGAGATAGAGGGAGATTGAGATTAAGCAATAATAATAATAATAATAATAATAACAACAATAAAGGATAGGGGAGGGAGGAGGGGGAGAGACCAGAAAAATACGTTATCTTGAAGAAAGGATAAAATGGTCATATCAACAAAGTCTTAGCAACGAACACCCGCGTTTCTCTAATCTCTCCCGATTGAACAGAGAACTTTGATTTTTCCCGAATGTTACTTCCTCCCATTTCTCTTTTTCATCATAAAACCCTCTCTTTCTCTCTTTAATTCTTCTTCATTTCTCAACCCATCTCTCATTTGTGCTCTCTTCACTAACTCGGTGGCCTGACTCGCCGGGTCACGGATCGCAATGACTCGGCGTTGCTCTCACTGCAGCAACAATGGCCATAACTCCCGAACCTGCCCCTCCCGCGGCGGCGGCGGCGGCGGCTCAGGTGTCAAGCTCTTTGGGGTTAGGCTCACCGACGGCTCTTTCATCAAGAAAAGCGCCAGCATGGGTAACCTCTCTGTACATTACCATAGTTCTTCTTCCGCCGCCGCCTCTCCGAATCCCGACTCTCCTAACTCCGATCCCGTTCATGATTCCGATGGCTTTTTATCCGATGATCCTGCCCATGCATCCTGCTCCGCTAATCGCCGGGCTGAAAGGAAGAAAGGTAGACGATGAACAGTTTCAGAATCCTAACATTATGTTTTGGTTTTGAAATGTTTGTTTCTCAGAGGAATTCGTGTTTGGTTTTCCCTGTGATACGGATTAGGCAATTTAATTTTCGTGATGTCCGTGTTCTAGAGCTTAGTCGGGGTTTTTCTGTTGTCGTATATTTTTGACGAATTTCATGGCTGTCTTCTGATAAATGCTTCGCGCTTGGGTGATTTTCTTGTCTTCGTCAGTTTTTTTTTCCTGTTTTCTTTCGGACTTTTCCCTGGCCATTTATTTCTTTTTTCTTTTGATCGGTTCCGTCATTCTTTCCATTTTGTTGTGAATTCCGGTACCTGAATTTTGTGTCTTGTAATCATTGAGAATCTCAATTCGACGACTTGTACTGCTTTCCGGAACTGTTAAGAGTGAAGTCTCTGGCCACAAGTTTCTTCGTGGATAATGTGGATGGAGTAGATATCTTTTCAATTATTCAACGTTTCCTTTAATCAATCCTCTCTGAGAGATTCTGAACTAGTGCTTTCTAAGTCTGCATCGAGAAGTAATGACCTGCTGGCTTTTCCATATGGAACTTCTTTCTCCTCTAAATGGCTGTGGTTGGACTTAATTCCATTTTAATTTTAATGGTCACTGTATTGAAAGCTATGGAAGGTTGAAGAGAGGAATAATGCCTTTAGATTGGCACTTGAAAATCATTGCATGTAAGTCAACAGGTCTGAGAGGAGGTTGGAGGGTTGGAAACTCCATAAGGTTTCATTATGTAGTAAATATTGCATTGCCCGATATATTTACAAGTTTCATTTCTATTTGAGCGAGCTATGTCGTATTAGAAACTTGTAGAGTTCTCTTTGGGCCATGCAATTACTCTCTGGTATGCGACATGGCTGGGTGGTCGAGGAGTATGTATTTAGTTAGCATTATTTTGTTTGTGGCTAGTGTTTGATTAGCTTAGCTGTGACTGTAATAGGCTAAGCTTGGCGATTGTTACAGCCTATTATAATTTGGTAGGTACAATTCTCTGTTTTAGTTTTTATCATGGAACGTTTGACCCCCTTGATTGTCAACTTTCTTTTCCATCAATCAACATTTGTGGAACTCACCAAAGGCCTGAAAGTCAGACCTGTATTATTTAGTCTACAAGCATTGGAGTTCTAATAATTGGACCAGGTATTATATTGCTGTTGTTTGATACTTAAAACTTTGTTTTCAGGTGTTCCATGGACAGAGGAGGAGCATCGATTGTTCTTAGTTGGTCTTCAGAAACTGGGGAAAGGAGACTGGCGTGGGATTTCTCGGAATTTTGTTATTACAAGAACTCCAACCCAGGTGGCAAGCCATGCTCAGAAGTATTTCATACGACAGAGTAATGCAACAAGAAGAAAGCGGAGATCGAGCCTTTTTGACATGGTTCCTGAAATGGTTTGTCTTGAACTCTTGCATGCTAGTTTATTATTTGTGTCCCCCTTCTCCCCTCAAGCTAATGTCAGCCGTGCATCTCTGTTGAAATTTCTGTGTTAGCATCTATTTAATTTTTCTTGTCACGTTTGTATGGTCATAATGCATATGGGTATCGATGACCATGAAACATGTCCCTTCTCTGCTACCCTGGCATTATTTTTATTTCATTAGGTTTTGAGTTTCTTCATTTCACGTCTCAGGCAACTGATCCGCTCCCTGTGCCAGAAGATGAGATTTTACATGCTTCTCAGACAAAAGAAACAGAAAACTCAAGTTCACAACCTTCACTAAATCTCTCACTTAACTCTGAGTTCCATATGATGGAAACTACAGTAGAAGAAAATGGAAAAGAACTCGATGCACCTAAGATGGAAGTTGCTGGTTTTCCCCCTGTGATACCAGGATTCATCCCGGCTTATATGCCTCTACCTTTCCCTATTTGGGCACCAAGTTCATTCCCAATGGAAGAAGAAAATGTTGTAGAAACTTGTCATCATAAGGTCCTAAAGCCAATTCCAGTTGTGCCAAAGGAGCCAGTCAATGTTGATGAACTAGTTGGCATGTCTCAACTCACTCTGCGAGAGCATGAAAGAGAGCGCAGAGAGCCTTCACCTTTGTCCTTGAAATTGATAGGTGAGCGCTCAAGACAGTCAGCATTCCACCCAAATGCTCCAGTCAGTCGTTCAGAGTTAATCAAGGACGATACTGATACAATCTAAGCTCATTGAATCAAGAAGGGACCAGTTTTCATGCATCATGAGCTTTTCTTGTAAAATTACACCCTTAAACTAGTTTTTTTCTTCTTAGAAAGTCTGTAGCGTGGTTTGTTTTTTATTGATATAAAGTAGGCTAGTGAAAGTTCTTTTTAAGTATATTTATTCTTTGTAATTGTAAACAGGTAGATACTGTAATAAATATGTTAATCAGCAGATCCTAAATTGATTTTGTAGATAACTTTTTGTACCTCTTTTAGGTTTTAGTACACCTGTCTAGTGTGTTACCGCGATCTGCTTATAAGTTATAACCAATGAATTGATTGGTGATTTCCTTCTTTTTTGGGTTTTTCTCGTTCCATTTCCTGGCAGGTTGAAACACAAACGAAGCTGACTCAGTTGAACTAGCTACAATCTTCACCCAGGCAACGACAGGAGGGGAAAGATTGCAGTTCCTGCAGCCTTGCTGAAGCTATCCTTCAATAACCAGAAAAGGGGTTAGGTTCATTTCTTTGTTAAATCAATTTGGGATCAACTGTTTTTGTCCAGACACCCCTTGTGCCCCATGTATGAACATTTGGACTTGAATGAATATTGAATAAGGAACACTGGAATAACAGAATCTAATTTCCTACAAATATGGACCCCACTGGTTTTTATGCTTTTTAATAGTAAAAATGGCAAGGAATGACGATTTTACTTTTTTCTTTTAACAAAAGTCAAAAGAATATTCAAGTGCTGAAATCTAAACCGTCTACTTCTTTCTGGATTTAACTTTTTACAGTTAAGTCCTCGATAGAGCATGATGAATAATTCTTTTTCAGTTCAACATTTTGGTAGAGAACGAACTCTTTTTTAGTTCAATATGTTGGTAGTTGAGGATAGGAAGATTTTATTCTTTAGTAAGATTTTTCATTACCTTTTTCATTTAAAAGCCACGAAACTTGCCATGGTTAACATTAGAAATTAGACCTAAAGCGACCCTCAAACAAGCACACCACCTGCCACTTGTACTCTATGCTGGTACCTCCTTACATAAAGGCGGCAGTTGCTTATGAAAGCCAAGTTTTCCTTGATTCTACACATATTGTTTCATCTTAATTTTTGTTTTTAATCAAGCATTTTGATTTAATAAATCGGTTAGTGTTTTCCTCTGAGTATTTGCTTTATCTAGCCAGGTTTTACCAAAAAACTAGAAGCCACGCCACATATAGCTAGATTTTGATTCAGAGAAAAATGCATGATTTTGCGGACGATATGTTGTAATGACATAGGATGTTTGGATGGCTTTAGTCTTGAATTGATTCTGATTATGTTCCAACCTTTGGTTATGCAACGTCGTGGAGATTGCCATGTTTGTTCTCCCTTCTACCACGTGTAGATGCAGCAAAAACTCCTTCATAATTATATCCCTTTTACTTACCCTAACTTATCTTTATAAGTCGTGTCGTTTCAGTTTTATGATGGGTGATTTCGTTCCTTTCCAAAGTCAAGTGTTTATCACCAAAACTCCAGTGAATCCTTAACAGACGACGACGTCTACACCAAAAGGCCGACGACCCTTGTAGCAATGACGGGGGATCGATGAGTGCATTGGACAATGGACGTGGTAATCTTGAGTTTTTGTGGGGTTCTGGATTAGATGAGGATCGTAGAACTGCAATTGAAGATGGCATCACCATATGGTTATATTTCCAGTTGGATGGAAAGATGATGGGTTGGTGGAGGAAGATTCTCAGCTGGTTCATTATTTTGGCTGGCTTGATGGGGACGGAGGTTTTAGGTACGTCTTTTGGTTATCTATAATGACTTAACCCAGATTAACTCAATAATACAACGTCTTTTGAGGCGGTTGATCACAATGAGTTAACACAGATTCATTACTTTATGAGTATTTAAGGGGCTTCCCTTCATATCAGAAAATTTCAAATTGTATTATTGTTTGTTGACCATGAAATAAGATCCTTAGAAGAGGAGATACTCTTTTTTCCCATTCCTTAGTTTGGCTAATGACGAGGAGACGTTGCCAAACCATTTAAAGATGGTTTTCACCTTGGTTCTACTTCAATTAAAATAATTACACTCATTCTTTATGCATTGAAGCTGTTCCCAATGAAAGATAGCATTGTTCTAACCTGTGGCCATTCCTGCTTTGATACCGTTTAAATACAAAGTATAAATGATGTATTTTGTTGGTGAGTTTAGGAAGGGGGTTCCAATTAGAAACCTAGTTTGGAGCATCCATATACACACACACATATACATATATTTTGGGTACAACAACTGTGGGTTGGGGATCATACCTCCCGCCTCAAGGATAGAAGATCATATCAAGTACTGTTGAGCTATGCTTCCTTTGATTTATCCATATATTTGATATGGAGTTTGGGCATATGATTGCTAAATATATGATCGATCTATTTTTTAATGATGGTTTTGGGTGAGTACGCATTGTTCAATGAACTTCCATGAATTATTAGAAAAAGAGTGGATTAGAGGGGTTCTGACATTTGTCAGAATGGGCAGCGGGAAATGGCATTTAGAAAGTCTCATGGGAGGTTTGATGATGCCTTCTACTCCGTTAGATCTACAGGTTTGGTTCTTCTCTCAGCTTGCCAGATAATTGTTGCCAACCATGGTGACTCGAGCATTGCTTTGTTGTCGGAGTCAAACCAGCACTTGACGGCTGACCACAAAGTTCAATTATAATTCTTTATCTGTTCTGTTTTATGTTTCTGAAATGTTATAGTTGGCCACGCTTTAATAATTTGACTTCATTGTTAGATAAAAATTTCAATTATGCGAGACCATATGCAGTAAATCATTAATCATCAGTCTTTTAGTTCTCCCATTGTCTCTTCTGAGGAATGGATAAGATGTTGCAGTCAGATTCTAGATTATGGATGCTGATGATGCCTTTGTAGGGATCGTTGTGTTTACCCTTTACGATGTGTTTTATTTTGTATAAATCTGTTGACATGTGTTTTCTATCCTTGACAATCTCTTGTGCAATTGAGTTATAGGCTCATTTCTGAAATTGGTAGGTGAGAGTAATATCTGAAGCTTTGGAAGGATTGAATTGTATACAAACTGGTTATATCTGTTGTTGATTGTGTAGTTACTAAACCATGAAGATTCTTGATTTTGTGTCCTATTGCAGATTATGGTTGTCAGACGCTTTATTGCTGTTGTGCCTTGTTTTAAGTATGTATGCTTTGTAATCTTTGTATTCAAATTAAGTAAAGACCAGTCATATGTATGATTTGGGTGCACAAATTTGCCCAATCTTTTTAGCTAATATTAAGGCTCTCGTATTTTCCACTTTCTGATGCATATCAGTAGGCTAGATGAATATGATAGACTTGCAAGGGAAAAGCGAGAATTTTGTTTGTTGGCTGCCCTAGGGTCGAAAGGAGGGCTGATTATGACCAGAGCAATAAGTTGTTTCTGACCCATAGCATCATATTATGCTATCTAATTATAACTAGTTATGGTTCTATTGATTTCCTGACACTCATTACTTTGAAGAGTCAAGTTAATAATGATTCTAGTTATCATCGAGCAAGTTTTGCAAGCTTCTGATAAAGAACATTTATACTAGCTGGGAAGAAATATGCTATGTTGCCCTGTGATTCCAAGTTTTATTACGATTATAATTAGTTCGAGGTTATGTTCTTGTTTAACAAAATCATTGTTCACTAAGCTAGTCTTCCTTGACTCATTTAGTTTCTGTCACCATTATCTAATTTTGGAATTACCTCCTTTTATTTTAGCTACTCCACTCCATACTGTTCTAATTTCGAGTATGTTTCTGCATCAGGTGATCATTAGTTAAAACCATGGATTATATCGAAGCCGAGGTTACGTTTATGTCAAGGACTAAAGTAGATGAGTGTTTGATTCTGGCCAGTGATTGAGTATGGGGTGTCTAGTCTAATGATGACAAAGATGGTGTGCAGCATACTAAGGAGGCGATGCAGGAAGTTGGTTTTTGGTGGAACTCACGATGCCATTTCTCCAGCACAACATGCTGCAAATCAAATCCGCAAGGTAGCCAGTCATTTCAGTGGTGACAACATCTCCAGTTATTGTGATTGACCTAAAGCACCAAATGAAGGAGCGCCAAATAAAGGATGGCTGGGCAGACCCCAGAAGCATGGTGATCTTTTCTAGAAACTGGACATAGAATTGGGCTGTAGTTAAATTATTGTACAAACTCTGCAGCTCCTTTACCATATCTATTCTAGTTTGTTAGAGAGACTTCCTATGTATTTCTCTACGCACCTAGTTCCAACCTTGTAAACAATTTTTGCTTGCAATTATGCATCAACCATAACCAAGTTTTCTTCACATTAGAAAACCCAATTGAAAGCTGCAAATTAATTAATCTTTTTTCTTCGCTAGAGTTATATGTTTCTTTTCATTATTTCATTTTAAGAAACTGAGTTTGTTGCGTCAATAAATAATTAGCAAACTTTTTACAATACAAAGTATCATTCAGTTTCATTCAGAACATGTATGCAATTGGACGTGTGTAGCTAATCAATCTACACGTGACGCTACATCATAGTTTCAAGTTATTGGGTGTAAAATTTTTTGGCCAACTTTGGATCAACTCGATGAATGTGTAGTACTTAGATTCTTTCTGTTTTAGGTTACTACGAGGACTCGGATGGGATTATTTGGATAACACTTAGGCGAATGGAGCAAAAGCTACACATAGTGGAGAATGCTGCTTTCAATAATTTCATATTTCCAAGGAACGGATTCTTATGAGGATGAACAGAATTGATGCTGCAAAAGAAGGAATATCTGCGTAAAGCTCACTGAGAAAGCAACCTTAAAGGTAAGCTTCTATATGATTGCAACCAACACGCATAAGTTTGGATTATTCTCAATGAACACATTCTCGATTAGGAAAGGTACAATGCGATTCTATTGTTCGTTACATCTGCTCTTGCTCTCTTGAGAAGGCCCATTAAGCAACTAATCCTCTTAGGTGGCAATGTTTATGCTTTCTTTAATATGGACGATGGCATCAAAGCCAGATTTTAAAATTATATTTGTTCCTTTCTTGTCGTATGGTTGATGTAAGCTTGATCTTGATGTTTCTAATTCTTTTAAATAATTTATTTATTTTAGTTCAACAACTTATAGTTGTGTGAGAGATTTGAACTTTTAACTTTTTGATCGATAGTAGAGATTTTAATTTTTTCTTTTTCGGTTGGATATATGAAATTGGATGGTTTCTAACTTTTTTTTCTGGGTTTCGATACAATTTTAATTAATTATTTTATTGTGAGAAAACATTAGTTTAGTGTTGTTTGAGTGCGGTGTAAGATATCAATTTTGAATTTTCCCTCTTGAAATTTGCTTGGAGGGAAAATAACTAGTACTATGTAGTTTCCATACTCCCTCTATTTATTATGTGGCACATGGTTCAATGACATTAACTTTAGGTCTACTAATATTTATGAAGAGAAATGTGAACACAAGAAGTGTAATATTCATGTAGTACTAGAAATTTTCTTGACTTCTAATCTTCCCCACCAACAATTTCTATTTCCATCTCGGCAGCTTCTGTCTGATTGACAGTCTTTGATCTCTCTTTTGAATGCTGATTTATGTTTCTAACTGGAATTAGGAATACTTGTCTACTGACCTTAAGCCTCATGGGGGTGTTCTCCTGTAGCTCATTTTCTCTATTATATGGGTCTCACCTCCTTTTTTGTTTTCCTCTATTTGGGAGGCGAGACTCTTTAGGAAGGTTCGTTTCTTCGTCTGATGGGTTTGAATGATGGAGGATTTAACACCATCAATCTTATTTGAAGTTCTTTTTACTATTACTATTTCTTTGTTTTTTTTTTCAGGAGTCATAGTGATGCAACATTTGTAGGAGTACCGTAGAGAATCTAGAGAGCATGTTCTGTAGGAGTGTCTGCAAGTATGATTTGAGACAATATTTTGTAGGCTTTTGGAGTGCATAAGAGGTCTTGTTTGGACGAAGTTGGGTGTTGTTTCATCCTCCCTTCTATAATAGGGGTAGCTCCGTAGTGTGTGCCTTGTTTTAGTCTTTTGAATTTTTAGCAAATAGGATAGATTTTAAAAGTGTGGAGAGTTTTAGGAGGAGTTAAAGTTATGCCCAGACCCTTAGGCTCAATGCTTCGCTTTAGGTATTTGTAATTTGTTTGTAACTAAAGATAGTGATTGTCGTCCATCTCTTCTGATTATTCTTTCATCTCTCTGGAGCCTTTTTCTGTAATTTTTTTAGTTAGCCTTTTATTATATGACTTTTTTTTTTCACCATTTTGTGTTGCCTGGCTTTTCATTATTTTTTTTTAAATGGAAAGAATTTTATAAGGAGTATTTTTACGATTTCTCCTTATTCCTTTTTTCACTAGGACTAAATCTTTTCAAAACATTTGACATAGAACTGAGAACCTAGATAGTTACAGAGATTTGTGTGAGCATTGTGATACTTTTTAAACCCTTTTCATAACAATTTGAATAAGCAACCGCAAGGATTGACAATACAAGGAAGAGATTGATGATTGTCCAGGGTGGGATTCTTATCGACATTGGAGGGACAGTGATAGAAAAGGAGAATCACAATCTATGCCACGAAAAAAGGAAATATATAAATATAAAACAGATGGGGGTTATTCTAATCCCACTTCACCCACCACACCTCACCCACATATATGGCTAGCTTTTTCCTGTTAACTCTTTTAACAAAGCATTTGATGTGACGAAGCATTTGAGAGATAGATAGAGAGGTCAGCTGGGAGAGAGCAGTGCATAAAAACACCTTTTTGCTATATATGCATTTCTCATTTCACTTAGTATATGATATGTATGGCAGAGGAATGTAAAGTTGTGGAATCTCTTCCCCTGAACACTTGACATTTTCCACTTTTTAACATTACATCTGTCTAAAAATACAGGTGAGAGAATGAAAGAGTTAAAAGAAATGACAAGGACCATTGCCTGCGATTGATTGTACTCAGCTTCTTATGTCAATCATTGGTGGGATTTCTTCTGCCTTTAGGGATCATTTCTCCATTTTGCTCAACTTATTGATTCTCGCCTTCATGCTGATGCTTGCTCCTCGACCCATATTATTTATTCTCCACTCACCATCTCTTAACTTTTCCATAAATCCTTTTCATTCTACTAATTCTCTCTTTTTTTATTTTTTTCCCCAATCAATCTTAAATTAAAAGATCAAATAAAGTGATAAAAGTATTATCCACGAAGCTTGTTTGGGATGGACGGGTTCTATTTCTCTGCTTCGTTAGGTTGTTATTGTGGGAATGAAATTAATTGAATGAGCTGTATATTGAAAAAAAAACTTGGGTGCATTTTTTGTTGCACTCATCTCTTGTGCAGCCTAAGCTCGGTTGTTACGTCATTTTTTTTCTAATATATATTTCTTTTACTACGGAAAGCAACATTGCCAAATTTTTTCCCTTTTTCAGGGATTGAACTATTGGCTTTTTGATTGTGACTGCAAAGAGCATATCTTGACACTTAACATTGTATGTATCATGAATAGCATATAGAGGGATGGAGAGAGAGATAGAGAGAGAAGAGCTATTTTGAGTACGGACTATATATATGGAGGCTTATAAGAGATACAGTGAATTGGTAATTAATAAGATAAATATGCTAATTAACATTTGCAGGACATAGGTACTAAAGGCTAAAGACTAAAGACTTGGCAGGGTTCTGAGTTTACTCCCTACGGATTATTAATTTGAAGCATCTTAAACTTTATATGATTCTGTCTAGACTGGTTTAGCCTAATTTTAGATGGATAAAGGTATTGTCAGCTCCCCATATTAATATGAAAACCACCCAACCAGACCATTTAAGTCCACGCAAATAGTCCATTAAAGTCGAGTTGACGTAAATAAGTTTAATTTCATTATTTTAAAAAGTTGCATTAAGTAGATTTCTTCTGGGTCTGTTTTCTTCTTTTTTCTTTTTTTTTTTCCCAGGTATATAAGGCAGGGATTTATCACTCTCAATCAACATGTGCCATAGTTGATGGAATTATCAAGGTATTTATCCTCTTATCAAATTATTATAATTTAGAAGACTAAAATTTTATCTAGATAAAATATATGCTGATTAACTATGTGTCTCTTTAAGAAATGGTGAGCCAAATCCATAATTTGGGTCCTGGCTTTTATTAGTAAGAGTTTGGAAAGCTTGAAAGGTGTCTTAAGTTTGAGCTTCTGTAGCCTAATTAATTATAAATATTCGAATTTAAACTTTGATGTCAAAACTTAAAGGGAAAATTTGCTGATAAAAAAAACGAACTTATAAGAAACTATTGATGATTTTTGGTAATGGTGGCTTCATTATTATTGCTAAAGTATCTAGAGTTCCGGTGGAGTCTCTCTCCGAGTGACACTCTCCGGTCAAAATACAAGTTTAATTAGTTTACGCCTTGTTTTTTCAAGTTACTTTAAAAGGTGCTTTTATTAGGTTCTTTTAACTTTAAGAAATTATCTCGTAGGTTAGTCTTAAATATTCTGTTTTGTGTCTATTAATTTTTTTTTTAATTGTACTGGATAGAACATTTAAAAGACGATAAATGTACAGTAACATTTATAAATAATTACAAGTATAAAAGAAAATTTTTAGCCTATCTAATTTTGTTTAACACTTAGACTCATATCAATTATACGGTGAACCAATTAGCTTTTAAAAATTAAATGTAAATTCTATGATATTGCATTATATTATATTTACAAATATTTTAAGTCTGATATCTGTGTTTACAAGTTTTTTTTTTTTATTATTATTATTTTTTATTTAGTTGATACTTCTGAAGGCTAAGACTATTAAACAAAACATTAAAAGTTTAAGGTCTATTAATGTTGTATATTATAAATCAATTAAAATAGGTTTTATACGAATGGGAAGGCAAACAGAAAATTAAACTTTTAAATAATTATTAAATATTTTTATAACTTAAAATAGGGAATTCGAACTTAGATCGCCAACACGTTTTGAGTGTCAATTGAATTATGCTTGTTTTGGTTATACATTTCAATATTTTTATATATAAGTGACAAGTGTATAACTTTTAATTATTTTTTATATAAAAAAATAAAACCATAGATTTGCTTATGTTATTGTAATTCTTGTTTGTTGTTTTTTGGTAAATCACAAAAATAAAATAAAAAAAGGAAAAGAAAAAACATCATGGGGAATTGTAAATATAGTATATACTAATGAATTTACAATATTACAAAGCTTTTGTAGTCCATCAATGATAAACTATATCACTAATAAAAGTCTAGTTACTATAGGATCTATCTCGAATTGTTTTTGTATTGAAGCATTTTTAGATATTGTAAAATGAACCGAAATATTTACAAAATATAATAGAACTTCAAATCTATAACTGATCTATAGATAGGAGTTTATAACGTTACAGTTTTAAAAAAAAAAAGCTATTTTATTTCTTAATTTTATTTTTAACTTTTAAAAATTGAAAATCTTATTCGTTTTAAAACCCAAAATACACAGCGACAACATCTAACGCTCTGTATTTGTTTAGGTAAACCTCTGTTCATCGGTAAGCGAAAAAAGAAAAAGGAAAAACCAATTCACAAAACTTAGTTTGGTGGAAAATGATACTAATTGTCATTAAAATGATTAATGGCTCCGTTCTCCTCGTGTAATTGTTGAATTAAAAACATAATCTAATAAAAATTTAAATATGAAAATAATAAGAATTAAAATAGAGCTTACGTGGGTTTGAGAATTCAAAACTTCAACCTTAAACAAAATGAGTTTCTTCCGATCATCATTGAGATATATAAATGTTGACAACTAAAACAGAGCCAAACTATGTATAAACATAATGTGGGTTAAAGATTAGGGTTTATATCTACAACTTCAAAATAAATTTATGAATGTTTATGTCTTTTCTTGTTGAATTATGTTTTTATTTGTATGACCATCACTTATAGAAATGTAAAGTGCACTTTTGTAAATTGATTGTTGTTTTCATATTAAATTAGATTATTATTATTAGTGTACGGAGGTGTCAACCTAGTTGGGATGTCTGGGTGCATCTCTCTCTCCTCAGTTTCTAGGCTTTTCTATTATTCTCATCGTATTATCTCTCTTGTACTTTGAGATAATTATTAATAATATAGAAGCTTGTCTTCTTGTCTAAAAAAAATTATCGTGTATATGGAACCATCACATAATATAAATATGTATATTTTTATTACTTACTTTACTTCATTTAAAAACCATGGTTACGGTTGATCTAGTGTTAAAAAAGAGACATGGTTTCAATAAATGATTAAGAGGTTTAGGATTCAATCTATAATGGTCATGTACCTAGTAATTAATTTTTCATTAGTTTTCTTGAAATTCAAATGTTGTGAGGTCAAATAGTTGGGTTGTTTTGAGAGATCGTGCGCGTAAGTTGGTCCGAACATTCTTGGATATAAAAAAAAAACTGAACTCTTCTCTAATGAATATGGTAGAGATTTGAATTTCTAATCTAAGGTAAGGAGCAGTACCTCTACTGTAGAACTATTTTTGCTAAAATCTGGAATGTAAACTGTTCTTTGATTTGATATTTCTCTCCACCACACCACAGAATATGTCATACTCATTTCCTTCGGTTGGATAGGTTCATTTTGGAAAGATGACAGAAGGAGAGAAATGATTGGCCAAATAGAGTAAATTAAACAAAGTGAAATGATTCATGTTCTTCTTACCTTAGGTAGAAAATATCTTAGGAAAAGTCGAATTTTAGATTGGAATAGCATGAGTGATGTGATTTTTTTATTTATATATCAAATTGGTGGTGCATATATGGAATGGACACTTGGGATTGGGATAAATTCTTTGTCTAGCTAGTACGAATGCAAATAAACTTTATATTATTATTTAGGTGCTTGGGAACAGGACAGATTTTGTTTTGAGCAATTTTTTTTTGGATGGGGGGTTGTCTCCAGTTGTGAGTTGAGTTTTTTGTATAATAATTTTTTAACTTCGAGAAAGATTTTAAAGGAAACGTAATTGAGTTATGAACAGTAGAAATAAGAACAAATTTAGGCATCCATGAATGTTAGGAATTTCCTTTTCAATGCTGTTTATGGAAAAGTACATAAAAGTTAGCTTATAAGGAAAAGAAAAACATCCAAGTACCAATTTAATCATTCTTTATTTGCCGCCAAATTACTCTGGTTATATTTCTGTTACAAGTAGTGCGGTTGTTTCATAGACAGCTTCTCTCTATCAAGCTTATTATATAAGCAAGGATATAGAAAAAGTAAAATAGAATTTGATGTATCTCTTTACATCAAATCTAGATTATTTAATAATTTTGTTTTGGTACTTAATACTTTTTTAAATTCATTACAGTAGCTTTGCTGACTCTATTTTAAATGTTAGTTTTCTCATATATATCCTTCATTAAGAAAACATTTTTAATGAGATTTAAGTATTATTGCAATACTTATTGTCATTGATTCTCAAGTATACTTCATCTTATCAACACACAAATATGTCTTTCTGATAACTTAACGGTGAAATTAAACTGCGTATACAAACAAATATACACATAAATAAGGGGACATTATAACATCATCAAGAATATTTCTTGAAGAGAAAGGACTTCTCTTATTGGAATTAGGCACCTAAAAATCCTGTGGTCACTGTCAGAAAAATCCTAATCAATGATTAGAAGGCCATACCAAGACAAAATTGAATTGGCCACAGTGATAAGCAGAATTTCTTGTCTTTTCTTTCTTTTTTACCTATTTTTTGTGCTAAGCTGCTTTTGGCAAACCTAGCACCCTTCACACAAGGGGTGGCCTTCAGGTTTGGAGCTCAAAAGGAAGAAGATTTAATTGCCTTACCAAAGAATTTGTCCATGTATTACGTCATAAGTTTTTATGGATCATTATAATTTGCTTTTAGAATATAAAAATACACTTCAATCTATATAGCCTCGTTACTACTCGAGTAGATTCATATTTCATAATATTGTTTTTGGAAATCACTAATTTCAATGTGAAAAGTACACGGTATGTTCTAAATAATTAAAGATATTTATAATTATATATAAATATTAGCATATATAAAAGTAAGAATGGCGAAAATACTTTATATATAATTTTTGAAAGTTTTGATACCAAGAAGTATATCAATGCCAAAATACTGTAGTGTGTAGAAACATTATAGAGTACTACCACTAGTGATTTTTAACAAGATGTATAGCAACAGCATAATTCTAAAGAAAAATGTGAACTTTTCGAGTGTTCGAGTAGAATCTGCATACAGGCTAGAAAGCTGCATATAGATCAAATATTATTATTATATATATAGATTTGTGACATTATCGTATTTATATTTCACATAGTATTATTATTATTATTATTTTGTTTGTATTTATGTGAAGAATCATATAGCCGAGATTTATACCTTTAAGCCTTATAATTTAAATTGGATGCTCGACAAGTTCCCTTGTTATTTCACTCTCTTTTCCAAAGCAGTCTGGTCCACTAATCACATACCTTGCATTGTCATGATCTTCTGTTCCCTTTTCACACACCTATTCCATCTCACTTTTCCTTTATTATATAAACTCTCCCTTCCAACCCTTTCTTAGGAGTATAGCTTAACCACCTCTAACTATTTCTTTTCTTTTCTTTGTTTCAACCTCATAAAAGTTCTATTTTTGGAGTCATTTTCATTTCCTCAAATGGAGAAAACACAGTTGCGTAGGCAGCTTGCTAACATTAGGCAGTCCCTTTTTGATCAGGTAACTAAATGAGGTTCACCACCTTAAAGATTATTAATTTAACAACATATCTCATAGTTAGGAAATGTTAATTAAGTTTTAGTTCCTACAATGAATGACATTCCCTTCGATTTCATTTGTTATATAGCCTGTATGCTTTTGTTCATATGTGAACTCGAAGAGAAGTGTAAAAAGACTATATACTTGGCTGGCTATTAGTGATCTTTTCAGTTTAGCGTGTTAAGTGTATTATCAAATGCTTCGTTTTGACATCAAATTATGGCTGGCCATTTGTCAGGGATTTCTTGATGAACAGTTTGTGCAGTTAGAGGAACTGCAAGATGATGCTAACCCAAACTTTGTGGAGGAAATTGTTACATTGTACTACAGAGACTCATCCAGACTGATTCTTAGCATAGAGCAAGCACTGTATGCTTCTTTTCGATTTCTTATTTTCTTTTGCTGTTTTCCAAACTTTCACTAAGAAAGTCTTTTTGTGAATTAATCTCCAAAATTTTCATATCAAATGCAGACAAAAGAGCCCTCTGGACTTCAATAAGTTGGATGCCCTTATGCACCAGTTTAAAGGAAGTAGCTCAAGGTAACCCATATATTTTGAACTGGCAAAATTTTAACAATTAAACATAAAAGTCTTTAAAAAATTTAAAAATGTGAAAGAGAGAGGGTGAGGTGGCCATGGATCGGAGTATATACTCTGATGGCACTAATTAAATATAGCCAAAGAAATCTTCCTGTTGAAACAACATTCATGTTCTTTTTGTAATGGGTGCAGTATTGGAGCCAAAAAGGTGAAAGCTGAGTGCACACAGTTGAGGGAATATTGCAAGGCAGGAAGTGGAGAAGGGTAAATATCTATCATACATATCTTTCTTCTTATTCCTTCAACGTGGACGGCTGAGATTGATCGAACATGAATTTGATCCCTTTCCCTGCTCCTCCATTTTAAGTATATCTATATTTTCATTTTCTTGGAAATATATATATCAGTTTTTAAATTAACAAGTATAGTAGAAAGTAAATGGGCTTGAGATGTATGGTTCAGTATTTGCATGCATGCAATGCAAATAATGACAGTAGGAAGGAAAACAATAACATATTATTATTATCGTTTACATCTCATGGTCACTTTTGTTACATGAAGAAAAAGCAACCAACTTTTTCCAACTTGTTCAGTTGGGTCACTATACTGTTCATCACTGTTGATGTTGTCTTATACTAATTAAAGAGATTTTCCTTAAAGTTTTCCATTAAAAATCTGCTTATCACTATAAAAAGTAAGCTTTGTTTTCAAAATTTTCTTAAAAAGTGATTTTGACAAATTTTCCATTTCCAAACTTTTTAAAAGGGGTTATTTAAAAACAAATGTAATTCTCGAAGGTATATGTAGTCAACTTGTTTGGGTTGAAAGTCCCGAGTTCCCTTGGTGCTAATTGAGACAATTTTTGTTTTCCGCTTCCAAACACTTTTTAAGGGTTTAAAGAGTTTGTAGTATCAACTATTTTATTATCATTGGTTAACTATTTACCAAAAACAAATATCTCCTTTTGGGGCAGGGCAGGGGTATACTTGCTAGTTTGTTTAGTAACGTTTTTTTTTCCTTTTTATGAAAACAGATGTATGAGAACATTCCAACAACTGAAGAAAGAATATACAACTCTGAGAAAGAAGCTTGAAGCCTATTTTCAGGTTCTTATAAAAGCTCAGCTCCATTCTTTGGTTTCCTTTGTTACTTTTTCATTCCAATATAGATATAATATAATCTATTTTCTGTAAGCTATGGTAACATCTAAGTTTTGTGGTCTAATCACAGCTCGCAAGACAGGCTGGGCCCATTGAATCTGCCTGTCGGCCCAAGTAATCATGTGGATGACAAATGGACGACAAAGCTTATGTGGGAGGATGTGATTGGAGATCTTTATGTTTCTCTAAATTATGTAGGCTCCAGTTGTGGATTGGAGCAGCCTGTGGGGCTTATAGGTTGCTTTTGTTTTTTGTTTTTTGTTTTTTTTCTTTTTTGGGTTCATGAATGCAATTTCAATTGAAGTTTTGGATCCTTTGTGACCGTTGTTTGGGCCTTCTGATCTTTAACTTAACATATCCATTCTTGGCCCAATTGTTTACTTTGGGCCGTCTAAATTCAAAAGGCCCAAAGCCTGACTCAACTTTTCATATTACCAAAAAAAATGTAGACAGTGCCGTTAAACAATGTAGACTAAGATTTGAACGCCTCAAAACTTAATATATATATATATATATATATATATATATATATATATATATATGCCAAAAAAAAATGTACAGTGCAATCAAACTATTCTCAACTTGATTTTCATTAAAAGTTCGTATTTTGAACCGTCTATAATAATGTTCCATAGCAAATATTTACAATGGATGATACACAACATGTCATTTTTCGTTATTATTTACCTCTAACAACAAAAGTTAAAACAGAAAATGAAATTATACATATTTATGGTTGTTTATAAAGTGGGATTGACAAGGGTGAAACCATATATACACACACGTGATAAATGCTATAAAATTTGAAAGAATGAAAAATCACAAGAACAGGAGAGGAAGACAATGAAAGAAGTAAAATACATGTATCATACCTATTAGTGTATATAAGTTATATCTAATAACAAAATTAATTAGATGAATTTGTAAGGTAGGAAGATTGGAAACGTTTGCATAATTGTCACATTTAGAGTAGCAAGAAACTACTAAAAAGTTGAAAATTTTATTTATTTATTTGACGTTGAAAATTGTGATTAAATATAATTTAGAAAAATAAGAAAGTAAAATAATGGGAAATTGCCAAAAATAGGTTAAAAAAAGAGATTTAAATGAATTTTGGGACAAGTTTTCAGAAGAAAGACTTTTAGGACAATTTGGGTGTGAATAGACAAAAATGCCCTTCCTTAAATTTCCCTCTTCCACGTTGCTTTCCCTTCTCTCCACCATCGATTCCTTCTCTTTCGCGTACGTTCCCTTTCCCTTCTTTTTTCTTTCGTGTAGAACACCTGAACCTACTCCGGCCATCGTCACTTGCCCATCGTCGCTTGCCCATCGTCACTTGCCCATCGTCGCTTGCCCATCGTCGTTTGCCCTTCGTCGCTTGCCCTTCGTCGCTTGCCCTTCGTCGGTCGTTGTCCAGTGCATTTCGTCGCTCCTATTCGGACCATTCAATCAACTTCGAGCGTTTTATTTAGGTGAGTTTCATGTCTAACCGATTTTCAATTTATCTGCTGTAAGTAAATGTTTGTTAAGGTATTTGGTGCTATTTTCATCCGTAATTGTCTGGTTTTTGGAATTGGACTTATTTGCCGTAAATTAGTTTAGTCAAATTTTGGTTTTAGGTTCTTAGAAAGTTCAATGTTCAATGGGTAGTGAAAAATGAATTGAACTAGATTTAGTTGGATCAAATAGAGGAGGAGTAAGCAATAGGAATAGAAGGAATGAAGGTTTTTTTTTTATCTCGCACGTTTTTTTTTTAATCTCGCACCTATCTCGCACGTATCTCGCACGTTCCAAACTTTCACTATTTATTTCAAAATCAACTTGGTACACCTCCTAATCCATTTAGAGCTATTCTTTGCATGTTTAGTAACTCTCTTAGGCCCTCATGCTTTATCTCGCACGTATCTCGCACGTATCTCGCACGTTCCGAACTTTCACTATTTATTTCAAAATCAACTTGGTACACCTCCTAATCCATTTACAGCTATTCTTTGCATGTTTAGTAACTCTCTTAGGCCCTCATGCTTTATCTCGCACGTATCTCGCACGTATCTCGCACGTTCCGAACTTTCACTATTTATTTCAAAATCAACTTGGTACACCTCCTAATCCATTTACAGCTATTCTTTGCATGTTTAGTAACTCTCTTAGGCCCTCATGCTTTATCTCGCACGTATCTCGCACGTATCTCGCACACATCTCGCACGTTCCAAACTTCCACTATTTATTTCAAAATCAAATTGGTACACCTCCTAATTCATTTCTTTACATCTTGCACGCATTTTGTAGGTTCTTAAGTTCAAATCAATTTTTGAAGATACAAAAGTACTTAAGGTAGTTTAAGGATGGCACATGTTCGAATTTTAGTGCGTCACGGTGGTGAATGGGAAAGTGGATCCAAAATTATGGAAGGAATACTTGCAATGGAAAAGATCAAGAAAAACAACCCATGAAGAATGGAAAGTAGTCTCCACAACCAGAAAGAAAGACTTTTTCAGACAGCTTGAAGAAAACACATGGGTACATGGAGACGTAAGTACTCTTCCCAAACGATCGCTTATATTTGATAGACGATCGCTTCTATTAACTAAACGATCGCTTCTATTAACTAAACGATCGTTAAGTTAATATTACACGATCGCTTACTACGTAAACGATCACATGTACATTTCTTATGCGATCGCTTATCCTCTCCTTTCATTCATTAAACGATCGTTTATTTTTTCTTTGTAGACATTGGATTTGCTATTAGCCCACTTGCAGAATAAAATGTTGCATCTCAAGCACCATTGCAAGCGTTCTTTTAGAATATTACATTCCTCTTTTCTGGTAAGTTGTTATTCTTTAATTTTTTTTTTTGTATACAAGTTAAACTGCATCATTATATTCTGATTAAATTTTGACTTGTTCTTGAAGACTGGAATCAATAAACCAGACTGCATTGTTTGGAACCACATTTTTGATACTCATCTGGTGACACCAGATAATACGAAAGCTGAATGGACAGACCCAACAGCACACCTAACTATATGGACAGAAAAAGATGTCGAATACTATTTCAACACTGCTGTTGGTGATTACAACGACATACCAGGGTGGGGAGATGTCAACTACGTGATTACCTGCATCAACATAAAAGAACACTGGTTGGCTATTGCAGCTGATATGAGAAAATGCAGGATCTACGTGTTCGACTCAATGCCAAATTATGTTGAGCAGAAACTTGTTGATGAAGCTCTTCAAATGCCTGCACGATGCATTGCCTCACTCGCGATTTCAATTGGAGTCAACCTCCATTCAGATCGTTTCACATATGGCCCTTGGCCAATACGCAGATCGAAGGCCACATTACAGAAAGGGCGTTCATTGGATTGTGGAATTTTCTGTACCAAATTTGTTGAATGCCTTGTAACTGCTAGTGACCTTGGTTGTCTAACTGTGCCAAACATGAAACTGTTTAGACAACAATATGTGCTGGAACTTTGGGCCAATAAATACTTTTGCTAAATAAAAAAATATATATTCGTTCTTGTACTTTTCAGTTAATATTTGTATTCGTTTATATAATTTTTTTATGTAATTTTTATAGAGAGAATAACATATTATAATTTTAAACTTTGTTATAAAATAAATACTTTGTGATATTTTCAATTAAACGCGACCAAAATTGAGAAAGAATATTTGAGTTAATATTTGTATTCGTTTAGATACATATCACAAAATATTCGTGTAGAGAAATACTCATCGCGCACATATGTATAAACGATCTTCTTAATAAACGATGTCTAAACGATCTTCTTAATAAACGTCAAAATATTAAGCGATCGTTTAGTAAAGTCTAAACGATCGTTTGGTAAAGTCTAAACGATCGTTTGGTAAGTGTAAACGATCTTCTTAATAAACGATGTCTAAACGATCTTCTTAATAAACGTCAAAATATTAAACGATCGTTTAGTAAAGTCTAAACGATCGTTTGGTAAAGTCTAAACGATCGTTTGGTACAGTCTAAACGATCGTTTGGTAAAGTCTAAACGATATTCTTAAAATCATAAAAAAATTCAGCGATCGTTTAGCTACAAGTAGTTTTGCAACATAGAGAATAATCGATACTACTAATTGAAATGTCAATTGATACTAATTGAAATGCAACATACACAATAATCGAACAGCCAATTGATACTTGTGATTTATGTTAATATTTCAATACATAGGAGTGTTGGTCCATACTTGAAATGCTAATTGTTTTCTAAAGTATGACATGTTTTCTTGACATAATGTATCTAAACCATTGGCGAGTCAAACACCTGGCTTATAGTTTGGGACTTTGGTGATTGTTGGCACACCCACCTCAGCATTCGTGGTATGGCATGATCGTTTACTTTATCTACACCACATCCAATGATGGTTGGTATAGACTCATATGCCCAAACCTATTCCACATTTGACAAACAAGTTTACAAAGTGCCACAAAATATATATAGATATATAAACAAGTGGTTATACAATCGTTTGAAAACAACTATACGATCATTTAACATCATTAAACGATCGTTAAAAAACAACTATACGATCGTTTAACATAACTAAACGATCGTTAAAACAACAACTAAGCGATCGTTTAAAAGAACTAAACGATCGTTTAAATAACTAAACGATCGTTTAAAATAACTAAACGATCGTTTGTTTCAAATAACTAAACGATCTTTTTAAAGTTATGAAGTAAGAAGTAAGAAGTCACATACCTGTAATGCATGCGGAAATCCATTGATAGTATATTTTTTTGTCTGTGTTGATTTCTTCTTTCCCTTGGCATATTGCTTGTCCAAGGCTCTTTTCAATGCACTTAGCGTGCGTACAAAAACAATCCGACCCCAATCATAATTATTAAATGAATTCCAATCATCAGCAATCTTGAAAAAACCAATGTCCACTTTGGTTCGCCTATCTTTTCCCAACAAAGATATCTCTATAAAGTAGACTAAAGCTAATTTGACGATATCATCGTCATCACCCTCGTATTCCAAAAATATATCTTCTAAGTCGCTAACGTAAACACAGTCCTTGTCTTTGAAAAACTTCTCCAACAGTCGACTATTCCCACCCAACTGAATATAGTCCTCTTTAGGACCCCATAGTCCAGTTACGATGTTAAACTCTCTCCTACCGAAAGTACAAACAACGCCCCCTAGTAAGAAACTTATAGAATCCTTTCCTTCATCTTCCACCTCCCTTAACAGTAAGTAGTGGATGAGTGGCCCATTAAAGACAATATTTAGGTCCAAAAAGTGCCCAAACTTTGTTTTCCTAAATAAGGCTAATTGATCGGGTTTGAGTTTGGCCTTAATATTATGTGTTGTCTTTTCCAAATGAGACAAACAGCTTACTAGGGAATAAAAATGATGGGAAGGATTAATCTTGTAGAAGGGTACGTCGGTCGATGTTGAAGTCGATGTCATGATTCAAGCCTGAAGAAAAAGCAAATTCCAGCAAATATATTGAAAATGGGTTACAGATAAAACTCACTGAAATAAGAGAACACGCTCAAAGTTGATTCTTAGGTTCGAAAAGGAGAAGCGACGAAATGCACTGGAGGACCGACGACAGACGAACAGTCGGAGTATCTTCGAAGAGCAGAGCGGGAAATTTCAAAAGCGAAAGAAAGGAGATGTTTTTTTTTTTACTTCAGGTGTTCTATGCGAAAGAGAAGGGAAAGCGAACGTGGGTAGGCGAAACAATCAATAGAGAGCGATAGAAATTTAATGAAGGGCATTTTTGTCTATTCACACCCAAATTGTCCTAAAAGTCTTTCTTTTGAAAACTTGTCCCAAAATTCATTTAAATCTCTTTTTTTAACCTATTTTTGGCAATTTCCCTAAAATAATTATGGGAAAAGAAATTAGAATTAAAATGAGAAAGATAAAAGGTGAACGGAATAATGCGACGACTGATCTGAAAAGGAATGACGTAATAGATAGGTGGGAGAGATCCACGAAGGCCGCCTCCTCCGTTTGCAAACTCAAACCTCTTTCTCGTCTATTCTCCGACTAAACTTTTTCTTTTTCTTTTTTTCTTCTTCTTTGTACTCTCCCAATCACTTCTACTTCTTCTTCTTCTGCTTCGGACTTTTCTTTATTTCCTTCTTCTTCTTCTTCTTCTTCTTCTGCTAGGGTTTCCTCCGTTATCGATCTTCATTTCCTCAACAAACTATTTCCATTGCTGCTTCTTCTACATGCCTTCATAGGGTTTTCTAGATATCTTCTTTTGTTAGAAGGTTCCTTTCTTATATATATATATATGATTGGCCCGGAAATCTGACTCAACTTCAACGCCACTTTTCTGTCCTTGAGGGTTCTGTTTGGTCGACTTCTTTTTGGGGGAGATATACTCATGGCTTCTTACCGGCCATATCCTCCTCAATCGTCTTTCGGTTCTGCCCCAGCTCAGAACTCCATTCCACCTCCACCATCCCAATCTGCTTCCGCCTCTTCCCAACAGCGAGGAGGAGCTACTACTCAATATAATCAGAACTGGGGTGCTTATGCCGGCGATGCCTCTGTGCCTCCTGCTCCTTCTTCATCCTATCCCCAAAATTACAACAACCAACTTCATCAAACTTCTAATTACCACCATCAACAGTATGGTACTCCCAGAACCCAACACCCTCCACCTCCTCCTCCTCACCAGTCCTATCCTTATGCACCTCAACCACCGCCCCCTCCTCCTCCCGATTCTTCCTATCCACCGCCTCCACCCCCACCAGCGCCTTCACAACCTCCTAATCTTTACTATCCCTCTTCACAGTATTCCCAGGGTAATCAAAACCAGCAGTCAATGCAGCCACCACCTCCGCCCTCATCTCCACCACCGAGTTCTTCAATCCCCCCACCTCCACCCCCAAATTCTCCACCACCTCCATCAGCTTCTCAGCAAAAAGCAGAGGGTAAAAACATGGGAGCACACGAACGTGATAAAGGAGTTTCCAAGGATCCCTCATATGGCAGGCGTGATCGTGAAAATTCAAATCATGATAAACACCAGAAGCATTCTGGTCCCCCAATGCCTCCCAAGAAAGCAAACGGTCCTTCAGGGAGAATGGAGACAGATGATGAGAAAAAACTGAGGAAGAAGAGAGAGTTCGAAAAACAAAGGCAAGATGAGAGGCACAGACACCATCTAAAAGAATCCCAAAACACTATACTGCAAAAGACCCAGATGTTATCTACTGGGAAGGTGCATGGATCAATTGTAGGATCCCGAATGGGGGAAAGGAAGGCCACTCCTTTTCTTAGTGGGGAGAGAATAGAAAATAGGTTGAAGAAGCCAACCACATTTTTGTGCAAGTTGAAGTGAGTATGTAGATATTTTTCATTGTTATGATCTGGTTTTAGTCTTGTCTATAATTGTTGACGTTTACGAAGTATTCTTTGAATGAGTGAATGAGCTGAATGCTCAGTTAAAATTTATTCCTTGTATTGTTATTATTTTCATTGTCATAATTTTCTCACCGTCCTTTTTCCCAGGGGATCGTTTTTAGTTTCAATCTATGGATTAATGTTCTGTAATAGTCTTCAAAAACCCCAACTAATTAATGTCCCTACCAATGTTTTCTGGTAGAAATAACATTTCATGCTTCTTCTCTTATCGATGTTAGTTGATTTTTATTTTCTTATGGCTAATTATATTGTACTTCGACTTCCATGCATTTCAAAGATTCCGCAACGAGCTTCCAGATACAAGTGCTCAGCCGAAGCTCATGTCACTACGGAAAGAGAAAGATCAGTATGTATTCTATTCTTTTCCTTCCAAAGTTTGCATAGGTGTGCAACTTGTGCTGATACGTGAGGTGCTTCTCCATTTTTTGTTCTTTTCATCCCTTCATACTGCCCCTCATTTTGCTGGATACTATTATGTAATTTTGACGATCTAGAATTATTTGTCGCAGTACAAAAATTATCCTTCTTGTGATAGTTATTAACAACTGAAATTGTAGATATTAAGTGAAACGTCTTTTGCTAGACAAAAAGGGAATTGATGAAGGTAAGCCAGAGCACTAGTCGTAATATTGAGAACTCAGAAAGCTAAAGTTGGATGTATTTGCTTATAATTGTTCACCTAGACAGACAACCTTACTTGAATAGGATCAGTTTTATAGGTTGTAGAACCATTTCCTGTAGTACTAAAAATGTTTGCCTAGATAGAGTCTTTTATCCGAAATTGGAAAAAAAATGTAGTTTAGGAACTTGTGACAGCTTAGCTCTCGTAATTATCCTTCTATGCAAACCATTACTTGAAAGACGTAAAGGGATGCTATGTCAGATGTGTATTAGCATTTAAGATTGGTCGTCACCTTATTGTGTAAAAAAATGGTTTGAATTACCGCTATGTTTAGGTTGTATTGGTTGTTTCCCTTGAAATTATTAATTTCTTGGTATTACGGTCCTTTTTCTCTTTTATTATCTTATCAATAGGTTTGACTTAAATAATAAGAGGTGGCATCTTCTATTTTTTTGGGATGTTGCAGCTATACAAGATATACAATCACATCACTAGAGAAAACCTACAAACCTCAGCTTTATGTTGAGCCAGATCTTGGAATTCCTCTCGATTTGCTTGACCTCAGTGTATACAAGTATGGATCCTATAAATATTTTCTTTATAACGTGACTATTTTTTGTTTGTCGTTATTCTAACTTTTCTCTTTGCATATGCTTACTAGCCCTCCTAGTGTTAGAGTGCCCCTTGCTCCTGAAGATGAGGAATTATTACGTGATGATGTATTGAAAACTCCAGTTAAAAAGGATGGTGGTATAAAAAGAAAAGAGCGTCCCACTGATAAAGGTGTTGCCTGGCTTGTTAAGACACAGTACATCTCTCCTCTCAGCATTGAATCCACGAAGCAGGTATTGTTATTGAGGTTTTATCATACAAATAATTATGTTGCAGTTGTATCAGTGCTAACAAGGATTGCATCTGCAGTCTTTGACTGAAAAACAGGCAAAAGAACTGCGAGAAATGAAGGGTGGACGCAATATTCTTGAGAACCTCAATAATAGGTTTGTCTTTTACCTTCAAAAGAAGGAAAAAAAAACCTAGGCTATATGTGGTGTGATTATACTTTACTGAGTGATCTTTATATTTTCCAGGGAAAGACAAATTAAGGAAATTGAGGCATCATTTGAGGCATGCAAGTCACGCCCTATTCACGCCACTAATAAGAATTTATATCCTGTTGAGGTTTTACCTCTTCTACCTGATTTTGATAGGTACAAAATAATTCAATCCTTGATTTTGGATTTGGTAAATAAAATAATAGATTTATCATAGTACATTAGTGCAAGAATTTTGTGTCAGCTCCTCTTCAAGGCTGCAATACAACGTTAGGATTTAAATTGCAATTAGGGCGCATTCCTTCCTCTCCTTTTGGCACTGGATATTTTCGTGTAGGATCACTTTTCAATAAAATTTGATTGCTAGCAACAATATAATCTTTGACGATAGTCCTACAAGTTACATCATGTGCCGGCACATCTAAATTTTGACATTCCTATGACTTGCAACAATTGGATGAAGTCTGGAGGCAGTGTGCCTTATATCACATTCGTCAATGAAGTACTTTCTTATTCAAAAGAATATTGTTATTGCATCAGGTATGATGATCCATTTGTTGTGGTAGCGTTTGATAGCGCTCCCACAGCTGATTCAGAGACTTTCAATAAGTTAGACCAATCCATTCGTGACGCTCATGAATCGCAGGTCAGTTTTGAGGTTATTTATACTTCAAATATATTATTGAAAGGCTGATTGCTAAAGTTCATTTCATTAACTCATATATTAGTCTTTTTCTTACCACTAAAGAAGATATTGGTTTTAGTTTTAATCTTGGCTCTTTGTTTGAGTAGAATTTGTGGATTAGATTAGGTAGGCTAGGAAGTATTTCGGGCTTAATCCATATGTTCAAGTTGGGAACGGGCCAACTGCAACAACCCTAGGTTAGTGATGATCCCTACTTGCTTGAATTGGTAAGGTCGATTATTTAGAAAAATTCTTTAAAAAAATATAGTGAGATAATACAGTAGTTTTCTGAAGCAATAACTAAGGGCCCGTTTGGTAACGTTTCTGTTCCTTGTTTCTGTTTTCATTTTTCAAGAAATGGAGGTGTTTGGTAACGTTCCCGTTCCCTGGTCCTTAAATAAAGGAGAAACGTTTCCCATTTTTAGAAAAAATTATTTGGAACAAAAAAAAAGTAGTTTCTCCCGTTCCGTTCCTCAATTATTTCTATTGGTTTCCTTTTCCTTTTCTCAATTATTTCTATTGGTTTCCTTTTCCTTTTCTCAATTTATTTCTATTTGTTTCCTTTACCTTTTTTCAATTATTTTATTGATTTCTTCTTCCTTTTTCTTAATTATTTTTATTGGTTTTCTTTTCATTTTTCTCAATACTTTTTTGTTTCCTTTTCCTTTTCCATTTTACTCTTCACTTAATTTTCTTTTTATTCCTATCCACGTGGCGACTCTTCCTCTTCAATAGACTCTCCATGCGATTTCCTTTTCGCCAAACTCTCCACGTGATTTATTTTTCGACACTCTTCCTCTTCGCCAGATCCATGATTTTCGTCTGGGTTTTCGTTGTGGGTTTTTGCCGCCTCTCACCGTCTTCGTCTACAAGTTGGACACTTCCTATTTGCCGGACTCTTCCTCTTTGTCGGATCCGTAGTTTTTGTTGGACTCTTTGTTCGGATAAAATAAAAAATAAATATCAAAGAAAACTAGGAAACAAGAAATAGTTATCGAACATATTTTTTGTTTTTGTTTTTTTTCAAGAAACAAGAAATAGAAATAGATATCAAACACATTCCTGTTTCGTGTTCTTAAAAAAGAAGAAACATGAAACAGGGAATGGGAACGTTAACAAACGGGCCCTAAGTTATTTAACTTGCCCCTTTGGGGACTTCCTATAGACTTGAACGGTTATTATGTTGTGTTACTCAATGCCTTTAGACTTGAACGGTTATTTTCTCGAAATTACTGGCGAGTAAGAAAACTTGAGAAACCATCGAGTGGAAATGGAATTAGTTTTAAAAGGTACATATGTAACTAGTTTTCATAATACGGACTGTCTGTCATCAGAGTTATTTATTATAATTTGAGTAAGTCCTAATCTTGGTACCATACCAAATTACCAATGATCAGTTTACTTTTCAGATACAAGTTTATAACATATTTATGAACTTCCTTGATCAGTTAATAAAACTTTTCTATTTGGTGCAGTACATTTTTTTGATAAGAATTTCCAACTGAGGATAGGGGAGGATTGTTAACCTGCAGTATGAAGTAGTTCTAACCCTGCTTGTTGATCCTTTTCAGGCGATAATGAAAAGCTATATGGCAACAGGCTCAGATCCCTCAAAACCTGAAAAATTTCTTGCGTACATGGTTCCCTCTCCAGATGAGGTTGGTGGTCAATGTATTATATATTTTAATTTTATTACTTTTCATTGGAATTTTAGTTTTACGTTTTTCCTATCTTGCCAAAAGCCAAAGAGAAATGAAGTCCGTAGCATTCTTAGCTCCCTTCGCTATTCCAAGAACAAATGGAAGATCTAAAACATAGCTTAATCTACTAGGCCAAGATTAACAGCACCTACACCTTGTGTTTACATTCCTTTTTATGAAATATCTCTACTTGAACCTCTCTCTCTCACACACACACACTCCTATATGAAGCAAAATCAATAAATAAGTATCATTCCTATTTGGAGCAAGACGTGTTTATTCTCTTTTTTTGATTCAGCTATCAAAGGATATTTACGATGAGCAAGAAGATGTCTCATATTCCTGGGTTCGTGAGTACCATTGGGATGTAAGTGCAGACATTTTTAATTAGTGTACAACAATAAGTTAGAATTTTGACTGCATGCTTCGTGAGCTTTCTGATGACACTTATGGCAGGTACGGGGTGATAATGTGGATGACCCCACTACATATCTCGTTTCATTTGATGATTCAGAAGCTCGTTATGTGGTATTCATCTCTTTTCTATCTTTTTATAATTCTTTGGACTTCACATATGTATTGATGGGCTTGTTCTTGGTTTAGAAATTTACTCGTCTACTAAATTTCAATTGTAGCCACTTCCTACAAAGCTTGTTCTTAGAAAAAAAAGGGCTAAAGAAGGGAGATCCAGTGATGAGGTTGAACATTTTCCAGCACCTGCAAGAGTGACCGTAAGGAGAAGACCAACTGTAGCTACTTTGGAAGTGAAGGATCCTGGGGTATAGTCTAAAGTTTATGAAGTTCAATTAGTATTACCCATGTTTATGGTTATTGGCGATTTTTTTAACTTTGCTGCTTTCAGATTTACTCGAATTCGAAAAGAGGATCAGATATTGAAGATGGTATCGGAAGATTGCATAAACATGATAGACACCACCAAGACATGGATCAATACAGTGGAGCTGAAGACGAGATGTCTGATTGATTAATAACATTTTGGTACAACCAATTAATTTGGCTTCCCATGGATTATCTTCCAAATTCAAACGCAGCTGGGAGTCGGCCCAATTTTCCCTTTTTTACCACCAGATGTTGATGGTGCTTTATTGAGTGTGAACGTTAATGATCTATTGCTACGCTAACTTTAGCACTTGTTTTCATTATTAAATTTCTTAATTTAATCTGTATAGTTTCTTACCGACACGGCAGGAAAAATGAAATCGGATAGAAGACTCTACATTAGATACTCCCTTTTTCCAGAAAATTTGATGTAATGATCTTATAATGATTCTTTTATATGGGTAAACAATTATCTCGTGTGATGCATGTTACAATGATCTTGTACACGTCTTTGATAATAAGATTGCATTATTTTAGTGATCATAAATTTCCATTTCCCATCTTTGTATTTCTGTTACTGCATCAAAAGTCCTTCAAATTATATGAGCGCATAATGAATCAACTATAACAGTTTTTCTTTAACAAATTATGTTTACAGTTTTTTCCTTGTAAAAAAAAAAAAGAATCAACTAGCTGTTCAAGAAAGAGAGCTGGACTAGTACATGTACATTACATTGAAATTATGTAAAAGTAGACAATATACACTAAATTTGGTAACTTCAAATGTGCTACAATGTGCTACGCTGCCAACCTTGCAAAGGAAAATTGCTCGCAGTGGACCATTAGAAATGAAGACTTCTTGATGCAATTGATGCCCTGTTGGTAAAATTATAACATGAATTTAGTACCTTCACCTAGTAACACCAGTAAAGTGCTATAGAATCATAAACACGTCATGGAGCACTGACCATGCTTGTCGGCATCTGACAGCTTCCTGTCGAACAGCTCTCTTTGGATCATCAAGAGCTTTAGATATTGTGTGCAGTACCTGAAAACGGCAGAACAGTTTTGAAACATCATAAGCAGGATTAATCGCAGTGTCCCAGATAAATGATTGCAAGGAACAACCATCTGAATACCTGTCTTCTCATGGGGTATATCCTTGCATGGGGCAGTTCAGACACAGCGACAAGGCACTGAATTGCAGTTTCTCGTACGAGCTGGATAATGCATGTGCTTCAGGTTTTAGTACAATAGTGTAATATACCAGCATCATCTCTATAGCAAAAACACAGCCACTAAAAATTATACTAATTGAACTTTGATACCAGCAACTTCGTAGTTCAGCATCAGCGAATAAAAAACCATTAGGTGTTTAAAACTGAGAAAGTTCACACCTCCGGATCATGCAAGGAAAACTAGGTACAAATTGGGGAGAGGACGTTACGTGTGAAAACAAAAGGCAGATAGTGGAAACAGTTGCCTTACTCGAAGTGTTTTATAGAGGACCAAAAAAAATGATTTATATAACAGGAGAATATCAGCAGGCAGGAACCCATCAGAACGACTGCATTGCACTAGACAATAAAATGACGGATCAAGAAAAATACTTCATACCATCATATGAGAAAAGTCAGTTAGTCCAGCTAGGCAATCAACAATTTTATGTGCATTCTCTGTTACAGCTTCCTGTCCTGCAATATGAGGGAAAATTCCTCTTAGAACTGAATGAAGAATTTGTTTAAGTTTGGGGCCTTTGGGTCATGGGACCAAGGCATTGATAGAATAGAAGTTGTTTATTTAAATCCATGGATTCCCGGAAAGGTAAGACCCAATCACGAGTAAAGAATCCCTGGTTATCTCACCAATGCTTTGGCGCTAACTCCTCATCTCCCCTTTCCTTTTTAATTTCAACCGATCTTTACCCTTGCACTAGCACAGTCTATTAAAGATTATACTCATATGCTCTTCAAGTGTCTTTTTGTATAAAGAGAACTTCCGTTGAGGCATTTTTATTATTGATTTCTTCTTTAGTATTATGCTTTCTATAAGACTAGATATCTAAAACATGAGCTATGTACCAAGTGTGTGGTAGACTCGTTGATATTGTGATCAATAAAATTATAGAATAATCACATGTCAGCCAATCCTGGACGCTTCGTAACTGAACTTAACATAAGAGTAACTCACCTGATCACAGAAGGGGCAGACAAACCCTTGTCACTTTGTGGCTCATCGGTTTTCTCCCACTAAAACATTAGAGGCTAATGAAGAAGAGGTTGAATAAATTTTAACACTGGAATCCATTTTCTTCCAATCTAATTCCCCCAGGCAAATAGGACCTGATACTCCGCCACTACTCCGTGAGAGTACTAATTAGGGGTAATTATGTGGTAATCTCTTTATTGATATTGCAACATAGTGATTTTTAGTGTTTACTTGTATTTTCGGTGTTTGGGTATCACTCTAACTCCTTTTCTCCTATACATAACAAAGAATTTGTTAGTGCTAATGAAGTAAGAAAGGAAGGGACTTCAAGGCGTTTGACCGATGCTGAATTCCAAGCGAGGAAAGAAAAAAGACTGCTTTAGGTGTAATGAAAAATATTCAGCGGATCACAAATGTAAGATAAAGGAGTTACGTGAATTGAGAATATTTGTAGTTGTTAACGAAAATGAGAAATATGAGATTATTGAAGAAAAAGAACCCGAAGAGAAAGAACTAGCCACACCGGAGGTAAAAGGAGACGGTACGGCTTATGTTGAGCTATCTATCAACTCTGTAGTAGGCCTAAATGACCCTGGAACAATGAAGGTTAGGGGTAAATTGCAAGAAGAGGAGGCAATAATTTTGATAGATTGTGGAGCCACCCACAATTTTATCTCCGAAATGTTAGTGAAGAGACTGCAATCACCTACCAAGGAGACAGCACATTATGGAGTTATTTTAGGCTCCAGAACAGCTATTCAAGGCAAAGTAATTTGTGAAGCATTGGAGATTCAAAAGGATTGGACTGTGAAGGAAGACAGAAAGTATACACTGTAGAATGGGATGCTGAAGTATAAAAATCGGTTGGTACTGAAAAAGACCTCATCATTAATTCCAGCTGTTCTAAATACTTACCATGATTCGGTTGTTAGGGGCCATTCTGGATTCCTAAGAACCCACAAGAGGTTAGCTGGTGAATTGTACTGGGAAGGTATGAAAGCTTATGTTAAGAAACACTGTGATGAATGCTTAACGTGCCAACAAAATAAGACACTGTCACTATCTCCTACTGGCCTGTTGGTGCCCTTAGAAATTCCACAACAGATTTGGAGTGATATCTCATCATGGAAGGATTACCAAAAGCTAAAGGTTATGAAGTAGTTTTGGTAGTGGTGGATCGTTTAAGCAAATATGACCACTTTTTACCCCTTAAACATCCATATACAGCTAAGGTAGTAGTTGAACTGTTTGTAAAAGAGATAGTTAGACTACACAGATTTCCTATGTCTATTGTCTCGGATAAAGATAAGATTTTCCTTAGTCATTTTTGGAAGGAGATTTCAGAATCTCTAGTACTAAAGTGAATAAAAGCACCATATTATCCTCAATCCGACGGCCAAACTGAAGTGGTGGTGAATAGAGGGCTGGAGACGTATCTTAGATGTTTTTGCAGTGAAAAGCCTAAGGAATGGGTGCTTGGTTACCTGGGCTGAATTTTGGTATAATACCACATTTCAAAAAGCCTTGGGCGTAACCCCTTTTCAAGTGGTGTAGGGGCAGAAACCTCCTTCTCTGTTATCATATGGTGACGGTGATACTTCTAACTCTACGTTGGATGAACAGTTGAGGGAAATGGATATTGTTTTGGCAGCATTGCGTGAACATCTTCTTTTGGCCCAATAGCAAATGAAATAGTATGGAGACCGCAAGAGAAGGAACGTAGAATATCAGGTTGGTGAGTTAGTTTTCTTGAAAATCAGGCCCTACAGACAGTTGACATTAAGGAGAAAAAGGAATGAGAAGCTTTCTCCAAAATATTTTGGGCCTTATAAGATCTTAGAGAAAGTTGGTTCAGTGGCTTATAAGCTAGATCTACTAGTAAATACTTCCATCCATCCTATTTTCCATGTCTCACAACTGAAGAAATCTGTGGGAGAGCATTTGAATGTGCATCCCACTACACAGTATGTAAATGAAAATTTTGAATGGAAGGCTCAAACTGAAGAAATCCTTGGGTATCAAAAAAACAAAGTTGGAAGTTAAGAAGGGCTACCGAGGCATGAAGCTTTTTGGGAGAGCTTTGAAGATATGCAACGGCTTTACCCTAATCTTCACCTTGAGGACAAGGTGAATTTAGAGAAGGGAAGTAATGTTAGACCACCTATTAGATTTCATTACAGTAGGAGGAAAAAGGAGAAGTCCCAAGTGTAACACATGTGTAAATGAGTCTTAAAGTCTGTTAGTGGGGATTATAAATAGTGGTTGGTTTAGGCAGGAAAGTGAGTATCTTTGAGAGAAGTTTAGCTGGTTACTTCTTGAGAGAAGAAGAACAAGGAGATCGTATCATGAATTGAGAGTTTATCAATTCATCACTCTATAAGAGATCACATTCATACTTGAATAAAGTGTAAATTCTATACCAAAGGTAGAGTTTTATCAAATTTCAAATCACAATAGGATCCATAAGTCTCAATTGTGGTCTATTTAGACACTCTTATCAGAGGAAAATCGGCCGTGCCTCAGTATCATCTAAAAGATGTAATTGCCGGCCAATTAGTACTAGTATCAAATACAAAGCTAACATGTTAATCTGCAAAATAGAATAAAGTTACGCAACAATTAATGAAAAAGAAATACTGAATCATGGAAATAGATCAGAATCTTACCATTTTTATCCATCAATATCCCAGATAAAACAAGGAGGAGGCTATAAACTACATCCTTATTTATGCCGTTCACACTTAATGTTAACAACCCATCCAAAAGCATAGGAATAAACTGCAAAAATTAATATGTTGCTATAAACTATATGGTTTTTGTATAAAAAAGCCTGAACTGCAACAATAGCACAAATAAAACCCAGAAACAACTTTTTGTTTACATTAAAGCTAACCTTCTTTGCATCAGTCAATAAAGCAGTGAGTGGAGTATCAGATATAACATGTGCATATGCCTGGTACAACATATATCTGCAATACAAAGCGGCATATCAGAACATAGCTGCCAAAATTTCCCTTCGGCTAGCATCCAAGCAGTGTTAAAGCACGGTTATAGTAAATACTCCAAACAAGTATTTTCATGCACATTTCTTACTCCAATGTTAATAAACACCCCAGCCCAAGTTGAAGTCCAATTCAACTTTCATGAACACAAACAAACAAATGGTTTCAGCAGAAATAACCTAAATTATACATTTGCAGGAATAAGCTAGACTGCATAATGATCATTCTGTTAGGCTCCCTTTCCACCTACAACAATATTAACCAAACAGCACACACAATACACTAATACTCCAGCAGAATTCACAGAGAATTATATATAAAAGGAGAGTTAAGCTGTAGTTATATTGATATATGGATAATAGTTCACCAGCCACAAAAGATTAACAAAACCAACAAGAAACTCAGCCAAATGAGAGGGCTATACTCTCCACCATGAACTATGTTCACTCCAAAATGCCCAACGATCAACATCCCCAACCCTAATACAAAAAGCTCCTATATATATTCCTAATATTCTTATGCTCCTGCTGCCATGTGTCATGAGGACCACTGGCCATCCTAACTACCAAGCTGTCTGGGTGGAATTCCCCTTTTTACCCCTTCTCTTGTAAACTTGAGTGATTGGAGGCCTAGCAATACCCCCATGGAGAAGAGCCACCTTGTCCTCAAGGTGGAAATTTGGAAATTGATGTCGAAGCATCGCGTAGGACTCCCACGTTGCCTCATGGCTTGGTTGGTCTTTCCATTGCACCAAATATTTCCAATCACGTTCGGCCTCGTTCCAGCGGCGTTGGATCACGTTTTCCGGTTCCAACACTAACTCCATTTGGTCATTTATCATTGTGACGTCCGGATAAACTGGATGTTTGTCTCCTACTGCTTTCTTAAGTTGCGATACATGGAAGAGGGGATGTATTTTAGCAGTTTCTGGAAGGTCCAGCAGGTAGGCGACCTCTCCTACTCGTCCCAACACCGTATATGGTCCAAAATACCTTGGTGATAATTTCTCACAGCGTTTTTTCGCTACTGACTGCTGTCTATAAGGCTGCAATTTTAAGTATACCCTGTCCCCAATGTCAAACACCACGTCCCGACGATGGATATTGGCAAATTTCTTCATTCTTTCTTGGGCGTGCTGTAAATGTCGCTTCAACACTTTCAACATCTCATCTCGAGATTGCAACTGCTGCTCCACCGAATCATTCGGCGTTGTCCCGGTTTGACCATACGAAATGATGGGAGGAGGAGGCTGACCATAAACTACCGCATAAGGGGTATTTTTGATGGACGATTGGTAATTTGTATTGTACCAATATTCAGCCCATGCCACCTTATCACTCCACGACTTTTGCTTTTCTTGGCACAAACATCTTAAATAAAGTTCCAAGCATTTGTTCACTACCTCCGTTTGTCCATCAGTTTGGGGATGGTATGCCGTGCTCCGTTTTAGTTGAGTCCCTTGTAAACGGAATAACTCTTGCCAAAAGTGGCTTAAAAAGACTCGGTCACGGTCGGATACTATCGAGCGAGGATATCCATGGAGGCGCACTACCTCTTTGATGAACACCAAAGCCACTACTTTAGCCGAAAATGGGTGACCCAAGGTAATAAAGTGAGCATATTTGCTTAGGCGATCAACTACCACCAATATCGTGTCAAATCCCTTGGAACGTGGGAGGCCCTCCACAAAATCCATGGAAATATCTTCCCAAATACGGTAAGGAATAGGGAGAGGTTGTAACAGTCCGGCCGGAGATAATGCTTGGACCTTGTTTTGCTGGAAAACATGGCAGTGATCCACATATTGTTTGATGTCCTTTTCCATCCCGTCCCAAAACAATTCAGCTGCTATCCTTTTGTAAGTGCGTAGCTGTCCGGAATGTCCCCCAAGGACCGAATCATGGAAAGTGTGTAATATAGTCGGGATGAAGCTCGAAGTTCTCGAAATAACTAATCAGCTCCTATAAAACAGCTTACCTTGGCGAACCGTATATCGGGGGACACAGTCCGGATCCGCCACAATTCTATCAAATATGGCCTTCAATTTTTCATCCGCTTGTACCTCTTTTTCGATCACTGTAATGTCCAGCAAGGAGGGGACAGTAATGGCATTTAACTCAGCCTCAAATGGCATACGGGACAAGGCGTTCGCAGCTTTGTTTTCGGGTCCAGCTCTATAGCGTATTTCAAAGTCAAATCCGATCAGCTTCATCAGCCACTTTTGCACACCGGGTATTATGTCTCTTTGCTCCAGAAATATGTCTCAACGCTTTCTGATCAGTATATACCACAAATCGATGCCCCAAAAGGTAATGCCGCCATTTTTCCACAGCCAATACTATGGCCATCAACTCCCTTTCGTAAACAGATTTTTCTCGGGCCGTTTCTGATAGTTTTTGGCTGAAATACGCGATTGGCCTTTTGTTCTGCGCTAACACAGCCCCTAACCCGATACCTGATGCGTCGGTTTCCACTTCAAAGGGCAGCTGAAAGTCAGTAATGCTAGCACGGGAAGTGTTACCATGGCTCTTTTAAGTTGTTCAAATGCTTTCGTTGCCTCTTCCGACCAACGGAAATTATTCTTCTTGGTTAGCTTCGTGATTGGTGTAGCAATGGCGCCATAATTTGCCACAAACCGACGGTAATACCCAGTCAGCCCTAAGAAACCCCGAAGCTCCCGTATATTCTTCGGTATTGGCCACTCTATCATGGCCTTAATCTTCTCCTGATCAGCTTCCACTCCCTTGGCCGACACCCAATGGCCTAAGTACTCGATTCGGTCCTTCGCAAAATGACATTTCTGCCGGTTAGCAAAGGGGCAATGCTGTCTCAATAGCTAAAACACCATAGTCAGATGCTCTAGATGTGTTTCCACGTCCCTGCTGTACACCAGAGTGTCGTCAAAAAATACCAGCAAAAACTTGCGTAAATAAGGTCGAAAAACCTGATTCATCAATGCTTGGAATGTTACAGGCGCATTGGTGACGCTGAAGGGCATGACTAAGAACTCGTAATGACCCTCATGTGTTCTGAAAGCTGTCTTGCTTACATCTTCATCCCGTACCCGGATTTCAAGTCTATTTTAGAGAAAATACTCGCTCCACTTAACTCATCAATCATGGGAATAGGGAACTTATCCGGTACCGTTGCTCGGTTTAAAACGCGATAGTCGACGCAGAACCGCCATCCCTGATCCTTCTTTTTTACCAAGATAATCGGGCTGGAAAACGGGCTGGTGCTAGGTCGTATAATTCCTGAAGCCAGCATGTCATTCACCAATCTTTCAATCTCGTTTTTCTGGGCATGTGGGTAGCGATATGGTCTCACGTTAATGGGATCCGTACCTTCTTTCAACTGGATCCTATTGTCGATTCGTCGCATCGGGGGCAGACCGTCGGGCATTTCAAATACATCACTGAATTCCTGCTGTAGCTGTGCAAATTCTGGTTGATAGTCTTCCATAGCATCTGTCACTACTAATTCCCGGTCTGCCTTGGGAATGCCCATGGCTCTGAAGTTAACTAGAAATCCCTGATCATCCGATTGCCACGTTTTAACTAACACTTTCAAGGATATCTCCATTCTGGTCAGCGAAGGATCCCCTTTTAGGATTACCTTAGTATCTCCGACAACAAAGGTCATGGTGAGGGCTTTCCAATCCACTGTCATTGCTCCTTGTTTCTGTAGCCACTGCATCCCCAACACCATATCGATGTTACCCAGTTCCAGCGGCAAGAAATCCTCTACTATGGATATCACCGGCAGACCCACGGTGATACCTTTACACATTCCGCGGCCTTGCACCGCCTTCCCGGATCCCATAATAACTCTGTAATTCGTTGTTTCCGCCATAGGTAATTTTAGATTCTCGACCAGCTTCAGAGAGATGAAATTATGGGTCGCCCCACAATCCACCATGATCACTATTTCTTGGTTCTCCACCGTTCCTTTTAGCTTGAACGTACCCGGTGCAGTCAACCCCATAACGGAGTTCAGGGACAACTCTACCACCGGACTGACTTCCACCATCTCTCCCTCGTACGCACTATCCACCATTTCAACATCTTCTAGATCGTCCGCGACCACACAGAGGCGAAGTTCTTTGTTTTTGCAGCGATGGCCTTTGCTAAATGGTTCGTCGCATCGATAACACAGCCCCTTGTCACGTCGTGCTTGCAGTTCAGAATCCGTCCACCTCCGAAAACCGGTATCCCGTCGTCCGCCCATCCCTGTCGCGCCGTTCTGTGAGTTGTTTGCTTGGTTCAGACTCGCAGGGATCCTCTCGGCCAACGTTACTATTTTAGTCGAAGGGGTTTCCACATTTTTTGGCGCGTGTTTCTGGGCCGATTTAAAATCCTTAGCGTATGGGCCGTGCGAAGCCCTAGCTATCTCTAGTTTTTCTTCCGCTAATCGGGCCGCATCCATCATGTCCTCCAAGCCCACGGCCCGCATTGCAAATACTTCAGTTCTAATAACCGGGTCCAACCCATTCGTGAAGGCCCCTACCAGGACGTCCTCCGCCATTTCCAGTAACGGCGCCGACAGCTCCTCAAAGCGCTGCAAATATTCTCCCACCGATCCCTCCTGTTTTATAGCCAAGAATCGCACGCAACCCGTTCCATATTCTCTATTACGAAAACGGTTGTACATTCTCTCTTTTAACTCTTTCCACGATCGGAAGCGTTTCCTATTCTCCGCCCAACGGAACCAGTACAATCCCTTTCCTTCCATGCTGACTATAGCTATCTTTAACTTCTCCTGCTCATTCAGAAGATGCATCTGAAAATAGTGTTCCGCCCTATAAATCCATCTATCCGGGTCTTCTCCATTAAAAACTGACATCTCCAGTTTTTTAAACTTTATGCAATCTTGCCCTGCCCTCGGTTCTAAACTCAGAGAGGTTTCCCCTTCCTCGTCTCCGTCGACCACATCTTCCGTTCGAATTTTCCGTTTTCCCGTACTCACTCCGGTCAGTTCCGAACTGCTAGGCTGTCTTTGGCGATCCTCATACATTTCGGTTAAGATGGCGTGCATTTTCTCCATCGTCTTCTCTAGGACAGGTATGCGTTGAACCTCTTTTTTGATGGCTTCAATCTCCTTTTCCGACGCATCCAATCGTTCTTCGATTAATTTTTGCGTCATTTTCTTCCACCTCCCCAGGATGTCGAATGGCTCTGATACCAATGTTAGGCTCCCTTTCCACCTACAACAATATTAACCAAACAGCACACACAATACACTAATACTCCAGCAGAATTCACAGAGAATTATATATAAAAGGAGAGTTAAGCTGTAGTTATATTGATATATGGATAATAGTTCACCAGCCACAAAAGATTAACAAAACCAACAAGAAACTCAGCCAAATGAGAGGGCTATACTCTCCACCATGAACTATGTTCACTCCAAAATGCCTAACGATCAACATCCCTAACCCTAATACAAAAAGCTCCTATATATATTCCTAATATTCTTATGCTCCTGCTGCCATGTGTCATGAGGACCACTGGCCATCCTAACTACCAAGCTGTCTAGGTGGAATTCCCCTTTTTACCCCTTCTCTTGTAAACTTGAGTGATTGGAGGCCTAGCACATTCACGAGGTATTTACTAAGATGTTTACTTGATGTCCTAACTGTAAATCTGCATTAACTCTCTAAAGAAGATAATACTTGGTATTATATAAATATTATCATGATCACAATAAACTCAAAATTGCAATCGGTTAGACAAATCTTGCCATGTGATTCGAAAGAATAAACATGTTGGATGATGTATAATTGAATTCGCTTTCACCCATCAACTTAAACTTTTGGTTCAATTGGTGATTTAAGATGGTAGTAGCGTAGTGTGGTCCACGATGGATTGTGTTCAAACCCCTACATTGTTGTTACCATTCCATTTAATATTCATTTTCATCATGAATATTGAATTATGATATATAACTAAATTTGTTGTCACCCATCAATTTAAGCTTTTGGGTCGACTGGTGATTTAAGAAAACCAAACCCTAGTTCCAAAAATCACAGGTTTCCAAATCAGTTGTTTGAGGTGTAACAATAAAGAGACAGAAGCATGCTTTTGAGTTGTAATATTGTAATGCTATAAATGATGTAATAGTACTACGAAGGATGACAAAATTGGAAGGAAACTTCAGCATGGTAGAGTTTTTTTAAGATCATTGACAAACACAGGTCTATTAGACTAGACATTAATTGTTTACATTTAGCGTTCAGTTGCGTTCTTCTTAGTGTGGACATTGCTAAGACAGACAAGAAAAACTCATGCAATATGCTTGACAAAAGAAAATTTAATTTCTCCATAGGATAAAAGACATGTATACCTAGAAAGTGACGTATCTGATTTGCTTACTAGAGTCTGGAAAATAGGCATCATGGTAGAGAAAAAACGCTGCTTATAAAGTGGTCGTACTATAGCATGGAATTTTCGGTTCAAACAAGCTTCAGAATCACTCATAAGAATGTGAAATGCCTCTGCTGCACCTTTCATGACTGCAAAGTCTAAGCTTGTTTCGTTATCTTTTTCCAGTATAAACTGCTGCAAGGGTGGGCCATCTGTTCTGCTTTTTGACACTAAGAGCTGCAAGAAAACCATTGTTACATCTCGAACCTTGTCATGACCGCAAAGGAGCAAACCTTTTCCAATCCATGATAATCCAACCACAGCATGAACTTGAAGCAAAGAGGTTTTTTCAATGCTAGAGCATAATTCAGTGAGAAACATTACACTGCCATTACCAGTATTTTCATTATGGAAGCACCTAAATTCTGTTTTGAAAATAATGTCAATAGCTTCTTCCAAGGAAACATAACTTGAGACTTCTACTTTATCAGATTTCACACTCAATTTATTGATCATAGAACCCAGTGCCTGTGCAGCTGGTACACAGCCCCTGGTGATGGATAACATAAGCAAATGAATTATTAACCTCACATCCGGAACATGTACTTGTGGGCGAAGTGCTATAATGACTGACGCAAATAATGAAAGAATCCATTCATCTCTAGAAGTAGGATTATCTTTCTGCTGCAGAATTTGTAAGCCCTCCATCTGAACTGGTATTGTAGTAGATAATGCTACTTTGGAAGGAGAAAAACTGCTTGTTAATAATACATTGAATGCCTTCTGGACTATAATATTCTGGCTCTCCTTTGAGCAACTTCGAACTGAGAGTTTCAATGCCATCATGGTTGCATCAAGAAGCACCTGGATACATTCAAAAGGGGAAGGAGAAAAAAAAACGAAACAAAAGGCTGCTGCTTCAGTAAAAAGCTTACAACTGATTTTAGGATGTCTAAGTAGGAAAAATTACACAAAATCAATTGACAACTAATAAAACAGAGAACAGAAGTTTTACTCACTTTATCCATCAAAGTGTTAAAAGTTGAACATTTTTCAATTTGATCCCAAATGTTTAGTGCAAATCGCAATATGACTTCCTCAAAATCTCCAGCTTCATCAAACCTACACCATCATGAAAATAAATAAAATAAAATAAAGCAGGACATTTATAACAGAAAAACAATTGAGAAGGAACAAATGGAAAACCAGAATGGGACTCATGCATATCACATATTTGTAATTCTAAACCAAAAAAACCCTGAAAACATAGTTGTACGTCCCCTTCAACAGTAAACTAACATAGAAAGAAAATTCAACAAAATTGAACTTATAAACACTACTTAGACCTATTGGTTTCTTTGTATATATTAACTTTTAGGAGTGTTCTTCAAAACCTAAGCCAAGTTTTGAAAATTTAAAAAAATTTAAAAACTTGTTTTTGTTTTTAAAATTTGGTGACGAATTGCATGCTTACTAGGGAAAGATGAAAATTATGGTTAAGAAACAGTGAGAAAACAGCACAATTTTGAAAAACTAAATAGGGAAAGATGAAAATCATGGCTACGAAACAGTGAGAAAACAGCATAGTTTTGAAAAACTAAATAGTTACCAATGAGTAAGAAGTATAGGATATAACAGAACCATGTACCATGGAAGAATTTTGGTCGAGTAGCAATCCAACAGTGTCAATAGAATCTCGACTGATTTTGAATTGCCATAGGCCTGAATATATAGAAAGTCCAGAAGCCAATTAGAGAAAAAAAAAAACAGTAATTAGCTCTGAGCTGATATAATAGTATTGGGACTACACCATGAAAAACAACAAAAAAAGAGAGCTCTGATGTTCCTTGAAAATCAAGTGAATAACAGCAACTAAATACATTAAAAGTTCTTCCTATGTACAATAATAACATAAAGATTGATAATCTTTTAACACGTACATAAACCTCAGATAAATTGTAGAATATTGGCTCTTCAATCCCCCCAACAATTTTCAGCATATAACTTCGCCCAGTTCTACCAATGTCAACTGCCATCTCAAGTTTAAGTATCAGTGGCAAGACCTCATCATGAGGAGAGAACATCGATGCAATCTTTTCAACGACTATATGCATGTAACTTTGTGAATCCACAGACCCAGGATATTTGTCAACAAATGAACCGATATGCTGTAGTGCCTTCAATGCATGATTCCACAACGATCCAAATTTGAAGTTCACTGTTACAAACGACATGAACTCCAATAAAATATCCTCAAATATGACTCTGGATACTGGTGAAGAGCCTACCGGGAATGTGGACAGATTCAGCAAGCCCTTTACTGCAAATGGTTTCAAACTTAGTCACAGCTTATATTCTAATTAACCAATCTTAGATTAGAATAAATAATTAACCTATCTTAGTTTTAAACCACTCAGACATATAAGCAAAAATAAGTTAGAGAAAAGGCTAACATCAACAATAAAATTGTTTAAGAGAGATATAAATGGAAAATTGAAAAGATTGAACTGCAGTAATTGCAGCTCCAGTAAGAAATTGAAAACCATCTTATTTCTTCAACAAAAGCATGAGGAGACATGCCATATGTATGGATGTGTAAATTACAGACTCACCCAATGAAATGGTACTTAACACTACATTCAAATATAAGAATAGTAAATTTTCAAGCAGACCTCACTCAAGGGAAGCACCTCAAAAGAAGATACCTGCACAGTGGAATTCAGCATCATGCAGATCTTGTTTAACAATTCCTGGAAAGGTAGAACTGAGGAGCTGAACCATTGAACGTGAAAAAGTTTGAAGCATGGAGTATGATTTCTCTTTGACGGAGCATGTGTTTTCATCAGTGCTTGCAATCAAGTCTCTGCAAGCTGCAATAACTTCAATACAGAGATAGAGGGCTCCAAAGTTTAAACTAATTACGGGAGAAATTTTATCATTATGATACTGATCCACAGAAATTCCCAAAAATTCCAGCAAACGATGGAAGTAACTTTCAAACACATGATCGCAGGAAGCAACAGATGCACTTGCTGACGTGTAAAGGATATGGCCCACTGCATTTAGTCTCTGCCTGCTTTGCAAAGGATAGTCGTTGTAACATGTATAAATATTTAGGATATTGAAAATATCCTTTATGTCTTCATCATTGATAATTAATGTTAAAAATAACCCATTACTCTCAACAACCATCTTCTGCAGGAGTCTTAGTGCTTCTGTTGTCATTTCATTCTCTTGAAAGCTAGGACTATTTAATGATTCTGTGTTAATGGACAAATTAGGCTGTCCTATTGAAGTAAATATGATCTCCTTTACTGAAGACCAGATAGCTTCACTATGCTTTTTCATTCTATCTGCCCCATATTTGACAGTGCAATCACTTAGATACTTCAAAGAATCGATCTGCAATTATTCAAGTTATTATTCAACAGATTGGACGTTCAAAAGAAAAGGATCCTAAACAATAAGCAATTACTAAATCAAGTAAATAGAGAAATTGAGACACACCTTTGCTAATGGCAATGAAGATGAAAGTTTCTCAAGAAGCAAAGGAATGGCAAATGGCTCAAAGAGGGGGGTAGATGAGAAGGCCCTCTGCACAGTAATATTACAGAAATCCAATCAAGTTGAATAATATGCAATATAGATTATGAATATGGTGCAGAATTCAACATAAGGAGTGAAAAATAAACAAATAATGATGGATGAGGGTAATGTAATTAACACCAATCCCAGGGACCCAATAAATTTAATAACTAACCTATAAAAGTAAAAAAATTAATCTGAGGCCGCCGCGAACAAGATGAAAAATAAATAAATACAATTAGCATAACGATAGCTGTCTGGAGTTATGACCGCAACACAATAGAAGAACACCAAAATTCTTAAGCAGGAATGAGGTAAACCCAAGAACTAGAAAGAAAAAACTGTTTAAACCATGAAACATCTAGAATATTGATATACAGCTAGAGAAAAATGGAAGATTACTCTTTTTGGGGGTTGGAGACAATAAAAGAATTATGAATTTCCAAAAATATCCTGAAAGCAAATTATGAAAATTAACCAGAAGAGTATATCAATATTCAAGTTCCACAGAACGTGAGAATATGTAATCTGGAAGGGGTTTTTATTTTCCCTAGAGTTCAGTCTTGTTAACTTTACAACACCAACAGATCCTTGTGAGTTCTGGTTGCTGAGAAACAAGGAAACAGATCCTTAACAGATCATATGTGACAAACATGGAAACAAATTTCTAAAAAAATTAAAAAACTTTAAGTTCTTTGAAGACTTGGTTTAGGGTCAGACATTTTGAAGAAGCTGATGCTAACAAGGCTTCCCTTGGATTGGGTTTGAATAAAATTCTGGATCCGTATGGAAGGCTGACAATTGCATCTACAATGTTCTAAAGTAGAAATTTTTGTTGTTAGGTAAGTTCTAACCGCATGGAAGGCATAAAGACCTGGGCAGTGGGCACTATCTCGAAGAGAAGTTTGGCTAAATAATCATGCCATGAAAATGAAGTCTACCCATACCTAGAAAGAAAGACTTAAGGAAGCTTTCCTGTAATTTTCCCACCATTCTTCATTTATAATAGATTACATGATTTCAAAACTAAAGCTTCAAAATCATCCATTTTCTCGTTCATAATTTTTTGCGAAACTAGAAATTTGTGATCTGGCACAGAGTTCTCATATGTAAGAACATTTTTTTTGAAAAGGAGACAAGCTTCAATATTATTAATAAACTCAAAGTACAAGAGAGTTATACATTGAGAGTAATAGGAAAGCCTAAAAATGGAGGAGAGAGAGAGGATCAGTAGGTGCACCCAGACATCTCAACTAGGTTGACACTCCCTTAGCACCCTCATCATATCCAAAATACAAGAACAATATCGAGGTCTTGAAAAGACCAAGATAACACGTAAGAACATTTTTCAAGCAATTTTTATTGACATTTTTCGTGCAACGAACTTTATAAGAACAAACTTCAGTATCCATGTATTATTCATAATGATAGTAATAACAATAATATCCATGGTTACTAAGCAAGCATATATATCAACTAGGTTCTCTGTATTACCTAGATTATGCTAAATTTTCCTTCAGAATACATAGAAAACATTATCAGGCATAGATAGCTAATTAATTTCATATAACCATGAAAAATAAGCAATTTTCTGCAATTTAATCCCTCTGGCACTAAAAGCTGCCAATGCCCACTTACCAAATCAACATTCCTAGAAAATCTAGAACGCCTTTTTTCTATATATTCATGGTTATTAAGCAAAAATGAAAGAATAAAGGACATACAAAAAAACAAGTCCACCAAAACACTCCAACTAAAGGGGGTTCCAAGTAAGTAAAATGTTACCGAGCAAGGTAAGTTCTCCTATACAAAATCTTTGGTAACAACTAAGATCTCAAATAACAACGTAATCTGTAAACCAATGCCCTTGCACATTATCATACCATAAGTGCCTGCGAAAGATCATTCCTTCTTACATCTATGTCCTCCTCTTTTCCCTGGATAATAATAGTATGTAGAAACATTATTAACATACACAGAAAGTAAGAGAGAAAACAACTCATTTAAAAAATATTTAAGGTAAAAAGAAGAAGAAGAAGATAATGATGATGAAGAAGAAGAAGAAGAAGAAGAAGGCGCCTGCGAAAGATCATTCCTTCTTACATCTATGTCCTCCTCTTTTCCCTGGATAATAATAGTATGTAGAAACATTATTAACATACACAGAAAGTAAGAGAGAAAACAACTCATTTAAAAAATATTTAAGGTAAAAAGAAGAAGAAGAAGATAATGATGATGATGAAGAAGAAGAAGAAGAAGGCAACACATACATATATAAGACTACGTGAGCAACTATGTAACGATCTAGCCATCTGAGAGATTTCTCATGAAAAACCCTTTGATTTCTTTCAAACCATAATTTCGCCAAAACTTCTTTTACCGCATTAAACCAAATTAATCGTAAGGTCTTATTGAAACATGGACCTCCTAGAATCTGCCTTACCGAATCTCTACAATCCTCTTTAAACACCCACAACATATTAAAAACAGAGACAAAGTTTCCCAGCACTTGACAGAATACAGGCACAAGAAAAAGAGATGAATCGGATCTTCTCCATGTTGAATACAAAATGGACAAATCGAGGGAGAAAAGCAACTAGACGGCAATTTGCACTGCGAAACTGAAGATGTATTCAAGTGCCCAACCAGCAAAATCGAAAAAAGAATGTTACTCTTCTTGGGCTGTTAGTCTTCCATAGAGACAGCACCTTATCCAGTGGGGAGGATGGGTAGATTTTTCTGAAAATCTTCCACTACTCACTAAGGATCAAATTCTTTTATCAGAAGCCTCCAAAATAATTCTAGCTGAAATTTTACCAATCAGATTCTGAAATTCTGCTATCTCCTCTTCCTTTAGAAGTCGACGAAAACTAATAGCCCAAGAGTTTAAATCGGAATCCCAATGCTCTGCTATTGAACCTTTAGGAAGTAAGGCAATTCTATAAAGTCTTGGAAACTGAATATTAAAAGGAATTTCACCCTCCAAAGTGTATCCAAAATGCAACCCGATTCCTGTTTCCAAAATTGAATTTAGCCAAAGCTTCCACTTTCAACCAAGTTCAGGAAATACTAAACTAAGGGCTTCGTAAACTCTTTCCATCTTTTCCAGCTGTGTGCCAATTATACGTATCCATTCCATGAATGCTACTCACCACCTTGTGCCACAACAAATCCCCTTCCTCTAAAAACCGCCACTTCCATTTAGCAAGAAGGGCCAGGTTTTTTGTTTCAAGACCACCTAACCCAAGCCCACCATCCATAGTAGATTTATTAATTGTTTCCCACTTAACTAAGCGGAAAGTCTTACCACCACTATGACCTCAGAAAAAATTCCTTATAATTTTATATAATTATGACACCAACAGGCCCTAGGAATAATGACATAAAATAGGTTGGAACTTGGAAGGTTGGATACGACCAATTTACAGAATGTGGCTCTTCCTCCTCTGGAAAGGTTGTATCTATTCCATTTATCAAGTTTGGCTTGTACCTAATCGATCACTGGTTGCGATAAAGAAATTTGTTTTGGGCACCCTACCCACCATGGTAAGTCAAGTTACAAAAAAGGTAAACATTCAGCCTTACACTCCAAACTTGCCGATTTTTCCCAATATTAATACCTCACAATGCCGATTAGTCCCAATTCATCTTCTGACCTGAGCACCACTCATAAAATTCTATAACTTGCTTGAGCTTGGTTTGCATGTGACTGTCATACTTACAAAATAATAGGGTGTTGTCTGAAGACTGGAGAATGGGAACGTGAATTTTTTCTTTATCAACTGTGAATCCTTCATATAATTCATTCTGATGAAGTCTGTCCACCAGTGCGCCCAAAACTTCATTCACAAGTAGGAAAATAAATGGGGATAGAGGATCTCCTTGTTGAATTCCCCTAGTAGCCAAAACTCTCCCTCTCCACCTTCCATTAATAAAAATGGAGTACCTAGGGTTCTTTACACAACCCAATATCCATTTAATCCATTTATGCTCAAACTGTTTATTTCGCATGATTTTTTCTAAGAAATCCCAATCAACATGATCAAATGCTTTTTCAAAGCCGAGCTTTATGATCCATCCCTTCTTCTTTTTAGCACTATACTCCTCTACCACCTAATTGACAATTAGGATTGGATCCAAGATTTGCCTTCCTTCTATAAGTGCACTCTGAGTCTGAGCAATAATGGATGGCGTTACTTTTTTCAGTCTCTCTGCTAGAACCTTGGCAATGACTTTGTAAGACAAAGTAGTTAAGTTGATGAGTCTGAAATCCTTCATGGCAACTGCTTATTCCTTCTTTTGAATTAAACAAAAATTTCTCTTGGACGCACGCATTCAGTCTCCCATTCTTATAGAACTCTTCAAAAAGAGATAGGAAGTTTGGCTTCATAAGATCCCAAAATTTCAATAGGAACTCAGCTGTATAACCGTTTAGACCTGAGGCTTTCCTTTTACCAAGCCTCTTGATCGCTGTCTTGATTTCCCCCTCTGAAAACTGTGCTGTAAGTGCAGAATTCTTCCTTGGGGAACGCAATACCTTTCAAAATTCAAAGGAAGGTGTCTTGAACCCAGACTTTTGGCATAAAGATTTCCATAGAAATTCAGAATTAAACCTTCAATCTCTCTAAATGATTTAGTTGCCACGCCTTGTTCAGTAACCAATTCAGTGATCAAATTCTTCCTTTTCCTTGCCGCCAAAAATCTATGAAAATAAACTTGTATTTTCATCCCCCACTTTTGTCTAGCGGAGAGTTTCAAGGCTTTCCAAAACTATTTCAGTCCACTTCCCTCTGATGTGAGAAGCTGGAGGTTTTATTTTTTCTTCTGGGGTCCATCTTCATTTGTTTTTGTAACAATTAGTTGCTACATAAAGAATATCACTTAAAGATAGAATCTTCAGTTGCCGATCTTTGGTTGCAAAGGGTGGGCAGGTTTTGTCATTTATTCAAAGCTCCGAATTATTAAAGAAGCTTTGAAGTCATGGTTTTCTGGGTATGAGAAAGAAAGGGAGAAAAAAGGAGAAATATATCCTCGTTGTGCTTGATTCTTTTTGCTGGAACAGTTGAAGCTGGAAATTGGAGGCCTCAGACTTTAAGGAAGCTTTTTACCAAGTTGTCAAAGTTGGAGGATGTATTTTTCTAGTTTTGTTTGCCCCACTCCAAGTTCTTGGCAGCTCTATCGATTTGGATTCATCTAGTTCTAATGTGCCGTGGTTCTTCGATTAATCTAGTCTATTTGCTCCCCTCTTATGGATTTGATTTTATGGATTGGGGGTTATACTTATCAGCTTTGCCTAAGTTGAAACTTGTGTTCTCTCCCTTGCTTTCCCAGAGTTTCAGCTTCAGTGGTGTTTGGAGTTTCGTTCAAAGAGCCAAATTGTTCCATTATGAGTTGTATTTGGCTGTACTTGCTTTAATTTTCTGGACAAGTCCACCATTGGACTATATCTTGGTTGCATTTACTTTATCTCGCTTATTATGTCTCATTGTACTTCGAGCATTAACCTCTTTTCATTTCATCAATGAAAAGCTTTGTTTCCGTTTCAAGGAAAATAACAATAATGATACATTTTAAAAATAAAAAATAAACCTCTGATGTGTTTTACAGATATGGTTCATCATTTTCCCTCCCAAAAGGAGAGAGAACTATACTGCCAATAATCAATCGTATGCAAGATGAGAAAAGTCAAGAAACCAAGAAAGGAAATGATGAACAAGATGCATTGAACCTACATGTGTAAAATGGATTGGGAAATAGCAACCCAGGAATTCAAAAAGATCGCTAGAACTACTTGCAAGTGTTCCACTTGGATCTGGGAATAGTTTTGCCACAAGCTCAACGATGCGAAAAGTAAGCAGTAAGCAGTGTGGATCTTTTTCACCATCAATGGCTTCACAGATTCCATACACAAGATCATCACCCTGGATAACAGTGAAATTCATTGATATACTTCAAAAAAGAAAAATCAAGCAAGTTAAGAATTAAAATAGTCGAGAGCAAAAGTTATACACAGCAATGAAACATGAAAAGCGTCATGTAGACATAAAGATGTGATGTAACCTAAAAACTAAAAAGGGTTGAGCAAATGGTTGAGGGAACATTTTTGAATCGCTTGTGGTTTTCATGACTTCATTTTTTTCTTTTTTGATAGTGTGGTTTTCATGACTTCTAAAAGAAGACAGATTAAAAGGCTTGGCGAAAGCAAGAAAACTACAGTACCAGTGAAACAACTGCATCAGGATAATGTTCCAAAAGACACGCCAGAAGTTCAAAACTCAGCTGTCAAAAAAAATAAAACAAAGTGAAACAGAAGAAAAGAGTATCAGAAAAGTTACTAAAATTTAAAAGGATTTGTCAGCGAGTATCTGCATAAGTTCCCTACATGTTAAGTTTGTTAACTCACCTTTCGATCATGCTGTCCCAGGGACTGTACTTGAAGATTTTGAAAATAAGACTGTGCAACTGACTTTGCATCATTTTGAGAAATTGTCCCAACATTCGTTTTCCTCCTCATTAGTGCCAAGCAGCCAACAAGGGCACCTCGTAAAGCTTTCCAATCTGCCTGATAGCAAGTATCAAGTCATCTATCACACTGAATAGAGAAACTTGCATGGTTGTGTATTAAAAAGAATCTTCAATCTACAGTATGAACTATTTGGTGGGACTTGGGAGTGTTTTTAATTTTGACAAAAATGTAAATGTTTTCAAATCATAAAAATCAGTTCCTTCCTCAAAGGCTTATGCTCAGGTCAACTTTGAAGCACTTTTCTTCCAATCCTACTAAAATATGAGCACTTTTCTGAAAAGCAATGTATCAAAAGAAACTTTAGAGAGTTGGAGAGATCGAATAATGTTTAGTCTCTAGTTGGATTCCATGTTCCCTTCTAGGCTTTTGTAATGGATTTTTTTTTCAAAAAACAAATTATCGTTCATATAACGAAAAAGAATAAATGTTCAAGGGATACAAATTCCCAAATGAAATTGTTTTATTTTATAAAATAATTATCATCCAAGTCTTACTTTACTTGACTGGAGCATTTTTTTTTTTTTTTTTACTCCTTTATGCAAGCTACATTTTTGTATATCCTTGTACTCTTTCATTTCTTCACCATTAGTTTGGTAGTTTATCAAAAACCAAAAACAAAAGGGAGAAACCAATATAATGAAGTTACAAAGAAAACTTCTCAAAATTGGATATAAGAGAATCTAAACTATACATATAAAGAGGTTGAGACATAGCTAAGAAACGAATGAGATCAATAAGAATGTCAGGAGATCTTTCTTGTTCTTGAAAAGTCCTAGCGTTTCTTTCCTATTATTAGCTCAGAAAAAAACTTGTTGCCCTCTTCAAAAGAAAATTACAACTATGTAAAAGAATCTACAGAAAAAAAAGAAAAAAAAATGAAACCTATGCTAGGCCGATCTTGGAACATGGGGTATGCATGTTTAAAAGAAAATCATTACAACCTAATAGAAAGTACAACAGGTACGAAGAGTAAAACATCGATGTTTATTTAATCTTCCAGTTTGAAGTTGGAAACAACCTTGAATTATGTTCAACACAAGAAAGCAGTTACAAAGAGGAGAAAAGGCAATAGCATATAGAACAAAGACAAATGATCAAAATTGAGAAAGACCAATAGACAACACACATTGCCCCTCTGTTCGGATAGGTGATTAATACCAAGAAAAAGAAATTAAAAGTGCAGACTCACCAGTCTCTCTGTGAAGAAGGCAATTAGGCTGTGAATTGTTGCACTATCCAGAGGCTTTGATGTTAGACATGCAAGTAGCTCCCCAAGAAGAAGTATACCTGAAAAGAATAGCAAGCTTGTTGTTTCTTTTTCAACAATACAGAAGAATAATTTGAAAATGCAAGGAAACAGGTCAAAATTTCAACTATCTACAGCATGCATAAACCACGAAAGGCGGTGTGAGCATAACATATATCTCGATGGACTAAGGCTACCAGCAAGGCACAATAACATGGTTAAATAACATCCCTAGAACAAAAAGAAGGTAGGGATGTGTTCTTTAATAGACAACTCGGTGCTAAGCACCAATGACAACATTCAGGACTTGTTTGTTCATTGTCATCAAGGAAAATTGGAGACAGTTTTTTGAGCCATTAACAACAATAAGGAATTACCTCCGAAAGTAACTTGTGTTTTGGCCTCTTTGCAATAAATTTTAGGAAAGCTAGGTCCATCTAGATAATAGCTATGTTGCCTAATTACGGAAGCTAGGTCCATCAAGATAATAACTATACTGCAATAAATTTTTGATTGCTATACTGTCTTTTTCTTTTTAAAATGGAAACAAACCTTCATGAAACGAGACTAATGCTCAAAGTGCAAAATTTAGATACAATGAACAAAAACCAAAAAACAAAAAACAGGGATCAGTAAATGCACCTCGGCATCTCAACTAGGTAAACATCAACAAGCAATAATTTTGAAAATAACGTGTCTTTTAGCAAGTCTTTGCAATAAATTTTAGGAAAGCTAGGTCCATCTAGATAATAGCTATACTGCCTATTTTACCAAAGCTGTGGAAAGAAAGAAACAGGAGGATTTCTGATGGACCAAAAATTTGGAGTGGGTGAGGTTAGTAATTCCAATAGGTTATGCACCACACAAAAAAATTCCTTTGTTTTAGCCAACTAGAGTCTTTCAGCCTAGAGGGAGAGTCATAGCTACAAAGTACAGACCACAGACAGATTCATGGCTAACCATCAAACCACTGACAATGTTCAAAAGTTGAAGCGAGCAAGTAAGATATTGTTAGACCCCTTATTAGGCAAGTGTATAGTAGAAGGAAGAAATAGATCTTTGTTAATAAAAGAGCACGTGGGATTTAAATAGGTCGGTGGGCGGGAAAATAGGATAGGAGACAGTTGTCTTTTGGGCGGGAAAATTGTATAAAGACAGTTGTCTTTTGGCTGGAACATTTCAGTGAAGTTTTTAGAGAGAAGTTAGAACATGTTTCTGCTTTCTTCTGGGAGAGAGAAGAACAGAAATTACATTGTAACTAAGGATTGAGACATTATCAATCCTATTGATTTTTTTGAATTTGAATCAATAAAGAGAGAAATTACTTTTGAGAATTGGAGTCCCAACATTTTGGTATCAGAGCTGAGATCCGAAAAACAGGGAATCATGGTACAAACTCGGATTGAAGAACGGTTGGAATGTATCGACCAAGAAATTGCCGGAATGAAGAAGGAACTGAGCAAGGTGCCGGCGATTGAGGTGAGTTTGAACGAAATTGCGAAGAGCATCGATTTGATGCGACTTCAGTCGGAAAAACAGCAGCAGCTACTATTCACGATCATTGAGACGAGTTCGAGGGAGAGATCGACGATGAGTGGACAAGTAACAGAATCTGCCGCGAAGGAGTCTGAGAAGGCGAAAGGGAAGGAAAGTAACGCGTCTTCCAGTAAGGCGACTGATTCAGACCGTAATTTCGGAGTCAATAGAAATGAACGAAGGAACGACGGCAACGACGACTTTCATGACCGAAACAAGTTCAAGAAGATCGAGATGCCGGTCTTTACAGGGGAGGATCCTGATTCTTGGCTATTTCGAGCAGAGAGGTATTTTCAAATCCATAAACTAACTGAGTCTGAAAAAATGTTAGTGTCTACGGTTAGTTTCGATGGCCCGACATTAAATTGGTATAGATCTCAAGAGGAGAGAGATAAATTCACCAGCTGGTCGAATATGAAAGAGAGACTGTTGGTACGTTTTCGGTCTAATAAGGATGGAACAATTTGCAGGCAATTCTTGAGAATTAAACAAGAGAGTACAGTAGAAGAGTACATAAATTTGTTTGATAAAATGGTAGCGCCATTGTATGATTTGCCTGAGCGAGTAATTGAAGACACTTTTATGAATGGTTTATTACCGTGGGTGAGGTCTGAAGTAGTTTTCTGTCGTCCGAAAGGTTTGGCAAAGATGATGGAAGTAGCACAGATGGTAGAAAACAGAGAGATAGTAAGAATTGAAGCCAAATTGAGTGGATATTCAGGGGGGAAGTTGACGGGGCAGATTGGTGGAAATGGAAAAACTGCTTCTGGGGGTGTAGCAGGGGAGAGTAAGAGTAATACTTCATTTCCCATACACACCATTACATTGAGAAGTTCTGGTCCAAATGAAAACCGAAGGGAAGGGACATATAAAAGATTACCCGATGCTGAGTTGCAGGCCAGAAAATAGAAGGGATTGTGTTTCCGATGTAATGAGAAGTATTCTGCAGACCATAAATGTAGAATGAAAGAACAACGTGAGTTGAGGATGTTCGTTGTGACGGAAGGAATAGAAGAATATGAAATTGTTGAAGAAGAAAAAGAATTGGGCCGCATAGAAGTCAATGAGGATATTACAACTGTGGTCGAATTATCAATCAACTCGGTAGTGGGACTAAATGATCCTGGAACTATGAAAGTGAGAGGCAAATTGTTTGGAGAGGAAGTGATAATTTTGATCGATTGTGGAGCGACACACAACTTTGTGTCGGAAAAACTAGTGAAGAAACTAACCTTACCCATCAAAGAAACCTCACATTATGGAGTGATCTTAGGATCTGGGGCTACTGTACAGGGTAAGGGAATTTGTGAAAAATTGGAAGTGCAGTTGAATAGTTGGAAGATAGTAGAGGATTTTTTGCCCTTAGAACTTGGAGGTGTTGATGTAATTTTGGGAATGCAATGGCTATACTCTTTGGGAGTGACTACAGTAGATTGGAAAAATCTGTCATTGTCTTTTATGGTTGATAGGAAGGAGGTGAATATCAAAGGAGATCCTAGTCTAACGAAGGCAAGGATCAGTCTTAAAAATATGATGAAAAACTGGGAAGATAAAGATACTGGATTTTTGATTGAATGTCGATCATTGCAAGTGAAAGCTGTAGAGAGTGATGATTGTTGTTTGTTAAATACAGAAGTTATGAGCAATGGACCGATCAGTTCAGTTATCAAACAGTTCCAAGATGTTTTTGAGTGCCGGAAAAATTACCACCTCGAAGAGAGAGAACATCATATACATATGAAGGAGGGAACCAATCCTATTAATGTGCGTCCATACCGATATGGTTTTCATCAAAAAGAAGAAATAGAGAAGTTAGTAAAAGAAATGTTGAATTCAGGAGTAATAAGGCCGAGCACCAGTCCATATTCTAGCCCTGTATTATTGGTCAAAAAAAAGGATGGAAGCTGGCATTTTTGTGTTGATTATAGAGCAGTCAATAACGCCACGATTCCGGATAAATTTCCTATTCTGGTAGTAGAAGAGTTATTTGATGAACTTTATGGAGCAACTTTGTTTTCCAAGATTGATTTGAAGTTCGGATACCATCAAATCAGAATGGCCGATGAGGATGTAGAGAAAACGGCCTTTCGAACACACGAAGGTCATTATGAATTTTTAGTAATGCCCTTCGGGCTGACCAATGCACCGGCTACTTTTCAAGCCTTGATGAATAATATTTTCAAGCCATTCCTAAGGAAGTTTGTATTGGTTTTTTTTGACGATATATTGGTTTATAGTAAAAATGAGGAAAATCATGTAATACACATGGAAAAGTGTTGGCAATTCTTCAGCAACATGAACTATATGCTAATCAGAAGAAGTGTCATTTTGCACAGGAAAGAATAGAGTATTTGGGTCATGTGATCTCTGGGGAAGGTGTGGCAGTGGATCCGGAGAAGATTAGAGCTATATCCGACTGGCCACAACCTACGAATGTAAAAGAAACCAGAGGATTCCTGGGGTTAACCGAATATTATCGATGTTTTGTGCACAATTATAGGACTATTGCTGCCCCATTAACTCAGTTGTTAAAGAAAGGAGGGTTTAGTTGGACTAAGGAAGCAACCTCAGCTTTTGACCGGCTGAAATCTGCAATGATGTCCTTACCGGTATTAGCTCTACCAAATTTTACTAAGCAATTTGAGATAGAAACTGATGCATCTGGTTATGGTATTGAAGCTGTTTTAGTACAAGACAGAAGACCAATAGCATATTATAGCCATACATTAGCAATGAGGGATAGAGCCCGACCAGTGTATGAAAGGGAACTTATGGCTGTTGTATTGGCGGTTCAAAGATGGCGACCTTACTTGTTGATAGGAAAATTTAGAGTGAAAACAGATCAGAAGGCACTGAAATTTTTGTTAGATCAGAGGATTATACAGCCTCAGTATCAAAAATGGATAGCTAAACTTCTGGGTTATTCATTTGAAGTAGTCTACAAGCCGGGAGTTGAAAACAAAGCAGCTGATGCTTTGTCCAGAAAACCAAATGAGGTGCAACTGTTTGGGTTGTCTGTCCCAATCACTGTCGATCTGGATGTAATCAAAAAAGAGATGTTTCATGATCCAAAGTATGAGAAGATTATAAGGCAGATTAAGCAGAATGAGGAATCGACTGAGAACAACTACTCCTTGCAAAATGGCTTGCTGATGTACAAGAACCGACTGGTAATTCTAAAGCAATCTTCCTTGATACCAGTAATTTTAGATACTTTCCATAATTCTGCAGTTGGAGGTCACTCTGGATTTTTTAGAACCTATAAACGAGTAGCAGCTGAATTGTATTGGGATGGGATGAAGGCTGATATTAAAAAACACTGTGAAGAGTGTTTAACATGCCAAAGAAGTAAGTCATTGGCTTTGTCACCGGCTGGCTTATTAGTACCGTTGGAGATTCCTCAATATGGAGTGATATTTCAATGGATTTTGTGGAAGGCCTTCAAAAATCAAGTGGATTTGAAGTGATTTTGGTTGTGGTAGACAGATTGAGTAAATATGGACATTTTTTACCCCTAAAACATCTGTATACTGCTAAGTTGGTGGCTGAGTTGTTTGTGAAAGAGGTAGTAAGATTGCACGGATTTCCTTTGTCCATTGTGTCGGATAGAGACAAGATATTTCTTAGTCATTTTTGGACGGAATTGTTTCGTCTATCAGGCACCAAACTGAATAAAAGTACAGCCTATCACCCTTAATCGGATGGCCAAACTGAGGTTGTCAACAGAGGAGTGGAAACTTACTTGAGGTGATTTTGTAATGAGAAACCTAAGGAATGGGCTAAGTGGTTGCCTTGGACGGAATATTGGTATAATACCACTTTCCAACGTTCTATTGGCATGACTCCATTTCAAGTTGTTTATGGTCGACAGCCTCCTACTATTTTGTCTTATGGAAGCTCACCTTCTAAGAATTCAACTATTGAAGAAATGTTGCAGGAAAGAGATATTGTACTGATTTCTTTGCGTGAGCATTTGCGCTTAGCTCAGGAACAGATGAAAGTGTATGCGGATCGTAAAAAGAGAGCTGTAGAATTTTTTGTGGGAGAATATGTGTTTCTGCGTATTCGTCCCTATCGATAGATTACAGTGCGTAGTAGACGAAATGAAAAGCTTGCTCCTCGTTTCTTTGGGCCATATAGAATTGTAGAGAGGATAGGGCCAGTCGCTTATCGCCTATATTTACCAGAAAGTTCCAAAATTCATCCTGTATTTCATGTGTCACAGCTGAGAAAAGTGGTGGGACAGCATGAGGATTCTCAACCAACTATTCAGTTTGTTGATGAGAATTATGTGTGGAAGTCTGATCCGGAAGAAGCTATTGAATATCGCAAGATCATGGCTGGACCAGTGGGAAGTTTTGGTGTGCTGGAGAGGTTTGCCTAAGCATGAAGCTTCTTGGGAATCTTATGATGAAATGCAGTTAAAGTACCCAACTTTTCACCTTGAGGACAAGGTGAATTTAAAAGGGAGAAGTAATGTTAGACCCCTTATTAGGCAAGTGTATAGTAGAAGGAAGAAATAGATCTTTGTTAATAAAAGAGCACGTGGGATTTAAATAGGTCGGTGGGCGGGAAAATAGGATAGGAGACCGTTGTCTTTTGGCTGGAACATTTCAGTGAAGTTTTTAGAGAGAAGTTAGAACATGTTTCTGCTTTCTTCTGGGAGAGAGAAGAACAGAAATTACATTGTAACTAAGGATTGAGACATTATCAATCCTATTGATTTTTTTGAATTTGAATCAATAAAGAGAGAAATTACTTTTGAGAATTGGAGTCCCAACAGATATAAAGAAAGTTTAGATAATAATAATTTGTAGTGGAAATGATAATTCCCATAAAACAAAATCAGAAGTTTATGTAACAGTACCTCTGCCTCGAATAATGTTATCAGTAATTGTCAAATACATCCCCATTTCTCTAACCTAAATCATATAAATAAAAATTTAAGGCAGTATAACAGCATAGAGTTAAAGGAATCATGAACAGAGGGGAAGGAAAGTAGAAGTTAGGCAGAAAATACCAGTGTTTCTATTGTTAGTACATTGTTCTTCACAAGGGAGGTGATTGTTTCCAAGCTTGTAGCCTGTAGTATCAGATATATTCTCATTAGTCCATTGTTTTTCATCGTGTTCCTAATCAGTCCATTGTTACAAAGATGAAACATTATAGCATAAAGAAACACAGATGAGTAATATATGGGCTTCCTAAAAAAATAAGGTGAGCAATTTCCACATGGACTTTGTCCAAAAAGTAATAATAATTTTTTAAAATGAAAAAAAATAGAAGCATCAATTCAGACTGAATAAACAATGTTGGGTGTCTATCACTGATCTAAAGGGCTTGCATCAAACAACACCTAAGGTAAGGTTTTCATCTTCTTTATTCACTTTCCATCCAAACTGCAGTAAAAAGATCCTCAAGCGTAGATGAAGCAAGATAAGCTGATAGAGACCATCCTACAAGAATAGAGACCAGAGAGTCTGAAGACCACATTGTCCTATCTTCTACAAAGTGCCACTTTAGACTGAAGCAATACCAAGAGGCTTAACAGTTAACCATTTCTCGAGCACCACCAAGAGACCGTATGCTACACAAGAGCCCAAAAAGAATCAAAAGAGCTAAACTTATCATCGAACACCCTACTATTTCTTTCACTAGAGATGCCACAAGAGAGCACGTGTTGCACAACTCCACAAAATTTTCCTTTTCCACAAAAGCTGCCCCCATACAAACTCTCCATCATCCATTCATCGACCTGCAAAGGGAGACACCAATCCAACCCAAAGGTTGCAAAATCCTATTCCACCTTTTGGTCGCAAATTCACGGTGGGCACACGGAAGGGTAAAGACTCCAATTAGGAAACCTCCTTTGGAGCTTTTCCTGGGCGTTGAGACTTCTATAGGCAAGGGACCAAGGAATTTTCGGTTTCCAAATAAGATTGACCACAGGAAGATTAACTTTAGTAGCCCTCTTGGTCAACTTTAGGAAAGTAGACTTGGTGGAAAACTGGCCTGAAGCTTCCAACTTCGACCGTAAGCTGTCTCTTGCTCTATTCACCACCCAACCAGTCAGCAGCTGAGCGAGAGCAATATAATTGCCAATTTCTCTATCAAACACTCTCCTTCTCAACCCCAGATCCCAAGCTTGATTAGAATCAACCCAATAATGTGCCACCAAAGCATTCTTTTTTGAGGAAATAATGTAGATGTCGTGGTACAAGGATGCAAGAGGCTGGGCTGCACACCACCTATCCTACCAAAACTTTATGCGACTCCCATCACCCACTACAAAATCAAAAAAGGTAAAAGAAATGCTCTTTTTGAATATATTGTAATAGTTACTTAAAAACCTCCAAAATAAGTGTTAAAAAAATTCTAATTTCGTGATACAGTTTTTGCTCTGTATATTCTGCTAAAATGCTTTACTGGTGTTCATTCATTTTTCAACCATTGTATCTATCGTTTGTTGCATGTTGCCCGATGGCCATTCTAAGTTGCTGAGTTTTATCCATCGCAAAACTATCCAAGCTGGCTGTTGATTATGAGTTGCATCTTGGTACCAAAACTCGCAACCAACCTCATGGGTTCAAAATCAAATCAAGCTACGGAAAACCAAAAAGACGAATGCAAGTCCTTGTAAATTAAAAATTCGAGGAGACACACATTTTTATGCATAAGAAACAGGAAAATATGGGAGTAGTTATTCACATTCAAATGAAACCAGACCAATGACCATCATCATCATCATCAAACCTACCTAACCTAACTCTTACAGAAAATACCGTAGTTGGTTGGGAACTTGGAACTAACTTCCTAATCTGAGCTATGTACTTGAAATTCGTCATCTTTGTGAAAAAGTAACTTCCCAAACCTCACACTGTTGCACTGTTATCTCAAAAACAGTAACATACACACTGCAAGTGCCCAGCTTTCTACTTCCGTTTCTAATAAATATAATGGGGAGAAGGAGTTGAGGTATAACTGATAACAGTTAGTGCAAAAAAGACTAATTTTAAGTGGTAGTACAATCCGCTTTGATAATCAGCTAGTTTGGCATGTAATATTGAGGAATTGAGAGTTGAAAAGCGAAATGGGAATGGAGCAATAACCTGTTGAGAGGGCGTACGAGATACATCGACGAAGGACTCGACGTACTGTGTAAGCTTACAGAGGTCCGCCATTTTTTGGGTTTAAGGCGCGCAACCTTGGTGGGGGGAACTGGAAGCTTGGGTTTCTGACTTTACGAAATTACAATCAATTTTTATGTACGCTAATCGCTACTCGTTCCGCTTCTTTTTCTTTTTTTATCTTTAATTATTGGTATTATGTTTTTGTTGAACCATACGGCAACACCCATCAAATTATGTCGGACCTAAGCTTTTTTTTTTTATTATTATTATCAGTAACAAGTGACATTGCCTACGACAATTGCATCTTTACCATTCAAAACTTTCTAAGACGCTGGTATTTTAGTCTGTTTTAGACTCCAAAACAAAACCTAATAGCTCCATAAATTTGAGCCTAAAAGAGGAAAGTGTTCGGACCAAGAGGTGAAGTTGTGAAGAGGTAATTAATAAATTAAAAAACTTCGACTCATTGGCCAAACACTCTATAAAATAAACGTAGTAAAGTGAAAGTAAGTATTTTTCACATTATCATTAAAATTAATTTAGAAAAAATAAAATTACTAAAACAATCCACGAAAGTTAACGTGAAACCCCAAAAGTGAGAATTTAGTTAATATAAAAATCAATTAGTTAATGTTCAATAGTTGCAAACGAGGATTTGATTTCAAGCGATACTCAAAACCATGCACATTCCAAAGCAAGTAACTGAAGAAGAAGAAGAACTTGTCAATGACAAATTCTTTCATCTCCCACCACACCAAAAAAAAAATAAAAAAAAAATAAAAATCAACAAAACAAAGCGATAAATCATGGGGGATGAATGAAGGAGAAAAATATAGTGACTATTGGTGAAGTTTCCTTCTCTACCTGTGGCTTTATGGGAACAGATCAAACATAAATTGTGCACATTTCAGACATGGCGTTGTGCACCTTCCACCATCTCATATGGCAACATTTTGTAGAAAATAAGTTTTACATTGTGATTGCGATTACGTTATTCTAAGCAAATTAAATAGTTTAGGGAGTGTTTCTTATTGGAGAGTAAAGGGTAAAGTGCTTTTTGAATTGGTTGGAGTGGAGGAAGAGTGCAGTCTAATAAGGCATTGAGGTATTTATTATTAATGATAAGACTTAAACAGTATTCCATTTCCTACTATATTTGATACAGTATTGGGGCCGCAAAATGCGTTGTCCTCGAGCTCTTCGAATCTAGACCAAAGCTCGTACAGGTGGAACACCGCAGCCTCCCTCCACCGCACAACCTCATCAGCTGCCGCGTCAGCGTCAAGCGCCACCGTAAACACAAAACTCAAAATCCAACTGCCGGCGAACTGTTCCCCCTAGTATATCAGAAACTACCATGGCCGTAGAGAATTTAATGGAAATTCAAATTCCCCATCAGAAACACTACCGTGGAAGTTATTTCCCATTAGTTTTATCGCCGTCTTCGGCTTCTTTCAGTATTTCGTCCTTTGCTCAAGCCATCAAGGCCCAGAAACCAACAATTGATTCCTTGATTCTCAACTCCGGAGCCATACTCTTTAGAGGTTTTCCGGTAGAAGCGGCATCCGACTTCAACGACGTCGTTGAGGCCTTTGGTTACGAGGAGTTTCCTTACGTCGGAGGTGCAGCTCCTCGAAGTAAGGTCGTTGGTCGGGTTTTCACGGCCAACGAGTCCCCGCCAGACCAAAAGATCCCTTTTCATCACGAATTGGCCCAGGTACTCATTGTACTCTGTCTCACCTTTTTGAGCCTTTTGATTTTAGGAAATTCTACATGGTCTTTTTGATTCATATCTATAAATGGGAATTGATTACCAATTAGCACAGTTTAGCTTAGTTTAGTTTGTAGCTCAGAATTAACTATTTAAATAATCTCTGAAATGGCTTGGGTTCGGTGGAAATAGAATCTACTTTACCACTTTGTTGGTTAATTCGGGTCTTTGTAGTTTCATAGATACTGGGAAAATCATGGGTTGGATGGTGTGTTTTGGTGGTGAAGTCTAAAATTGAAAGAAAGGAGTGGGGTTTTTGTATGTTTCAGGTGTCTGAATTCCCTGCCAAGCTGTTTTTCTATTGTGAAGTAGAGCCTAGAAGTGGTGGAGAAACACCCATTGTTCTCAGTCATGTTGTTTATGAGAGAGTGAAAGAGAAATATCCAGAATTTGTTGAGAGGTTGGAGGAACAGGGCCTAATTTACACTCGCGTGTTGGGAGAAGACGATGATCCATCATCTCCAATCGGCCGTGGTTGGAAATCTACATTCTTGACTCACGATAAGAGCATTGCTGAAGAAAGGTTCATAATCAAATTCAACCCCTCAACAAAGAAAAAAAATCCCATTTGCATCCCGATCTCTCCACCACACAGGAATAGTATTAAAAATTATTTTCTTAAAAATCGTAACTTTTAATCTTGTTTTTTATGGCGGAGAGATGGAGAGCATGTAAATAGATGCACCCAACCATCGTCTATTTGATTTTTTTTTTTGTTATACTTACATTTTTTTCTTTGCTATCTATAACAATTACCCATTATGAAAAGTATCTTTACACGTTATCCTTTTGTTTAAAAAACTTCCTTATCCTTTCAAAAGTTCAAAAGTAAGTTCAAAATTACTTTTGAAGTAGAAATCTTTTAGAATTTTATACATTAAAAATTCTTTTAAAAGAGCTAGGAAAAAAATTTAAGTTAATATCGATCTTTGAAAGAATAAGAGTAGTTTTTAGACAAAGGACAAAATCCAGAGCAGTTTTTATAATTTAACCCAAAAAATTGATGCTGAAAGTAGCTTATTTATATTATTATATTGGCTTTTTCACTATTCCAGCAACATTTAGATTTGCTAGGTGAATGCGCTTGAACGTGGACTAAGAAAATTACTTCAAAGTGAGGAAAGGGGAAATCCACACACTGATGCTTTATTTGATTTGAAATCATGTTAGAATGCATAAAAGTTGCATATTTTCTAAGCAAGAAATTGAGTTACTTGAAAAGATGAGGATTTATTTCCACGACAATCAAATGTGTTTCACTGCACGATAATGGAGACCTATGAACACTTGGTCTTACTAGAATCTACATCTTATTGTCTATAACATTTTTGCACCTAACCTGTATCTTGTGTACTCTATCACAAATTACTTCAAAAATGCTTTGTTTGCAGTTTGTACAAGAACTTAGACTTGACAAGTCGGTTTAACAAATCTAAACATTCAACAGGGCAGCTAAGTTGGGAATGAAGTTGGAGTGGTTAAAAGATGGAGTGAAAACAGTAATGGGTCCAATCCCAGCCATCAAGTATGATAAAGTACGACAGCGCAAGATTTGGTTTAATAGCATGGTTGCAGCTTACACCGGTTGGGAAGATGCAAGGAACGATCCCGTAAAGGCAGTAACCTTTGGGGACGGTACTCCATTGCCAGCTGATATCGTCTATGGCTGCTTGAGAATTCTGGAAGAGGAGTCTGTTGCCATTCCCTGGCAGAAGGGTGATATTCTGCTGATCGACAATTGGGCTGTCCTTCACTCTCGAAGGCCATTCCTCCCTCCTCGTCGTATACTTGCTTCACTTTGCAGGTAAATGCATCACAAAGTCGTGAAACTTCGGGAAAATCATGTAGGACCAAGATTGTGGCAATTCTGAATCAGATGGTTGATTTATTAACATCAAGTAAAATAAAATAATTTTCCTTCAGCTGTGTGTGTATTGAAGGTTCCCATGCTCTCTCTTTCTCTCCAAATCAATTCTATCTCATGTAATTTAACGAAAGTACTCAATAAAACTGTGTAGTGTTAACCGTCAATAATGTAATTGCCTTTGGCTTTCTTCAGTAAGTTGTCTGATTTTTTTAATGTGAGGGGATTTATCTCCAACATTCGTGGACAGGTTGGTTAAAACGGTGAAACATGAATTATAATTTCATTCTTTACGACACTTTGTTTTTGTTCTTAATACTTGCTTAAAGTAGTTAAAAAAGATGAAGCTAGGCTCTAATATCTGTTGAACCAAAACTGTCTCCAATTATTCTTCTTGGCCCTTTGCAACCATTTGGCCATGGTGGTTTGGTTGGTTCTATCCCTTTTTAGACTTTAGAATGTATGGAAAAAGATAAATTCAGTCAAAATAATGTGACCAAAGTCAAACAAATCAATACAACATAACACATCTAATTCAACCACCCCCACCACTACACCCATGACTTTCGCCACTTTACCACTACCATCACAACATTTACTCATATGATGTTCTCTTTGACTTAATATTGAAATACTTATCTTTAAAATATTCCTTACAATCTTTCTAACTTTAATTTTTTTTTTTTTTTCAAAATGAGACGTGAGAGAGAAAAAGAGTGTCTGTGCATATTTTTTCCATATAAAACAAATTAATACATCAAATAGGTGTTCATCTTTAATGTAATTAACTTAAAAAGAAGCATCTTTTTCCTTTTACATTGTTTGAGTTGCATGTACATGAAACTGATAAATGCACTTTTTGAGAAGACACCCTGACCCACCATTATTGCGATTTTTTACTAAAGCTAACTGCAAATCCATGCATGTTTGAGACACTAATATCCATATGTCACATAAACCCCATCTAATCACTACTCTCAAATCGCAAATTTTACAGATGGCATTTCCTCAAAGGAGGAAACCATAATGAATGTTGTGTTGCCCAACCACACGAGAGGACTCATGTTCGGGAGCCAAGCATTGCAACCTGCCCCCTCCCCCCCTCAACCAAACATGGATCTGCTTGGCAAATGGCACTAATTCTAAAGCATTCCCAACTTAAGCTTGAGAGCATACTCAACTGAGCAGTGAGCACCACACCAATGCTAGGTCCCTTAGCTTCATCAACTACTTTAAGCAGTAGACTAGAGAGCTTCCTCTGGACATGCATTAATGACACTCCTTTTCCTACAAGTCTATATAATAATGCTATCAACATTCCTTTAAATGCAGTCTTAACTAAGCTCTCTATTCAACACTAATTAATAAAATGAAGTACGCACATAAGCTTTAGAGTATCAATACACGATTATGTACTAAACCGAGTAAAGTAAAGTTTCTTTTAAATGCCTTGAATTACATGTCAACTGTATATGAAACAATTGTTTTTAAAAGGATTCATGTCCATGATGTTTTGATAGTGTGTAAGACATATCATGTCGTAAGGGATTTAATTGTTAGGTTAAATTCCACAACAAAAGTCGAACATAGTGTTTAATCGGTTGTCATTATGGAAAAAAATAGACACTTTAACAGATAAAATATGATTATAAGTTAGAGGAAGATAAATAAAGGCAAGAACGAGTGTCATCATATCTCTTATTTTCATTGCCGAGATAACATGTTTATAGTAGTTAGGACAAAGGATCTTTTTAACGCGCACGCATTTCACAACTTTTTGTCAAATTCAATAGTAAAAGAAAATTATTTTTTTTAGCTTTATTTTTATGGTTTGATACCCACTCTATGTCCATAAAATTTCTTTAATGATTTTGCCATAAATGCTTATGGCCTCTTGAGGGTGCAAAAAGTCTACTTCTCCAAACACTTCATTTCTCTAGTTACCATGTATTGGTTTTTTTATCGATAATTGAGATCGAAAAATCGAACCTTTTAACTTTTAAGATAGTGGTCAGTACCTTGTCTACTAAGTTATATATACTTGAATTGAAATTATATTTTATGTTACCATTGGACTAACATTAAATTTTGTGTGGAAGAAATTGTTTAAGAAATCAAAAGATGAAAACTTTGTTTGATGAAACAGAAGTGAAGAATTGGTTCTGATTGGAATTGTATGCACAACATTAAAAAAAGCTCTTCTATTCTTGAACTCGTAAGTGGGTTTGAAGGACGTGTATTTTTGCTCCCACCACCACTCTCTCCTCTAGCTGTTCCGTACTGTTCGATGAAGATTCTGTTATCTCTTTTCAATTCTTTGATATGATTCTATGGAAGGGAACTTGATTTAATATATGTCAAGTTTCATGAATAAATACTACTTTATTTTACTCGTGTATATCAGACAATAGCTAATCCTAATTTCAGCTGTCATGTAATCTAAAAGGATGCATGTCTTAGTTTAAGAGTTTTATAGTCTTGTAACATTATACTTCGTCTAGTACTCAAATATATATAAAGCAATTTAACAGGAGGCAAATATATATAGAATCATTTGATCTCAAACACCACATATTTTATTTTACAACTGTTTTGTTAAAATGTTCCCAGATAGATATATAAAGTGCTACTTTTTTGTTTTTAGTTAATAAATTTTATATAAATATAAGTTGATAACAAAAAAGCACAGATACTTGTCGATCTGTTCTTAAAAGATATTGCTACTGATATCTTAGATTATTGTTCATATATGAAGTAAAAAATTAATGGTGGGAACCGGAATTAAAAATGGAAACATTCAAATGGTAGAACTGGGAGAAGTGGAATAGAATCATTTCTCAAACACAATGGAAGGAAAAAAAATGTAGTATTTGCCTTGATGGTTTGATGAACAGATGCAAAATAAAGACGAAGATACTAAGATATAGACGTATAAAGTTACTGAATTGATCATATAAAGTTAAAAAAAGAAAGAAAAAAAAAAAAGATTACACTGGTGATGCAGCTGTGTTTCAACTGAATCACACACCCAATAACATTACAATAATACCCAAAAAGAAAAGAAAAGAAAAGAAAAGAAAAACAGAATCTAGGTAGCTCTAGACTTTAGAATCTCAGTACTACAGGCCGTAATATATATAAAATATGGTGTAAGCTTTTGTTTATAAGCTGTTTATAGACTTATAATGACTCATAAAAGCTTCTACAATTTTTGGATATTAAATGACAACACAAAGCACAGAAAGAGAAACAAACTATAGGAATTGTCTAATCCTCATTTGATCATAATATATTTTGATCAGTTAAATAACTAATTAATTTGTAAAACAAACTTCACCTTTTCTTTTCTTTTCTTTTCTTTTGACTGAAACGCAGCGTTTTAAGTGCCTGGCTTTGCCCTGTGTGCCTGACCATAATGATAAATCCTTTGTCTACATGTTGTTTCACAAATCAGCCAAATTCTAATTAGGCTTTTTTGCCAAACACATACACACAGAATTGAGCTTTAAACAGAGAAATTAAAACACCCATTTTGAGAAGAAATAAAAATCCCTCAGAATGGGAAGAAGAAGAAGAAGAAGATGAAGAAAAGGAAGAAGCTTTATAATTTGTCCTTGTAGAGCTGAGATAATTGAAGAAGATTACATACTGTGGTGCTGATAAGAAAAGTGGCTCTTGATGCCAAGAATTATATAGTGAAATTAGTGGAAGTTGCAAAATGGGAATTTGACTGAGATCTTCATTTTAATTGGCTAATTCACAATAAAAGAAGGAAAAAGAAACCAAAGTTGGAAATTTGAAGGTGATGATTATCAAATAATGGAAAAAAGGGTATATAATTTGGTGAAGAGAAGAAGAAGAAGAAGAAGAAGAAGAAGAAGAAGAAGAAGAAGAAGAAGAAGAAGAAGATCAAGAAGAAGAAGAATGTTGATGGGGTGATGGGTTTGGCAATAGCAATATATAAAAGTGTTTGGCATTGGCACTTTGAGAAAATTAATTATAGGCATTTATTTATGCCATGGAAACAGCCATTGGTGTGACACTTTGGAAAAACCAGAAATCTTTTCATATTAATTATGACCCATCTATACTATCATGGTTTTTGGTGTGATCTTACTATGTTCAATGTGTATTTTTATTAAAAAAAAATCGTAACCTATATAATAATACAAATATAAGGGAGATTTTATTGTTGGTAAACTTATATTACCAATATCGTTTATTATTGATCTATATCTAAATTTTCTTATATTGTAATTTACGTTATCTTTTTTCTACCAAAACGAATATAGCTCAATTTAAATTATTAATTTTTAATAATTTTTTCTTCTCAAAGTTGAAAAAGTATTATTAACGGGAGATCCAAATATCTAACTACTTGATCCATGATACAACAACTTGTTTAAGCATACAGTGATTGGAATTCATTTCTCTCTAATTTGTTTTATTAAACTCATGATTCTCATTGTCCACTAGCTAGGCTAATTCATGACAATTTATTTGAGCTATAGTGAATTTAATTGGAAATGTATTTATGCAGATATACTACTCATGATATGTTTTACATGTATCTTGGAGTGTTTATGTAAAATTGGAGAGTTTTGCTTTTTAACATACTTTAGTATTTGTCAATTCTGTCTAAATTTCCATAGGAACCGTTTTACAAATATTGGAAGATGAAATTAGACAATCATTTGTCTTATTAAAACAGTGTCATGTAAGCTTAGTATCAACCTCACTTGACATCTAGTAATCCAGAGAAAAAAAATGATTCGTAACAAATCCAATAGTTAACTTACAAATTTAGTCGTTCTTTTTTAGGTTTTTTCCATAAAACTGAAAATTTAGAATATTGTAACATAAAATGAAATTAATTGTCAAGAATTTAGAGACAATAATTTTTAAAGTTTGAAAATTTATTAGACAGAAATTTTATATAATTAGACCCAACTTAGAAAGTTAGAGAGAGAGAATTTGTAATTTAAAAAAGGTTAAATGAAAACCATTGAACCCCCGAAAAAGAAAGAACTTTTTTTTTTTTTTTTTTTTGGTAGAGAATAAAAAAGAAAAAAAAAATAGTTTGGTTAATAAAAAACAGAATAGAAAAATATTCCGTTGTCTGGATAGTGGGTAATGAAAGGTGATGCTGACCAAAAAATCAATTGGAAACTCATTGCTATGTGGACTAACTTACTGAAACAACGAAGAGGGGTGAGGAATTTGGAGCACTTCCACTTCAAGGGTTTTTTTTTTTTTTTTTCCTCTTTGGAAGATGAAAAAATAAAAAAATAAAAAAAAGGTTATTTAAATTTCTAAAGAATAAAAAATAAGTATGTTTGGATTTCAAAGGATAAAAGTGTTTGGGTCAAATATTCATTAGTATTTGAAGCCTCAATCGCTTTCGGTATTTCCCAGGGATATTAGCTTTCACACTACCACCACACACTACACTTTGGTTGGGCTGTAACTGTTAAGTAATCAAACTCCCAATTTTTCCAACAAATCATCATTTCCACATTACAATTACTCACACTAAACTCTTTCTTTTTTCTCATTATCATTTTTCCTTCTTCTTTTTATTTTTGATTCACCAAGTTCGTTTGCTTTAGTTTTTCTTTTTCTTTTTTTCCTTTCTTTTTTTAATTAATTAATATATTTGTATAATCGAATATAATAATTCAAAATAGGCTATAATATCTGATTTAATTCCCAACTCAACTTATTATTCTTCAACCCACTCAAACCTCTCCAAATTAACCCAAATTACCTCAGACGGAATATAAATTCAAATTTTAGCCGATGAGAATTCACAAGTAAATGATCACAAAAACAGATATTTTGAAGCAAGTTGCTATGTGCCCCAACGCTGCTTTTCAATCATATTCAAGGACGTTGGACAGATACACATCTTATACCATGCATATACTTTTATTCATTGATAATAAAGTAAATTCAATATATTTTTAGACATCAAATTTCTTAGGATTGGGTCAAGCTCATTGAATGAAAACAATAACACAAAAGAAAAGGAGAGAGAGAGAGAAAGAAGTTGGATCTGTACTAACACAATAGTTGTCTGTATTAACACAAATAGTTGGTAGATTACATTCAATGGTTGAGAAACACCAAGCCAAGTAGTACTTTGTCCATAAATCTAAGAACTTAGTCCCCATTTCAATCCCGATACTTTTTCAAGAGATTAAAAAAACAAAGAAAAAGGCAGAAATACAAAACACTTCCCCTCCCCTCAGAATATAATTAACCAGAGGATCGATGAATATATTACAATGACTATGGAGGTGGGGATATGATGAAGACGACGACGAGGTAGCACTCAACTCAGCAGCCAAAGCAATGCATATTAGAGAAAATCCCAACAAGCCAAGGGAGCCTTTTTGAGGCTCAAAAAGCTCTTGAAGAACGGTTTTTTGTTGAAGTCATTGTAAGTGCAAGCAAGTATTATCAGTACACAAAGAACTTTTTACTTTGTGCATAATAATTTTTTTTAGATGGTGCATTTGTAGGTATAAAGAATGTGGGCACTTAGACAAAAAGAAAAAAATAATGACACGCCAAGGCCAGCAATTCAAAGAACACTTACCCCGAATGGACAGGCTTCCTTTCTTTTATTTCTTTTTCTTCTTTGGCCAATACGGATTGTATTCACGGTGGTGTATAGATCATCATATTATAATGCTCTTGCTTAGCTTTCTCTTACGCTGTTGAGGCCATACTCAGCCTGGTAAAAATATGAAAAACACACAAAAAACCAGGAAGAGCAGTATAAAGACAAAAAAAAAAAAAAAAAAATGCAAAGCTCAGAAGTAGCATTGAATCTTTCTTTAAAAAGAAGCATGCCTTATCACTGGGTTCTGGATAGTTGTAGACTTAACCCCACCTCCAGGATTTAATGCCATCTCAAGCACAGCATTTGGCTTCACATGTCAAACCAGAATAAAATGAAAAAATGTAAGGTAACAGAGAGGACTATAAATCAAACCAAATATAACCAACAAAAGGAATGAAAACCCACCTCTGTCTCCATATGCATGCTATCCCCATTTATACACCTATTATCCAACTGAAGTTCAGAATCTGCCTCACACGAATCAACAACAGATGTTCCAGGATTATTACTTTCATCAGCACTTCCTTCTATGCTCCCAGCATTGCCTTCACAACTACCTGCTGCTAATGCAAACCCAACATTCTCGCAGGAACTACTTTCACTTGTTAAGGACGTGATCACACTGGAATTAGACGCACATCTGTGATCAATTTCGTTAAAAGGAACTTTGTCTGGATCAATTATCTCTACAGTAGACCCTTTATCACTCTCTACACTATTAGAGTCTTTCATTGAAGAACAACTACCAATACTAGAGCCACCAAAAGCCAACTCTTCATTTTTCCGAGTGATAGTCCGACACAGACTGTTCTTCTCAACAATAGTTTTAGCTTCAATATCAGCTTCCAGACGCTCAGAAGAAGCAGTATTTGAAAAGTTGCTGATATTGGATGAAACTGAATCCTGCCTTCTAGGACTAATAGATTGCCGTTTTTGGGGAGAATTCTGCTCCCCTTCAATTCGAGAGGGATCGGTTTTTCTCTTAAGGTCTCTTTCACTACTGCCACTCCTACCATTTTGCAAATATTCTTGATTTGGTCCATCAGAACGTTGCAAAGCTGACAACCTTGAAGCACGAAACCGTCTATGACCTTCTGGAAAGACAAAAGGAGGGATCTGCCTTCTACGGACATGAGAAACAAAGATCTCCATTCCCGGTTTCCAGAACATGTATGAACTTGTATAATGCTTGAATTCATCAACTGAAGAACGTATATCAAACTGCTGGCCTTCTTGAATTAGCTCCCCCTGCTTCCTCTGCAGACCCATGAAAAATGCACAATGGGCACAGGGCTTGGATGTGTCAACATATTCGTGTGGATAAGGATGGCACTGCAACTTCCCTTCAGTCTTCCTCTCAATCTGTTGAGAATTACAAAAAACATGGGCAAAGGGAAGATATTTCTAGAACCAGAAATTTTAATTCAACTAAAGAAGAGAAATGCTTTCAAGTTGAGAAACAGTAGATGTAAGAAAAATTACCAACAATGTCAAATGCCTAAGCCGAGATTCTACCCATCCTTTCCAAGAGCGCAGGTCGTCTGCATCAGCTGCTACTATATCAACTTGCAAATAGTTTTTGTAGCTTTCAAAAAACAAATATGGCTCAAAAAGAGAACTCCACTGCGCTTTGTTCAGCTCAATTTCCTAAAGAAATTTCCACAAATAGTTAGATAAATGATATACTGCCGCAAGTATATAATAATAGGAGATGCCTTAGTGTACTCTTAGTCTCCTCTATTAAATAATAATCATGTAAAAAAGTTCATGCATGCACAGGTAATACCTCACAAACTTTGTTACCAAACTGGAACTGTTCCATCATAACTCGGAGCGTACTTGTAGAAACATTGTAGCTAGAATTCATGCATGGATATGCAGGTGTTATTATGGGCATATGATGAGTTCTATCACGAGGATTTTTACGAGGATCCCATACAGAACACCCAAGATCATCCTCCTCAATTGCACACAACATAACAGGGTTTGGCCAACGCCAAAGGGTATAAACTCTGAAAAATCGAGACAGCAGCATACTGGGAACTGCATTCGGATAAAGCTGACAAACTCGAGCAACAAGAAGTGCCCAGTTTACACCACCAAGAAACCCAGTCACCTGTTCATGCATGTGGTGAGTAGAGAATTACAGCAGGCACAAATGTATCAACTAATCAGCAGCCATATACACACATAAATAAGAGGTAAACTCACATTTGAATAAACGCCACGCCTTTTAGCCCAAAACTTCAAGCATCTAAGTGATGTTCGAAAATTCTACAAACACAGGACAAAACAAACGGAGATTACAGTTTCCAGACAGGAATAAAAAGGGTGCAAGAATTTAACAAAAAGAAAGCTGCGAAATAGAAAGTCACTCACCTCAATATTCGGAACAAGTTTTAGAATTTGATCAGCAACACGACAACCATTAAGACTCCGAACAGTAGGCTCATCAACATTATATAGCACAGACACGTCAGAGATATCCAAATCCTGAAAGTAAACATTAATGACAGAAAAGGGCAGTTCAAATGAACATGGTGCTAAAATAAAGAATCCATTATGCCACACGATAATGAACAAGAATCCAATGTCACTTACTTCAGGCACAACCAGACAAGATATACTAGCATAAAGTAGATCAATAGATATTCCATCAAACTTGAATTTCATCACTGGGACGTGAGCATCAGGAACTGGCTGCAACTCAGACACTTCTTCCATTTCTTCCAAAATATTATGTAATATGTAAAAGAAATCTTCCTGGAAAAAATAATAAAAAAAGATATAGGGTCAGGTCCAGAAAAATAAAACATCTCAAGCAAGAGAACAAAATTACTCAAATCTAACACTCACCTCCCTGTTCACATAAGATGGCCCAACACATAGCGTGTCTATATCAGCTCCAGGTCCATGCACCTACAACATTACAAATGCATGCAACGGCTGATTGACAAGTACAAAACGAATGCAACAAAATATATTCCTGTGACTAAGACTTTGTTCTTGCAAAAAAAAAAAAAAAAAAACTCATTACATCAAAATGGATCCGTAACCTTGGGAAGAGTTATCTTTTCTGTTTACACATTGTTTCTTACCCCCACACCCCCAAAAGAAAAGGAATGTGGCCACAGGGACAACTATAAATTAACAAAACACCACGTGGGACACAATTCATGCCAACCTAAATGTTGCTATCTGGTTAAGGCATACACTAGTGACCAAATAGTCAAAACTCAAATGCACCAGCTTATTCCTGGAACTCAAGAATACGGTTGTACAATCTATGAAACACAAAACATTCCCGAATGTAATGGAAACAAGCACGGGAGTATTCCTTAAAATTTGAACAACCTATAGGGTATATCTAGTTCATGTAAGGTCGTCAAAAAGCACCGGACTGTTTGTATACATCATGGGGAAGAAATATCACAGCACTAACTATGCTTACCCCTAGACGATAGGAACCAAAAGTGAAGATCACAGCATTTGCATCCTCCACCATTTGATCTGTATAACCTTTAATGCGAGTAAGTTGTTTTACCCAGTCTTTCACAATCTAGAGAAGGAAAATAGAAAAACGCAACAGTTAGGATGATGGAGTACAAAGTTAACGAAGCAAATTAATAAAATATCGACCACTCAGAAATTTGAAGCTGCCTTGACAACTTTACAACCATAGAAATTCTAATTTTCAAAATCATCACATGAACAACATACTTTTTGGGAAAATATCATCTGATAAACTAAACTATTATTCATCATCATCTCTATGTAACATGGCACCAAACTTATCCAACATTATAAACCTAAGCATCGAACATCCGTCTCTGATAGTGGTTGTGAAAATACCTCTCTTTCTCTACCTAAGCTCCACCCCTAATTGCAACTGTAGTACCTCACCATTGATAAAACGAAAAAGAAACTGAAGATTGTGTTCAACAGAACATAGTTCATCACCTGTCCTATCCGGGAAAGAACCTCTTCTCTCTTGGCAGATTCCTCTTTGCTTTCGTACAAGCCAGCGTCGACCAGGAACTAATACACCACAAACCAAACAAACAAAAAAAAAAAAAAAAATCAACCATACTAATTTCGAATCGTGCACTAAAAGGTAACCAAAATTTATCAATTAAAACCTTTTCTAGCTCCTTGTTTCTTTGCACGTCAGTGTCACAAGGCCCCGCCATCGATATCGGCTTCGTCACACCATAGCATTTCGGCACCGCTTGATTAGCAGGTAACGGTGAATTACCCAGCCCCTCTGCGCTACCCATCACGAATCGCATAGAGAAAAGAAGTTTCCCCCCCTAAAGGCCTAAAATTGAAGAACAACAATCTAGAATTCTAGATGCCCTAAACCGGAAATTGATGAGGAAAACATCGCTCAACAGGAACGAAAGCGAACCGAAACCCGAACCCACAAAAGATCAGACCCAGATGAAATAACAGCGAGGACGATCAAAGAAGATGAAATCAAGAGAGAGAGAGAGGTAATAGATTGAAGCCCTAGACGGATTTGTTCCGAAGTCGAAATCCCCCAAAAATGCAGATCGCGAATAGAAACTCGAAAAGAAAGTAGGCAAATATGGAAATTTGGTAAAATGAAAATTTAAAAGAAAAAGAAAAACCAAACCCAATTGGAATTAGGAATACCAAAGGAGATTGCAGGTGGAGGAAGGGAGAGAGAAAGGGGAGGGAAAATCGTTGGATGGGGATTCGAGATCGGCGCGCGGTGTGGGTGAGAGAACCGGCGGAAACTTGATAATTTCTAATTTCCTTTTCTCCTTTTATATTTTTATATTTTTATATTTTTCTTCGTTTTCGTTCTTTTTAGTCAATATCGGAAGAAAATAAATGAATTAATTTATATTTATTAAATTAAGAAGAAAAAAAATGCAATCTTATCCGTTACTATCAAAATATGGCGCTTTTCTCGGGGTTAATTGGAAAAATAACGTACTTTACTTAGGAAATTGGGTTATTTCCAATCAAATTCATCCCTTTCTCATAACAACACAACAAACATTACTTCCATAAATCTGGTTTTCATTTCTTTTCTTATTTTATTATATGTTTTATGGATTACATATCTAATTTAGTTTCATACATTTGATTTACTTTTCACTGTTTCTTTTTTTTTTTTTTTTATTTTAACCTTTCAAGCTTTCTACCCTTTTTTTATCACTATTTTGTTCCGCTCTTTACCATTTTCATCCGATTATTATCAAGATTTTTAAATACCTTTATTAAAAATTAGCATCTTTATCTACTCTTCTTTTTTCTTTTTTGACATATTTTATCCAAATATTTGTTATATAACTTCACAACAATCCATATAAACACCGTTTCCAGGTGTGAATAACTATCCCTAGTTATGTTAAATATTATTTTAAAATCTTTAATTGTCTATGTTATTTCAAAATTCCTTCTCTGTTTACTATTTCCAACATTTTCTACTATTACAAACCTTTCTTCTTTTTTTAACAGTGCTTCTTGTTATCTCCATCTCAAACTAATATAATCTACACTCAAATTACAAATTTACTTTAGTTCCTACCTTTATATTTGCATTCTCTTTAACATACAAAGGATGTGACTTTTATATTTTGATTATTAGGCTTTGTTAACTTCTTAATAGAATAAGTGTGACATTCATATTTTGATGATTAGCTCTATATTCGTCATATTAATTAAATTGACAAATGACTAATAAATCTTATTAATTTACTCTGTAAATCTTTTACGACAATCCTATACTTGAATCAAATAAACCTAAATCAAAAAACTAATTTTGCCTTTTTCTTAAAAAAATCTTAAATCTCTTTGCCCTTTATCCGAAAGCAAAGAAGAATAGTGACATTAAGTAGAATAAAAAAATATAAAATAAAACCAATATATTGAGACGAACTTTCTCACCAAAATACCTACAAGGGATGACATTTAAATAATTTGAAACCAAAATAAAATGTAACACTATGGCAGTGTGAGTATTTGTTTATGTTTTTTACTTTGGAGATATATTATCTGATTGGTATTTTTAAAGAAATAGTAAGAGGAAAAATTGAAAGCACAAAATCCAAAAGGCAGATAGTTGTTGAACAATCTGAAAAAAAAGAAAGAAAGAAAGAAAGAAAGAAAGAAAATAGTAAAATTGAATGAAGAGCATCCAAATATGATTTATAATGAATAACCATATGGCCAGCCACAAAGAGAGGAGGTGTGTGTGTGGCAGCCTCAGCTTATGTTTCTTTTCTCAGCAAGATGGGCCTTTTCTAATTCTATTCTTGAGGGATTGTTCAAAAGGCCCAGCCCAATCATTTTTCATTTTTCATTTTCTGTACATCCTTTTCCATAATTACTATCTTAGTTTTAAATTATCATATGAGAATGTGTTTTCCATTCATCCCTTACTTTTGGAAATAAAAAAATATCATTCATACCTATAAGTCAAGGGTTCAATCTCTTCCTAATGAAAAAGTTGTTTTGTACTCCAAAGACTCACTTCTAGTTATTAATACCAACCAAATTGATATCTTCTACCCCAGAACACACTTTACTACAAATTCAATTCATGGCTTAAGAGCTTCCACTGCACAAACTTTCATGAAACACATTAATTTGTGACCACTTCTTTCTTCTCTTTTGTTTTGTTGACGTTGACGTGCATTTAGTAAACCCCACCCAATTATCATATTAATTACCAAATATTTTGCAACCAAATTCTATAATATCTCTACACACACCAACTTTCACCAATAACAGTTACAGTGAAAAGAAAAAAAAAAAAAACAAAGATGGGAAGATTTAATCACACATACATTTAGATCGTTATAACGTAACCTTGGTTTGTTATGTAAAAGAGATTTTAGTTTTTCCACAATTAAAAATTACGAGTTAAAAAGTGAGTATAGATCATATTATTAGAGATTTTTAAGTGCATGTGGTGGTCAAAGTTTCTCTCATGCCACATGTAAGTAGTCCTTTGTTGGTTTGATTAGATGGCGGGGTGTTTTCATCTTAATCATTTTCATAGCACTTATTCAATTAATTCCAATCGAGTGTGAATGTTTGATTGATTAGGATAAGTGGAACGATGGTATGATTAATTATTTTTGTGTTGGGTCATTAATTAGTTAATAGTGTTTGGAAGGGTGAGAAAGAAGCAAATACTCGAAAAACACACCTTCCCAAAAATGAATCATTCCATATAGATTTGGTATGTAGAAAGAAATGAAAATATGATTATATATGAAAAGAATGGAAAAACAAAAACACAGTTTTTGAGAGAGAGAAGGGAATGATTTATATTGCAAAACATACATATAGTTATGAATGATAATATTCCTTTTTAGGAGAAGGTAGAGGATGGTAATGGAACACAAAACACAACTTTTGTAGAAATTAGAATAACAATGGAAACATCAAAATCAAGATCTCCTCCATATATCATATCTCATTATTAATTTCTGACAACTAACAAATAAATAAATATATATTTTAAAAAATAAAAAGATTCATTATTAATTAATTAATTAATTAATATGTGAAAGAATTTAGACGTTGCTTTCCACCATCAATGTAGGTTCTCATCTCATCCATTCAAATTTTGAAAATAAGAATCTGCCTGTGTGTTTTGCCACTCAACTTTACCCCTTTTCTTTTATTTTATTTTCTTTTATTTTCTTTTCATTTTCTCATCCCAAAATTAATCAATCACCACAATATGCCAAACAAGTGAGTAAATTACCCTCTACTCCTTTTTGAAGAAGGCTCTAAAATTTGAATATAACACAAATTAAAAATGTAAATTAATATAAAGTACCAAACCAAGGATATGTTATGTATATATTCAACAAAATTAAAAGGAAAAAAGGGGGAGGGGGGAGGGAATGAATAAGGGAATTTAAAATCCCAAAAAACTGGCAATCCCCTTTTTATTCTTTTTTCTATTTAAACAGCGTCTTTAGTTGAATGGGTACATTTTTTATAGTCATTTATTATAATTTGTTTTTGGAAAGATCCTTTTCCAATTATAAATATATATATATATTTTTTTATTTTTATTTTTGAATTTTTTCTTTCTTCCTTCTGAAAACTCTTCACATTCATTCTGCACAGATACCATACCCATCTCATCTCTATTTCTATTGATTCTTTTCTTCATTGTGAAAGAAGAAGCAAATATCTGCGCTTTCCTCAAACCATAACCTCTCTCTCTCTCTCTTGTGGTTTTTGAAATTTTATCAAAATGTGTTTTTTTTCTTTCTTTCTTTCTTTTTTTGGGTTGAAGATTGAAATATATAGATAGTAGAATCACGGGTTTGTCAGTTTGTGGGAGTTGTAATTTTTGAAGTACACGTTGCTCTAGAAGACGCCTTTTTAGTAGAGAGAAAGAGAAAGGAAAGGGGGTTTGGAATTGGGGGGTTGTTGTTTGTTATGTTCTAAGTTAGTTCTAACATTGACAATTAATTGAATGAGGATTGAGGAATTCCTCATTTTTTAGAAAAGATTATGTTAATTAAATGTTAAATATTGTTTTATAAAGCTGTAAGTAACCTTTTTTTTTTTTCTTTTTTGTTTTTGATTGTTGTATTGTATGGGAATCATTTGTTTTTAATACCCTAAAGATTTCAAAAATTTCTTCCTTTTCTCTTCCATTTTTCCCTCCTTAGGTTCTGAAGTTTTTGTATGACGTCTTTTTGTCTTGTAATGCAGTTTTTTCACGAGATGCTGTCAGATATACATATATATATATATATATATTAAAAGAAATCCAAAATATTTCTTCTTATTACTCTACTACTACTAGTACTACTAGTACTACTACTACATGTATTCATTAATCCAACTAAAATTCAAAAACTTTATAGTGTCTACAGATTTTTATTATATGTAAGTTGAAGTGGAAGGTAAAAAAGAAAAGGTAAATATTGAGTTTTATTATATGAAAAATCTGAAAAGGCCACGTTTTATGTTCCTTATTCTCTCACTCAACGTTTGTGTTTTTTGTTTTTATTTAAAATAAAAGAAAGAGAAGAAAAAAGAGAGAGAGAGAGTATTTTAGAGATGGTTTGTGTTTGCCAATCCATACTATTTTCTTATTCTGCAACATGTTATGTTTATAACAGATCTCTACACTCTCTGTCTCTCTCCTTAAATTACACCTCTTTTTTTTCCTTTTTTTTTTTTTTTTTTTTTCCTTTAATAAAAATCTCCTCTTTCTTCTTTCTCTCTTGGAAATAACTACTTGGGATTTTATTCTATTAGTATCTTTGGAAATGGAGTTTCACTCTCCTTTATATTTCTAGTTCCCCAAATTCTAAAAATAGACACTTTCAACTCCGTCTCTTTTCCTTCCTCCCTCAATATAACCCCTTCCTCTTCTTTTCAGTCCCCCCCCCCCCCTCCCCCATTGACATAATGCTTACGTTTTGAGTTCACCCTTTTTTCTCTCTCTCTCTCTCTCTCTCTAGGATCATCCCCATTTTATCCGTTATTCTTCTGAAATGGGGAAAGCTACCAGATGGTTGAAGGGCTTATTGGGGATCAAGAAAGACAAAGACCCATCTCCAAATTCAAATTCAAACTCCAATTCAACAACCCTCGCCGCCGACAACAGAAAGGACAAGAAACGCTGGAGTTTTGCCAAGTCCACTAGAGATTCCGTCCAAACACTGCCTCCTCCCCTTGAGACTGCTTGGTTCAGATCCTCTTACATTTCTGATTCTGACAAAGAACAGAACAAACACGCAATTGCTGTAGCTGCAGCCACTGCCGCAGCTGCAGATGCCGCCGTCGCCGCTGCTCAAGCGGCGGTGGCCGTCGTTCGTCTCACAAGTCAAGGAAGAGGAAGAGCCTCTCTCTATATCACCGGAAGAGATAGATGGGCTGCTGTCAAGATTCAAACAGTTTTTAGGGGCTATTTGGTAAGTCAAAAAAATAAAAAAGTTCCAATTTTTACCTCTGCTTTTGCTCTTTTTTTTTTTTTTTTTTTTTTTTTACATTGCTGTTCATCACCAAATACAAAGTTCTTTTCGGAGGAATAATTGTACCTTTTCTTTTCTTTTACAAATATATTTACTCCATGAAAATTACAAAACATGGTACTTTTTTTCTTTTTTATCTTTTACATTCTCTGTGTTGTCTCCTTGAAAGCTGAGAAAAGAAGAGCATAAAAGTGAATATGAAACAGTGCAAAAATCTCTTTGGTTTGTCAATGAAACAGTACATTGATTTGCTGACTAAATCCAGAAGCTTTTCTGATCCTTCTCTTTCCTTACACTTTTATGGGCTCCATTTGTAAAAGGGTTTTTTTTCCTTTTCAAATTTGAAAATGTGTTTTGTTTTTATGGTCAGGCAAGAAAGGCATTACGAGCTCTCAAAGGGCTTGTTAAATTACAGGCTGTGGTTAGAGGATTTCTCGTAAGAAAAAGAGCTGCTGCTACTCTTCACAGTATGCAAGCTCTTTTTAGAGCTCAAACTGCTGTTAGAACTCAACGAGCTCGTCGTTCTTTCAACAAAGAGAACAGGTTTATCCCCGATATTCGACCCCGAAAATCCTCCGTAAGATTCCATATCCAAAAACTGATGAAATGTTTATCAAACAGTTGAGAGTAGTCTTGTTAAAAACTCTGTTTAATTTCAGGAACGGTTTGATGAAACAAGAAGTGAATTATTCCATAGTAAGAGGTTGTCTGTAGCATCATCTTACGAAACCTGTATGAATTCATTGGACGAGAGTCCGAAGATTGTGGAAATTGACACTTACAGAACTCGAGCGAGGTCTCGTAGGTACATTTCAACATTGTCCGAATGCGGAGCAGATGATATAGCTTTCCAAACATCACCAATACCATGTTCAAATCGACCTCGTGGAGTGGTGGATTGCCACAACAACAATGTGCTTCGCGACTTCGAATGGTGCTTGATGGGTGAGGATTGCAAGTTCCCTACAGCTCACAGCACGCCCCGGCTATCGAATAACTCATTCGTGTCTGCCAACGTGCCAGTCACCCCGTCGAAGAGTGTGTGTGGGGACAGCTTCTACCGGCCATACATGAACTACTGCCCCAATTATATGGCAAACACACAATCTTTCAAGGCAAAACTGAGGTCTCAAAGTGCCCCAAAGCAAAGGCCAGAGCCAGGGTCCAAGAAGAAGCTATCGTTGAATGAAATAATGGCAGCAAGAAACAGCTTAAGCAGTGTAAGAATGCAAAGACCTAATAACCAAATGCTGCAAGAAGAAGAAGAAGAAGAAGATGATGATGATGATGATGAAGAAGAAGAAGAAACATCATATGGTTTTTGAATGATATGTTAGTTTGTTTTCTTTTGTTTGTTAAGGTTTTAATTAAAGCAAGAAATGGGATAGAATCATAGAACAAGAAGTTGAAATCTCTGTCTCTATAAAAAAAAAGCTTTGTTTTTTTTTTCTCTCTCTCTCTCTCTCTCTGCTTCCACATTTTACTGTTAAATCTCAAGAAATGAATGAGATAGATATAGCAACAAAGGGAGCTTGTAATTTGTAATTAAAATTTATTTTTAACACTTCCCTTTCAATGTTGATTGTTCTATGTTTTGTTTGCTTGAAATGAAATCAAGCTTAAAGGATTAAAGAGACAGAATAATGGGATGTTGTCGTTTGGATTTATAGAAATTGCTTCAAGAACACTTCGTTGGCAAATAAATGACAACAACAATTAGATTTGAACCCCTAAAAAGAAAAAAGAGATATATATTTTTTTTTTGTTTGTTGAGTCAAATGAATGTTCTTCCAAACCTCGTTATGTGATAGATAGATAGTATTCAAAAATTCAAAAGTGAGAAATGGAGTATGGTGAAATACCAAAAAACACCCTGAAAGAAGTGAGTTTGAAAAAGAATCGGAATCAAAAGGGGGTATGAAAGAAAGGTTTGGAAAGAAACAAACGGCTATAAAATCAAACATTTAAATAAACTATTTTCCCCGAATTTTCCGGTATGTCTCTTCTGATTCTAACATTAAATTCTCATATATTGCATTTCTTCTTTTATATACTTTCAAATTTTTGCATTCTCTTGTTTTAAAATGAATAATATATATATATATTTTTTTTTAAAAAAAAAAAAAAAAAAGTGTAGCAAATGGTTGGAATTGAATTGGTTTGTTCAAGAAAAAAAGAAAACGAAGTAGCATTGAGGGGTGGGATTGCATTGCATACGTCATAGCTTTGAGTTATCGAAATAACAGATGCATAAAAGCACTTAATTCGAAAAGCACTAACATGGTCTCTCAATAACAACACAAATTCATTATCTAATAATAATTATTCATTAATATAAGATTAGGCCTCGGCCTTTGTATTCTTTTTTTTTTCTTTTTTCTTTTAAATAAAAGAAACCCTTTTCATTTCTATATATATATATATATATATATGAATAGAGAGAGAGAGAGAGAGAGAGAGAGAGAGTTGATGGTAGACTTTCAAAAACAGTATGGGGGGGGGGGGGGCATGTGCCAACCACTAAACAATTTCTTTTTTTTCTTATTTTGGTGATTCTCATTTATTTGTGAATTTGAATTACAAACAAATCATCCACACTTTGGTCTGAGTTAAAAGTGATTAGTTCAAGAAAAGTGGGGACAAAAAATTAAAAATTAAAAATTAATTAATTAATAAAGACAATAATAATAATTATAATTAGAACCCATTCAATTGTATGTGTGTATGAGTGTATTAGGCTTATAATTGGGTGTACGGAATGGTGATTTATTAATTAACTATTAGGCCCATCCATTAGCAGCAGCCCATACTACTCTTTCCTTCAATTTTTATTTATTTATATTCATATTCATGTTTTCTCTAATGTAATTATACAAATTACTTTTCTATTTCCTACTTCCCTTTTTTTAAAAAAATGTTTTTCAACTTATATCAATATATTCTTAAAATCTCATTACACAATTAAAAATATTCTTATTCTTGTAAGCAATTTAGGTTGGTAAGATGGATCATTTTCTAAAAAAAAACTTTTTAAAGCTAGCTTAAAGGTAGACAAAAATTATGACCATAAGAGAGAGAGATTATGTAGCAAAAGTCAATGGTGGATGAGTTTTACTAATGGTGTGATTTGAAATGGAAACTATTAAAATTTATATTGGCATTTAAGGTTCAATAGGAATTGGACCATATGAATGATATGTATATATATATATAGATTTGTAGAGCATATTTGAGTGGGAAATTTTAGGTGGGTCATCTACATATCTACTTGCTTTATTTGGCTACGATTTATTACAACCACACAAGGATTTAATATTGTAGCATTTTAATGAAGTTTTAACCATAACTTTAATGGTTTCCCCATTCTGATCTATATTGGATAAAATTGTGTTAGTACAGAAAAGTAATATAAAGATTATAAATATCAATGACATAAAAGTAGAAAACTAAAGGAGGGTTGACTCTTCCTTCCTCCCCAAGTTTATATATTATTATTATTATTATATATGAAGATTGAAACAAGAGAAATGTCACCCAAAAATAAAGAAGAAGTAAAACTAGTGGTTATTACACAATAATGATTTTAATTATTTCAATAAATTCTCAACAACCACCTAAAGAAAATGAAGTATGTTTTCTGATGGTCCAAAGAGTGAGTTCCAAGTGTAGATGCACAAAGTAGGCAAACTATAATAATAACCAAATACTCAATTCCAACCTCTCTATTTACTTAACCTTCATACCTTTAATACCAAAAACTTCCACAATATCATACATCAACTCATTCGCTTTCAACCTAATTACCATCTCCTTTGAACTAATAAGATCTTTATTACAATAATTTTGCTTTAACAGTAATTATATTTATATATATATGGCAACGCAGCAGGTAATGATGAAAATAATGATGATATGGTTAGTAATATATTATAGTTATGATAGAAGAAGAGGTTGAATATTAATGATTTATATAATGTTGAGATTAGAAAATATAATATATATATATATATATATATATATATATATATATATATATATATAAAAAGAAATGTAAGAGTTAAAAAAAAAAAAAAAAAGAAAAAAGAAAAGAAAAAGACATCTGATTCAGTTGCCTATTAAACTAATTAATTCCAAAAGGGAATCTACAATATTATTCTATGGGCTTCAATTCCCATACCATTCTCCCCATGATGATTATTATTTGTAATATTATTTAGTACTCTCTCTCAACTCAACACACACTACTGCTTGGATGAGTGAATATTAATCATCACCACCAATACACTCATTATTTATATATCAAAATTCACAACACAAAATGTACAAGTTTTCTTATTGAGTTTATCTGTTCATCTTGAAGTGGGATTTGGGAATTATGCCATTCATTTAATTATAATAATATGAATCTGAGGTCTATACTACAATACAATAAATTCATCATTACGATTAAACTACAATTTTCATTTTTCAACTTTTGCATTTGTGTCTCAAACAACTTCTTTGGAGAAATATTAAAATGTTTAATTTATAGTATATATAAAATGATGCAATTGGAGAAATATTTTAGTCCCATTTTACCCTTTTATTGTAACTTTTTTTAGTCTTGTTTTAGGGTAATTTTGTCATTTACATAGATTTAATATTTGTGGTCATTTTCATTATAACATTTAATGTTTGATTTTTTAAACCTTTTATCTCTTTATTATAACTTTTCTCAAAATTTAAAAATTTCGTTCTCGATTAACTATGTCATTTAAATTTATTCAAACTCGTTTATATTCCTCTCTCCCTTGATCTTCTATCATCCAACTATTCACGTTTTCTTATCTCATATTAACTTTTTCATATATTTTTCAACCTTTCGAATTCTTCCTTTTCAAATCGAGTATAAATATCTTATTCATTCATGTTCATAAGTCACAACAAAATGCCAAGGACGAAAGGGTGAAGAAGAAATCAAATCATGCTTTTCTATTCTCTTCTATTTTTTTTCTTTTTTTATCTTGTTGTCTATTTTCTATATAGAAGCATGCTTGTGTATATTTCTTCATTCATAGGTTTCTTTTTAGTACACGATAAAAATTGTGGAAACTTAAACCACCAACTTTTGACATATATATGTTTAATTTATGCTTTTTATGACATATATATGTTTAATTTATGCTTTTTATGTTTAAATTATATAATATTGAGAATCTCTTTTAAATGTAACCATGGGAATCTTGTTCATGTTTTTTTCTTCATTTAATTTTTTTATTAAAGCTATTTTATTAGTGAAATGGTTAAATGACTTATACTTTGATTTTGTTCAAACAATATAAATATTGTTGAAATTTATTAAGTATATATAAAAGTAATAAAATGCGTAAAACAATAAATGGTTAAAGTATTTCCTTTAATTTTTAACCTACAAAATCATTAAAAAAAATGATATAAGAAGAATTAAGTTGTTCTTCATCATTTACCTGATATGACATAATTTTTTAGCAAAATAAATATATATATATAATTATGATATTTATAGTAATGGTACATGCTTGGTTGAAATATTCAATTTCACATTTGTATTTAAAAAGTACAATTTTATTTAAATTATAATAAAAATAAAAAATATATTTTGAGATAATAGATGTGAATATAAAAAAGAAATAAATATAAAAATATTAAGATGACTGCTTCAATTTTATAAAATTAAGTTAGAACTATAGTTTTTGTTTGTATGATTTTCGCATGCATCGCACGTGTTGTTTACTAGTTGAACTAAAAATGTCGCTAAAATTAAAAGTTTGTGAAACGTAAGAGTGTATAAAAAATACTTTAATTAACTTAGGTTATACAAAAAGATTTATCAGGTTAATCTCATGTAATTTGAAACTTATTTGAATACTTGAATATTAAACACCCTATTAAGTACAAATTGAAAGTATAATTTCAAAAACAAAAAGCTACAGTATTGTTATTTAAAAGAGAAATATGGTATTTGAATATTGTTGTTTAAAAGAATAGATTTCTTTTTTGTTATATAATAATTATCAAAGAAAAAAAAGTTAAATAATTATCAAACGAAATTAGAAAATCATAAACATCCTCTAAAATAGAAAGGAAAAAAAAAAAAAAAAATCCTGTGGGAATTCAACCCTACAATATTTTTTCCAACTTTAGTCTGACAATATTATATAATCAAACTTATGATTCAAATCTTATTTTAGTAACATCGTTATATTTTTAAATAATCCTCTAACAATTAGGCTCATATTCCAATAATTTAAAAAAAATGTATACTTTATTGCACTTTGTATTTGTTCCTAATTTTCCCTTTAATAGAAGAAGCCTTCCCACATTTCTACCCCATGATTTCAATTATTAATGTACAAAAAACCAGAAAAACAAAACAAAAATTAAATAAATTAAGACGTGCAGAAATTTGATCCTCCGTATATAAATAAACAGAATGCATTTCTACTTCACATCTATCAAATTGTTCTTTTCAAAAAAAAAAAAAAAAAAAGAACAAAAAAGAAACATTTTAGCCAAATGCTGCATATAGACAAGAAAAAAGAAAAATGAAAAGTGAAGAACTAAAATATTATTTAAACTTAAATAAAAAAAATTAGATCAAATCAATTCAACTAGATATAAACTAAAACCCGATTGACCAATCAAATGCCGTGCAGCAATTAAAATATTTGAGTTGGAGAAACAATCCCCAGATACCACCACTTTCCATAGTCACTAATATTCAGGTTCATCTGCAACAATATTGGACCATATAACATCAGCCTTTGCATTGATGGGGAGAAAACCTTATGTAGCTTAATCATTTACAATTTCCAATTTATGAACATTTCAGCTTCTATAAATATAATAATATACATATCAAGTTCTAAACTCAAATTCAAACAATATTAATGTCCATTAGAGTAATAACCATACCTCCACCTTCTTCTTCCATGTTGTAATCATCTTCATCGTCGTCAAAATATTCGTTCTGCAGCGCATTGAGGTTAGTCGGAGAAAATTGATAGGCTTGTTATCAAGGATATATTAGTAAATAGAGAATGAGGTTGCAAGGATATTGGTTATAATCGAGAGAGTGCAGAATGAGGAAAGGAGAATATTTTGGTGAGTGATTTGGAACTCGAAAAGATTCTTAGCAGAAGGAGTGGGGAATGAGGAAGGGAGAGTACTTGGGTGAGTGATTTCGGACACAAAATTCTATTGAGAGGGAGGGTCTCCAAAAACCTATCCTAACAAGAACACTCACGACCAACAAAAAAATAATTAAAGATGGATTTATATTGCAATATCCAAAGAAGTTACAATATAACATAGCCTTTTGAGATGGGTATTCTCTCGCGAATTCCAGAAAAAAAAAAAGCCCACAAAATTCTTCACACCTTCCTCCCAACCACACTCCCTCATTTATAACTAAAAGTCCAAACGAACTTACTAGCTATTTACTAATAAGCCCCTCCTAATAACCATAGTAATATTCTACTACTAATCCCTACTAGAGCCCACATGCACTTAGTTTATCTTAGACTTTTTTTTTTTTTTTTTTTTTTTTTTTTTATCTTTTATCATTCAATGCATTTTAAGAGTGAACATTAAGTTTAGACAAGTAAGAAGACATATGATAAAAAAGGAATAATAGACACAAGATCCTAGAAAAAAAAAATGATGAAGATTCATGATTATATAAAGCATATAACGAGATCCAACAGTTCCAGTCAAAACCTGATAATAATCATCATCGGTAAGTTCCTCGGACTGTGCATCCTCTTCTTCTTCGTCTTCGTCTTCACCTTCTTCTCCTTCTTTCTTCTCCTTATCCTCCTTATCCTGTCCCTAATAAAGTCAAGAAAGAAAAGAATCAGCAAAGGGATCTTGCAGAGTAAATGGGCATGTATGAACATTTTTAATCATAAACTGCAATGAGAACTAAAAGAAGAAAAGATTTAAGGGACTACAATTACAAAAGGAGTGAGTGATTGAGGTAGAAAATGTCTAACCTTGAGAGATTCTTCACGCTTCTCTAGGAAGTCCATTTTTTTCAGCCCTGTAATGAGACAGATACCACCAACAAGGATCCATCAACAGGTGACTAACAGAAATAGCATCCATATTGAGTTGGTATAGAGAGAGAAATTCTTATCGTCCCAACCAACAAACCTGACTCAGGGTTCCATTGCACTTTTCGTTTGGTCCGCAACTTCCCTTTGAAACCTGAAAATTTAACAGTAGAGTATTTGTGTACATAGGTGGCCCCAAAAAGAAAAGATTGGAGGAAACAGACACATGATCTTAGTGTAACTCCCATCTCTCTCTGAGAGATCTGAGATTGCATACCTTCAACCAATTCTTCAGGAAAGTTCCTAGATGTGAGCTGTATAATTTGTGCGAGGGAATCACGCTTCAATGTACTATTCATCTTCAATCTATCGGAAAATTTCTCTATCTCAGTTCTTTGCATCTCTGGTACAATAATCCAAGTAGTGTACAAGATTACCAATTTTTTGTTGCAACAAAATAGCATTACTTTTGTTGTGTGTGTGTGGGGGGGGGGGGGGGGGGGGAAGAGTTACAAGGACACTGACTTTTCATGACATTTTCCTCTAGATAAAAAGGAGAGGCCTTCCAATATTTCAGAAAGTTGATTTGACCCATAGCCAAGGCTAATTCTTCAGGCATTTCACTGACGCTTGGTAGAGTTACATTCTGTAATTGTGCCAGAAAAGTGGTAAGCTTGCAAGTAAATGTACTACAATTTGATGAAATTATCTTTGAACGAATAATTCCATTTGAGAAGCAGATGGAGGAAAGCAGCTGCCTAAACTATTAGCTCTGCTACTAATCAAAACCAAGTTCATTGGATAATTACAAAAAGCCTTCGATATCAAAGCCCAGTGAGAGAGACATGAAGAAGGACTTGCGCCACAAGTCTCTACTCACCCTCTCAATCTGTTAAATATCCTATTATTCGTTTCACCCCACAACACCCATGAAATAGCACAAACACCAGAACTCCAAAGAAAACGACTTTTCTCCCCTAATGGCGAATTGAGGAGGAACTCTTTGATCATATCTCTAATAACTCTATGATGAACACTACTCATGCCAAAAGTCTGGAAGAAAGCATTCCAAACAAAGTCGCCAACTCACAATGCCACAAAATATGGTCAAGGTCATTTTCCGCCTTCCGACAAAGGATACAGCAGAAAGGCCCTGCCAACGACAACATCTTCCTTGTAAGCCTGTCCATCGTACTAATACGACTATGGAGAACCTTCCAAGTAAAGAATCTAACATTTCTAGGGACCTTAATCCTCCATAACGAAAAAAAGACCAACTCACCTAAGGAGGAAGGGTTAATCAAACACCGGAAAAAAGATTTACAGGAAAACCTGTCCAGAGGACTAGGGTTCCAAACTCTCACATCTCTCCCCCAGTACGAAAGGTGTGATTCTCAAGAATAGAAAGAAGGGCCTTCACATCCATTGTCCCCCTCTCCTGGTGGGTTCCTCTTTTTGTGGGCTTATTTTTTGTTTGCCCGTGTATTCTTTCATTCTTTCTAAATGGAAGCCGTTTTTTATAACATGAAAGAGAAAAAAAAGAAGAAACTATTAGCTCTGCTAGAGTATTTGCTTTCGTCAACTAAAACTCTACAGTTTGAGTGATGGATATCAAAAATATAAAATACTTATGAAGTTACACCAACGATTTGAAAGCAAAGTGCATGAAAGAAAACACCTGAAAATATAATGCTTATACAAAAATGGGATAAATCAAAGTTGTTTTTCATTTTCTTTAAAGCATCCTACTTATCCAGGTGAGAACAAAAACCTTTAAGGAAGAAGTTGGCAACACAAATACTTTTAAGGTTATAGGTTCAAAATGTTAAACAATATCTGTTTGTTTGGTCAGGAAATATCTTACAAGGAGAAATAAGCAATCATACTTTTAAGGTCATAGTTAACCAAGAAAGATAAAAAGTTCCAAGAGAGAGGAAAGGGATCCCTGCAAACATACAAATAATGTACTAGTACTACTGATTTCATCAATAACCAAGAGCTTTAATTCATCTTTCGGACTATCTAAACTCAACTCAAATGTAATTATGTAAGTCCCACATTCACTCAAAGCAAACATAGGTGAAATAATGCACGCAATAATAATATTAACAAAGATGTGCTAACGTGAACTCAATCGGGCATCAATGAAGTCTGTTAGCATATCCTATCAGTTCACCACTGCAAACTAAGTGGAAGTTAGAAGCACTTTTCTAGCTTACAGAACTACCCACCTCTGGGAAAAGCTCGAAAGGTTCTTGCTTGGCGTACTGAAAGCTCCCACCACCACCACCTCGTCCTCTCCCTCGCCCTCTAAATGCCATCCCCTGATTGTAGAACAAATGAGCAAACTACTCTAGCCTCTAGGCATAAATACAAAATAGGAGGTCTAATCTCATGCAGACATTAAATCTGTATTGTAGTCCAAGTTGTTTTCATTATTTAATGGAAAAGGCAATATGATTTATTACCTGAAATTCCTTAAACCTTTTTGATGACTTGCTCAAATTATGGATGTAAAAAACTGCTTCCTAGCACAATGAAACTCAATACCACGGTATCCTGAGAAGAACAAAGATGGAGACGGCAACATGCCAGTTTTCAGAAAAAGTGAAATTTAAAGCCTACAGAAACTCATTTCTTTAAAAATATTTAGAATCATACATCTTAAACAGACCTTTTATCCCTGTAAAAGATAAGTTAGAGAATTTTCAAAAACATAACGAAGAATGCCCTATCCAAAACCAACGACAATACTATTTCTCCTAATATCATCCCCTGAGTTCAAGCTTAACTAAGTTCGATTAGGTTTGGTGGTTTCTTTACCAAATTGAAAGCCTAATTGCGGAATCAGCCCCATGAAAGTGAGAGCGAACTGGTACTGGACTAAACGGCGGTTGATTCAAGTTCTACCGGTTCGATTTTCAGTTCACGTTACAGTAACACTACAACTATTTCAAGGAAATTTCCATTTACGAAACAAAAGGATATTCGACGGGATTTACTTGCTCTTATTCTTACCCATAAATTGGAATTCAGTAAACAGATTATTCCAGAACAAAAGAAAACAAAGGAGAGATAGTTACACCTTGGATGAATTAAGAGCAAACAATGTCCCATCAGAAGAAAATCAACTTTATTATTGGGTCAATTGAACAAATCAGTTTAAAGCCTCTCGTAAGTGTGTTACCTGCAATATCAGCAAACAAAAGCCGGAGGATGGTTGGTTCGCTGTTGAATCACGTTCCTTCTAATCACCATGGAAATTTCCAACAGAGAGCTGTGAGAAAGATAGAGAGGCCTTGACGTTATCGCGTCGGTGGCGAGAAAGAGACGAGAGGCGGAAGCTTGGGGCGACGATCGGCGGGACGGTGGACAGCAGCGTGAAAGGGAGAGGGAAGATGGCTAAAGTCCCGCGAAGAAGAAGAAGAAGAAGAGGATGGAAGGGAGTTTAGCGGCAGAAAGGAAAAAGAAAATCTGAATATATAGCTTCCTTTTTTTTTCTCTCTTTTTCTTTTATGCTAAAATAGACAAAATAGTGACTTTGTCTGCCTACCAAACCTTTGAAATTTCCATCATAGTTTCATAATTAATACCCTACCTTCAAAAGTAATATACCGACAATTTCAATTATACAAACAAAAATGAACTATTTTACTCGAGCATATTCTCCTGAACAATATCATCCTTATTTGTTTTGTAGTTATTAGAGTGAAAGTTGTCGTCTTACACCAATATGAATTTTTCAATCTGTTTTGTCTTCACTCACGTGTTTAACTTTGAATTTCTTACGATTTAGTCATCATAAACAAATGTACACTTTGTTGGTATTGATACTAACTTTCAATTCTTTAAAGTATTTCATAATCTTGCTTTTTTGTTCACATTATCACTTTCATTTATTCATGTGTGATATCAATTTATTTACGTTTCTCTTATAGATTTAGAAGGTTACAAAATCTATCAAAGTCGAAGTTTTTTTTAATATGTGAAATAGCTTCAATTTTAGCTATTCACGACAATTCCTCGATACAATATGTAGTCAAACTATTAAAAAGTTGTCTATCTAACTTTTAAATGTTGCATTATACGCTTAATCTTAACAAAAAAAAAAAAAAAAAAGAATACTTCTTGTATGATGATGGATTGGTTGAGATTGAAAGAACCAAGTCGAAGATAAATTATATACATATACTATAGACTCTCATTTTTCTTTCACTTGTCCTAACTCCAATTCTCATTAACACGTAATTAACAACTACTTTTATCTTATTCTTCCATCCAAATTCATAATCCACAAAAAGTCAAAAAAGGTGAAAATGGGAAGGGAATTGAAGATCTTACCTACACTTTGCACATTTGCAATTTGAAGATGAAATAAAAACGACAGATAAAAAGAGATCAGCTATTAAACAGCTCCTTCACGTTAATCTTCAAAAAAAGAAACCATCCAAATTTAAACCATTTCCATTCCATAACAAAACTTATCTCTTTGTTCCTCGTAATCGTCATTCTAATCCACCGATTAATTATCCTATCTCATTTAACTGTTCCAAATTTGGAGTTCATTAAAATCCTCTCTTTCCCCGTTCCATCAACCCAAATCCTTCTGGGTAGACCCGCTTTTGCACGTCAACGTCAACATCCACACGAAGCGTGGCCATTGTTTGCCCGTAGAAGAAACAAAGAAGGACAAAAGGAGTTTTGAATTGGAATTTTCTACACTTGGACTTGTGTTTAAGCAGCCTATGACACGGACGGAAAAGTATCCAATACAAACAACATTCGCAGTCATCCGGCCAACGTCAAAGCGTTACTCTCCCGCTGATTTCATGCGTTCCCCGATGCTTTTCTGTTACAAAATCAAAGTAACTTCTCCACCCTTCTCTTCAACTGCTCATTTGGGTTTCGTCTAATTTTCCCTCTTCTTCTCCGAATCTGCAATGGGGTTTGGTTGATTTTTTCTTCTCCTCTCTTACGAGTCTGAAATGGGTTTCGGCTGATTTTTCGAAGTATTCTTTCTTTTTGTAGCAGTTGATCGTTTGATTACCTTTTCTTATTGAATGGGTTTCGATAGTTTTTGTGGGTTTTATTTGAAAAAAAGCTTGTTTATGTGCTTTTATGTTTAATGGGTCATCTGATTCTCTTTGGTTTATGCAGATGGGAGACGATGAAGACGATGACCTATAATATTTTCTGATCCTTTAGTTCATCAATTTGGTTAGATTAAAGGTTATTGATATCCAATAATGGAAGACAAGGGGAATTTGATGAAACCTCTATTATTAAAATTTGGGGTTGTTCTGGCTATCTCCTTTGCTAGTTTCCTCTATTCCCGATTCAGACTAAAAAATAAAAGACCTCCTCTGCCGCCTCCTTTGTCGAGTTCTTCAGGTTCTTATATTCAATCTCCCATGCTTCCTCAATTTCTCAGTGTTAATTGTTGAGTCATGTATTTGGTGTTTATCGTGTTGTGTGAGTTCGAGACTCTAACCTTTGGTTTTAAATGATCGAGATATATTGGATTATGTTTGGTTGGCAAATTTTAAATCATGTACTTCATTTTCTTTTACCAGATGATCAGGGCAATAAAGTTAACTTGGGAAGAGGAAGAGGACCTAGACTTGACAATCAAGGAATGAAGGCAGCAACAGCAGCATCCTCTAATGTTGTTCTTTTTGCAGTTGATGCCTATGTAAGTTTTCTAATGATAGTTTTTACATTTTGGTAGCATGAATAAATTAGAATGCTCAAAAAGGTTGGATACCAGGCAGGTTTTTTTTTTTTTAAGTTGGTTGTGCAAAATTTGTATAATGAACCCATTTGTTGAACTGTTGGGATTGATGCAAAATGATATACCTTATGATGAAAGTATTTTATTAATAAAAAAACTATCAGGTCTGTTGACTGTTCTTCCTCAGTCTCTGTCATTGGCAATGATTTGTTTTGAGCATGTTGGTCTTTGATTAAGACATAATCTTCACGTTATGTGTTATGATCTTTTCTAAGTTCGTATCTTCGTTGTTTGATTTCTTTCTCAGGAAGAAATGTGTATTCGAAAAGTCAATGTTGATGATTCAAATCTTGGTCTCTGTCCTAGCAATAAGCATGGTGTAGATAAAGATGGTTTGCTTCTCCCAGAGTTTCAGGAACATGTCAAAGAATTTGATTTATCTGCCGCAAATGCTGAGTTTTCTCCGAAGAAAAATGTTGAGGCTCCAAGGTCCGGGCTCGAAACTCCAAAAGCTTATAAGACTGTCGAGGATGATGAATATGAACAAGAAATCAGACATCTCAAAAGCAAGGTGAAAATGCTGCGAGAGAGAGAGAGGAACCTTGAGTTTCAATTACTTGAGTATTATGGCCTTAAAGAGCAAGAAACTGCAGTAATGGAACTTCAAAATAGGTTGAAGATTAACAACATGGAAGCCAAGCTTTTCACCTTCAAGATTGAGTCCCTCGAGGCAGATAACCGACGATTAGAGTCGCAAGTCTGCAACCATGCTAAAACAGTATCCGACCTCGAGGCTGCAAGGGCAAAAATTAAGTTCCTCAAGAAAAAACTTAGACATGAAGCAGAACAGAACAGGAGACAGATCTTAAATCTTCAGCAAAAAGTTCTCAAGCTGCAAGATCAAGAACATAAGACAAATGAAAGCAATAAAGATGCCCAAATCAAGCTGCAAAAGATTGAAGATTTAGAGAAAGAGATAGAGGAGTTGAGAAAGTTGAATTCGAGATTACAAATAGAGAATTCTGATCTGGGTCGGAGATTAGATGCTACTCAATTTCTTGCAAACTCTCTTTTGGAAGACCAAGAAGTACGTTTTTTCCCCCTCTTCCTTACTGTAGCTATTTTACCTTTTTATAACTTTTTTGGTGATGAAACATTTGATTCTATATTCATCTAATTTGTACAGAAAGAATCACTGAAAGAAGAAACGGAGCGTTTGACACAAGAAAATGAGGCATTAACTAAGGAAATCGAGCAGCTCCAAGCACACCGGTTGGCAGATGTTGAAGAGCTAGTCTATCTCCGTTGGATTAATGCTTGCTTAAGATACGAGCTGCGGAATTTTCAGCCTCCAGCAGGGAAAACAGCAGCAAGAGACCTAAGCAAAACACTAAGTCCCAAATCCGAGGAGAAAGCAAAGAAGCTCATCCTCGATTATGCAAACACAGAAGGAAATGAAGGGAAGGGCATTAGTGTTACGGATTTCGATTCTGATCAATGGTCATCCTCACAGGCTTCCTCTCATACTGATCCTGGAGATCCCGATGATTCAGCTGCTGAGTTTCCATCTACAGCCAAAACAAGTTCAAACAAAATCAAATTTATTGGTAAACTCAAAAAACTCTTGAGGGGAAAAGGCAGTCAACAAAATTTGACTTTGTTAGCAGAAAAATCTGCAGCATCTATAGAAGATAGTGATTCTCCTTGTTACAGCTCGAGTAATTCTACTGGGACCAATGCTACACGAGCCGAGGGTCAGGCTATTGGATATGCAACTTCATCGCGGAATTCATCAAGGTATTCAATCGATTTTCAAAGATTGCATAGCCAAAAGGAAGACGAAGTAAAAACTGAAGACTCCGCTAGAAGGAATAGTGATGTTGGCTACGTTAACAAGAGATTTGTTTTAGGGAGTGACCAATCGAGCAACTCTTCAGATAGATCTCAAAGTCAGGACACAGAATCCACCGAGAAGTCTGAGTTGATGAAGTATGCTGAAGTTTTGAAAGACACCCGAGGAGCTAAGAACCAGTCACATAGAAAGGCTGCATCCATTGGTTCGTTTTGAACGCAAACAAAGCTTGTCTGGCTTTCAATGGCTTGATCACTACTTGTTCATATGTGTATAATTGAGGACTATACTGTTCACAAAAGGTAGGTAGAAACTAATTCCACTGATACGGAAACTTCGTAACAGAAATAACTTACTGTTGTAATGTTACTTGTACGAGCTCAATCCTAACAAAACTAATCTTATCAAGTTCCCTTGCTACTGTGACAGGAAATGTGTCTATTCTGAATTACCTGTTCTTGGACATTGCAAAAGCAAGATAGAAAACAAAAAGAGTATATATGTATCCTTAACCGGCCCTCTTTTTTGTGTCAAGTTTATGGAACCTTTTCGTACTAAATACAATCAAGTGCTTATCATGTATGTCTTTATTAGATGCCCTTAAATTTGGTAAGGTATCACTTGCAGATTAGCTAATACACTCTAACGTGGAGAAAGTTCTAGAAACAATGTCTTTTTTTTTGCAACATCAAGTTCCAAAAGAGTCCAAACAGTACAATATCAACTAATACAATGATATAGCTATGAAAAGATAACGAAATAGAAAGAACATGATAACACAATCATTCAAGAGAACAGGACCGGTGTCCTTCTTTACACCCTCCATACATAAGTGCGAGTAATCAGACGTCTTACAGATTTCTAAACAATAGTAACTAAAACTAGAATTTGCTAGAGAATCAAGAAATATATGGAAAAAGAGTAAAACTAAAACAACTCATATTGTGATGATCAAATGAGAGCATAGCCCTGGACAATCATGGCATCAGCAAGTATCTGATTGGCAGCCTCTGATGGATGAACACTGTCCCAGAACATATATTTGGTTGCATTAGAACATGTTTGATGAGACTTTGGATTACACAAGACTGATGCTGTCTCCACAGCCCCAGTGCTACAACACCCTTTTCTCACTTCATCAAACCCTTGAAAAGAAAACACAAAAAACAGAGAGAATAACTTTATTGATTAGCACTGAGTGTTTGAAAACAATTCTATTATTGATGAAGTTCTTATGTTTGTGAAGTACCATGAGTGGATGGAGACATGATAGCATCGTGTAAAGGTTTGAAAATGTCGAAGACGACGAGTTTGAGACTGGGTAGCTGCTTTTGAAGAGTTGCAGCAGTAGAGTTGAGCTTCCTGTTGAAGACTAGGACCTCATTATTGATTGTTCTAACACAGCCCTTCTTTTGTTGGTAGCCAAACTGAGTAAGTGCAGCAGGAAAACAGCCTAATGGAGGTAAGGAAGTGACCCCAATTTTCCTTGCTCCTAGCCCATGTAAGTCCTTCATCAAAGCCAAAAAATCCTCCATCAAATGTTATTACGACATAATGACGGTCTTTTTTCTTTTATTTTCTTTTTCTTTTTTTGAATATATAAATTTAAACACTATTTTTAGTACATTGTTTTGATGATCACCACTCTAATGATAAAGGACCAAAATGGACAAAAACTTAGAGTATAAAGATCAAAATGAATATTTTGAAAGTATTAAGACATTTTTTAAGCTTGAAGGTATATGGAAGTCTTAAAGTAATAGTGACGTACATTTATCTATTAAACGTAGTAAAGAGTACATTCAAAATCAGTAAAATAGGTTAGATATGTGTGTAGACAAATATTCTTTCTGGAACAGTGACATGACATTTTTTTTCGTTCTAGGATAAGCACAAACATAAAGATTTAAACTTGTAAAGTAGATTTGAAAAAAATATAATTCACCTTTTACTAAAATTTCAAACAAAATTATCCCTTAAGATTAAAAATAAATATTTATTTTAGGTTATGATTCATGAAATATTGTAAGTCTGACAAATAGTGAAAGATAATAAAGTATTTAAATGGCAGGAACTTGACTGAAAAATCCGTACAAAATGATAAAATCGAATATCACTTTCATATTTTACTTTTATGTTTCTGTATTATTTCTCGTTCTCTATCTACGTCCCACAAATTAAAAGAAGACACATGGTCCTACTAAAATTTAATATTGCCCAAAGCTTCCCCTTTTATTTATTGTTGATGGAAACATGGTCCTATCAAATCAATACATATTATTATTACTATTTTCTCTTTCTAGATTAAGCTCTGTTAAATATTTCAACCATTTGACTAACTTTCTCAGTTGGTTTATAGATTTTGTGTTTAAAGTAAGGAAGAAAAGTGATGTAATAGGCAATAGGTAAAGAAAGAAGTATAAATAGCAATCATTTATGGGAAGAAGAGGTTGTAAAAATTGAATGGTTAGAAAAGAAGGTCAAAATATTTAGAAGAGTTAGGTTGTAAAATCCTTGAAGAGAGTCTATTTTTATTGGTAGTGTATGTGTATGAGAGCGTACTTTGATTCTCCATAAAAAGAGGAACAGAGATATGAATACCAATGTGTAATAGGGGAGGGGCCGGACAGCGACATCATTTTTCTGCCGCCAAACCTCCCCTACATATTAAATCTTTCTTCCCTTCTTTTCTTCTTTTTAACTAATAAATAAATGCATAATGTATTACAATTTTCATCTTTCAATTCACAAAAACTAGTCTTGGAGTAGTAGGGGAGAGGGAAAAAGAAATAGAATTTTAAAAATAAATTAAGAAAGGTACCTTGATGAATTTGGAGAAGGAAGCAACAAGGAAAGAGGAGTACTCATACGGCGTGAACCGTCTACGAACCGTTGCATTTATGTAATAGTTCTGAAGATAGTCGCCGGTGCCACAGCTAAGTATATGTAATCCATCCGCAACAATGGCGGCCGCTTCCTCATCGCCTACCACCATGGCCACTTTGCCTTGATACTCTTTGTAATTAGCCAGTTGCTGACCCAATGTAATCGCACGCTGCACACAGCACAAAACAAAAACTAATTAATAAATAATCTCATGATCTTTCTATATACTTATATATATCCTCAGTTTATAAAAATAAGTTCACAATTCAGAAGATATGTAGATACATTTGAAATGGAAGCTTCCTCATCGTAACCGGCGGCGGCGGAAGCAAACCCTGCTCCGATTAGAAGTTTCCTGCCGGACGCCTCTGGGCTGAGATACGCCGGTGGGTAGCTCTGGAAACCAAGGCTTTCCGCTGTCAAAATTTTGAAATTAAACCATTGTTAAATTACAGTTGATTATAATATACTATCTTACTTTTGCATTTTAATTTTAAAATTTGTATGTATATATATTAGATACGAAATTAAAAGTTGGAAAGCTTAAATTTTATAAACTAATAAACCTAAATCAATAAAAAAGTGTTTGAGTATAAAGTTGAACCACTTATAGCGATTTTTTCCAACATTTCTACTACATTGTAAATATTAGTTTAGGTTACCACAATGTGCGTACTACAACCTGTCTTAATTATTATGGTGACATCCTACCCTCTAACCTCCAATAGTATGATTAGAGATAGTAATATTGAATAATTTTTCAAACCATAGGACAATTTTGAAACATAATACATAAAAGAAAATTAGAAGGAAAAAAAAAAAAAAAAAAAGAAGTAAATTTTAACTCTTAAAACTTCCCACTTTTTATTAGTTTTTCATTCCAAAATTCTAACTTCATTATTCCATCGAAAATCCAAAATTTTAAATAAATGCTGTGATTTTTACACTCCAGCCAGCGGTATTTATTTTAACCAAAAAGAGAGAGAGTAAAAACTGTCATTTATAACTCTATTCTATAAGATCAATAGATTCAAGTTTTAATTTACTCAAAACAATAATTAAGCTATTCATTACACAAATTAACCATTAAATAATCATTCACTCTATCAAAATCTACAAATTTCAACAAAAGTTTTATAAATTTAGTGTACTTAAATATCAATAATATTTTTGTCTACTAACAATAGAGATATAGTATGTAATGTATTAGAGCAAAATATGGGAAGAACAAATGGCTAAAGTTTTTCTACACATAATTACTCATAGAAAAGAAAAGTCAGAAGAATACGTTGCTAGCTGATCTCTTGCACGCTTCAATAACTATTTTGAAAAACAAGAATTAATTTGAGAAGTTTAAGGAGGAGTATTACCAGTTATATCAGAGACAAGTTTTCCATTACAGAATCTGCCAGTAGGTTTATGGTTGATGAAATCTCGACCATAAGGAAGGTAGTTTGCCTTGAACATGGTGAAACGATTGTTGTTGTTTCCCACGTCCAAAGCGGAGTCACCAAACGTGAAGATAGCTGGAAAAATCGTGCCTGCGGCGGTGTCATCATCATCGGAACGTTGGTGTTGAGCAGCGGCTTTCTTCCATGACACCGCCGGCGTGGCTAAAGATATTGTTATTGTGCAAACGAAGAAGAAGAAGCACATAAAGGCAGTAGCCATCTTGTTTTGAAAGAAAGACGTTGTTTAAATTTGTATGAGCTTAAAGGCTTCCATATAATATATATATATATATACACACACACTACACTACACTCCAAAGCTAAGGATAGTTTTCATTTCATGGGTTCAAAACTACTCTTTTAGTAAAAAATTTGAGACCTGTTTTAGATTTGAATTAAAATATATGAATGAAAAGTCAATAGTAATTTTTCTGTAACCTTTAAAGTTTGTATCCAATCATTTAATATATTCTATTTCCTTATACATAAAAAGAAAAACAATTCATTCCAGAAAATTATTTTCTCCAAAGAGTGTTTAAAAGTGGAAGCAAACCTCATAAATGTCCAAACAAACAACAATCAACTAACAAACAAACCTATAGCATCAAAACATGCAAAATTTAGCAATTAATAAATACCACCTAATATAAAAGATACGAATACATATTCTAAAATTCATGGTAATAACGTTAATAGATATTGATTATAAGCTAACATTGACAACTAAGTTTAAAATTTATCGTGAGAATACATCGTAAACGTAACTAAATTAAATAGTTAAAAATATATGAATTAAAATTGAATAAACTTATAGACAAAATGATATTTTGAGTTAAAACTTTAAGTCAATCAACGATCTATGTTAGTTATTATTATATTCATGAGGAAAGAAAAGGAAAGGAAATGTCATTATAATATTGAGAGTGAAAAGAATTGGAAATAAAATCTCAGTTTCATTGAATGAAACCAACAACTAATGGGGTGGATAAAGGGTTGTGTGTGTTGTAAGAGGAAATATATTTCAGACAATAAATGAGAGACCCATTTTAGATAATTCATTCATAACATTCAGACCCAATCAGCTTTACTCAACCACCAATCTTCATCAAATTTAATCACAAGGGTCCTCTTTCATGGTGCTTTTTTTTTTTTTTTTTTTTTTTTTTTCCTTTTCAAATTAAGACCCTTTATATATAACATTTAAATTTGAGTCTTTACATTTATTAGATGTCATAAAGAAAAATTAAAATTAGGATTGTTATTAGATATTGCACCTAAATTTTCAAATAAAATAATGAATAGTATGTACAATATCTTTACTCAACATGTCTTATCTTTACATTAATCTTAGATAAGTGAATATACCTGCCACTGCCACTGCCACAGACATATATCAAGGTCATGTCGAAATTTTGATTTTGATTTAACATCCTCATTTATTTCCAAATCTACATGAAGAAGATACAAGGAAGAAATGAATAGGATATGCATTAAAACATTATTGGATGCAAGCTAAAAGAAGAATGTGCAAGGCACAAGCAAGAATGTTTTAGAGTCCAAGAAAAAAAAGAAAAAGAATGATTGATTTTCTTCACTATCTAGGACTAGGAAGGGATTCAGAGCCAATGGAATTGTGTGAAAAGTTCTGATCAGCATTGTTATTTGACATTTGTGGGGTTATATCTTGAACCATCTTCAAACATTCTATGAGTTGTAACACCACATCACTCATCTCAGGCCTTCCAGCTGAAGTTGGCAATGTGCAAGACAGAGCAAGCTCCACAAATTTACTTGCACAACCACTATCTATACTGCTTTCTAATCTTGGATCAACAATGTTTTGGATGTTACCTACTGTTATGTGTGGCTTGACCCAATCAACTATGTGGATGTTGTCTTCAGAGCTCTTGATTATGGCTGGACGCCCAGTTATCAGCTCAAACAACACAATCCCAAAGCTGTAAACATCACTTTTCTTGATGAAGTTTCTTGATAAATGAACCCTGCAACACATAGTTCTTTTTGCTAATATTGGGACACTGAAACAGATAAATGAAATCGAAAATCTAGTCCCTATGATACGTTTCATAGGGACCAAATTTTGTAATATATAAACTTCAAAGGGTTTTGGTTAAAAGGAAGTTGATAATTGGAAGAAATAGATTTTCGTGGTCTATAATATGGAGGATCCATTGTGTATTTCATTCTATTTTGACCAAGTTAACACACTTTCTATCGCCATATTATGGAAAATCAAATCCGACTAGAAGTTTTGAAGTTTGGAACTAAATATATGTAACAATGAAAAGTCAAGGAGAGAAAAAGGTAATCTAAAAGCTTGGAACATCAAATATGCTATTAGATTACTCAATTTTATTAAGGGAAAACAAAGGACATATATCATTGTTACTTACGTTGGGTCGAGATATCCGAAGGTGCCAGCAGGACATGTGGAGAAATGAGTATCACTTTCATTTACAAACACCCTAGATAGTCCAAAATCTGATATTTTAGCTTGCATTTGTTCATTCAAGAGGATATTGGAAGACTTCATATCTCTGTGAATTATAGGTGGCACACAACCATCGTGTAAATATTCCAACCCTGCAATTTGTTTAACTAAATGTCATATACCAGAAAGGTAAGTAAATAAAAGTAAGATCCAATAAGCTCTTTTGTTTGTTATTTGTACACACCTTGAGCTGCATCAACTGCAATTTGGAGTCTTTCTTTCCAATTCAAGACCTTTGTGCTTGAATCTATATCATAATAGGCAAAAAAATCATCTTATATAGTCATGAATTCATTTTAGATAAACCTCTTTATTTGAAGACAAGATCACAATTACCGGAAAGAAAATCGCGCAAACTTCCATTACCCATGAATTCATAAAGGAGTGCCTTGTTCTCAGCCTCATCACAGTAACCAATAAGAGAAACCAGATTTATATGATGAACAACTGTTAATATTTGAGCCTGCATTAGCAAATATAGTTGATTAAATACTAGTTTAAGTTTAACCAAATACAAGCAAATATGAACTTAAGAAAAACTAAACCTCAGCTCTGAATTCATTGTAGCCTTGCTGTGACGTTGAAGACATCAACTTGACAGCAACTCGGGTTTTGTCGCTCAGTACACCCAAGTATACTTTTCCAAAACCTCCTTCCCCAATAGTTGTCTTCAAGTTATCTGTGATAACCAATATCTCGGAGTATTGAACCAGTTGGTTCTTCGACTTAAGTAACCTTTCTTGAATTGATCTTTTGAGATTCTCTGCACCGAGGTATATCGACGTGTTTTCGTTCATTAAACATTTTAAAATTCTTTTCCATTTTCTTTATTCACCTCAGTGACATTCATTGTTCCACTCGAAATGTGCTGGAATTAGCAGTGTGAATAAACAGAAACATAAGCAGAAGAAAAGAGAGAATTACCTCTTTGTTTTCTCCTTTTGTAGATTACCAGAGTAACCATAAGGATAGTTAGGAGCACAGCTATAATACTGGAGAGAATTATAGCAACCAAGTACTTCTTCCTCTTGTTATTCTTCCTCTTCTTAACACATTCAACTGATGTACAAAGATCTGGATTTTCGCCCACACTTGCACAAGCAGAAGAAACTGTCAGGTTTAAGCAAATGATTTCTCATTTGTTGTTGGACTTGTTTCTCTCTTTATGTTAGTTATTTATCATGGAAATAGAAAATAGAATTAGAAGGTGAAGATATGGCAGTAAAGAAAATAGAGGACATGAGATATAACTTGATTAATTTGATAGCTTACCTCAATGCAAGTAATCCAGCTTCAGCCCTTTGCAAGAGAGCCTTGGGAATTAAGCCTGTGAACCTGTTTCTTGTTAAATAACTGCAAACACAATAGGAAGATGGTTATTATTCAATTTTCAACTACAATTTCATGTTTAGGATGTCAAAGTGATAACTAAGAAAGAAACTTACAGGATTCTTAAATTTGGTAAATTTACTAAGAATTCCGGCAGCTCTCCAGTCAACTCATTATCAGACAAATCCCTAATATAAAACAGGATATTGAGTTAGCATAAAGTCATTTATATGTATGATATGATTCAAACATTGCAATCCAAGCGATAACAAATGATACTGAAATAATGAGGAAAATTACAATATTAAAACACTCCTAGAGGCTTGAACTTCCTTAAAAACTCTTCAAATTCCCCTAGCCTACTCAATGTATAACCACGTCTCTAACATGCTCTTTATCTAATGAAAATTATGTTTTCTTAATATCCTGATAAAATTCGTAATATTTTTGTATTAAGATTTCTAGCAGAGAGACTTACAAAATTTGCAACATTGTTAGATTTGATATGTAAGGAGATATTTCACCAGTTAGTCCACTTGCCGATAGGTTCCTGTTTATAAAGTGAACATTAACTCACGATTTACGTGATCCATCCTTCAAATACAAAACGATTATGACAGAGAGTTTGAACTTACAAGGATATAATTCTTGGAATAGTTCCATTGCTACAATGTAATCCACTCCAGGGAAATCCCATTGGCACACATGGATCTCCCTGCCACTCTTTCTTTATTCCATAAGTTGACTTGATATTGGTTAGTGCATCCACTAGTTATCCAAAAAAGAAATCAATTTAGCATTCGTTAAATTTCAATAAAGTAAAACTCACAAAGTGCATCTAAAGAAAGATACCATCTCCTTGGTCTGCTTCTAACTTTGATATGTTTTTCGCTATATATAACTCAAAAGCATTGATGATTGGAGGAAGTGTCGCTTCCTCAGTTGAAATGAAGGCAATTACATGTCTACTTGCCCCCTCGAATGGTCCATTAGGAAAAATAGATACTGAGGACAAATAATTTGGAATTATAGGTCCAGAAACAAAATTGTCATTGGTAGTGATGATGAACTCTCTACTTTGGTTGACTTCAGGATATAAAACTTCAGCAAGGTGCATAAATACATAATATTGAGATGAATCTATCGGATCCCACCAAATTTCCAGAGGCGTGCTTGTGTCTTTTGAAGTGGAAGCAGTTTGCATAACAATTGATGGCAGATGGAGACCATTCTCCCGTATGGGCTCTATACTATAGTTGGTGCTTACTTGTGTCCACTTGTTGAAGTTAAATGGTGACCAGATACGATCATATACATCAAACGGGAATCTTAAGAAAGAGTAATAACATAAACAAAATATTATGTCAGCATCTTTCATTAGCTAAAAGATATCTTCTCTTCATTACCAGTAAATACTTTTGCAAAACCAAAGCCAAAAGTTACCTGTACTTTCGATCTTCTGTTGAACCAATGTTCATTCGGGTGTAAAGTGACAAGGATGATGCGATAGTTAGATAAGTGATGTTGAGTGAAGGTCTAAATTCTAATGCTGAAATAAATGGCACTCCATTTCCTGTATTGATCAGACAGATGTTAACTTTGTTTGAGGAGGTGACGTGTATGAGATCTATGTAAGCATCCATGCCATTGTCCGTGAAATTTAAGGTCTGCCACAAGCTATTCTCAATATAGAGATCAAACGTTGGTAGCAAATCCAAGCCATCATAATTCCCATACAAGAAACTTCCTCGAATCAAGTACTCGGTACCCTTTACAGTGGTTACACTATAACAGTTTCTGATTCCTTGAGGGAAGCTTCTCAGCTTCCTCAATTGCCTGGGGTAGGTATCTCCATCTCCGTAGGCTGAAGCTACATCTTGACTTACCCCACTGTTTATGAAGGATGCATCAGAAACATAGTTAAGTTTAGTCGTTGTTTCGGTGTAGCTCGTGCCCTCTGGTAATCCACAATCTAAACTAATAAAGCCTGAGAAACAAACAAATAATAACCAAATTAAACTCCAAGTTTCTATACACAAATGTCTGAAAGAAATTGAATAGATTAATGTTACCTGACTGATCCTGAGCTTGAACAAGTAGAAGTGCCAGTGCCAAGGCAGTTAGCAAGAAACCAAAGAGGAAATGCCCTGATGTTCCCATTAATCATCCTCTTCCTCTTAAGTCCATCTCTAGCTGCATTGATTGATGAGAATTGAGAAAGCAGCCATATCTCTGATCCTTGATGCATATATGACAACACTGTCATCATAATAGAAAGTCAACTCAAGTGCCATTCTCTTTCAACCGTTGACTCTCAATTTTAAATTTGTAAAAAAAAAAAAAAAAAACAATTTATACCCTAAAGTTTTGGAAATAAACTAATGATTGAATCAAACTTAAAATCTAAACTTAGATTTATAACTATACCACACTTTTTTTTTCTTCTCCATTTAAAATACAATAATTTGGGAATGGAAACTTGAAGCATTTTGACTTAGATTGCCAACTATGTTTCACTTTGATTCCATCCAAAATCAACCCAAAACCATCTAGGATATTTAGATAGAATAATTAATCATGTTAATGAAAACCCTATCATTTCTTCATGATTTTGAGTAAGTTTTGCATTCAAAGAAGTCCACGTAAAAATGTTATATGAACCATCTTAAAAAGTAATTTTAAAATAGAGTGAGAGATTCGAACTTTTGATTTTTTTTTTTTTTTATCAAAGTGAACACATGCTCATATTCACCTCATCTTCACCGTAAAATGTTTAAATTGATTCATATGAAAGGTTGAAATTTTAATTAATAAATTCAATAGTTTTTAAATTTGTTTAGAGTATATACATGGATTTTTCTTCTCACATTTATTATAAGAGTAGAGCAAAATCGTTTGAATATCAATTAATATGTGAAAATTAAAACTTTGGTTCACGAAGTTTAGGTTTCGACCTTTAAGTTTCAAAACGGAGTTTAAAATAGCTCTTGATTTATTTGATAGACAATTTACCAAATGAAAACGTGTTGTGATAGAAACTCAATTTGTTGCTTGCCACACCAGAAATGTTTAAGAATAACATGAGACCCCTCAATTAAAATAATGCATCAACAAACATTGATGAGGAGATAAAATTGTTTAAGTAAATAGCAAATTTTACTGGCATGGCTTTTTGCTGATTTCAATTGTCAAAGAAGAAGGATGAGAGAAACTTGGAAGGCAGCAATCAAAAGAATGTGGAAAGCAGTAAGCAAGAATGAGATTTCCCCTTTTTTTCATCATTTTCAAAATCACTCTAAAACATGCTTTTTAATATAAAAATTACTGAAATTACTTTCGATATGTTTTGGGGAGTGATTAATCATAACCCATAAAGGAAAGAATGACATAAATTTGTTGATGAGTTTTTATCTAGGACTTAAAATAGAGTCAGATCCAATTGAAGTGTAAGAAAAGTTGTGATTAATAGGTGGCCCATGTGAGGTAGTTCTATTCTGAGCCATTTCTTGACATTTAATCAGTTGTTTCACCACATCACTAATATCAGGCCTTTGTGCTGAAGTTGAGAGTGTGCAACACAAAGCTAGCTCCATAAATTTTGTTGCTGAACAGATTTCAATGCACCCTTCTAATCTTTGATCCACAATGCTTTGGCTGTTTCCTTCTACAATCAAAGGCTTTGCCCAATCCACTATGTGTATCTCATTTCCTGTACCACTCTTTATGATGACTGGTTTTCCGGTTATCAGCTCAAATAACACAATCCCAAAACTGTAAACATCACTTTTCTTGCTGAAGTTTCCACATAAATGTATCCTGCAACACCTTTCTATGTCTCAGTTTTCTTCTTTTTAGTGTCTAATAGTATAACGAACAAAATAGGCATTTTGAAAGTATGAAGACCAAAATGAACAAAAGGTAAGGGTAGAGGAACCACATTTTAAAAATACTGGGACAAAAGAATCAAAATACTGTTTAAACTAGTCAATTTAATACTTGATACTTACGTGGGATCGACATATCCAAAGGTGCCAGCAGGGCGAGTGGCCAAATGAGTATCATTTTCATTTGCAAATATCCTGGAGAGTCCAAAATCTGATATTTTAGCCTGCATTTTTTCATTCAATAGGATATTTGAAGTCTTCATATCTCTGTGAAGTATAGGTGGCTTGCAACAATTGTGCAAATATTCCAACCCTGCAGTTGTTAATTATATGTCACAAACTAAAAGGGTAAGTAGAAAAAGAAAAGTATGAACTAATACGTTTTGTTTTATTTATAATATACACCTTGTGCTGCATCAAGTGCAATTTGGAGTCTTTGCTTCCAACTCAAAACTGTTGTACTTGAATCTGCAAAAAGTTGTAAAGAAAATCATCTTATGGTCACAAACACGAAAGCCCGAAATCAGTATTTGATTTCAACCCTAAGAATTGGGTTGATATGGATCCTCTTGAAATCAAAGCTGTTGACAAATAAATACTTTTGAAACTCCAGTGAATTGGAATCATAAACTGCATGAGTATGTGAACTCCTGATTTTATAAATCCTCCAAAATTAATTATTAAAACAGTATTATAAATACCAGAGAGATGTTTTCGTAGATTTCCATTAGCCATAAATTCATAAATGAGAGCCTTATTCTCAGCCTCATCACAGTAACCAATGAGCGAAACCAAATTTCTGTGATGAACAATGGTCAATATTTCAGCCTGCCATTTGAGAACACAATATATCACATTTTAGTTACTTGAGTCCCATTTCATAACCATTAATTAAGCTTATAAATACTACTTCAACCTACAAGTATCATTATTTTACCATCCACTTTGTACCAATGTTTTAAGAAACCAAGTTAAGTTTTGAATACTAAAAAAAAAACAATTTAGAATTTGACTAAGAATTCAAGTACTTTTGGTGAAAACCATAATTGAAAAATAAGGAGTAAACCAGCAGAGATTTCAAAAACTTAAAACTAAAAATGAAATTGTTACCAAACAACGTAAAAAGAACCGAAACCTCTGCTTTGAATTCTTTAGTGCCTTGCCGTGACGATGCAGACAGCAACTTGACAGCAACTTGAATTTTGTCACTCAGTACACCTAAATATACTTTTCCAAATCCTCCTTCTCCTATAGAAGTTTTCAAGTTATCTGTTATAACCAATATCTCAGAGTAGTGAACCTGTTGGTTCTTTGATTTAAGCAATCTTTCTTGGATTGATCTTTTGAGATGTTCTGCAACATGGAAAATCAACACATTTTGGTTAATTCTGAACCTTTAAAAACCACTCATGATTCAGGAAATCTTGATCCTTTTTTACCTCAGTTGCATTGTTTTTTACTTCAAATGTGCTGGAATTAACAAAGTACAGAAACAAAAGCAAGTGAAATGAGAGATTTACCTCTTTGTTTTCTTCTTTTGTAGAGCACGAGAGTAACCATTAGGATAGGTAAAAGCACAGCTATAATAGTTGAGAGAATTATAAGAACCAAGTACTTGTTCTTCTTGTTATCGCATTTAAGTGATGTACAAAGATCTGGATTTTCACCAACACTTACACAAGCAAAAGACATATCAGGTTTAACCAAAAGAACTTTCATTCGTCTTTTCTGTTGGTGTTAGTCATTTAATATAAGAATGCTGTAGGCCGGTTTGGAATGGTTTTTTTTCTTTGTACTTAAAAATATTTTTTTTGCACTTACAGACATATTTTTAGCACTTGATTAGTTGTTTCAAACAGGCCTTTACATAGACAACGTTATAGTAAAGAAAACAAAACAAAAAACATGAGAAGTAACTTAATGTCTGTTTGGATTGACTTTTCAAAAGTTTAAAAATATATTTTTGTTAAAATACTTTTTAATTAAGTCCTTGAAAATTCATTCCAAACCAGCCCTTAGAATGAAGTGTAGGGGAAATAACCTTAAAGTGAGTGATTTAGCTTCAGCCCTTTGCATGAGAACTTCAGGAACTGAGCCTGTTAGCTTGTTTCCGGTTAAAATGCTGCAAAATAATAGAGACTAGGAGGTTGATGGCCTTCAATTTTCATCTTGAGTTTCATGTTCTAGATGTCAGCACTAAAACCAAAAAACTTACAGAACTCTTAAATTTGGAAAATTTGTTAAGAACTCTGGCAGCTCTCCAGTCAACTCATTGTGGGACAAGTCCCTGATAGAGAACAAAGTTATGGAAGTTTTGAAGAAATCAACTAATATGGATAGGACCAAACATTTAAAAAGAAATGGATAGAAAAGAGTATTGAAATTAGAATGTAAAACTGCAAAACTCAAACCACTTCCAGAGGCCTGATTTCTTCTTAAAACTACCAAAACCCAAAGCACTTCGACAAACTGTTTTACTAATCACACTTATGCTCTTCTCATACCCTAATAATATCTCTAATGTAAATCCATACTAAGAATCATAACAGAGAAACACTTACAGAGTTCGCAACATTGTCAGATTTGATATGTAAGAAGATATTTCACCTGTTAATCCACTTGCTGACAGATTCCTGTACACAAGATTTTGCATTTTCTCATGAATTAATGTAATCCAACCCTTTAAAATATTTGCTTCATAAAATACTTGCACATACAAGTAAATGATTCTTGGAGCAGTTGCATTACTACAATTCAATCCACTCCAAGGGTATTTCATTGGCACACAAGGATCTCCTTGCCAATCCCTCTTTATCCCATAAGTTGACTTGATTTTGGTAATTGCATTCACTAATGATCCAAAGAAAAATCACGTTAGTATTCATTAACTTTCAATAAACTCAAAGAGTGCATTTAAAGAAGCATACCATCTCCTTGATTTGTTTCCAACTCTATTATGTCTTTCACATAATATACCTCGAACGCATTGATGATGGGAGGAAGGGTTGCGTTGTTGGTTGAAATGAAAGAAAATAAATGTAAATTTGAGGCATTCAATGGATCTTTGTTGGAAACAGTTAGTGTGGACAAGTAACTTGGAATTAGAGGACCATAAAAAAAATTCTCATTATGAGTGATATTGAACACTCTACTCTGGTTAGGTTGAAGCTCAACAACCTCAGAAAAGTGCATAAACACATAATATTCAGATGAGTTTTTTGTATTCAAACTAATATCCTTTACAGTGGAAGCAGTTTTCATCACAATGGATGGCACTTTGTAATTGTTCTCCTCAACAGCACCTGTTGTGGCACTGGCTGTAACTGGTTCTTGCCCGTAGTAGTTAACCGTCGACCAAATGCGATCATAAACATCGTAAGGGTATCTTTAAGAAAGAGCAGACACAGAAACAAAGCAATTTAAGTCAGTATGAAATTTTATTTCTGCAAAAATAGTGCTTGAATACCTGTATTCTTCCTTATCTGATAGGCCGAAATCAAATCGAGACTGAAGCGATAAGGATCTTGAAACTGTTTGATAAGTGGTGTTGAGTAAAGGTCTAAATTCTAAGGATGAAATAATTGGCACTCCATTCCCTATATTGATCAAACACATATGGACTTCATTTGAGGAGGTAATATGTATGAGCTCAATGGAAGGTTCCAAGTGAGTGTCAGTGAAGTTTACTCTTTCCCATAAGCTATTCCCAATATAGATATCAAATGCTGGAAGCATATCCAGGCCGTCGTAATTCTCGTACAAGAAACTCGCTCGAATCAAATATTTAGAACCATTTACAATGCTTACATTATAGCAGTTTCTGATTCCTTGAGGGAAGCTTCTAAGACTCCTCATTTGCCTTGGAAATGGAGCATTATCAGCTCCCATTCTCGAACCTATGCTTTCACTTACTCCACTTTTTACGAAGGGTGCATCAGAAACATAGCTAATATTATTTGTAATTTCAGTATACATTGTATCTTCTGGTGATCCACAATCTAAGCTAATGAAACCTAAGAAACAAAAAACATATCATCAAATTACTCATCAACTCAAAAGCGTGAAGCAATGAATTACGATATATTCTGATATATCAATACTTTAACTCTTTCCTCAACTTCCTACTTTGATACAAAGTTAAATCACCGATCAACCCAAAAATTTAAGATGATGGATCAGAATAAAATATATTATTACTTTTAACAAAAATAGTTCAACCTTCTCTGAGTCTCTTTATTTATATATATAAATAATGAAAGTAAGCTGGAGAATTTTGTTTACCTGATTGATCCGAAGCTTGAAGAGGAAGTAGAAGAGTCAATGTGAGTGCCAAAGCACTTGGGAAAAAAACAGAGAAGAAATGGGTTGATGCTCCCATTATCAACCTCTTTATGTTGGGTATATGTCTTAGGGTGCATTGATTGGTGAGAATTCATCAGAAAACACCCATTTTTTCAGGTTGAGACATAAATGGTAAGCTTGTAATGATAATGTAAAGTCAACACAAGAGGAATTCCCTTTACAGAAAGGGAGATTGGAGAAGTTAAATTAAGTACTTTGGGCACATGGGATGGGATACCTTTGACTTTATATCAACAAGTTTAATTGGATTAATAGAATTTTTAAGTCCTTAATGATTTTATGACCGTTATTAATGTATGACCAAAGTTTTAGTTCAACTTACAATCATCTACCGCTTACATTTCATATGTTTTCCTTTTCTGTTGAAAACTTTGAACTTTTAAAAGAAACTTTCAATTTGGCAACACCAATCTCTTTTAAACAACTATTATATATAAATTTGAAGTTCCATCTACTAGATCTTTGAACTTTGAACTGTCATTACTGTGCCTAATATTGGAAGTAAGTCAATTTTAAAAAATTTGAAGATCTAAGAACTGCATCTATAATTTAAATATTTTATGGTCCAAATAGACAAACTTAAACTTCAAGAACTAAATTTATAATTCCATTCTACTATTTCATGGTTTTTGGTCCGATTTAGAGTGAGGGTTTCTTTCCTGTTTCTTTTTCCTTTAGAATGCAACAAGGGAAGGGAGATTCTTAACAAATAAATAATAATAATACATATATGAGACTATGTTAATTATAGGTGTGATTCTCCTATGAGTTGGAAATTTATTGATTCATTTGTAAATTTATGGACTAATCTATGCTGATTTATATATCAGATTTTCAATTGTCAATATATCGTCAATGTTTTGAACATATAAACTATATATCATCAAGCATTACATTTTTTCTCCACGTTGGAGATTTAGGAAATATATCAATTAATAATAATCCTTTCCGGTCGATAATTTGTTTGATAGAAATATTAAAAGAAAAAGAAAAATAAAAAGATTTCTCTCCCCATTTTTATTTGACTAGAAATTCAAATGTTTGTTTAACAAAACAAGATTAAATTGTCAACAAAATCCTAGATCAACTGGTATAAGTTTACGCCGATGAATAGAAATTCATTATTTGAATCCTCCTACCTCAATTTGTACAATTTTAAAAGTTAAAATGTTATCAAATGAAGCTTAAGCTTTCAAATTGAATTTGTCGTAAGTTCAAACTCTTAAAAATACCTTCATCCACTATTATAAATTTAGTCGGCGACCCTTGATATCTTTGAAAATTCACGAACTACATAGATACAAAATTTTGATTACAAATTAGATCCGATAGGTTAAATTTTACAAATTTCAACTTCATTGAAGAAGGATTGAAAGTTGAGGACCTATTATACAGATTTGAAAGTTTGGATAATCCTCACAGTTCAACTCAATCAAAAAAGAATGAATTGTTTAATTATTTTTATCTAGGACTGAACACCGATTCAGAACCAATTGAATTATAAGAGAACTCCTCAATTCTGTGTGATGTGATTTGTGGCATGTTTGGCATTTTGTCTTGAACCATCTTCAAACATTCAATGAGTTGTGACACAACATCACTCATGTCGGGCCTTTCAGCTGTAGTAGGCAATGTACAAGACAGAGCCAACTCCACAAATTTTCCAACAGAACAACTTTCTGCCGTATCTTCTAACCTTGGATCAACAATGTTTTGGATATTGCCTTCTTCAATGAAAGGCTTAGCCCAGTCCACGATGTGTATGTTGTACTCACCCTTGATTATGGCAGGTTGCCCAGTCACCAACTCAAACAACACAACCCCAAAGCTGTAAACGTCACTTTTCTTGGTGAAGTTCCCAGACAAATGAATCCTGCAATACGTTTATATGTTTTTAAATTCTTTAGTTTGTGTAAACGAGGAGTTTTTCTTATTCCCAAACAGGAAATAGAGAATCTGACCGTTTCAACATTGAAATTTGCTTGAATAGTATGAAAAAACAGGTTAAGGTGTAAATATAGTCATTACAATTTCACGGTTGTGTAGATTTTGAACCCAAGGACATATTGTTTATACCTTATAGAACATATCCTATTAAAGTATGGTCATAGTAGTATTGTCCATTTTATTATGAATTATACTGAATGAACATGATGCTTTCAATGTCGTGATTGTTGATACTTACAAAGGGTCGACATATCCGAAAGTGCCAGCAGGACATGTGGACAAATGAGTATCACTTTCATTTGCAAATACCCTGGACAGTCCAAAATCTGATATTTTTGCTTGCATTCTCTCATTCAACAAGATATTTGAAGTTTTCATATCTCTGTGAATTATAGGTGGCTTGCAACCACTGTGTAAATATTCTAACCCTGCAATTTGTTTACTAGATTTCACAAACTAGAAGTGTAAAGAAAAAAAATATGAACTTATGAACTAATAAGCTCCTATGTTAATTAAAATAACCTTGTGCTGCATCAACTGCAATTTGGAGCCTTTCCATCCAACTCAAGGCCTTTGTGTTTGGATCTGTATCAGGAAAAGGGGAGAAATCATCTTATATAGTCGACCAACCATCAGGATACATACATACATATATTCTAGAGCAAAATCCTTTGTACGACAATTACCAGATAGATGCTTGCGTAGATTTCCGTTAGGCATGAATTCATAGATGAGTGCCTTATTCTCAGCCTCATCACAGTAACCAATGAGAGAAACTAGATTTCTATGATGAACAATGGTTAATATTTGAGCCTGCATTTGCATAATGTATCAGATATTAGTGCACTTTGTAAAAAGTTACAACCAAAATTTGAAGTATTGAAAAACTGAACCTCTGCTTTGAATTCGTTGGAGCCTTGTCGTGAAGATGCAGACAGAAGTTTGATAGCAACTTGGGTTTTATCACTCAGTGTACCGTAGTACACTTTTCCAAACCCTCCTTCCCCAATAGTTGTCTTCAAGTTATCTGAGATAAGGAGTATCTCTGAATATCTAACTTGACGGTTTTTTGATTTAAGCAACCTTTCTTCGATCTCTCTTTTGAGATTCTCTGCAACAAGGAAAATACACAGATTTTGGTACATTTACACCTTCAAAGTCAACCATCACTTGAGAACTCTTTTCCCTGTTTGCCTCAGTTACATTGTATTTACTTAAAATATGAGGCCATCAGTAATCCAAAGATATATGTTAAAAGCATAAATAAATTATGGAACCTGAAGCTGAAGAAATAAGAGAAATACCTCTTTGTCGTCTCCTTTTGTATATTACCAAAGCAAACACTACGATAGGTAGGAGCACAGCAAGTATACAGGCGATGATTATAAGAGCCAAGTACTTCTTCAAATTGTAAGGACATTTAAGTGATGTACAAAGATCTGGATTTTCACCAACACTAGTACAAGCAGAAGAAAATGTCAGGCGTAACCAAATGGATTTTCATTTGTGTTTTCTATTAATCATTTAGTATTAAAACATTAAGGCTGCTTAATGAAAATTTGGCTTTTTTAAAAAAAAAATTGAAAACTAAACTTATAACCTATAAGTTTCTTTGTTGTCAACTACCCTTTTTTTCTAACCACCGTAAGAAATAAGACAAAATATGAAAATCATAGTAAAGAAATTTAGATGGAGCTATGGAAATGAGCATAAATTTGAAAAGCTTAGAAGTAAAAATGAAATAGTTATTAAACAAGGCCTAGATTATAAGGTGAGAAAGTGAGAAATAACTTAGAATAAAGCGAAGGGAAGTGAACTTTGTTACATAGCTAACCTTAATATAAGCGATCCAGCTTCAGCCCTTTGCAATAAAGCCTTGGGAACTGAGCCTGTGAATTTGTTGCTGGTTAAATTACTGCAGACATAGACAATCTTTAGTTTCCTCCTAGAATTTCATTTTCAGGATGTCTATATTAAAGTTAAGAAACTTACAGGTTTCTTAAATTTGGCAAATTTACTAAAAATTCTGGCACCTCTCCTGTCAACTCATTATTGGACAAGTCCCTGATAGAGAACAGAATATTAATTTGGCATAAAATTGGTATCCATTAACTTTTCTTGTTCTTTAAATCCCTTTTTGGTCCTAATTCCATTTGATAATACTATTACATAAAAGAATAACTCTAGATGGACGCTTACAATGATGTTATTTCTCGGAGATTCGCGATTGAAGCAGGAATTTTTCCTGTCAAGTTGCTTGAGCTCAGGTTTCTGCTTAAAAGACAAAAGAGAGAAACGAGGCATTTATTTTAACAGATGCAATCACATGAGCAAGAGAACATTGGTCAACTTGAACATTTTCCTAAACTACAAAAAAGAAAATGAATGTGCACCAAGAGTCCAGGACTGTTAAATGGGGCTCTGAGTTTGAGATTTATAAGTCATGAACAGTTTAAATTCACGCTTTGTAGCAGGTTTTGATGGCCTAAGAGGGCACTCACATTGAGAGGATGTTTGATGCGCTACTGTTGCTGCAGGTTAAGCCAGACCATGACAATTCACTTGGAAAACATGGATCACCTTCCCAGTTTCTGATCAATTTGAATGCTCCCTTGACACCCATCATAGCATCAGCTATTGTTTCCGGTGGCAAACAGAAGATCAAATGAAAATAAGTTGAGAGAAAAAAAAAAAACAAGATGATGCCATATTCATAATTTTGAGACGACCCTTCCTAAGTTTAGTACTTTGAAATTATCACATGTCAAGAAAGGTGATTCTAATCCACCAGCTAATCTGGTAGCATCCTTTCTTAGAAACAAGCAGTCGATGTGCTCCATCATCTTAAGTAACAGCAAGCACACACACAAAATAATATTAGGAATTTAGGAAGCAAAGACAAGAACAGAAGATGTGTACCCTCAACAGGAACGGTTGATGCATTTCGCATATCTTTAGCAGCATATATCTCAAAGCCATTCAGTAGCGGAGGGAGGTCTGATCCCTCGGCAGCAGAAATTGAAAATTGCAGCTGGCCTGCATTATCTGGGGTGCCATTTAGACTGAGAGATAGGGGCTTCAAGTAATCAAGTGTAGCATTTGTTGTTGCATTTCGTTGGCCAGTCAAATCAACCTTCAATCTCCTCTTTTTCCCTACAAGCTTCTCAATCTCAGCAAAGTGGAAGTAAACATAAAACTGTGCACTGGAAGATTGGGTTTCCCAGAAATAGATCAAGGAGCAAGAGGCATTCTGTTCCTTTGCAGCAGTTCTCAGCATTGTATCTGGTATTTTATATGCATCATTATTTCCCTGGCTTATGCTAGAGTTTGTGACACTGGAATTCAGTGTGTCAACGTTCAAGGGGTTCCAAATTCGATCATAAACATCAGCTGGATATCTAGTTAACAAAAAATGGTAAAAGCAACAACTTCAAAACAAATTACATTTGTTCCACAACATTAATCGACTAACACTCAGTTTATTACATAGAACAAGGAGAGCTGAACTACATGAACAAATGCAAGTTACCTTAAATTTGATCTTCCACCAATGTCTAAACGTTGCATCGTTACGAGTGCCCTGGCAGGGGTTCGATAAATGGTATTATCTAGATGTCGTAACTCCAATGTTGAAATGTAAGGCACCCCTTTGCTAGTGTTGAAAAGACAGACAGTAATGTAATCTGTGGAAGGGGTATAAAGAGTCTCTACATATCCATTGTCCCAGTCCACTGTCCACCACAGATTGGACCCAAGGTATAAATCAAAAATAGGGGTAGTGTTTTTTCTATCATAATTTCCATATAGAAACGAAGCTCGAATCAAGTAAGTGTTGTCCTTTCCATTTTCAGGTTTTAGGACATAACAATTCCTTCTCCCTTCAGGAAAGCTTCTCACATTTTTTAACTGTGGCCGAAGATTTCTAGAGATGTTAGGGGACACTGGCTGGTTGATTCCTGTATCTACAAAGTCTCTATCGGATTTATACAAGATGCCATTATCCATATAATCTTCATTTGCTCCACAGTCAATGCTAATGAAACCTAAGTACAAAGTGTTTGAGAGAAGGAAACCAATAAGATATACTTTTTCCAATTTACAAGTAAAGGTCCAAAAGGCAAAAACAGATCCAAAGTTAATTGAATTATTAATTAGGTTTAAGGTAGAAAATATTCTTATAAATAATGTTTAAAGATGGAAAAGTTCATATTAACAATTCCATCCCTCAGTTTGTGAAACTCAAAAACTATAAACTCTACCTGGGCACGTGACACCTTGTGCCCAGTGTTTCATTCCATGTAACTTCTTTTTTTCTCTCCATAGTGGAATGGGAGTATATGGCATGTAACTTCTTTTTCGTCAAGAAGAAGAGAATTTTGTATGAAATATGGATGATCCAAATTGATATTGTCATTTGGCCCAAAATCTGGAAGTATGGATGTACAACTTTTTTTATTTCTATGCGAGCTCCTTTTCCATTCCTTTCATTCACAAGGTCATTTTCTCCAAGTGCTCGCCGCTCTGAGAAAAAAGTGCTGAGAAGTGGTTTGTGACATCAACAAAAAGTACTCATTCATTATTTTCAAAAAATGGGTCAAATCAAATGACATGTCAACCGTGAAGTTTGGTCATGAGTGCAAAAATCTGGGAGAAGAAACCGGAATCCATTTACAGTTTAAAAGGAAAGAATGAAAGTAAAATTAAGAATCGGTGAAGAGACTTGGTATGTTTTAGTGTTAGTCAACCAAATCACCTGAAGGGGTATCTGAAGCAAGATTCCGAGCACCATATGCATACCCAGCAGCCAGTTTAGAGTTGAAGAGAATAGTGAAGAGGCAGAAGAAGATGAAGCAAGATTTGAATAAAAGACAAATTTTGGTGCTTGGAAATTTGTGGCCATTTCCAACGTAATCCATAGTTACTAATGGAAGCAGGACATTGAAGAAGCAAAAAAATCCTAAAGATTATGAACTTAGCCTAACAATCAACAATGAAAGAAAGGTCCCCTGTCCCCACAAGCAGGCTGTGCTTTCAAAAATTCAATGGGTGGCCATCAACGACAGGCTCAAAAAGAAGAAGAAGAAGAAGAAGAAGACAGAAACAAGTAATAATAATAAATAAAAGAGAAGAAAACCGCGTCAAACTCAAATAGGAAAGGACATATGGCATATGGCATATGGTGGAGACTTTCAATTAGAGTAAGTAAAAAGGAATAGTCTTCTCTTCTAACGAAAACAAACATTATTTTAAAAAGATGGATGCCACTTCAAACTTGACAACCATGCCTCTACCCAAAAGAAGAAGAAAAAGAAAAGGTTGAAAATGGTAATATTGTTGTAAGGTTAACAGGAAAAGTAAATAGGTAAGGAAATAATGTGAGGGTGATGAAAGGGAGGGGGTAACTTGGAGATGTAGAAGAAGAAGAAGAAGAAGAAGAATAGAAAGTGAGGGGGAGGAAGCAACGGCGTAATAAACTAAATTGAAGGGAAGCCAAGCATGTGGGCCACCACCTACACCAAGACCAACAGGAAAAAGATTTCGAAAAGTCAGTTTCTAACCTTTTAGACTAAAAAAGTCTTTGGAGTGAGAGTATAGGTGGATAACCTGAACTTCCGTAAAAATGAAATAATAAGTTCCGTTGCCGGGAATCGAACCCGGGTCTCCTGGGTGAAAGCCAGATATCCTAACCGCTGGACGACAACGGATTTTTGTTATTTGTAACTAAGATTTTATTTCTTAACCTCAATTTTCTATATTTATTATACCAATTAGTAATCCTTAATTATATAGCCTATGAAAATTAAACTTGATTACATTATTGTTATTTATTAGGGCAAGATTATTTTTAATCAAATATGAAAAATATATATAAAAAAAAAATATTCAAGCAAGCAATTGTGTTGGGAAGTGATTAATAGATTACTAAAACATAGATACCATAGAAAAAGAACAAAATTAATTATAATAAAATAAAAATAATAGAGCGGTCAATGGAGGGCATGAAACGAAATCCAATAATAAATAAATAAATGAAATTAGAAAAAAGTGAAAATATAGCCTTCAAGTCAACGTACTTGAGAGAATTTGAGTGAATGTATTAATAATTTAAATTTAGAGGGATATTTAAGCGTAGGGAATGAGTCAAGGAAGGGTGTGGTTGGGGTGTTGTAGTTCCAGAGAAGCATTGAGTGGGAAAAGTAAATAGAAAGAGGACAATTGAGTTGGTTGAGTCTAATTATGGCGATGGCCTTCCTCTTTGCTAAAATATGAAAGTAAAGTTGAATATTCTTATGCATCTGGTTCTATGGTGTAGTGGTTAGCACTCTGGACTTTGAACCCAGCGACCTGGGTTCGACTCCCGGTAGGACCTTTTTTTGTTTTTTTCTTTTTTTGTTTTGCAAGAAAAATTCATATATGATTTAGATTAACAAATTTGTTGTTCAAAATTCTGCTCGGTTCATATTGTATGTATTAGAAAATGAAAATTTGAATTAGTGAATTGTTTTTTAATTTTTCGATTTCAAAGAAGATAGAAAATATTTTTTTCCCAGTTCAAATTATTTTTTTTTTCTATTTTTTAAAAATGTTGGTTGTTGTTTTGTGTATATTGTGATGCTAAAAAATAGTTCCGGGCATTAGCTCCTAGCTATAATAATCAAAGTAAATTGTAAGTTTCAATCTTCTGACTTGAAAAAAAGAAACAAGAAAACAAAAATGTACAAATCAGGGGTATACACACACGTCATGACAACTACTATATATTATTTTGTGTTTTGAAGGTAAAAATGAAACTCAATCACCTAAGATTAGGACCAACATTAAACTCGGCTGAAATTGTTGAAGAAAACTCATAGCTTTCTGAAAGTGTTCTCATCTCCACTGCCAAACACTCCTTGAGCTCCTCCAAAACAACACTAATGTCAGGCCTTTGGTCACCATTTGGTTTGGTGCATGCCATGCCTACCTCGGCCATTCTCCGAGCTGAGTTATGGTTATATTCTCCTTTTATTCTCACGTCAACCACATCTTCAATCTTCCCTTTCTTCATTATTGGAGCAACCCAATCTAGAAGGTGAACATTATTTCCATTGTAGCTTCTTGTTATTGCAGTGGAGCCAGTGATCAACTCAAATAAGATTATACCGAAGCTATATACATCACTTTTCTTAGTTAAATGTCCAAGCGTTTGGCTTCTGAAAACATCAAAAATAAAATCAAATTACCATCAATTTTAAGACATCGTGTGTAGAAGATGAAACTCTATTTTATTGAAGTACTTACTCAGGATCGAAGTACCCTGGTGTTCCAGCTAATCGTGTTAACATTTCAGATTGATTTTCAACTTGGAAAGTTCTAGACAATCCAAAATCAGCTATTTTGGCTTGCATCATATCATCTAATAGTATGTTGGCAGGTTTTAAATCTCTGTGGATTATTGTTGGCTTGCAACCATTGTGTAGATAATCAAGTCCTGAAACATCCACGGAAGAGGAAGAAAAGAAAATAATCAAAAGAAGAATAATAATAACGAAGAAGAAAGGCGAGAAAGTAGAAGGTTGAAGATAATGGTAACCGTGTGCTGCATCCACTGCAATTTGAAGTCTTTCATTCCAACTCAGAACGTCTGCGTTTGCCTCTGTAGCCAAGACGATTCTATTAATTCTAGTTTAAATTAACCTCATTTGCAAGTTTTCGGAATATTTGTCTCGAGACTTCAAACAAATTTAGGGTTCTAGGATTTTCATTGAAATTCTATTAGGATAGACGTTAAGACTTAAAGTGAAATTACTCGAGATATGAGGTTCCAAGTATCTGATCATATATTACTGCTATATCTTTCATATTTTGATACTATTCCAGTTCTTTTTGGGTTGTTTCTGATTAACAAATCAGAAAGTGAAATTTCATCGTAAAACACGATTACCAGATAAACGTTGCCGCAAATTTCCATTGACCATGTATTCATAAATGAGGGCCTTGGTGTTACCCTCGTCGCAATATCCAACAAGAGAAACCAAGTTTCTGTGATGAACAATCATTAAGAGTTCCGCCTAAAGCATTATCATATGAATTCAATCAGAATTGAAAAAACAGAAAGAAAATATTCAATAATTGTTTAAAACATATATTATTTATAACCTCAGTTTGAAATTCTCTATAGCCCTGCTTTGATGTTGATGAGAGCAGCTTAACAGCAACCAGAGTTTTATCTTTCAAAACACCTTTATATACTTTTCCAAATCCTCCTTCTCCAATGATGTCTCTGAAATTATTTGTAATACTCACGACTTCAGAGTAACTGTACTCCCGATGTTTTTGCTTCAGCGAAATTTTCTCTTCCCTCGAATTCTCCGAATTCTCTACAAAATATAATCCACAAGACATATTCACAAGCAGATATTTCCTCTCTAGATTCTCTTTAAGGCCCAATACTTATCATCAAACACAAAAGCAGCATCAAGAAGTGACATAACTTACTTTTCTTGCTTCTCTTATAAATTAAAAGCAAGACCAAGGCTATAATTAGGATGACGCCTCCTACTACAGCAATGATGATAGGAAGAACAGGAACTTTCTTTTTCTTTTTCTTGCAAGGAGGTGACAAACAGAGTTCTGGATTATCATCCACTCTGCATTCAACAAGAGGAAGAAGCGAATGGTGAGAATCTAACAAAATAGAAGAAAGGGGCAAGAAGAATATGTGAATTTCTCGTAGAGTTTAAGGGAATACAATCAGTGATACCTCAAATCCAAAACTCTATCTTTAGATTTCACAAGAAGTCCTTCTGGAACTGTGCCACCAAGATTATTACCGGTTAAATCGCTGCAAGAAAATGATCAAAAGATAATCAGTAATCCAATCAATTATACTGATCCTATCTTGCAAAATGTTTTACTTGCAATTGAGAATTGAAGATTAGAAAAGTTAATATTTTACAGGATTTTCAAAAGAGGTAGTTGTGCTAGAAATTCTGGAAGTAATCCACTTAAGTTATTGTAGGATAAATCCCTATAAGACAAAAAAGCAGGCTGAGGATTAGAATCAAGAATTCAATTTCATGTAATCTTAAACAGTGAAGCACGTACAGAGTCTCCAATTGAGTGAGATTCATGATGGAAAATGGGATCCCTCCTGTTAAATTACTCCTACTCAAGTTCCTGCTTTCCCAGAAATTATTACATCAGAAATTATTTGAATATTTACCGACAAGATCAAGTTTGTTGTGTTAAAATGAAGCACTCACAGTGAAATGATCCTAGGAGGATTACGGTGGCTGCAGTTTAAACCACTCCATATAGAAAATTCAGGCAAACATGGATCTCCCTGCCAGTCACTGTTCAATAGCTTGAACGTATTCTTTATGTCCATTACAGCATTAACTAACATATAGACAAAAAACAACGCAAACACTTATATAAAGACAATAATATTAATGTAATGAACAAGAATTGAAGAATGAAATGAAGAAACATACCGTCCTGTGAGAATGTAGGTGAATAAGAGAGGTTTGCGAAGTAAAAAACCTCAAACCCATTGATAATGGGAGGAAGTTTCGAACCGGAAGCAGCGGAAATCCGCAAGTAATTCTCTTCATTAAGATTAATAGGGATACCAGCCGAAGTTGTGCATATGGTTCGTGGTACGAGATACTGGAGAATTACAGATGGTGCAATGGTGTAGATGTCATTCAACACGATACTTATTTCTCGAATCGTTCCAGAACTTAACTTCTCAATCTCAGCAAAATGAAAGCAGAAGTATATTGTAGGGCTGGAGTCGTAAGGGAACCACTCATAGACGAAAGGAATACTGGAATTTAGGGTTCCATAAGCGGTTTTCAACATCGATGCTGGTATTTTGTAGGGATCATTACTATTCTGCGTGATGCTCCCGTCTGTCTGAATCTTCTTCAACCACGGTAAATTGAAGTCATCATCATACGTTGCCCAGATTCGATCATCAACATCCTGTGGATATCTATTGAAGAAATGGAATAATTCTTAAAATTAAGGAGGTTGAAACAAAGAATTAGGGCAGTCCAGTCAAATGAATTACCTGAGTCTATAATCGCCGCCAACATCGCGTCGAGTCGACAAGACCATGAACTGATGGGGATCGGTGCGATAAACAGAGTTATCCAAGGGGCGTAATTCCAAGGTAGAAATATAAGGGACTCCATTCCCAATATTGACAAGGCATACGTCTATGTAATCTGTGGGAGGCACGTAAATGGCCTCCGTTCTAGTATCGTTGTATATGATCGTGCTCCACAAATTAACGCCGACGTAGATGCTGAATACAGGTGTGGTGTTTTTGCCGTCGTAATTGCCATAGACGAAAATGGCTCTGATCAAGTAATTGTTGTTTCTGCCGGAATCTGGGCGGAGAGTGTAGCAGTTCTTGACGCCGTGGGGAAAACTTCTTAGGTGTCTGTATTGAAGACGATAATCATCGGCAATGTCTGAGGAAATCTGACCGATAACTCCTGAATTGATGAGATTTGTATCTGATTTGTATGGAAATCCACTTTCGGAGTCAACGGAATCAACAACTCCGCCACAGTCGATGCTAATGAAATCTTCAAACAAACTCAGAGCGCCAAATTTCAAATACAATGTAATTTATATAAAAAATATCAAATTCGCGATTTTTTCTATTTTTAAAAAGACTCTTTTATATACATACATGTGTGTGAATATGGTAATGAAAAATGCATAAAAATAATGTTCAGATACACATTGTTCGTAAAACTTAGACTTCATCCATGATAGATATTGATCGATGGACCGACATCAACAAACCCTATGTATTAGTGTTTGTTATGATCTATTAATAAAATTTGATTAAAAATTTGGCTTGTTTTAAATTACGGAAAATATTAACTATACCCTAATCTATTAATTTAAACTTTGAATCGATAATTTTACCAAGTTAGATCATAAGTTTATCAATTTTTTAGTACAACTTTGGGGTGCTTGATTCTATAAATAAGAACATGTATTATTTTGTTTATTAAAGCGCACAGGAAACAATAATTTAAACTATTTTTACAGCGATCCTAATCATCTCATAAATAAAATTAATCATCCAGAGTTAATTAACACCATCTCGATAGAGTTTCGTTTTTCTTGTAATCACTTGTAAGAGATGTTTGGCAAGTCAATGTTAAATAATTGAGTTTTACTATGAAATTTTGCACATTTCATGAGGTATTTCTTTTATTTTTCGGAAATTTAATATCTAATTTTATATTTTATAAGTTTGCACCCTCAATCAAAGACTTTTTACTCAACATATTAACTCTAAGCTTCCAAACTCTAATTCAAAACCATAAAGTTTGCTTTTGTCAAAATCGACAAACACACCGCTTAAAATTGATTGAAAATTTTAGAGAGAAATGAAAATCAAAATTGTTGTCTTTTTCTTCTTCTTTTGAAATATAGGTAAAAGTTCAAATACTAAAAAACCTATCTATAAAAGTTATAGAAAAACAATTCTACTTTTTAAAAGAAAAATTTTAAATATAAAAAAAATTGACAAACTATTTAAACTTCATAAAACAAAACAACTAAAATAAGTTTCATTAGCATTGATCTCCGATCTACATTTCTCTTATCAGAAAATAAAAATCAGAACCTGAATTATTATCATAGGCTTAATATCGAGTTTTTATAAAAAGAAATGATAAAATTAATTTAAAGATTTTTTATAATTATTTTGTTACCTTTGGGAGCATTATCGTCGGCATGAAGGCATTGAAAGTGGAAGCCAAAGCCAATTCCCAAAAGAAATAGAGACACCACAGACACCAAATTCATTTCTAAAACCCTATGCTTTTAATTGCATAATTCCTTATTCTTAATCCTTCTTTATAATAATTATAATCCAAACAATTCAGTGTTCTAATCATTACTAGTTGCAATTGGAATTTTCATTGACATTTGACATTTTCCTATAAACTTCTTTATATATAAAAAAAACTTATCCAAAAAATTATAGGTGTTAGATGAGTTTCTAAGTAAGATCTAAATGCATGGTTGAGAATATAAATATATTATTGTTTAAAAGATATATATATATATATATATTATTTCCTTTTTGTTTTACTTTTGGTGAATATAACAAAATCCCCTAATTAATAAATAAAAGAGTTGATTATTATTTATGAATTTGCAAAACAAGAGTATTAATTAATTTGTGTCCACTCCTATCAATATCACATTCAATGCGTCATGAAATGATGACGATGGGACACACGTTGCTTCTTTCTAGGGTTTTTCTGAATACATCAAAGTCAAACAAGATGGAGTTTTTTTCTTTTTTCTTTTTGTTTCTTATAATGGAGAAGTTTAATGAATATATATATATATATATATAAAAGGATGATTCAATATAATAATATTATATATATCAATAAGCAGTAGGTTACACACACAACGAAAAATAAAGTAACTAAAAGGTTATTGTTTAGAAGTTACATAGATATATATATGTATATAAAGCTTAATTAATCCAATATACGATGGATTATGAAAGATTTAACAATATTACGTCTTACGTTACATATGTAACGAGAATGAATTATATTCATGGTGGCAACTGAGAATTGGAGCAACAATCACAGCAAAAGCCTGGTGGTGGAGAACTACAACACATGCATTGAGGACACATTGGGGGATCTGCCCATACCAAAACCAAACCATTATATTATATATCCATTTATTTTCAATCTTACATATTGTTTATTGATTCATTATATACAAAAATTTTGCTCACCTATTTTGGCCAAACGAGCTGCATGGGAGGTAGTAATTAGCATGAGATCAGGGGAAGAAACCACCATTAGAACTATGAAAACAGCAACAAGACCAAGATTATTATTGCCACACCTTTGCTGCAGAGCCATAATTATATTTCTTAACACTACACCAAATTAAATTCCTCTATTGCTTTTATAGACTGTTTTCCTTTAACTACGAAGCAAAGCATAGCCCCTCTACTTGACTTTCAAACATTTTTTCAACTTTTATAATCACTTCATTCAAACTTATCCCCATTTCATATTTTATGCACATCTCTGAGACTTTTGATATTAGCTAATTTCAGTACAAAGATGAGGCTTTGATTGTCAAAAGAGCGAGTTCGAGTTCACATTCATCAGTTTAAGTAATGTGGATCTTTTGACCCTTTCTTCTTTGATATTGTAGTGTAAGGGTGGCAATCACAGTCTCATATGAAACTTTCAACTTTCAATTAAATAATGAACATCCAATTTTTGTATATTTTTGTGATTCCAAGTATTTAACTAAACGTTGCTAATCGAACACGACTTAGGGCATAAAAAAAATTAGTAAAAGTATTGAGCCTTATTTTCTATGCAAAAATAAATATAATATATTTAGGTGCAATTGTTTTCTATTTTTATTTTATTTTTATTGTTGACTTTAAATTAAAGAGGTATGATAATTGCTCTAATTTCTATTTTTTTTTAATAAATGGGTAATAGATTATATGTTGGATTGATAAAACATACAATTTTTAAACCCATCATCCTAATTACATTTAGCTCCCATCCCAAAAAGAAACACTACTAGTTTTAATTGTAATTAATTTAACATCTAATATAAATAATCTTCAAATTACCATTACATATAAACACAATAATTAAACCATAAGTAACAAGCTAGATTTGAATTCATATACGGAATGGGGGGATTCGATTCAAGCTTTCCAACCATTCAAATGGACATCAGTACAAGGTTTCTATGCTTTTATTGAGCTCAGTACTACTGGCTTCTTACTGAAGAACATCACACACACAGACACACACATATATTTAGAGATAGGTGATGTTGAGTTGGATTTGATGAAGCAATAATATAAGTCAAATGAAATCATATTCACGGCGGCAACTGATCAGAAGTAGAGCAACAACCACAGCACTCGCAACACAGAGGTTGAATATGATCTGCATGCCAATATATATAGCATAGTATAAGTAAGATGTATATATATATATTTGTATCTTTTCATATATGATTGATTCTTCCATCTTCCATCTTTAATTTATTGAACTAAAAATATAGAGAGTTAAATCGATTTCCCCTTTTCTTTTCAATCCATTTTTCATGTGTTTTTGGGAATAGGATGAAGGATCTTTAAGTCTAAGTCAACCCAAATTTGTTCATCTTAAATTTCAACCCGACTAAGTACCTAACCCTTACACCTTGAACCAATGATCTCCAAATATATATATATATATATATATATCATTAAGACTTAAATGTTGATATTTCCAGAACCCCATCTATAAATGATCAAAGTAATACCATCAGACGTAAACATTATGATTTCGTATTTCAAGATAACTCCGAAACATTTGAGACTAATTTGCTCACCTGTTTTGTTCAATAAACGAGCTGCATGGGAGCTTGTTATCATGAGAGGAGAAGAAACGAACATCATGAAAACTATGAAAAGAGCAACAAAAGCAAGAGTATGATGAGACCTTAGAATAGCCATCGTTATGATATTTTTTCAACTTTGTCACAATAATCGCCTAATTCTTCCTTATATATAATAATAATAATAATACACACAGACAACTGATCTATTGTGTTATTATTTTTGTATGCCATTTTTGTTTTAATCAAAGTTACGTTGGTGCTCTCTATTTGACTTTCAAAAATATTTTTAGCTTCCCAACTTTTATTATCCCTTTTTCTTATGAATCATAAACTTATCATCACTATATACTTTAAACAATAATCTTACACATCATTTGGTAATTTCATATACAAATGATTGAAAATGAATGTCAGAAGAGAGAAACTACGTTAATTTAATTAAAGACAAATCTAAGTCACCCTTGAGGATATATATTTTCATTGGTTGCTTAGACAAATCGGGGTTTTGAGCACCAATTTGTATTAAACAATAAAAAAAATACATTTTCAATCTTGTATGAACTAAAAACACCATTCATAAACCCACCAAACATATTTATATAATCAAGCTATATAGAAATGTTATATTATTCAAACTTCGCTCAATATAGTGTGAATTGAACTTAATTGATTAAGACAATCCCATGTAGCTGTCACAAGCAAATTTTCAACTGATGGAAACAGATGAATTAGATCATGAAGAGTATTCATTTTATTGTTCGTTCAATATTTAGTATTCGGTTTAATATAATTAAGATGCGAATATTAATAGATACGAAATCAATTAATTAAGTAGACTTCTTCCATGAAAGGAATTAAACAACTTTTTAATTACATCAGCAAATTTTCACAGTCGTATTAATTTTGTTTTAAGTTTTTTTGCTTTTTAATTTTGTTTATTATATTTTATTTATATGTTATTAATTTCGACCAAATTTTAGTTGTGATTCAAAAAAAAAAAAAAAAAAAAAACCTAAATCAATTTTTTATAATTTGCTCAAAAGGACAATCACCAACCAAATGGAGCTTAGAGAGAATTTAGTTGCATCCATTGAAGGAAGTTGAAAGAGAGGGTGATTTTGGTACAATATGAGGGTATCTAGTAAGGATTAAAATATATTGATGATGTTGATAGCATGTGATATCAACATTGTAATTTTATGGATGAATCAATATATATATCTTCTTTGCCAAGTAAAAACATTATTATTTAGAATAATAATTAAGTTATTCATATTGATATTATATGGATATTGTTATTAGTATAATTAATGTTATTCATATTCGATTAAATAGTTAACATTTTTTATGTTTTACAAACATAGATTTATGAAAGATATAAAACATATAAATTAATAATGACAATATCCAGCACTTATTAGAATTGCTACCAAATATCACTAATGGTTACATTAATAATCAAGCATTCTCTTTAAATCTTTCAAGATTGGAAAATAAAGAAAACCAAAATGAGCAAATTAAACCTAATTTCTATCACGAAGACACAGAAAAAGAAAGAGTCAAATCTAAAACGAATCGTAAACCCTATTTATTTCATGGCTGGATCAACATATATTCTTTTGTTTTTTTCTTCTAACAAGTTTTGCTAATTTGTTTTTTTTTTCATAATATATATGACTCTACGAAAGTAATGTGTGTGTATATATATATTAATCACTTGTGAGGTTTTATAAATTTAAATCACATAAATAATAGTCATTAATTAGATGCAATTGAGTGCTGATACTGTCGAGTAAACTATGACTTAGAGGATAATTAGTACTATATCTTAGATTTTTTTGCATATAAATTGAAAGTTAATTAGGTAAGATATATTTCTTTAGGTTGAAAAGTTTGATATCACATTTCAACTTTCCTAATAATACTTACTCCTATTTTTCTATTATATATAAATGTGAAAAGAAAATGATTTCTGTATAGTAAAGCATAATATCAAAGCTAAGGGAAGGGAATTCACAAACACTTTGAAGTGTATTAATTAATTATTTTCATTCTTTTATTCTTTAATTAGAATATCGAACTGAGACTTCATTGATATAAAAACATTATTTAATCTATCACACATTAACCAAATTAATTAAAACAAATCTAAATTATTTATTATTATTAATAATATTTGGATAATTGGAGATTCGGCTTCTCCTTATTCTCAAAGGCATGCATCTTCAGAACAGGTATCCGCAAATTAAGATTTTTTTTCATGGCGACCCGTTCTGAGATGAAGTCTGAATCGGAGAAGCACAACAGCGGCAACAGGATCCTGCCGGTGCCGGTTCGCAGCAGACGCAGGCCGGGCATATTGGCGGCCTATTAACTGCATGCACACATATATACACCAACCAAACTCATAATTAATTAACTTCATTTAAAAAGAAAAAGAAAAAGAAAAAGAAAAATCCTTAAGAAATCCAAATGCTAATTACGTTGCTGTAGAAGAACACGAGTGGCACTGGCAGTTGGAATTGTCACGGGGGAGAGAAGCATGGCGAAGACGAGAACCGTCATGAAAACAGAGGTTATAGGGGATTTAGGTATGGCCATTTGGTAGAATATTTTTGAAGAGAAACAGTGAAAGAGAAGGGGTGTAGTATATATTGGTGATGGTTTTGAAGCTGTATGTATTCATATATTTATAATGAAACCATGGGTTTGAATAATCAATCAAAAGTGATGATATTTTGAAAATACATATCTGTACAATTTTGACTTTCATTTTTTATAATTATTTCCCGTTGCACAGTCCAACTTTTCCAACCATGTTCAAAAATATTACGCAAAATTAATCAACTTTGATGGGTGCAGTGACACCATATTGATTTCATCTTCTCATGATGATCAAACCTAGGCTAGCCAGGCCATATATATATATATATGTAAATTTAATTTAATTTTGCTCACTTGCTTAAGTTTTTTGGTCAATTAATTTGTTGATATATATGAGATATGATGTTTTGCTAGAATCCAAAAGTCAACCCACCAAAATGGACAATATTACCATACAGATCCACAACTAGCAGTTTAATAATGCATTTTTATTTATTTCATTAACATAAGCTAGGGAGCCGCTAGGGTTCAAAATGTTGAACAAGCATATATATTATCAGAGTAAACATAGATCACAGTGTGTGATTCTGTTTCATTAAAAGAAAAAAAAAAAAACATAGATTTTCAAAATTGAAAAAAAATTTAAAACGAAAATGGCCATCAAGTTGTAAGACTAATTAAATTCATAAATTGCACCTAAAATTTTCAAAAGGGGTTGCAAGATAATGATCCACTAAACCATTTTGACATTATTTGTTGGTTTAATTAAGAAATTAGGGAAAGAAAGTTTTAGGTGATGATGTGATATTAACTTAAATGTTGCAAAGATTGTATTAGGTGGAGAATGAGGGGAATGAAACAATTGAACCCTTTCTTTTTCCATTGAAAGGGACACCTTAACTCTATCGATAATAAGTTACTCAAAATCTGACATACATAGACCTAATTAAAAGGATTCATAAACTTTACAAGGTGTCCAATCATTTTTCATTAATACAAAATATATAGATATATCGTGGACAATACCTATATTTTTGCACATCTTCAATCATAATTGGTCACATGACAAATTATAATATATCTTTGAATGTATGTAAGTAATACTTTGAGAAAAGGTAATTAATTTGAACTATTGACTTTGTTTATTGACAATTTTGTCATCTCACCAATTGTATTATATTTAGATCGCTTAAATACTAATAATTTCTAATCAAAGAAGAAAAAAAATTAATAAAGAAGTTAGCAAAATATTCGTCCTCTATTCACGTTGTTTATATATCATTTGGTTTCATTTCTTAGCATCTTGAGCAATTTAAATAGATATCAAATAAAATTGACTTTTTGACGCAATAAAAGAATCAGAGAAAGTAATTATATTATATATGTAAAAAAAGTTAACATGATCATCTAAAGACGAGGACTCCAACTAAACACCAATAATGAACTTGATTAATTCTCAATCATTTTGAAGTAAGGACGAAAGAGGTGACATCTTCAAAACTCCAAAACATCCTTCCATATGATTTTCAACCTTTTGAAAGCAAGTTTGGTTTCTTCTCGGAGGATTCTAATTTATTGTTTGTTGCTTCACATTTGTAGAGAGAGTTATAATAAATTTGGTGAAGCAATTGGCAAGTCATTTGGGTTGGCACACAAAACATAAAATTTCTTGATTGGATTGCACCTTTCTTCTCTTATATAGTTTTCCCCTAAGCTTCATGTTTATTTCAAAAAGGGTTTCATACCATATCAAAACAAAAACGATTCTTCATTAATTGTATATTTATTTATTTATATTTATGAGTGTTATGTGCTTTTAAAACTTAGATGTAATGCTTTGATTTGGAAGAGAAAGTGACACATACAATCATACTGGCCCATTGCTATATAAAAAACTTCCAAAAAGCTACAAACTCAAACTAAGTCTTTTTGTCGAAAAAATCTATATATTGTCTTAATCACTATATTTCATTCATGCCTTTAATCAAACCCTGATTTGACCAAGAGAATATATTGATATATTTACTATAATAATAATAATGATAATAAAAAAAGGGCATGTTAGTTTATATATATATGTTTACCTTCACCCCCTTACAATAGAACAAGTCGGAGATTCCATAATTAATTATCATTAATAGATAAACTATTGTAAATTTGGACTGTGATCAAATAGAGTAAGATTGCAACTAAAGGAGGTTGAGAACAATAATAATGAAGAACAAGAAGGGAGAGGATAGAACACAAGGATTTTACGTGGAAAACCTCTAAACAAGTTAGGGTAAAAACCACGGGCAAGGTTAGAAGAATTCACTGTATAAAATAGGAGTTATAAAAACTTTCTTTCTTATTGAGGGCTATAAAGCTCTCTAAGAAGAGACTCTCTCTATTTTATATTTCACTCAACTTGTTGGAGATTTTGGGATGGATTGGCAACTATGGGTTCTTACCTATTTATAGCCAAAAAATATTTGGCCATCAAGCAAATCCAATGGCTCTAATTTGTCCTTGATATATGTGTATGATCTAATGGCTCCAAATATTTTAGAGAGATGTGAAAGATTTAATGATTATAAATTAATCTTAGAAAGAGTGTAAGATCCAATGGTCCAAAATTTGTTTTCAAGAAACTTCTTAAATCTTAAAGATAATTCAAGATAATTATTCAACGTAAACAAATAAAATTACTCCAATCACAATGGTTACTGTTTTTGTAATAATAATTCTTCCCAATCACAATTTATTTTTAGCTTTTTGTTCTTTCTTCTTTTTACTTTCAGCATCCGATTTCTTTTTACAAGGAAAAAGAAAAGAAAATAAGAATTAGCAATTTTGAGATGATAAGTTAATCCTCATGTTGATTATTCTTTTTTTATTTAGTTGTAAGTGTAGATTGTTGAAAATAATCTTTTTATTTAATCACATGTTATAGAGGGTGGAAGGATGAGTTAGGAGACAACTTGTGAATTTCTGATTTCTTTAAATTCAAAAACATTTAATCATATTAGTTACAAATAACTCAACCTTCAATATAATATAAAGAATCAACCCAAGAACAAATTAAAAAACAAAAATTGAAAAATTCAAAGTCTATTGTTGGTTTGGAGAGAATGACATTGAGAAGGACTTTTATACTTAAATTTTTTTGGTTCATACATATTCCATTAGCATAATCAATAGTATAATATAATCTGCTTAATTAATTATCAGGGAATGAAAAATCATTTACTTCTTTAACTTTCTCTCTATAAACTAGCTAAACTAACCAAAATATAAAGCAAATAAATAAAAAGTTTTAAATTCATTAGGGCAAAATGGAAGCTAAAATTTTGTGATGGCCATCTAAATCATTTATATATATATATATCAGAATAATGACTTTTAAAAAAAATTTAATTTTGCAAGTGCAAAAACCATAAACAAAACTTCATTTTTCTGGAAAGAAAAACATCAAAATATATTAATGTATCATACATGGTCAATGATATTATTGTAAATCCACCAGCAGAAAAAGAAAATAAAAAAGGAAAATTAACACATTCTGCATACATATGTATACTCAAGCTTATGTTAGGTAATTGAACTTGACCTGATCCACTTGTATTCATAAGCTGTCACACCAATCTAAAAAAGTCAATGAAGTTAAATCTTTGTTTATTCATGAAAAACAACATAAATTTGTTGCTCATCATCAATTATAGATATATATAACTCAATGGAAATGGAATTAAGAAGGTAATCTAATCATGGATGTTTCGACATATTTGCTCTTTGCCTTTCTGAGTAGCGGAGCTCTGCTCTATCTTGTTCCAGCTCAAGGTCAATCAGGTAATGTATATTTATCCAAAACTCAGTCTAATTACTACTTGTTTCTTCATAAAATCAATCAACTAAGTTTCATTTGCTTGTATTTTAGGCTTCATAAGCTTGGATTGTGGGTTGCCACCAAACACAAACTACATTGAACCAACAACAACACTTCAATTTACTTCTGATGCTGCTTATATAAGCAGTGGTAAAAGCAAAAGCTTGTCCTCTACTTATAACGAACTTCTACAGCGACAATATCTTCATGTTAGAAGCTTTCCCCAAGGACGTAGGAATTGCTACAATATAAGTGTAAAAAAGAATACAAAGTATTTGATGCGAGCAAGTTTTTTCTATGGAAATTACGATGGGCTCAACCAACTGCCAAAATTCAATCTCTACTTTGGAGATAGCTTATGGAGTACGGTGAATTTTACTGATGAAAACATAGATAGAACAATAGATTCCATACATGTAACCTCAAACAATCATGTACAAATTTGTCTCATCAACACAAACACTGGAATTCCATTCATCTCTACATTGGAATTCAGACCTTTGCCAAATGAGACTTATGAGATGTTGACAAGATCGTTGTTACTTTACAACCGATTAGATATGGGTACAACGAATAATCAAACATACAGGTTGGTTCCAAAGAAACGAAATTTATTCCATACATGTGACATATTCTAATTTGAATACTCATAATCCTCCTAAAAAGTATGTGTTGACTTCTCTCTTCAGGTTTCCTAGTGATATATATGATCGATTTTGGCCGCCCTTCAATTGGCCTGAGTGGACAAGCATAAGTACCACACTTATGATAGATTCAACTTATGATAGTTATGAACCAGGGTCATCTGTCATGGGAACTGCAGCTGTTAGAATAGATACCAAAAAGCCTATGGATATTTGGTGGGAGCCTGAAGATGTAAACACCCAGTATTATGTATATATGCACTTTGCGGAAGTTGAAAATCTCCAAGCCAATCAAACCAGAGGATTCAATATCACTTATAGTGGGAGACTTTGGTATGGTCCTCTCATAACCAGCTACTTGTCAGCACAAACAGTTTATAGTACAAGGCCATTAACAACACCAAAAGATAAGCATCTATTCTCACTTATACCAATTGAAAATTCAACACACCCTCCAATCATAAATGCCATGGAAATTTATTCTGTAATAGATCTGTCAGAGCTAGCATCAGATCAAGGAGATGGTACTTACTAAACCTTATTATCTATCTTAAAATTATCCTTCACTTATGTGAACTTTAAACTGATTCTAATCCTTGTCTGGCATATGAATAATTAGTGGATGCAATAACAAGCATCAAGTCAACATATGGAATAGTCAGAGATTGGGCTGGAGATCCATGCGTTCCAAGAGCATACCCTTGGGAGGGTATAGATTGTACCAAAACAAATGAAACTGCTCCTAGAATTGTGTCTTTGTAAGCAAATCACGATCACATATTCCTTTCTAACCATTTACATGAAATGATTAACTTTTTTTCCTTCAGGAATTTGTCATCAAGTGGATTGACAGGAGAGATTTCTCAAAGTATAAAGAATCTACAAATGCTAGAAATATTGTAAGTAATGGTTAGATGTATGCAACCCGAACCTAATTGTAACTACTTTAGAGATTAACCACTTTTGATCTTTGCAGGGACTTGTCAAACAATGACTTGACGGGAAATATCCCAGATTTTCTCTCGAACTTATCAAACCTTCGAGTCTTGTAAGTAACAGACATAACTCAGCTTGAGTGGTAGGACTTAAGATGCACAATATTAAAGTATCGTTGATTTCTCTTTATACAGAAAGTTAGATAACAACAAGCTCACAGGCTCTGTTCCATCTGAACTCCTAAAGAGAGTCGATGATGGTTCATTATCATTAAGGTTTAGTTTCTAACAAAAAACTTATGCTTTATGTTAATATAATTGTAATTTTGATGCCTTCATAGACTCTTCTCACCAAAACAAATTGATTCTCATATGTTTTATTGTATGTCTTATTGAGATAGTTTTCAAGGGAATCCAAATCTAGCTTGTACATCAGATTCGTGCAAGAGTAAGAAGAAGACGACTAGTATTGTTATTCCAATTGTAGCATCAGTTGGTGGATTCATAGGCATCGTGGTAGTTTCAATCATCGTTCTTTTAATTGTTAAATCAAGGAAGAAACGACAAAATAAAACCGTTCTTCCAAAAGTGGATCCCTCAGGACCCAACGACCAAATAAGTGATCAGTTCTTGGAGACAAGGAGGCGGCAGTTCACATATTCAGAAGTCTTGAGGATGACCAATAATTTCGAGAGAATTCTAGGAAAAGGAGGTTTTGGGATAGTTTACTATGGCACTATAGACAAAACTCAAGTGGCCGTGAAGATGCTTTCACAAGCTTCAGGTCATGGTTATCAGCAGTTTCAAGCAGAGGCACGTGTACATCACTAAAGTTTATCTCTAAGTAATCAGCTTCGTCCCTATAATACATCAAAGTATTGTTTTCCATATTGCAGGTTACACTTCTTTTGCGAGTTCACCATAAAAATTTGACAAGTCTTGTGGGATATTTGAATGAAGGAGACCGCCTTGGTCTCATTTATGAGTTCATGGCCAAAGGAAACTTAGCAGAGCATCTTTCTGGTGATCTACTTGCAATTAACTAAAAAGAACTTCCACCCATGTTTTTTATTTTCTAAAGTTGTGCTTATTTCTCAACATTTTTTACAATAATTTTTATCATTCAACCCAAAACCCAAAAATTTGACATCAGTTTTTATCTCTCTCAACTTGTCAAACTCAAACAGAAACGAGTTCATATGTGCTAAGTTGGCAAGATAGGCTCCGGATAGCAATGGATGCAGCACAAGGTAAATTGATTGGTTCACATGGGCATTTTTACAAACACCTAATCGACATAAGACAAGTTCTAACTGTTCAAAACAGGATTGGAGTACCTACACGATGGTTGCAAGCCACCCATAATCCACAGAGATGTGAAAACAACAAACATCTTATTGACAGAGAATTTCCAAGCAAAACTTGCAGATTTTGGTTTATCCAAAAGCTTCCCAGTAGATGCCAACAAGACGAACAACTACATGTCCACCGTTGTTGCTGGCACCCCTGGTTACCTTGATCCAGAGTAAGAACAGGAACCAAAATTCATCCACTCCCTTTCAATTGCTAAGTCAATATGATATTTTTTGCATAAACAATAAATTCTGCAGTAACCCAACATGATACAAAAGTAGAAGATCCTATTTTCAAAGCCCTAACAAAAATTACGTTATGGCTTGTGTTCCAGCTACTACTTATCGAACAGGCTGACGGAGAAAAGCGACGTGTACAGCTTTGGAGTAGCTCTACTGGAGATAATCACCTGCAGACCTGTGATATCAAGAAGTGAAGAAAATGTTCATATTAGTAAATGGGTAAACTCGATGGCGGCTCAAGGGGACATAAATGGGATAGTGGATGAAAGATTGAGAGGAAAATATGATGCTAACTCAGTTTGGAAGGCAGTGGAGGTGGCGTTGAATTGTGTATCTGGGAGCTCTGCAAGAAGACCAACGATGAACCATGTGGTGGCGGAACTGAAGAGTTGTTTAGCCATAGAATTGGAACGAACGCCGGAGAGTGGAGGTTATAATTCGACGAATTCCGTCAATGTGATGTCCATTATAATGGATTACAGTGAAGCCACTCCAATGGCTAGATGAAAAAGTGTTGAATTTCCGATGGAGATTGCCGGATCTTGTTGACTTTACGTTGGATTGTAAACTAATATCACTTCTAGTTGGATTGTAAAGTTTAATTAAACTAAGAAATAAACATTTTATTTTATGGTTTTCAAAGAAAGTCAAAGTATTTATATATTTACAATAGTGTGAGTCTGTGACATCTAATTTTGCTTACTTTTTCTAAGTATTTATTATTTAAATTTTGAACAAGAGAGGATAGTTGGAATTTTACGAAAGAGTGACGCATCAAGAGGATTGGAATACCTGCACGATGGATGCAAACCGCCAATAATCCACAGAGATGTGAAAACAACAAACATCTTACTGACAGAGAATTTCCAAGCCAAACTTGCAGATTTTGGTTTGTCCAAAAGCTTCCAAGCAGAGGGCAACAACACCCACATGTCCACCATTGTTGCTGGCACTATTGGTTACCTAGATCCAGAGTAAGAACCAAATTTAACAGATTTCATTGCAAATTAAGGATTCTTGATCGGATTTAAATGTACATAAATAAATTTAACTGCTCGTCTTTTCAGGTACTATAAATCCAACAGGTTAGCTGAGAAAAGTGATGTGTATAGCTTTGGGGTTGTTTTATTGGAGATAGTCAGCTGCAAACCTGTAAGGCCACTAACCGAAACTTCAGCTCATATCATCAAATGGGTAAACACCATGGTAGCTCAAGGGGATATTAATGGCATAATTGACCGAAGATTGGAAAGAAATTATGAAGTGAACTCAGTTTGGAAGGCAGTGGAAAATAGCGTTGAATTGTGTATCCGAGAACCCTGGAAAAAGACCGACAATGAACCAAGTGGTGGCGGAACTGAAGAATTGCAGATTCATGTTTCTTCATCTCGCACTTTGAGCTTGGATTGAAAATTTATGTTGAGAACAGAGAAAACCTTACCGCATAATTATATTAAAATTTGATAGATGTTCATTCTTATTTCAAATTTGGATATGAACTTTTGAGTGTAGCCTCAACAATGTGTCTTATAGTTCTTGAAATTATGTTTTAAAAGAATGTTGGTTCCTTAACAATAGTTTGATATAAATTCGAATTTATTGCTGACATTTAATTAACGAGGTTTTAAATGTAATTTACGAATGATTGGTCCATTTTTCTGTCGACTTGACTAACTACAAGTTGACATGAAATTACTTATTGATTATGTCAGTTGATTGGCCAGCCCTTTTTTAGAAAAAATATTGCCCATTATTGAGTTTGGTTAAAACTGTAGTTCTCGTCTTCACAACAATCCAACCAATAATGCATACTGATTGTCTAAGGCCTTTTATTCCACACGTATTTGTGAAGAAAATAACTAATAGAGCCATTGACTCCATAAAGTCTACGGTTTCCCATGTGGCCAATTTTTTGTTCAAATTGAATGACAGTAGATATTCAGCAGCCAAGTCTTCCTTGACTTGCCTCCAATGGCAGCATCGCATTCATTGGATAGACATCCAAATAATTTTCAACCTATATGAAAATTAAAATCGAATAAATAATATATTAAATAAACACGAAAGTTCACGGAGAAGAATAACTCCAAAAGTTTCTTTCTTTTGATGTGAAATTCTTGACATACCTCTTCAAATAGAGTACATAGATTTGATCAATCTTGGATTGTGTTTTTTTTCTTTTTTGGATTTAATACCTCTTGGATTTTATTGGTTTTGATGGTATTTTAGATAAATATAGAGTTTCATTTCAAAACCAATTGGTTGTGTTAAGAATAATTCATATATTTTATAAAGATGATGAGGTTGTTCTCCATCTTTCCAAGGTGAGATTCTTCACGTAATACTCTTCTGCAGTTGTGGCTTATTGAGAGTTTTTGACAAGACTAAAGAATTTAATCGTGCCCAGCACAGTTTTATTTTTGCAAAGGCTAATTAGTATTCCGATGCAAATTATTCTCGGCCATGAAGCTTGACTCAACTTGCATTCGCAGTCGGGCAATAAATTATTGGACTTGGTCTCTGTCATCTTCCTTGAGACTTCCCTTCAAAACAAATATGTCAACGTCAATGGAAATGGAAGCCTTCCCTGATCTTTTATTATTTAGCAGCTCATAATGAAGAAGTTGAGCTTCAACTCTATATAATATGATTCTCATAATATATTTAGTACAGAGTTTTCAAAAATTATTCCGCAAAACAAGGTTTAAGAACAACCCAAAACTCATTAACAAACGAAAGGGTTTTAGTTACAACGATTAAATTAATTGAATTCAACTGATGATTAATTGTAACTTATTCTGTACGTGGGCAACTTGCCTATGTAACGTGTCCTTACATGTCACAAAGACCAGCGGTGAACATTGACCAATCTGTGTTAAGAGAATCCCTGTAGTATTGACTTCCTATTATCATCAAGCATTTAATATAAATGCCTCAAGGAGCTGCATAAAGTTGGCTACTTTCTCAATTTTCATCAATCAATGCAGCAGAAAATAGAACCAAGAAGATGAAGACAATGGAATTGTCAGTGCTCCATTCTCTCTTTGGTTTACTGCTGTGTAGCCTAACTCTTCTACTTCTTGTTCAAGCCCAGGATCAGTCAGGTAAAAAATATATCTCCGAAGCTAATCAAATCTGTCTTTCTTCCAATCATCTTCATATAAAAAGAGTCGTGTAAAGAATAAAAGTTTAAATCATTTCTTATATGTTTCTCAGGCTTCATTAGTTTAGACTGTGGAACACCAGAGGGTACGAGTTACACCGAAACAACAACCAAGATTGACTATGTTTCTGATGCACCCTACATAAACAGTGGTGTAAGTCGAAGTGTAGCTTCAGTCTATGGAGATACCTACCAACAGCAAATGAGGAAACTTAGAAGCTTTCCCCAAGGAATTAGAAATTGTTACAATGTAAGCGTTAAAAAGGATACCAAATACTTGATTCGAGCAGGTTTCTTATATGGGAATTATGATGCCCTGAATTCTCTACCGATGTTTGATCTCTATATCGGGAATAGCTTATGGGAGACAATTAACTTCACTAAAGTGGGTATTGACGTTTTCAAAGATCTCATACATATTACCTCCTCAAACAAAGTTCACATCTGTCTGATCAACACAGGAAATGGGGTGCCATTTATCTCAGCCTTAGAATTTAGACCTTTACTGAATGTCACTTATCAAACAGCCGCAGGGTCCTTATCACTGGATTATCGATTGGATGTCGGTTCGACTGAAAATCGAACATACAGGTATTTGAGCACTAATTTTGCAAACAATATATGCTTTAACAAGCCTCTAGTTAAATGCAGAGATGATATTTTGTTTATGTGTTTACTCTCTCCTAAGGTTCCCTTTTGATGTTTATGATCGGATGTGGTCACCATTTAACTTCAATGCGTGGACACAAGTGAGCACCAATCGAACTGTAGATGAAACGGGTCACAACAATCACCAACCGCCATCCGTTGTAATGCAAACTGCTTCCGCCCGAATAAATGCAAGCGAGCCACTGGAAATTTGGTGGGATACAGAAGATTCATCTCAATATTATGTATTTATCCACGTTGCTGAAGTTGTAGAGCTTCAAGGCAACCAGAGTAGAGGATTCAATATCATGCACAATGGGGATCTTTTTTATGGACCTCTAATTCCAAGTTATTTATCCACGCTGACCATTTTTGGCCATGAACCATTGGATGCAGCGGATAGACATACATTTTCTTTTACTCCAATTGAGAATGCAACGCTTCCTCCCATCGTTAATGCTTTCGAGGTATATATAGTGAAAGATATATCAGAGCTTGAGGCAGACAAAGGAGATGGTAGGCATCCTTCTTCAGATGCACTTTGAGAGTTGACTTTGTCAAAGGTTAATGAATATTAATTAGATTACTTCTTTGGATAATCAGTGGAAGCAATTACCAATATCAAGTCAACCTATGGGGTAAAGAAAGATTGGCAAGGAGATCCATGCGTGCCGATGGGATATCCCTGGAGTGGATTAAATTGTAGCAATGAAGCAGAACCAAGAATCATATCCTTGTATGTGAAAAACTTCTATGAAGCTTTAATTTGTCTTAAACGGATGAATCAAAGGAATTCATGAGAATGTGAATTTTGTGAACAGGAACTTATCTGCAAGTGGACTGAACGGTGAAATATCTTCCTATATATCCAGTCTAACCATGTTGCAAACTTTGTAAGTGTCTCCTTCTATGTTCAGATACGTAGATTAAATAATAAGCTGAATTTGGAAAACAAGTACTAATCTACTGCCTTTGTTTCTGTAGGGACTTGTCAAACAATAATTTGACAGGACACGTGCCTGATTTCCTGTCTAGTTTGTCACACCTCAAAACTCTGTAAGTTATTTGGAAAAATAAGTATGAAACTCAACTTGAGCTAGAACAAAACTGAGTTATCGCTGTCCCTATTCGCAGGAACCTAGGTAACAACAAGCTCTCAGGTCCAATTCCAGCTGAGCTTTTGAAAAGATCCAATGATGGATCACTATCATTAAGGTCAGTTTGATGAAGAGAAAAGAAGTGAAATTATAATTAGCTGTCTTTGAGTTCTTATGCTTCGTTTATTATGGCATTTTTCCTGGAAACTGAAAATTTTCCAAAGTCACAATCTCAGTCAAACTTATCTAGCTATGAATGGTACGAATGACAGTGTGGGAGGCAACCAAAATCTGGAAGGATGTGCATCAGATCCTTGTCCAAAGAATGAGGAGAAAAAGAACAACATCATCATTCCAATTGTAGCATCAATTGGTGGATTCCTAGTTGTCGTCGCAATTGTCGCAATAACCTTTTGGATCATTAAATCTCGAAAGAAACAACAAGGTAAAAATGTTGTCTCAGTGGTGGATAAGTCGGAAACCAACAGTCAGTTAGGTACTTCATTGGAGGTGAGAAGCCGGCAATTTACTTATTCTGAGGTGGTGAAAATGACCAACAATTTCAAAAAAGTTCTGGGTAAAGGAGGTTTTGGGGAGGTCTACTATGGTGTCATTGACGAAGTTGAAGTGGCAGTGAAGATGTTGTCTTTATCATCATCACAAGGATATCGGCAATTTCAAGCAGAGGCATGCTAACCTAAATCCATAATTTACTAATCCGTTTACCACTTTACATCAAACTTAAACCGATAACTTCAAAAATGCAGGTTACCCTTCTTATGAGAGTTCACCATAGAAACTTGACCAGCCTTGTTGGATATTTGAATGAAGAAAATCACATTGGCCTCATTTACGAGTACATGGCAAACGGAGATTTGGCTGAACATCTTTCAGGTAAATCCAATGGTGATAAGTTTCACGATACTACTTAAAAGATTAGTCTAAATTTTAACCCTTCAGTTAAGAACAAAGAATTTAATTTTCTCGTGTTTGTTCCACTTGTAAGCAGAGAGGAGTCTACGTATCATAAGCTGGGAAGATAGACTTCGAATAGCTATGGATGCAGCTCAAGGTAAAAAAACCAGACAAATTTTGTCATGCATTTAATCATTTCTACAAACAAGTTATAAGCACTAATTCTCTCCCCAAACAAAATTTTTTGTTTGTTTGAGTTTACAATGTCTCCCCAAACAAAGTAAACGCTAACTATTTAATAATCTGAACATAACAGGATTAGAGTACCTGCATTACGGTTGTAAGCCACCCATTGTCCACAGAGATGTGAAAACAACAAACATCTTGTTGACAGATAATTTCCAAGGCAAACTTGCAGATTTTGGTCTTTCCAAAAGCTTCCCCACAGATGGCAACACCCACATGTCCACAGTTGTTGCTGGCACTCCTGGTTATCTTGATCCAGAGTAAGCACTAGTTTCAATCAGCCATCAACTTGATTATTTTCCGTTTTTCTTTTTCCTTTTTTCTAATAAGAAACCGAGAGATTTCATTAAAAATAATGAAAGAATATACAAGAACAGACAAAATAAATAAATAAACAGTCCAACAAAAGGAGTCAAAATAACCACAAAACGGACTCCAATCCAAAAGAATGAAGTCTAGCTAATCACTACAACGAACCATTAAACCTACTCCAACTTCCGACCTTTCGGCTCCTCTAGAAAGCCTATAATTCCTCTCAAGGCATGTCCTTAATGCCAAAAGCCAAACAGACAAGCCTAGCAATCCCTGAAACAGAATTCAACAAAACCTCCTCCAATTAAAGCCTAGCAATCCCTGATCCTACTTAATGCCTTTGCTTAATATGCAATTAAAACGAAACCCCAATCAACTAAAACAAAAACTGATTAAACAGATTCATTCGGTTTCCTCTCAGGTACTACGTATCAAACAGGCTAACAGAGAAAAGCGATGTATACAGCTTTGGGATAGCTCTATTAGAGATAATAAGTTGCAAACCAGTAATATCAAGAACAGGAGATACACCACATATAGCTAAATGGGTTACCTCTCTGATAGCGCAAGGAGATATTCAGAGCATAGTGGACCCAAGATTAGAAGGGCAATATGAAAGAAACTCTGTTTGGAAGACTGTGGAAGTGGCAATGGCTTGTGTAGCGGCAAATTCCAGTAGAAGGCCGACGATGAGCGACGTTGTGGCGGAACTCAAAGATTGCTTAGCTACAGCATTGAGTCGAAAACATGAGAATGGTTCGCTTGAATCAACAAATTTCCCTGAAACGAGGTCCATCTCTATAGGAATCAATGCTTCCGATTCAAGTCCCGTGGCGAGGTGAATATGGAATCATCGTACTTGAAAATATGGATAGTTTCTTCGGGAGTTGTGTTATAAATCTTGGGCCTTCTTCATCTTCTTCTGGGATCTATTTCTCGAAGAAGATTTGTATTGTAATTGTTATCAAATTGCGAACTTTTATTTCTTCTTTTTTTACAAACAAAACTTGAGGGTTGTGTTTAGTTTCTTCATGCTTCGTATAGATTTGGTTACCCTTACATTTTGAATAAGATAGGCTTTGACTTTAAGTTTATCTTTAGTTTTTCTTTTTTTGTTTTCAAAATTGAAGAATCTTGGCTTTAAGTGGAAGAGGCATGATGATGAAGATTACATAATTCCATCTCATGTTGCAAACAGCATTGATGCTGATATTGCAGTTGACATTCTTCCACTCAACTCTTAGACCAGTTAAACGATGAAGAAATCAACTTATCAACTTGGTTTTCTTTTTTCTTTTACAATCATAAAAATCAGATTATTAGTCATTTTTATGTGATGCTACCTTTTTAATGAGTCATTAATATGTGATACTCAAGTTAGTTTAAGTTTCTTGTAATTCCAAGCAAAATTTAAAATTTTTGATGTATTGAATCCTCTTTAAACATATCATATTAATGAGATAAAAAGGAGAGAAGGAAGCAGGTAGCCAATCTTCAGGAGCTCAGAGTTTCCCAATGGAAATTGCAATGTCAAGGTGGCTTCTATTTAGTTTCTTTTCCCTCATTGTTCAGGCTCAAGAGGAAACAAGTAACTACCTTAACTTTCATCCCTTCAACTTTTCATTTGATAACGTTCATCTAAAGAACTAAAAACATTAGTATGTTTAATAACTATCTATGTTTGTTGTTTTCTTGGAAAAGAAAAAAGAAAAAAACTAAATAGTCTAAATATATGACTTTCAAGTAATGATTCTCCAGGCTTTCTTAGTCTAGATTGTGGTCTGCCAGCAAATTCATCATTCTACAATGATCTAAACACAAATATAAAGTATATTTCAGATGCAGATTATATAAAGACAGGTGAAAGTAAAAGTGTAGCATCTGAATTCCTGACATATAAACGACCCCAATGGACTCTAAGAAGTTTTTCTCAAGAAATTAGAAACTGTTACAATATAAGTGCCATCAAGGACACAAAATATTTGATCCGAGCAATTTTCTTGTATGGAAATTATGATGGGCTCAACAAAACTCCTCAATTTGATCTGTATTTGGGCAATACTCGATGGACAAGAGTGGATGATAGCTACTACACAGAGATGATCCACACACCTTCAACAAATAAATTGCAAATCTGTCTTATCAACATTGGCCAAGGAACACCATTCATCTCATCATTAGAGTTCAGAGAACTTCCTTATCTCAGTTACTTTACTTTATATTCCTTGTACCTTTATGGTCGATACGATATGGGGTCAATAACAAATGAGCAATACAGGTTTGGTTCATATCACCGTTATTTAATAATAATTTGTTTGAGAGTAGTTTTGAAAAGGTTAAAATCACTCTTAAACATGTCTATATGGAAAATCAAATATGCAGGACTGGAGTATCTACATCATGGTTGTAAGCCACCAATAGTTCACAGAGATGTGAAAACAACAAATATCTTATTGACAGAAAATTTCAATGCCAAGCTTTCAGATTTTGGACTTTCAAAGACTTACCCAACAGATGACAAGTCCTACATGTCCACTGTTATTGTTGGCACTCCAGGTTATCTTGATCCAGAGTAAGTACTAAATTTTTAACATTTTCTAATCCATTGCTTCTCAAATTGTGAGAAAAAAAATGAAGGAAACAAACTTGGTGGTTTGTCTCTCAGGTACTATACATCAAACAGGCTAACTGAAAAAAGTGATGTGTACGGTTTTGGAGTTTCCTTGATGGAAATAATTAGTTGCAGACCAGTAATTTTGAACACCCCAGACCGAGAAACGAATTACATAGTCAAATGGGTTCACGCAATGGTTTCTCAGGGAGACATCAAGAATATAGTTGACCCAAGAATAAAAGGAGCATATGATAGTAACTCTGTTTGGAAAGTTGTGGAATTAGCCTTGGCCTGTGTATCAGTAGACTCCAATCAAAGGCCAACGATGAATCAAGTGGTGATAGAGTTGAAGGACTGCTTAAGCATGGAGTTGAGTCAGAGATCAGAAAGCCGTCCAATGGAATTAAAAGACTCCATTGAAATGATGTCCATATCAATGGTTATGAATGCCAGCCACTCTAGTCCCATGCCAAGGTGAAGAAAATATTCTAGGAACTGACTCCGCTTCAATTATTTTCTGGTTTCAACTTTCAGCTTCCCTTTGAATTATTTGAATTGGTTGTATCCAATCTTCATCTCATCAAATAAACCGTTGGAGATGATGAAATATAGTAAAAAAAAAAAAATAGGTTAGATGAGATTTGTGGTATTACTTAAGTTGAATTTGCAATGAAGTTAATCCAAGATTAGAAAGAGCGGCAATATGAAACCAACTCGAGTTAGAAGACAGTGGAAGTGGCAATGTCCGACCATGAGAACGTTGTGGCGGAACTCAAAGATTGCTTCAGCCATGGAACTGAGTCCACATGGCTTGATTCAACAAATTCCATTGAAATCATGAGGTTGAGTTCATCTCTATGGAGTTCATGGCTGCCGTTTCATGTCCGATGGATGTGAATATCCAATCATTCATGACACATTAAAATCTCCAAATGTTTTACTCCTTTACACCTTATTACTTTCATCTAACAAATCATAGTTGAAACACATGTGATTGAGTTGTGTTGTACTTGAATTTTCTCCTTTTGACATGAATTACAAATTTACAATAATAAACGCATAATTCCTAAACAATAAGGTTGACTTTTACAGTTGAATAAGTCTGATACATGAGAGCTATTAGTCCTAAAATAATAGTAGACGATTAAAGACTAAATATATATAAATGTTAAAAGAATAGAAACATCAATTAAAATATGACCTACTAACTATAAAATTTTTTGTTTATTAATTTAAATAACTTCTGAGAGTCCTATCAAATAATTGTTCACAATAATGTTAACATTTCTATCTATATTTATATAAAATTAAGGCATGGACATTTTCATCCACAAAAGTGGCAAAATTGAAGACATTCTTAGAGTTAATATGAAAGAATGAGTCAATCTCTTTAAAGAAAACATTATAGCTTATGTTCTCATTATTTAACGTCATGATGGTGATATTACTCCAGGTAATGTCGCTAGGAACAGTGTTGATGCTGATAGTGCAGTTGACATTCGTGTAGTCACTTGTTTTTTCATCAAGTATAATAATGTTGGTAAACTTTTCATAATATTTTACTTATCTAAAACTTCAATTTCAATACAAATCAAATCATTAGTATATACCTGCCTATCATTTGTATGTGACACTATCTTTTTGATATTCTCTGTATGATATACTTCTTTTTGAAATTTTAAAAAAATTCCATTTGAAAACAGCCTATCAATAAGATATATCTAAAGTGAAAAGGAACAAACCACAAGAATGATTGAATTCTCTTTAAATAAAAAAGAGAGAACAAACACAATAAGAACTGCTTTGTTCATGTTAGCTAATGAGTAATTTGCAAGTTTAGTTCGCAGCTATCCAGTCTTCAAAGGCAAAGTTGAGAGAATCCAATGAAAATTGCAATATCAAGGTGGTCCTTATTCAGTCTTTTTGTACTCCTTGTTCAAGCTCAAGATCAATCAGGTAATCTTCTTAACTAGGTTCGATCATATTTCTTTAAATCATACATGGCTAACAAGTAATGGTTCTCCAGGATTTCTTAGCCTAGATTGTGGCCTACCAGCAAATCCATCAAGCTACAGTGAACCATGGACAAAAATTGACTATATATCAGATGCACACTATATAAACACCGGTGAAAGTAGAAGTGTATCATCCGAATTCACGACATATGAAAGACAACTATGGCATCTTAGAAGTTTTCCTCACGAAATTAGAAACTGTTACAGTATTAGCATCAACAAAGGCACCAAATATTTGGTTAGAGCATCTTTCCTATATGGAAATTATGATGGGCTCAATAATACTCCTAAATTTGATCTCTACGTGGGAGATACTCTATGGAGAACAGTGGATGATAGCTACTACATAGAAATTATACACGTGTCTTCAACAGATAAACTGCAAATCTGTCTTATCAATATTGACCAAGGAATACCGTTTATCTCAGCATTAGAGTTTAGACAACTGCCAGGTTATACTTACCCAACTGTATCTGGTTCTTTATACAATTATTATCGATTGGATATGGGGTCAACCACAGATAGACAATACAGGTTGGTATTATTTTTGTTATTTTAGTTCATTGACGAGTGGGTGATAGGATTTGAATCACTCAAGTAGTTGAATTATGCTAAAGTTAGTTGTAGATTGGTTCATATACATACAAATGGTAAATGAAGTACTGACCTATGTAAATATTTTGTTTAGGTTCCCTTATGATGATTATGATAGAATTTGGAATGCGTACAATGGTGATGACTACACACAAATAAGTACCACTGGCACTTTAAAATCTGATAATTACAATAGCTACAATCCAGCAGCCATAGTCATGCAAAGTGCTGCAACTCCAAAAAATGGGAGGAAGTACCTTAGTTACTCATGGAACTCATCTAAGGAAAGTGATCAATTTTATGTATTTATGCACTTTGCTGAACTTGAAAAGCTTCAGAGCAACCAAATCAGAGAATTTAACATCACCTATAATGGGGAATATTGGGACGGACCTATTGTTCCTGATTACTTAAGCACAACAACAATTTATAATACCAAACCATCTGTGATGTCCTCGTTACGACATCAATTGTCATTCTTCCCAATAGAAAATTCAACTCTCCCTCCAATCATCAATGGTTTAGAAATATACCTTGTGATGGAGATATCGGAATTGGAAACAAACAATGGAGATGGTGTGTCTGTCTTCTTTTTTTTTTTTTTAAGTTCAAAGTGACTTTTCTTACTTCGAAATGATGATTATGGCTATATTGAAAATTCAGTGGATGCAATCAGTAATGTTCGGTCAACTTATGGAGTAATAAAAAATTGGGAAGGAGATCCATGTGTGCCAAGAGGATATCCATGGAGTGGATTGAATTGTAGTTTTGATTTAGTGCCTAGAATCATATCACTGTAAGTTTACGTCGAGTTACAAAGCAACAAAAAAAGTTCAATTTCGTGATTGTATCCTACTAAATTGAGCTTTACAACTAGTCAAAATTTTATAATAAGAGAATGAACTTTGTTACTAGGAACTTGTCTTCAAGCGCATTGAAGGGTGAGATATCTCCAGACATAATCGGTCTACCAATGTTACAAACATTGTAAGAGTCTCCCCATTAAAATATTAGAATTGTATGCTTGAACCTAAGCTAATAAAAATGTACTTTTATTTCAGGGATTTATCAAACAATTACTTGGCAGGAGAAGTACCTAATTTTCTGACCCAACTGTCACACCTCCAATACCTGTAAGTTAACCTAGACGAAAGAAGAACAAAAATCAAACTCATTGACAAAAATTAACCATCGTTTTTTCTCTCTTTGCAGAAACCTAGATAATAACAATCTCACAGGCTCTCTTCCACCTGAGCTTATAAAAAGACAGAAGAACGGTTCACTTACATTAAGGTCCATTATAGGGAGGAAACATGAACTTGCATTCTTCTTCATACATATAATATTTATGACGATGATAAATAATTAGTTTTGTGTTAACAAAGCATATTTGATGACAGTATACGAGGTAATCCAAATTTATGTAGCTTAGAGCCATGCACAAAGATGACACCAGAAAGGAAGAAAAGCAATAACAATATCATCATTCCAATAGTAGCATCGGTGGGTGGATTGCTTGCATTCCTCATAATTGCAGCAATTATTTATTTGATTTCTAAATCAAATAAGAAACAACAAGATAAGGATGTTTCTTTGACAAAGGATCCGGCAAAGACAAACACTCATTTAGGCAGTTTATTGGAGAAAAGGAGACATCAGTTCACTTATGCGGAAGTTGTGGTGATGACCAACAATTTTGAGAAAATTCTGGGTAAAGGAGGTTTTGGGATGGTTTACTATGGAGTTCTAGATGACACTCAAGTGGCTGTGAAGATGATTTCTCCATCAGCAGTACAAGGCTACCATCAGTTTCAAGCAGAGGCATGTGCCTAAAATATAGTACCTAATTTTCAGAAAAAACCTTAGCCCATACTTCTTTGCTTAGACTGAAAAAAGTTACACTTTTCTCTCAGGTTAAAATTCTTATGAGAGTTCATCATAGAAACTTAACAAACCTTGTAGGGTATATGAATGATGGAGGTCACCTTGGCCTCATTTATGAGTACATGGCCAAAGGAAATCTGGCCGAGCATCTTTCTGGTAATCTTCTAGCTCTAGCTGCAACTTACAAGCTTATAGAACATACTTCACTATCCAATTAATGAACTGAAAATTTTGAAGTCAGTTCAGAAAACAAAATATGAAGCCTAACCACACTTTGCTTGTTTGCATACAGAGAAAAGCTCCAGTATATTAAGCTGGGAAGACAGACTTCGAATTGCAATAGATGCAGCGCATGGTGTGTGTGACAAGTTAATAATTTATTTGAAGTTGGCACAGACACATTATAATTATTCAAGAGAAAAATTTACAGTGTAGAATATGGAAAATCAAATATGCAGGACTGGAGTATCTGCATCATGGTTGTAAGCCACCAATAGTCCACAGAGATGTGAAAACAACAAATATCTTATTGACAGAAAATTTCAATGCCAAGCTTTCAGATTTTGGACTTTCAAAGACTTACCCAACAGATGACAAGTCCTACATGTCCACTGTTATTGTTGGCACTCCAGGTTATCTTGATCCAGAGTAAGTACAAAATTTTTAACATTTTCTAATCCATTGCTTCTCAAATTGTGAGAAAAAAATGAAGGAAACAAACTTGGTGGTTTGTCTCTCAGGTACTATACATCAAACAGGCTAACTGAAAAAAGTGATGTGTACGGTTTTGGAGTTTCCTTGATGGAAATAATTAGTTGCAGACCAGTAATTTTGAACACCCCAGACCGAGAAACGAATTACATAGTCAAATGGGTTCACGCCATGGTTTCTCAGGGAGACATCAAGAATATAGTTGACCCAAGAATAAAAGGAGCATATGATAGTAACTCTGTTTGGAAAGCTGTGGAATTAGCCTTGGCCTGTGTATCAGTAGACTCCAATCAAAGGCCAACGATGAATCAAGTAGTGATAGAGTTGAAGGACTGCTTGGCCATGGAGTTGAGTCAGAGGTCGGAAAGCCGTCCAGTGGAATCAAAAGACTCCATTGAAATGATGTCCATACCAATGGTTATGAATGCCAGCCGCTCTAGTCCCATGCCAAGGTGAAGAAAATATTCTAGGAATCGACTTCACTTTAAGTATTTTCTGGTTGAATTCCACTCTTCATTTCATCAAATAAATCGTTGGAGATGATGAAATTTAGTACAAAAATTGGTTCGATGTGTTTTGTGGTATTACTTATGAATTTGCAATGGCGGAACTCAAAGATTGCTTCAGCCATGGAACCGAGTCCACATGGCTTGATTCAACAAATTCCATTGACACGAGGTTGAGTTCGTCTCGGATCATTCATGGACCTTGATAATATGGATCATTTATTTGTTATTTAACGATATATGATCAAATCATCTATGTATTTCTTGTAAGAAAAAATGTATTGGAACCAAACTTCAGGTTGTACTTATAAGCTTTCATTCGATGATTAGTAGGTTACTCAAATCAACAAATTTACAAATTTAACCGATTACATATTGTTAGTTAGAGTTAGGACAACTAAGAAACTAATTTGTAAAAATGATATTTGGATATAGAAGAATGATTGTAAAAATGAAAGTAGATTAAAGCTAAGACCAAATAGATAAGAGTTTGACTATATGTATTATATTACAAGTTTGATTATTGTACTCTTAAATAGTTTTTTTTTTTGAGGAATAACTATCAAGAGTTCCAGGAATAAATGTATAAAATTAAGGCAAACATTTTCATAAGGAAGAAAAACCATCATAGGTAGTTATATTCTCAAACATCATAGGTATTAAATGGTCTTTGGCCTTAAATGGAAGAGACCTGGTGATCTTATATAATTCATAGTTCCAACTAAGGTTTGCCAACAGAGTTTATGCAGTTGACTTTGATTCTGTCAACTGTTGGATGAGCAAATCAATCTTATCAACTTAGATTTTTTAATACAATTAAAAAAAGACATATGACGGTAAACTTTACATACTACTTTTTGTTTCCAAAACTTTAATGGGTAGAAATTCCAACTTCTAACTTCTTGATCGTTAACACAAACTTAATTTTCTTTTAAGTATAGTAGAAGTAGGGAAATTTGAATATTTTTTTAAGTAGAATAGAAGTAGGGGAATTTGAATCATAGACCTCTTGGTTGTTAGCACATACTTTAACATTTTTTAGTACCATTAGAGTAGACAATTCAAACCGCATGTTCCTTTTGCATTCCTAACTATCACTTTCAAGTAATGCTACATTTTTTAAAATATCGATAGTACGATATTCTTCTTTGTTTGTTTATTTATTTTCGTAAGTCTAACCAAAATTTCATTTTCATTTGAAAATGGCATTTCGGCAAATGACAAACCATAGGAATGCTTGAATTCGCATTAACAAACTATCCTAGCTTCAAGAGCTAAAGTTGAGAGATACCAAATGGAAATTGCAACATCAATTTGGCTCCTGTTAAGTTCTTTTGTACTCCATGTTCAAGCTCAAGATCTAGGTAATTTTCTGAACTTCCACACCTTAGACTCTATATGAACGTTCTCTTCAAGTCATTATATTGCTTTGGTTCTCCAGGCTTTGTTAGTCTGGATTGTGGTCTACCAGCAAATTCATCAGGCTACACCGATTCAAAGACGAAGATTAAGTATATATCAGATGAGGGCTTTATAAAGGCAGGGGAAAGTAGCAGTGTAGCACCTGAGTTCAAGAACAATGAACAATCACTCTTGACTCTGAGAAGCTTTTCTAGATATATTAGAAATTGTTACGATATAAGTGCCAGTAAAGACACCAGGTATTTGATTCGAGCAAGTTTCTTATACGGAAATTATGATGGGCTCAATAAAACTCCAAAATTTGACCTGTATTTGGGCAATACTCGATGGACAACAGTGGATGACAGCTACTACTACACAGAAATGATGCACACACCTTCAATAGATAAATTGTCGGTCTGTCTAATCAACATTGGCTATGGAATACCATTCATCTCAACATTAGAGTTTAGAGAACTTCCTTATCTCAGTTACTCACCTCTATCTTATTCCTTGCACCTTTATAAACGGTACGATATGGGGTCAATGACAAATCAGCAGTACAGGTTAGTTCATGCATGCTATAGAAGAGTTGATTTTCCTATATAGTAATATGTTTGAGAGTGATTTTTAAGGATAAAAAGATCATTTTGAAACATGTCTATATTCATTTGAAATGAATTTTGATGGTACGAAAATTGCGTTTAAATAGACTTTGAAACATGTCTATATTCGTTTAGGTTTCCTGATGATCCTTATGACCGAGTGTGGGAAATATATAAAGATAATAACTATGCACCACTAAGTACCTTGGATTCTGTAGTTACTGACAACTTGGAGCAGACACCGGCCGTAGTCATGCAAACTGCTGCAACTTCAAAGAAAGGGATCCAGTACCTTAATTTCTCATGGGACTCAAGAAACCTAAGTGATGAATTTTATGCATATTTATACTTTGCTGAACTTGAAAAGCTTCAAAGCAACCAATTCAGGGGATTTAATATCACTTATGATGAATACATTACTGGACCTATTATTCCTAAATATTTAGGCACAATAGAAGATACTTCATTCCTATTTCCTCTAACAACAACATCAAGACATCAAATATCCATCTTTCCAATTGACAATTCAACTCTTCCTCCAATTATCAATGCTTTAGAAATTTATATTATAATGAAGATCTCAGAAACCGAATCATACAATGGAGATGGTATAACATTTTATGGGTTTTATTTTAATTTTGACTCTTAATTTTAGACTAATGGACGATATATTGAAATCAGTGGATGCGATCAGTAATATTCGGTCAGATTATGGAGTAATCAAAAATTGGGAAGCAGACCCATGTTTGCCAAGTGGATATCCATGGAGTGGTTTGAGTTGCAGCTCTGATCCAATTCCTAGAATCACATCACTGTAAGTTTACATCTTCAGTTGCAAAGTGACAAATAAAGTTCAATTCTATCAACTACTAGCCAAAGTTACTGTAAAGTGTATCTGAGAGATTGAACTATACTACTAGCTACAATTCTTGTGAGAGATGATGGAACTCTGATATACCAGGAACTTGTCTTCAAGCGAATTGAAGGGTGTGATATCTCCGTACATAATCGGTCTACCTATGTTACAAACACTGTAAGAATCTCTTCATAAATATTTAGATCAATATGATTAAACTAATGCTAAAAAAAATGAAATTATATTTTAGGGATTTGTCCAATAATTACTTGACAGGACAAGTACCTGAACTTCTGTCCAACTTGGCACACCTCACCGTCCTGTAAGTAAATCCAGAAGAAAAAAGTGAAGCACAAATTAACCCTAACATAGAAATTAAACCATTCTTTTTTTCTTTGCAGAAACTTAGAGAATAACAATCTCACAGGCTCTCTTCCACCCGAGCTTACAAAAAAACAGAAGAACGGTTCACTTACATTAAGGTCCATTATAGGGAGGAAACATGAACTTGCTTTCCTCTTCATACATATAACATCTATGTCCGTGATAAAAATTTAGTTTTGGATTAACAAAGCGTATTTCATGACAGAACACAAGGCAATCCAGATTTATGTAAATTAGATTCATGCACAAATATGACACCTGAGAGGAAGAAAAGCAACAATATAATCATTCCAGCAGTAGCCTCAGTGGGTGGATTGCTTGCATTCCTCATAATTGCAGTGATTGTCTATTGGATTGCTAAATCAAATAAGAAACAACAAGGTGATGATGTTGCTTTGATAGGGAATCCCGCAAAGGCATACACCCAATTAGGCAGTTCCTTGGAGACAAATAGACGACAGTTTACTTTCGCAGAAGTTGTGATGATAACCAACAATTTTGAGAGGGTTCTTGGTAAGGGGGGTTTCGGGATGGTTTACTATGGAGTTCTAGATGACACTGAAGTGGCTGTGAAGATGATTTCTCCTTCAGCAGTACAAGGCTACAGTCAGTTTCAAGCAGAGGTATGCGCCTAAGATATAATATCTAATTTTCAGAAAAAGTTAGCTCATACTTCTTTCCTAAACTGAAAATATTGTTCACTTTCTTTCAGGTTACAATTCTTATGAGAGTTCACCACAGAAATTTAACAAGCCTTGTAGGCTATATGAATGATGGAGGTCACCTTGGCCTCGTTTATGAGTACATGGCCAAAGGAAACCTAGCCGAGCATCTTTCTGGTAATCTTCTAGCTCTAGCTACAAGATACATGTTACAGCACATGCTTCACAACCCAATTTATGAAATGAAAATGTAACATCAAATTCAACTTTAGAAATCAAAACCTGTTTTGCTTGTCTAACACAGAGAAAACCACAAGTATCTTAAGCTGGGAAGACAGACTTCGGATTGCAATAGATGCAGCTCAAGGTGTGTGGAATGAGTTCATAATTCCTTTTAACTTGCGGCAAACACGTTATTGGCATTCTAGAGAGAAAAACTTAAGAAGTGTTTAATATTGCAAAATAAATACGCAGGGCTGGAGTATCTGCATCATGGGTGTAAGCCACCAATAGTCCACAGAGATGTGAAAACCACAAACATCTTATTGACAGAAAAATTCAACGCAAAACTTTCTGATTTTGGCCTTTCAAAGACTTACCCAACAGATGACAAGTCCTACATGAGCACTATTATTGTTGGCACTCCGGGTTATCTTGATCCAGAGTAAGTTCCTGCATTTTTCAATCCACTACTTCTCAAATAGATAAGTTATGAAAATAAAAATGAAGTTAACAAACATCGATGGCTTGTCTTCAGGTACTATACATCAAACAGGTTAACTGAAAAAAGCGATGTGTATGGTTTTGGAGTTTCCTTGATGGAAGTAATTAGTTGCAGACCAGTAATTTCCAACATCGAAGACCCAGAAACGAATTACATAGCCAAATGGATGCGCACCATGGTTGCTCAGAGAAATATCAAGAATATAGTTGACCCAAGATTAAAAGAAGCATATGAAAGTAACTCTATTTGGAAGGCTGTGAGACTAGCCTTGGCTTGCGTATCAGAAGACTCCAGTGAAAGGCCAACGATGAATCAAGTAGTGATAGAGCTGAAGGAATGCTTGGCCATGGAGTTGAATCAGAGATTAGAACAGCGTCCACTAGAATCAAGAATTCACTGAAATGATGTCCACAACTATGGTTGTGAATGCCACTCATGCCAGTCCCGTCCCAAGGTGAAGAAATTCTACAAACTGCCTTCAATTTTTTTTTCTTTCCTTCCTGATTTCAACTTTCAGTTTCCCTTTGAACTATTTGAATTGATTGTTGTATCACTGAAGTTTAGTTTGCAATTGTGTGAACAGTGTGCAATAAAGTTGATTTGTTTTTGTTCATCCTTATTACAACAATATGAGAATAAGATCAGTCTCTTTCACTTGCAATTTTAGATCTAGCACCTCAATTATGCAATTCTGAAACGAAGAATATCTTTGTATGTCTCCCACACCCAACTTTAATCCATTTTCTTTAATATTTGTCCCTACTAGTTTATCCAGTACCCAAATCTTCTCTTGACGGCAAAAACCGTCGAGTAATTGTCCCATTGCATGAGATTCTTCGCCATTGAATCTAGGACAGAGTGATGAGCTTTCTACTGCTCTTTCACAAAGGTAAACGTTATTATAATGAAGACCTTAGATGATGATCGTACTTGAGATTTAGTCTCTTCCTGCAGAAAGAAAAAAAAGTTGAATGCAAGTAGATGTCCAAGTATTTAGATTGTGCTCAAATTGACTATATCCGAAAAGGGAAAAAATTTAGAAGTATACTTCTGATTTTTATTATTGGTTATTAAATAAAAAATGAGTTCATCTACATAACCATATGTGCATCCCCAACATTTAACCGAACACTTCTTTTATCAGAACCAATACAACATTTTTTCCAATTGTTTGGTTAAAGCTTTTCATTTCAGAATTTATCTCTTTATCATTTGGTTGTTGAAACTTGAAACTTACAAATTGTGGCCTTTTTATCACCAACGAAAATCTCTCTGGTTGGTAGAATGCATGTAAATAACTATGCCTAATTGCTTTGTCTTTGGACATGTTGAATGTGCAAAGTAAATAGATTCTAGAATTCATTTCATTCCCAACATCTATTGTCATTCTCACTGATTTTGGACAATTGCATGATGTAAAGAAGAATGATGACTAATTGAGTAATTAAGTACTACTTATAAAGAGAAGCTTGTATCAAACATATTATCATTCTAATAAAAGATTTACATTCTTAGTTCTTAAAAGATTACTCAAAAGAGGCTACTTAGACTCCATCAAAGCACATATAAAACCATGAGTTTTTCATGCTCTACATTGTTCAGATCCTAGTATATTGCTGCTACCATGCTCGATTTGCACTAATTTCAACAATAACCTCTGCTGGAGTTAGCACGACGTGGATGGTTGTTGGTTGGGTTGAAATGAGCCCATAAAATATAGGAGTATGAACTTTAGATAATAACCTCTGCTGCAGTCAGCATGATGTGGATGGTTGGGTTGAAGTTCTCCTGTCAACTGCTTGTATTAAAAGTGTTGGCTGTTGGCAAGGTCAAACATATGCAAAAATACACCAAATTGCCAAATATTTTTGTTCAGAAGAAAAACCAATATTCTTTATTGCAGAGGCCAAGAATCTATGACCTTAGTCTATTAACTGCATAACATTTTAGATTCAACAATCTAAACCTTTTGATTTTTAACATCTGTTCGCTTGCCAAATTTAAAGTAACAGTAGAACAGCGTTCAAATTTCGAATAAGTAATCTGAAATGAGATTGTTTAAGCCAATAAATGTAATTATCATAGGATGATAATGACTTTTGATAAAATAAATGAACTGATTTTGAATAAGTAATCAATATTTTTATGAAGTCTCCTCACTATGTATATAATAAAAAAATCACGCATTAAAATCATATAGTTGAAATTCCATTGCCAACTACGGAAAACGATATATAATCAGTATCAAGTGTATGCATAAGCACTTTATAGGCAAAAAAGCTGATGGTTATTCTCTGCAACAATAGCACTCTGCTTCAAGTTTATGACTTCAGGTTTTCTTTCAAAGAAAACTAACTTCAAGTCGTATCTGCAGTCAACAAGAAAGGGGTTAGAAAGGGGTGATGATGGATACAAGAACTAAACGTTTGTTGTTTTGTTTAGCTCTTATACATGTTATTCAAGCTCAAGATCAATCAGGTAAATATTGTAAGGAATATTTGTATTTTCTCGATAAACATTCTAAAATCATATTTGGTTCTAAAAAAATTGATTTCTCAGGTTTTATAAGCCTGGATTGTGGACTACCAGCAAATTCTAGCTACACCACAAATCTCACCTACATCTCAGATGCAGCATATATAAACAGTGGTGAAACAGAAAACATAGAGTTGAACAAGAATAGCTATGAACAACAACTATGGACCCTTAGAACCTTTCCTAATGGCACCAGGAACTGTTACAATATAAGCGATATTACTGATGGCACCAAATATTTAATTCGAGCAAGCTTCTTGTATGGTAATTATGATGGGATGCGCTCTCTGCCAATCTTTGATCTCTACTTTGGAGATAGCTTGTGGGCAACAGTGAACATTACGGCAGAAGAATATACGTTCAATTATGAAATCATTCATATTCCATCGACAAACAAAGTACAAATCTGCTTGATCAATAAAGAAACTGGAACCCCTTTCATCTCTGCACTAGAATTTAGACCTTTGCCAGACTATATTTACCCAATTGGATCAGGGTCCCTCTTGCTTGCTTTCCGACATGATATCGGTTCGACATCAGACATCTCATACAGGTACAGGTGACTTATTTATGATTTATCAATTTAGACTGAAATTAATCTATATCACAAGAAATTTTATTGAACGAGGCTCATTTCTATTCTATGTGAGTGCCTTCGTTTCAGGTTCCCTTATGATGTTTTCGATCGAATTTGGCTTCCCGTTAATAATGATAAATATTTTGATCGATTAAGTACCTCCCTCACTGTAGATGTCAACCAATCAGAGAACCAGCCACCAGCCATTGTTATGGAAACTACTATAGTCCCAAAAGAAGCAAGCAGCCCTTTTTCTCTTATATGGGAGACAAATGATGAAAATACCCAGTATTATGCATATCTTTACTTTGCTGAGCTGGTCAAGCTTAAACGCAATCAGTTTAGAGGCTTCAGCATAAGCCATAATGGGAATTATTGGAAGGGACCTATTATTCCTGATTACTTGAATACAAGCAGCATTTACAACATCAAACCATTGGACCCCGGAAAGCAACACGAGTTAACTCTCACTCGAATTGAAAATTCAACTCTTCCTCCAATCTTCAATGCTGCTGAAATTTATTCCAATATTGAGATCTTAGAACTAGAATCAGATCAGGGAGATGGTATGCTGATTCCATTTCTCATTATTATCATCTTAGCTCTGCCTTTTACATTTAATCACACAAAAAGTTTAAACGAGATTGATAATTAAGTAAATGCATTGTATGGAAATCAGTTGACGCAATCAAAAAAATAAAGTCAACTTACAAAGTGATCAACGATTGGGAAGGAGATCCATGCATCCCGAGAGCATATCCTTGGAGTGGTATAGGTTGCAGCAATGAATCAAGCCCAAGAATCATATCACTGTAAGTGCATACGGTACATACACACTTCGCTTAGGAAATAACAACCTTTTCATCTAAGATTTTGCCAGACAACAGCATAATTGAATTAAAAAAAATCTTGCAGGAACTTGTCATCGAGCAATTTGACAGGCCTTATATCAACTGATATACTTGATCTAACGGCCTTACAAATTTTGTAAGTATTCTCTCATTTAAACGGTACAATGAAATTGGATGAACAAGACACAATTACATCCTTTGACCAATTACAATATCAATTGAGTTTTTATTTCAGGGACTTGTCAAACAATGACTTAACAGGAAAAGTACCTGATTTATCCAAATTGTCAAAACTCGAAGTACTGTAAGTTACATAAAATGAAGAAGTCAATGAAGGGAAGATGCAGTTTGAAAGATGTTTAAAAATGTATTTATTCTTTGTACAGAAATTTGGAGAACAACAATCTCTCATGTCCAATTCCACCTGAACTCATACGAAGATTCAATGATAGTTTACTATCATTAAGGTCTCTTTCTTGGGATAGATGAATTTATAAATATTATTCCAATTTCAAACTGTAAGCCTAACAAGCCTGCTTGTGAAAATCTCATGACAGTGTAAAATGCAATAACGAGATGGAAAAGAAGGAGAAAAACAAAGTTGTAATTCCAGTAGTAGCATCAATTGGAGGTCTGTTTATCATTGCCATAATTGCGGGGATTATTTTCTGGATTGCTAGATCAAAAAGGAAACAAGAAGGTAATGATGCCGTGGAGGTGCATCGTCCAGAAATCAAGACTAACGTTGGTGACGGTTCTTTGGAAACCAGAAGACGCCAGTTTACTTATTCTGAAGTGGTGAGAGTGACCAACAATTTTGTGAGGATTCTTGGGAGAGGAAGTTTTGGAGCAGTTTACCATGGGATGATGGATGATATTCAAGTGGCTGCGAAGATGCTAGCCCCGTCAGCAATACAAAGCCATGATCAATTCAAAGCAGAGGAATGTATTTTATATTTATATTTAGTATTTCATATTTGATACTCATAAAAATATTTTCCTCACACTTGTTTATCAGATTAAAAGGATGCTAATTTCATACAGGTTGCTACTCTTCTTAATGTTCAGCACAGAAACTTAACAAAGCTTGAAGGGTATTTGTGTGAAGGAACTCACCTTGGCCTAATTTTCGAGTACATGGCCAATGGAAGTTTAGCACAGCACCTTTATGGTAATCTTCTAGTATCTATCAATGATTTGAAACACATGCATCAGCTTTCCTATTATATTGAAAATTTAAAACTCGTTTCAAGAACAAAAATGAAAATTGAGGCCTCCTTCCACTGTTTTCATTGAATATGCAGAGATAAGTTCAAGTGTCCTAAGTTGGGAAGATAGACTCCGAATAGCAATGGATGCAGCACAAGGTGTGTCGTGTTTCTTTCAAACTTCTTTGCAACAAAGTATCCACATTTATTTTTGTCCAAAACCCTGAATACAGGACTAGCGTTCCTACATGATGGTTGTAAGCCACCAATAATCCATGGAAATGTGAAACCAGCAAACATCTTGTTGACTGAAAATTTCCAAGCTAAACTTTCTGACTTCGGTGTCTTCAAGAGCTACCCAACAAATGATAACGCCAGTTACGTTGACCCAGAGTAAGCACAAATTTCAAACATTTCTCAAATTTCTTTTGGCTTTTCCTTGGAAAAGCAATGGAAAGAAAAAAATTTGAAGGAAAGCAATGGAAAGAAACAAATTTGAAGGAACATAATGGCTTGTCTCTCAGGTACAAAACATCAAACCGGTTGAGTCCGAAAAGTGATGTGTATAGCTTCGGCCTTACACTGTTAGAGATAGTGTGTTGCAAACCAGTGATATCTGAATCCGAAGGACAGGATTCAATTCATATAATTAAATGGGTTGGCCATATGGTTGCTCAAGGTGATTTTAGAAACATAGCAGACAAAAGATTAAAAGGAGAGTATAACATAACCTCTGTCCGTAAAGCGGTGGAAGTAGCAATGGCTTGTGTATCAGTAAATTCAGTGAGAAGGCCAACAATGAATAAAGTGGTGGCAGAACTGAAAAGTTGTTTGGCAATAGAACTGAGTCGAACACCGGAGAATCAAGCTCCTCACTCAATAGAATCTACGGAAATGACATCAATCTACATGGTTTTGCCTCCTCAAACAGGTCCCATGGCAAGGTGAAATTCGTCAGAATATCAGAACGTATCATTTAAGTGTGTTGTTAAAATTTCCAAACGTACAAATTTCGACTTCATGCAAAAATAAATAAATAAAAGTCATGCTTTAATTGCTTCTTCTTCTTTGGGTTGTCTCTGATCCATCTCATAATAATTATTTTTATGACCATCATGATTATTTTAAGTTAATTTAGTAGCTAACACTAGTGAACAAAGCCAGCATTCATGAAAATGCTTGAAGCTAGAAAGTAGAAAAGATTACATTTTGAAACCTAAGTAAGATCCAGAAAGCTGTTTTCTTTCTAATTAGTAATTACAAAACAGGGTTTAAGACTTTTCCTTTTCCTTTTTATTCGGGGATGAAGTAGTCGATAGTTATGCAGGTACTTTTTCATCATAATAATAAAGATAAATCAAAAGTAACTGTTCAGTTCATGTCTGTTTCTAAAATTTAAAAAGTACATAATTTTAAATTCATAAACTATTTTGACATATCAAACTTTTTAAAAATCAATTCATTCGATATGAAACTATGAATCGAACGTTATATTTAATTTAACCTAAACTATTACCTTTGAGTTGAATAATAAATAGATTAAGACAGAATAACCTTGAGATTTTAACATTAATAAAGAAGTTCGTCTCCTTTGGAAAACAAAATGAAATAAATTACATTGGTGCTCATTGAGTTTACAATTTTCTTTGTTTAATACAATAACTATGGAAATGAAAAATAGAACAATCTTTAGACAAAAATGTCATATCAGTTATTATTTAGGTGCTCATCTGGTTGCCCGCAGCATGGGAAAATAGGCCATAAGATAGAGGGCTTTTAAAGTCTAAATAATAACATTGCTGAGGACAGCATGAAGCCAGATGATTGGGGCTGAAATTCTCTTTGTCCAACTGGTTGCATTCTAATAGATGACCAAGTCCTGCCATGAAAAAATAATAAATCAGTACATTCTTGAACTCAGAAAATTTATTTTTTAAAAAAATGATAGACCAAGTTCAAGTCAACTTACAAACATGAGCAGCAATATCCCAAATTAGAACTGCTTGATTTGAAGAAGGAAAAGACATTCCTTATCGGTTGAATTAGTGGAACGTTAGAAGATATCTTGTAGGTTCTATGATTTAATATCTATGGCCAAGATCTATAACCTGCAAAACATTTAGATCTAACAATATGAACCTTTCTTTGGAGTCTCAATGCTAGATCTCCAATTCTGTTATTTTGCCAAATTTAACGAGAATATCACATTCAAAATATTATCATTGCAATGTTCAGAATTCGTCAAGACATAAAAAATTATATTATTTAAGGTAATCAGTTGAATTATAATTTGAAGATAATGTCTTTTATAATAAAGTAAGTGAACTTCTAATTTTTAATGTCACCGATAAAAGTCACATCTTCAAAATATATTTTAAAAGTCTATAAATCAAAATTATAATGGAAGTATAATAATGATGAGAAGAAATGAAATGTTCAATGTCAAGGCACAAATATGAATTAGACATATAAGAACATTACTTGGAAGGCCTAACAAGCCAAGATAACTGACTTGAATTCTTATCTGCAGCAAATCTGAGAGAAATTCCCAAGGGTGATGATGAACGCAAAAGCAATATCTTTTCTGGTTGGTCTAGCTCTTGTACTTGCTGTTCAAGCTCAAGATCAATCAGGTAAAAATTGTTAATCATCCTTTGTACATTTCTATATAAACATTCATTAAATAGTATCTGACTAAAATTATCTCTCAGGTTTTATAAGCTTGGATTGTGGATTACCGGAAAATTCAACATACAAGGAGCCAACAACGAAGATTGACTACATTTCAGATGCAGCATATATAAACAGTGGTGAAAGCAAAAGCATAAAGGTAAACTATAAAAGCTTCAAACAAAGACAACTACGGTCCCTTAGAAGCTTTCGTCAAGAAACCAGAAACTGTTACAACATAAGCAATATTATCAGTCAAAAGAAATACTTAATTCGAGCAAGCTTCGTGTATGGAAATTATGATGGGTTAAATAAATTACCAATATTTGATCTCTATTTTGGAGATAGCTTGTGGGATAAAGTGGAGATTACGTACTTAGCAGGTGAGGTCTACAAAGAAATCATACATAATCCATCAGTAAATAGAGTTCAAATCTGTCTAATAAATACGGGAACTGGAATACCTTTCATCTCTGCATTGGAATTTAGACCTTTACCAAATGATATTTACCCAATTCAATTTGGATCCTTGTCAACTCTTTATCGACAGAATCTGGGGTCGAATTCAATTGAAAAATACAGGTAAGTTATTATTGATACATCAACTTTGCCACGCGTTTTTGTATATCACAGCAAGAAACTTCTAATATGGTTAAAAGGAATATTTCTTGTGTGCGTGCCCCTTTGTTTCAGGTACCCTTATGATGTTTTCGATCGAATTTGGTATGCTGTCAATAATGATGAATATTTCATTCGATTAAACACCTCTCTTACCATAAATGCTGACGGCCGCAACGAGTACCATCCAGCAGCCATAGTCATGGAAACCGCTATCACACCAAAAAACTCGAGTCAATCTATTAATTTTAAGTTGGAGTCACATGATGAAAATACCCAGTATTATATATACCTTCACTTCGCAGAGTTGGTAAAGCTTCAACGTAAACAATTCCGAGGGTTCAACATCAGTCATAACGGGCAATATTGGGATGGACCTATTATTCCCGACTACTTGTATCCAAGCAGCTATTATAAAACCAAACCATTGGAATTCCCACAAAAACAACACAACTTTTCATTTTTTCGAACTGAAAATTCAACACTTCCTCCAATCATCAATGCTTTAGAAATATATTTCAGAATTGAGATCTCAGAACTAGAATCAGATCAGGAAGATGGTATGATGAATTGACTTTCCATTGTTAGATTCTTATTTTCAGCTTTTACATTCTGATGGCACAAAAATTTAATCTTGAGTACTGATTTCGTGAATGCAATACACTGAAAATCAGTGGATACAATGAGAAAATTAAAGTCAACTTACGGAGTCATCAAAGATTGGCAAGGAGATCCATGCATCCCCAAAGCATATCCTTGGAATGGTGTAGGTTGTACCAATGAGTCAATTCCAAGAATCATATCATTGTAAGTATATGCATGCTTTTTACTTAGAAATAAACCATCCAAGTTTCCCAGCCAAACATATGCGTTGAGATAAATAAACTAATAAAAAAACTTACAGGAACTTGTCGTCAAGTGGTCTGACAGGAGACATATCTCCGGTTGTATCCAATCTAGCAGCCCTAGAGACCCTGTAAGTATCTTACTTTAAACAATATCTAAACTAGGATCTCCAATTTAATCTTAAAACCAATTATAGTAAATAGAGTTTTAATTTCAGGGACTTGTCAAACAATGGCTTAACAGGAAAACTGCCTGATTCTCTGTCCAAATTGTCAAATCTCAAAGTCCTGTAAGTTACTTACAATGAAAATAAAATAATTAAAAAAAAAAGTCAAGGACCAGGTAGTTTGTAGGATAACTGAAAAATTATTCTCTCTATTTACAGAAACTTGGAGAACAACAATCTCTCATGTCCAATTCCACCTGAACTCTTAAGAAGATTCAATGATAATTCACTATCACTGAGGTATCAGAATTAGTTCTCGGGGAAGAACTTAGAATAGCTGAACTTGTAAGTAATATTTCAATTTCAAGTTGTACGTCTAACATGCCTACTAATGAAAATTTATTGACGACAGAGTGAAAGGTAATCCAAAGCTTGAAGCACATCCTTTAAGTGATTGCACTGAGGAGCAGAAAGGAGAGAAGCAGAAAGAAAAGAACAAGTTTGTGATTCCAGTAGTAGCATCAGTGGGTGGCCTACTTGCTATTTCCACAATTGCAGGGATTGTCTTTTGTATTGCTAGAAGAAAAAGGAAAGAAAAAGATAAAGATGTCTTGGAGGTGGATCGTTCGCAAACCAACAAGGACATTGAAGGCAGTTCTTTGAAAACGAGAAGGCGGCAGTTTACTTATTCTGAAGTTGTAACAATGACTAACAATTTTGACCAGATTCTTGGTAGAGGTAATTTTGGAGCAGTTTATCATGGGTTGATTGATGATATTCAAGTGGCTGTGAAGATGCTAGCACCATCAGCAATACAAGGCCACGATCAATTTAAAGAAGAGGAATGTATTTGTATATAGTATCTCATAAAAAATGTTTAGCTCACACTTTCTTATCAGACTAAAAAGATGTCCTTTCATACAGGTTACCATTCTTCTTAAAGTCCACCACCGAAACTTGACAAACCTTGTAGGGTATTTGAACGAAGGAACTCATCTTGGCCTCATTTATGAGTACATGGCCAATGGAAGTTTAGCACAGCGCCTTTCTGGTAACGTTTTCTTTTAGCGTCTAGCAAAGATTTGAAACACATGCATCACATTCCAAGTGCTACTGAAAATTTTAGTTCCACTTAAATAAAAAGAATGAAAACATTAGGCTTCCCTGTTCTTTTTATTGGATATGCAGAGATAAGTTCAAGTGTCATAAGTTGGGAAGATAGACTCCGAATAGCAATTGATGCAGCGCAAGGTGAGATAAGTTTCCTTTCAAACATCTTCACAAACACATTATCAAGTTTTGCTTTTGTCCTCTACAAAATGAAAACCTTGTGCGGTATCGAGTTTACAAAATGCAGGACTAGAATATCTGCATGCTTGTTGTAAGCCACCAATTGTCCATGGAGACGTGAAACATGCAAACATCTTGTTAGCTGAAAATTTCCAAGCTAAACTTTCTGACTTTGGTCTTTCCAAGAGCTACCCAACAAATGATAAGACTGGTTACCTTGACCCAGAGTAACTACTAATTTCAAACATTTTTCAATGAGGTCATTTAGTTTTTCCTAAAAAGAAAAGAAAATGTGAAAGAAAAATATGAAGAAACTTTATGCCCTGTCTTTCAGGTACAAAACATCAAACAGGCTGAGTCCAAAAAGTGATGTGTATAGCTTCGGCATCGCTCTGTTGGAGATAGTGAGTTGCAGACCAGTGATATCGAAATCCCAGGGCCAGAATTCAGTTCATATAGTTAAATGGGTTGGTTCCATGGTTGCACAAGGTGACATTCGAAATATAGGAGACCCAAGATTAAAAGGAGAATATAACATACAATCTGTTCGAAAAGCAGTGGAAGTAGCAATGGCTTGTGTAGCAGTTAATTCTGAGAGAAGGCCAACAATAAATCAAGTGCTGGCAGAACTGAAAAGTTGCTTAGCCACAGAATTGAGCCGAACACCTGATAGTCACCCTTCTAATTCAACAGAGTCCGTTGAAATGACATCCATCTACATGGTTTTGCCCCCTCAATCAGGTCCCATGGCAAGGTGAAGTTCATTTGAACAGCATCTTGCTCTTTCCCATTCATCTGATATTGGGGGTTTACCTTCCAGAATTCATCTAAGTTGTTAGATTTTATCATTTGCCATTGAAACCTGAAAAGGATAAATTTCGCCTTCAACACCAACATAAATATCTATTGTTAATAGAATAATGTGAAAAACTGTTATCTAATTTGATTTGTCTTTTGGTGGTGTTGAAGAAAACTTTCTTATCACATGAGCGAAGTAAATAAATTAATTCATAAAGCAGCTTCATTCCTAAATGCGTTTAATGACCTTTTGGATAAGGGCTCAATTGTTATTTTATGAAGTCAATTTTAACCTAAATCCAGATTCAAATTCAAAAGAGGAAAATAATGCTAACCCAGCATCAAAACATTCAAATGCTATCAAACAAATCTTCAACACAACCAAAAAGTAAAATTTATGATCTTGTTCTGCCACAAAAGTGTCTACTGTTGACTAGAAATTTCAAAAGATAACAATGCAATTGACAAAAGTTTTAATTAATTAATTTATTTATTTGAGAAGGATTAACAGAAATATTAATTGAATACTCTTTTGTGCGCATAAACTTTTCTGAGGATATTACACATCTCAAAAACATTCATTATGAAATAATACTGACATTTGAGAGGATATTTACTCTCTTGCCTGCATAAACATTTCACACCTCTAATGATCCTATTTTCCTTTTATTTCTTTTTGTTTCCTGAGTTTAACGACAAGTGAGATGGGAGATTCAAACTTCTCTTAATCAAGGGTACATACCTTAATTGCTATGCTCCTATTAGTCACTTTTACCCAAATCCTATTACTACTCATACCTACAATAGTATTCCTTTTTTTAAGGGGAACCTCTAAAATTCAAGATAAGAAAGAAAAAATTTAAGAATCGTTAGAAAATGGATTTTTGCAAGCCAAGAAATGTTCAGTACACAAAATTACTCTTGTTGTTATGAAATACAATCCAGAAAGACGTTCCTATTCAAGAAAATCAACTAATCAATCCACTACATACTATGAGATTGAAACATACTTAAGAACTTTGATCCTATAACATCAGAGAAAATAAAGAAAAAAACAAAAGAATTTCAATGTTTGTTGGAAAATGACTAAAGTATAGATTAATGATCAATTCATTTGCAAGAGTTCGAAAAAAATTAATTTTGTATATTGAAGATAGAAAAGGAATCTCGGTAACCTTTCAAATAAAAAATCCTGAAGATAACCTTGCGAAAAATTTTGAGAGCTATGTATTTGACGGAGGTAATTGGGGCAAAAATCACACAAACAAAGTAGAAAAAAAGGAAAATTTTGGAGATGTTGATTCGGAAGTAGTCTCAAACGAACAAGAAAAATCCAACAAAGAAGATGAGGAAGAGGTATCAGACAACGAAACTCTAAATAAAGGTAGAAGTCAAAAAATCGAGCAAGAACAACGACACAGACATTGTTCCTCTTGTTACAGTTTTGAATGAGCTTGATGAAAACATCCCTCGTGGGTTTATGGTTAATGGACATGTTCAACCTCCAGTGACATTTTCTATCTTGAATTTAACTCTTTGATCAAAATATTTTTATTCAAGAGGTTGGTCATACTCGATTGAACAAGTTTATTTCATTCTTTGTTTCCTTCTTTTTTCTTTCAAAACTCGAGGAAGAATACTCTTTTTTTAGGACTAGAATAACCAAATGAAAAATAAGGCTAATTCGACAATATTCTAGATTAATTTCTCTTGTATCCCCCACTTATAACAAACTCGATGAATAGAGTCCATCTCCCGTTGTATGAGAATCATTCTAATAAAATATTTACAAGCTTTAAACCAAAGCAAGTAAACCAATGAAGAAGCTTATCATGTAAAGACTGTTAGACTCTTTCAAGGCAAAGCTTTAACGGAAAACTTAAACGTCATCTAAGCTTGAGAACATGGACACAAAATACTGCATGAGATGAGAACCCAACATATGCAATAACAACCTTCGACCATTTTAAAAAAATTCCTCCTTGATAGAGTTTATAACATTAAATTTGAAACGTTGATGTAGTAGTGACATATAAATGCTTGTGGTTTTTCCATACTCTAAAACAGAATATCCGAAGCTTTGCCCAAAAATTAAAAGGTGGTTCTCAGTTGAAATGGGTAATAAAATAAAAAAACAACTGATAGTTTAGACTTAAGAATAATTAGTGCTTATTCCCCTGTCTCACTATAAACTAAATATCATGCTAACCTGATCTCACAATTCCTAACAACACAAATAGTTAGATCAGCAATGTTTGAAAATCCCTTAAATTATCAGCAAGTTAACGATAATAAATGTTAAAGTAGTTGTAAACATGCTATCTCCATTATCAGCAATTTTAAACACAGGCAAGTGTAACCTAAACATAAAATTCCAATTTCTGAAGAAAGGAATTAGAAGGGAAAAAGAGAAAAACAAAAAATTGAAAGAATTAGAAGTTCTGAAAAGGGTTTACATACCTCAGAATGGACAAAAATGAGGTGGATCTTCCTTCCTGAACAACAATGGTCCGTGGAGGCTTGGAAGAGCACCCACTCTACCAACAAGTCAGAAACGCCATGGCAACTGGTGCGTCTCTTCATCAATCCCTCCACCACGTATTCTGTTACTACCGCCCCCATCCACTTGTCACCACCGTCCTTCCTCCGCCCCCCTATAAATTCTCCGCCACCTTCCTCTTCCTTCCTCACACTAACCAACCAACCAGCCTTCTCTTCTCATCTCCCTCACCATGGCTCGCTCTTCTCTTCTTGCTTTCTTATGTTTAGCAGTTTTCATCAATGGCTGCCTCTCTCAGACCGACCAATTTCCCTGGAGTTGGGGCTTCCAAGGCAGTGAAGCTAGGCAGCAGCACCGTTTCCACTCTCCCAAAGCCTGCCATCTCGAGAATCTCAGAGCTGAAGAGCCCGCTCGCCGGATTGAGGCGGAGGCTGGTTACACTGAACTATGGGAACCCAACAATGAGGAGTTCCAGTGCGCCGGAGTAAATATGGTCCGCCATACAATCCGACCCAAAGGTCTGCTTCTACCCGGATTCACTAATGCTCCTAAACTCATTTTCGTCGTCCAAGGTGCTGGTATTCGCGGTGTTGCAATGCCTGGCTGTCCCGAGACTTACGAAACTGATTTACGAAGATCGCAGTCGTCTGGAAACTTCAGAGACCAGCACCAGAAGATCCGCCATTTCAGAGAGGGCGATCTCCTTGTCCTCCCGGCTGGAGTTTCTCAATGGATTTATAACCGTGGACAGTCTGATCTCATCTTGGTCGTGTTCGTTGACACGCGCAATGTTGCCAATCAAATCGATCCATTCGCCAGAGTAAGTTGAACAAAAAACAGAGTATAACGATTTAATTACTGATTTGAACAAGAAACCTTAAATTGGTGTGTTTGTTACAGAAATTTTACCTCGCCGGAAGACCAGAGATGATGCGAAGAGGGGAACGGGAAGGAAGAAGCTTCAGAGAATCCACTGGAGAGAAATCAGGCAATGTGTTCAGTGGATTTGCAGATGAATTTCTGGAAGAAGCTTTCCAAGTAGACAGTGGATTGGTTAGGCGGTTGAAGGGAGAAAACGACGATAGGGACAGAATCGTGTTTACCGAAGAAGATTTCGATGTGCTTATGCCGGAGAGAGACGATCAAGAAAGATCAAGAGGAAGATACGTTGAAAAAGAATCAGAAAATGGCTTCGAAGAAACCGTATGCACACTCCGATTGAAGCATAACATTGGCCGATCAGAACATGCCGATGTGTTCAACCCACGCGGCGGCCGCATCTCCACCGCCAACTTCAATAACCTCCCCTTCCTCCGCCAAGTCCGCCTCAGCGCCGAACGAGGAGTCCTCTACAGCGTAAGTCTCTAAAACCATTTCTCCCAATCTAACAACAACAGTAATAGCATAAGATCTCTTCAAATCTCAAAATCTTAACAACTCAAAATTTTTCACCGCAGAACGCGATATCGGCACCGCACTACACAGTGAACGCCCATACAGTGGCGTACGCTACGAGAGGCAGCGCGAGAGTGCAAGTGGTGGACAACTACGGTCAATCGGTGTTCGACGGCGAGGTCCGGGAAGGACAGGTACTAGTGATTCCACAGAACTTCGTGGTGATGACAAGAGCAAGCGACAGAGGATTCGAGTGGATTGCATTCAAGACAAACGACAACGCAATCACGAACTTGCTGGCGGGAAGAGTTTCACAGATGAGGTTGCTTCCGTTGGGAGTTCTGTCAAACATGTACAGGATTTCAAGGGAAGAGGCACAGCGGCTGAAGTACGGACAACCGGAGATGAGGATTTTCAGTCCAGGAAGGTCGCAGGGAAGAAGAGAGTGAAGAGATGAAGATGACAATGTAATGGGAAGGGAAGCATATATATATATATAAGATATATGTAGTAGTTAATGGTAATTTAGGGAATAAAAAGCGAGCTTTCAGGTGATGCCGCCGACGAGCCAGCTTGTTATCGGCCGGAAAAAATGGAGAAATCTCTCAGAAAGACACTGAGTTTTAATAATAAAAATAATAATATTTGCGCCTCTATTTTGTGTTCAAATTAATAAACAAAAATAAAAATGTTGTTTCGCGGCCTTTCATTCCCTATTCGATGCTTATGGATGAATATGAATCCCTTCTTTTTATATTAAGATTTTAAGGAAAAGCTTACCAATTTCCAACAATAATTTCTAAAAATTGTACCTTCTTCCTACCCTACGAAGAACATAAGATGATTGTTTTTGTTTAAACCCTGCGAACCATTCTCATCCCAATGTGAAGTAATTATACCAACTGGCATTACTGTTCTCCGTTCTTTCTGCCTTCAGCTTTCAGCTTTCAGTTCCCCGGTGAAGTAATTCAACTGGTTTCATCGAATCGATACTTCATCTGAGATCTACATACTCACTGAACTCGAATTTGAAATTAGATTCATGGATTTTGCAATTTCAGAGCTAAACACCTAGATTCTATGGGTGTAAATAACTGTGCCCTAATTGGTTCGTTCTTTCCGTTAAATTAGTTTAATTGAGCGGGAATCATCATGTATCCAACCATCCTCTACTTAACGGTCAAACCGGAGGATCCCCGCCAAACCAAATGCTTATATACGGTGGCAGATCCGAAGAGTTTATTTGATTGACCTTTGAGTATCCTAATTTACTTAGTTAGTGAGCTCCTTATACCTTTTTTACCACTTGACTAATCTATAACGGTTGATTTTGACGATTTTATTTTAACCAATCAATTTAATGAATTATTTTAGAACAAACAAGGTTGGCAAAGTTTGAACCGCATTCATTTTTAAAAAGCTCAAATCAACTATAGTTGCTTTCGTAATTTATTAATTTATTATCCATTTGAATTAGTTAATGTAAGTTCTACATAATTATCAATTCAAAATCGGTTATATTCTTCTTTTTAGGCTTAGATTCTAATTTAACCAAACAACTCTACTGCAAAGTCCAGTCAATTTAGAGTCTTATAGAAGTTTAAAATGTTATAATAAAAGTAAATTAATAAACAAACCTATCCTTCCATCAAAAAAGAAAGAAGGAAAGAAAGAAAGAAATTGGAACATTTCATAATACTTTACCCATGATTTTTTTTTTTTCGGATGCTTCTTATCTATGATATTTTAAGGCATCTTGTGGCTCCATAGGTAATATAATAAGCATAGACAAGTACATTTTGTAATAAAAACAAGTCAAAACATAAATAAAGAAGTGGTCAACTCCATTGACTTGGACTGTTTCAAACTCTGAAGTATCAATGGCTACAAAGTTTCATTTTCTGCAACTTTCTCCTATGGAATTTTCACTCTTAATTCCATCTTTCCTTGGTTCCTTTCCATCAAAAACACATTCTCGATATTGACAAATGGTTGTGTTTAAGGCTCTTGCTGATGGAAAATTATGCAGAAGTTGCCTGTTGAATAGTACTTGCTTTTCCAGGTAGATGACCAATTCTTACTCTTTGTGGCTGCCTCCATTGGCCCCAATTAATCAATTTGGTAGTTCTGAGGTCACCTGCAAGAAGAATATATCTAATTTATTGCATATTTCTTTCGAGAAGTAATCTCAAAGGTGGGGGTTTTCTTTGGAAGATCATCCAAAGGGTGATCTGAAATGCCTAGACTTCTACTACTTTATGCATTTTTGCCTCTCCTTCTGGTCCATGTTGATGGTCAAGATCAATCAGGTTCAATTTGTTATTCTTTCGAAGTTTTTCACATTCCAAGCTTGTAAAAAAAAAGAAAAAGAAAAAAAGAGGGATAATGATTTTATTTCCTTTTGCTTTGAAGGTTTCATTAGCATAGATTGTGGTATACCAGCAAATTCAAATTATACTGACGATATAACAACGCTCAAGTATGTTTCTGATGCCGAGTTTATCGATACCGGTGAAATCCATGATATATCGCCTGAATACAGTAGAAAATTGGATCAGAGTGAGTTTAACAACGCCCAACTCAGGAATCTAAGAAGTTTTCCTGAAGGAAACAGAAGCTGTTACACCATAAGACAAGGGAGTGGGGGAGAAAAGTACTTGATCAGAGTGAGTTTCATGTATGGCAACTATGATAACATAAAACGACCACCAACATTTGATTTATATCTTGGAGTTGATTATTGGGATTCAGTTCATCTGTCAAAGGCTTCTGAAATAGTAAGAAAAGAACTGATACATGTCCCAACATTAGATTATATGCAAATCTGTCTAATAAACATTCAAAAAGGAGTGCCTTTCATATCAGCAATAGAGATTAGGCCTCTAGATAATTCGACTTATGTGACAGTATCTGGATCCTTGATGCTCCATCAGCGGCTAGACTATGGTTCAGAAAGCAACCAAACTGTAAGGTGAGGCTCATTCTCCTTGTAATTCAGCGACCGAGATTGTTTGGTGAATTTATTAACTTGATTCTTGTAACTCTTCTCCTCAGGTATCCTAATGATAGTTATGATCGGATATGGTCGTCTTCAACCTTATCTGGCTCGAAAAACATATCTTCTAACAGTTCAATTGAGTCTAATGGATTTGCAATTCCATCTATTGTCTTGGAAACTGCAGTTACGCCAAAACGCTCCCATCAGCCCCTGAATATTTCGTGGAATACTCGTACCAAAATGGATCAGTTCTATATTTACATGCACTTTGCAGATATCCATAAGATGGTGAAAGGGGAGTTAAGAGCCTTCGACATCTTGGTCAATGGATTCTTATGGTATGGGCAACTGGCTCCTACGTATTTGTCAACAACCACAGTCTATAGCGGTAGTGGCACCACAGCTGCAAATGGAGGCAAACTTGAGTGCTCCCTGAAAAGAAATGAAAATTCAAGTTTTCCACCCCTAATCAATGCCATTGAGATTTTTGTACAAAAACAGTTCCCACAGTTGCAAACGGACCAAGCTGAAAGTATCATTTTCACAATCTATGCATAATATATTCCTCATTTGTGTTCATAACAAGTTAATAATCATCATTTTCATTCATTTCAATACCAGTTGAGGCACTGCTGAACATAAAATTAGCATACAATCTGAAGAACTGGCAAGGAGATCCATGTTACCCTCAAAAATACGCGTGGACCAGCCTTAATTGCAGTTACATTAGCGACAGCCCACCGAAAATCATATCTTTGTAAGCCCTCATCCATATTCAAGAAGGAAAAACTTGTTAATCTTACCCAAATTTTTCTTTTAAGAAGTGGTATGAAATCAGGAACTTGTCGTCGAGTGGATTGGCTGGGGGAATTTCTTCTCGCATATCAATTCTTACAATGCTACAATACCTGTAAGCATCTCAAATACCTGTAAGCATTATCTTTACCATTCAAAATAGCATTTTCTAAAGCAATTGGCTTGCCTTAATTAGGGATCTGTCCAACAATCATTTGAATGGCACGGTTCCAGATTTTCTAGCTAGTCTGCCATTCTTGAGAGTTCTGTAAGTTACTTGCATCTTCGACTTAGGCTAAGATGGAACCTAGATCTTATGGTAAAGAGTTATCATGTCACCTTTTTTCATTTTTAGAAACCTGGCAAACAACAATCTCTCAGGGATAATTCCGCAGACACTTATCGAAAGATCAAGAAAAGAAACCTTAGCATTGAGGTAACTGATAATAACAACCCAACACTATCCAAATTAATAGAAATTATGTCACAGATACATTCTAAGCATCTCACTTCATGTTATTCATTATGAAGTGCCGAAGGCAATCCATATCTTTGTCTATCAGAACCCTGCAGTAAGAAGAAGAAGGAGTATATAATTCCATTAGCAGCATCACTTGGTGGAGTTACATTAGCATTGTTAACCGGAGGTGCAATTGTTTGGAGCCAAAGGAGACGAAAGAAGAAAGGTATTGCACAAACAATGATCTTGTTTTCCATGGTCAGATGCTTCTATTTTCATCAAACATGCAGTAACTCTTCAAATGACTAAACTTTTTTTAACTGTGGGAGCACTAATACCTTATGCAGAAAAACAGATCTCTGGGAGTAGCAAGCAAGGAGAGACGTTACTAGTCCCAGAGAATACAAAGTTTACCTACTCTGAAATTTTAAGTATAACAAACAACTTTGAGAGGGTAATAGGGAAAGGTGGATTTGGAACAGTTTATCATGGTTACTTGCATAGCATCCAAGTTTCTGTGAAAATGCTGTCCCCTACATCAGTTCAAGGTTACAAGCAATTTGAGGAAGAGGTAAGCAACAACATATTGAGTCCTCACTAAATTTTCAGCAATGTTCTTATAATATATGATATATATCAAACAACAAAACAATGGTATAGAATTTTGCAATTGTCACACACAAGGGGCATGTTTGAGAGTGTTTTTACACTTTTAAATGTGAAACCTAAGCTAAGTAATGCGTAAACCTTGAAAATCGTCAAAGTACAGTTTCATTCTTCTTAAGAAATCTTAGTGTCATAATGTCTTTCAAATCCTCCTAGTGCAATAAATTCTTGCTAAGAATGCCATGTTGTGGCAATTGCATCAAAAATTCTTTTAACAATTTCAAAATTACTCTCAAATATCTCCTAAGCATATCAGTTAAACAATTCTCCTAACAGCAGGTGAAGCTCTCAAAATTCAGCACTAATTTTTTATGTACAGTCTCTTCTATGTTAAAGTAATTGGTAAGAGCTTGAATTAAGTTAAGCTAATTTTAGTCCTAACAATATTACAGGCACAATTACTTACAACAGTTCACCATGGAAACTTAACTTCCGTACTTGGATATTGTAATGAAGACACTCACCTAGGACTGGTTTATGAACACATGGAAAATGGAAACTTGGCAGATCTTCTTTCGGGTACAAAATAAGATTAAATACAAAAATGGGAGAAAAACTAATTACTTAGCCTTTCTTATATCAAACAAATTAAGTTTACGTGTTTCTTTGACTTGTTATCTACCTTTTAAAAACATTCTCATAATGTTTGCCAAAATTTGAAAACCAAAATAATTAAAGAAAAATAATAAAACCTAACTGTTTGATAACTATTTGAATTTTGGTTTTTTGTTTTCTAAAATTGTGGCTTGGTTTCTCAAATCTTATTTCGATTGGCATATTACGTAAGAAAAAGTCCAAATTCTTAACTAAAATCCAGAAAAAATAACATGTTTTAAAAGCTACTTTTTTTCGTTTTTGAAAAAACTTCACTTGGATTTTGAAAACATTTGTAAGAAGTAAAGAACGGAATTATAATAATATATATATATATATAAACAATGAGGAAATAGTGATTACATTCTTAATTTTTTAAAAAAATCAAATAGTTATCAAACTAGGTCTCACTTTTGTTTTTGACGTATGTAAGAAGTCAAGTGTATTCTAAGGATGGGTGAAACACAATTTCAAAATTGATTGTGAGGAAGAAAACATACAAAGAGTTAAAATTCTATGTTAGTTTGATTATTCAAACGGAGAAACTCACCGAGTTTTTTCTCCCCTAATCTGATTAGAAAAGAGCAATCATATCTTGAACTGGAAGGAGAGACTGAGAATTGCTCTGGATGCAGCACAAGGTTGGAAAAACAAACATTTTCTCAACTCAAATCCCATTCTTTTATTGTTCATTAGACTACTAGTGCAGTGCTAAATTATAATATTATCTTCTACAGGGTTAGAGTACCTTCATTTTGGGTGTAAGCCACCAATTATTCACAGAGACCTCAAGTCTACAAACATATTAGTAGATAAAAACCTCCATGCCAAATTAGCTGATTTTGGCTTGTCAAAAGCATTCCATTCAGAAGATGGAGCTCAAGCATCTGCAGCTGTTGGCACCCCAGGATACCTTGATCCAGAGTAAGTGTTTGCTGTTATTTTATTTCTTGGATTTCCTGTCAGTAGTCAGATTATTGACTGTGGAATAGAAACAACAGACCAGTTGTTAGATCTTTTTTCTTAAAAAGGATACGTAACTTTTCATTAAGGAAATGAAATGATTAAAATACAATAGAAAAAAATAAACGAAAGGAGACAAAACACTGAGAACACCAAAAGAGAACAAAAACAAAACTAATTTCTCTGTAAAGAAAACCTAGATAACTAATCAATGAAAAGAGAAAATGAAAGCTTCCCAGCTTCGAGGATATCTTGAATTGACGAGTCATTAAAGTACAACCAAATTGACAAAGAGAAGAATTCTGGAGCCAACTTAATGCCAGCATGGATAGAGTATAATATCTTACCACACTTGATCTGCTCTCTTGATAACTTAAACCATTCAGTTTTTAAAAATTAAGCTTATAAATACTTCTCTACCCTCGAGTTTCTTAGTTGTGTTATTTCTAGAGGCATTTTCAAAATCCAGTATCGTTTGAGGAAGATGAAAACTACAAAAAACTAAACAACAAGATCATTATCAAACAAGCACTTAAAGACTTCTTACATTTGAACACGTCCCCTTCATTTTTTTTAAATTCCCCAAAAAATCTGTGTTTTGATATAGGTTTTCCTGATGTATATTTCTCCGCAGGTATACTGTGACAAACAAGTTAAATGAGAAGAGTGATGTTTATAGCTTTGGGGTGATTTTACTTGAAATTGTCACTGGTCAGCCAGCAATAACAAAAACTCAGGACAAAACCAATGTCATCAAAAGGGTTATTTCAGTGCTCAAGGAAGGAGAAATCAAGAACACTGTTGACCCAAAAATAGGATTGGACATTAACAATAGTTCTATTTGGAAATTTATTGAGTTGGCAATGGCCTGTGTATCTTCATCTTCAAGTGAGAGGCCAACCATGACACAGGTAGTGATGGAACTGAAGCAATGTTTGGCTATCTTGGAGAATTCTCAGGAAAATAATGGTGGATTCAGTTCCAGCCTTGTATTGGTCCCTCTGTCTTCATCAATTAGAGATCCCCAAGAAAGGTAATAGAACTTGCATAGCATAAGTTGTTCATGTTCTACTTTGGACCTTCTGTATTTCAATACCTCACTCTTTGCTATTTTCATGAAAGAAATTGTTTCTTGTTAAAAAAAATTATTTGTTATATGATATTTAATTAAATTTACCTTCACCGATCAGTTTAAGCTTTCGAGTTGGTCGGTAATTTAAGATGATATCAGACTAAATGGATCAAAGAGATCATGTGTTTAAACTCTTGCAATGTTATTTCCTTTCTGGTTAATATTCATTTTCACTTCTGAACCTTTTTCATATTTTGAGCTCACACGTATGGAGGATGTTAGATGATATACAATGAAAATTAAGCTTTTGGGTTGATGGGTAACTATTTTTCAATGAAAATTAAGCTTATAAACTTCTCTTTTACTTCTAAATTTCTTACTTTAATATATACTTTCTACCCATGTTTTCAAAAACCAAGAGAAATATGTTTACCTTCTATATTTGACTAAGAATTTAACTCTTTTATTAAAAAAAAAAAACCGAAAACTGTCGTAGAAAATTGGGAGGAAAAATATTTTAACTTTTAATAACCAAATGTCAAAGCGGTAGCTCACAAGGCCACCACCAGATAAGTGTTTTTTACTTGTAGTCTTTTTTCTCTATTCCGAGCAAATATCAGAAATCAATAACTGAGTCATCTGGCCTCTATGAAGGAAAGATGGCACTGTCAAAGAGAAGAAAGAACTAATAATGCTATTGAATTTCTTCCTACTCCCTAGGTATCAAGAAAAAGCAAAAGGCTTATTCAATAACGTCTTTCTTTTTAGGTTTGAGTTTTTGAGGAATATGTTCGAGTTAATCTGCAATTTAACATGGTATTAAAGAATCATCTGCAAAGTTATTTCCTCTTCAATTAATATTGATTTTCAACTGTGGTTCAGAGGTTTAACGTCAAAATCTGTAAAATTATTCTCTCCAATTAATACTAATTTTAACGAACCATTTCTTTTTTCAACATGGAGAAGAAACAAGAAATAGTTTAGAAAAATAAATGACTTGCTTTTATAACGATTCTTTGTTGCCTCTTTCTTTTTCTTCTTCATTTTGGTGAAATTTACTCGGCCACCCCACAAAGAAAACCAATGTAAATTTGACTAAAAGAAAAAGCAGAGAAATCTTCGTTGGAGAAAAAAGAAACCACACAATCCATTTTAATAAGAGGTTGGAATTTAGAATCAGTTACCTTTGGTATTAAGAATGCATCGTCCCTTCCAAGCACCCTTAGTTTTACAACAATCCATTTAATGGTCAGCACGTTCTTTCTTTTATCTTTCCTTCCAAAATTTTGAAACAAAATTCTTTTACCCATATCTTTTAAACCCATTTCCATCTCTTATAAATATGTCTACGCAAATGTACAGTAGCTTCTAAAAAGAATAATTTCCATTAAACATGAGATTAACACATGAAATTAGGAAGAATGATATTACTTTGTTGACATAGTGATATAGATATATAGTGAATATTACCATTTGTTCATAATTCATACAGAAGAAGAGTGGTGTTAGTCAACGATGTAGCAGTTCCTACTTAGAAGGTCACGGTTATCATTTTAGAAAGTTAGGGAGTTAAAAGAATTTGGTATTATTTGAAGAAAAAAGATGGTAAGACGACTTATACGTATTACATCCATACAGCTATTTAGGTATACGGTTAAGAGAGTGACCTCTAAATCTCCTTTTTTGGGGGGAGAAGAAAACAAAGATAAAAAGAGATATGAGCGAAACCACCCCGCATTGGCCACCGCAACACACTCCAATGAGAGCTTAACACGTTTTTCGTTTTGACCATTTTTTGTGTTACACTTTTGCTTCAACAACACCCTTATGTGATGTCTCCATTGGCTGGACAAAGTCAACTGTCGGAAAGCCTACAAAATAAGAGTCCAATTGAAATTTGAAATTGCCCCAAATTAAATTAATTATTTTATTTTATTTATTGTTGATATGATCATTTTCTCTTCCCTCCTCTAAAGTTTGTTACTTTGGGATGTGACCCACATTATCACTACCTCCATTTATGTCATGAACCAAACCCCATAGGGCTTCAATGTTCAACCCACAAATTTAGGCTTCCTCTAACTCCTTCCAACTCAACATCCCTTAACTTTTGGCAAATTCAAATTTCTCTGCTTTGACATCATGTTGTTTATCATCATCATCATCATCAATTTGCACCCAATCAAACTCCAAACTCCAACCGTTTCTCTCTTTTCTTTTTGTCTTTTTTCCGGTGTTGTTTTGGTCCGTATTTTGATTGGAACGTTTTTCAATTACAAGAAAAAAAATGGATGGAATAGAAGTGCGACTAAAGTCTCGTATTGATTAGATCATTAGAGGCCATCCATTTGAGCTTTTGTTTTCGAATGTCATATTAGGCTTTTTAAACAAATTGCTAAAGTATAGAACCTTTACTTGCATGCGTCTTTTCATTTTTTATTTTTTTCTCGAAATAATAAAATAGTTTCTCACTCAAACTCATGAATCTAACACATCGTTAATGAATATGTAAATCTATGTATCAACTTTCTTATTTGCTTCCTTGTCCATCAATGTTTCTATCATAGTACATATAATTAAAAGGTTGGGTTACTTAATCAAAATCACACAATATTATGCAATTGTAAAACTACAAATCGCCTGTTACCTTAGCTGAAATGTAGATACTATAAACAAATCTTAGCTTAACTTGTCAAATATCTTGCAAAAACACACCTCAAATCCAACCGTTAAATAATTGTAGCAATACATCATATTGCACATGCATCCACAATAGTATATATGATCATATGATATGCTAATTTGAAGTATAATATAAACGAGGGTTCTTTTTGGAAGAACTGATATATGGTTTATTTAATCAAAGCTACATAGTATTATTATTTTAAAAGTGAAAAACCAGATTCTATGCTAAGTTGGAGAACATAAGACATAGCTAAACAAAAATATCTACTTAATATAGTGCCAAGAGAGAGGGAGATAGATTTAATACCAAGCCAAAAAAGAAGCATAAAGCATGTGCTTAGCAATAAATTTGGAGTGATTCCCAAGAGCACGCTTTGGATTGAATCAAGGAGACCACACCACTGACTTTGGCTCATATTTCCAAAGAGAATGTTTCAAAAGCATTGGTAATTACAGTAAAAAAAAATTAAAATTATATGAGGGCAAAAATGAATGATACATCAGAATTTTTAATTAGAAAAGTGAGTTCTTCTCCAAGAAAAAGTTTGATTCTTTTTCAATTACAAAGACCAAAGTTTCAAAAGTAACATTCACTTTCTAACTCCTCTTTCATCTTAATCATACTGTTATTATTACTAAGCTTTTTCCCCTGCTACATACAAAAAGCTAAAGTCTCATTATCAATCAATCATCATTAGAAAAGAAATCCAATTATTATTGTAATTCCAAGAACAAAAAGAAAAAAGCTCTTTCATTTCTATTGATGATCTCCAAATTCAGCCAGTTTTCTGTTATATATTGCAGCATAATGGGATCATGTTCATTACCTGATATGTTTGGAACTTTGTATTATAGCTTCCTAAATTGTACTTTGTAGAAAAACGAGATTCTTTTAGTTTGGATCCCTCTGTTCAACCATTAGAATAGTTGTCATTGATGATTTAACATGGTATCATAGCTTTAAACCGGTAAAATATCACTTTTTCTTTCCCTAGTATTGATTTCTATATGTTGAACCTTTTATACATTTTCAATTTCATAGGTAAAGAAAGAGTATTAAAGTATCAAATGGTTCAAGGTTTTGAGTTTATTAGGGATCGATATGATTTCATGATGATTGGTTTTGAATTTAAATTTATTGATCTATGTTGAGTAAAAAAGAGAGAAATACATTGAAGATTGAAACATGAACCAATAAATTTGAGCTACATCAGTTGATCAAAAGTTGAGTAATCTTGAGGACAGTTTTTTAAGGAAGAAAGATTAGTTTTGAGGATATTGGTTAATAAGATGGTTGGGATTTAGGAGTGTGAAATTATTATGAGAGGATGATGTTTGTATGGGAAAAGATGGGTTGAAAGAGAAAGCTATGCTAGTTGGAGGACAATTCAAAGACTCAAGCTTTTGCCCAAGATTCTCTAAAGCTTTGATCTGAGATTTCAAGAACTTTAGATAATTTGCAGCTTCATCAAGCATTGATGCTGTATCCATTTTGCTTCCACCTGGAACAAGCCTTTGCAAAACCCTAATTCTCTCGCTGATTCTTTCTCTCCTTTGTCTTGCTGCTACAGTCTGTGGATCTGTTGAAATTCTCACATTCTTCCTTTTAGGCTTTTCTATCATTTCTAACCCCAAATTCACAGGCCTGAAAGCTGCTGCTCTGTAGATCATCTCTTTCATTTGTGCAATGGCTTCTGGATCCGGTTCTTGATCAATACAAGAAGATCCTGATGAACATGATTGTTGAAAATTGATGTTTGATGAACTTGGTGGCTTCTCTGATCTGGGTTTCTTCTGTTTTGGTAGATTATGATCTGTTATGATCCTAAAACCTCCACTGTCTGAAGTGGAATCAGATAGATTTATGATGTTATTTGAGAAAATAGAGTAATCTGCAGCTTTGAATTGAGTTTGTTCATGGCTTCTCTTTGTAGAATTTGAACCATTCTTTTCAGATTCTTTTGAAGATACTGCTGCATTGCCTCCAAAGTTCCATAAATTGGTGTAATCTGTTAACATCATTGAAACTGATCCATCATCTTCAACTGATGTGTCTGTGTTGCTGTTTGTAGCTGAAAGCAAACAGTCTAACGACTCCAGAGAGCACGTTGTTACTGTCGCCGATTTATCTCCGTTGGAGCCGTGGTCAAGCTGTGATAAAAATCCAACAACATCCATGTTGCTAGATGTTGTAAAGCTTGTCAATGGAGGGCTCATAACCAAAGGGTCCTCTGTTTTTAAAACCGGAGTTGAAGAATTTTCAGCTACTTTAATTGGGAAATCTTGAACTGAGTTGAAGAAGTTGGAATTATTTGAGCTTGATATCATGAACCTTTCTTCAACTCCTTGTTGGTAATTACTCCAAAACGACGAGGAAGACGTTGTTGACGCCGTTGTCTTCTTCGCAACTCTCGATCCATATCCATTCCAGTTCAGATGATCCATTACCAATTCAAATCCCTGAAATATAAAAACACAACAAAACTTTGTTAACTTAACTCACTCCATTTCTCGGTTCTTCATTTCCTGTTTCAATAAAGCTAAATGATAAGAGAATTCAAGAAACTTACCGAAGCGATGACGAAAACCCAAAAAAACCGATCTTGTTTGAATAAGGGGAGAAAAGATGCAAAGTTTCCTTCAAGTATTTAAACCCCCTTTGTACATTCTGTCAGGACATTAACAAAATCTTTCTTAATTTGGAAAATGATGAGGAAACTGAGAGAAGAGGATGAAAATGCGCATTTGCTTATGTCAGTTTTTTGGCTACTAATAATTGTCAACCATTGGAAAAGGAAATAGAAACTCCAAAAGAGAAAGTCCAAACATTCATGCAAAGAGGAAACGTATAAAACAAGAAACTGAGTGAAAAGCAATAAGAAGAAGAAGAAGAAGAAAAGGTTGTTATGTTATGTTGTTGTACCTGTGAAATGGCAATAGAGATAGAAATTATTCAACGTTAAATTCTGGTAAACAGAAGAAAGGTTTGGTTTTTATAGATGGGATGGGAATGGAAATGGAAAGAAAAATGTCCAAAGGCAAAGGCTATATAATGCAACAAAATGTTGGTAATTGTACTTTGAAGATGTAAAACAATGAGCACAAGGGAAGAAAATTTTAAAAAAATAATAATAATACATAAATATATATATATATAACTAAACAGTTGACAGAAATATAATGCGTTTGAAAAAGATAAGCTTTTCTTTTGTCAGTTTGGTGGGGGGATTTCCTTTTTCTTATAAAATAAAAACACTATGTCTCTGTATATATTTCTGCAAATTGGGAAGAATGAGATTTCAGTGATGCATTTTTGAATCAAAACTATGTTGGAAAATGAAGATTTCCCCATTTCTTTAATATTTTATTTTTGTAGTTTATTCAAGTTGGGGAGATGATACCAAACAACAGGGACTCAAAATTATTATTTATACTTTCTCTTAATAATTTACGTTTCGTTCAGAATCCATTTGAAATACTTGATCTAGAGCATTCAAATATCATTCATTAGTGCTCAAATCTTAAAGAAAGAAGAACTAATTCTCCTAACCTCACTCTTCTTCTTCTTAGTTACTGATCCAAATAATTATGAGCAGAAGGATTCTTAATTCTCCTATTGGTTTTCATATCAGTTGGTATCAAAACTTTGTTGAAAAATGAAAAACTTTTCCCATTTTTTTAATATTTTATTTTAGTAGTTTATTCAAGTGGGGAGAGCTCATCTCTAGTTCTGACCCGACCCTCCTTTTTGGTTGCTAATATATATATATACCATACCAATACCAATACCAATACCAATACCATGCGCACTAAAAAGGCTTAGCATTCTGTAAAAACTGTCATTTTGACAGACCAAAAAAAGAAAAAAGCATCTTTTTCAAACAATGAAAACTTTTCCTATTAATCATAGCTTTAATCATATAGGCTTTACCTTTTCTCCCTTTGCAAAACTCACACTAATGATTCCTTAATTATTGAAGACAAACAACAGAATTTTAAGAGATTAGTATCGAAACAAAACATCAAAGAATGAGTTTTGTATGTTTTTAAAAAAAAAAAACAACAAGAAACAAACTGGAAAGGGATCCTTATCTATTTATCCATACCTTATCTGGTTTATCTCTGAAATAGAAACAAATTAGATGAATCTAGAATTGACCCAAGAGGGAAAAAAAAGAAATAAAAGGATAAGTGTAATAGTGATTCCTGATGTATATTGTTTTTTTATTTTTATTATTTGTTCCTCTTTCCTTTTCTTTTGGAATTGTCAATAGCATCATAATGGCCTTGGCCTTAGCTTTTATAAATGTTGATGTACCAAAAACATCTAACTGTGTAATGATGCAAGAGTTCAATTTAGAAACATTGTATATATAGCAAAAACAGAACCATCAGAACAGTGTTATATCATTTTTCCAAAATGATTGTTATAAAATTAATCATCGATAATTTTAGGTTTCATATGTCGTTTCTAGAAGTTTAAAGAATTTGATTGTATACAACTCTTCGTCTAAATCTTAAGGTCAAAATCGTAAACAATATAAATATAGATTAAAACTTTTAGGTTTCGAAAGTGTTACTCTCAAACATCACGACGAAATGTCAAATAACAAACTAAAGGCAATTTTAAGGTATATTAGGGATGATTTTGGTTAAATTAAAATAAAAGAAATGAAGATCATATCTACCAAAATTAGAGTAAGGTTAATACATATAGGGGCAGCTAGGAAGAATTAGATTTGAGAGAGCATAATAAATAAACAAGTTGCATATAAAAATGAAAATTTTCTTCTCATCCTTCCTGGTTCTAATAACTGCTTACATAATAGAGAGAGAGAGAGACTTGGTCTCTGACTTGTGAGCTGAGCACCCACATGCTCCCCATAATCAGTGAGGTCATTAAATAGGCTATGTTTTGATGAAACATCTCTTTGTTATTTGTCAACTCTCATGTTTTTCTTCATACCCCCCCAAATTTTCTTGCACCAGCTGATATATGACAGTGAGAAAAATTGTAAAATACATCAAAAATCAAACTCAACATGATTGCTTCCTTGTTTCCATCACCTTTGGAGTTAATAAATTAGTTTGAGTTTGAACCAGTAGTTTACGAGTAGTTAACCCACTTAAACAATGTAGGATGTGAAGAATGTGATGGCATATATACAAGTCTCCATTTCTATTTCAAATTCAGTTATATATAGTTTCTAGGCGCTTGGATTCAAAAAGTTTGAGTTTGAAGGATGGTTGTTGAGTTAAAACCAAGTTAATTATGTTTGAGTTAACCATAAAACGTGGTGCGTCGTAAGTATTCTAGACTCATTTCTATGTTTTGGGTTTCAATAATAATCATATAGTTTGAACTCAAAGTTGGAAGTTTGAGTTTGAATGAGTAGTTTGGCAACGACCAACCATTTGAGCTATACATGTTTCCGTTAGCTATAAACAAGGTAGAACTTAGGTCCCAATTCTACATTTCAAGTTCCTATCCATAGTTTCTCTATTAGTTTGAGTTTGAATATGTCTCACGAGTATGAAGTAGACCACCAAACTCAATGTTACACAAGTTCCAATAATAATTTTGATCCAACATGAAAAAGGTAAGCAGTAAGTAAGTAACATTAAAATATTGAAAAAGCAGATAGAAGTATATATATATATATGAAATGGAAATAGTAAGATTATAAGGTTAAAAATGATAATGCAGGGTGAGAGAATATGAAAGTGATTGTATATATATATATGTTAATGGGGTTAGAAAGTGGACAAATGTTATCTTGGTATAACTAAGACATCATGTACTGTCTCATCTCTAACATTTTCTCCCCGCAACTTGTCTCAAACTTCGGATCATGGCTTACCCATTTCTCAATATTTTAATTCTTTTTTTCTCTTTCTTCTTTCTTTCAACATAAAATAATTTCTCAATTTTCTATTATTTTAGAGCATATAGTTTGTTCATATTTATTCTAGAGTGAATTTCAATCTTTTTATATCAGCTTGTTAATTATATGTGGTGTAGCAATGTAATTGAATGTATTATTAATATTCATGAATTTCCTCTCCCATTAAATGCTACTTCTCTATTATTATATTATCTTACATTTATATTAATGTGTGAAGATGACATCTATTCAATTTTATGTATATATATTTTAATAATATAGGTCAAATTTGTTTACATAATTTATCAAAATAGCATACATCTTTGTTCAATGATGAATGTTCGAATCCTCGCACCCACTTGTTGTTGTGGTGTAAAAACAAGTAGTCGGGTGTGAAAGATTTCAATTTGGTAACTATGTTTTTTTAAAATAGAAGAAAAAAAATCGGGAAATTTTTGGAATTTGATGAAATGAGTTAGGAAGGAATTAATTCTTACGAGTAGAAGTATGTTACAAATATGGAGATTGAGTTTAATAAAATAGAAGCTAGGGGGAGGCATATTGTGATAATTACTCAAATACCCTCAAAAGAATTTTTTATTTTCTTTGCTTTCTAATGTGGAGTATAGTCCAAATTAGTACAATAATTTCAATCTTTAGAAACTATCAAATCACATCTCTAAAAAGAACAATATAATTGAAAACTATAGTACAATTTTCTTTTAACTAAAAAAAGGTTATGTATTGTAGGATTTAGAAAACAAAAGAAGGTTCTAAATTGTTGCCTTTTTCTTTGTCTTTATTGAAAAATTGGAAAAGGAAAGGAAAAAAAAAAAAAAACACTTTGTCACATCTTTGCCTAAACAGGTAACATGACAATTGACATAGTAGTTTAAATACAAAAATGAAGCATTCTCTAATTGTTAAAATAAATAAATGAATTCATCAATACATGAAAATTTATTCATCTAACTATGGAAATTAAAATTTAGAGTGAGTTTATTGAGAATGAGATTTATTTATTTGAGATTTGAAATGTTAAAATTGAAAATCCAATTGGTATATTTTATATATTTAATATTTGATTCAATAAAATATTAAAATATTTTAGAAAAGAAAATGATAAAATTATTTGAAATTTTGATCACGTCAAATTCAATTATGATGTAATTTAAAGCAGTTTAGAAGGCTAATTTAAGTATTAGCTTAGGAATAAAATACTAAAATTCGCAATTCAATACTCTATCTCTTTGATTATTGAACTAAACGTTTAAAACGTTTGATCAACTTTTAAAGTTTTGTGATTAGTATGTATTTAAACTTAGAGAAAATATATATTAGAAAGCTAGTTTTATTTTTATTTATAGTCAATTCTAATGATATTTGATACTTTATTAAATTCATAAAATTAAAAAAAAAAAAATCATTTTCTTTAAAAGTATGGTCATGTTTTAAGTAAAAAAAGTTGAAAACTTAAACTATACGAACCATTGCACACTTTAAGAATTTAGAAGTACGGAATTGAAAATTAGGGTTTTACGAACTTCAGTGCGATCCAATAAGTTTGTGGATTCTACTACTTAAAGATATAAATTTTACACATTACGTGCTCATTTTTAGACTTTCTACTCGTTCCTATGTAGCTCTTTACCCTGAATACAAGCGGGTAGGTAAAATTGAAAATTGATAGAACTAAAAGAGAGAGAGAGAGAGAAGAAAAAGGAAAGTAGAGAAAGTACATTTGGGTTTAAAGTAGAATAAAAATAAAAATATAATGGGACCGAGAGTGAAATGGGATTGTTTCTTTTGTAATATGAATTTCGGGTCCATTTTATCTCCTCAGTCCTCCTGCAAATCCGACCGTCCATGCATCAATTATGTTGTAAAAAAGAGGGAAATCAAGGCCCTTAATTCCGTTACATTGCATTTTGCCTCTCTCTTTTCTTTTTTTTTTAATTTTTTTTTTAGAAAAGATTTTCCAATTGGTCCCCACAACATATCCTTGTCAATTCCATTATTACGGCTCACACGTGAACGCAACCATCCTTTCACACGTGGCCTCCTCTCATTGGATCCCCTCCTGATAAACTTGTCTCACGTGGAAAATCGTAACAGCGAAGCCTTCCCCACCCCCACCCCCTCCCCCTTCCCCTTCCCCTTCTCTTTCTTCCTTTGCTAAAATTCCAATCTGTCTTTTTTTTTTCTTTTTTCTCTCCTTAAATTAACATTATCTTTGTTTTCCTTTTCGTCATTTTCTTTCTTGTCCTCTTCCCCTTCCAATATTGTACTCTTCCTTCTCCCTCTTCTCTTAACAAACAAATATATTATCTCATTTTCCTTTTCTCTTTCTTTTATGTTTTTGTTTACCCACAACCCAACCTCATCAAATCATCACATTCATATTTATTCTCTCTACTACCCCATGAGTTATCCTCTCTTTCTTTTCTTTTTTACCCAAAATGTTTGTTTCGTCTAGATGAAGTTGTACGTACGTTCTTCCTTGATCGTCGTTTGTGTCGTCAACCTATGACTTTAGTTGCATTTCCATAAAACTACGTTATTTCTTAGCATCTCCATCGTTTTAGAAGATGCCTCTATATCTAATAACCCTATTAACTACAATCACAATCAATCCGATTATGTCATCAAGAAGAAACATCTTGCACAACTAAGTTTAGAATATGACTTCCGATATCAACTCTGAAGAATAATAATCCTTCAAATATCTTCATATGGTATGATATTATAAAGTTTTGAACATAAACATTCGTTGCTTTGTTTTTTGGGTTTGCCAAAACAAACCATACCAATCAAGTTGTTATATATACTTCACCTATAGTCAACATTTTTCTCTTCCTTTATTGGCCAATGTAGAAACTTTAGTTGCATTCATTTTCGAGAAGAAAACCTACAATCAACTAGAAAGAAAACTCATTATGGGTGAACATTTGCTACGATCCAACAAAATAATTTTATCTCTCTATCTTAATCATAAGAGCATACTTTCCAAAATTTTTATATTATTTGGATCATTTATTCTCACTCTTAAATCAGCAAATATATATATATGCAGAAAGAATTTAATTAGAGTTAACACACTTAAATTTAAAGTGTCTATAAACTGGGATAATTTTAAACCAAAGGGAACTTATTTTTTTTTAATAGCAATTAGAGCCCATAATTTTTTAGAACTTTTTTCGACGTGAGATAGCTTATGGTCTACTATTTTGTCGAAATCTAACCTTCTCACCAATATAGTAAGTGTTTGTTCCAATGTCCATTAGCTTTAAAAATATGTACAAAAGGTGCATAAATTTTCAATGTTTGTGTCTAATATATAATCTATTAAGACTCTTAAACGTTAGATTCTATATGGATTAATCATACATATTTAAAAAGGAACCAAAAAGTTATAACTTATTAGATACTTCTTAGCGTGAATAGACAAATTAAAAGTTACAACACATTTGAGACAACTTTTAGATGTATATTCATAATAACATTGATTCTTCCTCTTGGGCCTTTGCCGTAGGACGTTGACATGGGCCTATGGGTTTTTCTCTTAACCGCCCAAATGTAGAAGTCTCAGAGCTCAATAGGCCTTTGGGCTTCAGAAATGGGCTAGTTAAAATAAAGGGTAGGCCCAATTTTGTTGAAAATTCCTGAGCATAGAACGACTTGTCGTACCGGCTGATGGCGAGTCGCCCGACAACGTAAGCGTGTCGGATGGATGGAGTTGAGCAAAAAAGAAACCAACCTTTTTTTTTTTTTCCTTCTTTGGAAAAAATTGAAAAAATATATATAAATAAAGAAGTTTTTAATGGCTTTGGTTTGCCCACGTAATGAATCGGATCACGTGTGATTATAGTACTGATTCACACAGAAATCAAAGGAAAAAAAAAGGAGAGATTTTTCTGTGTGTTTTCTTTAAAAAATATAAAAAAAAAATAAAAGAGAGATCTTTGTGGTCAAATTAGCCATTCAAGACCGTACAATATCCAGACCCCAAATTCTGTCTCCCCCTTTGCCTTTGGTTGAATCAATACAACCGGAAAAAGAAAGAGAAAATTTTGACTCCAAGCTTTTGAAGACGATCTTTAACGGATTTTTCGTTAAGAGATTGGCCAAATTTTTTCTGTAAGGAACAAAAAATATGAGGTTGAAAGATGAACAACGTAGACAAAAGTCTTCTCCATGTGCTAAACTCAGTGACTACCCCACAATCAAAAATGTTTTCAAAATTGGGTCTTTCAATCCAATTGAATCCTGACAACTAGCCTTTGTTGTGGAGGCACAGGCAGATATGAAAAACTGGAGAAACACCCTTCTTTGGCTTCTGGGATTAGGCCCTTTTGCCTAAAAGTAGTTCTCATTCTATCCTATTTCCCACCTGGTTCCCACATTACTGTGAACTTTCAGTTCTTTTTTTGTTTTTATTCTTCCTCTTTCTCTCCTTTTACTTTTTTTTTTCCCTTTCTTGTGGGTTGATGGGATCCTCTGTAGTAGTGCAAATCCAAGGTAACCCTATTCTTTCACAGAATCCATCTTTCCCAATTTATATTCTTTATCCAATAGGTCTTTTCTTTCTATTCTTTCCCCTTTTCTCCTTTTTTTTCTCCCTTATATTTAACTGCTGACTTTTCTATTTTTTAGCCTCCTTCTTGTGTTTCCTTGTATGGTCTGTTGCTTTGTTGTTGTTTCTATCTTACCTTCAGCACTTCTTTCTGATATTTTCCTTTTCTTTAACTATTCTTCTTCAGCTACTTTGATTGCTTAGTTGCCAAATTCTGTACTTTTTCCATTTGGGTGTTCGATTTTGTGGCTGTTGTCTGCATTTTTGTTGTCAACTCGAATCTTCAGTTTTTGCTATTAAAAGAAATTGTTTTTAAACTTTTTCTTTTCTCTCTACTGTTTGGATTTTTGGGTGATGCCACTTATTGTTTGGTTTCTCTTTCTCCTTTTCTCCTTGTTTTTTCATGTGTTCTTCCTGTTTTTTCATGAATTTCAGCCAGAAGATTTGTTCATTTGAGGTGGGCTGACGATGGGTATCTGCCAATTGTGAATCCCTCACCAAAATTAATGTTTTCTCTTTCTGGGTTGGCAGAATTTTGTGATTTGATGGTTGGTTTTAAATAGTTTTTCAAAACAAAATGAAGAAAGGGCTTTCTAAAATTAAGTGGAATCTTTAACATTTTCTTCCCTCAAAAGGTTGCAATCGTGTTACTTGTAAAAGTATTTGAAATCTTGCAAACTGGTGAAGGATATTAATGGGTTTTCTGTGTTTTGAAATGAAAATCCCTTTGTTTTACACAGAAAAATCATGGAATTGGGTTCTTCTGGCGAATTTTGAGTTTAGTGAGTTCGTTTAATTTGGAACTTTGGTGAGAGGATGAGGGGGGGAAAGGATGAAGAAAAATTGTTAAGTCCGATGTTCCCCAGGCTTCATGTCAATGACACAGAGAAAGGAGGCCCAAGAGCCCCTCCAAGGAATAAAATGGCTCTATATGAGCAGCTCACCATTCCTACTCAAAGGTTTTCCTCTGGATCAGCTTCAGCCACTCCTCTTCCAAGCAGCACTCCGGCTACCCCGACGTCTCCGAGCCATGTAAGCTACATAGATTACTTCAATTGTTCACAACCCACATGTTTATCACTACACTAGTGCTCGACTTTTTCGGTTTCTGGGTATCAACCTCAATGTTTTCTTCTACGAAAAGTTACGTTTGATTATCCTTGTGGTTACTCAAACTGAACATATTTTCGTAGTACTATGTTTGATGAAAATACTCAGAATCAATAATAGAAAATGAGGGACAGTTTAATCAGTGTAAGCCATTTTGGAACAGACTGCCTCTCTAGGAGGCAAACATGGCTTGAGTGTTTGTCTTCTCGTGTGCATTAGTTCTTTATTCGTTTTGTGCTATTGATTGCATGAATTTTCTTGCTCTGCAGTGTGCTGGCCAAAAAAGGGGCATCTTCTCATCATCCGCCAAGTGCTCTGTACAATCTCATCAGGCCGAGAAACTTCACTCTTACAGTTCTAGAGGAGTTGTGCAGAGTAACGAGGCAAAGTTGCTAAAGACAAGTCTGGTAGCAACAAGATCACTGTCATCAAATCCTCCATCCAATTTAGTCACTAAGAATAAAGTATCGATTCTCAAGAATTTTTCTTCCAAGGACGACGAGTTCAGGATTCCTGCCTCTGATAGGGAAAGGATGTCAAGCACCAGTACGAGCTCTTCTGCACAACTTGGAGTTGCTTGTGAACCACAGGGAAATATACCAGTCACAAATCTTATTTCTAGAAAATACGTGGGGCAGGAAGGCAAGGATAATCCAAATTTGACCAAAACTACTCGGGATCCTGAGGAGAGGTCTGCATTTATCCCTTCAGCCACTGGCAAGCCTTTGTTAGAGGCAAAGTATAAGGACTTTGAAAAGGAAAAGCTACCCCATCCATCCATCGCTAAAGAAAGCTGGACTTCAGTCAGCACTTCAAATAGACTGTTTGGTGCAAATGTGAGAGAATATCCAAAAGGTTTGGCTGAGCAGAGCTCTGAAGCTGTCCAAGACAAGGTGGGTTGCAGCCGGGCTCGAGGTTTGGAAAATTCGTCCATGGAACCCAATGCTTCCTTAGTAGATTCAACTTCAGCTCCAAACATCTCCCCTGATGTTGTTGTCGAGTTGATTGGCGAAAAACAGTTCTGGAAAGCTAGAAAAGCGATTGTTCAGTGAGTATTCTTTTTTTGCCTAAGCCTTGTTGATACATCGCAGATATTATGCTGCTAAGTAGTATCCTGTCTTGAACTTCATATAGAAAGGCCATCTACTAGTCTGATACCCTCACTACTATACTTCTGTTAGCCTACCAATTCTTGAGTTGACTCTGTAAATTCAGTTTGCAATCTATTTGTCAAAGTGTTGATATAGCTAAATCAACACTAAATTTACCATAAGTCATTAGTTTGAACTTTTGGGTCATTGGTGATTTGACATGGTTAGAATAGGAGGTTATGTATTCAGTCAAACCCTTGTAATGCCATCCTTTCCAATTAATATTGATTTTCACTTATTGGGATGTTTTAAAATTTAGTTACTTCACCAGTTATGACATCGTCCAATTGATGCAAATGCCATTATGACCTCCTTATATGATCTGATATGTACTGTTAATCTTTGTTGGTATTTTTTTAAGAGTTCATTTATCAATTAACATTCTCTTTGCACTGCAAGCATTACCATTAAATGATCCTTTAATTGGTTAAACGTCTTAAGAATTCCTTTGTGATTACAATTCCTTGTATATTTGGCTTATTCTTCTCATCCGAATGTTATCTTCTTTGAGATCTCGGAATACGTTATCTGATCCCTTAGTCTCTCTTTTTTCCAACTATTTTCAGTCAGCAAAGGATTTTTGCTGTACAGGTGTTTGAGTTGCATAGACTCATAGAGGTACATCATTTGGCTCCAGTCATTACTTGAACTTTGGTCATTGTCCTATAGTTTAAATGTTACTGCTTGATTTTAACATAGGTTCAAAAACTCATTGCTGGATCACCACACATCTTACTTGAAGACTATTTGGACAACCCACCATCAACTCTTTCTGCTGTTAAGAACAAGCTAACTGAGTATGCTCAACAACTGTCTCCGAGCACCACGGTGAAAGAGAATCATGAACAGGCCAATCTCGTTCTCAACAGAAAATGTGCAGATAAGAATTCTCTTGCTAAGCTTCCTTTTCCTTCTTTCAACAAGGACAACAGTAAACTTGCACTTGCTCAACGAACAAGCAATGAGGTTCGTGTAAAAGACGTGCAGCCACAAACTCCCACTGCTGCTGCCCCAAAATCGAATCCCTGGTGCTTGAACCACCCTACACCAGGAAATCAATGGTTGGTTCCTGTAATGTCCCCTTCCGAAGGGCTTATTTACAAACCATATTCTGGGCCATGCCCTCCAAGTCCCCAATTCATGACACCGATGTACGGTAACTTTGGAACAATGAGCCTAAATATAGGTAGTGGAGCTAGAGACTTTTACCCTCCGGCTTATGCTGTTCCTGCATCTCACCATCAAGGATTTGGATATTTTCCTGGCTCGATTCCAATGAACCAGGCGTACTTTTCACCATATGGCATTCCAGTAACTAATAAATCCATGTCGGGGTCAGTTCCAGATCAAGTGAGTCTTTATAGTAAATTCAAGTCAAAAGAACAGGAAAACCAAATATCAACTGGGGATGTCAACTGCTTGACACATCAAGAAAACTCGTGTGAAATGCCAAGCCAGACAAGCCATTCGATGCCATTTAATGTTCAGAAAGTTCATGGATCAAAGGGAAGTGAATTGTTGGGGAGCACAGCTAGTAGCCCCTCTGAGAGAGGTAATGGAGATGTGCTTCCTCTTTTTCCTACTGAACCACCAGCAGTTGAGGAGTCCAGTCCAAATCCAGAAATGAATGAGAACAAATCAAGGGCCATTAAGGTTGTTCCCCACCATCCTAGATCTGCGACTGAATCAGCAGCTAGGATATTTCAGTTAATACAGGAAGAAAGAAACCAACTATGATGTATTTTAAAATTATATTTGTAGAAATCTACTTTTACCCACTCCCTTTTGCTTGACAACAGAGGACTTGAGCTCCTCAGAGTAGTTGAAGTCCATCTGAGATATTCTTACTGAAATGTTAGAAAATTTTGTCTGTAATCACGTTTTTCTGGCTAATGAAAATGTGAATAGATTTCCGAAAGTTATAAAAGCATACTCTTTCTTTCTTGGGATGGTTGCCAATTTTGTGTGTTGTGAAAAAAAACTCTGGAGTGATGTTGAGGAGAGCGAAGTTTTAAACTCGACCTTTTATTTTATTTGGTCCTGAGTTTTTGGGCCTTGCGACCAAAAAAATTATCATAGTTTTTAAACTTCAAAAGTCTCCAACCTAAGATGGTCTTGTTTTGTAATATACTTCTCGGAAGTTCGAAATAAGAAAAGACCAAACATGTTAAGTAGAAGAAGAAAAACAAAGTGACATAAAATTGTAGCTTTAATAAGCCTTCAGTAGTTCCAATTTTAATATAAAAAATACAAGAAGATTATAGACTGCTTTAACTAATGACTTATTAGTTATACATTCCGTATCAACTACAAACTCACTAAACCACCTCACTTGCTCAGCTACAAAATTTGACTGAAAATACCAAGACATATTTCTTAGAGCTCCCTCTTCACTAATTGGGAATGGATGAAAGTAGGAGCTCCAATTTGAGTAAAAATTATGATCCCATTTGGGAATCAGGTGTGAGTTCCAGTAGGCAGACACATTCAATATGAGGAGTGTGGGGGAACATGTCTACTGGCTGTAGGCTCTTGAGTGTGTAACAACCTTTTATGCCTTCCTCCACCTGCGCAGAATATATCAATAGCTCAAATGACTGACTAGGAAAAGAACTTTTTACATAGTAGAAATGAGCTCGGACATACCACACCATGGCAGAGATAATCAAGATCACGAGCACAAGTTGCTGGATTGCACGATACATAAACTATGCGCGGTGTCTTGATCTTGAGAAGAAACTTAATCAACTTCATGTGCATACCAGGACGGTTCGGATCTGCATCATTTATGTACTTGTAGTTAAGAAAAGATGAAAGACCAAAAGCAGAGTATCTATTGATAGAACATTAATATAAAAACGTAAATCTTCCTCGACTTTGGATACTCCAAAGTCAAAACTATACAAACAAGAATTTCTTGTCTGGTCCATAGCAAAGGATCTCTTGAGGATACAAAAATAACAATAATAACTAAAGGAAAATGAAGCGTCTGACCCGAAATGATGATATCAGGCTTGGGGAAATTGTTGCCAAAATTTTGGTCAATTTTATTCAGATCCCCTTGTACAAATGTAGCATTACAAATACTGTTTAGCTCGGCATTCAAACAGGCATCTTTGATGGCCTGAGGAACCACTTCATAGCCATAAACATGTCTAGCCCTGAAACCAAGAGGTTCAAAGCATGGAGTTAGACAGGTCCTCACAATAAAAGAATCCATCAAAACAAAGTTACCTTTTAGCAAGTGTAAGACCAATAGTGCCCGTGCCACAAAACAAGTCGAGAACAATTTCAGAACCATCTCCTTTAAGACCAGCACACTCTTCAATCAGTCTATACAAAACCTCTGCCTAAACAAAATTTTGGTCAGTGTCTCGGTTAATATTGTCATAATCAAGATGAGACAGGCAATGAAATAAATTTCTGTCTACCTGATGAGTGTTTGTTTGAAAGAAAGAATTCGCTGATATTTGGAATGTTAGACCTCGTAGATTTTCTCTTATGCTGGATTTACCATACAACACATGTTCTTCCTCTCCAACAGAAGTGTTACCAACTGAGGAATTTATATTATTCACAACGCTAACCTACAGTCATAATGGGATGCAAAAAGTTAGCAAGTGAAAGGGGGAAAATCCATGATTGGATAAATTGGCAATCTAAATTTATGTCTATGACACTAGCAACAGCTGAGAAAAAGTGAAACAACTAGCAATTAGTGTAAAATAAACTTCGCCAATATTCAAAAGGGTAGTTGAGCGCTATAATTTCATGAAGCAGGGAATTTTCTGATGCCATGTAGCGCTTTTTAAGGATAAGAAGATGTCATGTAGCTTTTAGAAACATCAGTAACAAGTTAACAATAGAAATCTCTGCTTAGATTTATTATGCAAGAAATTTCACCCTCGTAAAGAGAATAATGGTAGCAAAGATAGAAGCAAAAATGTTTCCCACATAAGCCACTAGAAAGTATACTACCCATAGAAGCAACTTAAGATTATGTATGTCAAGGCCAACCTATAGTCAATTATCATCAAAACAATCTTAAGATGCTTTCGGAACAGTCAAACAAACCAAACACAGTAAAATACAATACATGAGTCAAGCTAACATCTGAAGAGGAATTTCATAAGGTCACGTCTCTTATTTGTTGTAAAGTATTTTCGCACTAACCACTTCGGGAATATCTGAAATTTTCTCAACTAGGGGCATCAGCAGCTCAGGCTTGTAGGATGAAGTCACAAAGTTAACCATAAGCTCAGGCAAACCGGTCTTTACATCCCTGGCAGACAATAAGAGGAGATTGAATATACAAATTCATTATTTTTCTCCCGTTGAAAATGGTTAGGGTATCCTAGAACTGATTAGGACAAAAATAACAGTGTTCATCACAGGTATGGTAAAAGATGCAAAAATGTTAACAGTAAAAGCTATCATGTGAATCTTTCCTTGACTACTTTTCCCTTAACGAAGAATCAAATCTAATTGAGAAAACTGATTGAATACAAAAGGGTGATAATTGTTTTCTGAAAAAAAAATGTCCAACCAGAGAACAAAAAACAAAAGCAAATAAGGAACATGGCATCAGGCGACAATTCTACCAGTACTCTGTAAGGCCCCTAGTTATAAAATTAATAGGAGTATTAGGAGAATATTAGTGGAGTGTTTAGAAGGGGCATATGGATAATGACATATTAAGTTTGTTTTTTAATAGAAATTAAGTTTGTGAGGAATTTTAGTTATAAATAGAAGGAGGGGGGTTGGGAGAGAAGGGTGAAGAATTTTGTGGTTATTTCCTTGTGAGGGAATTTGGTAGAGACTAGCCCTCTCAAAAGGCTAGGGGTTACATTGTTACTTGTTCTTTGATAGTATAGCATATATTGCAATATATTTTTCATATTTGATTGTTCTCGAGTTGTTTGTGTGTTCTTGAGTATCTTTTGTTAGGTTGGGATCCTAACGCACTCATAGTTCCATCTCATACAGAGACAACTTCTACTTCTTTTTCTGCTTAAAGCATTCTTCAACTAAAGCATATAGGCTATAGGGACAGATGTAATGATATTCTCTTGGAGTCTAAGCAAGATAGATTTTTCTCATGTTAATGACATGTTTGACATCTACAAGTGCAAGCATGAATGAGAACCTAACCAATTTAGATACCAGAATATAAAGAGACACATATATACTGATAGGAAACAAAAAAAAAAGTATTTTCTTATCAATACCTTCCGGTCCTTAGCATTAAATGCTTTAAGAATCCTTTGTGAGAATGTACATCATAAGGAGACAAACCCAGTGGTGGATCCCTCCAACATTCTTGTACGGATGCAAGAACCTATTTGGAAAAAGCAAGTCCATGAAGAAGCATTAGAGTAATTTCCAAGTGCCAATCTAGTGTGAAGCCACAATTTACATCAGTTCAGAGTCGGACATTGGTACAAACCAAAAGGAAAAAGTTCAAAATTGTGAAAAATATACGAAGGAAGTGATCTTGATGGTGCAGAAGTTTTAGTTAGTTTAGCTAAAGAACTTTGCATCTGAAAAACAGTTTGAGACAGAACAGGCTAACTGTTTCTTATCTTAAGAACCACCTAAATAATCTCGATTTAAATGCATAGCTTTTCTTTTTTTTTTTTTTTTTTTTACTGCCGGAGACAGAACATGTTGGCATAAAACTCTACTAGAACACACTTAGTAGAGAGTGCAATATCCTTCAGTCTTGCAAGAAGCAGGCGGATGTCAAAACCATCATAGGAATTACTTTGGGAATTGTTTGCATCCATAAAGTGAAAGATTCGGTAAACACCAATTTCTCAATTATGCACCACAAGAACACTGAAATCAAATAATAACTTGCAGGTGTTATATCTATGTACTCTTTCTCTGTTTAATTATTATTGTTGTTATTATTATTTTATGGTAACATGAGCCCAATTACTTTTCATTTCATGTATCCATTCATTTGCAACATGTGAACGCAATGTGTTTGTGAATTGATCCCACAACCAAGATTATGTACTTAATGTTGAATACCTGATTGGCAGGTCCACTTTGCAATAAACATTTGTCAACATTTAGAACCTTATCAAAAAATCCAGGTGCATGCAGTCCCAGAGCATTAATCTCATCACCTTCCTGTTCTTCTTTCAATGCATCCTTTGGCACCCATCTTTTAGAACCAAATGAGAATTCCATCTGCAGATATGGAAATACTACCTCAGTTACTTTTTTTTTTTTTTTTTTTTTTTTGGGGGGGGGGGGGGGGGGGGGGGGGGGGACCATTGACATACTAGACTAAACAAACAGATCAACATGGAGTACAGAACTACAGGTAGAAGTTCCGTAAATCATTAGAATTAGTATAAAAGACAATACAATGCAGTCTGGTATGCCCTTGTCCTTGTTTCACCGAGTAGGACACTGGGGTGAACAATTAAATAGTTTAAGTTCCTCATATTTGGAAAGTAATAGTATTCGTATATCATTCTGCAACAAGGATCTTGACTTCTGAAATCAATGACAGAATTTTAATCTGTTTATGTAGAAGACTAAAGTTCTCAGAAGATTAAGAAATGATTCAATCTCCATTCAAACAGGCTCCACGGTGGAAGACATACACATGCCACGTGTAAATCATAAGATACCCACAGATGCAATCAAAATGAAGGCAAGCAACCAAATTAACCACAGCTTGCTTACTAACCTTATTCCTGTAGTGAAACTGGATTTCGCAAGGTACAATAGGTTTCATGACAATATGGGATTCAAGTTCTTTTTGAGAAAATTTTCCTACATGAGTCAACAACTCGTGAACTTGCTGTTCCTTATATCTAAGCTGAGCTTCGTAAGATAGATTTTGTGTTTTACATCCTCCACAGTAAGAAGCATACTCACAAGGGGCATCAACCAAATCCCAAGGAGGAGACAATGTCTCTAGCTTAGCCACCTACAGATAAACAACGACAAATGAAAAAATAAGACCAGTAAGACATCTCAAAGCGAATACATTTTCTAGAACTTGGTATATAATCTATATTCAAACAGATGAAAGTCGTTACTCAAATTAATCCTCCATCTCCTTCTACCCAAGAGAAATAATATGAAGCTGACCTCAGCATAGTTCCCTTTTCTTCGAGTAACTCGCCCAACAAATCGCTCGCCAGGGAGAACTCGATCACACATGACAACAAACCCAGTATCAGAAACCTTACACAGACCCTTTCCCTTAAATGCCAACGATTCGCAAACCAATTCCAGGGTTTGGCCTCGTTTGGGGAAATAGGACTGCGACTTTGAGCTGAATCCACTGGAACTCGGGGGGTCGTGCTGCTCGGCTCGTTGAGAATCATCATGTGAAGTAGTGGATGAAAGAGAGGCAGCAAGTGAAGTTGAGCTGCGGAACTTGTGAAAGTGGAACTGAAAGGAGCACCTTGCGGTGGAGACGTGTCTAAGACCATGGCTGGGAATGGACGCCATTCCGGCAGCCGTAGTTGGGCTCGAGCTCAACGGTGCCGTCAGTGAGCTCCGGAGCTGCCAATGGAGGATTTAGTGAATGTGTGTGTACAGGCTATAGCTATATCCCACATGTGGTGATTTTGTAGCAAACAAATGTTATCCCAACTTCAACTTAATTTACCCAAAAATTGAGTTCACCAATTGAATATAAGTCAGTCATAACATAAGATTTAAACCGCTTCGGTTTGGTAAAAGTTCAAATCACCTCATTTTAAGGACTTAAATCGATCAAAACTGACCCATCTGCATAAAATTTTATTATACTCATTATAGGTTTGGTCCAAAAATCATTTCCGACCAACCGATGCTCACCTTGTTTGTAAATGTTTCAAAATTAAGCTTGGACTAAAAATCTTATATAATTTTATACCGAAAATGAGGTATACGATCCTAATTTATCTGTGTGTTATGGTTCACTTATGCGCATATGTATATATTTGTAATTATTTATTTGTTTAATGTATTTTGTTAATTGATATTTTGAAAATCTTTAATTACATACTTAGTTAACGGGGTTATTTATATATATAGTAAAATAGTAAAATGATCCACTTATTTATAAATATAGTCAAGAGAATAATATTTGAATGCTCGAATAGCCACATTCTCATACCTAGACGAACAATGCTTAACTTAAGAGTAAACAATCTTTCAAAAAAAACTTTGACCTATATGTTCAACTGAACTATACGTCTCTACATAACTTAAACGGTGATGAGTTTGACATCACCCTACTACAAATAACTTTTATATAAATTAACTTGAAAAATAAAATTTATAAAAAATAGATCGATAATTAAGTTGTGCAAGTTTCACGTGTTAACAATAATAAAATTTTACACGGATGAGTAAAAATAACATATGAAGTTACTAGGAATGAAATTATATATATGATAACTTGTTACTAAAATACACACTTAATTATCTTATGTGAAAATTGGCACATAAATATTCGTTTAATATTTCCAACTTGCAAGTTTTATTAAAATAACAAATGCAATCATATGTATATATATATATATATATTGTTTTGTTATTATTTTAAAACACGATCATATATTAGCAAATGGCACACGTCTTCCTATAACTAATACATAACAATCTTCTCATAAAATAATACTTGTAAACGAATCTTTTTAGACTCCATGACTCTCTTTTCAAGAGGAAAATAAGTATTTAGATGACACATCATCTAATCCTAAGTTATTATTAAGAACTATAATCACAGTATGGAACCATTTAAAAGCTATAATATATGTTTGCAAAGTGTCCCTTTATTTATTTGATAATCAAACCATAGAAATCAAATCAAATTATATTTTTTTCTCATTAAAACACACAACAACAAATCCAATTATTAAACTTTAACGTATTTGTCTATTTAGTACTTTAGATTTTATTTTTTGTTCAGTAGATTTCTAATAAATTCCAACCATTTTAAAATTAATACATCTATTACACATAAATATAATTTCCAATTTTTCTTTTTTTTTAAAGAATTTAACTACTTAAAAAAAGATAATAATTAATGATCTTACAAATAATAATTAAGTATATAACATCATTTTTAAAAAACTGTAAATATTATAAAATTTATCGATTATAGACTCTTATGGTTTATCACAAATATTTGCAATATTGTATATTGGTAGAAGATTCCTAATATTGATAGGCTTGGACATATTTTGCTATATTTACAAAATTTTAAAAAAAATGTTGTTATATACTTAATTACCCAACATTTTATGATTAAGAAAAATACGCCTAACTTCCAAAAACAAAAAATTGATAAAAATTTCAAAATTTAAAGGCTAATTTTGTAATTTAATCTCTATATTAAAGACAAATCAATATTTTAGAATATACTATTAGATATTAACAGAGGTCTATGGGAGCAAATATCAATTTATACCTAAAGTTGTATCAATTTATATCCTAATTAATAATTGTATCAAATTAAATATTGAGTTTTGAGTTGTAGACCATAAATTAATAATTGTATCAAATTAAATATCGAACTTAGGATTGTATTAATTTAATCTCTGAATTTTTACAAATATATCAAATTAAATCTCAAACTTAGTAGAATATATAAACTTTAAAGTCTCAATTTTCATGAATTGTATCCGAATAAAACATAGGGAATAATTTTAAAGATGTAATTATTAGTTTAAGGTTGGAGTGAAATATTAGTATTTTGATTTATTTTATATTCTTCTTAATTTTAATTTAAAGGGAAAGAGGTTTCGACACGTGTAAAGAACAATGTTTTAATTGAAACACTCAAATAGAAAAAAAATAAAAAGACAAATATTCACCTGGGCTGGAATTTTCTTTATTATTAATAATTGATCTAAGCTTTACTTTGAAGTTTCGAGCGTTTCGCTTCTCACGCTCATCTCTCGTACGCCCATTCTCTTCCTTCGTTTTAGATTAAAGCCTCCAACAACCGCCTGTACAGTGCATGAATGATTGATCAATCGATTCTTTTATTTTCTTTCCTTTTTATTTTTTATTTTTATTGCAGTCTGATTTGGAACGGTAGATGAATGAACCGATCTGGGTTATTTTTCGATTTTTTTCGAGATTTTGTTGGTGGAAGCTTAGAGCCCATTCGTCACCGCCCCACATGGTAATACAAGTTCCATCCCTTTCTTTTTGCCAAATGCCATAGCGATTGCATGTTGTATGTTGTTTCTATTTTCTGTAAGAAGATTTAAGGGCTCTGGTGTTTGGCATTTTGATTCAATGGGAATGTTTTTCAGTTTTAGGAAATACCCACTTGGTGAATTGCTATATTTGTTTGGATTTTGTAGAGATCTTGTCGATTTGTTGTTAAGTTGTTGCAAAGTATTTGAAATCCCCTTTTGAGAAAAACCCATTTCATCTGTTATTTTACGGCTCTGTTTTTGAGATTGGATTTTGATTGTTAAATATGTTCTTGTAGATTTCATTTCCTTGGATTTGAAACATCTGGAAGTGAATTGGGTTGCAAATTGGGGAAAAGATGCAGACTAGAGTGGTGGGGATTGAGGAAGGGAAGGCCTCTGCAACTGCCACTGCCAATGCCACCAGCACTAGAACAAACAACCCAATTAAGACCCTACCGTTCAGGTTTCTTCAGCTATTCTTTCTGTTTCTGCTTTTCGTCCTTGGTATATCACTTGCTAGCTTGCACACTGTCAAGTATTTTGGAGGTCCAAATGCGGTACCTGTAGCTCCGTCCATAATTCGACCTTGTTTTGAAGAGTCAGCCAGTATAGAAAGATGGATCGGACCTCCATCAGTTCTTATGCACGCCATGAATGACGCCGAGCTCCTTTGGAGGGCTTCTTTCGTTCCTCGTGTGAAGAATTATCCATTCAAGAGAGTCCGCAAAATTGCTTTCATGTTCTTGACCAAGGGACCACTGCCTTTGGCTCCTCTTTGGGAGCGATTCTTGAAGGGACATGAGGAACTTTATTCTATTTACATTCACCCTATGCCGTATTATGTTGCTGATTTTCCACCCTCATCAGTATTTTACGGACGACAGATCCCCAGCAAGGTAATATTTGTTCTTGTTATATTTATACATTACTGACATTCTTTGTTATGTCTTTGGTGGGCTTAATGATATGCTCTAGATAGCCTTCTTCTTTACTCGTAGGAGCTGCATAGTTTGTTTTTTTTCTTCTTTTGGAATTATTCATTCTGCATTTCTTTGTTGATTAACGAGAATAGGCCTTTCCATGCTATTCATTGTCTAAAATATATTGCCACATTGTAATGGATTTATGACTTCTAATCTACAATTGAAAATTTACATCATCGAGATTGATGATGCCTTGTTCTTGGGAGGTTTTCCCCTATCATCCATGCCTACTCTCTTGAATCTATCAAGAATTTCCTTAGTTTTTTTTTAAAAATTATTTATAGTACAATTGGGGGCGAGGGACCAAACCTTTTACCTCAAGGGAAGAAGATCATGTCAATTATCACTGAGCTAAACTCATTTTGGTAACTTTCTCAGTTGTTAATGATCAATTTGGAATGATTTTCTAGAGGTGTTTGGGACAAGAAGGGAAACTGTGAAGCTTGGGGAGTTGTGAAGTCATAGGACTCAATCAAAGTGTAAGGAGTTCGTAAAACATAAAATTGGTAACTGGTTGGATCAAATAAGCAGTGGAGTTCACAACTCCACTCCTCCCCTCCTCGAGCTAAACACTTCTAAGTGCTTAGTTTTTGTTCGACTTAAAAATGATTTTTAAGTACTTAGAAAGTCATTCCAAATGGATCTAATTTTGATTTTTGTTATTTTATTTTATATTTTTTTTTAAAGAAAATTTGGATTTGTAGAACTCAGATATTCTTGATTTCGTTTACATACAAATCTATCATCATTAAATAATGATGGCGGTCAATTTTCTACCTTGTTATACTTGTTTTTGTTTAGCATTTGCCATTTTGATTCTCACTTGCCTTGTGACTGGCTGCTATACTCTGTTGCTGTGTGGCTGAGGTCGATTGCTTTAAAAGTTTGCAAACGACAATTTGTTTACAATGTGGGAGTATAATTTTTTTTCAAGTTCCTTTCCATAGAAGACCACCATTCATTTTAGGTTGATTTTCGCTATGCAGATCGCAGAGTGGGGAATGATGAGTATGTGTGATGCCGAGAGGAGACTGCTTGCCAATGCACTTCTTGATATAGCAAATGAATGGTTCATTCTTCTCTCGGAGTCTTGCATTCCGCTTCACAACTTCAGCATCATTTATCACTACATATCCCGATCCCGTTACAGTTTCATGAGTTCGTTTGACGAACCAGGATCCATTGGTAGGGGACGCTACAACGAGAGTATGGCACCCACAGTCAATCTCACAAATTGGCGGAAGGGTTCTCAGTGGTTTGAAGTCAATAGAGAACTTGCAGTGAAGATAGTTGAAGACACAGTTTACTACCCTATATTTAAAGAGTTCTGTAAGCCACCATGTTACGTTGATGAACATTACTTTCAGACTATGTTGAGCATCAAAACGCCTCATCTCTTAGCAAACAGGAGTTTTACGTTTGTTGACTGGTCAAGGGGCGGTGCTCATCCAGCAACTTTCGGGGAGGCAGATATTGACGACGAATTCTTCAAGAAAGTTCTTGAAAGTAGGACGTGCCTCTACAATAACCAGCCGTCAACACTCTGTTTTCTGTTTGCTAGGAAGTTCGCTCCAAAAGCCTTGGGTCGTCTGTTAAATGTGTCATCCGAAGTTCTGGGATTTTGATTCAAGCTTGGTAGAAGAGCTAATGATATTGGCTTAGTAGATACAATCTGCTTTGTTTTTTTTACTAGCTTTTACACGAATTTTGAAACATTAGATTTACACTTGTAGATGTATATAACATATATACATTTCTTAAACTTTAGGCTCCAGGACGATACATAATCTTTGTTTATTCTTGGTCAAACTGGTTGAGGTATTTCCTCTTCAGATATTTTGTTTTTGTTAGTATAAAATTGCATACCTGCCTTGTTTAGCAATATTCTATTTTATGATTTCCCGCATCTTTGATTAAAGCGTTAAGTTTGGGTGCGGTTAGTTTGTGATCTAGACGCAGAAATTTAAACCCTAAACCCTATAAATTCAATGAAAACGTGTTTTGTGAGATATTAATAAACAATAAAACAAATAGATGTAGTTTGGAGTTAGTTTGAACTCTCACTCAAACTTCCAATATATCATCTTTTTGGGACGGTTAGATTTTCATGTAGTGGGTATCTAATTTGTCTTGTTTATATATTACAAAATATAGCAAAATTTTAGATTCTATCGATGATATATATTAATAGACATTGATAGTCAGTATCTATCAACGTCACCAATAGGCATTGAAGACGAAGTTTAATTGAAATGGTATAATTACATTGAACTGTTTTTTAAACCTCTACCCCAATTACAGAAACTGTTTGTAAAAGTTAATGAACTAGTTTCAAATGTGAAAATTTTCTTCATACTGGTGGTACACATATGTGTGTATTGCTTGCATAGAGTCAAAATCTGATAGCTTTGTGCTCGCTCATATGAGTCAGACTCATGTATTCGTTTACTGTTTTAATGTCTTTAGTGATGAAGTCCAGCTACTGTTGATTAGGGTCTTTAAAGGAAAAAAAGAAACAGAGAAAGAGGCAACTTTTTGATTTATTTTCAGATATGTGTTTTGGATTTTCTGCAGTCCGGCTTGTTTTTAGAATGCTTTTAATAACCAATTATGTCATCTTAGTCTCGTGTTTATAGTGATGGAGAAACTTTTATATCAGCTGATGATCTGCAGATAAATCTCTGGAACTTGAAAATTAGCAAGTTCAGTGTAAATCAACTACATTTGGAGGACAATGTGCCGAGAAAAGATAACTTCACTTATATAGTATCAACCAATTACAATGTTGTACTTATTTATAATGATAACACAACTACAATAACCAATGAATAACATTATCACTTAATTGATCACCTAAACTATGTTTAGGTGTGAGCTAGACTTCTTCTCACAAAAACTTGGGAAATAGATTAGAGTATATCTCCAAAAGGCAACACACTCTCATTTTACACATTACTAAAGTCACAGACAACGTAACACAATATTTCTTTGAATAGTTACAACTATTTGTTTTTTACATTAATTGAAGTCGTTTTTCTTGCAGTTCAATAAAGCAAAAGTTTATTAGATTTAGCAAACTAGCAGAGATATTCAATATATACATTGAAGCAAACAACGGTTCAATAATTATGTCAGTTGATCACGTGCTCGGTTAGGTATTACTTATTAGCTTTAGAAAACAATAGACAACTTTCGGACTTGATTAGCTAACACTATTAGCATTTGTCAACCATATTGAATCATTTCCTTTCTCTTCCCTCCCCTTCCCTTCCTCTTAACAACATATTAAGAATTATCATACATTTTGTATCCCTTGATGGGATCAGTTCCATCGACAACTGTAATCAGTTTTGCCTAGTGTTCTGGAGATGAAAGAACAAAAACATTGTTGATGGAAGGTATTGGGTTTATCAAGCCAACAGATACAACTTGAGCACGGAAGCCATGGAGGTCCATTTCAGGAAACAAGAAGCAACCCCAGGTTGCTATAGTGGTGGAGGAGGATGTGATGAAAGTTGAAAGCACCTTCTACGGCAGAAATATTCAACAGAAAGTGTAGAAGATGCGAGAATGGGGAAGTTTTCTAGTATTAATGTAGTAACTACTCCCTATGTTCACCTAGAATTTTTCATTTCCTAAACAATTATTTACTGTTGTTAGACCCCACTTCAATCTCTTACAAGATGTTACATGCAACAGTCGATTTGGGGCTGTGTAGGGCATTAACGGAATGGACTTGCAATGTGATGTAATCCAAAACGAAGTTCAATTTGTAATACCACTTCCTGAACAGCCCCTTAATTCATTTCATTTCAGTCGTTTTCAACCCATCCCTCATTCTCGTCATTTTCACAAGTCCATTTCCATTCCACCCTCAATTTCTCATTCATTTCAACATTCCTTAGATTTCTAATAATCACTTCCCGAACAGCCCCTTAATGGAAGTAGTACCCATCCTACCCTAGTATAAGAAATTTCGCTGAACCAAGCTTGAACCAAGAAAGAAACAAAGAGGAAGGCAGAGGAATCTCTGTTGGGTAATGACACAAACATTGACTAGAAGGAGATTGAAAACCACTCCAACGTTTGACAAGGGAAGCTCGGGACAAGTGTTTTTTCTATTGACTACACACATATGCAATTATGCACAAGGGCTGTGTAATTGTAGAAGATTGAGTAGATGTACAACTAAGAAAAATACAAACTAAAGATAACACCAAATTAGAAGTGATTAAAACTAGCCAACAAAACCGATGCTGACATGACAAATGATCACATCAAGTCATAAATCTTCAAATTCGTTTATTTCGAGTATAATGTGGAAACAATTTTGAAAAAACCGAGGGAAAAGCTGCAACATGGATAAGGTTCCACTCAATAGGCACGGGCAAACGGATATTAAAGCAAATATACGTGGTGTAATTCACTTGCAATGCCTGCAGATCAGCTGAGCTCCGATGAAAATTTACTTAGACGCTGGCAGAAAGCTAGATATAATCATGGAATCCCAGTCACAGATGAGGAATGTACACACACACCATCATTGGCAATGGTGTAGAAGAAATATTCAATCGAACCCCAGCCCCATGTTCAAATACTCAGAAAACATAAAGAAAATGCACAGGCAAGAAATTACCATTGAAAGTGAATTCATTTGAGTATAGACATAAAAGTAACATCCTTCGAATATTCATAGCAAGCACAATGTCTCATGCATAATTGCTAAATTCGTAAATTCGATATATATCACACAGTAATAAGATGTTATATTCGTGCCGTACTGTTAACCTCTGGCCTTAAGCTCTGCAAGGCGCCTCGTTAAGTCGTCCTCGTCAACTTTCTCGGTTTCCTTCGTTGGTACTGCATGTGACGCCGGCTGAGGTAGCCCGACGGAGACTTCCAGACCGTAATCATCTGCTACCTGCTGCATCAAGCTGTTGACTTCTCCTTCCGGAGTCGAAAGGGACGTAGATCCAGCCATTGCATTTTCCATGAACTCCGCCTGAACCTCCATATTCACAAATTGCTTCTCAAACTGGTCCATAGTCTCGGACATCTTCTGCAAATTCCCAGTCGCCAAAGTAGATTCCAAGGACTTGACGATCGACGCCATGGACTTATTAATCGTGGTCATCTTGGCCTGTGTGTCGAGGCGAGCAACAACAGCATCAAGCCTCGAAGAAAGGCGGAGATAGTTCATCTGTTCTGTTCGTTTACGGATCGCGTTCTCCGCGTAAATTCGGGCTCCATCAACGTTGCCCTTCTCCATAGCCTTCTTGATCTTAAGCTTCTCGGATTTCTCTTCCTTCTCGCACTTCCTGGCTTGGCGCTGCAACGACTTGGAAGTGAACTTCAATTCCATTATTTGATTCAACAATTTCTCGGTATTCCCCATGGTCGGAAAATTCCCAAAATGCGGTGGAATTTGATGAAGGGAACCGACGAAAGACGCTAGGGCTGGAGAAGAAATGATTTGGGGAATTTGATTTGAAATCTTATGATAAAGGTGTGAAATTTCTACGAAGAATCGTTTGCCTTGGTGTCGAAGGAATTGGACGACGCTGATTTGTTCATCAAAGACGCGGGGCCCTGACTTGTCCTATCTTTATCTTTTAGAAGCCCCCCAATTTGAACTTATATAGGCTTTCCCTCCCCTAATTTTTGGAAAACTACAAAAGTGACCCCAAACCTTTTCAAATAATTTTACTTTTACTTTTTACCTTTCTTATCTTTTTCAATACTTTTTTGATAATCTAATCGAGACATTTCAAAGCTTAAGACGAAAGTTGAAATAGTTATATATAAAAGAAAAATTTTATAACACAAAATAAAATTTAGGACCATGAGCATAAATTGGCATAAAATACTAATATTATTATTGATATGGTGAGAAGGGAAAGTTCCAATTGTATTGGCGGAAAAAAATATTGTCCTTCCAAGTTTCTAACAATGTTAGAAGCTTAACTTGCATCGAAGGGGATTGAAAACAAACGAAGAAACAGAGGCGAACAAGAAGGAATTGGGAGATTGGAATTTTCTTTTTTTCTTTTTTTTTTTCCCAATCTAATCATGGAAAGAGTTGTCCTCCATGATTGGAATGTTGTGAACAGAAATAGAAATGTTGAATAGCAGACGGAGAGAAAAATCTGCTGACATTTCTCAAACTGACAGTTGTTGGTTCTTCGTCGGTTGCGGTTGCGGTCTCAATTTCGAGCTGGCTGATATCCACCCTCCAAAACACACATTCAGAAACCCCTTTCTCCTTTTTCTGGTACGCTCTTTCACTGTTAAATTTCACCACCCAAATGTGTAAAAAGGGTTATGGGATGAAGGATGATCACAATTGGCCTTCGAATCCCCAAAAACCTTTTTCTCTCTTCGTTTTAAAGCCATGGAAAGAGAGAGAAATAGCATTTGTTTTTGTGTTCACCGTGTTTTACTACGTGTCTCCCTCATTTCTATGCTCGCCCATGTGTCTCTCAAGCGAAATGCTGTGTGCTTAGACAGCTGGTTTGTCTTCACTCCGTCTCTCTTTCCTTTTGTTTAGATTCGCTTTGTTTCTTCTTTGTGCATCCGTTCAATCAGTTTTGTGAAAAGATTTCGTTGAATTGGTTCCTGTAAAGCTTCACTTGAGCCAAAGCATGTTCCCGTTTGTGCAATACTATAGCGTTTTTTTGGGTATTCGATCAATTTATTAAGAGTACTATTTCCATTTTACCATGTCGGTTTAGTCCCAAAAGGTCTTGTGATTGAGACCCATTTGGCAACTGGGTTCTTGTAACAGAGTTTTTCTCTTCTTTATCGTTCTTACATATCCCCATTTGAGTATTCGAGTATTTCGTTTCCATACGGCGTAGTATTCTTAATCTTTTGGTGCTCCTGGGTGTAGTGTAGACTGTGAGAGAGCGCGGAAATGAAAGTTCATCCGGAGGAACAAAATGTGTTTGAGGTATGTTTGGTGGTTCCGAAAAGTAAAGCGAAGAAAGAAGATGCCACTTGTGACTGTGTGGAGGTGCTTGAAAATGCGTTTCTGAAGGTGGGTTTTATCGTTGAGAGAATTGATGGCGTCACTGACGAGTTCATGAAGGTTTGTCTCTGCTACTTGGTTTATAATTCTTTTCATGTGAATTTGAACAATGGGCATTACTTGTTAGACAGTAGCGTGATTAATAAGCATGGTTTATCCTTCAATTTCTCTGGCAATTGGGATGGGCACGTGTTCGCTTAACATCTACGCGCACTAGAGGTGTTGTTCTTATGTTTAAAACGTATTAGTAGAAGGATCCGTATGAAGTAATAACCTAGCAAGTTTGCACTATGTGCAGCTAGGCTTAGCCAACAATGTAGGAGACTTGCATTTAACTCACTTGCCTTCCGCTTGCTAGAGCAAAGTTGTATATCGTTTTGGAACCGTTTAATACGTAAACACATTTTTATTGATTCTTAAGCTTTTGTTCATGCGTTAGTTTATGTGAAGCTTTCGATTTGTCTTACTTATCTGCTATCTCCATTTACTGCCTGCTTCTAAAATCCAGTTGGCAGCTCCTCTGAAGTTATTAGGAAAGGCTGCTGCACGCCTAGAAATGAAGAAGAGGACTCATATTGGTAAGCTCAACTATCTTTAGCAAAACCCTTGTTCGATCCTTGTCGTCCTTTCTCCTTTGGCCTTCTCCAATACCTGTTTTGAATAGGTTGTGATTTTATTTGTCTGCATTGATCGTGGTTCTATCTGGATACAAGGCATGGATTTGCTTTTTGGATTGGACGAGGTTGATGCTTTTGTGAGACAGCCTGATGGTTCACTCTTCAGTTGGTGTGAGCGGTTTCGTTGCTATCATCACTTGATATATGGGATTGTAAGTGACTTCTCACATGTGGCACAGAGCCACAAAGTTTTTTCCCCGCCCACGTGTTCTATTAACTACACTATTCATTTCAATGTTTTAATCAGGGCAATCTATTTGCCCAAGTTTTAGTTTTTCATCTGTCTTCCTTTTGCTTTCATTTGCAAATTATGGAGCCAAGTTCCAAAATTTTATCTTAATGTACGTCACTAAAATGAAATTGTGAAAACAACACAACAAATTGTTTTGAATTTAAACCCATGATTAGGTATTTCATTTTACAGGTAAATGAGAACCAGTCAGCTGTTACTCTTAAATGTGATGAAGAAGAATTTCAGTGGAAGGTTGGGGAAAGTTTAGTCCGTATATTGGAATCCAAGAAAATTGTTAAACAAATATTTCCTCTGCATGGTATAATTTCCTTGACTTCCCTAAAATTTTGCAGCTCTATGTCGTATATTCTGTGGAAATAAGATGGCTATTTTATAGATGAAATAAGGAGGAAGAAGCTTCTTGGAAATTGGGCACTTAACTGGTGGGACATTACTGGACAGCCTATTGACGAGATTTATTCATATTTTGGTGCAAAGGTACTTCAACTACAATTTTCTTTTGTAGCTGCGAATCTTTTTGATGCACATTTTGACTGACATGCAAGAGAATTAACTATTTGAAGATTGCGCTCTACTTTGCTTTCCTTGGAATGTATACACGATGGATGCTATTTCCAGCTGCACTTGGGCTTATACTGCACCTAGTTGAATTTGGGTAAGCCACTCTATCAAATAGATGCTGGGCCATCAGTTCTTTTTAACCTGTCCAAGCATACCAAATTTACATAAGAATCAACACCATGTTGCTCATCTTGTCTGCAGGTCCATGCGATTACTGGCCCTCCCCATTTTCTTTATAAGCATTATTTTATGGGCTATCATGTTTTCTCAGTTCTGGAGACGGAAAAACTCTGCTCTTATAGCCAGGTACCTTGGTCTTAAAGCATAAATATGTTAGCAGAGCTTGAATCTGCATACGCTATTATGGTTACTTCTTTTTTGTCTATCATTTGGCATGTCACTCATTCATTTCTCTCAACACTTGCTGTAAAGATGGCAGATCAATTATACATTTGGAGGTGATCCAGCTTATAGACTTTCAGGCGTGGATAGCTCCCTACAGATACCTGTAGAGCTCATTGAAGACCAGGAAATGGATAAGAGAAAAGAAAAGGAAGCGTTTCAAAGAATTGAGTGGTTTGGTCGCCTTAGGCGATTCAGAAATGATGCAATTGTCATCTTGAGCATTATATGCCTCCAGTTGCCATTTGAGTTGGCATATGCTCATTGTTATGAGGTCATTCAGTCGGATGTTATCAAGTAAGAACACTAAGACATCTTTAAATATTGCATGCAGTTAAACTCATGATATACTTATCAAAACATTTTGGATCATTCTATGTTGAGCATCTTTTTCTTGCTCTCTAGGCACAGGCATTTGATCAATTTGAAAAGAATCCTTTAACAGTCCATCTTTTTCTTTACTAATGATGCATGCCAAGTAAAATTTCTACAATCTTTACATTCAAAACATTCCTGATTATACCTTTGACTAAAAGGAAATTGCAGTTGGTTTTGCATCAGTGTGCTCAGCATTAAAGACTGTAAAATCTCAGTTGGTTACCTTATCAATAATCATTTATCAGTTCTAACTTTACATTAATCTTAAAACGATTTATATACGCGTGGATTAAGAAAAAGCATCTCAACTACGGCGTAATATTTTTCTTCACATTTCTTGTCTATTTTTGGCAGCAATATTTAGTACTTTATGTACCATCTCTTGGTAACTGTATAATTATTTGGGGACGTACTGTTCAAAAATTTTATATATGATTTTGGTTACAGGTTTGGGTTGACTGTCTTGTACCTTTTTGCAATTCAATATTTTACACGGTTAGGAGCTAAGATGTCCATGAAGCTCATTAACTGTGAAAACTATGAAAGCAATGAAAAAAGAGCTGATAGTTTGGTCTACAAGGTAAATGGGTCTGTTTATTGTTCTCATCATCTCTTGGCTTTATTTCATTTAAATGGGTTTTCCTGCAGATTTTTGGACTTTACTTTATGCAATCCTATATTGGAATCTTTTACCATGCCCTTTTGCACCGTAACTTTGCCACACTTCGTCAAGTTTTAATACAGCGCCTCCTTATATCTGAGGTGAAAGAATGATCAAACTTTTTAACTCTTCACCAAGTATTAAACTTTATTCTTCATTATTTCTGACCGTAGCATGCTTTGAATTTGAAATTGTTCAGGTGTTGGAAAACTTGTTGGAAAATTCTTTACCCTATATCAAGTACAGCTATAGAAAATACAAAGTTCGGTAAGCACTCCCCTTTTGTCCAATAATTTCTGGACTTGTTACATTGTGGGCAACCTCAGGCTAACTTTTTTATATAACTGGGCTCGGCCTATTGATCCTTCTGGTGTAAAGGAGAAATAAAAGACGTGAAAAAGGATCATCTCAAGGGAAGATCCAGTTCACTTCTCGGGCAGAGAAAGAATACCTGAAGCCTTCTTATTCTGCAAGCATTGGTGTTGAGCTAGAAGATGGGCTCTTTGATGGTAATAAGCTAAATGCAACTCTATGAAACAAGCAGTATTGTTATGTTTTCTAATTATACATATTATATTCAGTTTCTTTAAAGTTTGTAACTTCTGAGGCTTTATTCTGTTTCTTTGGCTGACCGAGTCAAGTTAGGGTTTTTTCTTTGAACCCTTTATTGGCTTGAAATTCCTTAAGACTCGAGCACTTTTTTATTTTTTATTATTAAAAAAAAACAGATTGTATTGATGTATGAAATTTACCAAAGAAGGGGAATAAGCCCTAACCAAAGGAGTTGCAAAAGATTTCTCCAATTGGTAAGGGAGGAAAGAGAATAAGAGAGAAAGTTGTGCATATGCACCAAGTCATAGCAAGAAACGTAATGTGAAATTCCAGTACTTGTTCCTGCTTTTGGGACTTCGTTGCATTTTCCTTGTTGCACTTGAGATTCTGTTTAGTTATGATTGGAAAATTATTGTTGAAAATGAACAAGAAAGCTTGTATTGGAGTATAGAAAGATCAAAGAAAGAGATGTCTGGTTTAGATTTTCTCCGAAGCTCTTAATATGTGTGTGCATGTGCAAGCATTTGTTTATAAATTTGTGTTCATTGTTCAAGGTCTTCTGTTACTGTTTCCTCCTTTTTAAGTCTAATGACAACTCCAATACTGAATGCAGATTGTTTGGAGCTAGCTTTGCAGTTTGGGATGATAATGATGTTTGCCTGTGCATTCCCTCTTGCCTTTGCATTTGCTGCATTGGTAAATTCTCTTTCAATTTCATTGTATTTGGGCTGCTTTACCAATACAGTTCATTTCCTATTTACTTAGGATAATCTTCCGACTTCTATACTCAGAACAACATCACAGAAATAAGAACAGATGCTTTGAAACTTTTAGCCATGTACAAAAGACCCTTTCCCCGTGCAGCAACAACAATTGGTGCTTGGCTCAACATTTTTCAGGTACTGTTCTTTTGGATTTAACAACTACAATATTTACATCTTTAAAAATCGAGTTTGTCAAAGAACCACATATTCGCCTAACTTTGCTCTTGTAGAAGTGTAGAGTCCTTGAAGTAGTTTTGGGATCAACTTTATTTAAGCTTAAGAACACACTAAAGATCTCACAGAAAACTCAATAACTCTGAAGTATGGAAATATGCTATAATATCATAAGAAAAGTAGCAAGGTAACTCGCAAAGGCTAGACTCTTCCAAATTCCCGAAGAGAAATCTCACAAAATTCTTCACTCTCCTCCTAATCTCACTCTCCTATTTATAAATAAAAGATAAGTTATAACCAACTTACTAGTTATTTACTAATTTGCCCATTCTAATAACCATACTATATTATCCTAATAACCCAACTTTATCTCTATTTAGGTCTCTTACAGACTGATATGATTCATGCATTGAATTTGTTCTTAAGTCTTAACTGTGTTAAGAAAACCTAATATATTGGAAGGCCGTCATAACATCTCTAAAGAGGACCAACTCTTTAAGTAGTATTAAAAGTCTCTGTATCCATCCGTTGCTTTCCTGTACATGGAATTTTATTTTTCTTTCTTTCTTTCTGAATAATTTTTTTTATATATAAAAATTAAGTTAAATTAAAAATCTCTCTATGGTGGAAGTTTTATATTTAATATTATGCCTATGTCTAACAAAGTGGCAAACCACTTAAAATTGTAGTTTTTGATAGTGATGTCCATATGCACCAACTGCGCACTTCTAGTATGGTTATATGACCAGGAAGGGAAATGGAAGATTGAACCTGGGCTTGCAGCCATCCTAGTAATGGAACATGTTCTCCTACTGCTCAAGTTCTGCTTCTCTCGTTTAGTACCTGAGGTAAAATTAACTTGCCTTTTCTATGAAAAAGTGAAAAACCAAACATTTTGCAATGCCATAATTTAGGACTTTCTAATCTTATACCATACATTCCCTAAAACAAAAAGGCGCTAATAATGGAACTTTTTTTTATTGGCAGGAACCTGCATGGGTAAAAGCCAACCGTGTGAAGAAAGCCACGCAGGCACAGGACATTTGTTCAAAACAATTGTTAAGAACCATATCAGGTGGAGAAAAAGCTCTAAACTATGTAAAGAAAATTGAGTAGAAAGAGGAAGGTATTGATAAAGCACATTATCTTTCCCACTTCCGTTCTTTGGTATAGAGCATATAGAATTATAGATGAATATCATAGAAGTCTGAATTTACACGAGGTGTTTTCTTTCTTTTCTTTCTTTCTTTTTTTTTTTTTTGGGGGGGGGGGGGGGGGGGGGGGGGGTGTTATAGATGTATTTTCTCCACCATCTTGTGTTTTTCTTTTTTTCTTTGTTGTTATTATCATTATTTTTTGGTGTTTTTCTTCATTCACACGTACTGGTGGATAGTTTTTGTGGGTTTGATTTTCTAAACCCATTTGACCATTCCTCTTTCAATGAATGAAGGGAGGAAAAGAATAGAGAGATAGATCATTCATTGCACACAGGGAATCTTAGTACTGTTTTGCTTCCGTGATCGTTCATTTATCAAAGAGAATCTCACTTTATTCCTCGAGAAAAAGCTGAAGGTGCATTTTATTTCAGACGCCTCAAGAAAAAGTTGAAGGTGCATTTTATTTCAGACGAAGAAGGAACAAGAAAGTAGACTATGTACATTGTTTTTGATCTTCAGCTTTCATGACACAATACAAATGAGTTTCATTCTGATCCTTTTTCTTCATGCAAGCCATAAGCCCCCAACCAATGACTCAAAAGACGTGCGCCCATCATCATTGAGACTACTTTGCTTTCAAAGGTCTTCCTTACACAAAAACAAACCTCATGTTGAAGAGAGAAATTGAGTCATTCTAATTCAGTCAAATTCATCAAGTTTCATGGAAATTTCATCTGGTTCAATTAGCGACGCCGGCTTCCAAAGCGATCGCTTACTGTGCGAGCATAAGCCACCACAGCTTTAGCCCATTTCTTGATTCCAGTCTTCAACTTCTCTGAATTCATCTCTTTCAAAGACTTTCCGCGTTCCATTGGTAGCTCTGGGTATGAAAAACAGAGATCAAAAGATCTCCTGCGCTTTCTGGCAGCTTCGTGCCTTGTGAGGCGCTTGGCCTCCTCGGCCTTTGTTAGAGAGAGAGACTTCTTCACAGACATTGTCTTTTTTTTTTTCTTGGCTTCTCGTCTAGCAGGCAAGGATTTGGCACAACCGGAGAGAGACAGTCCGGTATTGGGTCATATTTATATGGCAGAGATGGCAACTAGGACAAGTAACAGATGTTGCACAAATACGTGTTGTATAAGCTCTTCCTTTGACTTTGAACATTCAAAATATACTGTTTTTTTTGTAAAGAAGCCTTGGGTTTGCTAAGCTCATTGGTTTGTTCTAATGATCTCATCTCAATTTCACCGTTGTCTGGCGAAATGATGTGAGAAGTTTACTCTTATCTTTACCAAAATGATTGTTACCTTATCTTTCTAGCTGCAACCAGGTGAACTTGGAAGCTTGGAATTCAACTTTGACCATTTCTATAGGAAAGATGATTAATTTAAAGTAATCAAGGTTTGAGATTAGATGTGCAGATTTAAATAAGCGAAGTCGTTGTTTATTACAGAGCTATTGGTGTACCTCTGGGGCCAATGCAAAACATCCGTTTTCAAGGGAATAGAAGGGAAGGCAGTTGTTAGTCATAGAATTAGCTGGCTCTTAAGGTTTAAAAAACCACAGCTTACTTTCTCAAATTATAATGAGTTTTAGATTAAGTTATTCTTTTCTATTCTTTTTTCAAACACCAGATAATTCCAATAATCATCTTTACAAAAATAAATAAATGAATGAATGTATGATGCTCGAACTCGTGTACTCAAGTAAAAAATCATCAATTGTTGTAACTGTTTTATCCCCGTCCTCTCAAAATTAGCCATATTGAGAAGAGAATCTAGTGACCTCCAATTTGTAAATTAAAGCATAGGTAGACTATAGGATTGAACCTCAGGAGAAAAATGCAAAATTTGATTTTGAATTGTTAACTTGGATGGATAGTCTCTGGTTTGCACAATTTCAGTTTTGAGCATTTCTCTTTGACTATTGAAAAAGTCCTGATTCCATCTCTTCTTAATTTTCGTAAGTGGGTAGCATACCCTGCCGCGTTTGATGGTAATAAAAGTAAAACTTGCATTTTTATTTTTCAAAAAATTTAATTCATCAGCAAACGGCAAAGATTGTATTATTTTCGTTCAGAATACGTTACTGAAATATAAATCTATTTTTTAGATTTTGATGATCTTCACTAGAAACAAAAGGAAACTTCAAGGAATCGTATTAACGGACTTTTTTGTTTTAGATAATTATATATTATTTTGGTTGGTGGATCATCAACTGAAACTATATTCTCAACTTTCACTCTCACTATCTCATCTTTCTTGCGAGAGAAAACAAAAAGTGAGGAATGGAAAACATAAACTCAAAGCAAGAGCAATAACAAGATGAAATTCTAACCGGCAAAATGTAGAGTGGAAGAGCCTTCCAAAAATAGGCATTAGTATGGAAACTTTTTTTTTCTGGACCTGTTCTAACGATTACCATATTATGATAGATCTCAGGTAAGATTCATGAAGAATTTGAACAAAAATCACATGCACAAAGCTGTTAGAATGTGTTTTAAGTGCGCAACAGAATCAGAAAATTGGGAAGCTAAAGAACAAATTTAGAAGTTTACTGAGGATTAATTAGTGACAATATTGTTTACATGCATTACAATGGGAATGGAAGTTATTTGACTCTTGGACCAAGAAAAAACTAACTAAACGAGGTCAACAATAGTACCAAACACCAGATGATTCCAATCACCATCTTTACAACTCTGCTGCTACTTTTACATATATACAGAGCTAACAGAAACCATGCTTCCTACTCCTGTCCTACCACTTCCTCTCTACAAATATCAAAATGTCAAAGAACTTGTACGGTTGATTCTATCAATCTACCTTAATGTTGAATGATGCTGTATGGATACCACAATTCTAATTCAACAGACACTAGGTTGTGCAAATTGTATAATTCAAGCAAGTTGTCAAAGAACAAACCAAATTCATGGGTTGATTCATGTTAAGGCATGGTGTGAAGGTCTGGCTAGACCGCTCACTGCTTCGTTTATCCGACTGAACACTACTTTAAGGGGGATGCAGGTGATGACATGATCACTAGACTTCTGTACCATTCGTTTTGGCTGATTTTGGTGCCGATTCCCGGTCAATGATGATAGTTTGCGGATCTTTTTACATAAATGGCCAGATTTCTTCATTCTCGGCGATTTGGAGGGTGAGAAACAAGGTTGGGATGGCGACTGTTTGGACTGTTTGGCTTGAGTTCTTGCATTTGCACTGTGCTTGCCTGTCACATAACAGTGTTCATCGCCTTCCCGTTCAGAATCTGCTCTGCTCAATAGTGAATCACAGTGCCCATCTTCCACAATTTCAACTGTGAGAGGATGACCAACTATGGCTTTACCATTCAATTTGCTCATCAGAGAAACCAATGGAACATGCTGAGGCCTATAGCTGGCTTTCACCTCAAGCTCAACATCATATAATAGTGAATTTGCTCCATGATTTCTAACATAAAATTCTGACATCTGATATCTATGAACGGCAAAGCGAGACTGGCGATAAGGAAGCAATTTTTGAGGTACTAGAGGGTCATCAAGCAATTGTTTCATCTCAGTTTTTAGGTCACTTGCATTTGGTTTCCTATAAGATACTTGTTTACTCCATTCGCAGAGTCCATCCACCTGACTTTCAGCAAATTTTTTGGACTTGGCTAGTAGATTACAATCATTTGCAGAAGGGGATCTACCAATGTTGTTGTAGTCTACTTTACCTGCCAAGCATGCATCAGATGCATCATCCACATCCAAGGAATTTTTTGAATCTTGTTTTCTGTAGTTACTTAAATGCCTCGACTTCCTCTTTCCCTTTAACTGCCACCTTGAAGTACCTCTCTCAATCTTTTGCTTAGTATTATCATTACGAGTGGCAGCTGAAGTTGAAGAACCAGGTTCCTTTGTTGCCTCATTCTCCAAAGATGCAGCTGGAGTACTTCGACTGGACTGCTTTCCTAAAGCACCAACTGTAGACCTACCAGATGAAGAATAGGGATTTGTAGGAGAAAAGCCTGACAGTTGGGAAACAAAAATCAGTACAATATCATCCAAATGCAACCTAAAAACTTTCCAATCTATGCCACATCAGAACAGCTTGACAGAAAGCAATTCAAAAAGAAACAAGCATTGTCTGAACCTATCAACTATCATCAGGACCACTAATAACGTCATCAAATGAACCAAAAAGTTGATTCTAAAATGATACATGAAAGGGAAAGAAGGTATTATCAACGATGCCACAGGCACATATAAATAACAGACAGCATGAACCAGGAGGCAAAAAGAATCCGTAAAAATCAAGGTGGAGCAGAGATGTATATAAGCCAAAAACATAATTTTATCAGTTAAAGAACATAAAATTGGAACCTAAACATACTTAAGAGAACGTATATAGTAAAATTTCATAATTGTTCACTTCAATCATACCAGCAGGGTGCTTCTCCTCTTTAGCCAATGTCACATCAAATAGCTTGTCCGAAGTGTTATTCTCAGGGATCTCAGATATACTGGAGACTTCATTTTCCTTTGCCTTAGAGTTAATCCGAGACACTTCAGATGCACTTAAAAAGGCTTCATTATCACAAGAAACTGCAGTGCCATTGCCGTCTGAACTATTGATAATTGCTAAAGAATTAGTTCTCTTCGATTCTGTATCTAATTCGGAGATTTTACCATCAGACGATCCCCATAGGTTAGAACTACATGTATTAGGAAGCTGATCACAAAACACTGGTACAGATACCATTGCTGTGCTCTCCAAGACCTTCGTCAATGGCCGACGGCGATTTTTCCTTTTCAAAAATTCCTGCACAGTTGCCACTGGTGAACGCTTTCTTCTCAAGGATGATGAATACATATGAATAATCTTTGGAGGATTTCCATTTCCATTAGTTACACAGTTCCCAGTATTTGCATCACACTGGGAAGCATCCTCTTGCTGAACTTTTTCAAGTTGCACTCCAGCATGGGACTTCCCGTTTGCCAATGAACCCATACCCAAATCTTCAAGTCCTCTCATACGCTTAACACCCTCGGTTCCATCATCCTCTGAATCATTTGGTGTTCTCCTCCTATGTTCAGACAGAACCTTTGAGGAACTGGCATGATTAGTTTCTTCCGAAGGAATATCCGAATGAGAGATTTCAGGGGCTGAATCAGAGCTCACTTCAGAATTACTCTTTTTAGGACAAGTATCCTCCGAATTACTCTTTTTTGGACAGTTACCTATAGAATTACTCTTTTTTGGACAAGCATGTTCAGAATTACTCACATCATCGGACATGATGGTTTCTTCTTCCTCTTCCTCTTCGACTTCCTCTTCTTCTTCTTCTTCTTCTTCCTCCTCTTCCTCTTCTTTTTCTTCTTCTTCCTCTTCTTCCCCTTCTTCACAAGAATCAGACAGAGGAGAAGACTCACTGGCTAAGATGCCATGGTCGCCATCTGAAACATTATTCTGAGTCCTATAGCTAAAGTCCAACTGATCCTTGCCTAAAAGGGCACTCTCAAGCTCAAGAGCATGTAGAATAGCATCTTCCCTCCGGGCATATTTCACGGCCTTTTTACAAGAGTTTGCTGCAGAAGCCTTTGCCTTCTCAATACATTCGTCATATTCTCCACATCGGAATGCCTTCACCCTCTTAGATTTCTCAAGATTGTACCAGTCACTAAACCAAGAAGAGTAAGAATATTGTCACAATAGAGAGAAAAACCTCATACAGAAACAAAATAAGGCACTAAACATTCAAAACATAGAGAACAGGGGAAAATCAGGATACATAGAAAGAGGTAGATGCAACTGCAAGGGAAAAACTCATGCTTTCCAGAGATCAAATCTCTAGCTAAAAGCTATAAGCCACCAAAAAGAATTTATGCAATCATTGTTAAACAAAAAGCAAGCAGCCACAAATGTCAACGTTTAGCTTCAAAGAACAGCCAAGTGAGAACCAAACAGACATCAAACATCATATGCAACCTTGCAGAACGAGAAGGGTTAACCAGTAAACACAAAGGAATTGGAAATGACGGGATAGAGCCAGAAACAAGAAGATAATACAATCCACACAAACCAAATCAATGAAGAACAGAACTTAAAATGAACCAATAACAAGAAGCAATTACATGCTAGCGTCTTCGCGACCTAGAAGTTTCACCGGCGTACCGGATCTCGGAGAAACCAAACAACTCTCCGACAATTCATCGAGGCCCAAAATCTTGCCCGGCCACCACGACCCATTTCGGCGGCGGACCCAAACTAACCCTCCAACCGATGAATCTATACCCTTGGCCTCGCTAGAACTTCCCATCTCCAAAACCCCCAGAACCCAAAGACCAGGGGAAAGAATTCCTCGAATGAACAACCCCTTAGCTGTTCATCTTGAAGCGCAATCAGTAGTGATTAAAACCGTAAAAAACCTTGCTTTCACCGACAAATGCATACACCCCTAACAAAGAGGAACCCCTGGGAATAACTAGATTAAAGAGAAATGCATACTTGCATGCGTCAGAGAGGAACACCCAAATTTAAGCTTCAAAGGGAAAGGAAAAGCAGTTGGAAGCGGCACTGGAAGAACAGGATAAAAGGGTTTAAGGGAAAAACAGAGATCTACAACGAGCTCCAAGATTTAAGAGTCTTTCTCAGCATTACTGCAAAATATTTTTCAGTGTTCTTGATATGATTTTTCTGTTGACATCCATTTATGTTTATGAGGTTTTCTTTGAAGAAGCTTATGTATGTGGTGTAAAGGGTGTCCAAGCCAGGTGTGAGAGAGATGTGAGTTCGGATCAAAAACCAACCTTTTGGTGGGGGGAAGAGAGAGGGTTTCTGTGAAGAGTGATAAAGGGTGGGTAGTAAATAAAATTTTATTCAAAAATGAAAACTCTTCGGAGAGAGAGAGAGAGAGAGAGAGAGAGAGAGAGAGAGAGAGAGACAGAGACGAGAAAAGGGTTAAATAAATACAAGGGCAAGAAGGGTTTTTATAGTTTATTTTCTGTGTTTTATTTCTCCTTTTTCTTCCATCCTTCTCCCCCTCAAACTCGAAAAAATTCCCACAAATTTTCCTCCCAATCCATTATATTTGGTTTACTTTACCAACCCCCTTAGGGCAAGAGCTGAAGAACTTCCTTATGATTTTTTGTTTTGAGTAGTAATTTTGGGGTCTCCATTAGCTCAGTGACCGTGATTGCATCTTACGAAGCCAGGAAGAGGTGTAAGTGGAATCCAATTACAGCAGCCATGACTGGTACGTAATTTTCCTTATCCAACTACTTTCAGATTCACCTTAATGTTAAGGAAATTTGGAAGTGTTTTATGTATCCTTCCTTTATCAGAATATGGATTCTTTCTTCTCGTCTGTGCTTAAGCTCTGACTTCTGCCAGTATTTTTCACCTGATCATATAAATGTCCATTGGTTCTTGCTCTGTTTACTTTTCTGGCTACTGCTAGTATTGTGCTTTGCGATTATGCTAACGATTTCTACCAGCTACAGATTGTTTTTCAAATCGTGAAAGTTTTGTGATGTGGTCTTCGTGAAAGAATGCATTATTTTTTAAAAATACTTTTCTCACATTGTCGATAGACTTAATGAAATTGTTCTCAAAATGGGCTGGGCGAGAGTATGGGTATTTCGATGGGGATAGCAGAAGTCTGAAGTCCGATCATTAGCATATACTTTGTAGTACAGTGCCTTCATATTTTCCTTTGACGAAGTGCGTGTAATTTCTAGCACGTATTGAACTTTCCCTATGATACGATACCAACAAAACTTGAATATATAGGTCTTTATTAGCATAGTGCATTCGTACTTTGCTTTGACAAAATTATTCCTATTTCTTGGACAAAATAAAAATGAACTTGTTAATGTGATCAAATTAATGTGAGATTACAGGACTTGAATAATTTGGCTGTAATTGGATAACATACAATCCTATACTTCAATATCTAATGAATTGATGTGTGTGCCCGTGCTTATATAGTGGATTATATTTTGTCTGGACTTTTCATTATGTCCCCATAAATTTTAACTGTTAGTGTTCTTTTCGGCTTGTAGACTATGCACAAGAGCAGGAAATGGAAATTGAAGCATTGGAAGCTATACTTATGGACGAGTTCAAAGGTTTGTGACACATTTCTCTCTTTGAATTCAAAGTGCTTCGCTACCTTTTCTCTCTTCTAACTTGTTAGGTGCCCTTTTCTGTCTGTATTCCATGTCAGAAATTCACTCAAGTGAGAGTGGCCTAAACACTTCTGGTAGATGCTTTCAAATAACACTGTCTCCACAGGTATGCGTGTCTCTGTTTCCCACCTGTTCTACTTTTTCTGCATGGTAAGCAATAAGCATCCTACTTAGTACTAACGATAAGTGATATGCTGGATTCTGAAATGAACAGGATATGATAATTGTGCCGACTCTCTTTTCCTCTTTAAAGAAGGGAGGAAGATAGGGGGAGCACAATGGTTGAAAATTTTGGTATCTACTCGCTGTGAACAGCTTAGCTTTAGTATAGGTACAAATGGATTGAGTTCTGTTATTTTGGTTACTTAAGAATTTGGATTTAATTTAAGCTGTACTTCAAACTAGAACTTTTGAAACGAGCATTTTGAATTTCTTGAAGTAGTTCTTAGAACAATATTTCAAATATTATGGTAAATCTCTTTTAGTGGCCATTCGTGAGAATCAGTTAATATTTTCCTTATTAATTTCTACCCTAGTTATCAATTTGCTTTGTGATTTTGGAGACATTTTCATAGTGAAAGATTAGGACCTATTATAGTTAAGAGTTATTTGCTTACTTGTTGATTGTCACCAAAGAAAGTCAATCTACTGAACTTTATGATCTTAATGTTCATTACCTTTGTTGTTTCCAATAGGATGATGAGACAGACGAATCAACAAATATGCCAGGTTGTTCTTACTTAATTTTCCTTGCTAATAGATATACATAGAGTGGGTTAACTATTTTCTTACCGTCCTAATTATACTATCCGTAATTTATGTGGTAGTAAGCTCTTGCCCAAACTTTTGTGCAGTTCAGCTGGGTTTGATTTTCTCGCATACAGAGAAATATCCTGATGAACCTCCACTTTTGAATGTGAAAAGGTTGTATAATTATACTATGCTTGTAAATACTTGGGTGAATCCTTAGTATCCTTTACTTCAATAATTCGAAATAAACATAAAGATTTCATCTAAGTTCCCTAGTTAGGTTGTGGATTTTGATTCTCAGGCTCATTCTGGTGGCACATTTGGGGTTGTTTGGTAGACAATCCAGTTTTACTTTTATGTTTTCGGGTCCTATATGCAGTTGCAGATATGTTTTTTATTTTATTTTTTCCAAATTATGTTATCAAATACTGCAACTTTTGAAAACAATGCTTTTATATGTTTTATTGTATTCAAATCTTGAATTTGAAAATTTAAATTACATATTTATGTTTAAAATGTACTAAATTTTTTTAAAAAATATTGTTCAATTCATTGTGTTAAATTAAAATGTCATATAAGTTATAATGCATTATAAATTATTTGATACTGTAAAATATCATTCAAAATTCTTAACCGAAGACATGTTCATAAATTATAACTTAATTAATAGTAGTTTATATTCAACCTAATATTTAGTGGATAACTGCAATTAGTTCTTTTTAATTTTTATATGTATTATATCAAACACATCTGGAACAATTGTTTAAATTGGGATCAATTTCTAAATATGCTACCAAACATATATTTAAAAGGGATAGTTGCAAATATAGCAATTATATTCAAAATAATGAAGTATATAGCAACATTTTAATAAAATTGCAAATATAGCAAAATCTATCGAAATCTATCAATGATAGGAGTCTATCACTGATAGACCATGTAACAAATGTTGGTCTATCACTAATAAACCATAAGAGTCTATTAATGATAGAACTCTATCACCGATAGACTTTGTTATATTTGTAATTTTTTAAAATATTGTTACATACTTAATAATTATTCTAAAAATTGTTACCCATTATAATTATCCTATTTAAAAAGATAAACTGCAACTTTGTTTTATTGAACCCCTCTTTTTCAAATTTTTATTTCTGATTTGCCTACTAAACATACCCTAAGTTGTTTGGGTTAAAAATAATATTTATTCTTTAGCATACTAGTAAATTGATTTTTGGATTTATTGCTTTGTTGGTTAGTATTAGAGGAATCCCGGGAGAAGATCTGAAGATTTTGAAAGAAAAGCTTCAGCAAGAGGTATTTTCTTTAATTTAAATAGCGATCACACATCAGTAGCATTGTTGCTTATATTCTTTCAAAAAAAATTTTTCCAATGAGAACTCTATGTCTTACCAAAAAAGAAAAAGAAAAAAATATCAATTTATGCCCCTAGACTTTGAGGATTCCTTCTTAGTGATTATATCAAGTATATAATGTGTCCACAAAATTGGGTTGGGAAATAAGATGGTACGTGAAAGTTTCTGTCAGTGTAGCAGAAAACAGCGAGTTTCTTATAACCCTTTTGTTTTTACCAAAATAGTCGGATGATTAGTAAGCTAATTGTTGGCTATTGAATGATGAGAAACTTACAGTTATCTTCATAATGTGGTATATCTGACATTTACTTCTAGTATATTTGGACAGGCTTCTGAAAATCTTGGTATGGCTATGGTCTACACACTTGTAACATCATCTAAAGAGTGGCTATCTGAGCGATTTGGTCAAGAAAGTAGTCTTGAGATTGCCGAAGCAGAAGAGAGAGCAAAAGAAGATGTACGGGTTTCTATTTTTATCTTCTATTATTTGTTTTTTTTTTATAATAAAGATTCTATATTTACTTTCAGTACTTTTGTGATTGATAGTCAATAATACTTTTGGATTGGAAATGTGGTCTGTGTCTAGATTTACGTTTTTAATTTTTATTATGGTGTTTATTATATATATGTGATGACTGATGAGTACTACAAGTTCTATTTATTTATGTTTTTCTCTTCAAAAAAATTCTAAAACAAAACAACCTCCACACCCAATTATGGGAATGCATTGACCAAAAGAATTGGGCTCAATTGATAGATTAAAAAGATAGCATTAACAAATGCCCATGAAGAGGAATTAGATCTTGTTGTATCCTAGAGTTCCTCCACAGACCTCCTCACCCCACGGAAAATTCTACTTTTCTTCTGAAGTCAAATGCCCCACAGGAACTAAATCTAATTGTATCCCAAAGTCCCTCTCCAGTCTCACTCGATGGAAAATTCTGATGTTCTTCTGAGGCCAAATGTCCTATAGCATAGGAATAAAAAAAAAAGCCATCCTTCAAAATTTGTTTATTTATGTTACATTCTTGGCTCGATGGCATATGTTAGTCTATCTTTTAAAATACTTGACCATTGAACATTGCTTGAAATTGAATGAACTCATTTACATTTTACTTCTTCGATCTCACAGGTAATTGTACCTCATGGAGAACCTGTCACCCTTGACACATTTTTAGCATGGAGGGAAAGATTTGAAGCAGAGATTGCACTGGAACGAGCCAAGTAATTTATTTATTTATCTCTTGCTTCCCCCCCCCCCCCCCCCCCCCCCCCCAGCCCGAAAATATGCCGCAGTTGTCCTTGTGAAGTTTAGGGTAGTCTCAGGTGTAGTTTTGCTTGTAGTGTCCAGAAATTATGCTCTGGGTTGAACTTATACAATACCTTTCTTGGATGAGTCTCAATGTTAATGTAGTGAAGGAGTGGATCTCGATGATATGGCAACAAAGTGGATTGCTCTGTCTAATTTTCTAATGGAGGGAGCTTCACTTCTATGGACTGGATGTCAGATTATTGTTACTGGAAACCCGTGGAGGTTTTATAAGCAGATCTCATTTTATATTTTTAGGCAATCCATAGGGTGTTAACTTTAGATGTGGCAATATAACTCGCAGTTTATATATGGCAAGGACCTTACTATAAGTCTGTCTATGGAAGACTAATGCTTCTTTGTAGGATTTGAGAAGAAACTCAAATGGCTATGAGGCCTCCAGGATTCTTTATTGGAGGAGTGAGAGTGTTTTCATTCGTTGAGCATGTTGTTATTTGCCAGATACCTGTGGGAACTCTGAGCAAAACAATATGCAGCAGAAAGTACATATGAAGGTCTTTCGTAGCTGCTTTATATCCGTTTTTGGTGGAGTATCAAACAGAGGACTTGGACCACCTTTCTATTCTCTTGATTTTTGCTGGATCCCCTTGTGAAGATTGTGAGTGGCTCCTTTGGCACTCCTAAAATGCCTCAAGAAACTTTTGGTTCTTAGCTCAACACTAACATACGGAGGCCCAATTTTGTGGATCGTTCCTGCCCTAAAAATAAAATGCTAAGGTTTATTGTAACTAAGCTTTACAAATGGAGAAAAGGAGAATGAGACAGTCCTATTTACAAAAAACAAAAAATTGCCCAAAGGGTTCTGGTTGTTGAGAATAAGAGAGAGAAAATCACAAAAACTAATCTTCAAACCTGCATAACTACTGAACTTCTGGTTCACACTACACGTAAAACCATCTAAATGATATAGAATAAATGATTAGCAATAGAGCTTTGATATGTTCTTCTTATTACTAGTCCTGATCCCAACCAAGCTACAAAAAGTTGTGCACTAGTCCAGGCAAATCCATTATTAATCCAATCTGGAAAAGTTAGCCAATGACTAAGATATACCATAGGATAATTCGATAGGTCTAAAGTTGGGATGTTCTTTGAAATTCTTTGGGGATATTGAAATGGTGCAGCTGATAGCTTTATGTCTCTCTCTGTGTGGCTAATAACAAGGGCTTTAAATATTCTTCTCTTCTTTTGGTTTTGTCTAATTATAGAGCTCTTCTTTTGTAATTTGCCTAGTCTCGAGATTTAATGGTCCCTAGTTTTTTTTTTCTTTTGTTTTGTACATGACGATCAGCATATTTATATTGTATCTTTCTAGTTTCAAAGAAGTCAGATATTTGATAGGGGACCTGAATGTATTGAATTATAAAAAATTTGAACTTTAGTCTCTTTCCATTTCATCAATGAAAAGCCTTGTTTCAACCAAGTGTTTAAGGTACTACTTAGACCCTCTCAATCTTGTGATCACTCTCAAGCCCTAATCGCCTCACCAACATATTGTTTACATTTCTTCCCTTCCCACTGGATTTATAAATTATAACCAATCTTCCCCAACAAACTACTTAACTATTTAGCAATATACCTTAATATCTCTCTGAAACCATTCCTATCAATATTTTTCTTTGTTGATAATAAATTTGAACTTCTTTCAGGATAATGCCCGAATCAGCTCTTACTGCACCTAAGGAGAAGAAACTTACTGGCAGGCAGTGGTTTGAGAGCGGAAGAGCTTCTGGGGTAATTTTTCTTTTTAAGCACCGGTGTCCTTGCTAGAAGAGAAATACTTATCAACTGGCTATTTCATCCTATGACACAGTTGGTATAATGTCGAATCTCCAGTTAGTTGGAGTTTCTGCTTCATTCAAGTTAACATCTTGCCCATTTGTTTAACAGAAAGGTGCAGCTCCAGTTACTGAAGGATCTGACGAAGATGACGAGGAAGATATTGACTTCGACGAGGATGATTTTGAAGGTGCTCCGCTCCCCTTCCCCTTCTTTCTCACAAATCTAATCAACAGTTAATAATAAATAATACTAAATCATTCAGTTGTTAGCATTAACCCATTTCAAACCTTTGCATTGCTTGAATTGCAGATGATGATGAGGAAGACATGCTTGAGCACTATCTAGCGGAGAAATCAGATTCATCCTCTCACTCATCCAGAAGGCCTTAGTTATTTATCAGTTTATTTGCTTCATTACAAGAATGGATATCAAATTTTGGCTTGTAATCTTACTTGGAACCAGGATGACAATTTTTCCATTTATACAACTTTTTGTTCTATTCAGTTACGATGAAATGAGATGACTGATGATCTTGGAAAAGTTGGAAGTTCATATTTTCTTGTTTTGATTAGAAAGAAAGCTAGTGGAGGCAAGCCAATTAATGAGTGAGATATTTTGTTTCCATATTTTCTCTCTTTTACATTTACTGTTTATGAAAGGTTCTTATTGAAAAACATAACAATGCCAAATTTATGACTACTTTGCAAATCCTTTCTGATGAAGAAATGTCATTTCTTCACATAGAGGCGCAGTCCCCTTGTCCTACTGAAAATAAAACAGCGAACCAATGATGACTACATTTTCAAAACAAGACAAATGAGAAGTGATTTAAAATAACAAGGGTTATTATGTTCAATACTGAGGCTTTACATAAAGTATATCTTCACCTTTTTCCCCCACTCCATATATGATCACAAAAGAAGTACTTGCAATGAAAATATAAGAAGCTTATTCTTTTTCTTCTTAGTATTCTTTTTTTTTTTTTAAAAAAAAAAAAAGTAGCTTTATAAGATTATTTTATGGTCTTTTTTAATGATTATTCTAGAAAACCAATCCAATGCCTCAAAAAATCATGGTTAAGATGATTGTAAATATAATATTTGAAAATTAATGAGCTAAAAAGTTTTATACAAGAAATTAACTTCTTTTCTTAAAACTAAACAAATTTGTTTTTAAATCAAAATAATTTAAAAGTCTACACAACTTTGAGAAGTACTTGGTAGATGTCTTCCTATCAACCATCATTCAAAATTTTCTTCATTTTTTTCATTCCTCACATTTAACCTTGAAAAGCAAGCATAATAGTATTTAGTCGAATATACTTATTGATAAGTAACTATAATTATTTTTCCATTCATTCAATATCACATCTATTAAAAACAAAAGGAAAATAGTTAGTCTTCAAATTGTTTAGTTTATGTATATCTGGTCAATGAACTTTCAAATACTTTAAGTATTAGGTAATTTTACCTCTAATAGTTATGTGATAAAGAAATCAAATAAATTGATATACTCAATGCCATAAAAATTGAAACTAAATAGAGAGAAACATAAAAACTTGAGGACTAAACTTTGTAATGTAATTTTAATCGAAGGTTTTAAAGACGTAGATTGGACCCATATTTGATAAGAAAAACACACGTGAACCTATCCTTATATAAGAATGGAATTGGGAGGCAAATTGGTATGCTTGTTGAATCAGCAAGAAATTCAGAGCTCCGCTTTACCGCCTCTCCAAGACAACTCTTCTTCTTCAACCTCTTCGCCCATTCTTCTACCTTATCGGGAGCTCTGTAATCATGATTAAAGGTTCGAACACTACCTTCTCTCTTTCACTTCTTTTTCTTCCTTCTCTTTTACTTTCTTTCGTTCATTCTTCTTAATCACCCCAGATTTGCCGATCTTCTCGCGGACTATGATCTGGGACAATTCCCATTTTCCATCTTCCCCTCTTAGCATTAAGCTCCATGTCAATTGTTTATTGCTCTTTTCTTTTTTTTTTTTCTTTTCTGGGGCGATTGCCATTGCCTCATTTTTCTATCGCCATTGCTTCTCATTTGAGATCACCCCTTTGTTACATCGTAATTATCAATGGGCAGGATTTTAGTTATTGATGTACGCTCTTCTTATTTAATCTGGGTTTGTGGATGGATGTAGCTTGTGGTTATGGTTAAAGGAAAAGATGCGATTTTGCTACTGCCCATCTCTGCTAAGTTTAATTTATTGTGTTATCATGTCGTGGAAAGCAGTTACAATTTTAAATTTATTGAAGTGGCAAATATTGAATAGTAACTTAAGTTTGGCTGGAAGAACCGATTAGAAGTTGTAGAATTCATTAACTTAATCTTGTTCTTACTCTTGTGCGGGAATTCTTTTCTTTTCTGACTAATGGATTTTGATATCTTATAGTGAGTGTAAAGTGGCAAAAAGAGCTGTTCCGTGATGTTGAAATTGATACCAGTCTGCCCCCATATGTTTTCAAAGGCCAGTTGTTTGAACTCACTGGTGTGCCTCCTGAAAGGCAGAAGATTATGGTTAAGGGTGGTATACTGAAGGTTACTTGACATCTCTCTATGTTTCTTTTGAGGATGGTGAATTTGTTGCTGAACCATTTGTTATTGATTCTCATTCATTACCAACAATAACCATGTCTTCTTTCTTACTTCTGATCGAACCTTTAAGCTTTTCCAAAGTGATTACTAATATCTGACATCCTTTTACTCTCTTACTGAGCAGGATGATGCAGATTGGTCAACGGTAGGAGTAAAAGAGGTAGCCTAATTACTAATGTTATATAACTTTCGGATTGATTTTTGTGGCTCCAAGTTTGTTGTTCCATTTACAAGCTTCTTCTTTTGTAGGGTCAAAAATTAATGATGATGGGCACAGCAGATGAGATTGTTAAGGCCCCAGAGAAGGGCCCTGTCTTTATAGAAGATCTTCCTGAAGATGAACAAGTTCTTGCAGTGGTAAGGTTTTTATTTTGTTTTGCAAGTGTCAGGATTTTGTTTTAAGAACAGATAATGACATTCGTGTCCCCATCTGATAGTGATAGAATTAGGTTGATAGTTTTCTTTAGTTGATATAATTAATTTGATCATTGTAGACAACAACTGGAAAATATTTTTGAAGTTAAGTTTGTTTCCAGACGTTGGACTATTAGTATTGTGTACTTAGGATACCACCTTTTACCTTTGATGCTTACATTGCTTTTATCTAAGGTCATATTTGTCTTATAACATTGATTCGACATATTTTTTTTCTGTTATATTTATAACTGGCTTAGTTGGCATCTTTTTGGTCCATTCTTATGAGTCATATCTGCCATTGATGCCTGACCTGTTGCCACGGATTATCATTTTACTTATGTGTTTCCCATCATAATTGAATCATGAGGTTTTTCTTTTTATAAGCAAACGTTGAAGTTTAGTTTAAATATATGCAAGTATTATAGAATATGAAGGAACCAAGACCTTGAGGAAAAAGGAACTTAATAGATCATCTAAAACAATAAAACAAAACTCTGAAAGTAAAGCTCTCAATCATTACAATAAATAATGAGATCATTATGAATATTGGCAGACTAAGGACCCTATAATGAAACCACTGCAGATAACTCTTGTTTTATTCTTCATCCAGCATGGTAAGTTAAAGGATGGAAGATGGGACGCAAAAGATTCAAATTTTGTGTGGTAAAATTGAGTAAACGAGGAAAACAATTACTATAGTGAGCATTGTGGGTAGGGTGGTTTATGCTTACTGTCAAGTCATGGTTCAAGTCCTCGTTGTTGCATCTTAAGAGTGTAAACAAGGAAAGCTGACCAAGATAAGATAGTACCATGTCTCACAGCAAGTATATTCCTAGCATATTTTCTTTTTTTCTCTTAGAAACCAAACTTTTATCTAGATGAAACAATAAACAAAGGCAATACCGAAAGACATGCCCAAGAAGGCAAAAACTAAAAGCCCTCATGCCCGGTTGCAGAAAGAGGCTTTAACCCAAAAGAGTTATTCTAAGCTAAACCACTGAACACCATGAAAAATATTACCCCTCTCCAGCCAGATGCCCCACAGAAAAAGAAAGAGGGCCAAAGAACCCTTTTGTTTGCTGTGAAAAGGAAGATCCAATAGCACCTCCTCAAACATCGAACAGCAACCTAAGAGATTCTAAAGAGTATGTTCCATCATGTTGTCACAAACTCTCAATCCCAAAGAAAATGGTCAAGATCCTTTTCCCATCTCCTACGAAGGACGCCATTGAGGTTGTAACACCATGGAGGAAAGTCTTTGAATACAATCTTAGGTATTCACTCTCCATGCAAAACTTTCCGGGCAAAAAAATTCACTTTCCTATAAATGTTAACTTTCTAAAGAGAGGAAAATCCAAGGCCCAATTGCAGGGAGAAGGGCCACAAAAAAAAAAAAAAAAAAAAAAAAAAAAAAAAAAAAAGGGGGAGAAAACCTACTGGAAAGCCCCTCAAAGGGATCAAAGAGCCAAGATCTAGGATCCCTTCTCCCACTCTCGGAACCTGATTAGAAATAATGGAGAAGATAAACCTGACAACCTTAAAGGCCTCACGATCAGAAAGCATGTAATGAAAACCAAAAGGCAAGTAAGAAGAACTACCAGAGAAAGGCAAAACAAAGGCCACCAAGTGTGATCTCTTATCCAATAGGTAGTAAAGATGATGAAACAAGGAACACAAGGGCTTCCCAGCATCGAATAACCACCAGAGAACTAAAAGAAAAAAGTATGGAGGGCAGTGGTAGCTTTAAGGGATGACATTGGGTGCTTGCTCATAGCTGTAATTAGAGTGTGCCAATCATACAAATGATACCCAAAGGCATCCGAAAAAACTTGTGCTATCCAGTGTCTTTATTAGATAAAGATCTCCTCAACAAATACAGACGAATAAAGGTTGCCTCTACCGTCTACCCCATGCCACAGTTCCCAACCCTTAGGCCTATACGTCACTTTTGCTATATATCTTCCTCTTGTTTCTTCAGTTCGTTGTTTAATTGGACATTTTGTGCTGAACTATTTTTTATGATTCATGGTTTTCATCCAAAACTTTGCTGTTTCAGGGTCACAGTGCTGGCTTGTTTAATTTGGGAAACACGTGTTACATGAATTCAACTTTACAGTGTTTGCATTCTGTTCCTGAGCTTAAGTCAGCTTTGATTAAGTGAGTTCTTCTACTTGGAATTTTCATGAATCTTCCTGCAGCAATAAATATAATATTTGGCTTGGATCAGGTACTCTAATGCTGGGCGTACTGATGTGGATCCAACTTCACACATGTTAACTATTGCAACCCGGGATTTATTCAGCGAGCTTGATAGAAGTGTGAAGGCAGTAGCACCAATGCAGTTCTGGATGGTTAGTGGCTTTCACAAAGTTCTTGAAATTCACCTGGTCATTTCTCATAGAAACCACTTACTAGACCAATCGGGCAACCTTCTCGAGGATGATATATACTAGATGCTAACATTGAAATGCCATGCTTTGTTGGATGTAAATGTCCATGTGAAAAGTTGATTTTACAAAATCAATTTATATTTTTTCCATTTCATTTCTTTATATGTAAGGAGATATTGGAATTCAGTTGTAATTAATTTAGAATTTGATTTCGTAATAACTTATTTTTCTAAACTTTTTTGTCATCACGATTGTTAATTCACAGGATTAGGAAATAACGTGTTTCTTGTCCCATGTTTGATTCCCAGGTGCTACGGAAAAAATATCCTCAATTTGGCCAGCTGCAGAATAGTACATTCATGCAACAAGTATCTGATATTTTGAACTTTTTTATTGGATTCTACTACGTCTTTAAAGTCAATGTATTAATTAAAAGTTTTATTTTTTAACAGGATGCTGAAGAATGTTGGACACAACTTCTATACACCCTATCTCAGTCCCTTAAGTCAGCAGGTTCCATGTAAGTGCATCCTTTTTTTTTTTTTTTGTGATTTTCTGTAATTTCATTTGGCTACTCAAAATCTGCATAAATGTAATCGTCTAATCCACACTTTGAAATTCCTCACGAACTCAATAGTTTTCAAACCATGGTTAGTTTAGTTCACACGCTAGTTTCAGGCCATGTCTGAGGGATTTCTCAATATGTTTGCTGTTCTGTGTCTGATTTTGGATTCTTTTGTTTTTTGTTTCATCTTTCATGGAAGAAATGTGTAGTTTGATTAGAAAACTTTGTCATTCTCACTTGCAGTGAAATCCCCGATGCTGTAAAGGACCTATTTGGCATTGATCTTGTTAGCAGGTAAGTCATCTGCTGTTATTTAATACATTGGATATTAAATTCATGAAATGGTGATAAAATAGAGTTTACATTGACCATTATTTTATCTTCCTTTCACATTCTCTTCTGCACCTATTCATCAACCTTAAATTCATGAGTTTATGTTTGCTTTATCACAAGTGGAAATGTGTTAAGATGTATCCGCTTTTAGTTAGTATATTATTGATAAGAAGTGCTAGTTTGTCATCAGTGTATTGTTTTGTAGCGTACCTTGAAGTACCATTTTGTCATCACTGCTGTGTGTTGGTGAGGGCACTAGAACCACCATAAAAATCAATATTATACTAACTACAAGCAGAGAGACATCTTACTATTTTCATGAACTTGCAGAATGATCAATTTCATGCCGGGGAGACTGTTGTATTCACATGTAATAGTTTTTGGATTGGTCATACTTGGAAAATGGTTTCTTTAACTTCCAACATTTTTTCTGTTGTAACTAATTGGAGATTTTTTGTTAGCTCCATGAACTTTGCTCGTGGATTCTCTCATGTCCTCTTTTTGTCTGTGTTTTTCTGATTGATATAACTTTCCTTCTTTTTTTTCTCGAAAATTACAAAAAATTGCACATGGTGGACTTGAAATTATATCTTGTTAATGTGCTGATGGTGGTGATCTTATGGTGCCAGAATACATTGTCAGGAAAGTGGAGAGGAAAGTTTGGAAGCCGAATCAGTTTATTCGCTTAAATGCCATATATCACAAGAGGTGAACCATTTGAGTGAAGGATTAAAGCATGTAAGTCCTGTTAATTTGAAGATTTCTTCCCTGCTCGTAGTTGAGTGCAGATATTCTTTTACTACCCGCTTTGCAACTTTCAGACACTCACATTAATTGCATGTTCAACTTGTTTTGCCAAGTAAATTCTTTCAATTTTCTCGATGTGCTCAATTTCTTACAACATATGTATGTGTATATATATACACTTTCTTTTTTTCCCTTAAATAAGAACATTTCATTGATTAATGAAATAAGGTATATATACATGATATACTTTTTTTACAACATATAAATACCTAAAATGTCTTATACTTGATTGAACCGAAACCTTCTACAAGGTTGCCCGTTCAATTACAAAAGCTAATTTTTATATTTAGAAGTAGATTGAACTTCTGTGTTTGGAGCCCGTAATTTATGGTTGGTTAGGTTTTCTCGTTCTCTTTGGAAGTCAAGCTAGTGGTTCTGTAATAACCAGTTTTCACCGTTCTTTCCATTGTTTAGAAAACGTTGTGTTTTTTTATCAGTATGTGATATTGCATTCAAACACTATTGGCTGCCTATAGGAAGGTACCATTAAAATAAATTGATTAACTCCCTGGTTAAGAGAGGTATCACAATAATAAATACAATAGTTTCTAAAAAGCAAGACTCACCAAAATAGTTTATAGATAATCCCCTTAGTTAGCATTAATTAGAAAGTGAGTATAGTTCCAAAATCATTATAAGAAGAATGCACCTTGAAATGCTGCCACCTCTTCTGCCAGCCATATTTTAAACTACTTTGTACCATTAGATTTTCTCTGGAATCTCCAAAGTCACTTTACCACTGAGGCTTTAATTTGTAACCTTAGGTTCCCAATTCCTAGCCCTCCACCAGGTCCCAAGGGAAAAGGATTCATTTTTCAATACACTAGATAGCTAGTCTTTATGTGTCCCTCTCCGACCCCTCCCTTTTGCTGCAATGCAATCAATGCGAATGACAAAATTCATAGACATCTCCCACATATTGCCAACTCTTCCATATCAATTACGAGTCTCCAAGTCATCTTTTCATCCGTTGCTTTTATGCTAAGCGTTTCTGGAAGGAGATCACCTGGATGGTCTACTCCATTACTCCTTATCCTAATGATATTTTGGAGCCTTCTCACATACACTCTCATTGGAAATCCTTTAATCACCCAAGAAGATTATGTGGTCACACTTGATTCGTGCTTTCTTATGGTTAATATGCGGTCACGCTTATCCTAATGATATTATGCCTCTTCAATGAAAAGGGAAGATCTTTTGGCACTTCTTTTTATCATACCATTTACTGCTATGACTTGGTGCAATTGTACATCTTTTTTTCCATTCATATGATTTTACATCTCTTTTGACCAATTGGAGAAGTCTTGTGTAACTCCATGGCTTAGGCTTCTTGCCCTTTTGTAAATTTCATACATAAATGAAATCTGTATCAGTGAAATTTGTTTCTTATCACAAATAATAATTGATAATAATAAATGATTCCAACATTTCTTTAATATTTAACAATTCTTGTATTGAAAGAGTTCTATACGTGTGTGAAGGTTATGCATCAACAGTTTTAAAACGATCTCAACAGAAGGTCAAAATTGATTCACTTATGAAAGTTGAGTTTTAATCGATATAACTTTCAAATTTTAGTGGTATAAATTTATCTTTTTCTTGTTTCTTAATTCTTTATCATTATGGCACTTTGTGTAAATTCTCCTACTTTTTTAGCTGTAGCCTATCTGCTGTTATATAGCCCAAGGACAGAGTTTCTGTGATTCCTTTGGATAGGGGTTTGCCCCGACTTTTCTAATTCCATATCATTATAAAATATTTTTATCCAAAAGTTAAAAATATAAAATAATTCTATAACTTGAGCGAGCAGTTCGTGCGAACTTTGAAGTCTGATATTGTAATGTTTTCCCCCGAGAGAAATTCTTATTCTCTCACTTGTCTCCTTTTTTATATTTTCTTAGCAAGTATTGGTTTGTGTTAAAGTGTGTAGTTCTTGTTTTAGAAACCTTCTTGATTAGTTTTTACATACTTTGAAACTCTGCAGGGTCTAAAATCAGAAATAGATAAAGTGTCTCCTTCACTGGGGCGCAGTGCAATTTTCATTAGGGAATCTCGTATTAATAGCCTGCCAAGGTAAAGATATCTTCATACTTCTTTCTTTTTCTTTTTATTTTTTTGTTTTGCTCTTATTAAAATAAATAATCTTCTTAAGTTCAAAGTTCTCTTAGTTTTGCATTGCCTACTACTAGTTAGCACATCTTTTCACTGGGAAATATATGAGGTCAACTTTAGATTAGCGTTAAACCATGCAAAAAAATAAAAATATGAACTTTTGCAACCAATATAACAATTATTGTGGTTTAATTATTTTAAGGTACTTGACAATTCAGTTTGTCCGCTTTTTTTGGAAGAGAGAGTCAAACCAGAAGGCCAAAATCTTGAGGGTATGCCACTTAGTTTTTTCTCCCGTGGTTACACATTGTAAATCCTGTCCTATTTTACTTGAATTTAGATTGCCTTACAGTATTCCATAGTTTTTTATATCTTAACTTTCATTTCAGAAAGTGGATTATCCTTTGGAGTTGGATGTGCTTGATTTGTGTTCAGATGATCTTCGCAAACAATTGGAAGGTCCTCGACTGGTATGGTTTCTCAATTCTCACCTATGGTCTTTGAAGAAACTTATTGATAATTTATAGTTGATGTTTTTTCAAATTCCGTTTATTTAAATATAGCTTTTGAGGAATGAGGAAGGCAAAAAACTTGGTCTGAAACCCAAGGAGAAGGCTTCAGATTCGGCGGACAAGGATGTAAAGATGTCTGATGCAGAAGTGAGTCGAGACTTCATTTGCAACCTTTGATAATCATATTTGAACTTCCTTTTTGACTTCCAATTCCTGAAATATGCAGGGTACATCTACTGGAAGTGAGGCACAATCAAGTGTTGCACCTCAAGAAGGTACACTTTTCTAAAAATTTCACTTTGTATTTAATCGGTTCTTCCTCAGTGCTTTCTTAGACTCTCACCTTTTGATGACTATCTATCTCAGATTCCCCCTCTTCTGACAAGGAAACACAAATGACTGGAATTTATGATTTGGTAGCTGTGTTGACCCACAAAGGAAGGAGTGCAGATTCAGGACATTATGTTGCCTGGGTAAAGCAAGAAAGCGGTTAGTCTTTTAGAATGAATAGTTTTTTTTCATTAATTACTATGCGATTCAAACAATCGTAAATGATCTTCAATTGGCCACAGGGAAGTGGATTGAATATGATGATGATAACCCCATCGCACAGAGAGAAGAAGACATCTTAAAGCTATCTGGTGGAGGTAGAGCTCACATGGGAACTAATTCCTGTTTTAGTGTCCTAAATTTATCCATTCTCCAAACAGAAATTCATTAGAAATGGATTCACCGCTAACCTCGAATATTGTTTCGTTCTGATTTTTCGCTTATTTCAGGTGACTGGCATATGGCATATATATGCATGTACAAGGCTCGTGTTGTCCCTAAGTGATCTCATTTATGTTCGAATTTAATGTGATGCTTCCATGGTTGGCTAAAAGATTTCATCGACTAAGTTGGCTTGCAAGAAAGTGTTTGAAGTTGGTTTGGTCTAGCAGCTTGACAACTTGAAAGCAAGCTAGTGGGTCTGGTTAGATATTTTTTTTAGAACCAAACATGTCGGGTTTGAATGGGTGGATCATTGGCACTGTTTTATTTACCACCTCAAATGTTATACCTCACTTTCTATTTCTGTATTGGACAATTTTACAATTAGATTTTCCAGTTATATTTATGATCAGGGAAACCAATTAGATTTTCAAGTTCGTTGTGCACATGAAAACTAAACCGACCTAACCAACAACACCAGTTCTAAAAACATTTTTCTATTGAATTTGGGTTGGTTTAATTCGCCTAAATACAAACAAACCATAGCTTCGGCTAAATTATTTGGACGATATAATATTGACTCCAGCTATAGAATTAAGCAATAGATTGTGATACAACGTACAGATTTAAAAGAATTCAAAATGAAGTGAACCTGCTTTTTGAAAGTGGTAAAGTACTCGCATTTTCTTTGCCTTAATTTTACTGAGCTACTATTCCTTTCTGTTTAACAAATGACCAAGGGAAACCAAAAATTTACAAATGCCACAACTATTTTAATATCAGCATATGTTAAGTTACATTAATATCTTTGATTGAAACTTTCATCAATCTGTCAAATGACCTCATAAATCTACGTGAAGCCAAATGGGAGAAGTCATCAGTTTTCGAGGAACTATCATCTCAAAAGCTGTTACACAATGCCTCTGTTACACAAATAAAATGGGAGAAGTTTGCCAAAATTAACTAAAGCCAAACAACATTTCTAAGAGAATAAGTCGGACCCATTTAAGGAGCACATGAATAGTTTGTAGAGCAATTAAAGAAATGACATACAATCTCACTTCTCACTTCTCACTTCATCTGGTTAACAATACTTATAAGTGAGAGCACAGCCTTCCCCTTGCTCCCTGATGTAAATATAAGAAACTATAAGAAAACTGAAACACCACACAAGATAAAGTGAATTCTAATAAATGATGGTCAAATAAATAACCACTCAGTCACACAAAGAATCAATGAAAAAATGATGCTGTGTAAGTTTATCAAAAGTTTCATCCCAACCAAGATTATGAATAAAAACTACATTTTCCTTTTCCTCGTAATCTTAAACCTAGTTGCGGTTGTTGCAAATATTGAACATTCGTTTATAGTATTTGTTGTAGGAGAGCTACAATCACATTCTTTTTTTCCTTCATGGCTCCAACCCAAAACAATCTGAAACATAACTACATCTTCTCTTTCAGAAGATGCAGGGAAATGAAAAGAGTGAAAGAAGAAACTAAATAGTTGGGGTTGAGAAAGAGGGAGGGAGGAGTAAAATGAGATGCAGCCACTGCAGAGAAATCAACATAAACCTTGTGGAGGGTTTTGGGTGGCAGCCACCTCTGCATCCGGGATACCAAAGGCACATTCAACAAGTCTTCAGGGTACGTCATTTGATGTCTTGAGTACTTGCAAAGCTTCCGAATCAATGGCTGGAAGGAAATGGGAAAATAATTTTCTCCAAGAGAAACTCGAGAAAGTCGACCAAGCAAAATGCGTTCTCTTGCTAAACCACGTTTACGCATAATACATGTACAAGCTGTTAGCAGCAGCACAGGCAATTGAGTTCTCAGTTGGGTGCCAAGCTAAATGCAGTAACTTCGTTGTGAAATCAAAGGAATTTCCATTTGCATCAATCCCAGGGCTCTCTGCTCCTGATATGGGATGCCAAATAGGGAGAATGTAAAATAAACAGTATGGCACAAAACTTGAATTTTGGTAATTTGGTTAGCCAATAAGTGAAAAGAGAAGGAAACACAGACCTCGTCTTACAACTCGTGTTATACTACTGCTCAGAGATCTGGCAGGTCTTGAAGGGGTCTGAACTTGACGCCTGCAGTTACAATGGAACCTCACATAAGCATCACATAAACCTGATGAAATCACACTCATGAATAATTACCTCATTGGATTTTTGCTAGCTTCTAAAGTTGTAGCCTCTGTACTTCCCGATATACAGCCAAACACACGGAATAAATTACTGGAAACAAAAATATGCATAATATGGTTTACATCCCAGAACAGAAAAGGAGTGTACAGTTCCCTGCAAAGGAAAAGAAATATAGAGTTCTCTGCAGTGGAACACTTACCTGTAAGAGCCTGTAGCTACTCGCAATCCATCTCCACTCAAACAACACTCGAACTTATCAAAGATTGAATCATTTTCATACAGGTCACACAGCTACATGAATATTCAAAGTAAAACGTTACCAAAAAAATAAAAAATAGCTGCATATTTAATATTCAAATCTGAGTTCAGGGGCAGATTGTTCAACCTTAGGTCTTAAATATTCATGAACCTGAAATGCTGCAACTGGACCAGAATCCATATTAATATCCCACAACTGCAAATAAGTAAACAACTCACTTCGTTACAAGATAAAACAATCTGAACTTTGTTGAATTTATCTAGACTTTCAAATAGGTTGTAGTTGCCAATAAACATCTTGCCATTTACCAATTAAAAATTTAAAAAAGAAATACAATTGTTTTTTCTTCACCATCTACACGGGAGAGATGCAAGGTATCCGGTTCAGCGTAGGTTACACCTAATCATTACTCTTAAAATATAGAAGCAAAAAGTCACCAAAATCCTTAGCTAAGAGTGAATATGAAAATCAATCAACAAGAAACAAAAGGTACAAAATCTGAACCAAAAACAACCGGAAGCATACTACATGCATGCAGGCACACACAACACACTGTATTTAGAGTGGTTCCAGAACTATTGCAGGCATTTACAAGATCAAGCAACCCACGATTAACAATAAAAAAACTTAATCACAACATTCTCATGTTATGACCATACCAGGCATTAATATTTAACACTACCACCAGAGAAGTTAACTACAACAAGTATCTTCCCTTCAAAAGTGCCAGGAAGCCCTATACCTAATGAATTTTATTATTGATATTAGAACAATGTAGTAGGACCATCATAATAAAAGTAGGCCAAAAGGTAAAGATGAGAATGGAGATATCACCAATTATCTCCAACAAAAAAACTCCTAAATAAATAAAAAGGAAAAGGGGAGGTCGCAGTTGAAGTAGCGGCAGGTGAATTTCAGGTTTGGAATAAAGATGTCAAAGCCAAGGTTGAGGAGGTGATATCACGTTCTCCTCTCACAAAGGAGGTAGAGTTTGTGGCAAGCTTGTTTCTTTACTGTTTTGCGGAGTACTTGGATTCAGAGGAATAAGATGATTTTTACTAGAAAAAACCTTCCACATAATAATAACTCCAAATTTCCAACTATATGCTTTCTTGGCACACCAATCCAAAATTGTTGGAGATCTAGCTAACGGGAACTTCCCAAATGGACATGAAATAAGAGAGCTTTGCATGAGCTATAAGGCTACCTTTCCCTTTTCTATTAACCTAAATGATGAAATTGTAACATGGTCGCCAAATATCACATAAAAAAAAATGAGAACCTTGAGAGTCATGTAATCACGACTAAGAATGTATCTTCCATCCTTTCCAAACTTGATATCAGAGATTGAGGCAATAATCTCAGTGAAAAAGGATCTAGAACCAGGTGCTTCCTGCTCCTCAAATCTGCACCCAATTGAAATTTCTCATGAGTTTTCAAGTCCACAGGATGCTTTTATATGCAGGATATGAAGAAAAAAATCATCTTCTTTAAAACCAGTAAAGGCACTTACAATTTGGAGTGAGAATCACATAATGCTGACTGCCGCAAATCAATTAAGCGGATGGATCCTTTTGAACTACTGTATGCTAACATATTGCAATGAGTAGGATGAAACTCTGCAGACGTTATCACCTCTACAGAAGCACAAGGGAAACTTAGAATCCAAAGTTTAAGAAGATAAAAGACCCTTTCCGTTTCCTTTTTCTTTTTATTAATAGAAAAAAGTATTGACTTAATATTTTCAATTTTGATTACTTAAATATCAGCTACTAGAAGGAGCGCCATACCCTACTGATCAAAATTTCAACACCTTACCAGTCAGATCCTCCATGTTAGCAGGCTTGACATCAACAATATTAAAACTTTGATTGCTAATTTCCAAGTTCCAGAGATTTATCCGCAGATCATCGGCTGATATAAAAGTTTCTCCATCACTATAAAACACAAGGCAAGATAACATAATTGGTTACTAAAAGCATTCTAAAAACAAGCCGACTGATGAAAATCGAAAGCACATTTCCGAAAATAAATAAAAAAGTTTCCTCTTTTTTCTTTTTCTTTTTTTCCTTTAACGACCCTAATCAACAGTAGCTAGACTTCATCACTAAAGACATTAAAACAGTAAACACATACATACATGAGTCATTAGTCAAATGAGCAAGCACAAAGCTATCAGATTTTGACTTTATTTCAAGCAATACACACACACATATATGCGTACCACCAGTATGAAGAAAATTTCCACAATTTGAAACTAGTTCATTAACTTATACAAACAGTTCAAACTTTTACTTCCAAGAAAATGCCGCTGGGAGTGAGTTAGAGATTTCAACCGAGAAATTTCTGGGACCTATGGGATGTTGATGGAATGTTATCCTGTAATTGGAGTAGAGGTTCTAAAAACAGTTCAATTTAATTATACCATTTCAATTAAACTTCGTCTTCAACGTCATTTGTTATTAACACTCTTTGAAGGGTTCTATTATCTCAATAAACGAGGTCATCAAGAAGGCAGATTTTTGGAGGAAGATGAAGAGACAGACAAGGTTTCTGTTGAGTCTTTGTAGTGATGACTTAGAAGTTCAACTTTCAATCATTGATGGGCATGAAGAGGTATTTGATGATTAAGATTTTGAAGCTTTTTCATATATAATTATCAAGAACGTAATTTGCCTTCAAAGAAGCTGCTGGATGAGTCTTCTTCTCCCCCTCATCAACACAAAAGATGAAAATGAAAAAAAGATCTTCCATTGGTTTTGTTCATTTCCTTTTTGGTGCATTTTTCGTTGGCTTGAAGTGCTAGTAATCTCATCAGTTTTCAGTTATAGGGTGAAGTTGCTACTCGTTGGGGTTTTCTTCCGAGTTGAGCTTGGTGTTAAAAGGGCTTTTTGTTGTTTTGTTTGTTTTCTTCTTTAGCCTTGTGGTGTTTGTACTTTTCTCCTTGACAGTTGCTATTCCTTTCTCGGCTAGATGTTTGAAGCTGGTTTGTGCATTTTCTGTTTGAAGCTTCAGTGGTTTGAGGAGCTTCCTAGTTCTCATTAAAGACACAGCTTTTGTTTGAAAGTTACGAGTCTTTGTTGCTAACTCGCTATTATCTTCTAGCTTTGCAATCATTTTTTTTAGTTAGCTTCTTTTTTGGTCCCTATATTTCGTTTTTGGATTCCTGCAATCTTTTACATTTTTGTTTTTCCTTTTCCTTTCTTCCCCCTCTGGGAGTATGTATTTTCAAACTCTTTTCTTCCTTGTCATATACGAATGAAAAGACCTAGTTAAAAATAGAAAAGTACAAAACACAAGATGAAAATACTCGTGTGCTTAATACAAGGCATAAATAAAATAAAATGGCAAGATGCTGAAACAAATTACCATGTATAGCCAAGGTTACCGAAGACAAAACGTTCCATCAAGGACTCAAAAAGCATAACAGAATATACACATAACAAAAACTTCAGATTCCAGTGGAAGACACCAAACCTATTATTGGAGATGGAGTTGATATGATAATCATGAGCGTGAGCATACACTCTCCGACATCTTGCAACCAGGTTAGTCTCGTGGCTAGTTACCTGCAAAACTAGTGTCTTAAGAACTCAAGCATTAAAAATAAAAAACTAAAAATAAAATAAAAGGAAGAAGATGATGAAATTAGGTCTTTTATTTTCAACTTCTTTTTCTAAACATAACGTATATTTCCTAACATTTTTCTCTATTTGTAATTTACTACTAAAAACTTAGCCAAATCTTAACAACTGAAAACAATAGTTACCAAAGTTCTACTCCTGATTTTGAAATTTGGCAAATGCATTCTTAAAAAGAATAAAGTAAAATAACTATTTTTCTTATAAGAAACAATTTCATTGCTGTATGAAATTTAAAAGGGTTGAAAAATCCATTTTGGTTACAAAAGGCTGTCCGATTTGTTAAAAGGGGAGTATAGCTATACAAGACGAAATAAGACAATTTACACCACGATACGACATGGTAACAAGCTTCACTTTTTAAGAGAGGAGAAAAAAATGTCATAGAAGAAGACAGAAGACCTTAACTAAAAGTAAGGGAAAGTATCAGTATATACCCCTACAGTTCGGGGTTGTATCAAATAAATGTTGATCGAATAATTGTGGCAATTTACACTCTAAACAAGTAAATGTATCAATTAAAACCCCGAACTTTTGTAAATGTATCAATCTACACCATTCTCCATTCTCCAGATTTCATTCAACAAATATTATGTAATACTTCTAATTCATATCAATGGAACTCCTAAATGTTCATAAGCAAATCGATTTAGACCCACCATTACGATTACCTTTGAAAATCATCCATACATCAGTTACATGTGTAGACTTTTATAAATGTTGGTTTTACAAAATAGACAATTAGAGTTGATGGATGATTCTCAAAAGAAATTCTAACCGGTAGTCTAAATTGATTTACTTATAAATTTTAGGGGACTAATTGATACAATTACAAGTCTCACGCGATGTTTTCTAAACAAAACGTAATAGAGGGTATAAATTAATACACTTACAAAAATTCAGGGTTTAAATTGATACAATTGTTAGTTCAGGTTTTAATTAACACAATCCAAGGTTTAGGAGTATAAATTGATATTTTCCCAAAAATAACCAATAACAAGTTAATATATGCCCAGTTACAAGAAGGTGAAGGCCTACCACTGGTAGGCGTAGCGATTGTATCCCTCTCGCTGGAAATGAGAGGTCATTACTGGGATACCGGTCTGGGGATCCTCCATTTGCAAGATATGGTCCAGAGCTGCTTGAATTGCTTGAACTAGCATTGCTGCCGTTTCCAGCAGGTTTTGAAGGATCCACATTCATAGTTGAAACCTTTTTAACCTTCTTTTCTTGCACCTGATCAACACTCGGAAACAAAAGAAAGATGTAAATGGTGCAGAAAAGACAAAAGGGCTACAAGAAAACACTGGGTAACCTCCAGAAATATACTACCAAGATACTCAGATATAATTGCTAGCATTTGATCAACTACCAAATCTAGTGTTCTCCGCATGGAATAATAACGAGAGATATATAGATAGTAGCCTACCTTCCAGTACTTGATTGTTTTGTCATTAGTAGATAACAGAAATAAGGCTCCATTAGCTGGCTGGCACCATCTGATTTTGTTAATTTTTTCCTCAATTTCCAAACTCTTCAGGTAGTCAAACTGATCAAAGCAATGCAAATGAAACATAAATATGAATATAATTGAATCCGTCAATATAATACATATATAAACACACACACATGTAAGTAATAAAAAATTAAAAGACTAATGGTGGGGAGAATACCTCAGGCTCATGACTCTGAAATTCTGTTTTATAACGAAACTCTGGATGCCTGATAATTGCATTATCCATCCTCTCCAAATCCCTTCTCGATCCACCATGCTAAAAGTTAAAGCAAAAAATAAATAAATAAGATGCTAATGGACACAGGAAGCAAGAAGCATATCCAGGGGTACTAAACAAAGAGGGCATTCCAAGAGACAAACATCTTTCGTATCTGTCCTCTCAAAGAGTACCACCCGGCCACCACGGTCACCAGTAGCAAGATGATCCCCACTTTTATCAAATTCAATTGCTGAAATAATATCAACTGCCAAAAAGGAGGTGAATATAGAGCTTCAGAAATTCATACATAGAGGAAACAAAAAAACAGAACCATGAAAAATGCATGCATCAATGATCAAACTGACTAAAAGAACGAGAATTGCTGCATCTATTAGACAACTCCAAGATTTTCACATATTGCAGATCCAATCAGCCAAAAACCATTGCAGAGAGTAAATATATACAGATAGTTTGAAAGAAAAAGCTTTCATGTTGAAACGACTGAGTTGATGTGAAGTGAAACACCCATCACCAATGTAACAGGAATGCTAAACTTAAAACCAAGAATCTAGATGAGAACACAAAAAAAAAAAAAAAAAAAAAAAAAAAAAAAAAAAAAACCTTTACCAAGCTTGATAATACATGTCTACCTTCACGCACCAGGATGAGAGACTGCAACAAGGGCTATTATCTCGAGGAATGCCATAGTTGGGAAAAGGAAAGGAAATGTAACAATGAGACAAGCAATTGTTGGGTTGTGAAAGACAATAGAAGCATGAAGACTGCCCAAAGAATCATCAGAGAGTTCAAGTCACATATGATGGTGTGAGTAATAAGGGGTTTGGGAAATACCTCTGTTCTACTAACACAAAAGCCAAGAGTGGCAGAAAAAGTTTCTCACCAACGTGAATCATAAAGGAGAGTAACTCACTACAAGGAGGTTCGGTTGTAGCACTCAAAGGAAATAAGAGAGAAAGATAGAAAAGAGAACAAATTAACTCCCAAAGATAGTGATAGATCCTGGGATCCTCTAAGAAATTCGAACATTTTCCCACAACAATTTCCAAAAAGGGAGGAAAATAAGACCGTTTTAACTTTATATGATATGCCTACAGGCTACAACACCATATGCCAAAAGTGGACTGTGAGCACAGAAACTGCTAAAGGGTGGTTGTTGGTTCATTGCAGGGAATTTAATACACTTGTCAGCTCGTGATAGGAATTCAATAAGCTTGTTTGTCATATTACTTGCATTTTGGTTTCACATCGGGAAGGGAACAATCCAAACCAAGCTTTAAAGCTAGCTAAGCATAACTCAAAATTCTCACATACAGGTATTTCCAGAAAAACAGGAACCAGGCATTTGTCAGGTTTTCTTATGACCAGAAAGGCTCGAGTGTTTACGTGAAATTTATCCCATCTCAACGATGGTTTGAAAGGGGGGTGGAGGGGATCACACATCGAGGAGTCACTCCACACAGTTAATCATTGCTCTTTGCATTCACTTACTATCAAGAGGAGGAAAATCTGAGGGCTGATGCTAGAAAGAGCATGCAGTAAATTCAACCCAGAGACTCAAAGCTATTACACAAGTCACTCACCAGGCTTAGGTTTGAAGCTTCTTACTAATCCTAACAAAAAAGAAAAAAGAAAGAAATAATGCTGCACAACCTTGGGGAAGGCTAGCAAACTCAACTCCCTCTCATTACAGAACACAAAACAAGAATTCCCAGCAAACAAAACATAAAAACCACATATTGACTCGCAGGTCCAAGAAGGTACCAGATAGAGATCCGCAACAAAAAATTCCAAATTAACAGAACGAGCTACAATCTGAAACAGATCGGAGGCGTGAAAAAAACCCTAATTGTAATGGATGCAACAAATTTGAATTGGATCGAGAAACCCCAAATGGAAATGAAAACATCGGGATTACAGTATAAAGTGAATAGTACCTTCTTGAACTTCTTCACCGGCTGTACGTTCGCCAAATACCTGAGAGAATTTCCAGTCCAGCGGCTGTGGCGGGCCGGCCGGAGCTGCAACGACCTCGTTTCCACCATTCATTTCGCCAAAAAAACGCAAATCCAAGCAACCCCAGATAGGAAAAATCCAAATCCACCAAATCTAATCAATGCATCGAAGATCCCTTTCTGGGTTTACAAAAACCACAGCTTGGAAACCCCGTCAACGATTTTCGAAACCCAGAAAAACAAAATTGGAAAAAGCAACAAAACAAGACAAAACAAAAAGGGGAAATCTAATTGTTGCTGCAGATTCCAATCAAACCATCGCGAACTGGGAAAAAGAAATGCCCAATTCCCCTGCGCCTCCCACAACTTTTTCTCTCTCTAAAAGTCTCTCCCCTGTGTCTGTCTTGTCTCTCTAAAAGACTTTCTCTCTCTAGAAGGAGAAAATTGGGATTAAAAGCTCAACAAACCGTCCAAAGACAAGAAAGAAAGAAAGAATGAAAAATAAAAACAAAATTAAATTAATTAATTAATTCCAAATAAAATTAAAAATTAAAAAGCTCATTGATGCATAAAGCTACAAACCCCAAAACATACACATACACATACACATACACATACACACACGAACGCTTTTGCTCTTCCCTCTTGTCTCCTCATCAATAGCGCCCCTTTTTTCTTGTAAGTCTTACACCTTACTATATAATCCTCCATCAAATTTCCGAATTCCCCGGATGAACCATTTGAGCACGCTATGATTGGAGACGAATATCAAATTGGGCTCAATCTCATTGGTGCATCACACACATATATATACTTGTGAATTTATCCGTCCTTCACCTTAAAAGGGTCTCATTATATAATAACGGGATCATATAATGTCTATCGATTTCTATAAATTTGATATCGACGTGATGAAATGAATTGATAATTGATGAGACGTAAAAACAAAGAGCATTGGTGTAAGTATAGTATAAATGGTAGACTTTTCAACTCCTCGAAATATAAATATGTGTTTGTTTAAATAGTTTTTCTTTCTTTCTCGCTTTCTTTTTTCCTGCATGTTTTATTATTTTGCTAAAAATTTATAACATATGCACTTCAAACATAAGTTATATGTACACTACATCTATATTTTGATATTAGTTTACTTAACCTAATCGTGATATGTGTACGATTTGTTGATATTTTCATGTATGTTGTGAACTATATGTTTAACATAAATTTTTTGGTATGTCGTAAAAACTTGTCTCACAATAGCAACACACACCTATGTCACTGCTTTTATTAACACGTTCCTATGTTCACAACACTTTGTTGATCTATTTTGTCGTGCTTATACTTACTTTTGTCGATATTTATAATAAGATCAATACACGAAGTCTTACGTTGATGTATCAATTACTTTAATCAATATTCTTTCTTTTTTTTGTAGACGTTGAGTTTTTAATCTATTGAGTTTTAGTCGATAATATAATAATAAGCTTGTGTTCTTTTTTAAACAAAGATTTTATTAAACCACGCGAGTAAAACATGAGAATAACAACTTGATGATTGGATTGAGCATTTTTACTCACTCGTCATCAACGTTGTCATAATGGTGAGAAACAAAATTAAAAAAAAAAAAAAAAAAAAAAAAAAAAAAAAAAAAAAAACTTCAATCTCTTCGAAATCTCCCAAATCTCCTCAATCCAACAATGAACTCATCTCGTCGAGCCACACTCTTTGTAAATGAGCTCAACAGATACCATTGAATTAACAACTTGCTAGAGGTTTTAACAACCTTAAGGTCAAAGACTATAAATTAAAAATCACCAAGCAATCGACTAAAAACTACGATCAACTCGTACAACAACACCAAAGCCAATAAAAGGCGAAATAAACTTAAAAATAGCTTCGACGTTTCAACTACTTGGATTATACAAATTTACTAACTTTCAAGTCTTTCATACGAAATTACACAAATTACCAATACGAAATAATAATTTAAAAAAGTAAACGAAAAAAGCAACGAGGTTTACGGGAATTAATTGTTAAAAATAAAAATCAAACTTCTAGCTTTTTGACAAAGTATATGCAACTTAATAAACATTTGCAATCCTAATAATGTGAAAAGCCAATCATAGGGCGTTGCACACTAATAATTTCCAATGCCAAATAAAAAGCATATCTTAAACGACCTAATGTATGATCAATCATTTTTTTAAAGGTGTGAAATGACAAGAATGTCCAAAAGTTCTATTATTTATTAATTTATTTTTCTAAAACCGATTGGAGAAAATCGTAAAACAATGTACTACTAAAGACAAAATACAATGGCATTCAGTCTAAGAAAAAAAAAAACCCCCAATAAATAAAATTATTTATTGGTGAATCATAGCGTAATCTTATCATTACTTTAATGTTATTAAATTATAAATCCCATATTTATATTTGTTTTCTTATATCAAGGTCACCTACCCCTCCCTCTCTTCTCTTTTGGAGAATTCAAATGCTGGCCCAATAATATTTCTTCAAGCCCATAAACCATAAATGTATCGGGCCGGATCATGAGGCCTACAATTAGATGTTAGGTTGAAGCCACATGGGCTGAAACAAAAGCGAAAGGCTATGGATGTAAAATTACACTTTTCAAAAGCCCAATGGTTTGGATATGTCACCTAAATCCTAATGTCCATGTTGGTTTCGTGTAACTTTAACATATATTAAAAGAAAAAAAAACATTATAATAACCATTTATGAATTTAAAAGTGAAGTGAGTGTTTGAAGGAAAAATATATAGCGCAAGAAGTTAAAAGTGATATACAAGTACTAACGGGAATCCAAACCTTATAACATCTAACTTTGACAAATTTTGCTATATTTATTATTTTTCAAAAAGTTGATGTACATTTAATTATTTTGAATCTAACTGTTGTATTTGCAACTATCTCTATCATATAATTTAGGATAAATTACACAAGAAATATTTTAATTTTAAAAAATAATATATTGCATCTATAAATACATTTTATATTAATTCAATATAATCATGTATTTTAAATTTCACAATTTCAAAGCTGGATACAATAAAAACACACGCCATAAGAAATGTTTGCATAATTTAATTTAAAATTGTTGTTTAAATATTTTTTAAAAAATTTCAAAATATTGAAACTATTTACAAATTCCACCAAACTTTCTACAGTTTTCTTTAGAATGTAAACCAAACCATAACAAAACATATTGGTAGTTAAAGTGGAAAACAAACAAATATTGAGAAGAAGAAAAATGGTATTAGACTATGAAACATGACCATGTGATGTGTGTTAGGTAGAAAATGTGTTTTGTTTTATTTTTATTTTGAAAGAAAGTAAGATGAGGAAATTGAATATATTCATATAATATTATAATTGAAACGAATAAACCCCCAAACGCAAGCATGTTTACGCATATCCCATATGCCATCCCCCTCCCCTCTTTATCTAACCTTTATTTTCCTTCTTTTCATTCTTTTAACCAAATTTTATTCAACTTTTTTTATTCTTATTCCCCGATCAGAATTAAAAAAATCGACACACAAATATATATTTAAACAAAAGTACGTTATTTGCATTCACGAAATAGGATAAGAACAATTTTGTTAGAGGAACCGTTGTTAGAAGACAGCCAATATCATTAAGATTAGAGAGTTTAACCATAAGCAATAAAATAGGTTGAAAATGAATTATAAGTAGACTTGTAAACTCGTACTTCTAATTGTTTGTAACACTTTATAATAAAGCATAAGTTGATTAGCAAATTGTATTTGACGAGTTTGAACCTTACAAAATAGATCAAAGGCCCAAAACAAAATAAAGTGGACTAATTACCAAATTTAATCCAAACTAAACCTAACGAGAAATTTATATCTTAATTATTAATTTTCAAAATTAAAATGAACTTGGGGTTGTTTATTTATAAATACCTATCATAGCTTCATTTTTCAACCTACACTATCATAGCTAATACGATAAAATAAAAGTAATAAAATAAAGTACGACATTACATTAGGTTTGAATTACAACTCTATAATTCGGTTAAAAAAAGGTTTGATTTTATTATCGACCATCCAATCTTTCGATCCAACAAAAATTACTTAAAAATTGCTTTGATTTGTAGCTTTGAACCAAGAATAATTATCTCGTTTAATAAATATAAAAAAATTTGTCGTATATTTGTTTTAAATCCCATTCATCTTTTTTTCTTTTTCTTTTTAATGTTTTTATCATATATTTGTATTGACCTCAATAGGAGTATTTTCCATCTTATCACATCGTTTACGAGATGGAATAAAAAAACGAAAATATTTATATATTTTTCGTACAATTTAACCACTAAAGTATACAATCCAATTTAAATGAGAAAAGAAGAAAAAATGTGAAAGAATATATAAAATGCGAACATGAGAAAGAAAAGAAAGGAAGGTAGAACAATACATTAAATCACATTGAGAATAAAAAAATGTTTGGTATAAGGAATATAAGATGTGTGTAAATTCATCCTAACTAATGGGATATGCTATAGAATTTGATGCTCATTCCTTACGAGAACTTGCTTCCAATTGTTCGACATTAGAACAACAACATGTTTGTTTTTAATTAAAGTTATCGTCTCACTTGTCACATAATTGTTCCCAACTTCGATAAAATAATTTTGTAAACTTTTTGGATTCTATTAATGATAAAATTTGATAGATTTTTATCGATGTCTATTAATGACACTGTTAGAAGAATATTAGTATATACAAAATATATGCTATTTTTGACCTTTTCTTTATGGAAAATGGTTTTTTTTTTTTGTTCATATACTCATCTAATAATAATTTTTGGAAAGTTTTAAATAATAAAGTTATGTATTCCATAATTTTGGAAAGAACGTTCTCACACCGAAAATGAAAACTAAACTCATACGATGAATTTGATAATTAAACTAAAAAGAAGAAGAAAAAGAAAAAAGAAAAACTAATTATTTGTGTCCTTGTTTTGATAGTGATGTGAGTCACGTGATTGGAGATAATAAAAGAGAGCTACGTGGCTCGTGTCCAGTTGACTCCACATTTTGATGCATACTTATTGATAAATTAATATTTTAAAATGTATTAGTGATAGAGAGAAATTTTCATAAATATATCAAACTACTGAAAAATAATTTTTTTTTTCTTCCTTAATTGCATTTATATTTTTCTTCTTTTTCATGTATAAAGAATTTCTAAAAAAACGTTTAACCAAATCTAAACGTGTGTCAAATTTTGAAATTTTTTTTATTTGATGTTAAACGGTACTAAATCTAAACAATCTTCTTATACCAAGTAATACCTAAATTTAACGTGAGTTGTTGTCGAAACATTTTTTATATTTTTCATGGTGGGCCTATGAATTTTGTCCGTTTTTAGAATTATTTGTAGTGTAAATATTTTGACGATTTGTTATATTTTTTAAAAGTATATATATATTTATGACCCAATAATGGTGTAATTATATTTTTTTGAATTATATTATTGCAAACTCATATAGTAGATAATATGTGTTAAGATGTTAGTTGGTATATTAAAGATAAAAAAAATTGTTATCTGAATTTCTTTTTTCTTTTAAGTTATTGTAATTAAAGAGATAATCAAACTCCAAATCTTGAAATTAAAATTACTTTATTTTCATTTTGATAAACTTATATTTTTTTTTTATAGTAACTAAAGGAATATAATTATTGACACAAAAACGAGTCTAACTTTAACAATAATTAGTTAAAAAAGAAGTGTACTAGAAGGAATGTTATTAGTATTTGATTAATTATTGTTATTATTGTTTGGAGAACTTTAAAGAAGAAAAATGGTGGGGGCGGAGTTGAACTTGCTTGACCGGTGTCACGTGGTGGACAAGCAATGACACATCGTTTTTATAGTTCACATGCGGCAGCTTCCATGGAATTTACGGTGCCACCCAAACAGAAAAGTGTCAAAACCTCCGTACCCTATTCCCCTCATTTTGGACTATTTATTTCGTTTTCAGAAACAGTTAGATATATATATATATATATATGTTTTCCAAAAAATTTTTCTTCTTAAAAAAAATATAACAAATTGAACTACCAAAATGAATCTTTTTTTTAAAAAATAATATGGGCTATTTGAAATTTAGAAAAATATTCGTGGATATGGAATTTGAAATTTGTAAAGGTATTTTTTAAAATTGAAATTAGAATTTAAAAATATATTTAATAGAAAAATATATTTTTAAAAATTAAAATCTGAAGATTTGAATATTTAATAACATATTTTTTAATATATATTTTTTAAAAAAATTGAAGATTGAAAATTAAAAGTTGAAAATATATTTTTCTTAATATTTGTAGATATGGAATTTGAAATTTAGAAAATATTTTTTAAAATTGAAAATTAGAATTTGAAAATATATTTAATAAAGAAATATATTTTTAAAAATTAGAATTTAGAGATTTAAATATTTAATAACATATTTTATTAATATATATTTTTTTAAAAATTTGAAGATTGGAATTTAAAAGTTGAAAATATATTTAATAAGAAAATTTACTTCTAAAAATTAAAAACTGAAATTTAGAAAAATATTTAATAAGAAATATATTTTTAAAAATTAAAATTTAAGGATTTGAATATCTTTAAAATAAGAAACCATGGGTCCATGCAGTCCATGGAAACGTTACCGTTCAAATTGTTCTGTTTTTATCGATAGTTTACTTTCTATCATATTTTTGACATTATTTTTTAAAAAAATATTATTTAAAAAAACCCCAAAATTATTATAGATATAGTTTATTGGACTTTATTTTTCTTTAACTTGTAATTATTAAATATTTTAATTTTGACAAATTTTCTCCAGTTTTATCCTTTTATCATTTAATAATTTATCAAGTAAAACTTACGCTATGAAAAACAATACATACATATATTTTATAAATAATTAGATTTATTTTACTATTACTGGAAAATGATTTTTTATAATATCTACATAATGCTGTACTATAATATATTATTTTATAAATATTTTGCTCCTTTAATTTCTCTACGATTTTTTTTTATATGATGATTAACTTTTCATGTGTGATTAGAATATAATAGGTATCGAATGGCTTATTTTTACTCATATTTAAGATGTATCCAACTATTTAAGTAGTACTTTCTTAATTGAGAAGTTTTCAAAAAGAAGATCATGTTACGATTTTATTTAATTTGAGATTTAGGTTAATGTTTCAAATTTTCATTTTAACTATTTTCTTAACAAACACCGATTTTGATTTTTAGTCTTTAAATATTAATCAATTTAAACTATATAAAATTAATTATATTTGAAATCGATTTGTCAAATGTTCTATTCTTTTTGACAGATTTTTATTTATTAAAAATGTATACAATTATTAACTTTCAATATTTAAATTAATTTCAAAATTTAAACTCTAAAATTATTTACAAATTAATTAATACACGTTCAACATAAAAAAAATAAAGTCAGTAATATACCAAACCCGAGGTTTGATTCATCGGAAAAATTAAATGTAATATAAATTTGATATTTTAGTGATTTTTTTTTTCTATAAAATGTAAATAGTTTGTATTTTTTTATTTTCTATATTAAAAAAAGAGTCCTTTTATATAATTCATTTAACAAAAACTACACTCGAAAAAAACGTGATTATTTTCTAATCACACTTAGAACACATGTTTAATTATAATACATTTCCCCTTTTTAATATCTTTTTAGTTTCTTCTACATTGTTCTAAAATTTTAGTAAAACCAATTTTACTTTTCACTCTTTGAAGACCAATAAAGAAAAAAAAGAAAAAGAAAAACGCTTTGAAATTTCATTCAGCGTGGAAGAACAACATTCAAAAGAATACTTCCACTTTTTCTTTAATTCCAAGATGTGCAGCTAAGGATTAATTAATAAACACATCCACTTAAATATATTCTTAGTACACCTAACAATGAATTAACAATCTATATTCAATTCTTGACAACTAAAAAACACTACATTTCTTTGTTGACCAACAACACCCTTAATATCATCCAATTACGTGGTAACTTAATCCTCTTCTTAATTAAATTCCTTTTATTTAATAATCTTCACTCTCTATCAATCTAATCCTCCTAATATTATTTTATAAAAATGTTCCAATATGCATTTCTCAAATCCCAAAAATCTGGTTGCGGTAGATATGTCTTCAATAAGTCATTTCATATACTAATAACAGTTATGATATTTATAAAGTGTTATACAGTACAGAATTCTATTGTTTTCTAGATGATGTATATATAATTTTTGGTAACGTCTAATATTATATGGATCATGACACATGTCCAAATGGTTCTTCCTGATAAAAGGGAAGAGTAGTAGTTAAGTTTGACTATGAATAATGATTAATGATAGTGAAATACATGTGGCAAACAAATCATGATGGCTAAACCTTGTGTTCGTTTGTGTGTTGATTATGATTTTCTTTTTTGGGTTTTAAAATCAAAAGGTATTGATTTTTTAATTATAACATGCAGCAAAATGAATCAAATAATTTTAAGAAAATGAATGATTTATAAAAAAAAAATATATTCTAACTAAAATTTTTTGTGTTACATAATAAAGAAAATGTGTTTTTCTTTTTTAGGACTATGATTCATGTTAAAGAAATATCTTATACAATTACTGCACTAATTATTGATGTTATTGTAATGAATTTAATAATTAAGCAATATTAATATTAAATCAATTTTAGTTTCTCACTGGTTATTGGTATTATATATTTCCATTGCACCTAAAAGAAATTTGAGTTCCTCTTGAAAAAAATCAAACCACTAAAATACATATACTTTTGAATTGAATTAAGGTCTCGTATTTAGTTCGATCATCCTTCTCTATGTTTCAATCTCCCAAATGAAGAGTATTAATGGAGGAGTAAACAACTAGAGGTGTTTGGACACTTATAATAGAATTGGTATCTATCCTAATGTAATTTAAAACTTACAGTTTGAATTAAACATTTTATTGTCTTTCCTTTTTATTTTTCAAACATGTATTTTATATATAAGATGCATGTATTTATTTAAAAAGAAAAAAGAATAAGAAAATGAAGGGAGTGGAAATGAAGCAACGAAGAAGGAATAAAACGACTCGTTTCAATGGCAGCCACGAGAAAGAGGAAGGAAATAGGAATCACCAATAGGCACTCATTCCGGAATATTCTTATATTCATAAGGTTAGTGCGTTTCAAATGCGGCGAATATTCTCATATTCCAATTATTTATTCGTCTATTCCTCTCTTATCGACCTGCGCCCTTCGATTTCCCCTCAATCCGAATTTCACCTCATCCAACGGCCCGCAACTCTAGCCTTTGATTTCTTCCCCTCCACATCCCACTATAAATACCGCCCACTGCCCAATCTCTTCTGCAGCAGACATAGCATTTTTCTTCCTAACGATACAGTTTTTCCTAAGATTTTCCACAGAAAAATGGCCGGAATCGTCGTCGTTTTTGACTTCGATAAGACGATCATTGACTTGGATAGTGATAATTGGGTGGTGGATGAACTCGGCGCCACCGATTTGTTCAATGAGCTCCTCCCTACGATGCCATGGAACTCGCTCATGGTATATTATATAATCTTCTGTTCGTTCTCATTCTATTATTTTGCTAGCGGAATAGAGATTTATACTGTAATTTTCAGGATCGTATGATGGCAGAGCTCCATGCACAAGGGAAAACCATTGACGACATCGTTGAAGTCCTTAAACGCGCTCCGATTCATCCCGATGTCGTTCCTGCCATTAGAGCCGCTCACGCCCTAGGGTAAAGAATCGTAGAAACTTTTTCTGTTTCTATCTCTCATTTTGGTTTACAGCGGCTGATTAGATTTTGCGTTCTCTGTGTTTTCTAGATGTGATTTGAGGATTGTGAGTGATGCCAATATGTTTTTCATCGAGACGATTTTAGATCATCTCGGAATAAGAGAATGCTTCTCCGAAATCAACACGAATCCAGGTTACGTCGATGAGGAAGGAAGGCTGAGGATTTTTCCTATCCACGATTTCCATAAATCCTCTCACGGATGCAATCTTTGCCCTCCGAACATGTGCAAGGTATTGTATCTCTCTGTATTTGCAGCACTGTACATATATGTTGATCAGTTTCTTGTATGCTGAGAGATATTTATTTCACAAAATTAGGGCCTCGTTATGGAGAGGATTCAAGCGTCATTAATGGCAGAAGGAAAGAAGAAGAGGTTCATCTATTTAGGAGATGGAAGTGGCGATTACTGCCCTAGTTTGAAGCTTGGAGAAGGAGATTTTCTGATGCCGAGGAAGAATTTTCCACTGTGGGATTTGATTAGCCAAAACCCGCTCGTGATTAAGGCAGAAATTCACGAATGGAGCGATGGAGAAGAGTTGGCGAGGATCTTATTGAACTTAATCAAAACCATTTCCATGGCGGAAAATGCTCAGTTCTTGGCTCCTCAAGATATGGGTGTTCCTGTGTACGAAGCTCTGCCTTCGCCCACACCAAAACCAGCCATGGTGGCCAATTAAACTCAATTATACGAATACCCAATTTCTCAACCAAACAACAGCATCTACCGATTTACTTTTTTTTTGGGTTTAATTACTTTAAGTATGCAGTGAAGATTATGTATAGTTGAAGGTGTAATTTTGGCAAACGCCATACACCAATCAGGAATTTGAACCATAGTTTTAATTTTCCAACTCATTTTGTCTTCGGCACATCTTTCACAACCTATCAAGAATGCGAAAGATCTCATGACGACAAATTAATATTAACTAAGGTGTAAGATTTAAAAACTCAAAATCTTTTAATATATTTATTGAATACAAACTTCTTAAAAAAGCTTTGATTCTTATTTGAGAATCTTCTTTAAAGATCGTTTAACAAGAGTCGTGTATTTAATTAAGAAGCTAGATTGGTATTTTTATGTACTTCTTTTTTATTACAGAATAGTAATGGGCAAAAAATAGTAAAAGAAATTTTACAATATCCCACGCATCATGTATTTGTTGTTTAAACAATCTGTATATTTTCCCAAAAATGGTCGATTTCCCACAATTTGATTCCTATTTTTTGTTATTAATTTCTACTCTGGACACGAATTCATTTGTGTCAAGAAAAAGGGGACCTTTTCATCAAGTCTCTCCCACTACTTCGAACTTAGAAGTTAAAAACACAAATAAAAATACTATTTTCTGTTTATCAATTTTGAATTACACTCGTATCAATTTAGTTAATTAATTGCAAACAATCAATTAATCATATTCAAATTTTATTATCGGAGATGGTGAAAATTAAAGAGATATTTGCAAATATAGCAATTATATTCAAAATAATTAAATATATAGCAACATAGAAAATCTGTCAAAATCTATCAATGATAGGAGTGTATCATCGATAGACTTTGCTATATTTGAAATTTTTTAAAAATATTACTACATACTTAATAATTATCCTAAAAATTACTACATATTATAATTACCTAAAATTAAAATTATTTACAAAAAAGCAGAAAAATTTGATAAATTTTTGATCTATTTTATAAATAATATCGATCCTTTTACTATATTTAAAAATATCTTTTTTATTTATTTACTTTTAAATTCAATCTTTTAAAATTAATATTTATCAAAATCAATTAAATAATACGTGAACGTATTTCTTAGGAGTACTTTAATAACAAAAATATCTTTTGTTATGAAAATTATTTACATCGAAAACTTGGGTGCTAGATACTTTTTTATCTCTCTACCACATAAAAATAGAAATAAATTTTATATTTTATTTTTATTTTTATTTTTATGGAATAAAGAGATAAAGAGCCATGATTTATGCATCGTGGAAAACATATCATCGATATTATTGTCCTTTATAAAAATATAATAAAATCTATCAAACCTTATATATATATTTGTATATTTACTATCTATTAAGTATTCCCTTTTTATAATTAACAAAAAAAGAAAAAAGAAAAAAAGAAATATTAATAGGGACTATATATACGAGGAAAGATCATGTACAAATATAGAGTGATAAGATTTAGATTAAAGTAGGGGAACTAAATATAACAAAACTAAAAATAGATGTAAAAAGATCATATTTGAAATTAATTAAATCTATATATATCTTTCTTGAAATTAAATTAAATTTAAATATTTGAACGAACACCTTACCAAACCCTGACTGTATATAATAGTAATACACTCCCAATCGGTTGTATTATGTATATCAGATAAATCATATCTTCTTCATTACCCAACCCTTTCGCTTTCTCACAGCTTTCGGAATTTGCATAGCAAAATGGCCGGAATCTTGATGATTTTCGACTTCGATAAGACGATCATCGACTTGGATAGTGACAATTGGGTGGTGGATGAACTCGGCGCCACCGATATCTTCAAAGAACTCCTCCCTACCATGCCATGGAATACTCTCATGGTATTATTTCTTCTGCTCCTCCTCATTGTTGTGTTTTCGCTAGTGGAATACAGTTTTATACTGTGATTTTCAGGATCGGATGATGACGGAACTCCATGCACAAGGAAAAACCATTGACGACATCGCCGAAGTCCTCAAACGCGTTCCGATTCATCCCGATGTGGTTCCTGCCATTGGAGCCGCTCACGCCCTAGGGTGAAGAATCGTAGAATCTCTTTATGTTTCTATCTCTCATTGAGTTACAGCGGCTGAGATTTTGTGGTCTCTGTGTTTTTCTAGATGTGATTTGAGGATTGTGAGTGATGCGAATACGTTTTTCATCGAGACGATTTTGGATCATCTTGGAATAAGAGAATGCTTTTCTGAAATCCATACGAATCCAAGTTACGTCGAGGAAGAAGGAAGGCTGAGGATTTTTCCTATCCACGATTTCCATAAATCTTCTCACGGATGCAATCTTTGCCCTCCGAACATGTGCAAGGTATTATATCTCTGTATTTGCAGCATTGTACGTATATATCAATCAATTTCGTCAATTTCTTGTATGCTGAGAGATTTTCATTTCACAAAATTAGGGACTCGTTGTGGAGAGAATTCAAGCATCATTAATGTCGGAAGAGAAGAATAAGAAGTTCATCTATTTAGGCGATGGAAGTGGCGATTACTGCCCTAGTTTGAAGCTTGGAGAAGGAGACTTTCTGATGCCGAGGAAGAATTTCCCACTGTGGGACTTGGTTAGCCAAAACCCACATGTGGTTAAAGCTGAAATTCACGAATGGAGCGATGGAGAAGAGTTGGGGAGGATCTTGTTGAGGTTAATCAACACCATTTCGACGGCGGAAAATGCTGATCAGTTCTTGCCGCCTCAAAGTATGGCCATTCCTGTGTACGAGGCCCTGCCTTCGTCCGCATCAAAATCAGCCATGGTGGCTAATTGAGTTCAATTATACAACATCCAATTTTTCAAACCAATCAAAGGCAACACTATCTTCTGAACCATAACTCTATCTTGATTTTTTTGATAATAGTACATAGTGAAAATTATTTATTGAACATATGATTTTGCCGCATCTTAGCATATATATATCTTGGCCTTATGGTGAAGGCTTTAATTATTTAGGTTATGGTCAAGGATGGTCATGTAATATAGAAACATTTGACTCCGGTTAGGACCATAATAACATCACTAAGGTTCAACTTGGACATGATACACAATAAATAGAGAGTATATATAAATTTTTTTCATTTAAATACCAATAACAATGTACTTGAAAAGTCATTATTTTATTTATTTGAAGTGTAATTAATGACGAATGGAGGGATGGAGAAGAAATATGTAGAGGATGTTGATGTCGGAAAATGGTGAGTTATTGTAACCCCAAAATATGGCCGTTCCTGTGCATGAGGCCCTGCAATGGTGGCCACTTGAACTTCTTACAAACAAACTTCTAATTAAATGTATTCACTTTCTAAAATGACAAGTAGCACCTTTAACTTTTTCTTTAGTTGGTTCTTAGAATAAGACAATGATAGTTGTTAGATGGTTTTCAATAAATAAAGAATTGAAAATATTGGAAGAAACGAGGGTTGAGGTGAGTTGATTAAATTTATATTAGTGATATTTTATAATTTTAGACTTTTAGTAGCATTTTTAACCATCTTTTACATGTTGATAAAAATTATTTTTTGATTTTAATGTAAATATTGTACATAGTTTCATAAATGATTTATAAGATGATGTAATATGAAAAAGTTAGAAAAAAAACAAAAATGAAAAAGGTTACGCAAAGGTAGATGCCATTTCGACTACTCATTGACGTGTGGGCGTGGTTTTTGCATGATAACAATCCCCATCAATTTAGAAACAGACATTCTTACGATTATTAATCTATTGGGCCTATAGCCTATTTTTTACTATCTTCATTTGGGCTTTCGCCAAATCCTCACCCATTCTATCCTATTGACCCGAGACCCGTGCAGGTGGCGATCATAGTCGATTTTGGAAAGTGTCAAACCGACTTTGACATCAAAGAGTAAGAGTCGGTTGAATTGGTTTAATGTTTAAAAAAGAATATATATATATATATATATATATATATATATATATATATATATATATACTTTAAAAATTTCGATTTAAACCTTTTATAAATTGATCTTGATTGAATCATTTTGTTTTCCAATCGACCGACTTTGGTTTGGTTGGTCGGCTCGATCTTTTGATCTATTATGCTCATTCCTAGTTTCAAATGTAATAACAAAATTGAAAATGTTAGCAAATATAATATGATTGTAAAGATTACGGATGTAACAAATTCTATTCATTTCTAGAAATTATCGTTTACGGATAAAGTCTATCAGAAATAGATGTGACTATATTATATTCATAATTTTTTTAAAATATTGCTGTATACATAATTATTAATTATACATATTTATTGTCTATCTCACATCTTTTTAACTCTAAACGAATATTTATAAATACTTATGATACATGCGAAAAACTTGAGAAAATTGAAAGAGAAATTGAGCTAATCAAGGAATTAATTGCGTCAACAAATAAAGTTGCAATAATCCAATCAAAACCATTCATTAATCGATAATGTTCAATTAAGAAGGAATTAGGGTTTAATTTATTTTCTTAATTGGTAAATGGCTGAAATGGGAGCAATCGACGTAGGAATATGACACCTTTACCTTTCTAACTTATCCTTCTTCTTCAAACTTATAAGAAATACATAGAAATTTCAAGTTTTGTTTTTTCACAATGATTTTTCCTTCTCCTTCCAAGTATTCTCCTCTTTTTGCTCCTGTCTTATTTTTGCTAAGTTTTATTTCTTTGATTAGCAATATCGTTTGTTTTCACCCAAGTAACCAAACTATAACTAACCTGATCCTTCTTCCCAAGAGTTAAATGTTTAGTCCTCTATCCCTACGATTGTACCAAAAAAGAGCAATACTTTGCTTCAAAGACTGGTTGTTTGGTGCTGAGAAGAGTCTCTCCGACAGCTAGCCCAGTATTCAGCTACAAGTTTGGAGAAATAAGAGTTGGTTTCCATCAGCTTTGAGGGTTCTTCATATTCAACCAAATTACCTATTGAAGGAATTGTAGTTGGTTCATTGTTGTAAAAGCTTGCTTCAATTATTCAACAAAGGGTAAGTGATGAGAAACTTAAAGGGATAGCAGCTTACCAAAGGAGAGAACCATGACTTTGTCACTGTCAATAACGGTAGGAACTCTGTGAGCTACTGTTACAACAGTGCATTCTGAAAACTCTTCCCTTATAATTCTTTGTAAAATGGTGTCAGTTGCCGAGTCGATTGAAGCGGTAGCCTCATCGAGAACGAGAATTCTGTTTCTTTTGAGTAGCACTCGTCCGAGACAAAAGAGTTGGCGTTGTCCCACACTCCAGTTTCCACCTTCATCGGTCACTATTGAACCAACCAAAATCAATACACTAAAAAAAAAAAATCAAGTCAAAACATGTTTGCTTTGCTTCCATGAAAAGAGCATACCAGATGAGTCGAGCTGATTCGGTAGACTGCTGACGGTGGCCTTCAGCTGACACTTCTCTAATGCCTGCATATAACCAAGTCATTATGTGAAAAAACATTTTCATATACTTTTCAAAACAAAAAATAGATGAAATGTTGTGGAATACTCTACATGAGATGAAGAAACCTGACGATGTTTATAAGAGATATACATGGCTTACTCCTTTCGTGATTGATTAGTTTTGTGATGAAACTTTATGTTTATCTAATAAATGTCATGATAAAAAAACACGTAAAGTTTAAGTGAATGACACAACCGAACAACATCATGAATTTTAACAGCACTTTGAGTGCTAAGACTTACTTTCCATATCTCATCATCAGAGTAAAGATCAAGCGGGTCTAAATTCGTGCGAATGCTGCCCCTAAAAAGTGTTGGCTCTTGTGGGATAATGCTAAGTTTCATTCGTAGATCCTTTAAACCAATAGAACATATATCGATCCCGTCAATGATGATTCTCCCGCTCTCTGGCTCCACCAAACGAAACAAAGCACTTATAAGCGTCGTTTTTCCACTTCCTGTTCTTCCTACAACCCCTACTCTAGTCCCTTCTTGGAAGGTACACGTAATTCCCTTGAGAACGAGAGGAGCATTGGGCCGATATTTTATCTAAAACAAACAAAAAACTTGAAACTTAGGCTTTGGAAATGCCATTCGAGTATCATTAAAAGACTTGGAAAATTTGTAAGATAAGAATGAACTACATTTGTAGTTAGCCACCCCTGACCTTTAGACTTTCCAACTCTATCCTTCCTGTTGTAGGCCACGAAAATGGCGGTCTGCTGTTCTCGATGATTGCTGGAGGCTCTGCTGGCAAATGCATATATTGCTTGATCCTTTCTACAGAAACGATGTAGTTTGAAAGAGTACAATAATATCTCGCCATGAAAACATGGATATTTGAAAAGGATAAAGCATAAGAAAGAGAGAGTCCCACAAGTCCTGCACAATGGATTAAACGGTCAAAAAGTGGTACGCAAAGAAAATAGAGTCTTGTGTTCTTGTTGGGTTTTTCTTGCCTGGTTTGGTGGTTTGACTCTGAGGAAGCAGTACAAGGAGAAATGCAACAGTGAAAAGGGTGAAATGTTGCAATATTTCTATCCTTAAAGTAAACCACTCTGTCGTTGCATTATAGTTGAAAAAAAGACTTGCATCTGTGTCGATGAGCTTTAGAAACTTCTGGAAGAATCGTTCCGTCATGTCGAAAGCTCTGATTGTGACAGCACCAAGAGATGTCTCTGCTGCATAATTCATTACAGGTGCTTTTGTTGTCCCATTAATTCTAATAAGCTCCCTACTAGTTGCTAGATAATAGCTCTTTCCAAATATAAGAAAACAAATCGATAAAAGTTAGCTCCACTATTTTATGGTGAAGAAAATTATGTAATATGATGATAACAAGTACAAAACTCTGTATACCTGAACGTAGGTTGCAGCTATAATAGCTGGAATGGCAACAACAAGAACTTCCCACGTAACAGAAGCCACAATTGCAATCACTACAATAAGATCTAGAGCACCAGACATTACGAAGATGCCGGCCAATGGTATGTCAAAGTCCACAATACTCAAATCTGACGAGGCCTGTAAATATTACGATCTCAACAACATCAGTTTTGGTGTAGCTTTATGATGCATGCCCAAGAAATAGGAATGAACATGAAGCCAAAATAATCGTACTCGAGTCAAGATTCGTCCAATTGGAGTTGAATCAAAGAATGTCATTGGAGCTTTGAAGACAGAATTTATGAAACCATAGAAGAAAGCTTTAGAAGCTCTTAATCCAAAAAGAGCGGCTAAAGTGGACCTGGAATGTACAAATACTGCACTAAAAAGAGAAATAGCTGCATAGATTCCAATCATTGTGCCACTGCTGATCTGAGGCAACTCAATGGCAATGGCTAGCCAATAAGTTGAAGCTGTTTGAAAAGCAACGAAACCACATAGACTAATTACACTTAAACACACAAGAGAAAATGCCTTGGGAACTGTGATGTAGTCCCATAATGGTCTCCAAACAACATCCCCAATTTCCTTCTCTTCTTCATCTGTTAGTTGTACTCCACCTAACCTTTTGCTAGTTGCATCAATTTTATCATATTTTTCACGTTTCACAATGTCAATTGTTTTGAAGTCTCTTGGGTTTTCAGACTCTGAAGTGCCAGATGCTATTATGCCATCTTTGTGAGCACTCACGAGCTTTTCAAAAGGTGTCCCGACAGTCAACAGTTCTTCATAGCTTCCTGATTGAGTTATTTCTCCACCCTCAATTACCTGAAAAAATAGCAAGCCATGTCGATGAGAAAGTGTTTACAAGACTACAACTACTTTAACATGGACATGACGTTCTAAAATACCTAACTTACCAGAATCTTATCAACTTCAGAAAGAAATTCCACTTGATGTGTCACAAGAACGACAGTTTTCTTATCTAGAGCAGTCATGACACATTCCTGCAAAACTTTCATCCTTCGTCAAGTTGGGTAATGATATCTCTGCTAAAAAGATTCTCTTGAATTTTAATAATGGCTAGATACAAAACATAATTCTTCGTGTACTTACATCAAAGAGTGTTGTAGCAGTATGGGCATCAACTGCACTAAAAGGATCATCAAGTAGATAAATATCAGCATCATTATAGACAGCTCTTGCGAGTTGAATCCTCTGTTTCTGTCCTCCACTCATGTTAAGGCCTCTCTCCCCTATTTCTGTAAGATCTCCATGGTCAAAACTATTGATGTCCTCAGCCAAAGCACATGCTTTTATGGCATTCTTATACCTGTCTGTGTTCATTGGCTTTCCATTGAGTATGTTATCACGGATTGTCCCACTTTGAATCCAAGCTATTTGTGAAACATAAGCTATTGATCCCTTTACTTGAACCTGTAATATAAAAAGAATACACAAACTAATTTAGTTTTGATACATTTTTATGTCATACCAAATATGCTTTGTGTTTAGAACTCACATTTCCAGTAAGTTTTGGTATTTCTCCAAGTATGGCATGTAGCAGAGAAGATTTTCCAGCTCCAACCGGTCCACATATAGCAACTTTCTGTCCTCTTTCTACATCTAAATCTACATTCTTTAAAGTTAAAATCACCGACTCCGGATCCCACCTGAAGTTACCATTATGTATTTCAATCATCTTATCCACATCCATTGATGGGTTTTCGATGACTTCGTCGTCTTTTAGCTCATCGTCAAGTAAGAATGCGTTCAGTCTATCAAAAGATACCTTGACTTGGATCAGGATTGAAAGAGCTTCTGGTATCATTCTTACAGGTTCAGACATCAATCTCAGTGTTGCAAGAACAGTAAAAATGGTGCTTGCATTCAAAGGAGCGCTTTGGAAAAGAACACATCCAATGAAAACAACAGCAGATACAATAGTGGGAGCCATCCAATACAACAGGGACCCATCAGCCTTCTTCATTTGTATGTCTTTCAACCATTTGAACTCCTTTTCGCGAAGCGATTCAATTAAGCTTTGAAACTTTTCTTCCCATGATTGCAACTTAATAATCTTCATATTGTTAAGGACTTCAGAAGTAGACCTCAATCTCTCGTCTTGGGCAAGCATGAAATGATACTGAGACTTTTGTAATGACTTGGCAAAAGGCACATTGAGGAACCCACAAATAAGAAGAGGAATCAAACCTAGCAAAGCTCCAATACCCACCACCCAAAATAGCAATACAATGGATAAAATAAGTAACACACCTGAACTCCAAGCCATATGAAACCACCATGGAAATTCTCCCATTCTATAAGCATCAACAGCTATATAGTTTACTATCTCTCCAGCAGAATGCCTTGTCCTCCCTAAACTAGAAAGCTTCAATAACTTCTTATATACTGCCACCATTAAAGCTGATCTCATTTTCATCCCTGACCTTCTAGAACCAAAGAAATAATGTCTTTGACCAAAAGATTCAAACATCTTGGAGACAATCAAAAGCCCCACAATAGAAAGACCCTGATCCAAATGTTTTTCAGTACTATTTGAGTAGTTAACAAAAGCAAAGAGAATAAGAGGAGAAACCACAACAGAAAGTGTTTTGAGAAGAGCATAAAATGCTATCAAAATATTTTCCTTCAAATGCACATTTTTAATGGCTTGAAAGGCCAAATTCCCAGAGCTTGAAGAACCCTTTTCTGCTGAGAGTGAATCCCAAACATGGGAAAATTTCTGGTAAGCCAATTCAGCTTCATCCTCAGAATCAAGAGGAGGAACATCCTCAAGAGTCAATGTTTTTGAGTAACCCAAAGTAAGCAAAGGGTTAATCCAAGAAAATGTAAGTTTGCTGAAGAAACTAGCCTGTTGAATATTGAACGAACCAACTGATTCTTCAGTCCATTTTTGTAGCAAAGGTTCCGCCATGCTCAGACCTCTAAATTTCGCTCCTGCTCATAAAAACAATATTTCAAATTACAAGTCTCATAGCTCAAAATCAACTAGCGGATGTGAGCATATATCTATGATATGAAGAGTGTATTTTGGATCAGAAGGTTGTTCAAATTTTAGGCCTCTCTTACATCATTGAACTGAAAAGAAAAAGAGAGCACAATTCTTAAAGTGTTTGTATGATATCTATCTACAAATACAACGAATGGTGTAAATTGATACCATTTTAAAATCGATAACTTTTATTATTTTGATCGTAATTGGCTGATGATAATTTTCACGCAATAAAATGCAATACGTGAATATGCTTTAAATGTCCTATAAAGTGCTTAAATGTAACAAAATAGGTTTTGAAAAAATCACTCAATGATTAAACTTAGGTGGATAACAAAATACTTCTATATATATATATAATTACCAACGGAAGCATATTATCATATAATTAATACCATTTTTTTTAATAAATTATATGAGTGAAATAAATTAAAATATTTATAAATTTAAAAAAAAAATTAGTATCTATCTGGAAATTTATTCGGAAGAAACTAAAATTTTATTATATTTTATAAATATTTTTACTTTTTTTTATTCAAAATAATTTTCCACCGCTTATTCTTTATTATTTTCTAATTTTTTTCCACTTTTAAGAGTTTGGATTTTTAAATTTCCTATTCTATCTTTTACTTGGCTATCAAAATAACAATAATTTAAATGGAATTTGATAGATTTTAATATCTTTGTGAAATAATTTCAAGATTTGGTTATATTTGAAAATGACGAGGATAAAAAATACTCTTCGACCTTAGAAACCCATAAGAATTTTTGCACGTAAAAGAAATAAAATTTATCAAACTAAAGGGGTAATTTGATTAAATAAAATCCTTATTTCTCATTTCTCATTTCCAACTTATTTGAAAATCTAAAGAAAATGTTCTTGTTTTTTTGTTTTCCACTGTTTAAATTTTTTTAAAAAAATTCAAAATTATGTAACATTTTTCTTTTTCCCTTTTCCTTAAAAAAAAAAAAAAAGAACAAACAACATGAAGTTTATTTTTTATTACACTTTTTAACTTCTGGTTAGTTTTCTCTAACACATGAATGAAAATTTCATTTTAATATTATTCTTGACATCTAAATTGGACAAAAGAAGGTTTTAAAAATAAAATTTAACACAAATTTTCATATATTTAATTCAGAAAAAAGATAAAAAAAAAAAAAATTAGTGTGAAATATGGTCATGAAAGAAAAGAAGAGAAGAAGAAATAAAACAAAACAAGAAGGTGATCAAACAATCCCTAAGAAGTTTTCGTTAAAATGAAAAATGAGTACTTACGGAGTTGAAATCTTGAATGTGTCTAAAATCTTGTTTGAACCAATTAATTCCGATACCTCAGCCATCCATATTCTCCAATTCCCTTCTTCCTTCTTCCTTCTTCTTTCTCTTTCTTCTCCGTCTCTCTCTCTCTCTCTCTCTCTCTCTGCTGTTCTCTTTCTTTTTATATATATATATATATATATATATATATATATATATCTGTTTTCTTACAAACTACTTTTCTTTTGTTTTGTTTTTAATTTACTTTCTTATATATTTTATGTCTTTCTAATTTATATTACCAATTAAAGCTTTGAGCTCTGAGCTTTGACTTCAGTTTATTTTAATTAGAGAATGCAACGTCATCTCCATATGATATATATATGTGTGTGTGTGTGTGTGTGTGTGTACATAATGTATGGTGGGAAGCATGACAAATTATTTGACTTGTTTAAATGATGAATAAAAAGCTAAACAATATGTCATCTGTGTCAATTGTCACTCTGTTAGATTTAAATGAGGCTGAAAATATGGTTTTTTTTTTTTTGTTTTGTTTTGTTTTAGATTTAACTAAGGATGATTTGCATATACCAATGAATGAAAGTAAGGGAGTTAATGCTTGAGAGTATAATTCAAGTTATAGGCTTCTCTATCTTGTTTTCATGTCTGTTCTATTGTATTCTCTTGTTTTTTTTTTTTTTGAATTTGTGTTTTTGGTCTAAAATTACTCCTTACCATCTAAAGGACATGTTAAATAATTAAATTTTAAAATTAATTCTAAATAGTCTTGAATAAATTAAAATTATTTATGTCGAGGTAATTTTTTTAGATTTGAATCACAAATTTCTTTATTGATGATATTTATTTTGCTATATTTGAAAATATTCATAATTTAAATTACATCTTTTAAATCGCAAAAAAGTGTGAAAAGTGGGACTTTGGAAAATGCTAAGAGAATTAATTAATCACGTGATGATTAAGGATGTGACAAAAAATGGAGAGGAAGATATTGCCTCGCAACTTTTTAAAATTTCACCAATATAATGAACACAATTTAAACTCTAGGGTTTCTTTAAACGATATTCAAATTTATGTCCAAATATAGCATTAAATTTATTAAAGTTTCAGAATTTTTAAAGGCCTATTTGAAAACAAAATTTTAAAAGAAATCAAGCAAACACTAACCATACAAGTGATCATATTATTTCATCATCTAGAAAAAAATCGAACTAAATGAATAATATGTTCTTTTCTACTTCAACAACATGTAAAATGTTCTAACATATTTTAAATGGAAACTATATTTGTTAACTGGTTGAGTTATGATCATGTAACTAATGATATATTCTCGAATACCACAACGTTTTGAATTTGGGTAGGGACTGATCTAAAAGAAGGTGGAGAATGGGGATGAATGAGAGGTGGTGTCGTGACAGCCACAAAGTGGTTTGGTGTGCCCTCTCCTTGTTTATTGTTGGATTGTTTCTTATGGACTCGTTGAGAATGATTCTAACCTAGTTCATGACCTATTATAAGTAGAAGATGCTCTGTTGGGATCCTCACGGACAGAAAAAGATCGTAGTCGATTTAATAATGATCGAGTGACATTGCTTCTTCGGCCCGAACCCAAGAATCCCTTAGATATGATACAAAATAGATCTTGTTCTATCGTTGATCAAACATGACTTATACCATTGACATTGTTTTTATGAAAAAAAGGAAAATAAAATCTACAATTGGTGCTAACATTACATCAAAAGTTTAAGAGCATAATTACAACGACCATCATTTATAATTTACAATTAATTTTATTAGTCTACTTTTATCTGTGTCTAAAAGTTGGTAAGAGCTCGTGTGTCGGCAGATGAATAAGTAAAAATTGTTCTATGCAACATATATAATAACATTAATTTTAAATAGTTTTTGTACTTTGTGTTGACTTTAAAGAGAAATTGTTAGAGCTATGAATATTTTGTCTCTTCTTTGTCATCAGTTTGTAAATAAAAGATATATAGTTTTCAAATTTCTAACTTAATTTTCGAAAATATTGATTAAAAAAGGATAATAAAACAATAAATTTAAAGAGGAAAGAAGTGATTATAAACTTAAACTTCAAAATTAAACAGCAACAGACAAGAAAAAAGCCTCAATTCTGTGTTTACTTTAGTATTGTGTAATTTTAATCATCAAACATTTTAAATTGGAGTAAGATGAAGGAGCATGCCACAGGCAATTTTTAAATTAAACAATAAAGTCAGTGTATGATGTTAAAAAAAAAAATCTATTAGACATTAAAATAAATGAAACATTAGAAGATATATTAAAATATCTAAAAAATTTAGACAGAAATAATAATATTGAAAAGATCAAGAGATCTGCTCATTAATAATTCAACAAATTTGAATGGAAGGTGAGATTGGAATTCGGGCATTTAATTAAAGAAAGAGGCAGATTCGAAGCGAATAATTAAAACAAAGGTTCAATAATTTTGTAATTTTGATTCTAATTTTAATTAAAATAACATTAATGTATGTAATTTTTGGATTTGATTTAGTTAATTTGAGGATTATCAAAGTAATGATTTAGCTCAGTGGAGAAACATAAATAACAAAGTCTCCCCTTCACACACACAGACACACATATCTATGCTGTGAGATTAATTCAACTTGGTTTTTATACTTTATCCACTCACATGAAGCATGCTACACCAGAAAATATATATATATATATATATATATATATATATATATATATAACAACAATGACTTTTTCTTTTGGAAAAAATCTCAATTTGTGGTCTTGAATTGATGAGTCGTCCAGCATGGATTGACTTTTGGATTAAAAAATTTTAGAAGAGGATCAAATTTAAGAGCATTAAATCCAACAACTATCACATTGAAAGTAGAGCCCATTATTGTCCAAAAAGTTATCAAACAATTTTTAAAATAATTGTTAAGTATGTAATAATATTTTAAAAAAATTGTAAATATAGAAAAGTTTATCATCGATAGACTTCTATCGTTGATATTCTGATGGTCTATTAATGATAGATAGATCATCATTTGTTACATGGTTTATCAATGATAGACTTCTATCATTAATAAATTTTGATAGATTTTGCTATATTTATAATTTTTTTAAAATGTTGTTATATACTTAATTATTTTGAATATAATCGCTACATTTACAACTATCTCTAATTTAAAAATACTATGCTATAAGCCTCATAATCAAATTTTGTTTTAACTTTATCATATGTTATTCTTTTAATAATTTAGTGTATTATAACTATTGTATTGGTTTTGGCAACATGTTCATATGTTGTTATATTGTATTCTATGACATGAATATCAACTCATTTTGAAGAAAAAAAAAATTCAAGAGATTAAGTTTAAATGAAATCGAACAAATTATGATGTACAAAGATTAGAAGGATATTTCAACTAGAAAAAAAAAATTGAAGAAGAGTTAATAATTTCCTGTATTTTAGCTCTCTCATCTCGTAGTTATGGCATCTAACATCACTTGTTCGTCTAATTTATGAAAGTATGGAATCAAAATTCAAACAAGTACTAAATTTTAAAACTAAAAGAAAACAATTGTAATTAATGCTTACTCATCCTGTCAGCAATAAATTTGCCTTTAAGAGTGGGAACCTAGAAGGATATATTTATATTTTAATGAATAAATTATCTTTTCGAATTATGAATTAAAATATAACTAAGATGATTCATATTTATATTTATTCTTTTTTCCTTGTCAAAATGTGAAAATACAAAATTAAAAGATTTTACCTATACTCTAACTTTCAATTTTGTATCTTCCACATCTTTGTTGTATTTTATGAAAGGCAAAGTCACAAAATGTATCCTTTAATATCGTTCTTTGTTTCAAAATTTACGGTATTACATTCGATCTTTCATATATATATTAATTATTGGAACGTACAACAACCTAATCTAAAACTTAAAACAAAGTACACCTAATGTAAGAAATTGAAACAAAAATTGAGACTTGAACACTGCCAAGTGCCAACTCTGTTTCAAAGTCTCAATCTCTATCTAAAATTTCAATAGTTCTCTTTAAAACAATAAAAATCAGGAGTTAACTTTAGTAAAAAATTCACAAATCACAACCACAAAGAGTTGAAACATAGGGAATGAACCATTCAGATATACAATGAGTACAACACTGATTGTCTTTTAATAAGAGCAAAATAGGAATTCACACAAATAAGTTTGTCTTTATTCCAATTGAAAAATAAATCTTATCATATCAACAACTTCAGTTATACCAACCTTACCAAAATAAATCCAAAAACAAACAGAAAAAAATTTAACCATATACTTCCAAAATAACTAATAATATAATAATCAAACGATCATTTTCTTCGGGTGTGTGTATGTATATATATATATATATATATATATTGGTTGACATAATTAATGTCTAATGTGAGAAAATCAATCTGCTTGCAATTGATGTGCTAATAATTGCTTTTATCTATTCAAACAAAAAGCTATAAGCTACCATTAAACTAAAGTCACTCAAATGATAAAAAACAATAATACATGTTAAGTTAAAAATAAGATATTTTCAAATACAATAAAATAAATCAAAATATTTATAAAATATAACAAATAGAAATTTTACTACATGTTATAAATATTTTTAAATATTTTACTATTTACTTCTCTATACTTTTAAGATCGCTTGCTTTGAAAGTTGTTGCAATTTTAAATGTCTAGCTCTAGTCTATATATCTTCAACAATCTTAAATTTAACTCATCTGGCTAATTTATTGTTGATTGTTTTCTATAAGAAAAAGAATTATCCACTTGCATTTCACTGTTTTTCTTTTTTCTTTTTTTCTTTTTTCTTTTTTTTGCATGCCTATAAATATTATTCATCACTTTCTATTAAAAACTAACTTTAAGTCTGAATTTAACTTTTATTGAAAGACCAAATTAAATCTTTAAAACTGACACTAAAATTGAACAAGTCTAATTGCGACCAAAATGATATTTTGATTTCTATTGTATTTAATCATCTAATTAGCATTATAAATTTGTTTTTATTACATGTAACCATCAACTGATGGCATCCAAAGGCAGAGTGATTTTATATATAACTAAAACAGTATTTTATTAAATTTTTATAAGCACTTAAATAGAAAATAAAATATAAAATAGTTAATAGTATGAGAATCCATCTCAAAATGAATCAAGAATGAAAAGAATAATCCATCTATCCATAAAGAATTTGAAGCTCCTTAGTTTTTCCAATGTGAAATTTCAATGCCCCTTAAGATGATGTTTTTTTTAGGTTCTCCAATCTTAATCGAAACTCAATTTCTTACCCAAAAAAAATAGAAATAAATAAACAAGATGTGTGGTCGGTGGTCAATGGTCGCAAAGTTATATTAAAGGAAGTTCATATCGACATTTTCTTTTTCTTTTTGGGACAACAAATTAATATCATTACCAGGGCATGGGAGGGGGTAGTTGGCTATTATAAACAACCCATAATACAAAATGGAGGAGAAATTTGAGGCAATTACTGTGAGGTGTTCAACTTGGTCCGAAAACAATGGAACAATTATTTACTATTATTAATCCTCAATCCTCTAAGAAATCCTACTGGAGAAAAGTATAAACTGCCTACAGTTTCCAGCAATGAAAGACAACATAACTTAATTTGTTAAGACATTGTTTTATCGATAAAGGTCCAAAGGGTGTGAATCCATGGTCTACATGTTGAATTCGGAGGTAAGAAAGGGAAGATATATGTGATTCTTATGTTAATCCAACTCCAATCAAGGAGTGAATGCCCCCAACAGAAACAAGTGCCCTAAGAAGAGGATGTAAAAACGACTACAGATTTGGTGAGGAATTTACCTGATGAGGATGTATAAGAATTTCTTTGCGGAGACGATGAAAGTCCTTAAATAGCCTTGGATGTCCTAGTAGAATCCATATTCTAGATGCGAATTTTCCATTAACAGGAAAGTTTGTGACATGGTTGTTGAAAACGGAGTATTGCAGTGAGATTCGTTCATTAAGGTACGACGTACAATAACTACTTCCAAATGGAAAACATGCAAATCCTTACAAAACTAGAAAGATTAAGAAATAAGGTGAATACGAAGTTATTGATTTGTGTAGATCATAACTTTTCAGTTAAATGTGATGTAGTAGACGCGGATGCATGTCATTCACTCATAGGCCAACTTTGGCAGTTTGAGTTCAACTAAGGAGAACAGAGACTTAAACTTCTAATCTTTTGATCAATGGTCTATATCTTAACTAGTTGTCTTATCATTACTTAAACAAAATCTTCTGTTGTAGTTTGATATAGATGTTGTGTTGTCAATTGAGTAAAAGAAAGATGCTACAAAGTTCAATCGTAGTTTGATATAGATGATTTGTCCGATTACTATCTAATCACCAGTTACACCCTCATACGAGGCTAAATCAGCCCCTCCATCAAAGAGTGTAATGAAAGATACTACAAGTCCAATTCATCCTAGGGTTTAAACGTATGTATGAAGCGTTTGTCTTTTAGCTTAGAGTGGGACCATCGTTGCTTTGCTTGTTCTTATGGTCGCCAAAAACCAAATTCAAACAACTGAAAGTCCAATAATCAATAGGATTTTAATTGAGCCACAACATCTGATATACTGCGCTACCAAATGAACTGCCTCTCATCCATCACGAGAATTTCCTCTCTTCCTTCCTTTTTCCCTTTTAACTAAGATAGCTCAAGTCAGATCCTGGTTCTCCTTAGAAAGCTTCCACTATGAGATTAACTAACTACTACATAGGAATAGCCTCCTTAAAAAAAAACACGCACACAATACTTTACTATATAATTTAACTAAGATGTGCATGATGACATAATCTATTTTCATTTAGGCGGTGATATGATGCGTAGTTTGCAAGCACTGGAAATGATACCAGACTGATTAATGCAATATAACTTCAGAGTAGCAGCAAACGAGTCCCTACCAGACTGAAAAATGCTTTTCAGCTAAGACTTCCTCATTTTAGACCGAGCATACCTAGAAAATATCATGCGAAATCAATCAATTATACTCATCATATGCTGAAAGTGAAGCTATTAATAAAAATAGAGATGTAATTTATAAAGATACTCTATATGCATGCCGCCACGGTCGGATGATGGTAGAACACTGCCCTGAAGCTCCTCCATAACCTTGCTAGCTTGTTCGATGTCCTGAAACAAGACAATAAGACAAACGAAGTTATATTTCAAGATGAACCTTATTACACTTTTATTGAATATTTGAGAGTGCTCAAAGTTTTTATCATCTTTTCTTGAAAAAAGATTGAATTGCTCGAAGTCTCTCATTTCAATAGTTAGAATAATGGAAATATCTTCTGAAACGAGCTCTTCATCAAAGATCGTGATCTGATAGTGTGATGTTACAATAAAAAAACAAAAACAAGAAATAATTTTGGAAGCAAGATTTATCCCCAATGGTTATATAGTAGATTAGATCGTTTAGAGAAAGAAAAAAATTACATATACAACTGGTCTCAGTAATATGAACAAATACTAGGTTTATTGAAGACTGAAGGCAATGCCGTCCACTCAATCTCATACTAGTACTAGTAATTCAAAACGGATTATAATTGGCAATGAGAAAGGAACAATTGGAGCGTAGTAAAATCTCAACACTTCCGTGAGAAGCACTCTTGCATACCTCAAAATCAGCAAATGCAACGGGCATTCCACTTTTGGCACGCAATTTGAGAACGTTGAATCCAGGATATCTAGCATTGTAAAATGCGACCATAAACTTCTATCACAAACTGATAAATAATAAATTTGTTTACTTTTCGTTGTATTATGATAAGCGGCACGGTACATCAAAACTCTTCTTATCAGGGTAGGATTTTTATTGGTAGTTTTGATCAATAAGGTAAGGTATTTAAACAAGAAAAATAGCTAGGAGACGTAACAAATAGTTCATCACAGGCAGATGAACTGGTCCAATAATCCAAAGATATTCCAACAAATAGCTCGTCTTAAGTTTTTGCAAACCAATTTTATACTGTGGTCAGAGAAATACATCACATAAAAGTAAAATTAACAATGATTCAGAGAAATGGTTCATAAAGTTTTAAAAAAGAACTCAATAAAATCAAATAATGCAATTGCCAATTATTCAATCCCTCGCTGAAATAAGAATTATGGATGCAACAAAGGAGAGAATAAGATGCAAATTTACTTTATCACAATTGACGAATGTCACTAAAGGTTATTACAGAACCTCTGAGCGAGTATAACTCACTTGCACAAGACTTCCTTCAGTTCATCTTCATTGCAGTTTGGACCCAGATTTGCGATAAACAAAGTGGAGCATGGTCCTCCATCATTCTTTTCATGATGCTCCTGCAGCAATCAAACATAAAAGAAAGGTCATATTGTATCGGCATGGTCAAACCCTATTAACAAGCTATCAATAATTTGAAAGAGGAATTTTTTACAAAATATCAAGTTTGAAATTAGTGTGAAATAATTTTCTGCTTTACCTATCATCTTATTCATTTTTGGACAAATGCTAAAAATTCAAAAAAAAAAAAATTCAGAACTTCAAAAATAAGAAAGTGCATAGAGAATGGACAAAAAGTAGACAGACGTGGACTCGGCTGATTAGACTACCAGTAACACAGCAAAAATAATATGTTTACACTACAATACAAAGTTAGATCGAATTCTGGTACGGAATGTTTCTAAATGCTAACAACGAAGATAGATTAACGTACATATGGAGCAGATATAGCACTAGCAGGAGTAACCACTGCCTCGTTGCTGCATTGTTTAGATAAGAATAAACTCAACCTCAAGGAAAAAAAGGTCATAAGAAAGTAACATTTCAGTTTTATATCCCAGTGATGCAACATCTTCTAATATAATAGTTGAGAGTAAAATTAAACTTTTATTTAATGCTTTTTGAACCTTTGTTGGGCCTTTTTTGATGGTTCATCCGGTTCACTGCCTCCTGAATATACAAACGAACAACAAATATGCATGTGAAACCAAAATTTCAGATTGTGTGGCACCAAATATCAAGTGAAATGTAGACTACATATTGAGGAAAAAAGATAGGCAACCAAAAAGACAATACAAATCCGTATGATCAATAAGAGAATGAACAGTTGTGAACATGAAAAGAGAACATTTAAAACAAGTAGAAGAAAAATATGATGCTAGAAAAAAAAATGTTATATATTAGAGAGTGAAAACATTTCACCATCATCACTTGATGTTTCCTGAGAATTGGCATCGGTTTTTTTCCTTTTATCTATCACAACATATGCTCCACCACCTATATAGAGCAACATCGGATCCGATCATGATAAAATGGATCATCTTAGCATAATAACTTGGCTCAAGCAGGAAATGCATATCTCGAAGCCCTAACCTGGCTTATGTTTTCTCCTTGAGTTTGACCTAGCAAGTTCAATATGCAGAACCGATCCACTTTGTGGATCAAATTTGACACCCTGATACAGCACCACCGTTATGTTTCAACATTAAAAATTTACAATACTGACCAAAATTCTACTATCACAACCTGCTAGAGAAACAGAATGCGACATGCAAAAGAAAAATAAATAAAATCAACTAAGCTCCACAACGAATTAGAAACCAGATTAACTCAAACATGGAACTATCTATAATACATGATCTTACATTTAATGCATGAAGCGCTGTCACAGCCGATTGGTGATTGTAAAAAGTGGCAAATGCCACAACCTGAGAAAACGAAATGACCAGTATTAAGACGGCAACTAATGGCAGGAAAACCGATTTCCTTTGAAGTAGCAAAGTAGTAAACGTTCTTCTAACAAATTGAAGAAAATTTGGCTTCCTTGTCGTACAAAAACTCAGAAGAAGCTCAAAATCCCCAATCATTTTGTATCCTATCCAAATTCGAGAAGACTGAAAACTACTAGAATCACAAATTAAAACCTAGCCTAAACAGCATCCACTCATACATATCCAAACAATACCTAATCCATCCCAGACCTAAGAATTGTCCCATCTTTTTTACACTTCAATACTTTCCTCTTCCTATTCCTCATAAAGTATAGCTTTCTACGGCCAAAACGGAAAGAAAGGGGAAAGAAAAGGAAACGAAAAGAAAACCTGATTGCCTCGTCCAGTGTACTTGAGCTGGCAAGAGTCGAACCCCGGGCGACGGCGGAAAAGGTTGTGAATCTCGCGCGCCTTGACGTCGTCAGGGAGACCAGAGATGAATAGCGTGTTGATGTTGCTCCGGTCACTGTAGGTCGGGTCCGGTTGATTATAGAGATAGTAAGGATCGTAAGGATGGTGAGCCATTGGCGAATTAGCCGGTGGAACTCACGGCGAAGATTGGTGAAAACTGTACCGGAATTAACTTCGAACACGGCGGAATTTGGGTTCTACTATGTTTTGTGTTTCCTTCTGACTCGAGCGGGAAATACGTATATAGGAAAACATCGTAGTTTGGTAATTTAAAACATTTAGCAATAGGTGTCCAACATTTTATTTATTCTTTTTTCAATTTTTGTATTACAAATTTCTTGAATTGATTATGGTTTGGGTTTAATCATAATTTAATAATACGATTATTCATCCATCTTTCATTTTAATAAACTAGTATAACTAAAAAAAGTCATAATTATTATCTTACGTAAGTTAAATGGTTTTGACGATTTGATTTAGTGTATCAAGATCTTATAATATCAATTTTTTTAACTCAATTAATTTCTTTGGAAATGTCCCATCTGAACCTTGTGAGATCAACTCTCGACTTGTAATCTTTAAACCTAATCGAGATCGAAATGATATTTTACTATGAATATCTTATAAAGTCCAAAGGTAAAATACATTTGCTTATAAAAATCTCTACTATTATTTTTCGTTACTATAATCATTCGTCGGCATGTTAACTATTAGAGGCACTTGATTGATTATTATAGTTGATCAATTGTCTTTAGAAATAGTTTGAATGTTCTAGTAAATTCGAGGGGCACTGGGAAATTTCAATGGAATAAGAGACGTGTGTGTGTGTGTGTGTATATAATATGATTTGATCCTTTTAATATGCTGAAGAAAAGAAGAATGTGATTATGAGTTAGTTAGGTTTACTAGGCCATGGAGACGAACGAATGACATTATTACAACATAATTACGTTATGATACGGAAATACATTTCTAACGATAATACATTTTATCTATGAATTTGTTTATGAAGTCTGAAAATTTACACGTAATCATTGAAAATTTCCCCAAAATGATCTCACCGTGTTTTGTTTGTAATTCAGTCTGATTTAGAAAGAAAACAAAAACCCTAAATCGAAAATTTCGAGAGTTTCGATTTTGATCATGGTTTTGGTGGAAATCAAATCCGTAAATCCTACTTGAATGAGAGGATCCGACTAACGAATTCCTCTGTTTGTAAATGGATTATATAAACAGATGATTGATTGAACGAAATCAAACCGAATAAAAAATTGATGAATAAAGACACCATTAAACTTCATTGGAGATGGAAATCAAATTGAACATTACGATGAATATAGAGAAACTGAAGTTCCAGGAGCATCCGAACCGAAAGTGTAGACTGTAGTAGCTCCTTCATCTAAGAACAGATCATCCGTCTTCCTCAGAGCGGCATGGATCAGCACTAGCACAGCACCGATCAGAAGCGACAACAGAATATTGAGCGTCGCTTTGGTCAGAAACAAGAACACAAGAGTGAACACCGAGAGTACAGCCATGACCAGTCGATCGTTAATCAAACGGCCGAAGAGTATCAGAGGCTCATCACGAAGGAAATAGAGGAACAACCAAACGGCAAGCATGGCAGTGAAGACGATGAGGGAGATCGGATGCCAGATGAGGCTAAAGAAGAGAATCAAGAGGACAATAATGACGTAATTCATACGGAAGTAAACGATGTTGGTTTTGATGCGAGAGAAAGTTTCGTGAAAGTTGAAAGGGAGAGTGAAGGAGTGGAAATCGAACATGAGCCGCCATGGAACTCGAGTGGCGAGGCCGGCTTTGAGACGCTGTTTGCCGCGGGAGACGAAGTCGAGGTCGGAGGAGGTTCCGGGAGCGGTGGAGGTGGGGATAGTGCCGTAGGAGGTCATCGAAGCGGCGGCGGATATTCCGTCAATTATGAAGAGGAGATTTGGGGAAGACGACGGAGAGAGAGGAGGAAAGTTTGTGAATCTGACCGACGGATGGAATGCTTCGTCGGTGAGTAGTTGAAACCTAAGAATTGGTTTGTCTTACTTTAGGGGTAGAATGGTAATTACAATAAAATGTTTGGGTACCGACGGAAATAAATTATATATCATTTTCTTGAACGGGTAATCGAATATATCTTTTAAATTAAAACAAAAACGAATATATTATGTTATCCTTCACATTTTCAATTAGAAAGAAAAAAAGAAAAAATCGCTATTGCTGCAATGTGTCACAAAAGTATTTATAAGGATCGAAACAATAGATGATGATGACTATATTATACATTACTTGTCGAGACTTATTGCTATTAATTCAAATAGATACACCATACACACACAGATATCATATACAATAAGTGAGAAATGGATTTTTATGGGTTGAAATAGGCATATGAGAGGATAGAATAAGTGTCATATGTGAACTGAACTGTCATCTTTTTACCCACAGTCCCTTTGTTAGAGGTGAGACTCTTCTTTCCCTACTTGTTCCAAAGGTGAGTTTGGTTGTTGTTGTGTAAACTATTGGTGAAGTTAATTGAAGTTGTGCTTTTCGTTTTGGCAAAAAGGGAAGCTTGATTTCTTGTCATTGTCATGGGTCCCTTCTTCTCTTCACCCAAACTGGCATCCTCTTTTTCATCCTCACTGTGGGGAAGTTTATGATTTTATCTTCTTCGGCAATCCATCTGTGTAATATGAAACGAAATTAATGTTGTATTCTACTAATTACGAAGAAAACATATGACGTAAAGTTGGACGAAACTTGATACCCATTTGTAATGACTTTTCAAGCGATTAAGTACTTATGCTAAACACTTTAGAAAGTCATTCCAAACCTGATAAGAAGTGAAGAGCTGAGATGGATATTGGAAGTGAGTACCTGAAGTGAGTGACAAAGTGGTGAAGGAAGATGGAAGCTTCAAGCCTGGCTAAGTCAAGTCCAGGGCATAGTCTTTGTCCACCTCCAAAAGGAGTGAAGTTACAACTACTCAACTCTCTTTCCTGATCAACCACTAAACCATTAGGGAGAGAGAAACATAAAAAGTTTAAGATATAAAGAAAGAGGGAATATTTTGATGGATTGACTTAAAAACTTGTACCCAAATGGGATTTGATCGCATTTTTTCAAAATAAAGTTTTCTAACCTTTTTCCAACTCTTTTTAATTATTGTTTTTTTTTTCCCAAGAAAGTGAGCCAGAGAGGTATCATGAGTCAAAGTGTGAGAGAAAACGTGAGCAAGCTTAAGGGTGAGAGGATTGTTGGCACTAGCAAAAGGTTAGAGAAGCTTATTTGTAAAAGGTCGGTCAATTCTCATCCGAACACAACTTTTTAGGTCAAACGTACAAAAACCCTGAGAGAAAAGAGAGATAGGCACAATTTTTTTCTTCTTACTTGCCACCTCCATGGATTGAACTTGTAAGGGCAGTCATAGTGATTGTCATCGAGATGAACAGATCTGAAGTATGTAAGAACTGACCAACCCTTAAGTATTAGGTATCCTTTTATCTTCATGTCTTTCATGGCCTTACGCATCACTCCAATTATAATGTTTCCCATCCTTAGAGTTTCAGTGATCACCTAATCAAATCAAACCATAACATTCAATATAACCACTCATAATAATTTACTCTTTCATTCTACTTTATCAAAAGCTTAATCAATGTATTACACTCTGCGTAAATGGCATCGATAAGTAATCGCTCCAATGCAATGCCTCACCGAGCTGCTCTTTCTGTCCTTTCATCTTTAAGTTTTCCTCCTGATCATGTCAGTTTAAACAGCCATATGGTTTAACAAACTACTATTCAAACAAGCCAAGGAACAAATGAATTTTGTTTTACACTAAAGTGTTACTAATAGAGTACACAACAAAATATGCATTTAACTTGGACTATATCACAGGAAATACCCTTATTCTTCTAAAAGAGTATTCTTATTCTTTCAAAGTTGTAGTGTTATCCTTGATCTTTTGTAAATGTTTCAAAATTGCCTTTGAAGTAGAAAATGAACTTTGAGACCTGGAATGAATGGGGTGATCTTCGGATCCTATTTTTCATTTCGAGTGATCACCACACAATTCTAAATCCCGACTTTGTCCAACATTCTAAAAGGATTTTTATTACAAATGTAGTTTGAAATGTTTATGAAACATTAAGGTAATATTGCAACTTCTGAAAAAATTGGAATATTTTTTTACACGAAGAACATAGTTCAGGAGTAACTTTAATAGTTTAAACTTTAACTTATAGGGAACCTGCTGATTGGGACGTTATTAAAGTTGAAAGGAAAATAAGGATATCTCCATTCCAAGTAATACAAATCAGAATTAGATAAAGTCTATGAGCATATTTGTATTTCATTAAAGCAAATTTGCTACTGTGCACGGTGGCATATTGATTTAAAGAAATCAAATTTATGAAAACTTGCTTAAACTTTCGGGTTAGGTAGTTTGACATGGTATCAGAGCAGAAGTAATGAAAACAATTGAGAGTTGGTAAGAAAAACAACTTACCGTCAACTGTTGAAGTGCGGCAGGGCAATCAGAGAGGTATTTTACTGCAAGAGTCATTAAGATTGGCACTGAATCTTCTCCGGGAATCATCATATCAATCATGTTCTCTGCTATTAGATCATCTGTCAGTTCTTCATTTTCATCTTTGAGCAAAACTTCCATGACATCTTTTGGGACAGTGGAAATTCCACAGCTTTTCCTCTCTTGTATTATCTTCTTTACTAGTTTGACCATATTCCTTTTGGCCTGAAATTCAAGAACAAAATAAAGCTCTATCATTTTTTAGAATGATCTAAAAAAGTAAGAGTGAAGGAGGATATTAAACCTTTTACAGTCCAACTTGCCTGCAAGGATTGGTAAAGCCTGCTTCCAGGTATGTTCACTGGCAAAGCCATAAGCCCAGCTATAAACTCTTGAAACTGTTTCTTGAGAAACTCCATACTTTGACCAGGATTTAAACTAATCAATATCTTTACCAATACTTGAAAGGAAATCTGGAGACAAGAGGGGTTCACTTAGTAACTTTTTTAACAGGAGAATCGATAGCTAAAAATCATTACAAAGGTAAAATTCTTGGACAATATGATTTGAAACAGAATGATAGCAAAAATTGTGGGGTTCTCTTACTTTTGACTGAAATCATCTTTAAACCCAGGTAGGAGCTAGAGAAATGGGTTATTTGGATATCAATGATTCACTTAAATAAGGTAAAGGAAGTCACTGTTTTTGTCTAGTATCAATACAGTAATGATAGGAAATTTTTATCTTATTGTCTTTTTGAAGGGGAAAAATTAAAGACAATTCATAGGTAAATTTCAAGCTTCAAAAGGGGGAGAGAGAGAGCTGACATTTTTGGTTTCATCTTGAAGGTAAATAGGATTGTTCTCAGTCCAGCTTGCCATCGATAGTTTGACATAACACTCCATATCCTTGGTTATTTGAGCTTTGAGATGTGAAGACTTGAAGAAAGCTCCCACAAGACCATGAATTCTCTTCTGCAAGCTCCCATTTATCAGCAAAATAGAAGACTTCCCCATCAATTCTGTCAAAGATTTCGGATAAGACGGTACAAAGGCCTTGGCATCACTCTGCAGAATGAACTTACTGACTTCTGCATCAGTAGAGACAATGGTAGGACTTCCGAAAATATGTGACTTGAACACCTTCCCGTACCTGCAAACACTCACAAGTCATATCATATTAGCATTTGAAGGCATTTGATGTGGTTTTTGTGGATAACTTACAGGCGACGACGCTTGTCCATGAAGGTCTCGGGACGGTCCGAATAAGCGCAGGAGATGAACTCAATAGTCTCACCAATGAAAGGCCAGCCAAGAGAGCCCAAAGGAAGTTGGTTGCAGAATTTTGATCTGAGAAGTCTAAAGCAGTTCCTATAGAGAATAATAGTAATGGCTGTCACTACCAAAACATCCCATAAACTGTCCATTTTGGACAAAGATTTCCTCTGGCTGTCTGTCTTTCTCTTTCTCTTTCTCTCTGTGCTTCTCTTAAATATGCTTAATCATCATCACCACAGCTCTGACCACATCTTTTTCCATTCGAATGATTGAAGAATGAGTTTCCATGTGTATGTGCACGCATGCAGCAGAGAAAGACAGAGAGAGATCATAATGTGAAAGAGAGCTAAAAATGAGTTTTTATATGAAAGAAAGAGAGAAAGTGAGCTCATACTTGATTGTGTGGGAGCTGGTCAGCTGATGTGAGTTTTCATTTACAGAAAGAATGTTAGAATGATAAGCTAAGAAATAACAAACAAATCAACAAAAGGCATTCATAAGCCTTAATACAAGGCATTCTTTAATAAACTTACCATGATTGTATTCTAAAGCAATCAATGACATTGCATAGCATGATTTATAAAGAAATACAAATTTCATTCATATAGATTGAGATCAATGATTAAGAGTTTAAAGATGGGAAATAAAAATGGTTATGAAAAGAGAGTCCCCACAGCTATATGATTACTCTTATGGCTTTGAAGTCTCCCCCACCAAATGAAAGTAGTTAGCTGGGCAGCCTCATGCATTCATGTGAGAATCAATTACACCACATTCTCTCATCATCATCTCCTACTCTCAACTTTTGTCCTCCTACACCTAAAAATCCTTTCTCCTTTTTAGTTCATTCTCATTTTACAAAAGCAAGTATTTTGAAAACCCATTTCTTGTAACTTTACTTACCAAAGACAGCAACAAGGGCTGCTTTTCAAGTAAGCTGCTCATTGTTGATTCTCAATTTGTTAGGTACTGATCCAAATTTCAATACCCTTTTTCGTTCACTTGAAAATCCATTTCTTTGTATTTTATTACCATTTATTGGGTGATGGGAATAGTCGTTTCTTTCACCAAAAAGATTAGAAAAGGAGGGAAGAATATAATTTTAAGCCCATCTCTTTTTGGTTGCACACTTGCAATTCCAAGAATATCTCTTTGGACCCTTTGTACAATTCTAAGGGAGGACCCCATTCTTTGATTGCTTTAAATTGGTGAGTTATTTATTTAACAGCATCATTTGATTAACCCTCTCTATGATTCTTTTTGAAGTATTGAGCCTACAGCAGGTACATCGGAAGGAGCTAATGACAGATTATCTAGAAAGACTAAAATATTCCAAAAAGAGCAGCAAAAACTTGACCCATTGGAAGTTGCATTTAGTTTGGTTTTTTTGGAGGTTTATGCATGCAGATTGAGAAATCTCACCATACGCATTGGATATGTCCACATCCATTTGGGAAATGGTGCATTATTTCATTCTGCCCACGTGAACTCTACAACTTGCAGAAGTTTGTTCCTTTGGATTTTTTCTCAACTTGAGTTCTAATAAAATGGATGTTTCTCCTCATACAATCTAAAGACAAACAAACACCAAAAAAGCTGGCTATTTTTTTCCTCAACAGTGAAATTTATGTTCCGTTGCCAAAACGAATTTCACTGCTGGTTTTCTCGTGTTCATCCTGTTAACTGGCATGCTGGGTGTGGGTAGAGAGGATTTGAGGAATTGAAACATAAGAAGCCGTTCTAGAACCACAGAAATCGACAACATTCAGATTCCATCAGCAATGTTGAAATAATCAGTATGTTTTTGCGTGCTACAATTGTAAAGTTTTTAAATATTAGGAATAGATTTTGCCCGGATGAACTCTTTGAGAATTGCTTTTTCTTCATCGATACGTTTCTTCTCTTCACGATCCTTTGGCTTTATCTTGCGCTTCTCTTCCAAAATCCACTTGAAAAGTTCACGCTGCTGGTCCACCGGAATCGGTTCTCTTACCTTCACAGGCTCCACAATGGCTGGTTTGGCCAATGATTCCTCAACAACAGGAGCAGCAATCTTAGTGGTTTTAGCTGAATCCGGGGCAGCCTCTTCTTCTGCTACATGTTCATCTTGCTTCTTTGTCCTCATAAACACGTAAGCTATACAGTGAAAAGAATTATCTCAGTTCATGTGAAAGCAAGTAAATGTTCCAAAAAACAATGACAACTACTGAATCCAAACAATTGCAAGATGATAATTTTCCATGCCCCGACCCTCCAAACCACAAAAAAGATGAACCAAACCTATTAGAATGTTCAATCTATGTTATTCTATATTTCCTTGCAAAAGGCACACAACTTATAGCTGGTGGAGGACAAAATAGGGGAGCTTGGCTCCTTTAGGTTAGGGCCTTTTAATAACAAGTGTTAATCATCCTCACAGGGAAATGAAAAGAATAACAGGACTATCAAGATTCAATATATGCATATCACAATCTCAAGACACTAGATTATGGCCAAAAAGGACCATCATTCAATTCTCATGTTGTCTTAATACCGTACTTGTACCACCAAGAGTAGAAACTATATGATGTAGTTCAAATAACCCAAACTTCTCAATGTGGGTGCATGCACATGCAGACGTATGTATGTATGTAAGAAAAGGACCATCTTCAGAGACAAAAGAAACCTAGGATAATAAAAGATATAAGTACACAAAATATGAGTTAGGTCAGTTTTGGCAGCAGGTCATTTGCAGTATATATCTATATCTGTGGAAACCCTATCCAAAAGAAGGAGGAATATTAGTTCACTTTTCAAAGGAGTAGGGAAGAAGGAGAAGTCTATGGGGAAATATTTAAGAAATGAAAAATATTTTTTCTTATATTTTTTTCAATAATAAACTGATAATTGTATTGCGCCAAAAGGGCATATACGAAAGATGAAAGATGAGATATCTACAAAAAGAACCAGAGGACTAGAAAGGTTTCCCAATTGGAAATAATTTGAAAAAGATCATAGTTACAGAGAAATTTGTTATGGATGCACCAAAAGGAAGAATAAAGCTTAATCGCATCCCATAGTTTGTCCATGCTCAACTCCATCCCTTGGAACATCCTTTGGTTTTTTACGATCCAACCTCCAAAGGATTGTGTGCACTGCATTGTTCCACAAAATACTTGTAACCTCTTAAGCTAATACACTGTAACAGTTCAATCACCACCTCTTCATGAAAAAAAAGGAAAACATCTAATTATGAAGAGGTTGGAGGAAATTTTTTATTCTGCTGTTTGAAAGGGCCCCGTAGGCCTTCTATTTTGGCTCCACTAGGTTTGAATTGTTTTTCTTGTGTTGCCCTGGAGTCGATCCTTTCATTTTCTTAATAAAAATCTGATTTTATTCTTTTTCTAGAAGAATGTGGTTTTCATTATTCATCAATAATTTAAGGCTAAACCACACTTAAGTTTTCATAATTTGCACCGATTAGGTCCCTGAAATATAAAAATGTTTGAAAAGGCACTTGGATATGATAGTAGCCCACTGATGTGTTTGCTATAGAGATGATTTACACCGTGGATAGAGCTCTTGTCTCGTAGAATCCTAAGGCAGAATGCTAGATGGGAAACTATAAGGATTGTTTTTCAAGGGTTTTCGAAAGGTCAAAGGAGGCATCTGCCCTTCCTGGGGAAAGAAAAGATTGTCATTGGCAACATAAGTTGATGAGATTAAATCATCCCTCCCCATCTAAAAACCCTACATTTGGTTATTGCGTTTCCCTCTGTCCAAAAGCTAGATAAGAACATTGACGATGAAGTCACCCAGTCTTGTCTTAGTGTGGCTTTAGTTTAGCCACGCTTTTCCCTACTGGAAAATGGAAACAATGGTGGATTATTCTGATACCAACCTTTCTATCACTAACCAATATATGTCAATTTCGAGCAAAAGTCAACTCTAATTAACCCACTAATGGTTCCATGACAGGGCTTAGATTAACCAATACAGCTGAAAAGTACTATTGAGCTAGTTTGTCATAGCAGACCGTCCTTCAATCGAAGAGTGTATTCTACGAAATCATCAAAAAGTTTATTGCACACGCTTGGATTAAGTTTCTGATCGATTTCAAATCCCAGTGGTTTCATGCTTACACCGTATATTCTTGAATCACACAAGAAACTGATATTCCCAACTCTAAGCCAATTTCAGTAGAGTAGACAGTACAAATCCTAAGTACAAAGACTCCATGAACACCCGAATAACGATAATATAATCAAAACAAGCGATTACCCATCTTGGCATTTAACACTCTGGATCAAACACATTAACACAAGAACCAGAAACTAATACACGCAAGATGGAAGAAGAAAATTACCTCCAACAGCAAGGTTAACAGTCAAAAGCATGGGCCATAAGAACTTATATCGTCTTGCAAACGATTCTTTCGGAGGCTGCGGCGGTGGAGGAGAAGAAGAAGACGCGGATGCCATGCTAGATGATGCTGAAGAAGAAGCGTCTCCGGCTTTGTGCTGTTCTTGAAATTGTTTGATCTGAGCTGCTTGGAGATGGAAAAAAAGCGAAAAGCCGATTTATCATCGATTATATAATAGAACCCCAATAATTGAAATGAATTATTGAATCGAATCGCTTCTTGGAGTAACCATTTTGTGGCTAAATAAACGAAGAATTGGGGACATGGGTTATAAGTTTTGGAATGGTACCTTTCGTGGGTTTGTTGGCGTAGAGCTTGGGAAGTCCTTCTTCGCTCATTTCCGACGACTCTGAGATTCACTTTTTCTTGGTCTTTTGTATTTGGTGACTGCGTTTGGTCGTTCGTCAGCTGCCACGAAGTCGCCCTCCAGCTGGTCCTACCGTCAACCTTAGGCTTTGATTTGATTTGCGATAGGATAATGGTAAAAATAACCGTTAAAAAATTAATCTCCACTATTAGCCCTCTTTTCATAAATTTGTTAAAATGATCTTTTCAATCTTTCTAATATCCACTACGATTAAGATGAACTACCAAATTCTCAAGTTACACAAACAAATCTCACACTCAACCTAGAAAATCAACCATGCGGAAAAATTACGATTCCAATTTCTCTCCTCATTCTTTTTAGAAGCAAAACTAACCAAATCGTGAGGTACTTTATTACAATCGAAAGGAATAAAAGACATCCCAAAACACATATATTTGTTTAATTCTTATTCAAACGTAGGTGGTTGACCTTAGTCAAGAAGAATCGAGAGAAATTATTTCAACGGATATTCTAAGAGGGGCCAATGGTGAAAGATGAAAATTTTTTATTGGAATTCTCTTTTTACACATAATCCTTCTGATAAGGTTACATCATCTGAGTGAAGTTAACTTATACTTTTAAGTACACGTTTAATTAAAATAAGAAGCTTAGAGGCTAATTTTAAAATATAGGAAAAAGTGGAATAAAATTGAAAGTAGAGATAAAAAAAAACGTTATTTTAACAAAAATTAAAATAGAAAAGAGGGTAAAGGATTGACGGTAACTTTGTCGGCTTACGGAAGCGAACGACTAGTAGTTCCACACTGAATAAATCTCTCTTCTATATTCACAAACCGTGACTTCATACCGCGTTTTCGCCGCTTCCGAATTGAAATTTAAAGATAGATTTTTTGTTTTTCTTTCAAAGATTCTTCTTCTTCTTCTTCTTCTTCTTCTTCTTCTTCTTCGCACCCATTTTCACTCAAGAACCAACTGAATTTATCCTCTTTCAGCTTCCAATCCAAACCTCACCCCGATTCAATCCTCTTGTTATCACTCTCCTTCTGCTGGGTTTTCCTTTTTTTCTTCTATTTTTTCTCTGTTGATGCCCTCCAATGGCGGCTTTACATTCATATTTGTCCCGTTTCTTCCCCAGTTTCCCATTTCGAATTACTAATTTCTCCGAAGGAGACATACCCATGTTGTTGTTATGCTCTTTCCTCTTCTTCACCTTCTTCATCCTCGTTTTATCGTTTTCTCTTTACAAAAGGGTGAAAAAAGTCGAATTTGAAGAGCACCAGCAACTAATAAGTAACCCGATTGAGCCTGAGAAAATTGATATTGGGAATTCTGTGACGGATTGTGGCAATGGAACTGACCGGACTTGTTTGACTCATTCGCTTCTCTTTGAGATCTTACCGCCGGATTCTCCTAAATGGGCAAGTTTCTTTGTTGAAGGGCGATGTGATGACCTAGATTTGAAGGGTGCTAGATTGAATAAGGAATTTGGAGATTCTGGTCAGGAGCAAGGGGGAAAGAGAAAGAAGAAGAAGGCAAAGAAGAAGAGGGCGAATTTGCAAGATGGAGATGAGAATGTAAAATGGGGAACGGATGTTGGAACTGGTTCTGAGCAGGAATTGACATTGTTGTATCCATTTACATCGTCCACTAGTGTGATTCAGAGGAAGATTAAACGGCAGTATGATGAGCTCATGAAGTGTCAGGAATCAAAGGAATTGACATTGGCTCAGGTTTTGTGATATTTCTTTTATCATATGAATCATATTTCCTTTTTGTTTTAGTAGTAATTTTCGTTTACAATGTTTGTTTAATGTCCTGCAAACTTCATTTCTGTTATTGTCTGTGTTTCGATTAGAGAGTTTCTGCAGCAGTTCTTCTACTTCACCTTGGCTCTGCCATTAGCATCTCATTGCCTAAGATTTTTGTACGGATGGCCCAATTCTAGTCATTAGCACACTTTAACCGCCACGAACTCTCGAGTTGCCAGTCAAGCTCTCGGGTGCCCTCCCACCAGGATATTGTAGCACAGCCCTATCGCCATTTTTAGTTTTAGTCGATTTTTTAGGAGGTCATTTTACATTAACGAAGATAGTATTAGGTCATCCACACAAAATTCCCGTATCTTCTAGTGCAATCCTTCCTATATATGTGTAAAAATAACGCCCTTAAATTATCTTCCTTGACATAATTTTAGCTTGAATCTCCTTTGAAATTTATGTTCTCATATATTGAAGACAGATTGTGAGGTAAGTAATGTATTGCAAGGTTGCCTAGGAACATACATACAGTAATATTGCTAATATTTCCTGGACTTTGTTGAATAACAACTCTATCTAGAATGATTGTAGTTAGTCGAGTTTCCATTTGATTTCAGTTTAATTGATACGATGTGATGTTTTGGTTGGACTGCGGTCTGTGAGAACTGCTTTTAGCTGATGACTATGGTGTTTTTAGAATTTAGACTGATAGAGGGTTGAGTTCTAAACACTGAAGCACTGCAATTTATTTCTGTTTTTTTTTAAATGCAGGTCCGACAATTCGCCAACTGCTTAATTAACGCTAGAAGCAAGCTGCAGCACAAGTAAACTTCATATCTTTGCTTCAACTATATTAGTGTTTCTCTCTCGACTCTTTATCTGTCAAATTTGATAGACTTTTTCTTTCTGGAGTTCATATATATCTCTTTAACTTCTTGTTAAGTATGATTACCGTAAGTTAGGTTACATTTGCTTGTGAGAATTATCCTATGATTTATCCCTTTGTATGTTATTCCACTGCCAACTATATAAACTTTTTCTACTGACAGAGCTGACGTTATCCACCGAAAGTTCACCATAACGAAAGCTCTGCTTTACAAGGCAGATAGATCCTCCTTCGATCGACTTCAACAGCAGGTTGGTGACATGATATAACCTGATATTTGTTGCCAAAAGTTTCATCTACTCAAATTTGTTAATTTGTTGATGCCTTAGATATACAAGTTAGAATTGGAACAGAAAAGACTAGAGGAGGACACTTTCGTTTATAACTGGCTTCAACAACAGCTTAAACTCTCTCCAGCATACAAAAAGGTATTACTTTTACCTCTAGTCTCTTACGCTTACAACTTTTTTGATGCTGAAGCTTCCTAGAAATCAGGAAGTACGCTGCTGGTCTGTTGTAGCCTCTGAATCCCATCCCCCACTTATAGTTTATACCCTTTTCTAAGTTCACTTGATCAAATTCACTACTCTGTCACCCTTTTCCCACAATAGTTGAAAAATGTTCTCTCTCTAAAACTTCTGATCTTCAAGATGCTAGAAATTGGTACGTGCATGGAGTTGATGGCAAAATCTGAGAAGCCAACGGAAAATATCGATTCTGAATTTACCGACATGTCGTTTGAAGAACTACTAGCACAAGAAAAAAAGGACTCGTTTTGGTAAGACATCATCATCTTTGGTAGTCCATTGTTTGTAACAGATGTGAGGACTTGGTAACAATGGTACCCTTTCAAATATTAATGCAGGCAGAGGAATGGGAAACTGAGATCATGCTCAAGCTGATACAAGTGATGAGTTTGCTCTTGTTTCTTGTAACAAAAAGATCAGATTTGCAGCATGTAAATCCAAAAAAAGAACACTTTGTACCTAGCAGGAATTTTGTTAAGCAGCCTGCTGTTTCTTGATTTTGCTCAAGTAAATATACCTCTTTTCTCTCTACTAGGTAGGATTTTTAGGGAAGTTGACCAATCACATTAGTTTTATTTTTTTTAGTACCATCGCCTGTAGTTGTAGTCAACTGACTATTAACTTTGTCAACTTTATCAATGACAAAACTTCAATACATTTCTACAGAAATCCTGACGTTACAATTTCTTTTGGTTAAATTGCTAATTTTGATTTTTGAGCTGAAGTTAAAAGTTAATTACCGTGATTTGAGGAAAGCTCATGTGAAGATTAAACAATGTTTGTGTTAAGGACTATATATATGATAAGTACAATCAAATCATAGGGATCAAGTTTATGATGTAACATTTTTTTAGTTGTGAAATATTAAATGGATTTGAAGGGATGAAAAGACAAAAACCAACAATGTGAATTCTTTATCTATATATATATATATAGATTTAGGTGGAGTTTCATTCAACCTTTTTAGAGGTAAGTACATGTAGGTTAAGAGAAAGTACATGTGTCGTATTCGTCGAATGTTCAAGTTGACAATTATTCTTGCAACTTTTGAAGAGAAGGAATTGTTTTAATTAATGCATGCAATTATAACTAACATTTTCATTATGTCAATCAATGACTTATTAGTGCATTAGAGAACAGCTTCCATTTTGAGACAAAGAAGGCATTATTACTGGAAAACAATAGTTTGAAATTGTCCAAATCGAAGATCAATAGTTTTACAAAGCCAAAAATGATGATAACGATAACAATAATTATAAACCAAAAGCAATAGCTCATTATTACTCAGAAAACAATTTTTTTGAAATTGTCAAAATCATTCCAATTCACACCACAATACATTTTAATCTTTTAACAATACGATTTTCGTATCAACAAAATTGTTAGAATAATTTAAAAAATGACAAGTAATTGTAAGCATCTAAGAATCACACCCAAACATGTACCTAGTCACTATAAGGGTTTTGCTTTTCAAATCTCTCTATACATTTTTCTCAACCAACTTCTAAAAAGTTAATCTACATAAAAGTCAATTGCTACACAGCATATTCCTGAATACAAACAAAACTCAGAGATTAAAGATGAAAATTTGGTATCGGTAAAATTATTCATATTATGACCACAAAAAGCTCCAAAATCACCATCCCTGTTTCTTGTACACCATAAGAACAGATGCGAAACTCTTAACAAATAGTGTAAGTAAGGGAAGGGAGGAGGAGAAAAGACAAAGAGAGTACCTAAACTCTACCATAAAAAAGGGAATTTGACTGAGAGACGATTAAATAATCCCCACTGAATATCCAAATAAAAGGCCAACCGAATTGGAAATTTTCTCATCTTCCCAGTTCTTCCCGTTTTAACTTGATTCATATAGTCTGACCTGAACAACTTTTGAGCCATAAGCAGCAAATCAGTCGATCTTCACGGACGAGTAGATCTTTCTAACAAACCAGAAACAAGCATAAAATCCAATGGTTCCTGTCAACACGAAGAATGCATATGAAACGATAACCATGTAACCGAAGTAGAGAATCCCCGAAACAAACTTGGTGATTTCCAACTTGGAGAAGAAGTAGAATACTGAGTAGAGGAAAAGATATAGAGCAGAGGAGCCTGCAGTCAAGTACGATCTCCACCACCAGTGGTAATCTTCACTGCACAATTGGAAGTAGCACAGCACAATTGTTATCTCCGCACAAGTGATCAGAAGGATGACAAATACAATGAAGAGGAAGCCAAATATGTAATAGAACTGGTTGAGCCATATTGATGTCAAGATGAAGAAGAGCTCAATAAAGACGGCCCCAAAAGGAAGAATACCCCCAATCAGTATGGAGAAGACTGGCTTCATGTACCATGCTTGGTCGGGTATCTGTCTAGGAATCTTGTTGGTCTTCACAGGATCTTCAATTGCTGGCTTTTTGAAACCTAAGTAACTGCCAACGAACACTAATGGTACTGATATACCAAACCACAAGCAGAAAAGAGCAAACATTGTTCCGAATGGCACCGCCCCAGATGACTGCTCTCCCCAGATCAAAGCATTGAGGACAAAGAAGATTGAGAAAAGAATACCAGGAAACATAAAGGCAGTTTTCAGCGTTATCTTCTTCCATTCGGTACCCCTGAACATTTTGTACAAACGAGCTGATGAATAGCCAGCAAATAAACCCATGAAAACCCACAGAAGGACCATGGCAGTCATTAGGCCTCCTCTGTTGGAAGGAGATAAGAAACCCAGCAGAGCAAATATCATTGTTACAAGTGTCATACCGAAGATTTGAACACCTGTGCCAATGTAAACACACAATAGACCAGAATTGATGGGTGGTCTAAACACATCTCCGTGCACAAGTTTCCATCCTGTTTCCTCTTGAGCCTCATCTTGGGCATCCAACTGATTATAGTTGGCAATATCTCTATACAGAGTTCTCATCATGATCATGGCCACCATGCCAGAGAGGAAGAGGACAATCATTAGAGAGTTTATAATGGAGAACCAGTGAATTTGATCATCATTCATGAGAAGGTAGGTGTCCCATCGAGAAGCCCATTTGATATCACTTTCCTGGGGAAAGATCAGGATCCGGTTTATAACAGCAATATCAGAGGAACAGTTAAGGAATAGTTAAGGATTTGTGAAGACCGTACCTTGAATGAAACATCATACGTAAACACAATCTCCTTATTAGTGTCAACTTCTTGAGGAACAGTGCTGCCTTGGATTAAATTTTTCGTGTCCTTATTACATGTAAGTAGCTGGGGGTTCTTCTCGTTCCACTCCTTGTATTCATGATTAATACTGTTACAAACAATGAGGGAGAGAAATTACACTGCTGTACTGATCATATATACATATATTATTAACTATGAATAGGCACACTTTCATTGAGCTCAATGAATGAAGTGTCTTGAATCAAATAGCACTCAAAGGGAATAAGAGAACGAGAGAACCAATTGTTCAGGATCTTAATATATAAAACAGTAAAAGATTAATATGCAAGGGCACAGGAAAAGAGAAACCTGTTTGGCGTAACCTCAAATCCAACAATTCGAGCCAGATCAGTGTCAGGGTCCTTGTGAAACATGACTCTAAAGCTCAAGTGATTATTAATAAAATATTTTTCTTCTTTGCTCTGTGATGGTAAAGGGAATAAATATATTAGTAAATATAAAAGCTCTAGAAAAATAAAAACTGAAAACTTCATATTTTAACTGCCATCAAAATCATACCCCAGCATAATTCCCCTTGAATCCAACAAGGAAACCATGTTCGTAAGTTGTTGATGGATTTCCGTCCCTCCTTTGACGAAGAACAGCAACAGGAAGGTTGTCCAATATCCTACATATCCATGGGAGGGCACCTCATTGTAAGAACAATGAAAAAAACTAATATACATGTCGCAAGGGAAGGCATATGTGTGTGCCTACTTGGAGTAAACTACAAAGTGAAACTTAACTTTAAATTTCACGGTAAAAACTGAAAACAGAATACCATTGAACACAAAAACATAGAGATTTACATCTGGAACTTACATGTTCGCTCGATATTTGTCATCGATTTTCTCCTTAAAATTCTTTGCAGAGTCAGCATCAAGAGTTACTCTGCAGACAACAGTACAAGACTGTTCCTCCCTCATTTTGAACTGGAGAATTATTTAGAAACATCAAAGACGGGTTAATAAGTAAATTACAGTAGTTTCATTTTAGATGAAGAATCTGTACAATATTTAGATTGCTCTGAAAACAGGCAAGATACTCACAGTATAGACAGAATTCTCAATGCGGTCACCTCGGAGAACTTCTCCCAAGTTTTCTGCATTATTAGTAATTTTTTTGGGCTTGCAATAATTTAAATAGTAGTAATCATATGGGAGCTGTGTTTTTGTGGATGATAATTTGTTCACTTTGACTGGAAGAATATCACCCTGTAGAAAGACCATTTCCATCAATTCGCAGGAAATTAACACATAATAACAGATGGAAGGTAGAAAAAGAGGTCAGAAGTGAGAATTTATAAGACCTGAACATACTACGATAAGAAAATTAACAATGTTGGAAAACTGAACACAGCGTGGACAACGATTATAGTTGTACTTGACCATTTTACTACCGATATAGTTTGGCATCGAGTAGTGAAACACGGTAGCAAGTACAATTTGAAGCAATTCAAATGACAGGAACGAATACCACAATACGTTTACACATAATGTGGTATCACTCCTACGTTTCATTGCCGTGAAGTGAGCAGATGCGATGTGTTTTCCCTTAAATAAACACATAATTGAAGACAGCATATGCAAACAGAACACAGCATCCAATGATGTTTAGAAATGTCCGGATACAACAATACGAAGAGAACATAAGCAATTAAAGAACAGATCAAGCACCAAAAACCTAGATCCGACTGACCCGCAGCACGAACTACCAAAAACCGCAACTACTCGCCACAGCGCAGATCGTGAAAAGCATTTCAATGGGAAAAGCAACAGCAAGTTGAAGAAAAACAAGAAAGAAAACAAACATTAAGGGGAAGTGATCGAATTCATAACGTACAGTCTGGAAATCCCGTGGAGCGACGCCGGGGAGATAGAAGGAGTGGACGGAGGATATGAGAAGCAGGAGGAGGAAAACGGTGGTGAGATTGAGTGAAGGTAACGGAACCTTGCCGACCTTCTTCATTTTACGATGACGGAGTAGGGTGGCGACGATCAGAAGAACGACGGAGGGCGGTTGGGGAAAGCTGAGGGTTGAGGGATACTGTTTTTCCACTGGATGTCGAGGATTGAGAGGATGTCTCGTGAAAGGCGTTGTTAGAAAAAAGAGATTAATAACACTGGCTTGTGTATTAAATTATTATTGTTGTCAACTATTTTCTTTTTAGATTTTAAAAAAATTAAATTATTATTATTGTTTCCCATTGGTTTGTATTTTTTAATAACAAATTTTTACCAAATGAAACCTAAATCAAAAAATATTTCTGCTCTCTTACTTTTTCTTCGCTTTTATCTGTTTTTTGTTTTTTTTGTTTTTATAATAGAAATTATGGTAAATAAACGGTTAAAAATATTTATAGCAAAATTTGAAATCTATGGTTATTTGTTGGTGATAAATCTAAAATTTTTAAATATGGTAAAACAAATTTAAATATTTACAATATATAACAAAAATTTGGATTTTATAAATGATAGACTTTCTATGACTAATAAAGATATATCAGTGTATGTCATTGATAGAATCTGAAATTTTGTTATGTTTTGTAAGTATTATGTCAATTTGTCGTTTTTTACAATTCTTCTATTTTGTAAATATTTATTGTTCATTTTCCTATATTTGAAAATGCTTATCTTTAGAATTCGTTTTTAGTTTTCTTTTTCTCTCATTTTCTGAGTCTAAATTTTAACTTTTGAGTTTTATTTTGGAGGTGTTTGAATCGGAAAAGTATATATGTACATTTAAGAAGCTAATACAAAAACTTTGTTTGCGTAGCATTTATTTTTCACTCTATTAAAGTTTGAATTTATGTTTGATACACATTCGGCTCTATACTCGATCATATCAAGCGAACATTATTTTGATGGATTTGTTTTTAAATCAACTTATTGAACTTGCACCGCGAGACTTTTTTTTGTAAAAAAAAAAAACACATTTAAAATTAAATAACATTACGAGCATCATAGGTAAACCACTACACTACAAAATTTAAAAGTCCAATTCACTAATTTTCAACCCTTTCAACAATTTTATGTGGTCATATCATATTCATATTTTGTATTCGATATATATATATATATACACACACCATATATTGGTTGAGTTAGAAAGTTGTTATTAACCAACTCACCATTTTTTTTTTCCTCTTTTTGTTTGTTTGTTTCTGTAGGGTAAGGCTTCTATAAATGATTGAAGTCCATTACATCAAATATCAAAAGCCCAAAAAACAAAGAAGGCCAATCCAAATATAAGAGGTTGAAGTGAGGATGGGCTAAATTTAACAAAACTATTTTGATTGAACAATGATATTTAAGAGAATAAGAAGAAACACAAAGGCAGGCCAGGCTAAGCTCATCACTCACCCACATGCCTATCTCATTATTAGCAAATAATTAGCTTTTGCTTCAAAACATAGCAACTGAAAAATGTAGCATAAGATACCATTTTAGCCTTAGTCTTAAGGTTAGCTTTTTAATTAGCCTTAGTTTTGTGGGTAAACATATATGGAAAATTCTCCAATGAAAATTTTCCTTTTTATGTTTTATGTATTTAAAATTTTCGATAGAACTTTTCAAACCTTATGATAAAGTAGTAGGTTGAGAGAAGTAGATAGTTTCAACGTGATAACGTTCATTGTTTAAAATTTGTCGTTATTCATCCACCATTAGAAGCAACGAGTTAAACCTAATAGCTAAATCTCTCCACCCTTGTGAAAAGTTCCCTTGTTCCTCTCTAAGCCTTGATCCTCATCAAATAATTATCATGATATTTTGGGTGATGATAGGTTTTTGACAAAATATTAGAAGAGATTTGTTCCACGATAGAAAGGTTTAATGAAGCGACACACTCTAAACACTATACAAGGAGACTATGAATTTGGTTTTAAATTGTCCGTGTTAAAAAATATTTAAGTTTGAGTTTGTTAACTTCAATTAAATTTCTTATCGTATTCACTGAGTTAGAAAAATGACAAGTGATACAAAAATTTCACGAAAATATTTTTGTAATTAAGATCAATAAGAAAATTATGATGGTTACAAATCGTTGATTTTACTTTTGTGGATGGTGGGTTTTCTTTGATTTTGGATTTTTTCAAGTACATTATTGTGTATTTTCTAATTTGGTTGTTTTCATTTTTTTTTTGTTGTTGTTCTTATCATATTAGTTGGGAGGTTTTTTCCAACATTAAATTGGACCATTTTCTTTTAATCATTGGATCATGAGAGTTTTAAAATCTTTGGCTGCCCTTATTGTGTATTCTTATACTTTTCTAAAGGAAAAAAAAAACATTTCAAAAGCTTGAAAGTAACTTTTTGTTGGACCCAACAATATAAAATTATCCCCAAAACGCAAACATGAATAGTAGTACTAACCTTAAGATTCTTGCCATATATGACACTTCTCCAAAAGAGAAGAATTGTGGGTTGTGTTCATGAGCAGTAGCTTCAAAAACATCACAATTGGTGAAGTGTTTGCCTTAAACAAGTTTGGAAGTCGAGAGTAGTGTGGATCTTTTTATGCTAACACGAGCATGAATATACTCTGCATTCTCTAAAAATTGGTTGCTTGAAATATTCGAAAACTTGAAAACTCAAATTGATTAGAAGTTTCGTTATATTGTCGAAAGAAAAAAAAAAGTTCAACAAGTGACATATAATATGCATTAGCAATTAAGACCGTTCAGTCATAATTTGCCATGTGTTAAATAGTTCTTACTTTTTTTTTTTTTTATATAGAAGTGGGGAGATTTCAATCATGTATTAAATATACCCGAATCAATTTCAAAGTTCAAATGGTGGTATTAATAGACGTATGTTTCAAATTAATTTGTTGGTGGTGTAGTTTAATCGTAACTTGATTAGAAACAGTATCGAACTTTATCTTTATTTTTGTTAAGTTCTATTACTTTTTTATCATAAAGGTTTTATTTCATCCAATTACATGTAAGTATCAAACTGTAGCCATATAAATTATCACCTACTTAATAAACATTGTGAAAAAAAGTTACCGTATACATTTAATGAACTAAAAAAAATGTATATGATGTAAGGTTAATATTATTTCACAAAAGAATAACATCCTAACATTTCTTTTAAGCGTCATATGAGATAGATAATCAAGCATATGACATGTTTGTTGATAATATATATGAAATAAAAAATGCAATATTTACAGACAAAAGTATTAACTAGTCGAGTTATTATCAAGTTGCAAAAAAAAAAAAAAACAATGAATCCAATTTGAGTACTAATCGAACTAAATTAGAACAAAACTCGAAGATTATTGCATTATTTTTTGTTTAAGGTTAGTGAAGTGAGTAATCTAGCATAAATTGAACACTCATCTAAGTTTAGAGCCACTTTTGATATGATGGAATTTGATTTAAAAAACAACTATAATTTGATCTTTATTTTTCTTTTAAAAGTCGAACATTACTATTTTCAATTTATAAGAGGTTATTTTTTAAAATCACATGCGAGTATGTAAATGGCCATGACATCAGTGATTCAAATATGGTATGATGCTCAAATTACAACAATTAAATATATGAATGATCTCGAAGATCAATGATTCATAAATTACACTGGTAAGAATTAAAAAGTAGGAATGAACATCAGTCAGTTAGGGTTGGTTTTTTTATAAAACCAACCTTGAACCAACCATAGTCGGTTTAGTAGAGTGAGTAAGGGTCAATCGATCGGTTTTTGTCGGATCGGTCGAGTCGATTTGATACTTATTTTTAGAAATTATCGATTTGAAATTTTTCGAAATTGACCTCTATCGACCCTGCTCTTTTCCAACCGATCGACTCAATGTTTTGGTTAATCATACTCACCCCGATGATTACGAAATAGTTCAAATTTAAATTTTCCTCAAAAAATGAAAAGTGAATATAAAAACGAAAACAATGCGGAAGTGTGGTGGCACACGTGCGTAGTGCAGCCGGATGGACGGCTACCGGTGGCGCTCAAAAGGCGTTGAAACGATCCCACCGTCCAAACCTTTTTCTTTAGAGGAAATGGGGACCCACTGTCCTGATGGACGGCTTTGTGGACCCTCACAACACGTCGCCCACTCATCAGGTCGGGCCCGCCATGTTCATTCCCCCACCCGCTTTTACGGTTTTACCCCTTCCCTTCATAAATTCTAATTCACCTCAACCGGTGGACCCCGGGCCACCTTCCCTCCGGTCGCCGGCGGAATTCGTCAGAGCCGCCGTTTATACAAATTTAAAGTAATCCACTAATCAAAGTTCAACAAATGTGGAAGTTTGATTTGACTTTAAAATCCTTTTATATGAAAATAAAAAGAAGAAGAATACTCCACCAATCAACTTTATATAATTTAAATTCGGAGGGGATTCATTGCAAAAGTATAATAACAAAAAAATGGTAGCCTTTCAAGTATAACAATTTATCATTGATCTTGATTATATTACAATTCTTTAAACAATCTATTAATTTAGAAAAAAATAGATCTTTGTTATTTTTCGATTTGACCTAAAAAATATTTAATTTGACTAATCAATCCAAAGATTAACTATTTGGTCTCTTTACTGTATTTATAGAAAAAGGACTAAAGTGTGAAATGATATTTCTCTATTCATTTATAATTTAATAATTATAATTAATTTAGTTAACGCACATTTTAGAATTAAATATTAGTTTTTTTCGTGTAAATAAATTGAAGAACTAATAATATCCGATAAACTATGAATGATTAGATAATAAGAAACTAAATTCTATATTCACACCAACAAGAAAAATTCACCTCAAATAATTAAAAGGTGCATTGATTACAAAGGACATGACTAAGTAGAAATATTTAAAAGCACATTAAATAGAAACACAAATTCCTAAAAACAATGAATTTATATATATATATATATATAAATATAAGCGGGTAGATATGAATTATATATTATGAATAATAAAGTAAGATGTTCGATTTTTCCATATTGTATTATAATAATAGATTTCTAATTTATTTAAGTCAATATTATTAGATGTTAAAATAAACTTAATTTATATAGAACGGTCGTAGTCAAAGAGAATTTAGTTTATCGTTTAATTGACATGATCTTCCATGAAAGTGGTAGACTTGATCCTCGTTCCTATAAATATTGTACATGATGAGTAGCAATCCGATACCAATCCTCACAGTATGATATTAAAAGAAATCAATACTTAAATTTCTCATGAGGTTGGAACTAAAAAAGAAAAAAGAAATAATAATTAATTAAAAAAAAGGAATTTGACAACATCAAATGGAGTAGAGAATTAATGACGTGGCATCGAAGTAAAAAAAAAAAAAGAAAAACCTAATTAAGAATTTTATTATCAATTTTTTTTTATTTGGAGGGAGGTCCTTTGTTTGTCTAATAATTCTATTTCGGCCCTTCAAATATTTATCGCTCGCTCCTCTCGAGCTTTCAGCATTTTGGAAATCGGAACGAACAAACAGAGACAGTCAAGCCTGCTTTTCGAAGATCAACTCCCATCTCCATCTTCATCACCGACTTCCGAGAAGGTTAGACCCCCTTCTTCTTCCTGCTGAGATCTGTATTTTTCTCTCTCTTCTCAATCGATCTCATACATTATTTTCCCCTTTTACAGCTTCCAATCTGCATCAGCTTCCCCCTTCCTTCAAATGGGTACGTTTTTCTGTTTTATCTATATCCTATCCAGCTTGTGTAATCTGCATGGAGATGATCCTTTTGTACTTCCTTCAGCTTAATTTGAACGTTTTGTTTGATTTGCGTTACGTTGAAGCATCATCAGTGTAATTAATTTCGTTTTTTTTTTCTTTCAATTCAATTGGCGCGCGAGGTATAACGTATGGATATAGTTTGATTATACATTTCCTGCGCCTGTTTTTTTAATTATTGTCTATTTCTAATAGAAGGATTCGAGCTACCTCTATTAGGGCGTGATTGATTTGCTCCAAATCTGTTACGGATGATCATTCTATTCGGGAGTGTTAGATCGCTGAATTCTATACACCATCTGGTATCAAAGAGCGTAGGAGGATTCTAAAATGAGACGTTTGTGCTTTTGTATTGTCTTGTTCTCTTTATGGTCTTAGTTAATACTTCTGGCTGACGGGATTTATGGGTTTTGTGAATATTGGGTGTCTGGCTGGCAAGTTCTGTCGGTTGAGTTGAGTATAACTTTTAGATGCGTTCTGAACTGTGTGGATGCGGCCAACAGAAATGATTATTTTCAAGACTAACTTATTTAAATTTGTTGAGAAAAGAAGCTCCTCTTTGCTGTAGTCACACTTATGAAGCGAACGTGAGTTAGTTTCTTCTGGAAATTGGAGAGCATTATTGATTCTTATGTTGGTCACTCCTTCAAGAGTTCTATTTTTGGCATAATAATGATATCACAACAAAACACTTAAGTTTTTGAGCTTTGCTTGCTTGATTTATCAGTTTTTTTATAGTTTCTACAACTACAAGGTTCTAATAAGCAATATATTTTCGTATTTTGGCAGCTAAGAGCGATGAAAGTTGCTCTGTTCAGCTTATAGATGGAGATGGAGGATTCAATGTCGATGGAATTGATAACTTTATCAAAGATGTGAAATTAGGGGAATGTGGACTTTCATATGCAGTAGTGTCCATTATGGGCCCTCAAAGTAGTGGTAAGTAGTCTGCTTTCAGAAGCTTGTTGTACCAAAACAATAAATTTAAGTTCATGCTTCCTGGCTCCTGCTCGTACTTCAGTTATTTTATTTTTTTAAAGAAGTTGGTGTTCTGCTTCTGTATTTTTAACTGTGAACTTCAATTTAATTATTCAACCTTTATGTTTACTTCTGTACATTTGAATATTTGAACTCAGATTGATATCTTCCCTTCGTTTATGGTCTCTTGATAAGTTCTTATTGGCTTTTTAATATATAATATAATCTGTTTAGGGAAGAGTACGCTACTAAATAATCTGTTTGGAACCAACTTCAGAGAGATGGATGCTTTTAAAGGGAGGTAAGTTATTCTCATCTCCTGATGTCTTTGGTTTTTGTAGACAAGGAACAATCCTTCTATCTTTAGTTTATTTGGGCTCTATGGCTGAAGAGTGAAAAATTGATGTCATTTTCTAGGTCGCAAACAACTAAAGGTATATGGTTGGCTAGATGCGCCGGCATCGAGCCTTGTACACTTGTAATGGATTTGGAAGGAACTGATGGAAGAGAGCGAGGAGAGGTGCACTCCTATGCCCTTTTTGGGTTTTCATGTATTTCTTTCGCTTGTACTTTCTTTTATTTTTGCCTTTCTTCTTCTTATTATTATTTTTTTACTTTTTCACAAATGTGTTTGTCAATGTTTTGAGTTCAGTATCATTGCATGCTTCTTTTTGCCGATATTTTTTTTTTAAAAAATATTTAAAAGAATAGTATTATTCCTCGCCAAGTTTGATAAACTCATTTGATGAAGGGGGTTGTCAGCGGGGAGGGCTTCTTATTGAGACTTTAGTAGCACCTAGATGAAGATTCTGTAGTCTGAATTTTGAGAAGCTTTGGGTCATCTTTTAGAAATTTATGTTCAATCCTCTGCCAGATGGCACTCAACACCGAGGTGATTCCTAGGTACCCATCTGAGTGTATCTGGAACAAGAAGGCTTTCAAGATTCTTCATATTCATTTTTAATGACAGTCAATACCCCAGTCTAGACCGAGTCCAAAAAAGAATTCCAACTTCCATCCTTTTGTGTAAATAACTATGAATGTGGCTACGAAGTTCCGAAGACACATTTTTCGTACTTGTTTGTTATGGAAGGTCTACAGTATTTCATTTCTCCACTTTGATCTAAATTGGTGCGTTCCATGCACGATTCATGATTTACATCTCCAAGTCCTTTTAGGCTCAGGTTTTTGAAAGTTGATAAGTTCTGTAGATAGAGAAATTGGGGTGTGTTTTGCGTTTTGGGAACTTTGGAAAAGGAGAAACAAATGCACCTCGTAACCGTTTACCTTCTGTTAGACCAATTTGATTAACTAGCCACTCCCCTGCCTCCTTTCATGTACGTCTTTTTTTGCTGTTTCTTCTCACAATGTATTTTTCACATTGATCGATGAAATGCAAGTTTTATAACTAAAAAAATAAGTTTCTGTTGAAAAATTGAATGGTTCTGAATTTTAGATTTTTTTAAATTAATTATTGGTTATCAATCATTTTCTTGAATTTCTTGGTCTATCAATTCTAAATTATTTTGTAATTATAACTATTTGGTGTTTGGTGTGTAGGAATATCTCATCTCCCCCTCCTTCTGTAACCATCTTTTGATAATGAAAAATTTGTTACTTATCCAGGACACACCCACACACCCGAATGTTATATATGTATGTATGTGTGTAAATGTGTGTGTGTGTGTATGTGGATGTATGTATGTATGTACGTGTGTGCATTTATGCAAACATACTTATTTTTTTGTATCATAACAAGCTAAGATGTATACTTTGGTTGTTTCTTAATTTGCTTTGTCACATTCTTTTTTAGGACGACACTGCATTTGAGAAGCAAAGTGCCCTCTTTGCGCTTGCTGTGTCAGATATAGTGCTAATAAATATGTGAGTGTCCATTAGTTTTGTTTTTCCAATATTTGTTTTATCTTGTATGTAACATGTGTTTCCATGCGATTTTCTTCTACCAATTACTTGTTTCCACACTATCTCATTTACAAAGTTGTTAAAATTTAATTTAGGTGGTGTCACGATATTGGCCGTGAGCAGGCTGCAAATAAGCCTCTCCTCAAAACTGTATTTCAGGTATTCCCTTTAATCTGGTTGGGGTCATGGTGTATCTTTTGTAGTATTAATTTAATAAATTTCGGTTGCTGTTGTATGCAGGTCATGATGAGATTGTTCAGTCCACGTAAAACAACACTAATGTTTGTCATACGTGATAAAACAAGGGTCTGTTTATATTTCCTGGGTAGTTTATACCTTGAGCAGTTGTAGAAGAACCATATGTTGCAAGCCTTTAACTTTTCTAATTGTCTTTGTTGCTTTTGTTAATTTTTCTGTATGCAGACACCATTGGAAAATTTAGAGCCTGTTCTTAGAGAGGATGTACAGAAGGTAAATTATCGGTGCTCTTAGATGTTGTAACGCTCAGAAAGTGCTATTTTGTTCTCATTTGAATTCCTCTACATCTGTTTTGACTGCAGATTTGGGACTCTGTTCCGAAGCCATCTGCCCACAAGGATACTCCACTAAGTGAATTTTTTAATGTGAGTCCTCATTGTCTTTATGTCAAATGGATTTGTATAGGGAGGAAAAGAATTCAATGACGATCTAATATTGATTTCAAATTATCAGGTTGAAGTTGTTGCTTTATCCAGTTATGAAGAAAAGGAAGAGCAATTTAAGGAGCAGGTATATGGATTTTGTGATACTCTATAATGATCATCAGCACCAAAGGAAAATTAATCTTATTTCATTCCCCATTCAACCCAAAAAATATTGAGAGAAAATTTTGAAATATTGTCTATAAAGAACTTTCTGAAAAATTGCTGGAGCTCTGGATGTTCTATTTTATGGTGGCTGAATAGGCTTTTTTACTATTTATTTTGACTTTTCTCAGTTCTTGATATTATATTTCTACGTGTTATAGTTTTTCACGGGAATTAAATTTGCAAACCCGACCATTTTCTTCTTCCTTTTACATACTTCTGATAGGATTTAATTTTTTGTCTACTTCTGTATAGGAATGTTATGTAATGGTTAGAGGGTAGTGTTTTTGTAGCTAATTGTTCTTGACATATCTTGTGTATTATTATGTTGGAAATTAGGTGGCAAATTTGAGACAGAGATTCTTCCATTCTATTGCCCCAGGAGGGCTTGCTGGAGATCGCAGGGGAGTTGTCCCTGCTTCAGGTTTTTCTTTTAGTGCTCAGCAAATCTGGAAAGTCATTAAGGAGAACAAAGATCTTGACCTTCCAGCCCATAAGGTACAACAGTGACCAAATTCATGTTCGGAAATATATAGTCAAAGGTCCAACTTTGATCCATGGCATGGCATGTCTGCAGGTTATGGTGGCTACTGTTCGCTGTGAAGAAATTGGCAATGAGAAGTTTGCGTGGTTTGCATCAAATGAGGTTTAATTTACAGGCGTCCAATTATATCCTTGTATATTTTTATTCCCATCCTAATGCATCCTGCCGCCAAAACTTCCCATAAAATTTATTTATTTATTCAATCAGGACTGGTTGAGGTTGGAAGAAGAAGTACAATCCGGTCCAGTTCAAGGTTTTGGAAAGAAGCTAAGTTCAATCATCAATACTTGTTTATCAGAGTAAGTAGTGTCTGTGTTACAAATATTTTGATAGTTATCTAGGATGCATTCAAGTGAACAGTTGTAATCTTACATATTTATGTTCTTTTCACGCTAGCTTTTGAAGATCCTAGTAAAGTGGGGCAAAGTCATGTAAACAGAAGGTTTCCATGGCATTATGGGTTAATTTTTTCTCCTCATTATTCCTTGTCCAATTTATGGATTTGGATTATCCTCATTACGTAAAGTTGGGTAAAATCATGAATACGGAATCTCCATGCATGATTGTTAGTTGGGTCCTTAGTGGCACTCTTTTAAATGATGATTTCGCTGTGGCCTTAGAAGTGAACACTTTATCTCTTGGAAACTGCAGTTCAAATATCATGACAAGATACCCTGCTTTGGGCATTTAATGACGGTAGATTTTTGTATTTAGTTGCTAGAACTTATTTTGTTGGGTTATACCCTATTCTTGGTGTAGTTCAGTCCTTTGAGGGTTTTTTTTTTCTTTTTCTTTTTTGATTATCTGGCTTACTGGTTGCCTTTGTATTCTTTGATTTCTACTCAATGAAAGTAGGTTTCCAACCAAAAAACATTATGTCTCGATGATAAAAATCAAATCTCCATTTCCACGTCATTCCTATGTAGCTTAATTGCTTGTAATTGTTCCATTATCATATAGAAAATAGGAAGAACAATAGCAACTTTAGTCCAACAGGGTTAAAAAAAAAAATAGCAACTTTAGGTCTAGGTTTAAAAATGTGAAGGATCTTTTAGGTATTCCCTTTCTGCAACTTAGGAATGATGTTGATGTGTATAGAACTGAACTGATTAATTTTTGTACCTTGAACATTGCCATGTTAGTATATTCACCATGAGCTTTTTGTACTTTGATGATTTAGGTATGATGCAGAAGCCACATTTTTTGATGAAGGTGTGAGATCTGCAAAGAGAGCACAACTGGAAGAAAAATTGTTGCAAGTAATAATTCAAATTTTTATTTTTTAATCTGAAAGCGCATAATTTATTAGAACTTAAAAGATTGGATACAAACTATTTCCCAATTACTCTTTCATATGGTTGAGTGTTAATGTATTCTCGGGAAGTAACCTCTAGAAGGTTCCTCCAGGAGGATCGTCCTGCTGCATTTAACTTCAATGCTTTGTTTTTTCTTGAAAGCATGATTGCCATTTTACGATAACTTTCTTTGGATTTATTATCTTGATGATCATTTGTTTGTGCCATGTTTTTCCTCATTGACTAGCTTGTTCAATCAGCCTTCCATTCTCTGTTGGGACACATAAGGTCTGGGACATTTGAAAAGTTCAAAGAGGCATTTGATAAAGCTTTGAATGAAGGGGAAGGGTTTTCTTCAGCGGCCTCTAATTGTGCTCAAACTTACATGGCTATTTTTGATAAGGAATCTGCTGGTAGGTTGAATTAAAAAAACTATGCTTCTAATTGGGTTGTTTCCGTTCTGCCCCTTTCGTATGTGGAGAACAGTTAAATAGGCAACTGGTCCTCTTATGGTGTAAAATGTTTTCAGTTTTCTGAAACGTTTCCATTCTTTCTCGGGGATTAGAATGAGTCTTGTTTGTTATTCTCTAGTCTTTGCTGACTTGTTATCACTGCAGATGCTATCATTGAGCAAGCAAACTGGGACACTTCTAGAATAAGGGATAAACTTCGGCGCGATATTGATGCTCACATTGCGACTATTCGTGCTGATAAATTATCTGAACTTTCTGCTCAATTTGAGGTAAAACATATTTTATGACTCAGATACTGGACTTCTAATCTAGGTCATTACAGCATTTGGATGATTATCAAACGATTTCCTTCAGAGCGTTACTGATGATGATAATAACAATTGCAGAAAAAACTGAAGGATGCATTGTCAGGACCCGTAGAAGCTTTGCTAGATGGAGCTAATAATGAGACATGGCCAGCCATAAGAAAACTTCTTCAACGAGAGACTGAGTCTGCCATCTCTGGGCTGTCTAAAGGACTAGTGGGTTATGATATGGATGAAAAAACTAAGGAAAAAATGCTTACCCAGCTTAAGGATTATGCTAGAGGTGTAGTTGAATCAAAAACAAGGGAAGAAGCTGGAAGGGTCCTGAGTCGTATGAAGGACAGGTATCAACTTTTCATGGATGCATCTAATTTGAACATTCTTCTTTGATAGCATCCAGTATCCATTGGTATTGATATTGTTTAACATTGCAAACAGGTTTACCACCTTGTTTAGCCATGATGCGGAGTCGATGCCACGTGTATGGACAGGGAAGGAAGACATACGGGCAATCACCAAAACGGCTCGTTCTGCTGTATGACATGATATTATTAGTCTTTGTTTCCCTTTTCCCTACTATTTATACATCTTTTCATCTATGCTTTGTATTTAAATTGTATAATTTATATGTTTGTGTGCTGTAGTCCCTGAAGCTTCTCTCTGTTATGGCTGCTCTTCGTTTGGATGACGATGATTCCGGTGAGATAGACAATACTCTATCATCTTCCTTGCTGAATGTTCCAAACAGTAGCAATACAAAAGATAGGAGCATTGTGGCAACTGACCCTCTTGCCTCAAGCTCATGGGAAAAAGTAAGTATTTTAGAGTGTCTTGCTTTTCCCCCTTATTTCCATCTCTTGAAATTTTTAGTTGCGGAGAATACAAGCAAAAATGATTCACCGTCTCTTTGGGAGGTAGTGGAATTTACTAAATAACAAGTATCAATCTTTAGCAAGTTCTCTACCAGGAGTCATTGTTTTGGTCCGGAGTGATCAGTTGAACAGTGTTTCTCTCTCGTTCCGTGTTTAAACAAGCCTTTGTATTGCCTCTTAAGCTGGTTTTGACGTCTCTTTCTTGTTCACAGGTTTCACCATCACAAACGTTGATTAGTCCTGTTCAGTGCAAATCTATATGGCGGCAATTCAAGACAGAGACAGAATACACTGTTTCTCAGGCTATTGCTGCACAGGTAAATAAATGGAACTTTTTTACTATTTGGATGTCGCGTGTAATCTGTTTTTTTTACAAATTAATAAATTATGACGGCTAGAATTGCAAAGGCATTTTCAGAATCCAGTCTATGATGATTTTGGAGTTTGGCCTTTAATATTTAGTGCATACCATAGAAAATTATTTTGAATAATGAGATTGATGATTCACGACCTCATTGTGTTTGCATAAACCTAATCAAACAGCCATAGAAGTTTCTTACAAAGAAAAAGGAAATTTGTTTACCACTTCAATATTTCACACTTTGATTCTTGGTTCAGTTTTTGGGTCCGGTCTTTGTCTTTAGTCAAATCTAGTGGGTATTATTAGTTAATCAAAATTAATTATTGCGAATGCATCTCTCTCATTCTGCAGGAAGCCAGCAGACGTAATAACAACTGGTTGCCCCCGCCATGGGCAATTGTTGCGATGGTGGTTCTTGGGTTTAATGAATTTATGACCCTTTTAAGGTATGTAACATGTAACTGGTGGTATTCTCTGCATTACATAAAATGCGTGATTGTTTTCTAAGTTCTTGCTTACCCCATCTGTCGACAGAAATCCTTTATATTTGGGAGTCATTTTTGTTCTCTATTTACTCGCCAAAGCCCTGTGGGTCCAGCTAGATATTTCTGGGCAATTTAGCAATGGTCTTGTAAGTATCAAATCTAACTTTATGCTTATGTTGTGTGAGACCTTATTTTTGGTGCCTGTATTCACTGTTCAGTGTGTCATGTTCAAATTGAGAAAACCAAAACGAAAAAGAAAACAAAGTCCCATTTATTCAAGGAAATTTGACGTATGATTCTTTTTTATTTTCGACCAGCTTCCGGGACTTCTTTCGTTGTCTTCTACATTTGTTCCTACCGTCATGAATCTTCTTAAAAAATTAGCAGAAGAAGGACAAGGAGGACCACAAAGGAATGCAACTACTGAACCTCACAGCCACCCTACCGTGACAACAAAAAGCATTCGTAACAACTCTAGCAATGATTTGACATCAACGGCATCATCAGGTGTGACCGGGACAGAGACTGGTGGCGAGTACTCCAGTCGCTCAAAAGAAGAGTAAGTTGAAGGAAAGGAGGTAATTATGGATTAATTTCTTCCATTGTTGACCCTTTGGTGGCGTCACCAAAAAATATAATTCATGTTTGTTAACACTATTGGGAAGAATGTAAGAAGAGGAAAAAAAAAAGGCTGAAGTTCAGGCTTTAATTTTTGTGCTGAGAACCTCATGCTGTGGTTTGGGGTTTTGATAAGGGAAAGCCCCTTTATAATGGGTTTTCATATATCAGTATAGTGTTGTTCACTTCATTCTCTGACCCTTTTGGGTTTGAATAGACTAAGAATGTTTTTGTCTTTTTTTCTTTTTTCCTATATTATTGTTTGATTATCTGCTTTTTCTTTTTGCCTTTGATTTTGTCTTGTGAAAGAAGTTGTAACATTGACTGTGGGTATATCTTTTATCCTTAATTTATAGTCTCAGACGTCTCTCTCCTCATTTGTGCGTGTCATCCATCCTTGTATCGTTCCTATTTTATTGGATGTCCCCAAAGGGTTGGTATTATGATATCAATATTCTATGTGTTCATTTGGCTGGGCATTATGATTATCTGTCTAACCCTACTCTTTAGTCTTTTTTGGATAATTATTTAATTATTTTTAGTTTTAATATTAATTTTGTTTCAATTCTTTTTATTATACTTTTCACAGTTTATATAAACAAAAGCTTGAACCTCAAATTTTAGTAACAAAATTTAATTTTTGTAAACTACTTCCGTTTTAATTTTCAACTTGATTTTTAATATATAGAGAACATTAGAAGAAAGAAAAAAGAAGAAGGTAAAACTAAAGGTAAATTCATAGGAAGTTGAGAGTGTACCCAACTCCGTCGTAGGGTCCAGAATCAATGGCTACCGTTCACCAACTCAATTCTGTTAGTGCTGCTGAAATAAATGATTACAATGGAGATTTAATAATTATGAGGTCCAACTATAATATCTGCACTTACAGTTGCTATAAAAATTAAAACATCGAGTTAATGAGAGAAGCTTCCCTAAGTTTTCAAACACATGAAAGATCAATGGTATCCATGACTTTGTTAGTTCATCGTATCATTTTAGTTATCAAGTTATAGGTTAAAAGATATTAAAAATAGTAAAACATCTAACATAAAATTAAAATAGTAGTGATAATAAAAGAGGTAAATGAGTAAATATATATATATATATATATATATATATATATATATATATATATGGCAGATTACCTTGTCACCTAAAATGTTACCTTGTCACCTAAAATGTGATGGATCAACTACTTTGTTAGTTACCCAAGAATCAAGATTAGTGCTTAATATAGAAATCAAAATGGAAAAAGGCAAAATCTAGTGGACATGCACTATGGGAAGAATCAAGATTAAGTCTTTACCAAACACGTTGCGTTCCCGCTGCCTTACATTTTCTGTGGAAGAGGTTAAAATATGACTTTGGGCTAATGGCTAATGGCTACCATTAATTGAAGAGAGATGTCTTCTTCTTGTGAGCTCAATTTCTGTGCTTTTATGACCTTTTTGATGGCCAACCATTAATTAAGGAGGCATGGAAGCAATGTAAAATCTTATCTTTAATACCAACTTTAAATATAGAAAAGGGGCTGTATGGAAGAGACTTTCTCTTCCACTTTTCCAAATTTTAAATTCCAACCCAAATGATTATATAAATATTCTTTCAATTTTCCATCTCAACCACCTAGCTAGACAAACACTGAAATCTGAACCATTAGGCTATGAACCTCATTGAATGCTTTATTCAATTGAGAAGCTCCTAGAAGAGTATGATACTTCATCCATACTCTTCCTAGTTGAAAAAATGTTATACCCAAAAAGAAAAATCTATACTAGTGATTTCAAACCCTTCTGACCTACGGAAAGACCAACACAGCCCTCTAAGAAGGACACTGGAAAATGATTGTTTCTTGATCTTTGAATTTTCTTCTTAGACTATATTTAGGTATTAGTAGAATATTAAGTGTATATATCAGTTATTGTTTAGAGACTTTGCGAGTTTAACTCTAGAGTCAAGATTAAGAGAGTCCAAATACCTCAATTTTCTCAGAATTTTTCATTATTTGACTTCAAAGTTTATCTGATCAATAAAAAGGTGGAAGAAAAAAAGTGGACCACTGTTCCAAAGAATTCAATCCAATGGCATAGGCTCACAACTATTTAAAGAAGTACAAAAGAAAAATAGTATTTATAAAAATTGACCGAGCAATTGCTCTCAAAAGATTTATTTAGCTTATGTAGAAAGCAAACAAACAAAGAAAAAGAACAGTTTGATGATGTATTTAATGTTCAAACCCCAGCCATAGTTTTGTAAATTAAATGTTATGAAAGCAAGAAACAAACAAACATGTATGGGTCAATTCAACAGTGAATATCACCACCAATCAAATTTCTATCGTAGCAAATCCCCCAAATGGTGGTAGGCTATTCTTCAACACCGTATTTCCAATACAATATTCTATGGTTCATGTTTGTACTGAGGTCCTCTGATCTACTTAATGGCAGTTCTACGAGGGAAATTTTAACACGTAGGAATAACTACTATCTTTGATTAAATAGGCAAAAATACTATAAATGAACAAAGCACAAGTGGTTGATGTTTTAATGGTATAATATTTGACAGTGTTCTTTTCCTGTTTGATCATCCCACTTTCTAAGAACTCAAATTTTAAGCAACATTATGAGAAATTTTCCACCAAAAGCATGGCGATGCACAAAGGTTTTCTTTGATGCTTATTAATGAATGATGCAGAAGATCTAGTTGAATGCCTATCATCATTGATTTCTTGACCTATGAAATATGGTCCATAAACATCAGGAGTTTTTTGGAGTAGGAACGATCTAAACTATAATAACCACTCTCTTGCTATCGTGAATTAATGTACTCCTTCATTAGTTATAGTCAACATTATTTCAAAACTCCCATTTGCTAAGTTATTTAGTATTTACTATAATTTTTACTATTTCATATTGAATCTTATTTTTCTCTTTGCTACAATGTTCACTATTTTCTTCTCAAGCTACAATAGTTTACGCTTCGAACGTATATTATTGTAACTCAAAATTAAAATAGCCTACACCCTAAAGACAAACTTTATAATAACCCAACCATATTAACCTGATTGTAATAACCAACTTCTTGTCGCCCCCAGGTCTTCTTAGATTTTGGTTTCCAAACAGGCCACGTTTATTTTCAGGAAGGTGCAATTATTGCAATTGCTTTGTTGTGAGGTGGGAGATGACATTTTTCATCAGTTGGGTGAAAGTTATTTAATGGAATTCAACAACTTTCTTTGCTTTTGCGCTTACATTCTATATGGATGGTGTGGGATGAAATAACCTAAGTTAATTGACTTAAGTCACCTATTTGAGTATAACTTATTACTAAGACACCAATTGAGTTCAAAGGTCAACGGTTCAATTTCCCAGCCCATAAGAGTTGAACTAAAAAGAAATGGAAATTTAAGATGGGTCAATTAAAAATAGTAACAGAAAGTATAAAGGGAATAAGCTTGGAATTAAGATAGTTTCTATATAGGATTTAACTTCTATAAGCTCTTTTCATGACTAAAAATAATAATAATAAGTTCAACTTCTATAGTTAAAGTATGTACAAGGTTGGTTCCTGACTCCGTCACAAGAAATAGAATATAAAAATATTCTATAAAATTGTGGAAGGTTAAGATCAAGCGGTATGAATTACTACCACCTATGAATTTACAGCTATACAGCGGATTTTCATGTGCAGTGTGGATGGGATTTAAATGAGACAGGCTAGCTCTGTTTGTCAAAATAAATGCAACTCACAAGTTGAAGAAACTGGTTTTTCTTTTTCTTTTCCTTGGGAGTTCAGATGAAAGATGGGTAATGAACAGTGGATTCTTTTAACCTTTAACAAGCTTTGAAGAAACAATCTCCAGATTCCATAATGATATTCTTCAAAAGAATTTGAAAAACCGAAGCATTTTCATCTAATATGTTTGAGACAGTTTTATAACAGCAATGAAAAAATAGTAGTTCAAAACGACAAGCTCCAAAGCAGGAAAAAGGAAAAATAAAGATAAAAACTAGGTCTATAAAAGAACTCCAATTAATAAAAATATCCTGAAAATTAAAGCATAATCAATAAACAATACAGAATGAGAGACCATTGAAAGACTACACTATTGTTTTTTAATGTCACCTCTTGTGGAACAAACTGTCCGTATTGAATGTTAGTACAAAACGAATCCAAAATGGGTTCTAACTTCTATATGTTCCCTTATCTATAGAAATTTAGACACTCGAGAAAGAATCCAGAGAGCATCGACCATTTATTCCTACATTAACAGTTTTCTACAAAGGGTTAGGTGTATTTATTTAAAATTTCAATGAATACCCTTCCCAAGAACATTGAAGAATGGTTATATAAAGCACATTGAGGTGGTGGTCCTTAAAAAGCGTTCTTAGGAAGTGCGGCATTTAAGACTTTCTGTGGTTTCTTTGGTTTGAAAGAAACTAAAGAGTTTGTTTAAAGAAAAATACCTCCTCAAGTTGAAGTGTCCTTCACACACCTTCGTCAATATTGTGTTTCTAATCAATATAAATTGAGATGTGTTCATGTATTAGCAATCTTTGGCTGGGTTCCCTCCCACCAGGACCTCTAGTTTATAATCCTTTTGTGTTACAAAAAATATGGCATTTTTTTCAGAGTTGGACCAGATATAATGGTAATACGTACCTTTAATTAAGAGCTGTTAGGACCCATTTGTAGTGCAGACAGTTTGAAATGTGCCACCTAAAATGGGGAAAGCTTGAACTGAAATGTTATATTTGGCTTGCATTGAAATAGATTTCAAATGCTTTTAGGTCTGTTGGGACGTAGAAGACAAAAGAACAAAAAACAAACTCGATTACTCTACATTTCCATTGTAGGACATCAAGTTTTTTTCTGAAAAAATAGGAATAATAATAAATGACCCATCATAGATAACTTACTACTTACCACAATTAAAATGTCAACTATTTATTTTTTCTAAAAAGTTATTTGATGGTTTTCAAATATAACAAATTTTTAGTATCCAATCACTAGGAAATACTAAAATTTTGTTATATTTATAAGTATTTTCAACCGTTTTATTATTTAAATAATTTTTCAATACACATTTTCTTACCTCTTTCAAGCATTCCCTTCTAGCCAAAATCATAATGATTGTAATAAAAATAATACCTAATAAATGGTAAGGGTTGTAGGAAAAATAATATGTGATGTCATGTGTTGAACATAGGGATTTCCTTTTTCTCTGAAAAAAGAATCCTTGTTTGGGAGCAAAATGGAAGACGGGATTAGGTGGGAAAAAATTTCACTGACCTTGCCCGCACCATCACCTGTCCCTACTTCGATCTATGTATATGTCAATTTGGACCATTTGAGACTTCATATTTGAATTTAATGTATACTTTGTTTAATGACTAAGATGTTTGATATGTTAGAATTCTAAATTAAATAATATCGGTGAGTATTTGAGTATATCAATACGTGACCTTCCATTGAGAATAAATGAAAGGTTACCTATGCACATGCACACACAAATAGGCATGTGCATGCATAAACATAAAATAAACCCAATCAGATAAAATGTTACCTGTAAAGAAACGTAACGGGAAAAAAAAAAAAGCAATCAAGTAAATATTACCCAAGTCTTCATCATTGACTACCAAAGAAAATTTTCATTGGGAATTAGCCATTTGAATGAAGGTCTTTTTCTTTTCTCAAAAGAAATCATTGTATTAAATTGATTTATACAAAAAAAAAAAGGTGGACAATAATTTTTCGCAGAGAGTCGTGCCTTACAAAATTTTGAAAAATGTAGTTGGGATGAAAAATTAAATGGAAGGTAGGAATAATGACGGTAAATCCATTCCTGCCTCCTCGCTTCGCCGGAGAACATCCCTAATTGTAAACTGTATATTTCCTCCCAAGAATGAAAAAGATGAAAGAAAAAAGAGAGAGAGGCAAGAAACGTTTAGAAATTCAGTACCCACCCCACCAAAACATCCATGAGAAGAGTTGAAAGGAAGATCCGACTAACAATCTGAACTTACAGGATTGAGTAAAGATCATCCATCTGCACCCTTTGTCAGGTATGCCCGTGAAATTTATTTTCTCAACTAATCCAACTTTCAGTATCTATAATCCAAGTGGAAGCAACTAATTTGGCAAGATAGTCCAATGCCTCTCTTCTCAGGAAGGAAAAAAAAAGGCTTAATTCGCTACAATACCATTTTTTGGTTCAGTATTTGAAAATGTTTTAGAAAACATTAACTGGTAATAAAAACTAAAAAGCTCTTGAAAAAGAATCGGTGACCAGGAATAGGAACTAAATTTAGGATTTATTAAGAGGGACTAAAACTAGACATTTGTAAATATAGTAACAAAAACTGAATGAGAGTGAAAATACGTGGATCAAAATGATATTTTAACCCAAAAGTTTGAAGAAGGTAAAACGCTTATCGATCAAAATGTTCACCTCCAATTAATCATGATTACGATAGAAAAAAAATGACTGGATTTATAAATTTAAAGATTTCTTAAATTTTAAATTCAGTTAATTTATATAAATTTCAATTTAGGTTAACGGATCGCTAAAGGTGTACATTTTCTTTATCCAACAAATCTCTCATAGAAAAGTCGTCAAGGATCAGTTTTATTCTTCCAATGTTAATGAATTTAGTATGAGTTCAATACGATTAAATTAAGCTGTTTCCTTCTAACAATATGAGAATGAGACATAATAAATAAATAAATAAAACGAGTGATTTCTTGTTTTCTATTGTCATTAATGTCAAGAGGCTCTAACTTCTTAAACAAAAGATATTTTGTTCCATAAACTGATATAACCAACACTTCACTCTTCAAGAACCCAATTTCCTCTCTTCAGCTTAGCCTTTTCTGCCCCACAACATATCGCCTACGGCTATTATTCTGAAGATTATAGAATATGAATATCATAATGGCTTTCCCTCAAATCACTTAAACTAGTAGACCATATCAACTGGTAGCTACCAAAGCAATAAATATACGTACCCATACAGTTAAATAGAAGACCGGTGAATGAGCTGTCTTCTAGTATTGATGAAAGGCCATGATCAAATCACATAAGACCTCATCCAACGATCCACGAACAGCCATCCAAAACTCCAACTGCAACATTGAATTCATCATTAAATAAGCATATATACAGTAGTTACACTGGAAGTCTTTTTTTTTCTCTGTCATTTTCTTTTTCATTACCAGATGGATGTGTTATATTGGTGTTTGATTTCAACACATAATTTTCTTGGGGTTTGTTTCTGAGTATAAATCTGTGACCCACACATAAATCAAGACCAACCAGGAGAGGCCACATACAGGTTTTTGAAGAAGCAGCTTCCTTTGTTACTGAGACTGGCTTTTTCCTTTTCTGCAAATCAATGGCGTTGGTTGGGACAGTCAAGCTCTTTCTCTTCCTTGTTCTCTTCACCCTCTTACACCTCCTCTCTTCTTGTCAAGGTTGGTTCTTCTGATACCTTCCATTATAATGCAGCTACTTCATACAAAATTCTGTTTCCATTCATTTCTCATAAAAAAGAAAAAAATAGACGAAATCTATTATAGTTGAGGTTCAACTTTCTAGGATTAGAAAGGATCGAATCACTGGTTTCTGAGTTTTTCTCATCTTCTTTGCCCTACAATATCCACACACAAGAAATAAACACAGAATTTTGAGCTATTTATCTTCAGAAAAATAACCTGGTTATTCTTCCCATTATTAACAAGCAAAAGAAATCAAAAACTGTGCAAGTGCAGGTAGGGAAAACTGGATGAAATCGCGGTACCCGTTCATCAAGCGCGCAAGCTCGTTCTATCGTGATAGCCATGAAAGAAAGGGTGGTTACGATTACATAATCGTCGGCGGTGGTACCGCCGGTTGTCCATTGGCGGCGACATTATCACAAAACTTCAGCGTGCTGCTACTAGAAAGAGGCGGCGTTCCTTTCACGAATGCGAACGTGTCTTTCCTTCGAAATTTCCATATTGGCCTGGCCGACACTTCCCCGACGTCGGCTTCTCAGGCCTTCGCTTCGACGGATGGAGTTATCAATGCGAGAGCTAGGGTATTGGGTGGTGGTTCCGCCATTAATGCAGGCTTCTATACACGAGCAAGCACAAGGTTCTTCCATTTCAATTTCCCACCATCTTTTGAATTTTCTTTCTTTTAAATCCATTTTTTATTTTTAACCCTAACAATTTTAAATTTAAACTTTCGGTTTGAAAAAATAAATAAATAAAACAATAATAAATCCTTCTTTTTTTTTTTTTTTTCCTTTGGTCAATCTTCTGTTAATTTGGTTAGATTTTAACTCAAAAGTTGAATTTAATACTTTCTTTTTTTTTTTTTAGATTTTTTACTTTCTACCTTTTTTAATTAATTATTAAGTTTCAAAAGTGAATTTAGTTAAAAACGTCATCAATGTTGTGAATTAGTTAGGTTAAGTTTAATTTAGTGGAACTTTAAATAAAACCACTTTTGTGTGTATATATATATATATATATATATATATATATATATATTTTGGTTGCTAAGATTAAAATTTTAATTCAACTTTCCAAATGGTAAGTTATATGCATATCGGCTAAATTTGACAAAATATTTATAAAATATAGTAAAATTTCATATATCATCAATGATAGACACTAATATGTTTTTATCAGTCATATTGATAGAAGTCTATTAGTATTTATCGTTCAACATTTTGCTACACGTTATAAATGTTTTCGGTAGTTTCACAATTTGAAATAATTTTGAAAACAAATTTAACAAGTTAGAGTTTGGTTTCTTTTATTATAAATATAATTATTATTTTCTCAAATGATAAGACTACTTTCTCCTCTCACTATGATTTGTTCCTTTCCCACTTATATTTGAAGATAAATTTTGGTTTTCCTTTTCTTATATTTTTTTAAAACAAATACAATAAATTAGAGGTTGGTAAAAAAAGAAAAAAAAAACTCAATAATTTAAAAAAGTAGGTATTATTGTGACCAATTTGGAGGTGGTCTATTTAAGAACAAAATTCACTTGCCCCTCCCAACAACCCATGTTTAATATCTATCCTTATTATCATTATTATATAGTTCAATAATTATAACGTCGAGTATCGACCAACAGACCTTTTAAATTGTAATTAGTGATTTTTTCGTCCACTCAATTTTAATAACGATGGAGATATAAATATATAATCACGGAGACTTTGGTCAAGTGAGTGAAGTTAATAAGTCATAAGCTAATAAATTTATGTTTGGGCCCTCATGTGTTAAAGATGAAATTTTGTGATAAACGGAGAAAAAAAAGGTAAATATATAGTTATTCGATAATGGTAAAAAATAGTAATGGATAGAAATCAAAGAGAATTTGAAGGTATTAATAGGAGTGATCAATGGTCGGTCGAAGTCGGTTTTTCGACCAAACTCTAATTGACCACAAGTTCATATAGGAATAGTCAAATCGATCATGACCACTATTTCCAACAAAATCAATGATCGAGTTTTTGTTGGTCGGTCGGTCGGTTTTGTCTCATCGATCGAGTCTCACCCTTCCAACCCAAACCGACCGACTAAGTGTTGTCCATTTCTTCGATTGACCGACAATCGTTTCGATTTTTCAACCAACCGTGTTCACCGTTATGTATTAAAATTATAGAGGATAGGTATCGAGATAAAGACGTCTAATAATTATGGGTTCTTTAGGTTCATAAAGAAAGTGGGGTGGGACGAGAAGTTGGTGAACGAATCATACTCATGGGTGGAGAACCGTATAGTTCACCGGCCGAAGCTTGCCGATTGGCAGAAGGCTTTCACCGACAGCCTATTGGACGTGGGAATTTCGCCGTTCAACGGCTTTACCTACGATCATCTCTACGGCACCAAAGTCGGTGGCACCATTTTCGACCGCTTCGGCCGCCGTCACACCACCGCCGAGCTCTTAGCTTCTGGGAATCCGGATAAGCTTACGGTTCTAGTTCATGCAACTGTTCAACGACTCATATTTGACACCACTGACGGTTCGTTTGCTTCTTTCTCTTACATTCAGCATCTTCGTGAATTTTGTTTTTGCCTGTTCGTTCCCTAAAGCATTGAGTTTTGCGGATTCCACGTTCGTTACTTTGCCTAATTGGTTGAGAAATCATGGTGAAATTGTAGAGACTTACGAGATGAATGTGAATTATGAATGTTCGTCGATTTTTGGATAAATACAATAAGGTAGGGAAACCGCCAAACATTAGCCCGCTACGTAATCTTTTAATAAGACAATCAGTGTGCTACTGCTGCGAAAAGATGTTGAACTAATGTAGATATGTAAATACCTTCTGATTTTTGAAGTGTAATGACTAGATTGGCACAATCTTGAAAGTTCTGACACCTGTTAAGGAACTTTGTTCTAATCAAATATTTACAATTCTGAATGTTCAGGTAAGAAACCGAAGGCGATTGGAGTTGTTTTCAAGGATGACATTGGTAATCAGCACGAAGTTTTTCTATCAAGCAATCGGCAGAGTGAAGTTATAATGTCCAGTGGAGCAATCGGGACTCCACAAATGCTCTTGCTCAGTGGCATTGGTCCTAGAGCTGATCTTGAAAAGTGGAATATATCCATGGTGCTTGACAATGATTTTGTTGGGAAAGACATGGCTGATAATCCCCTGAACTCCATTTTTGTTCCTAGCAACAGACCAGTTAAGCAGTCACTTATACAAGCAGTTGGAATCACGAAGCGTGGTGTTTATATTGAATCTAGCAGTGGATTTGGTCAGTCGGGGGAAAGTATTCACTGCCATCATGGTTTGATGTCGGCTGAGGTAAATTAAATATCACATATTTACTTATAAAAGATAATAATACGGAGAGAACTTAAGAGAATTGTCTTTAAATTTTAGAGTTACCAATCTTTCATTTGAGTTAGTTGCTTTTTCAGATAAACTTTCGAGTTGAACTCAGTTATCTTTGCACACGAGCAAAGTAGATTTGATTTTCAAATATGTAGAAAGATATAGATTCTGTATGGTACTTAATCGAGTGGTTTAACCAGATTGGGCAGCTATCCACCATTCCTCCGAAACAAAGAACGCCTGAAGCCATTCAAGCTTACATCAAAAGTAAACGAGACTTGCCGCATGAGGCATTTAAAGGAGGTTTCGTTCTAGAAAAAATAGCGAATCCAATCTCAAGGGGACAACTGAGCTTGATCAACACTAATGTTGACGACAATCCTGCTGTAACCTTCAACTATTTTGGTCATCCATATGATCTTCACCGTTGTGTTGAAGGGATTCGCATGGTTACAAAGATCGTGGAGTCTAAATGCTTCACAAATTTCACACAATGTGATAAGGAGACATTAGACAAGCTGCTTAACATTAGTGTAAAGGCCAACATCAACCTCATACCCAAGCATACCAATGACACCAAGTCCTTGGAGCAGTTTTGCAAAGACACTGTGATCACAATCTGGCATTATCATGGAGGGTGTCTAGTGGACAAGGTGGTGAGCCATGACCTTAAAGTTCTCGGTGTAACTAGACTGCGCATTGTTGACGGGTCGACATTCAGTGAGTCCCCAGGCACCAATCCTCAAGCTACTGTTATGATGATGGGAAGGTATTCTTATGAACATCTGTTTGTGAGCCGTTACTCTCTTCTAAAGAAGAAAGATGAAAAACAGCAACTAACTACAACTGGATGCCCTTTTTTTTGTGTGTGTGTGTATGCAGGTACATGGGCCTGAAAATCTTGATGGATAGATTGGGAAAGAAAGCTGGAACATAGGAAGCATTAAGACTACAAAGAATTACAAGCAATGTTAGTTGTTAGTGGAAGAGTGACCTGGGTGCTTGATTCTTAAAGAACAGTGGGCATACAGAACTCTGGCTTGGCCTGGAAATTACAAATTTTTTTAATATGAAAAGTATTCTTTATATTTAGTCTTTCAGCTACTTGGCTACTATTTGTTTTGTATTATTTTAATAGTTAATGAGTTATTCTTTTAAAGCACTGAAAAAGAAAAAAAAAACGAGAAAGAGAAGAAGAAAGAGACCGGTCTGAACTAGACTTGTTCTTCTTGTTTGAGCTAGACTATAGTGATTGTGTATCTACAGTTATGTATGTATCTTGTGATCTTGATAGTGAACAGAATAACTTTTAATTGGAATATTTAACTTGTTTGCTTTATTCAATTAATTCTTTATCTATTTCTTTTAATTTTATTGGATTAGTGTTGGTTTATCTTCTCTCAAATTTTGTTTGCGTCATTTTTATGTCAATGACATTGAAATTAGGACTCCAGGAACTGATCTAAACAGATGGCCACAATAACTAAGGGCCTCAGAAATGCAATTGCTTTGAACTTCAAGATGTTGCAATGCAAGATATGGACAAACATAAACTAATGGAATCCAGGCCAAAGCTTTGCAGAAAAGCCATGTTCACTGAAGCTGCCTCTTGACAAACTTCTTAGCTTCTGCCATAAGTGCTTTTTTCTTCCAGTTCTCAATGGTTCCGAGTTTGATGAATGCCATCTAGAAGAAACCAGTTCCTGTCCTTCAAATCTTGCAGATGCACTGATCAAATCCGATGCCGATAATCCTACATTCGTCTCCTTTCCTGAAAGGTAGGTGCGTGAGGACTCAGGAGCATTTAGTATTTCACCAGAAATTCCTCCAAATTTACTATCCATGTAACTAAGAAGTTCGTCTCGGCTGTAACTTCGTGAAACTGGATCATTAGTTTCTTCGAACTCGTTGCAAACGAGTTTCAGGGCTTGGACAACCTCGCCCATAAATGGTCTGTGAGATACTTCCGGTTGCACACACATAGAAGCAATTGCTGCTACTCTGGCCAAGCTATCAATGGAGATATCAGACTTAATAGCTGGGTCGGTGATTGCATCCAATCCCTCCTTGCTTGTGAGAAGTGGACGAGCCCAAGCAACGAGATTTTCTTGTCCAGGTGGAAGCGATAAGTCTACTGGCTTTCTTCCTGTTAGTAGCTCAAGAAGGACAACCCCATAGCTATATACATCGCTCTTTACAAGAAGGTGGCCAGTCATTGCATATTCTGGAGCTAAATAACTGGAAACCAGGAGGTAAGATATTGTATAAGATTAACATATGATGAAGTTGAAAAAAGTAAATGAATTTGAAGCAACTACATGAAAAAGTAAATGAATTTGAAGCAACTACATGACAGAAAGAAATTTTTTACCCAAAAGTTCCCATGACATGTGTTGAGATGTGCTTGTTTCCTTCCTCCAGTGCGGTTCTAGCTAATCCAAAATCTGAAACTTTAGGAGTAAAGTCATATTCCAACAAGATGTTGCTAGCTTTGAAGTCTCGATGAATGACTCGAGGATTGGAGTCTTCATGCAGATAGGCTAAGCCTCGAGCAGCACCGAGGGCAATCTTCATTCGGGCATCCCAATCAAGTGGACTGGTTAACTTGTCAATGCCTGGAACCACACAGAGCAAGTTGAATATGAATACCAAACCATCTAGTTTTAAGCCTATTTTAACAAAACAAGAAACGACGAGTTCTGCCAGATTTTGCAGGAAGTTGCTTACCATGTAAGTGTGATTCGACACTTCCATTAGGGACCAATTCGTAGACTAGGCAGCGAATTTGATCCTCTGTACAGATACCAATCAACTTAACTAGATTTCTATGGTGTAGACGGCTCAGCATCTCGACTTCTGCCAAGAATTCCCGAATACCATGTTGATTATGTCTTTTAAGAACCTTCACAGCTACATCCCTTCCATCTTCTAAACTCCCACTGTATACAATGCCAAAGCCACCTTCTCCTAATATTCTTGCAGAATCAAAGTTGTCTGTGGCTTTCTCCATATCGTTCAAGGTGAAGTTCTTTGCAGCACCAATATACGTCATAGGATCGGCATCGAGACGCGTGGATGAAGAACCAGGTTCACTTCCAACCATTATCAATCCAGCAGTGCCTGTAAAAATAGATCATACCCAGAAAATAAGACCAAGTTCTAGACTGAGTTCAGAACCAAAACAAGTGCAGACACTGAAGGGAATGTCAATCAGAATAATTTATGAATTTGGTTGAATTAGATTTACCTGATGGTTTTGTCGGTGAGGCTATCAAGTTTTGTGGAATTTGAGCTGGTTGATGTGCAGACACTCTGTATCTCAAGAGGCAAAGCCAAGCAAGCCCAACACACATGACAAGGGCAGTGAACGATGAAATAGTAATCACAGCGATCATGTTCCTGCCAAGCCCTTCTTTTTTCCGTCTTGGCACGTCAACTCCCAATGGTTTAATTGCAGTTCCAGCATTAGTATTGCTAGTGTTCAAACCATCATTAATGGATGAAGTACTTGAAGGCGCTAACGGAGGAGATGGTGGAAGACCTGCATGAGCTAGAGCTTATCAGGAAAAAAGAAAATATTGTTGAAGTTTAGGAAGCCCTCTTGAAACTGCTCGAATAAAAAATGGAAGGAACTCCCAGGACAGAAAAAGTATGCCCCTAAGATTGTTGAAGAAATTCATAATGCAAAAAAATTCCTCATATCTTAGCACGACTATTCTAACTGCACTAGATTCACTAGTCCAGATCCACTTTGTGTTGAAATTTTTTAATACTCAAAACCAAAAGATGAAGGATCAAGAGATGACCTGGATATTTGACATTTAATACTTGATATCTACCAAACAAAGAAGCGTTGATGGATATCTTTCTCCCCCAAAATTTCTGGTATATAGAAAAAGCTGTGTTATGATTGAATCTCGATCCTCTTGGAACCAAGTTGATAATGACGGTTGTTTTTTCTAACTGCTGACTAGCAGCATCAGCTCCCATAATTCGAACTTGGCTTTGGTTCAGACTGATACTGTCAGCAATTTCATCTGCAAGTTTTGAAACCAAAGGGAAGAATTCGTATACTGCAACATCAAGAGTGATTTTGACTTGAATCGGCCACACACAGCCACATGGCGTCCCAGGAGGTGTATATGTCAATGGCTCTGTACACGATATTGTACAATCTACAAGCGTGGAATGCAAAACACAAGGTTATTATAATGTGGTTAATTTTCAGATAATTTGATATGTAAATACTAAGAGGTAAGTCCGTGCCTACCCCCATTAGGAGGTGGAGGTGGTAGCATCATAACTTGTGATGGCGGCATGCTCTTCTTCTTCTTCTTCTTGTAAGAACCCATAGGAGATGTTGTAGGTGCAGGAATGGGCACTGTCAGAAGGAAGACATGTACATACCATAGAGTTAACACCATACTTGTGCAATATAAATGATGGAAATAGTGTTTAAGTTTAAAACAAATGTTCAGGTTCTCTTTGTCATACTATAGTAATGGTTGGGTTGAGTTGTTGGTGATGGCGTAGGTCCGGGATACCTCCCTCTTGCTGCAGATGGTAATGGTGACTGAATTGGAGAGACAGCAGCAGGACCTGAAAGATCATTAGTGAATACTTCTATAGATCTAAATGGATGAGATTCAAGAGATGAACTAGTATATCTCGAGACTCTCAACCTTGCTGGCTGCTAGTCGGGGGCAATGCATGATAAGTAGGCTGTGGAGCATGGTTTCTGAACTTCCTTCTTGAATGGCGGAATTTATGAAAAGAGATCGATGGTGAGAATGTATGTTCGTGCCCCCATTTCTTAGCAGGCGTGATAGGTGGAAGTGCAATGCTAGGAGTTAAACTTGAATCATCTGATTGATGAATGGCTACATCAAAAGAAAAGAAAATGTTAATCTTTGTTTATGTGATCTCTTTCAAGATTTGAGAGAAATAACGTAGAAACTAAAATGTACACCCAATTACCTTTATAATGGGAATGGATCTGAGGAGATGAAGTTTTAAATGGTTTTCTAGGGGCAGCATTATCCAAATTGCCATGGTGTTTCCTGCCAAAGCCATGAGATGTTGGAGTGACAGCATGGTCTGTGGCATTACATGGACACAGTTAACTTTCCCTTAGCTTATGTTTTCCAATACTTTTTTTCCATAAAACCATATATATAGAAGATATAAATCAGAAGTTGCCAGTGCTTCAATTCTTAACAAGTTTTAAAGATCCAATTGGTGAAGAAGGTTTGAATTAAGTTCACCTCGAAGTACAGAATGTGATCTGCTCAGTCTGCCTGGGAGAACAACTGCAAAATGACAGCAGTAAAATCAGAAAATGAAACAAAATCTGTGCAAGCAACGTAGTATGAAGTAAATTATTAATATTTTGGTGATTTCCAGTATGCAGCTTTTGTAGCTACTTTGATAAGAGAAAGAACCATGATAAGAAATGTGTTTGGATTTTACCAATCTTGAAAGCAAGCTAAAAATCAACTAGTGATTAGCATATTAATTCTTCTTCTAGTTTCTGAGCCATCCAACTTAAGAACATGAAGGGAAAGAGAAAACACTCTTTGCATGAAGCTAATCATACTGTTTTTTTTCCCTGGAAAAGTGATAAATCAGAATCCCAACTCATTTCAGATCACACCCAGATCCAAATTCAACTCCAAATCAATATTTGTGAAACTTATGCGATCAGATCAAACACAATTCAAAAACTACAGAACCAGACCGAACCTATTACCTGCAGCTTCACAGACACAGAAAAAGCTAACAGCAAAACAAATTTGAAACAGCAGAAACAGTAATCGAAACCCCATCAGAGTCCCAATTTCAAAGGAAATTTCTGCAGTTTTCATCAGATCTCTCCTCTTTCTCCCTTCACTCATCGTCTCCCAAAAATGAGAGAAATCAAAGAGAAACAGACAATATAGCTATTGGGGGACATGGGCACTAGTAACAGCTCAACACAGCAGTTTTTGAAGACAAATGAAGAAGACCCACAAATTGTACTGCAAAAGCGATGGGAATACAACCACAAATCAAATGAAAACTAAGCTCAAGAATTCTCAGAGCTTTAAGAACACTAACACAATACTCCCCTCTTGTCATCTGTGATTAAAGGGGGTTTCTCGATCTGATTAATTAAAAAGGCACTACAAAACACAGAGTTAATCGATCTAAACTTGAGAGAGAAAGGGAGAGAGAGTGAACGAATGGAAATAAAGAGAAAGAGGCTCTTTGTTAAGAGTAATGGAAAGCTTTTTAAAACGGTTTTGATATTGAAAATGCTTGACTTATATTCAACCAAATGTTCAAACGATTCTCTCTGTTAATGCCAAGTTGAAAAACAAGAAGCTGACCCAGTTGGATTTTTTGACTAATCAAGAATTTGGTGACGAAAATTTTAAGTGGGGTTTTGAAAATTAATGGGTTTTGTGCTAATCGTTGAATAGTGAAGACGAATCATTGAATTTTGTGTTTCTTGGTTTCTTTTAGGGCCTAACAAACCAAACCCATTTAGATTGATTAGAAAAATGTATCATCTTTAGTGACAATTAAGCTTAGGCCACACTCTACAAAAACTATTTATGAGTCAACTACCCAATGGCCACTTCATTTCTTTCCCCCCATTTTTTGCATTAAAAAATATGTACAGAGAAAAATATCTAATTGGTGAAAGAAAATGATTGCAATAAAGTTAGTAGGAAGAGGGGAAAACAATTATTCATTCTTTTCTAGCTAGATTTTGTAAAAGTACTTAAATGGTGAGTTAAAAGAAAATTGGTTTAAATTTCGGTTCATAGAAAGTACCTAATTTTTAGATTTAGTCTCCTATTACAATACAAAATTTTAATTCAAAACTTCTTTGATTTCTAGATTTGGTGAAGATATTTTAATTGAGAAATAAACGAATAATAATTAAGACAAAAATTAAATCGTAACTCATAATTGAATTCTCAAACTCATAGAAAATGTATACATAAATGTTAATATTTACACGTATGATCGAATTTCTAAAATGGTATTTAAAATCTTCGGTTTCGTTATTTCATATCAACTCAAACTTTGATGATGTAAACAAAATACCAATAAAAGACATACGAAAGACGAAACTAACAATGCAACGACCTTTTAAGATGTTTTAAAACTATAGAAACTAAACAAATGAAACGATTTCAAGTTCAAGATTGTAGTAGATGCTCGTGAATCTCATATACGCAAATTATCTTTTTTAGTATATGATCTAAAGAAAAATACCTCATAATAAATCATATCACTGGCAAGTATTTAAACAATAATACAATAAGATCCAATCAAACCATCGAATGCACCAAATACAATGATAGTAAGAAAAAAGTGGCTTAAGGATAATCTACGCATCATTAAGAAAATACATTTCAAAATACACTTACATTAGTAGTGTATTCCACTACAATTTATACACAATAAATAAATAACTAAAAGAAATCATTATAGCGATAATCTTTGATCGACAACTAAGTAAGATACAATACAAAATAGTCGAAAAGGGTTTATACTACAAATACACATACGCACATATATATAATAAATACGTAATTCTTTGTGTTATCGTAATTTAAAATTTTTTGTCAACATGAACTCAACAACTGACATTAATATGTTACCGAGGTTTCGAGTAGAGCTATCGAAAAAATACGAATGGATTAAATTTTAGAGGTAAAGGACGCAGCCACCTTAGGGCGGCCCTCAAGATTTGGGTATTTGATTTGTTAACGAAGCCCCCCGACACCGCCTCTCCTTTCTACTATAATAATTTATTTATTAATCCTGCCGTCTCGCTCCCCACGCCCACAACCCAATCATTTGGCTACACGTGTACTCCTTCTCACATCTCTGTCGGTGATTTTTAATCTACAACCGACGATTTTTAATCTCAATAACTCCATTGCTTTCTTTCTCCATCTATTTAATTTCATGGTCGAATGTTTTATACTTCTTGTTTGTGACATCGATATTTCTTTTTATTTTTTTCTACTATTACTTTATAATATTAATATCAATCGTTATCGTCCGATATTCAAATCTTTAATTAAAAATATACGAACTACATATTGTGGGTGATTCAGTAAATTAATCGTAGATATACATTTAGGAGTCGTAATCACATCTTGCCATATCAAATAATAGTTAAAATTCTCCACTGTCGTTTTTATCATTTGCTAAAGTTTTTATTGTTTGACATTTGTAATTTTTGTTTGCTATCTTGTTATCTAATTAAAACAGTATACACATCAAACACATACTATTATAACTCAAAATGAATTAGTCTATTCTAAACATAAACTATAATAATCTATGATTATAATAACTCACTCATTGTTCCAAATACCTCCTTAAAATTTAAGGCTTATAATTTAATATTCAAAACGTAATTGTTGTACTTAAAAAAAATACAAAATAATATATTGTTCGAGTTGATTTTAAAGATATAGTATCAAATTCTATTTTGAATTTTGATTGTTGGGTATATCAAAGCTACTTATTGATATTTAAACTTATATAATTAAATATGTATTTTTAACTAATTTGAGAAAAAAATTACTTTTTAGTGGTGATGAAACATTTCGGAAATTAAACCATCGAAAATATATTCCCAATCTCGAGCTATCTATTAGTAATTTATTACTATTATCACTTCATTTCTACTCAAATTACTTAAACAAAATTATTATTATTGACAAAAAAAAAATCACTACTTTTCATTTTATCACACAACATTTAATTTCTATATTATGTTTGTTTTTTTAGATCTAAAGAACGTTATGCATAATGTGAAGTAATTAAATTAACTTTGTCCCCTAATTATAAGATTAATTAAATACTACAAACCGGCCGTTTTAAAATTTAAATACCTTTGCTTACTTTATAATCCAATAGATTGACAATGGACAATCACCAATTCATTTTAATTAAAATATACATGACACGTGTGTATGCAAATACATATATATTTTTTAAAAGTTCAAATTGTGTATACTTTTTTAAAAAGATCATCATTTTCAAATATATTATATTAAATTGAATTAAAATGTTTGTTGGATAAATTATATATATAAAAAATAGATTAAATGTCTGCATTTTAATAGATATAATAGATTTTTGTGTCTTTTATTATTTCTTTTGTATGAAATGTGAATAGTTTTTTTTTTTTCTTTTGGTAATTGTAAGATCGTAAAAAATATTTGAAAAATTAGGTTCGTGACACATTTTTTTTCTTTTTGTTTGTAATAATAGCAAAAATAGGCATCTAACCCAATTTAAAAGAGAGACTGAAACTGAAAAAGCCTAAAATACCCTTGTTGATTAACAGACTTATGCATAAAATTTGATTGTTATGTGATAGTTATCCAAATTGCATGTGGTGTAAATATAGCAATCAAATATGTCATTTTGCAAAATTTAGAAAATAAAAGACATAATTGCTAAATTCTATTTAGAATCTGCTATCCACCGTATTTTCTTTTAAAGAAAAGACCCATAACAAAATTTTCGATTTTACTATATTTCGTAAATATTTCTGACAATTTTATAATTTATTGTAATTCTCAAAAAATAAAAATAAAAATGAGAATTAAATTAAATTGTTCAACCCCTCAAAATGGATTCAAACTTTGGAAGGTTATAAATACAAAATCAATTGTAACACACAAATCCTAAAAATGACACCACTGGTACTATTTATTTGGAGGTGTGGGTGTCTTGGGAGAATGGATATATATATATATATATATATATATATATATATATATATATATATATATATATATATATATATATATTTATATGTTAAAAGGTAATCCGTGCAAAATTGAAATAAATTAGAATGAGGTTGGTGTTTATGATATAGTTGAAATAAGTATTGTTCAAATTTGAAAACAATTATTGAACATTAAATGCTGCACTTATTATTATTACCTTATATGTAAATCCAATTATTGTCACACCTTCATCTTCTTTTATGTTATAACCATGTGGCCCTACGCATCATGCTCCTTCATTCATCATCACTTGAGTTAAAAAACAAAAATATGATTCATCCCCACTGCTAAAATCTGTTCGGTAATATTTGTGCTCTTTGATTCTGGAGGTTAATACATGTTCGATAATCGTTGTGTTATTTGTTTCTTACGATTATTGCATGTTCGGTAATCATTGTGTTTTTTGATTTTTAAGGTTATTGTTTGTTCGGTAATCATTGTGTTATTTGATTCTTAAGGTTATTATACGTTCCTGTTTGATAATCCATGTGTTATTTGATTCTTAAGGTTATTGTTTGTTCCTGTTCGGTAGTTGTTGTCTTATTTGATTCTTAAGATTATTATATGTTCCTGTTTGATAATCTTTGTGTTCTTTGATTCTTAAGGTTATTATTTGTTCCTGTTCGGTAATCGTTGTCTTCTTTGATTCTTAAGGTTATTGTCTATTTGATAATCTTTGTGTTCTTTGTTTCTTAACGTTATCGTTCCTAATTTGTTACTATCACTTATACTTTCTTTAGTAAAAATGACGAGCTTTTAGCAAAATTCAAAAATAACAAATTTAAACAATTTTTTCTTTTTAATTTTTCAAAATTTGACTTGATTTTAAAAACACTCATGAGATTTATTACCAAAAAAAAAAAATCGAAACCTAACAAATGGAAGTGAGATTTGTAAACTTAATTTTCAAAAACTAAAAACGAAATTGTTATGATTTTGATTTTTTGTTTTGTATTTTTAAAAAGTAAGTTAAAAAAATTTCCTCGACCTCCAAATTTCTTGAGTGTTTAAAAAAAAAACAAAGACATATTTTGAATATCAATAAAATATTTTCTAAAATTGTTTTTGTTTTTGGTTCTAAATTCAAACTCGATACTTAAAGATATATCTAAAAAAAACGTACTTCATCTTCGAAAACCAAAATGGTTATATAGATGTTTAATAATTGAGTTATACAACGTAATAACTTAGTCATTATAATTCAATTGATGTACCAATTTAGTTTTTACCACAAAACTTCACTATCATAGACTAAATTATTACACAATAAAAGCTAGAATTACATGCATTTATTATACTTTTTAAAACTCACGTACCTATTAAATACCTTTCCATCACCTCGGAAATTCCCGCCTCCAAATTTACCACAATACTCGACACTAAAAATAATTATACATTTTATTGATATAGATAGTAAATATTGATTTTCGAAATTTTAAAAACGGAACCCGAAAAGTTTAACTAAACAAATAAAAAATACATATATTAGGAAGTGAGTAGCACGCGGTGAAGAAGGAGTGAGGATTTGCTTTGAGAGTTGGTGATTAGTTGCAAAGTCAAGAGTGTTTGATTCCATCGTTTCACCCTCCCATCCTTTCACTTCCTAACTCTTTCCTCTTATCTCTCTACCTACTACCTATCTCCTTTCTCAAACCTAATAATTCTAATACCAATCATTTAACTGCATACTATTTTCTTGGTATAATTATCTCATCACAAAAAATGTATTAGACGTCAAATAACACATAATTAAAAGAAGGATTAAGCCACATGAGAAGAAAATGAGCAAGTGAGTTCCACACCCTCAATGAGGAATGAGGATTGGTTTGGAATGTTGTGTTTGTTGCAATGTCATGCTCTTTACTTCCATTGTTTTACACTCTTGCTTTCTTTTTTCTTTTTTTTTTTTATTTTTTTTATTTTCATATATATATAATCTTTATTTTCTTTAGTTAAAAAAATGGGAGGAATGCAATCTTTTTAAAATATGAACTCAACCATATACTTCTTTGCTTTGATATATATAAATTACCAAAAAAAAATGTGTCTACGACTACATCCTCAAAAGCTCAATTTTAAGAAAAAAATTTGTTACTTCATACTATAATTCAAATTTCTTAATCTAAACGAATCATATAAACACATTAATCACATAATAAAACAAATAATTTTCAGAAAAATAAAAGGATAATATTTATCAACAAAACATATTTTCATTAAAGAGAGAGAGAGAGAGAGAGAGAAGGAATAAAAAGAAAGAAAAAGGAAGTTCTTCCTTGAAACCAAAGCATTCCATCTTCTTAAAAATCCACTTTGATTCACAAATTCAATACTCACTTTCTTTCTTCTTAACTTACCTTTTTCTGATCAATTTCTTCTCCTCCTCCTCTGCTCTGGCCATGGCAGACAGAGTCTATCCCAACGCCGCCGGTAAAGCCAATCCCAATGCAAATTCCAACGATAACATTAACCCAACAGCGACGGCCAATGCGCCGCCCTTTCCTTCCACCAAATCCCAACTCTACGGCGCCTCCCGCCCACCTTACCGCCCTCAACCCCATAATCGTCGCCGTTCCCGCTGTTGCTCCATCTGCATATGGCTAACGGCGATCATCGTCACTGTTGTCGTCCTCCTCGCCGTCGCCTCCACCATCGTATATCTAGTTTATCGTCCTCGTCGTCCGTCATTCTCCATCACTTCTCTCAAAATTGATTCCTTCAAATTCACTCCCTCTTCACAGCTCAATTCCAAATTCGATTTAAATCTTGCTACTACAAACCCCAACAAGAAGGTCAAGTTCATTTACAGCCCACTTTCCGTCGCCGTCTTGTCAAACGGCGTCGATGTCGGCGATGGATCGTTCCCTGAATTCGTGCACGAGAAGAGGAACACCACGGCAATGAAGGTGACGGTGGAAAGCAGTGGTGGAGAGATCGAGGGCGAGTCGGTCGATTCGTTGAAGGCGGCGGTGAAGAGCAAAGCTGGATTGCCGTTGGAGATTAAGGTGGAGACGAAAGTGAAGGTGAAAATGGGATGGTTGAAGATGCCGAAGGTTGGACTTAGGGCTCATTGCGATGGAATTACGGCGGTAGTTCCGACGAGTAAGAAGAAGACGGCGGTTGTTGCGGCGGTGGAGAATGCGGAGTGTAAGGTGGATTTCAGAGTGAAGATTTGGAAATGGATTGTTTGAATTTTTAGAAGACGATGTAAGAGAGGGAATTTGAAGTTTGTTGTTTTTATACTGTCTTTTTTTCCCCCTTCTTTTTTTCGATTTCTTTTCTTTCTTTTTACTAATTTGTTTGTTAATTTCAAATTTTGATTTCTTAATTACTTTCTCCCGGTGATTATTATTGTATTTGTAAACAAGAATATTTGGGTTATTATCAAATCAAAAATAGCACATAGTATGCATTGATGATCCTAAATTCGAATCTTCCCATCTATTGTATTAAAAATACATTAATTATAGTATATCATATTTATACAGTACAAAATAATTATAAAAACGAAAAAATCTTATAGGTCCATAACCCTGATCAACATGTGATGAATAGGTCACCTGCATACATGAGTAATCTTCTTTCTGAACGATCGTGTACTACAATCAATCATGATACATGATCGTGTAGTTTATTTTTAACGATGGGAAAAAATGCTTTAAATTAAACGATCGTATTGATTATGATAAACAATCGTGTAGTCATGTAAATTATTGTTAAGAACTTCAAATCTAACGATTGTATTAAATATAACAAACTATCATTTAGATCAAATCAACACGATTGTGTAGTTATTTTAAAACGATGAAAAAATGGCATTCCACGGTAAACAATCGTGTTTGTTGACAATGATAAACGATCGTCTAGATCATGTTAGAATGATATTTAAACGATTTTGATATTTTCGAATATGAAGAAGATGAATTAGCTTCAAATAATTTTGTTGAATATGATGAAAATGAATTAAAAGATTTAAACAAAAAAAAAAATAAATCGTTTAAAAATACAAAAAATAAAATCCGATAGATGGAATAAATAAATTTGGAAGAAAAGATGAATAAATAGATAGAAGAAGAAAAAGTAGTGACGAATCACTTGCAATATTTAAGAAAAATTTAAAAACTAGAAAAATATCTTTACCAACTTCGTTGTACCGATCTTAAATATTTTTGAATTTTGTTACATGTAAATTATTCTTAGGGATAGTTGCAAATGTAACAATTATATTCAAAATAATTAAGTATATAACAACATTTTAAAAAATTGCAAATATAACAAAATTTGTCAAAATCTATCAATGATAGGAGTCTATCACTGGTAGACCATGTAGCAAATGTTGGTCTATTATGATAAATCATAGGAGTCTATCAATGATAAAAATATATCACCGATAGATTTTACTGTATTTGTAATTTTTTAAAAATATTACTACATAGTTAATAATTATTATAACAATTAATAATTATCGTAACAATGACTATCCGTTCTAATTACCCTTATTTTTAAGGGTAATTATAATAGGTAGAAATTTTTAGAATAATTATTAAGTATGTAGCAATATTTTAAAAAAATTACAATATAGCAAAATCTATCAGTGATAGACTCCTATCATTGATAGATTTTAACAGATTTTGCTATATTTACAATTTTTTTAAAATGTTACTATATACTTAATTATTTCGAATATAATGAATACATCTGCATCTATCCCTATTTTTAACTATATTGTATATTGTCTTTTGATGGGCTTTATAACGTGGAATCCCCAACTTCAGGCCCAGACGATTCCTAAAACAAATGGGCTTTGTAGACACTTTTTCCCCACCGGACGTAATCAATCCTCTACGACAATTTTAAAATGGGCGCGAATCTGAACCGTCCAATGACCATACAATTGCCATTGATGTTTTCTTCAAAACCTCTGCTTAAACCCTCACTGGCAGAAAGCAGAAACTGAAGGCGTCTATCTCTCTCTCTCTCTGTGGACTCCCTGGCCATTCACGGCGATGTATCGATTAGCTTCGAAATTGAAATTGGCTTCCTCATTCGGCTCCTCAACGTCGAGAAAACTTGTAAGACGAATTAACATTATTACTCATTGTATTTCTCCATGTTTGATTGTTTCGTGGTATGTGGGTGCTGCTTGCTCAATTTGTTATATAACTGTAGGATGAAATTTATTTTTGGTGTCAGTCGTAGTATTTTAGTTTAAATAAGTTCAGCGAGCTTTAAATTTTCCCTCCTCGTTTTCTTAAATTTTTGAGGAGTGATTACCATTTTTTATTTGCGCGTGCGTTTCTTGTAATGAAGAAATGAATGTTGTTTGTGATATTTAGCGGTTGAACAATAGATAAGGTTATTGAAGCTGATCGGGTTCTGATTCAGTGGTTCTTGTATTTTGCGATTGTTTTTGGTTCAGTTGATTACGGAGTGATTTGGATTGAAATTTAAGAAATCAATTTCGGTTTGCTTTGGATTTGAAGGTATGTAGCCGGGTAACAAGCAGCAGAAGTTATGTGGCGAAGGATATCAATTTTGGGAATGGGGCTCGTGCAGCTATGCTACAAGGTGTCTCGGAGGTTGCTGAAGCTGTTAAAGTGACAATGGGACCAAAGGTATTGGACCTGATTGATCATTTTTATTTTTGGCGGGTTTTCTAGTACTTCACTTGCTGGGAACGTGGGAATTTGTAATGGTGGAACGTGGAAGGAAACCCTGCACTTTACTTTAAGATGTTTGCACATTTGTTGACGGCTATTTGAATTTAAAAGGGAATTGTAACTAATTAATAGTGCTTTGCTTCTTTCTCATTGTGGTCATTGAAATAGGGTCGCAATGTAATTATTGATTCAAGATTAGGGAGCCCAAAAGTCACAAAGGATGGTGTTACTGTAGCTAAAAGTATCCAATTCAAGGATAAGGCTAAGAATGTTGGGGCAGATCTTGTAAAGCAAGTTGCGAGTGCCACAAACACTGCTGCTGGAGACGGTATCTTCTTCATTTAGCCTGAACTGCCTTTATCATTGTCATTATTATTACTATGATGATGATGATGTTATTGTTTAATTTTTATTACTAATATCATATATGGTGAGAAGTTCTAGCGATGTTCATACTGGGACTTACAACACTAGAATATGTAGATACAAGACATTAAGTAACAGAAGATGGGTAGTGGACGTTAATTTTGAATTGAGCTTATGGTCAAGATGGGGATGGGATTCTGTAGTAACATTTTCAGTACTCAGTTATGTGTGGACAACGAGGCTGCTGTGTTTGGCTGCCTCAAAACAACTCTTGGGTGTGGATTAAAAAAATTGCATGCCCCAGCCCCTAATAGCAACTAGATAAATTTAAGATGCTTCTCTTGATACATTTCACGATGAAAAATTGCCAGCCATATTGTGGTGGCTTCACTCAAGGGTTTCTCCTATGCCCTCTCCTTATAGGCTTGTAATTCTCAGAAATTGTACAGTGGGCAGTGAGGATGGTTTTACATTTTTGTATGCCTTTTGGACTTTGTGTCAGGTTGTGCTATTTGTTGACTTGTGAAGACTTAGCAATGGAGATTCTAAGAGTTGCATAGCTCGACATATTGGAAGTTATGCTTTTGAACTTGAACAAGCAAGTTTTTTGTTCATGAATGAACTGTGTATCTTGTCGCAGGTACAACTTGCGCAACTGTGCTGACTCAGGCCATTCTCACTGAAGGTTGCAAGTCAATAGCTGCAGGTGTAAACGTGATGGATTTACGCATTGGTATAAAAAAAGCAGTTGATGCTGTTATCTCTGAGTTGAAAAGCACAGCATTGATGATAAGCACCCCAGAAGAAATTACCCAGGTAACGTGGTTTGTAACACCTGTAGAGCTTTTGAATGTTGCACCTCCTCGTTCATGCTCTTTCTTGAGTTTTGAAGCATGAGTATATTGATCCTAGAGCAGTTTCCGTTTTCTTAATGTCCATTTTTTGTAATAGTAAGTGTAAATTTGTCATCTGGATCATTAGTTTTTTCTATGGGCATGAAACATTTTTTTCAACTATATTGCTCTTCTTTTTAGTCTTCTTTTATATCCTAGATTTGACACTATCTGTTCTACTGTTTCCTACCTTTTTACTTTTCCTTTGGTTACTTTTATTTACGGACAGGTTGCCACTATTTCTGCAAATGGTGAACGTGAGATTGGAGAACTGCTAGCAAGGGCAATGGAGAAAGTTGGAAGGGAAGGAGTGATTACTGTTTCTGTGAGCATTCTTTCCTCGCTTGCTTTTATATGAAATGATAATTGAACATATGAACATTAGTAACTTCTATGTCTCGCTAGGATGGAAATACTTTGGAAGATGAATTGGAAGTGGTGGAAGGAATGAAGCTAGGCAGAGGTTTTATTTCTCCTTATTTTATTAACGATCAAAAGAGCCAGAAATGTGTAAGTTTGTTTTCATTTTGCAATTGTTAAAAGTTTTTGGTGTTTAATGAACTAATAACATTGACACTGCTTGCCGAGGCCTGAGCATGAGAAAATATCATTAAATACTTCGTTGCAAATTTCTGTGTGGATTATGTGATAGAATGTGGAGCGTAGCATGTAATTTTGAAAATTTTGTCTCTGGTATAACAATTTTAGCCTGGAATCTATAATGCATCAAACTGTGCAGGAACTGGAAAACCCTTTCATTCTTATACATGAAAAGAAGATTTCAGATATGAACTTACTCCTGAGAGCACTTGAACTTGCAGTAACGGTATCAATCTTAATTTTGTTTCTACTAATTTTCTTTCACGTGCAATGTAGGGTGAATAAAATGCCTGAACGTTATAAACTAACGAGATAAGTTTATTCTCTGAGCAGAACAAAAGGGCACTTCTTGTTGTTGCTGAGGATGTTGAGAGTGACGCACTTGCCATGCTAATACTTAACAAGCATCGTGCTGGCCTGAAGGTGATTGCTTGTTATACATTTGTCTTATTCTATTAGAAATGTGGCACTGAGGCTCATTTTAACTTTTTCTTTATTGCTATTGCATGATTGTGCACAATGTTTTAAAATGTTGAAGGCAACCATGAGGCTTTTTCTCATAGTGAAATTACATGCTGATATAACGGTGGAAACAATAATTTAAGCATTTGTATTATGTTCTCTTATGTGCATGGGGATGACTAAAGTTACATTATAACCGCCATTAGAACTTCATAAGTTTCCCTTGCAGCAATATTGACCATAACTCGAATCCTACAATCATTAACCCTACTTTGTTGTTCACATAGCACTTTCATTATTTTCTGCTTTCAGGTTTGTGCAATCAAAGCTCCTGGTTTTGGGGACAATAGAAGAGCAAATTTGGATGATCTTTCCATTCTAACGGGAGGAGAGGTGATACAAAGTAGTCTAATCTAAGTTCATTGTATCAACATTTTGTGCGACAGTTTAGTTACACTTAAACTGAATAACAGGTCATCACCAATGAACGTGGTTTAACTCTGGACAAAGTGCAAGTGGAGATGCTTGGTACTGCCAAAAAGGTTCACGCCCAGTCCGTTATACCGCTTCTTCTTTTTACTGTTATTTTTTTGTTAATGCTTCATGCACAGTGTGAACTTTTGCTCAGGTTACTGTCTCTCTTGACGATACAATCATTCTTCACGGAGGTGGAGATAAGAAACTAATTGAAGAAAGATGTGAGCAGGTTTGTTGCAGCTATCTAAGTCAGTGTTCCTGATGAGATTCTTTTAAATCACCTTTTTAAAATTATTCTATTCCTCTTGAGGCTGAAAAGGAGATTATCGCTTAATTGAAGCTGGAGTTTTCTTGGAGACCATGGGAATGTGTATAAAAGTGTAGAATCTTATTTTATGAATTCCTATTAATACTGTAGCCTGACTGTGATTGCCTTGCAGTTGAGGACGAGTATTGACAAGAGTACTGCAATGTTTGACAAGGAAAAAGCCCAGGAACGATTATCAAAACTCTCTGGTGGTGTAGCAGTCTTCAAGGTAGAGTGTTTGCCTTGATAATGTTCTGAAAGATATTTGTATCCCTCATTATAAACAATTCAGTTCTTTGGCAGGTAGGTGGGGTAAGCGAGGCTGAAGTTGGGGAGAGGAAAGACAGAGTCACAGATGCCCTGAATGCCACAAGAGCAGCTGTGGAGGAAGGAATTGTGCCAGGTAAGCTTTTCTTAAACTGGACAAAGTATTGTATTGTTGAAGACATCTCCGTGCTGTTGGTGAATAATTGCTATTGTTAGGTGGTGGAGTTGCCCTTTTGCATGCTACGAAGGTTCTGGATGAACTTCAAGCTCAAAATGAAGACCAGAAAAGAGGAATAGAAATAGTGCAACATGCTCTTAGGGTTTGTTCGTTTCTTTGAGTTTTCAGAACTACTTTTTGGGGCTCATCTTGACCACTTGTTTTCTCAAAACAAAACTTTGGTTTTTTTACAGGCACCTACATCTGCAATAGTCTCAAATGCTGGATACGATGGTGCTTTGGTTGTTGGAAAGTTATTAGAACAGGATGACCGTAATTTGGGTTTTGATGCTGCCAAAGGTATGCTACTTTCAACCGTCGGAAAAGTTTTAAGTCTACGGATATGCAATACGTAACAAGATATCCTTTTTTCCACTTGTCATAGAAGGACCAATCGACTTTTACACACACGAAATTTGGTTTTCAATATGGAGTTTCTAAGTGGGAAGTTCTTGTGCAAAACAGGTGTATATGTTGACATGGTGAAAGCTGGAATTGTAGATCCGCTGAAAGTTGTGAGAACTGCTTTAGTGGATGCTTCCAGGTGAATATTTTATCCGTTTCCCTTGTCAAAATTTGCCAAACTTAGTTCTTTTTCATTCTCTAGGAAGTGTTTTTAAACCTTGAACTTAAAAGCAAACTACCAAAATGTTGTACTATATCCACTTCTAAACGCACTAATTAATAGTTTGATTTTCTTGAATTTACAGTGTCTCATTGCTGTTGGCAACAGCCGAGGCAGCTATAGTGGAACATCCTAATAAAACGAACAAGCTTCCGAGTAGAATGCCAGCAATGAATGATATGAACTTCTAGGGAAATTACTCTAAATCTGATTCCGTTACATTTCTTAACTTCCATTGGTAATTAATTTAAAAAAACAATATGATGTGATCAATTGATTAATTTATACAGGGAACTGTACTCAAGGGGATGATGGCTCTGGATGAACCGATGTTCATCTACAGAATCCCTTGTTTTGTGAACCCATTCAAGTGAGTTTTTTTCCACTTTCTTGTAAGACATCAAGCAGCAATGAGAATGAGATTAGATCAGTTTGTCATAATGCCAATTCTGTTATCTTTACATAATTACTTTAAATATTCTTTTTTTGAGCTCTAGAGCATATTACAAAAGTGGGGTATGGTGGTTTGAATCTCCAACTTCAAGGAAAGAAGCAAAAAGAAACTAAGATAACGCAATTTTTTGGGTTGTGAAAAATTGAGTTTCCTTCACTTTTTTTGTAAGATAAGCAGCAGTTATGAAAAGGAGATTGGATCAGCCGTAATGGTCATATTTACGGTCTTTTACTTTGTTCTTTGTTCCATATTCAAAACAGCATTCGCTTTTTGAGCTCTAGTTTTTCTTTAAGTTTGAGTCATCAACTTCAAGGAGGTACTTTGAACTTTAATGGAAATCACAAGACAAGAAGATGCATAAACAAATATTTAATTCCTGTGAAGTATGAAAAGTTAATCAATTGGTATATTGATATATCTAAGTACATGGAATGAATGATGGAGAAGGGTGTAAATTATTCATATCTTACCTCATTCTCTTTTATAAATGACTCACACCTTTTCTTCTCCTAAGGCATTTATGGACTAATTAATCAAAGAAAACTAAAGTGACGAAGGAGAAGGGGCTGTGCTGAAGCTAAGTATCACAAGTTGGGAAGGTAAATAAAGTGTCTATTGCACCTTTAAGTTCTTGATCTTGAACCTGTTGTATTGGGTCAGAATCTTCTTTCAATATCATATTGTCCATCTTCAGCATTGGTTCTTCACTGCACAGTTCAAATGAGTCAAACACTTTAGATTTTATTTTCCAATTTTGTCATCAATTCATTACAGCCTGAAAATTTACCATTAGTCCGATATAATGTTAATCCATTTGGTTCTTTGAAAGCAAATAAAAGTCCATACTCTGCTTGAAGGTTCCGAATTAGGCCTTAGGCTATGTAAAGTAGTTTTGAGAGAGTTCAAAGATGACACCTTTTGAAAAGAAGAGGGACACTTTTGCAGCAAACAACAGAGTTTTAGGATAAATTTTTCAATTTAGCAAAAACAAAGATAAAAAATTATAGCTTGCCTCCCAGAAATTGTCCTTGGGTTCCTTGGCCCATTGGGCTTGATCAAGGCAAATGATTGGTCTGGCCCATAAAGAAAATCAAGGGCTTTATTGGATTATGGGCCAAGCTTGAAGTTAAGAGTTCGGTATTACGTCATTTGGCGCCAAATTAAACAATCATATAAAATTCAAAATGCTTAGAGAATTAATAAAAAGAAAATAATAATAATAAATATATATCGAGAAAACTTATTTAGCAATTGCAATTTAATTTAAAATCAAACATTTATCACACAATCAATTTGAAATAAAGAGAAAAATAAAAATATTTAGGTATAGAAAAAAAAATAGCAATTGAAGAATAAAAAAAATTGTAAAATTAGTGCCATGCAAGAAAAAATAAAAGGGGGGGGGGGGGGGGGGGTGAAACTGACCTACGATGAACCAAATCATGATGATCGATTTGAAATTTAAGTTGTTGTTGATGTTGTTGATTATTATCATCGATTTTGATGTCATGGAAATCATGAACAGAGCCAGCTTGTTTCAATTGCAATGAAGAACACGACGAATCTTGAATTCCCCAAACCTCCACTTCTTGATCTTCCAAACTCTCTCCATTCTCATTTTCCCCAACCACAAACCCTTCCCCTTCATATCCTTCCACAAATTGATGCTCAATCCCGCTATATCCACTCATCGGATCCCCTTCCAGAATCGCGGCAGCAGCAGCAGCAGCCGCGGCAGCAGCGGCCTGTTGCTTACAAATCGCCAATTGATGGAGCACAATCTCAAGCTCCGCCTTATTGTATTCAATTTGACGTTGAAGATCTCGAATAATCCGATAGCAACCGCCAACCGGATCAACGGATCGAACATCAGATTGAAAAATAATGGTACGCATTGCTTCTTCCTTCTCAAACGGATCAAGATTCTTGATAATTTTAGTAATATTGCTAACGCCGAAGAGTTTATGAGCGTTTAAGAATTGACGTTGACGATCGTGAGGGAAATAAGGAGCGAGAATGCAATCGGGAGCGCACTTACGTCGTTGGTATTTACAAGCAGCACAGGCTTGGGTGGTGGAGGAAGTGGTGGTTGTGACGGGGGCGGTGGAGGATTTGGAGAGGTGGTGGTGGTGGTTGTGGTGGTGGTGAGTGATGGGGCTCATTTGAGGGGTTAAGGGTTAAGGAGTGTTTGTTGTTGTTGAAGATGGAAGGTATTGAGAGAGCGGGTGCGGCTCCCGCGGGGATGGGAGAAACCGGATTTTGTTCTTTGCTTTTGCTTATTTTTTGGGGGAGAAATATTAAAATTTGAGGGATTTCGTTTCTTCTTTGTGTTCTTTGCTCTTTTTTCTTGTTTTTCCAGTTTTTTCTCTTTATTTTTTACTTTTTGAGGGAATGGATGGATACGAAATGCTAAACCATTTTAACTATTTTTAGTTACAATCAGCAACGATAATTCTGCAAAATGGGGGATTTCTTCTAACTGATTTTTTCCACCTTTTCTTTATTATTATTATTATTATTATTATTATTATTTTTTTTTTTCATTTCTCTCTTTTCTTCAAATTACCTTTTTCTGATATTTTCCAATAACAATATTTAAATTTTACTAATATTATTTATTTATATGCAATTTCTTATAATTTTATACATAAAAATCAGACTTGGGAATTAAGTCAGTTTGATTTGGTTTTTTTCCCTCAAGGTTATTGCCAAATTATTGAATTCTTTATGGCTTTCAAATATAATGAAAGTCCAATATTGAAAGTTTTATAAGTGTAGTATATTTTTTAAACAAATGATGAAGTTTAGGAATATTGATATCGTGTTTCGAGAAGTGACGGTTTTATTTTTTAGGTTATTGATAAACCATTTAGATTCTAATTAATTTATGATAGATAATATTAAAACTTCTTGAGATTGATAGTCTTGAAAAATTACTAAAGAAACTGAGTTATTTATTGAATACAATAAAAATAGCAAAACAATAAAACTATCGTTTAAATTATTTTTTTACTATATTCTCTAAATAGTTTCTTTTTTTTTTTTACACAATATACGATAAATAGTTAATATTTATTTATATATTAATCATAAGAAGAGAGAGAGAGAGAGAGCTACAAAAGTGGCCTTTCCTCAACCTAAGTATAAGCCCAGATACTTCAGACATTGCCCACTCCAGCCCATGGACTTGTCTTATTTGCTTGACTATTGGTTTTAGGGGGAAAAGAGCATTGAGGATTTGATGGGGCTTAGACCTATTTTGAATAGAGCAAGGGAATTGGGTATATAGCATCTTTTAATATTGCATTTTAAAATTTAGCAAAAAGAAAAATTCTTTAGTTTTCTAGCAAATTGATTTTTATCTTTCTATTATTCTGACATTGTTCTCTAGTGAGTTCCAAAATTACCCTCTAAATTCTTTATTTTTCTACCTAATATATTTAGATTTCAAATTTATGTGAATCTTTTCTAACATGGAGAAGGGTGCATTTCATTTTTTTTTTTAAATTTATATCTTCAGTCTTTTTATAATTTGTTTATATACATCTGCACATAAATATAGAATTTGTTTGCTGATTTGATCTTCTTGATATTCTAAACAATACTTCCAAACTTCACGCATAAATTCATAAAATTCTATTGTGTTTAACTTGTTATCTTGAAGATTTTAGATGGAATAACGTGTCTCCAAGGTGTCGTGTCCTACTTTTTTCGCTAGGGATCAAAAAGTCTTGAAATATACTTTTTTTTTATATATATATATATATCAATTTAAGGGTTTTCAACCATAAATTCTGACAATCGAGCAAAACTCTTGCCTTTATTGCTCATTACAAGAGGTAAACTAGTAACGGTTAAATAAAATGGTGAGCGATGTGATGTCCAAGTTGAATGCACATGAGTCGAATGACGAGCATTTTGTCGGTCAAGGTAGAAGAGGGATGTTAGTCTTTGGGTTGAACTCCCTATTCATGTTAGGTGGCCTCAAAATTCGTTTAGGTTTAGGGTTCAATAGATTGAATTCAAAATATTAACAAACGAATGAGATTTCTTTTTTTTTTTTTTTAGAAATTCAATTACATGTCCTTCAAATTTCTTATTTTTATTGTAATCAAACAAATCCCTTATTTTTATTACACTAAAACAAATTGGTTTTGAATATGATTAATAATAATAATACTAATCTTGTTTATATTATAAATAGTTTAATGATATTTATGAAATATTAAGGATATTTATTACAATTTGAAAAAAAAGAAAGAAAGAAAAAACTAAAAGCTTCCTTCCCCCTCCGTAGGGATCGGCCGTTCCTCAATCTTCTCCGTTTTCTTCTTATTATCATTCCCTCTCTCATTTCCATTTCGGCATTTCCTAATTCCCTTTTATCTCTTTCTACTTGCTCGCCTTCTATTCTTTGTCTCAACCCATCTTTGCTCTCACGGATTAACACAATATTGGTAAGTCTGTTCCACCAATTTTCAGATCTTATTTGTTTTCTACTTAGTGATTTCCTTTTACAAGTTTCAACTTAGTTTGTAGCTAGCCCTTTTTGGCTGTTCTGTTTTTGGAAGAAGGGAATCAATATCTTGGAAATCATCTTCGAACCTGAAAATTGTGAACTGGGTTATTGTTAATTTAGGGGCATCTGTGGGAGTGATTTTGAACGGTTAAAATCATTCATGTCATGATATTATGAAATGTAAATTTTAGTTGGATTTGAATGATTACCATCCTCTCATTTCTAGGTTTGAAAATGTGGGGAAAATCCAATGAATGAAAATCTATATTAATTGGAGGGAAAATTACATTACAGAGGTTTGAGAGACTAACCATTGAATCCAAAACCTTGAACTGATGGACTAGATTTAATTCTGCATCTATATACTTTATACCCGGTGTACATGTTATGTTATCCGTTCGGCCATGCGAACATGGCCATAATTGCTAGTTGAGAGAATCGGTGATTCGAGTACGTTGTAGTTTTAACATTGGTCTTCCACACTTTATCTTGCGGTTTCTACGTGGAAACGAATGATGAAATCTTTCTTGAGTACTTCTCCGTTCTCTCTCCATTTTCCTTCTGCAAAAATTACACCTAATTGCTTCAATAAGATCACATTTTCTGGTCTTTCAATTCTTAATATACTTTTATTTTATTTTTTTCAATTGAAAATTTGGGTTAGATTCTGTTATGTTAGAGCAGGTTTTCTTTCTTTCGAGTGTTAATTTCATAATCTCACCGTTTTCCTAGAGGGGTGGCTTTCGACTAAAGGGAAGATATTGTGTGCAAAAGTCTTCTGAAGTCCTTGTCTTGGGAGATCAGCTGCTTTAAGCTGAAAAGGAACGGTTCTTCTATTTGGTACTTTCTCCCTCATCCCAAGACTGGACTATGAAATGTTTATATTTTTTTCCGGTGTATTTTAGCAAATACTTATTCGCCTTGATGTGAATCAGTGGATGGTTGTTATGAGAATAAAAAGAAACTGATAATTTCTCTAATCTAGTTAACTTGCATTTTAGTCTATGAAAAGGGTTAATGAATTATTAGATATATAGTGAAATAAACAGTAATATTGTCAAGGACTCAACAGAAGTGAAAGCATACTTATAATGCCAATTGGTACGTACTAGATTTGTTTCACTGTGGTATGTCTTGTCAACACTCTCACCTTGGAGAATGAAAGACTTTCTGGTGTTCTTATCGTAATTATATGTTCAGGTGGGCAATTAGTTTAGAATTGGAGCGTTTGTAAATGTAATTGCCAATGTTACTAGAATTGGTATTTGAACTCCTAAACTTGTAGTCACTTAGATGAGAGCTTCACCCAAGTGTACGAATATTTCCAAGGGTTTAGTTTTGAAATGTTTGGAACTTTGGAGATACTTTTGAGTGTCTGGGGATTCAAGCCCTAAGTGATTAAGGTTAAATTACTGTTTTTTCATTAAAAGTCTCTAAACTTGAAATCTCGAATAGATTTCTAAATTTTCAATGGTGTTTATGATATATCTCGAAACTTTATGGAGTGTTCTCTTTTGGGCACTATCGTGCTCTTTCCAACAGGGAAGCGATGAAGGCAACTGCTTTTGTTTCTTTACTTGAGATTGTTGCACCTCTTAGGCATGAGAGAAGGAATGTGAGGATATCAAGCCTTGATCTCTGAATAGGTTCTCGTGTAAATCTTTTGTTCGTATCTTGGTTGATCCTTCTCTCCTAGGTCTGTTGGTTTTTCCAATGCTTTGGAGAATTAAGATTTTGTTAGGTATCCAAGGTGCTTGAGAACCACACCTCAAAAGCCAGCTATTAGGATGCGAGGGCCATACTTAAGTAACACACTGGTCACTCAATTCTATCCAACTTGATACCCCATCCCCATAAAGCCAATGTCTTGGTGGCTACTTAGACTTAGTCGAAGGAAGCAACTTATTTTATTCCCCATATCTTTCGAGGATAGGGACAGCTGGTCCTAGGTTTGGAAAAAAGGGAATTAGATCATTTCGAGGGGAAGATATCCTAGACAAAAAATGGCATATCTCCTGGCAGTGCATTTCTTCACTCGGCCATACCCAGTCAGAACACTCCGTCGGTTCCACTACGAAACGTCAACAACCGGCTCTGATATCATTGTTAGGTACTTAAGCATATTGGAGAACCACATCCCAAAAGCCAGCTATTGGGGTGGGAGAGCCAAGCCACTTAAGTACCACTTTGGTCATCCCATTCTAACCAATGTGGGACAAAGGATTCTATACTATATTGGTTCCTAACAGATTCTTAGGAAAGTGAGACTCTTACTTTGCGAGTTTACATGATTGTGCTAGCACAATGGATTGTCTTAAGCAGGGAAAGAATTGTACCATATCTTTGGTGTTGTGAGGTTTCTAGTTCGGTTTGAAATTCTTTCTTTCAGCCTATTGGCATTCTGGTTGCTCGTCATAGAGATGTTTGGGCCATGATTGTAGAGTCTCAACTCTACCCGCCTCATGGGGAGAGGAGTCACTTTCTCTAGTTTGCAAGGGTGTATTCTATTTTGTGGGGACAGCGAAGTAGTAGGATATCTAGAGGTGTGGAGAGGGATCCTAGTGGCCAGTGCGGTTTGGTCTCTCGTTTTGGTTTGATATTTCTTATGGCCTATGGGCTTCAGTTTCGAAGGATTTTTGTTATTATTCTACCAGTGTTATTTTGCATAGTTAAGAGTCCCTTCTTACAGAGGGAGCTCCCTTATTTTTGGGCTTGTTTTTTCTATGCCCTTATATTCTTCCATTTTTCTCAATGAAAGGCGATGTTTTCATTAGAAAATAACACTTTATGGAGTGTCTCTCAAGTTTGGAAACCTTCAAATTTGTACTAATATGATTTTGAATTTAAAAAGCATACTAATAGGATTTTGAATTTAAAGAGCATCTTATAAGTTATAAGTAAGGCCTCAAATGGTAACAGTTTGACTTCTGGTTTTCTAAAATTGTGTTTATTCTCACTATTCCTTTATAAAAGTTTTCATTTCTCCTAAATAAACATTTGAATTCTTAACCATATTCCAAAAACGAACACAAGCTTTTTTCCCCAACGATTGTGGGAGTGGAAGTGGGAGATTAGACCATTTTACGATGTTAATTGGTGTCTTATCCATTGAGTTATGCTCGAATGAGACTTTGAGAACACTTTGAAAATGTAGATAACAAAACAAAGGAACCCATAGGTGGAAATGATGTTCATAATCTAGAAAAAAGATGATTATCAAATGGGACTTAAGAGAACCGTTTGACTTAAACTTGCAGTTTAAGTAAAAATGCGAAAATATTTTGGATACTAAATGAAAGTGTAATGACTTGCATTTTTAATGCTCAAGGACTTAATAGTCATAGCATTGAGAATTTGGGCACCTACAATGGACTTTAAAATTATGGAGTCCATTAATCACAACATTGACTGTTCAAGGACCAAATTTATAACTTACCAAAAATTAATAACTTAGGCTCCATTTAGTGACCAAATGGTTTTTTTTAAAAAAAAATTTATTTGTACATGTTTTCTCACAATTGTTTACAATGGTGTTCATATCCTGAAGAAACACTAGGTTTATAGCCAAATTAAAAGAAAATAACAAAACAAAACAAAAAACTATCTTAAAGAACTATTTTCTTAGTTTTCAAAACTTGGCTTGGCTTCTATTTTGAAGACAATCCTAAAAACTAGATGACAAAATTTTGAATTTCCAAAAATTAAAGGGTTATCTAACCAGGCTTAAAACTAGTATTTTCTCTTAGGATTGGGTTTGGGATGGGAACAACCTGTACGAAAGTTAGGACATGGGTCATAAGCACAAGTAGGGCATCAACTGTCAATACCTTAGTTATAAAAAACCATGGTCAAATAACTAATAATGTTCAGTTATTTTTTGGGACAAATTTTTCTGTGTTGCATGCTTGTGCATACTTCCATTTTTTTCTAACTCAAGTTTATTTTCAGGAATATTATATTAGTCACAAGAATAATTATAACTGTTGCAGAACATTAATTGATTTACACACTTGTATTGACTTCCAAGAGTAGTACCATGTACTTGAGCAGTATTAATAACCCATATTTGTATCACTTCATAATGTGCTTTCCTAAGGATTGCATCTGTTGAAACTGCAGATAACCCAAGAAAAAAAACAAAAACAAAAAAAATAAAAACATGGCAGTAAAACCAACAGTTGCCTTGCGAGCTGTACTTGTTGGAGGAATTGCAGCGTTTGCTAAACTCGCTGGCGCAATGAAAGCTGCTGGTGGTGCAAAGTTAGGTGCAGCCACTGCTGCCATGACAGCAGCAGCAACTGCAGCTTTGGCAGGAACAAAACAAGACCAGAAGGATGATTCTAAACACTCTCCAAAACAAAACTAATCCTCAACGATGTAATGGTACATTTTGTCTTTTTTGTCTTCTTTGTAATTTCTGTAGGGAAGATCTAATGTATAAACCCAACCCCCCAACCCTGGAAAGGCTTCAGCCAAAGCCATGGTGCTGAAAAAATAAACACTGGCCAGATTTATTTTAGTTTGCCGGATTGATGGACTTTATGTCACATTGTTTACCTTCCATTACTATTATACATGGAATGTTTTTTAACATTTTTGTTTCTGCATTTTGTTGATAATTTCAATAGTGTCGTCCTTAGGAAGGAGAAGGTACAAGGTTGAGACATGTGATAAATTTTTCTTTATCAGAAGGGAATGTCTGTTTTGTGTTTTGTGCTGTTGTTTGGATGCTGAGAGAAAAAAAAAAAGCATGGGAAAAGAAAAAGTTTGTAGAAAATGATGAGAAAGAATGAGATTTCTTGGTTTGAAACTTTGAATTGGGTTATTATTATTTTCTTTTTTCTTCCCCAGATGAGGAATTTGAAGAATCAAAGAGAAAAGGCAAAATGATTAACATAAAGGTGGGGGGGAATGATTGAAGTCAACTAGTTTTTGGAGGATTGTGTTTGTGTCCATAAAGAAAAACAAACAAAACAAAACAAACCCAATTCAGCTTTAGTGTATGTATTTTTTTGGGGTAATATTGAATTAAAAAAGAAAGAAAAAAACTGAGAGACAAAAAAGAAAAAGAAGGAAGAGACAAGTAAGGACAAGACATTTGGGTTTGGGAACTGTGCAATTGTTGGGCCATCTCAGCCCAGCCCAGCCCATTATCCCACCATCTGTCTCTGTATTTCATCATCATTCACTTTTTTTTTTTTTTTTTTTTTTTTTTTTTAAATTACTTTTTTCTTTTTAAGATGATGAGAGAGAAAGAGCATTGTTTGATGTTTCCAAGGTCAGAGAGAGAGAGAGACATTGTTTTCAAGGTCAGAGAGAAAGATGGAGACAGACATGTGAATTCAGAGTGGCATGTGAATATAAAATAGTTTATAATATATAACATCACAACATCCCATTATTAAACATTTTCCAAAATGTCACTATTTCTGATATTTTCTTAACCCTAAAATTCCATTTGGTATTGAGCAAAAATATACCACCTTTTCCCCCTTCAAAATCTCATCAATACCTTTTCTTCTTCTTCTTTTTTTTTTCCTTAATATTGACCATGCAAATTTAAATACACATACTAAGAAAGACTTTTTATTTTTTTTTTCATGAAAAAAAATTCTCTTTATTCCTTTCCCTTCAAAATCTCATGAGTATTTTCAAAACTTAAAACAACCTAATACTCATCGTATATATATTTTACATGTTATTACGATTAAAAACCATATAGTTCGAATATATGATTTTCAATTGGTTGAAGTTTAAAACATTCCTTTAATGGTTTTTAAGGTGAAAATATTTAAATAAAATTTCTTTCTAATTTTTCTTTCCCATATTTTTAGAAAAAGAGAAATATGGGGTGAGAGAGAAGAGAAACATGTGATGATGTGGATGGTAATAGTAGAAGAAGAAGGGTGCAATAGTGTAAATCATATATTATTATAATTTGCTAAAGACATAGAATTGTATACTATTATTGTTATTATTATTGCCAATGTCAAACCATAAAGTATATTAGATGCAATTTTTCTTTATTCTTAAGCAATCCTTATGAGGTTATTTTCTTCATTACAAAACAATAAACATGACATGTTAATTTACCATGTTGGTCAATAACATTAATGCAATACTAAGGAAGCTCTATCTTTTATTTATTTATTTATTTATTTATATATTCATTCAATGAAAATATGAAAACTATTTTTGGTAGAAAAAATAATGGAACACCAACCATAATACAATAGAAAATAAGTCAAATATTAAAGAATGCAAGATAATCTAAATTCTACCACTAACTGTCATATTATATATTTACCATTCATTGATATTTTAATAAAATATATAAAAATTAATGATGGATTTATTTATATAATTATTTTATTTACTAACGTTGATTTATATTTTAAGAGACTTCAACATTTCTACGATAATTTGTATTCTTTTTTTAATCTCATATTTTCCAAAATTTTATGAAAACAAAATGAAATAAATCCAAAAAAGTATTATATATTATAATAATAATAATGACCCCACACTTGAAGAAGGACAAACAAGAGAGAGAGAGAGAGAGAGAGAGAGAGAGAGAGAGAGAGAGAGAGAGAGAGAGAGAGACCATAAAATTTTGAATGATTGAAAAATGTAAACATAAAATCAATATAATGTAATTGAAATAAATGAAATTATTAAAATTTGATCCCATTTTGATGAAAGAAATTACTAAAATGTTATATTATGGTTTGTTTACGCATTTTCCATGTGGATGATTATATTTGGTATATTCTTCGCATTCCCTTCTCTCATTAGTCGTTCAAATGTCTTCTTCTTCATCTCTTTTATCTCAATGTCAATAAATTTACTCATATTCTTTTCTTCTTTAATTTATATATTTTTGTAATTTTCGTATAGTAGCAGTTTGTTTTTGGTTTGAGAATGCATGTAATTTGTAACTATTACTATATATATATATATAATATAGCTTACAATGAGAAGACATATATTGATGGGTATATATATATACTATACTTTTATCTATCATAAATTCAATATTAATTCTTTTATGTACCACCTCAACTTATGAGATGGTTACGATATTGCTAAAAAAAACTATACATGAAATATTAAGGTCATCCTAATTAATTATAAATAATATATGTATTTTGGTTTTTGAAAATTAAACTATGAATTCTTTTTTCTTATTACTACTTTTAGAGTATTAAATTAATTAAATTTGAATTTTGACTGAAAATTCTAAGAAAAATGAAAAAGAAAAAAATATTATTAAACCAAACCTTAAGAAAAACACTCTTGTTTTGATGCATCGTTCACCCAATTGAGTATCTTTCTTCAAAAGTAAAAGTAAAAGTAAAAATAAAAATAAAAAATAAAACTCTTGTTCTAGTCCAAACTTTCATTTTTTTTTTTTTTATAATTTTCCAAAATAAAAAACTTATCAATTTTGAATTACCACCCTATCTACTATATATATATATATATATCAATTGAGTACTTGTTTTATGTGACCACATAAATGTAAAAACCTCCCATTATACTAAACTAAATATATCCAATAAAACGTAGTTGATATTAAAATATATTATATTCTTCTCATATAAAAGAAAATCCCATCATAATTGATTTAACCTTATAAAACGTCGAAGGTACATTCCATAAAATATTGCATTTCACGTAAAAGAAAGAGGAAAGAAAATAAAAATAATAATCTTCATCTCTTATAATGAGATCAATTACGTACTACATATTTAATTAATTTTTTTCTCCCATTGTTTGAGGGAAAAAAAGAAGAAAAAGGATCAAAGAAAAAGATTAAGAAAGAAAGTAGAAATTAATATACGCGGAATCTAACCCTGCCATGGCTTCTGGATTTGAGGGTGAAGATTGGAGGAATTAGGAACAATACAATTTCCAAAACCAGTAAGGCTTAGAATATCTCCATGCGAAAGAGGGCGAAGTCCCAAGAAATCTCTCGTTAAACCGTCGTTTCGACCCCCCGAAGCCGGGGCGGTGGTGGGGATGACGGTATGATGATGATGATGAGGAGGAGGAGGATGATGCAATGCCGCGAAAGCCGTGTCGGGGAAGGAGGAATTATGTTGTTGGAGGAAAGGAGGATGAGATGGAGAAGGAGAAGATAGGGAATTATTAATAATGTCGTGAAGAAAAGTGGTGGAAGCCGAAGCGGAAGCCGAAGCAGAAGCAGAAGCAGAAGCAGAAGCAGCTGCAGCTTTATTCCCGTAATCAGTACAACTACTACTGCTACAACTCACAGCTCCTCCTCCTCCTCCTCTACCAATTTCAACATCACCTGACCATAATCCCATCTCTCCAAAATTACCTATCAAATTACCAATTATGCCAAACCAAAATGGTATGATCAGAACCAAATTATTGATACAATCATAAAGGAATCAAAATGGACAAAATGAGTATAAAATTATTTGTCATCAACCTCATGTTAGAAGTTTGAATGCCTTCACCTTACTAAATTTCACATATATAAGCTATTAATTTATGCTTTTGGGAGTGAGAATTTCTACAATATTAAAACTTATAGATAAAACATTTTAACCAAATTTCAATAACATCAATATATATATATATATGGATAAACGATTTTTTTTTTTTTTTTTTGAGAAAGAAATATAAACAAAAGGTAAAATTTAACGTAGATAAGAAAGGGTTTATGGAGTGTTAAAAAGAAGATTAAAAATAGAAAAAGAAAAGGGGAAAAAGAAAAAGTGGAATTAGAATGTGAAATAGAACCTGTAGACACGTGAAGAAGGTTGTGGGGCCTTGGGAAAGAGCCACTCGTGGTAGTGGTACTACTCATGGTCGCACCCATCTGGGCTGCCTTCTGCAGCAGTGCAGTCGCTGATATATGTGAAGACGATTGGTATAACTCACAAGGATTAGGATTATTAGGAGTACCAACACCAACACCAACACTTCTCCTGCTGGCCCCGCACCCCCTACTACTACTACTACTAGGGTTAGGGTTTACAGTTTCATCATTGTTTTCGTCTTGGCCGCCACTCCCCACCATCAGATGATCTGATGATGGTTGTAGCCACGGTGGAATTTCCACTCTCAAATGGTGGTTATTGTTGTTGTTGTTGTTGCTGTTGCTACTGTTGTCGAAATCTCGTTTGAGAGCAAGATTATTACAAAATTGATGATCTTGTGAATTACTATTGTTGTTGTTGTTATTGCGGTTGTAAGATGAGAGAAGAGGGTTCAATGCCATTGCTGATCTTGCACTTTCATCTGCTAATGCATCACAAAAAGCTCTATGTGTAATGAAACTATCTCTCCTGCATCATAGAGAGAGAGAAACAATAATAAAAAACACACACACACACAAAAGCCAAAGATATGTCAAATAGTACAAAGACAAATTTAAAAGAGCTGTAAACAGAAATCACTTTCAATAATTTCTCGAGGGAAAAAATATACATTTTTAATTAACGTTGGTACCTACCTTTCAAAATATAGCACAAAGTTAGTTCTTAAAGTTTACATTTTCACTTTCGAGCTTTGTAAATCTTGAAGCCAAGGAAAAAATCAAAGGAAAAACCATGTGATGAAGTACCACATTTTGTAATGTAGGCGATAAATTAAAATCAACGGTAAGTTAAAATTATGTACACCATTTAAAATTAAAATAAAAAGTAGTTTGAAAAAGTATTTTTCTCAAACACTCTCTCTAATTAAGGGAATATGGTTACTAATAATGAATATCAGAAAAAGACAAGATAAAATTACACATACCAAAATTGAAATGAAGATTTTAATTAAGAAGAGGAAGAAATGATTCATGATAATAAATGCAAATTAATTGGGACACAATTATACCATAATAATGTGGGGAGAGAGATTAATTAATGAATAAAATAACTATAAATGATCAAATTATTAAAAGAAAATTTAATACCTTGAAAAGAGAGTACCACAGTCACATCTATACTCTTTAGTGCCACAGATCTTGGAATGAGCTTTCCAATCAGATTGAACAGCATATTTCTTAGAGCATTTATCACATTTCCATTTCTTTTCACCATGCTTTCTACAAAAGTGCTTCTTAATTCCTGTTAAATCTCCAAGTGCTCTTGATGGATCATGATGAACACAACTCACTTCTGGACAAACATATACTTTCTTCTTTATTATCTCTTTGTTTGATCTTTGCTTTAATTTCCATGGCAAATTGTGTCCTCTTCTATGTAGTTGAAGATTCTGATCTCTCTGAAACCCTTTGTTGCATATCTCACACACAAATCTATTCGTTGCCATCAATGTCTTCGGCGATAACGCTATCACTTCCGCATCTGGGTCTATAATTCAATTCAATCTAAAAACGTCAAAATCTATTATAACCCAGATTCTCATATATATACAAAAATTATCAAAACATTAAATTTACTATAATCTATAAATTCCGATGAATCGAACTGTTAAACTTACTCAAACCCAGATATCCATATGAATCAAAATATTAAAATTACTCTATCCCAAAAATTTTGATGAATCGAAACGTTAGATTTACGGTAAGCGTAGTAACCCAAAATCCAGATGAATAAAAAGAAAAGGTAGAATTTAGTGTAGTTCTTCATCGGCGGCTCGAGTAGTGTACGAGAGGATTGCTAACATGGTATTGTTAGAGCTAGAATCTTACCGGGATTTCCTGGAAGGTTGCGCTTCTTCTTAGGAGGAGGAGGAGGCTGTTGTTGGGTTGTTTGAGGAGCAAAATATTGATTGGAAAATTCAGATTTATTGGCAGAAGAAACACTAACAGTAGCTTCACCAGATGCAGAAGTCAAATTCGACAAATTTTCATCCATCACTACAATTTGTTGTTGTTGTTGTTGTTGTTGTTGAGACAAAAAATTGCCTTTCATCATCATCTTAAAATTTTTATGAAATTCAAAAAAAGAAGAGAAAAGAAAGAAACCCTTCTTATAATGGCTTCATGAGAGAGATAACAAAAAACAGATCTAATCAAGAAGAAACAATTCTTGTATTTTGAGTAATTAACAAAAAAAATTTCCAAGATCTAATTCAAGACAAAAAGAAAATGGAAAAATTATAAGAAGTATATATGCTCTTTAGTGCATTCAATCTTGGATTTGGCTCCAACCAAAGAGACAACTTTTAGTTTTTTTGAAAGCTCAAAAGAAACAAGCAGGCTGCTGTTTAATAGAGAGAGAGAGAAAGAGAGAGAGAGAGAGAGAGAGAGAGAGAGAGAGAGAGAGAGAGAGAACTCCAACACTCTACTCTTTTTTCTTTCTTGTTTTTGAAAATTCTTATATGATTAACATACAAAAGAAAATTAAAATTAAAATCTTGATGAGCCTATATGATATAAGAAAGAAAGAAAAGAAAAATACAAAACCCAGTTCTTGAAATTCTAGACAGAGAAAAAGAAGGAAGAGAGAGAGAGAGAGAGAGAGAGAGAGAGGGAGATATGGATGAGAATTGAAGAAACCCTGTGGAATGTAATCACAAAAACACAATTCTAAAAGATAAACTCTCAAATATGCCCTCAAAAAATAAATATATATTATTATTATTATTGGAAAAAAGCCATCAGGAACCCTACGGCTAATTCTGACGTTGCACTTTCTGTCGTCTTTTCTCTTTGTTGTTATTTTGTATTAACATTGTTGTTTATGAATTTTAATTTTACTCTTATTTTTCATTTGTGTTCTAAACGTTACAATTACGTATTTGCGTGACTTAATCGATTAAAACATATATAAAATTAGTGATTATCCTAAGAAATTTTATTTTAAATAATAAAACTTCTAAAAATACTTATAAATATATTAAAATGTCACAATAATAGCCAAGATAGATTACTATATTTGTTTATTATCGTAATATAAGTAAACATACATTTTTCGAAGATGTATCATAGTGCAATATGAACTTAAAAAATTTGTAATGTTTTACACGAGTACATACCTCACAGAGATGGTTAATTCTCATCAACTTTATTGTTTACATCTTCTCACATGAGGTGTTCAAATTTTTACTTTTATATTAAAAAGGAAACAACCCGACTTAACAAAAATGTGTGCATATTTCAACTGATAATTTAACATCTCAATGGAAGAAACGAGTACATAATGCTTTAATTATAATCTTTGAGACTTGTTCATGTTCTTTGCTAGCTATCCTATATCTATTCAATTCCTCTCCAATTCGACAAAGAGTTGCAAAATGAAATTAACCTATATATCAAGAAAATAAAAGAATATAAAACAAATCAATAATATCAATACATACAAATTATTTACATCATTCACTAAAAATATGTTGAATAATCCATACGAACAAATAGAAAGTTTGTTAAATAATAAAAATTATTGGGTTCTTTTTTTTTCCCAAAAACTACCCTTTTTCCTTTATTTGAATATGAGAAAAAGTTGGACATTTTTTTCTCAGCTTACCCTAATGTTTAATCACTATCACCTTTCCTTTCTCTCTTCCCCTAAAGTAAACAAAAAAGAATATATATATATACACACACACACACACACACACACATACATACATACATATATATATATATATATATGAATATGGTTTGAATATTATTGTGCATTTAATTTTGATACACTTCCAAGGAATCAAACTCATCATCATTATTATGTTTGCATGCAATTGAAATCCAAATATATATCATTGGTTCATTAATTATTATTCTTTTTACTTTTTTTTTTCTTTTTATAATAAAATTTCTTTCTTACTATATGATCTTTCTTTTTCCATCATTTTTTTGTCACATCTTTTATTTATATTTTTTTTTTGTTTGGTATACAGCAAGGCAATTTAGTGCAATCCATTATCAATTAAAGTTTCAATGTTGTGTTATGTAAATCATTCGGACTTTTATTAATTAATTTTCTTTAAGTTAAGGATAATAATGAATGTTTTAATGATTATATTGTAGGATATATATAGGTGGCCACAATTGGGAGTCGTGTAATATATATAAAGCTACTTTGCTAGCTTCCAAGTGTGTCTCATGTTCATTTATTTTTAACCTATGTGTTTTTTCTTTTTCTTTTGAAATGACGCTTGTTATTAATTTAATTTATTGTTGTTACTCGTGGTTAATTAGATATTTTTCTTTTCTAAAACAATAAAAGATTAATAGTATTTACTTTCTAAACATATGTAGATCAACTTAAATTAAGGCTATCAACATAAAGAAAAATGAGATAAGAAAAAAATTAACGATCGTTGATATCAAAAATTGGATAGAAGAAACTGTTTTAAGCCTAAACAATTATACATTAGTATAAATGTGGACTACTTGCCACAATGCCTTGGTGTCTAAGTAATTAAGAAACTTTTGGTTGTAACAAACATATTTTTTTAGGATGCAAATGAATTTACTTGTATTTCTAGAAACTTTTTTACAAAGGTATAAATCAGGGTCATTTGATGTCAAATTTGGTTTATTATCGAGCCAAATGGGATGAGGCATGCATGAATTTTGCATTCTTCCATCAAATGGTGAACCTTAGCTTCGACCTCATCCAAATCGAGTAGGTCATGTAGGCTTTTTCCTTATCTCCAACCTTGTCCTTAGTCGAAGCTCAGGAAGTCAGTTTGGCCTTTGACCCAACCTTTCTTTTATGTTATGGGTGTGAAATTTGGGTCGAGTTTAGTCATCTATCTAACAGTTTACCACTTCAAGCAAACTCAATTATCCAATTACTATTTCAAATCTACCCTAACAACAATAATTTCAAGTGATGAAAAATTAGAGAAGTTTACCGAACGAGTTCTTGATATGATGAAATGGTAATAAAAAGTTGGGTTGTAATTTGACTTGGGGGGGGGGGGGGGGGACTTTTATTCAAGTACAAAGAGTTGATTAAAATAAAAAGCAATTAAACTAAAGGAGATGATTGAAAATTAAAAACCCTAATCTCATTTAGATCAATGTGACATCAGTAGGTATTATTAGAGCTTAATTAATTAATTAATGAATGAATGAAAGATTATGACTTGAATTTTACGATGTCCAATGCAGAAAAGAAAAGATATGCAATTAGTTGACTCTTATGTCAAAAAGTTTGGCGAATTTTGTGACCCCTTAACTGAAGGCCATCCGAAATTGACCCCATTCTACACCCACACCCTATATATCAATTCCAATTCCTTTTTAACTTATTATCAACTTTCAACATTAATATTCATACTAACTTTTTCTTTTATTTTAAATTCTTCACCTCCTCCATTAATTAATTCTTTAATTTCTTCAAATAACTATAACTTTATGGATTCCTCATTATTCCAAATATATTGAACAATAATTCTCACACCTACTAACAATAGTACTTGACTCATCATGTCAAAAACTAGTTTGTATGAATGATTTTGTATTTTGTATTTAGATTTTATTAATTTTTCAAGTTTTTAATATGGTTTCAAATTATTGTCTCTTAGGTCTAAAAATATGTTACAACTTTTTTCTTTAAGATTTTAAAATTTACCCATTTTAACATATCAATTTCTACCAAGTAATTAATAAATCCCTCTTAGTCATTATTAGTGTCAATGTCATATTAAATTCAAACTTTCACTTCATAATTTTTTCAAGGAATTAAACAAAAAAGTAATTACCTTAGTAAAAAATAATTCAAAAAGTATAAATAAAAATTTCAAAATATTTGTTTGTAGACCATGTTTGACTCAAAACTCATTTTGTCAATATATATATATATATATATATATATTGTTATGAATCTAAAACTTCCATGTGTTATAAATTAACATTATTATTATTTTATGGAACACATAAGTTCTTATTTTTTGAATAAACCAATTCATTTGTCTCTATTGGGTTTTATTCTTGAAGTAAATTATATTAATGGGTATTTGAGAAACTTAATAAAAGCAATAGTTAAAGAAATAAATGAAAGGAATAATATGAGGATGTACCATTAGGAAGTACAATATTTCTAGGATTCTTAGTTAGGCTCTTATTTTTAGGTCCCGTGAACTACTTGTGATTGTGGCCTTCCAACCATATAGTATTTTTTTTCCTTAGACAAAAAAGTTATATGTAAATTTTGGAAATTAAATCAAATCTAATACTTAATTAATTATCTCCATCACGTGTATAAATTAAAAATTAATTATGGTCTTTATATTCTTTTGGTTTTATAAACGTTATATTACATTCATATATAGGGTTTTTGGATTTTCAAACTATACCTATTAACTTCAAATGATTACTATTTTAATCTTCAATAGGGTTGGTGATTGTTTTATTTTGTTACTTAGTATCCATCTACCCTAATAATCTATTTCAAAGAACGACTTATGTGATCTAGTATGCCTTATGTTTGCACGAGGATTTTATATGTTAAATAATAGGAAAAACTATAATAATCTATTTTTTTTATTAGTGTTTAATGATGAAAGTAGATTAATTAAAATTTAGAAAAAAATTCTCGAAGAGATTTGTTTTCTTCTCCGTTATAATAATCATGGGTATAGATAGATGTTAAAATAATTAATGTATAAAAATCAAAAGACACACGATATAATTTGCAACATCATTCTTGTGGTAATACCTATCTATCTAATGCATGTGTATGATACTTTTGCAAATGGGTTCTGTAAATGATACTAACAAAATCTTCTCCCTAATTTATCTCATCAATTTTTTCGATTTTAATTTTCTAATGGATCGATTTCAATTTTTTCACTTAAAAAAAGTGGAACCTTTTGAAATCTAGTAGTAAAATGGAAAGATAATTAAAAAATTTTAGGAGTGTTTTATACTATATTATAATTAACTTTATTGATGAGCATGATAGATTGAAAACCGAGTTGATCAACCAACCCGAAGTCAGTTGGTCAGAAAACAAGAGGGGTCGGTTTTGGAAAATTTCAAATCGAGAATTTTCAAAAAGTATTTTTAAGTGTTAAACTGACTCGACCGACCGATCCTTACTGATTGATGTCGAGGTCAGTTTGACGCTTTGTTAAAGTGACAATGATCAGTTCGGAGTCGATTTTTGTGAGGAAAATATTAATTAGAGAGTAATTAAGAATGGATTAAAAAGAAAGAAAAAGAAAGATTTTGATTGGAGATTATTGAGGAAAAGTTTTACCACGGGTGAGAATAAAGGAGCTCTCGCCCTAATTTGGATGGGAAGTGACTGAGTCGAAGAGAGAGAAAGGCTAATGATAAAAATCTGAATCACAAGCACTGAGCCTTCACGAGAAGGCATAACCCAAGTTTTAGGGTCCCACATTGAATGATTGTTCAATTTAATTTTAAAGATTCCCAATTAAATTAAATATATTTTCTTTTCTTTCTTTTTTTTTTTTTTTAATTTTCAATTGCCTTAGGCAAATTCATGAAATCCTCAACATAAAACAAAAAGAAATACATCTGATTTGATTTTATAATTGAAAATAGAGATCTACTAAACATAAATAGACACAATGTAAATACTTGAAAATTGATGTGATGTTAATACGAAATAGCAATGTAATATGTTAAGCTTGATCATCTCTCATTAGTGAGAAAATTAAGATGAGGACATTTTAATTTGTAAATAACATTTATTTCATACCATCAGAATTAGAAATAGATTGAGACAGTTTGATATCGAATAGTGTATTTAATTTTAGGCACACAGCACACTCCTATTTCTTGAAAATTGTGTTTCATACCAACAAAGCAATAATAATAAAAATAAATCAAGAATTTTGAAATAGTTTATAAATTAAGCAAAATATAGTTAATTTCAATAATTACATTAATTAACTCTCGTAAACAATCAAAACTTATCTAAAATAATATACTTATCACCTATATTAACACGAAATAAATGTATTTATTATTTTTAAAAAATTATATATATAAAAAAAAAAAAACTTTAATTTAAAGGAGAGAGAAAGAAATAGAAAAATGAGAAGGGGGTGGGGACATGGCTAATCAAGCGGTGGAAAATGTATGGGGTAATGACAAACGAGGAGAGTCAACGGCTAATGATGACTTTCAGGAGCACGCTGCTTTTTTCCTTTTTTTTTTTCTTATTCTATTCTTATTTTTACTATTCATTCCATTTTTTTTTATAATAAAAAAATTTATAGTAAGTAAAAACAAAAAAAAAAACAAAAAAAAAACAAGAATTTATTTAGATAAATTGTCAGAAGAGAGGGGAAAAAAAAAAAGAAAAGAAAAGAAAAGAAAAGAAAATAGTGTTGTTAATATTCACGGTGTTCTCTTCTCTTCCATGTCTACATGCATGCTCGTGAGAGTGACCTGTCAGGGAAGCCGTACTTGACCCGACAACTCCACGTGTCATTCTAAGAGTGGTCTGTGAGGAGCAGACTCCTTCACGGTGCCTGACTGGAGAGGGAATGGGGGCGGCATAATTCCTTTTGACACTTGCTTTCCCTGGGCCCCCCTTTTTACCCAATCCGCTTATCGTACGGCTGCTATTTTTTATTTTTCATTTTTCTTACTAAATTATATATATATATATATATATATATATGCCTTAACTTATTTCGTGATCAAATCATTTTGGATCCAAATTTGACCCCATAAAAAAATTATAATTATGATAATTTTGAAATTTCATCACCCAATGATTTCAAATATTTCGATTTTTTTTAAAAAAAAACCTTTTTCTTTTCTTCCTATTATATCGAAGAATTTTGATTTTGACATTCAATGTATTAATTCTAATTGTTGTATACGATATATATTTGTGAGTTAATAGCCTACGAATGTGTTAGAAATTTATTGGACGAAAAATTCAAATTTTACGTATTTACTAGATACAAAAGAGAAAAGTTAAAAACCCTATTTATCCTATTAGTTTAAATTAAATTAAAAAAAGAAAAATTAAGACTTACGTTGAACATCATTTTAAGGTTTAGGAAATCGATACATATACGACGACATATTAGGGTTTTGAAAATTACTTGAGGTTATCTTCCTAATACATAGACATATTAAGAATTTTGAAAATAGTTAAATAGTGTAAAAGTATTTTAAGGAAGAAATGAAAATGTAAATTTTGTCAAATAAATATCCCATCATGATTTACCCCTTTTTTTCCTTCCAAAATTACAGGGAAACATGTGGGTCTTATTTTTTTAGACATTTTTGTTTGTTATTTAATAAAATAAATTATATTCTCAACCTAAATTAATAAGCTAATGATAAAAGTGTACTTACTTAAATCTAATTTCTAAGGTGGAATTCATACAAAGCTCTTTGAAAAATAAACTTCAAATGTATTAAATATTATTCTATATCTTTTCCTCTTTGAGCATTTTTTTTAATTGTTTTTACTTTCCATAAAAATTCATGATTTTATAATATCTCCTATTCATTTAATTTACCCAAATATGTTTTATATTTATCATAACACAACAATTACGTTCGTAAACACACGTTTTTATTGACTTTTTTTAGTATAACAATTACGATGATGAGTGACTTAACCTTCTACATTCACTTTATATTGATAGAATAATACACGAATTTATCGTCCTTAGACTCAATGGTTTTGATTTTTAACTCGGGTACATTTTGAAAGAGAGAAAAATAAATAAACATGTAATGGAAGTTTTTCACTAATGTTAGTAATTTATTAAAAAAAAAAAAAAAAAAAAAAAAAAAAAAAAAAAAAAAAAAAAAAAAAAAAGCTCGATTGTAACTTTTGAGATATGTTTGGCAACCCGTTTAGTGTGAAAAGTTACCGTATTTTCCAGCTTTGGGCTCGCGATGTTTGGTCCAAACATAGATTGCCGTCTAATACTAATGGGCTTTGGCCCATATCACTACTCTCGTGGATAGGGCCCATTTACCTCTAACTTCTTTAGATATATTACATAAATAGTCTAACAAATTATTATTTTGCAGAAAAAGTCTTAAACTATATTTACTTTTCTAGTCCTTGAAAACGAATATTTATTTAAATACTAATTTTGATAGAATTATAACGAAGAAGCTTCACATTTGTAGTCAAATAGACGTAGAACAAAAATGTTGTTATTCTTAGGTATGTGTTTAATTCTATACAACGTAACTTATGAATTATTTGCTATTTACTTCTCTGACATTTTAATTAATAAACAAAGTCAATATCATTTGGCAGTCTATTAGTAGCTCAATTAAATAACTAGTAATTAAAACGATATTTATATTAATATTAACGATGATTAACGGAAACGTGACATATAATAACTAAAATTAATTGATAATAAATAAGTTATTAAGTAACCAATAATAGTGAAATTTGTTCTTTTCAAGTAAGCCCTAAGCCTACGAGTGGGATCAAGCTTAAGAGAGAATTAGAAGGCAACATGAGTTACCACACGTTTCAAAAATAAAATCTTCGAGTTTTGGGTTGACAGATAGAGAGTTTAAAAAAATTAAATCAATATGAGGATAACTAAGCCTTATTACTTGATATTGACGGTCTATAATGTCAAGTCATAATTGCTTTAATACCATATAATCGTTAAACTGATCCTAGGCAAATACTAGGCGCCATTCGAGAGCCGAACCAATGGTGAGAGAAGTAACAACTAACATAATGTGAGTAACTCAAACTTTATTTTGTAAACTTTTGTTGAATTCAATAATCAATGACACACTAACTTAAACATCAAAATTTTCGTTACCAATCACAAATACTTAATTATATTTTCCTCTCTTTTAGTTATTTACTCGCCAAACAAATACTTAACCATATTTTTCTACATTGTCCTTCATCGAGTGGCTGTGACTTTTCGATTGAAATTTTAAATGACTTAATGCATTTGATGTCAATGGGATGCAACTCTTCGAAATAGGATGCATATGTTCAATGTGGAAGTGTGTCGTCACATCAGTATATTGTTTCTTTCTACTTATATGCGAGATGAATGTGAAAGAAAAATAAAATAAATACATACATTTATATTCTTAAAAAGTAATTTAATTAATAAGATCTAAAAGTTAGAGAAAATATTAAAAAAAATAAAAGATTTAATTAACTATTTAAAAGAAATTAATTGAAACTACAATTCTTGACTAGTAAAATGGAGAAGATCTAATAACTCTCCTAATAATATAAATGAGTTAATAATTATCTCGTAGATAATTGATTTTAAGATTCAACCGATGATAATCTAATATGAAATTCGTAAAAACTCTATCTTTCTATCCTCGATTTCTTCCTCTATATATGTGTGTGTCTAAGCCATTTTTAGCTCACAAAGAAAACTAAATGATCATCAATGGATGGATAAGCAATTCTCCAAGTAAAAGCAATCTTCATAATTATAAAATTTTAAAATCTTTAATTATCTTCAAAATTGATAAGTATCAACCCAACAACCCACCATTTCTATTTCTTAGTTTCTTCCTTTTTTCTCTCTCTATCCTCTATATATAACTAATCATAATCAAAACTATATTTACAAATATAGGTATTTGGCCAAAAACCCATTATATAACTTAATAAAGTTCATCACCTTCTTCACAAATGTAATTAATATCCCCTCTTGAATGGCTTCTTATTCCTCTCTTTGCTTGATCATGAATAATATCTTTCTCTTTTTTCTCTTATTTGGCCATGAATTTTTGCAACTCCAAGCTTTTCACCATGTTTATAGAGCTCAAACATCTCACAGTACTGTTCATCATAATCATCATCAGCACCACCATCAACAACCTCATAGAACTTCCTATCATTTTCAACCTCCCAAGAATTGGATTAATGGTAATTTGTCAATTTCTTTTCTTCTTTTTTTCTTTTGGGTTTCCTTCTTTCTAATTAAAGTTTGAAGCTTTTTTCTTTGACATGTGATATGGCTATGGAATTCACTGCAAAAATGCAGATCCAAATGGTAAGTTGCTAATAATTCCTTCTTTTAACTTTTCCTCCATTTCTCTACCTAACAAACTCAACCTATTATTATTTTTTTTTTTCTTTTTATCAATATTTGGTGCACTCTATTTTTATTGTGATATTATGTGAGACGGGGATGAAATCTCTCGTCTAAAAAATTTGTGTGTACTTATTTGATACAGTTGTATAGAATAATCATTTGGAACATAAAATTGGAAATTTGAAACCATGTGACTAATAAAAGCATTACTGAGATCAACTGATAAAAATCAAGTATTACTGACTAATAAAAATTTGTTGAGAGTATTTACAATTTTGAAACCAAAGTTATAGTCTAATTCCAAATATATCATTGTCGTATATCTAATTTTGGAATACTTTAGGTCCAATGATATACAAAGGAATTTATCATCTGTTTTACCAATACAACCCAAAAGGAGCAGTGTGGGGCAACATTGTATGGGCTCACTCCACATCAACGGACCTGATCAATTGGGAACCCCATGATCACGCCATCTACCCATCTCAGCCGTCTGATATCAACGGCTGCTGGTCGGGATCCGCCACCATCCTCCCCGGCGAGAAACCGGCCATTTTGTACACAGGAATTAACCCTAAAAACCAACAAGTTCAAAACTTGGCTGTCCCCAAGAACCTCTCCGACCCATATCTAAGAGAATGGGTGAAATCCCCAAATAATCCTCTCATGGCCCCCACCCCACAAAACCACATCAATGCCAGCTCCTTCCGGGACCCCACCACTGCCTGGATCGGTCCCGACGGGGAGTGGCGAGTCATCGTCGGGAGCAAACTTGACGCCCGTGGACTCGCTGTCATGTATCGAAGTAAAGATTTCGTCAAGTGGAATCAGGTTACGTTAAACGAAATGATGATATTATTTGTGAGTTAAGGTATATTTAAAATTGATTTAGGTTCTTATTATAGGTTGACCACCCCCTACATTACAAGGATGGCATGGGAATGTGGGAGTGTCCAGATTTCTTCCCGGTGGCAAAAACCGGTCGAAAAGGTGTCGAGACGAGAGTGTATGGATCGCAGGTGAAGCATGTGCTGAAGGTGAGCTTGGATGATACCAAGCACGACGTTTATACGGTTGGAACATATAATTGGCAAAAAGACATTTACATTCCAAATAAAGGATCAATTGAAAGTTACAATGGATTAAGATATGATTATGGAAAGTATTATGCTTCAAAAACATTCTTTGACAGCCAGAAGAAGAGAAGGGTTTTGTGGGGTTGGGTCAATGAATCTTCAAGTGTTGATGATGATATCAAGAAGGGTTGGTCCGGTGTCCAGGTAATTTTGATTCAGTTCTTAAGATTCCATTGGCTATACTCTATGTATAATTTCTTTCTTTCCTTATTATTGGGTTATGATCTATTTTTGTAGGCAATTCCAAGGGCTGTTTGGCTAGATGCATCTGGAAAACAACTCATTCAATGGCCAGTTGTAGAAATTCAAAAGCTTCGAAACAACAAAGTTAAATTGACAAATGAAGTTTTGAAGAAAGGATCAATTGTTGAAGCCAAAGGTGTAACAGCGGCACAGGTATAATAACTTTTTACTTTTCAAGAAGGGTTGTTTGATTTGGGGATCTTTGGTTTTGTTTCTTTGTTGATATATATAATTACAGGCAGATGTGGAGATTTCATTCAAAGTGGAAAATTTTAAGAAAGCTGAAATATTGAAACCTGAATGGAAAGACCCACAGTTGCTTTGTAGCCAAAAGGGAACATCAACTACAAAAAGTGGATCAGTTGGTCCATTTGGGCTTTTAGTTTTGGCTTCAAATGACCTCAAAGAGTACACTTCTGTCTCCTTTAGAGTATTCAAAGGACAACACAAATATGTTGTACTCATGTGCAGTGACCAAAGCAGGTACCATAAATTATATATTATAATTATTTTAGTTCATTTTAGTTCAAGTCATTAATTATTTTGGTGTATATAACAAAAGTCATTAATGCTAAGATGCATATATTTATTCACTTTCGAACTCTTTTACTTCATGCATTTTAGGTCTTCTCTTAATTCCAATAATGACAAGACGACATACGGAGCATTTTTAGACGTTGATCCAACTCGTGAAAATCTTTCACTAAGAAGCTTGGTAAGATTATTCTCTCTTCGTTAATTAATTTATGCATTATCTTCATCCAATTATCTACTGAGAGGAAATTGGTAACGGTCGTAGTTTAAATTAATAAGCCTTCATGCTTTTAATATAATCATAAAACGTAACGCAAGTTTTCAAATTTATATAAGCATTAAAATTAGACCATCAAACTTATATTATCGTAGAAATTTTGCAACCGTACAATTTTGATAATTCAATTATTTATATCATTTAATTTGGAGTACGCTTCCTATAATTGTTATAAGTTTAAGATCCAATTTTAACATTGTTTTGAAGCTTGAAAACTCAACTTTTATCGATTGATTATTTTCCATTTTTGTGGTAATTTATGCTCTTTTGTTTATTACCCATATAATATTAAACAAAGTAATGAAAAATGAAAAATTGTGAAATAATTACAGATTGATCACTCAATAGTAGAAAGCTTTGGAATTAAAGGGAAGGGTTGCATAACAGCAAGAGTTTATCCAACATTAGCCATTGGAGACAGCGTTGGTCTCTATGCTTTCAACAATGGAACAGACAGTGTCACCATTACAAAACTCACTGCCTGGAGCATGAAGAAAGCTCTTATCAATTGATCCAAAATCCCAACTTCTTAATTAGGAATTAAGGAAACTAAATGAGGGAGGACATATTTTTCCCCCATTTTTTTTTCTCATTTGTGTGTATATTATTATATAGTGCAATTTGGATAACCCAATTTGGGTTATTAAAATTTATGTTATATAATAATTATTAACACTACTCCTAAATTTTGTGGTAGGTTTTAATTACCCTACTTAATTATACTTAAAAGTTGTATTTCTATTTTTAAACACTGAAATTATTCCCAAAAGTTTACGTTTAAAGAGTGTCTTTCATTAAATAAATGAAAGTTAAAGTGATATGGTAATTGCATTGAGATTATTTTTCATTAAATTTGATTAGGATCATAATTAAGTAGTGGTAGCTCGTTTTGGATAAAAATTAACAAATGTACATCACATTATTAGTAAGTTAACATGATAGATGTATAATTTATTTTAAGAAAAAAGAATTTTTGTACCCAATAAGTTATATATTTCAATTAACGTTAAGCATTAGATACTACATATAATTAAGTTAATAATCTTAATATATAGAACACGGTTAGTGGATGAATTAGAGTCGATAATATAAGTATTATGTCAACCCAACTCTAGATTTGGATTATTTCAAATTTAAATTTAACATTTAAAAAGTAATTTATTTTTTAAGATTTTAAATATGAGATTAAAGAAAAAGTACTTTTTGGATTTCAAATTCCAACTAGACAATTTTTTAGTGGTTACTTAGGTATCAATTTATATGTCTTTTTTCTTACTCTTTTTTGTGTAATATTTAATAGTTTATGTGGTGGTTTGTCTCATTAGTTAAATACCCTGCATTAAAAAAATATTAATTACTTAATTTTATTTTGTTTGGACTTCCCAACGCACATATTGTTAATTATGTGCTAACCATTAATAAGTTTAGGGTTTAATAATTAATTAATTAGTCAAACTTACTAAACAATATTTAGGCCCATAATCTAATAGAAAGACATGTTATCCTTAGGGTGTGTTTGGGGGAGGGAAAGAGTTATGGGGGAAAAGGATTATGATAATCCTAGTATTATGATAATATGTGTTTGGGGGAAGATTTATTATTGATAGTATTATGATAATATGTGTTTGGGGGAAGAATTATTATTGGTAGTGTTATTATAATATGTGTTTGGGGGAAGAATTATTATTGGTAGTGTTATAATAGTATGTGTTTGGGAAAGGGATTATTATAGTAGTGTTATAATAATATGTGTTTGGGGAAAGAATTATTATAGTAGTATTATTATAATATGTGTTTGGGGGAAAGATTATTATTATAGTATTATTATAAAATGTGTTTGGAGGAAGAGTTATGATTGTAGTATTATTATAAAACTTGTTTGGGGCAAAGATTACGTTAATTAGATTTATGTTATTTTTTTTTAAATAAGGAATGTTAATATAAGAATAAAAAATATATAATTTTTTTTTCATGATCAATATTCAATTATGTAATTAGAATAATCTAAACATAATTCTGTAACTAGGTTTTGAAAATATAATTCTCTTACGTTATGTCGTCCAAAATTAAATCGTAAATCCGTAAATTCATTAGCGTATTTAAACCAAATTATTTCCACGTATTAGCAACTTATAAATATTGTAAAAAAAAAACTTGAACGAAAACACTACATTAATAGGATAATACAACAATTCATACCATTACATTTTAAAGCGAAACGAAAATACAAACTAATTAACTTCAACAGAATTTAAAGTTCGTTATATAATAAGACATAACAAGTTAGAAGAATAACATATAGTCCAAGTAAGAAAAATTTCATTAATACAAATAAAACAAACTAACTAGTCATTGGTTTTCTTGAAGAATGAGGCTGCAGTAGGGGTACTTCATATGGTCGGGAACTTCAAGGAAAGCTTTCATGTCATCGACGTTACGCATAAGTATACGCATTAAGCGACACCTATCCATCAATGTGAGCTCAGGGATGGCCTCCAAATGTCGAACAATCTCTTGACGTGTTTGGGTAGCATCTTGATGTTGTAGGATAGGCCATTCAGCAATGCGATGAAGTTGTTCATTTCCATACTCAATGGCAGTACGAACTATGTCCCCACTATCTGTGGCATGTCCTGGACGTTTCCGCTTAGACCCGCTTGAAACATTTCTACGTTCACTGACCCTAGCGGTTCTTGTTTCCATCAAATCATCAGGCGACATGTTCAATCCCGGACTGTACATTGGCGGAAAGTCCGTATCTGGCATAGCATCAGCAGCTCCTGCGTCATACCCAGGAGGATCGTTTGACCCAATGTCCGCAAAACTCTCAGCCCGACCTCCTGTTGCACGATCTTTGCCAAACACGTACGACAGTTCGTCATAGTGGACAAACGACTTATTAAGGAGGCCTTTCGCCGCCGGATGACTCTGTATAAGTGCAATAATAAATTATTAGTCCATGTATTCAAATAATCAAACAAGTGTTCAAATATCTAGTAACGCACCTTTACCCAATCGTCAAAGACTTCTTTCTCAGCGACGATGCATTTTTTTTCATCATTCCACCCAAAACCACTACAGTTTGGGCCACGCATCTCCGCAAGTGCGTGAAACATTCTCTTCATCAATTTGATTCGACTATCGATGGTTGAAGCATGGATATTAGAACCTGGGATCTTGAACGCCATCATTCTCGCCAGCTGATTTAAGTACCCGGGACGAAAGGTCCCATTGTCGGACCTCCACCCACCAGCATTGACCAACTCCACGAGGCACTCCACGAGGCCTGCCTCTTCCTCTTTAGTCCAAGTATGTTTAGGTAGTCTCGATGAACTTGTCATGCTAGACGTAAAACGCAAAACATATTAGTTTCATTAAGTTCCGTATGATTAGATAACATACATACGATTAATTTCATAGTACAATGAACTCCTGCTGAAAAACAGTTTGGCAGTAAGTTAATTGGTTAACCAATACATTCAAAATAATCATGTTACAAAAACTATGACAGAATAAGACTTATTGGCAGAACTACTTAAGTATGAAAATGAACGGGGAACATTTAATTTTTCTATTGGTTACGCAACTCCCATTCAGTAAACATTTCTTCTGCAAGGTTGTCCCTCCATTGACTCCACTCATTCGACGTCTCTATGTAATGTATGTCATCCGCGGCAGTAGTCGCGTGGGTGGAATCAACCTCATCTATGTTGTCTTCTATATCAAAGTTCGTCATCTCCCTATTGATAAGGTTGTGGAGGAGACAACATGCGAGTATTGTGCGACATTGAACTTCTACAGGATAGTATGACTTTCCCCGCAGTATCGCCCATCGACCCTTCAAGACACCGAATGCTCTTTCGATTACATTACGAGCAGAATAATGTTTCATATTGAAGAACTCTTTCGACGTTGAAGGTGCATTTTCAGGGCCACGCCATTCTTGTAAGTGATAACGTTGGCCTCTGTATGGTGCCAGGAAACCCTCCGCATTTGGGTACCCGACATCAACCAAGTAGTAATAGCCTGTAAGCACAATGCACGATTAAAATGTCGCAGTTGTTACTTCTAAAATTCCATTCATAGGTACAATGCCCTTGTTACTTACCCTTGGGCACCTTAAGCCTATTAGGTCTTGAAAGGGCATCACGGAGGATGCGTGAGTCCGCAGCTGATCCTTCCCAACCGGCAAGTACGTAAACAAAATCTCCTTTCGTGTCACACACGCCAAGTACATTTGTGGCCACCTCCCCCTTGCGTGTTCTATACCTAGCCCGGTCACTTGCTGGAACGTTGACTTTTATGTACGTGCCATCTAATGCACCTAGGCAATTCTGCACCGCATAACTAAAAATTATTGAGAAGAACTAACGTCGTTGTGTTGGAAGTACGTAGTTCGAGGCAAATGTGTACCTCAAACCACCTCCATCTTTGATCTGTGCATTCATTAGGCACTGGTTGTGGTTTTTTCAACAGCTCCTCATGAAGTCGAATGACAGCCAACAAGACCATGTTGAAATGGCGGGAAATTGTCTCACCCGACCGCATGAACTCTCGTTTAATGACACGACTTTTCACATCGTGCGCAAGAATGTGGAGGAACATTGCTACCATCTCCTCAACATCGACGACTTCCGTCGACGTTAGTCCAGCAATGGTCCTCAGTAGGTGACACAGAATGGCGAAACATCTTCAGTCCATTCTCGTACTTTGGCGACAGACAAGGTCTGACCCATGAATCATGCGAAAGTAAGCTAACTGTCTAATCCTATGCCTAGTTTCATACGGGATGTGCGTTATCCTCTTCGTATCATTCTTCAAGAGCTCCAACATTAGTAACAACTGTCGTTGGGATGCTATGAACGCATTTACAATAGACGCCAACTCGTGTTCGTCCATTCTAAATTATAGATTGACACCCTGTTGTTAACCTAATCACATAATACCAATGTTGGTTTTGAAATGTTGGAAATATCTTCAAAGGTAAACTAAGTTAATATGTTTACAAATTAAGTAATTGACTTCTACTACTTTTTTGAAAATACGTTTTTGTGCAAACTTCATTTATGTTTATGTTTTGATTTATGTATATATGGAAGTATACGTATTTAAATTTCCGAAATAAAACATATTGCTAATTATCAATTGAAATCTATCGTGATAATTAGTTTACGAAATAAAACATATTGCTAAATAGTATCATCCATATAATTTTTCTTACGTGACATTTATATAAAAAATTTCCACCTAATATAAATTATATTGCTCGTAGGAAACAGACTTCTAAAATTAATATAAATAGTAGCATTCAAGAAATCAATTCTTTTTTCTTTTTATACTTTCCCTTATTCTCGTTATTATGCATCATCCTGTATATGTCTCCAATTTGACCACTCAATTTGTATTTTATAGCGTCTCATTGTTGGAACGTTTCTATATTCTTTAATGTACTCTAAATAATTCAAAATTACAAAAGTAATTAAATAACATTTTTTTTTATAAAAATTCACAAAATTGAAAACTAGTCAAATTAAGCAGCTTTTAATCTACCTCAAAATTAGATGTGACTACAACTAGTACAAATAATAGTTTTTTTCTTTGCAAAAGTAAACTAATATTTTATTTCGAAAATAATAAAATTTCAAGTTATGGTTGGAAAAAAACAAACAGATTACAAAGAAATGGAAATTACTTAGGTGGTTGGTTTCTTATTTTTTTTAGAAGAATTGTTAATGGTCGAAACATACCCTAAATAAAATGAATTTGTTACCTATTGCTTCATCATTTATGAAGAAGGGGCACGTTCATTGTGATTTAAAAAAATTTTAAAAAGACTCGAGCAATGCTTTTTAATTAGTTAAAAACAATTTTATTTATAGTATTTAAAATGTATTTTATTTGTAGTACAAATTTCAAAAGTATTGATTTTGAAGACATGAGAAATGATTTTAAACTTCCAAACATGCAGTGGTTGGAAGACATACATGATCACTCACCAACACAACAAAAAAGGAAATAGAGGACTATTTGAAAATCTAGAAATGACACATTCCGTATGATGGTTTATTGGAGATATATATATAGACAGCGAGAGAGAGATAGAGAGAGAGTTAAACAAATGTAAACGTCTGAGGATTTATAATTGAAACAAAAATGTAATAAAACAACTAAGTACAGGAATATATAGATGGACTTCGTCAAAGAAGGAGTTTTATAACCGTAGTACCTCGTTTACGAATGCTTCAACCTTTACAACCTGAAGATATAGACAAAAAAATAGTTTGTTATTACATATGCGTGCCGGTAAGAATAACGTATTGTAAAAAAATGAATGACAAAACGAAAATGAAACATACCTTAACCGAAACGAAACTTCACAAATCCATGGAACGGGTCAAAAAATCAAACAAGGTGTGAGTACATAATGTATGTAAAAGAACATAGCCTCAGAGTTAATTTGATTACCGCAAAGACGTTCAAGAAGAACGCAGTTACGGTACCATTTTTTGCGGTGGAGTTCATAACATCATATGTAAAACAGAAGCAACCAAATACAGACATAAAATACAGCAACCATTACTTGTGACAGTGCAGAAGGAAACAAAGCATTACTTGTCACAGTGCAGCAGGAAACAAATTTACAAAAACACTCTTTTGTAAAATACAGACAAAGGCAAAGAAGGCGAAACACAGAGTTAATTTGATTACCGCAAAGACGTTCAAGAAGAACGCAGTTACGGTACCATTTTTTGCGGTGGAGTTCATAACATCATATGTAAAACAGAAGCAACCAAATACAGACATAAAATACAGCAACCATTACTTGTGACAGTGCAGAAGGAAACAAAGCATTACTTGTCACAGTGCAGCAGGAAACAAATTTACAAAAGCACTCTTTTGTAAAATACAGACAAAGGCAAAGAAGGTGAAACACAGGGGCTGAATTGAAAAAAAAAATTAGCATAGTTGAAAAAATATCAATTGTCGTTGGAAACATGATAAACATACCATATAACAAAGAATGGAATGCAAGTATAACAATGGAATTTGAATAACATACCAAATACAAATGCAAGTATACCAAAAAGGATAGTTAGTTGAATATGGAATGGAAGGAGGAAGGGTCCATTATATAGTAAAGGGAGTATAAACCAGCAGTAAAGAAACCCAACAAGAATCCCATAAAAAAGGGGATTTCACAAATTCAGTCAAACTTGAAGGAAGTAGGTAATCTTTTTCAACAGAAGCACACAGTATCCATGACATTATGACATTTTTTTGAACAGTAGGCAAAACAAATAAAAACATGTTCAACAGCATGGATATTACCACAAAATTTAGCTCATTAGGAGGCAGAAGAACATATGAATTACAACATATGAAATACATGTGAATAACAGAGAGTGCGGATGATAGAAGAAATTCGGAATTCATATGAAAAACAGAGAGCGCGGATGATTAATGAACTTCACAGACGAGGCAGTAAACAAAATTTCAACATAAGGCCTAAATTAAACTCAGCACCGCGAAGAGGAATAAATATTAGACTGATAATAAGAAAAAAAAATTGCATAATGTAATCAGATTGACCACCACAATGCTCATCATCGGCTGACCATACCTTTGGTGCACACCGAAGACCCCTGCCGTGCTCCGCCATGCCCGTACTCGAATTCCTTTCACGATTTAGTGTAGCATCTACCATAAATGGTTGTTCGGTATGAAAAAAGTGTAGTAAACTCGTTCTAGGACTGGCAAGAGTGGGGAGCGGCAAGGGTTTGTTCGGCATACGAAGGGTATGGAAATATGGAGAGAGGATGAGAAATGTTTCGGAGGTCACGCACGTTGGTGGCAACCGATCAACGAAACAGAGAGATTAAGAAGGGTTTCGGGAAGAGTAGGGCAAAAAATGGAGGACGAAGAACACGAACATCTCCTTCGAATTCAACGAAGGAGATGTAAATTAATTTCAAGACAGAAAGAGAAGAGATCGGTAAAAGGGAAGTAATCAGAGAAAAAAAGGGAAGATAATGAAGGGAAAACGTTAGGAAAATCGCGAGAAGATGTACGGCATCAGAACGGAAAATGGTAGGGTTAGGAGACGCGTACGACGGCTAAGGAAGTAGAGAAGATAGGTTAAAAGGGGGATTAGGATAACCCTAATCCCCTTTCAACAAAATACTTGGGCCAAACAAGGTTTGGCCCAAAATCTTTTTCCTTTTCCCTCTAAACCCGAGGCCCAAACACACCCTTAATATAAAGATGACTTCAAAACATGCATTGATGTTTTTCTTTAATGAGACCCTTAATCATAAAAGTCAAATTAATTAATTCTCTATAAGAATAGAAAAACACAATACCTTTTTGAAAATTCTAAGTCTAGTTTAGTCTCTCTTTTTACACCTCAATTCACTCCTTTCTAATATTGATTACAACTTTTTTAAAAGTAATTACAATAGATAGCAATTCTTAGAATAATTATTAAGTATTAGCAATATTTTAAAAAAATTAAATATAGCAAAGTCTATCACTCTATCGTTGATAGACTCTTATGGTTTATCAGTGATAAACCAACATTTGCTACATGGTCTATCAGTGATAGACTCATATTTTTGATAGATTTTGACAGATTTTGCTATATACTTAATTATTTTGAATATAATTGCTACATTTACAACTATCTTTTTTTTTAAAAAAAAATAAATTTAAGGTAAATATCAATTTAAACCATAAATTTTAGAGTAGGGTATCGATTTAACCATTAAAATAATTATTTTATCAATTTAAACAATAGAGTTGTATCAATTTAAACCCTAAACTAATAATTATATCAAAACTAGATCTTAAACTTTCATAGATATATCAATTCAAATTGTCTAGTATGTTTTATGTACATGTATAAGAATGATCATTGATCGTGATCATAGTCAGTTTAGTAAAATGTCAAACTGACCTCAACATCGACATTCGAAGGATTGATCAGGCGGTTTTAATTTTATCAGATCGGTCGGTCGGTTAAACACTTAAAAATAATTTTTAGAAATTCTCGATTTGAAACTTTTCTAAACCGACCCCGACCAACCCCTCTTGTTTTCCGATCGACTGACTTCAGTTTGACTAGTAGGTTCGATTTTTCGGTCTATCGTGTTCATCCCTAACTGGTATCATGAACTATTTAACATAGATCTATGAAAACGATAAGCTTTGTGACCAATAAAAAAATCAAATGTTGATTCATAAGTTTCATTGTGCTTGCATTGACCCATAGGCTAAAGTGGGATGGATTGTGTTTGAGCTAAAGCTTTGCTAAAATAATTAGTTATGAGTGAGATTTATTGACTCTTAAAACAAATTAAGAAAATTAAGTAATAGTTGTTTCAATGATGCCGTTAATGTTTACTATATTATTATTACATCTCATATCCACTAAAACTATATTAATATTTTCTTTCTTATATAGCTTAATTTATAAGTATAATTTCACCTTTCAATCACTATATTATTTTAATATTGTAATATTAATTTATACCTAGTATTCCTTGAAAAAATCACACAATATAATATCAATATAATATAGGGATCTTTTAAAAAATATAACCAAAATATGTACATTGTATAGAACAATTTCGAAAACGAAAAAAGTCGTCAACAACCCAAATAATATATTCGGTACACGATCGTTTAGATTCAATTTATTTTTTCAATTCTATCTTTAATTTGATTACAGTATCGTTTGGATTTGGCTACCCCAAATCTAAATGACTTTTTTTCCAAAATTTGGTATACAAATATTTACATTTCACTAAACGAAAATTTTCAAGATTATTTTGGTACACGATTTTTAGATTTTGTTAAATGATTTTTTTAATTCTTTTGCTGCACAATCATTTATTTTTTTTACAAGATCGTTTAGATTTGGCTAAATGATTTTTTTCTTTATACACAATCTTTCTGGCTACCCTAATCTAAACGATGTAAAAAAAAGAGAAAAATAAGAAAAACGATAGAAAGAAATTGCAGCGAAAAAAAAAAGAGAAAAAGAAGAAAGACGATAGAAAAAATGACGTAAAAAAAGAAGAGAAAAAGAAGAAATACGATGGAAAAAAATCGCAGCAAAAAAAAAAAAGAGGAAATGAAGAAAAACGATAGAAAAAAAATCGCACAGGAGAGAAGAAAGACGGAGAGACGAACCTGAAATATTTTAAAAATAACTAACTTTATAGCTTTGTTACACGACTTGTAAATATTTTAATAGTTTGTTATATTTATCAAAAAAAATTATCTATAATATACCTATATTTAATTAATATGATCTCTTTTTAAGTTCAAACAAATTGAATATGAAGTTAATTAGTTTATCAAAATACAACATTATTATTTTCTTTAAAACTAATTAATTAAATCAAAATCGTTAATGAATTAGAATTTTGTAAAGCTCAACTAATAGTTAAGAAAAGTGATGTTGTGGTTCGAATTCCTTCATATTATAATACTAAAAAAATTTATTAATCAAGGATGTGATTAATTAAAAATTACATATTAACATTATATTATGTAATCGAGAGTATATATATATATATATATATATATATATATATATATATATATATATATATATATATATATATATATATATATATATATATATATATATATATATATATATATATATATATATAGAGCAATTATAGTCCTAAACGTAATATCTAAATGTAATAAAAGGTTGAATGTTGCTTGATGACTCATCTTTATGTCTATTTTTATAAATCCTTGGAAATTAAAAGAATTGATAAGTTGTTTTAGATCATAAAGTCAACAATAATTTTTTCAATGATGTAGATAGCCCAAGTACAATACTCTATAATTTTCTTTTTTCTAATAATTGTAAGTCTAATAACTTAAATCTCTAAAATTGAACATTATTTCTAGTGTGTATTAATTAAATTACTTTGATATAATCCTAAGTTTTACTTTAGAATATTATTAATCGTATCCGTAGCTACAATCCAGCACATCATGTCTGTCTTTGTCTCTCTCTTTGTCTTGAAGATAAAAGAGATTATATTATGTGTTGATTTTTCTAAGACAAAGACAAAGTATGTGTTAGTGATCAAGAAGTCCTTCAAATCTCCGCGTTTTATTATATCGAAAAATAATTCTAACTTATCATATATATTCATATCAATTAATTAAGTCCTCAGATGAATGATTTATTGACATTCTCGTAAAATTTATAAGTTTTATAGAACATAAAATTAGAAATTTTTGGCTTCGCATTTGGTTAATTATTAGTTTTTGAGGAGTAAACGACGTCTCCATCTAAATTCCACACCTATAAATATCTATTATTTGTCATTTTATTTTTCTACTCATGTTTTCAAAAAATAATTTTTACTTTTAGGTGGAAACTTAGTATAAATTTCAAAAATGGTATCAATACAAAGCACTTTTGTTTTGAGAAATTGTGTTTGTTTTTTCGCAACTTCTTCATTGTCTTTTATTTCTTTAAATTTGGTCTCAAATTTTAGAACAAACCTATAGTATTTATAAATTTAATTTTAAAATTTTAAGAATCGAAGGGTTATTAGTCATAATATTCAATTGTATTTAGAACGTATTTATGATTTTAAAACTTCAAAATATGTAGTAATTTCTTACTATAAATCGTTAATTTATAATTTATTTAATAAAATTTCAAATATGTTTAACAAATTTATTTTCACTAATTTTATGTTTGAAAAAACTCAAATTAGTTTATATTAACTTTATATATTAACATTTTTCACCAAAACAACATCCATTAATTTTATTTTATCTAAAATAAACATTAATTTGAATAACTTTCTAATAAAACAAAAACAACGTAAAACACTCGACATGAAGAATCTACTTTCAATGAACATATTTTAAGATGTTCAAGAATCTCCAATTGTCCATTTCGTAAAAAAATTTTATTCCCACGAAGAAAATAATCTCCTAAAATTTAGTCAATGACCAAACACAAGCATCAAATTGATAGATCGATACAAACCCATTGTTTTAAGTTTTTAGTTCGTCACAAACGTGGTAATCCAAATATCCGATCCATAATTTTCTTTTTTATTCCCAAGAAACAAACCGTCCATAAAGACTTAGACACAAACATCAAATTGACTTGTCAATATACAAATCCACCCTTTTAAGTTTCTTGATTTGCTCTCTCTCTCTCTCTCTCTAAAAAAGACCAATCAAAATCAGAATTTTAGTTATAAATAGAGAGCTGTAAAACCCAATACTGACTTAACAAATTCCTCTCCAATGGCTTCCATTTCTCTCTGTTTCATATCTTTCCTCTGTTTCTTGTTTGGCCATGGAGTTTTTCAACTTCAAGCTTCTCACCATGTTTACAAAGCTCAAACTTCTAACTCTCTTCTTTATCATTATCATCAACAACCTTATAGAACTTCCTACCATTTTCAACCTCCCAAGAATTGGATCAATGGTTTTTTTTCCCTCTCCCTCCCTCTCTCTCTCTCTCTCTCTCTCTCTCTCTCACTTTCTTGTTCTTCATTTCTTTCAATTTATCTTTTTTGCTTCTGGGTTTTTTTTTCTTTCCACTAACTTTTCTCTTTTACATGTGATTTGGTAATGAAATTCACTTGAAATCATTCTCAGATCCAAATGGTTAGTTCCACCTCCTCTGTTTTCTTTTTTCTTTTTTAAATTTTTTGCTACATTTGTTCAATTTTGCAACATGAATAAATACTAAGATTATCACAAATTTGGTTCTTGGGGGTTTCTAAATTTCAATACCAAAATGTTGGATATTTCAGGTCCAATGATATACAAAGGAATTTATCATCTGTTTTACCAATACAACCCAAAAGGAGCAGTGTGGGGCAACATTGTATGGGCTCACTCCACATCAACGGACCTGATCAATTGGGAACCCCATGATCACGCCATCTACCCATCTCAGCCGTCTGATATCAACGGCTGCTGGTCGGGATCCGCCACCATCCTCCCCGGCGAGAAACCGGCCATTTTGTACACAGGAATTAACCCTAAAAACCAACAAGTTCAAAACTTGGCTGTCCCCAAGAACCTCTCCGACCCATATCTAAGAGAATGGGTGAAATCCCCTAAAAACCCTCTCATGGCTCCCACCCCACAAAACCACATCAATGCCAGCTCCTTCCGGGACCCCACCACCGCCTGGCTCGGTCGCGACGGTGAGTGGCGAGTCATCATTGGAAGCAAAGTTCACACTCGTGGACTCGCCCTCATGTACCAAAGTAAAGATTTCGTTAAGTGGAAGCAGGTCGCGTTAAACTGCCACTAAACTCAAAAAACTATCTACCTTTACTTAAGCTTTATGTGTGGTTGAAATAGATGCAATACTCAAGTATTGTTTTGAGTTTTCTATCCAACTTATAACATCCTTTTTGTTGATGATATATACAGGTTGACCATCCGCTTCATTATGCGGAGGGGACGGGAATGTGGGAATGTCCAGATTTCTTCCCGGTAGCAAAGACCGGTCGAAGCGGGGTTGACACGACCGTGAGTGGAAAGAACACGAAGCATGTATTGAAAATCAGCTTGGATGATACGAAGCACGACGTTTATACGATAGGAACATATGATTTGGAGAAAGATGTTTATGTACCAAACAAAGGATCAATAGAAGGTTACAATGCATTGAGATATGATTATGGGAAATATTATGCTTCAAAAACTTTCTATGACGGACAAAAGAAGAGGAGAGTTTTGTGGGGTTGGGTGAATGAATCATCAAGTGTTGAAGATGATATCAAGAAAGGATGGTCTGGCATCCAGGTAATTTTTCATAAGTCAAAGTCAATGATCCAATCCCATTCTCTTCTTTTCACCATTAAAAAAGAACATTTCTTTTATATATATATATATGCTTGAAAAGAAAAGTCTTGAGATCTACCGACATGAAAAGTGATGAATTTGAATTCTATTTTGTTTTTATTTTACTTCAGTTTCTCAAGGGTTTTGTGTTTTAAGATCCAATTTTAACATTGTTTTAAATATGTGATGCAAAATTAATTAATTAGTTCATAATAGCCTATTTTCCATCTAATATTAATTGGTTTATAAATATATTACAAAATACAATTGGAAAATGCAACATTGTTTTAGTAGAATCCATTATTTTTTAAAAAAAAAAAATTGTTTTTAAAAGGTTTGCCAAATAGACTTTAATTTTCTCCATCAAAATCACATTATGCATATTAAAAGAAGTATAAGTGATTTAAAAAAATAATAGTAAAGTATGAAGACCAAAGAAGAATCAAAATTGGAATAAGACATAAACTTGAGACCAAAATAGTTATTTTAAAAGGTCAAGAATTATAAAGTAAGAATGCAATTATTATTATTATTATTATTATTATATATTTGTAGGGGTCACATATGGATTTGATGAAAACAATTTATTTATTTATTTCTTTATTTCTTTACAGGCAATTCCAAGGACAGTTTGGTTGGATGCTTCTGGGAAGCAACTAATTCAATGGCCAATTGAGGAGATTCAAAAGCTTAGAAAGAACAAAGTTACATTGACAAACAAAGTATTGAAGAAAGGATCAACGATTGAAGTAAAAGGTGTTACCCCATCGCAGGTAAAAACAAAGAGTCCATTTGGATTTTAATTGTTCCATACAAACACAACAAAACAGATAACGTCACTGTTTAAGGTTTGTTTGGTTTTGTTTTCTCTTTGGTATTATTACAGGCAGATGTTGAGGTTTCATTTAAAGTGAAAAACTTCAAGAAAGCTCAAATATTGAAACCTCAATATTGGGAAAACCCACAATTGCTTTGTAGTCAAAAGGGAACAGCAACTACAAAAGGTGGAGTTGGTCCTTTTGGACTTCTAGTTTTGGCTTCAAATGACTTCAAAGAGTACACTTCTGTCTCCTTTACCATATTCAAAAAACAAGGCAAATACGTTGTCCTCATGTGTAGCGACCAAAGCAGGTATGTGATAGTCTAATTGTAATCCGTTTATTTAAGGGATCAGAACAACAATATCGTAATGATGGATTATTGTGATAGTCTAATTGTAATTTATGTCACTTTTCAAATTTTTTTTTTTTTTTGTGGATAGATCTTCGTTAAACCCGACTAATGACAAGACAACATATGGAGCGTTCTTAGATGTGGACCTCGTTAGCGAATATCTTTCATTAAGAAGTTTGGTGAGATTTTTTTTTCACTATTATTTATTTGGTTATATTAAGGTTGTCTTCTTTTGTTCTCTAGTGAGTTTTGATAATATATAATCAAGCTTAATTTATGGAATCAAATTGTTCAAAAAAAAAAGTTTAAATAGGGGTTTTGGTTTAGGACAAAGAAGTTAGTTAAAAGATTATTTATAGTACACCATTTGCTAATCAATTTAAAAAGTGCATACTTTTGTGTGCATAATAGGGAAGACTTTGATATTCATTATTTTATTTTCACCTCACTTGAACTATTTAAAGTCGTAGTTTATTTCATATATATATGTAGTTAAAATCAATGAATATATTTTTCAAATTTACAGTGAAAACGATAATAAAATATAAACAGTAGCAAAAGAAACTTCAATAAAATAGTAATAGGACTCAATTTAAGATTTTTTAAAAGTTTAGGACTAAAATTAAACGAACTTTAAAATATAGGAACTAATGATATTTTAACTAAAAAGGAACTCGGAGTAGTTAAACAAGGTGAAAAAGAAATTTAGTTCGGTTTAATAATACTACAATTGTCGGCTTTTGTTGTTACCAATATAAAGCGCAGTCCTTTTTCTAAAAAAAATAATTGCTATTTAATCGAAGAAATAACGGAGGAACAAGTACAATTAAACTTGAACCGTATATCTTTCTATTTGATCATATGTGTCAACTAATTGCACAAGAAAATTTGTGAAACATTTACAGATTGATCACTCAGTTGTTGAGAGCTTTGGATCTAAGGGGAAAGCTTGCATAACAGCAAGAGTTTATCCAACATTAGCCATTGGAGACAATGTTGGTCTCTATGCTTTCAACAATGGAACAGACAGTGTCAACATTACAAAACTCACTGCTTGGAGCATGAAGAAAGCTGTTATCAGTTAAATAGAAGACAGGGTTTGATAAACCATAATTGTTTACTCTTTTTATGCACTTGGACAAGCCAATTGGCCATTGAATAAAACACCCCTTCTAACTTTCTTTTTTATATACATAATCTTTAGTGTGACTTCCGTTGAAACTGTCTTGGATTTGCCACCAAATTATGTGTGGATTGTGTAATACATGTGATAACTCTGCCTTTCCCATGTGATTAAGTTGTTCTCTTTTTGTGTTTTCTTATGAAGATTAAAAAACATATCAAAATTGAGTGAAACTCACGTTTTCTCTCTCAGACAAGAAGGAAGAAAAAAGCTAATGAAACTGTACAATGTTAATCCGAAGATACGATCCTCCTTTTGAATGATTTGGTCACATGATCATGAACATCATCATCCTACAAAGGGTCCGAATTGATAGACACCTAGAGATATATCTCCTTTAAGCTTTTTTATCCTATCCTCTTCTATGGAAGGAGTCGAGGAAAGTTAAAATGCTTCGCCTCACTTCAAATGTGACTGAATTCATTATTTGAGAATGTCACTTCACATAAGGAAAGTATAGATTCGAATCAGAGATATATTCACCATTCTATTTTATCAATCAAATCATTTCATGTCTCAAGAAAGAAAAACAACATAAAATAGAGAATGAAAAATTGTCTACAAGATTTATATTACACTTAAAAAAAATCTCAAACTGCACAGCAAGAAAGATGGATAATAACACTTGTGCCTGTTCAAAATCAACCATCAGTTTCTTCACAAAAGAAACCATCTAGGAAAAGTCTGCTCAATACCAATATGGATGAAATCTCTCAGGCATTGAACCACCATTTCCTTCATATCCTTTTCCATATCCATTAATTCCATATCCAACAGAGGGGGCGCCGTAGCCGTTCATCCCATATCTACCATTCATATACATGGAAGCACCAAAACCAAAACCATAGTTGTATGCACCGTAAAAACTGGCGTAATTTCCACCAAATCCACCATACGGTGCATATAAATCATAAGGACCAAAATCTGTGCCAATTATATCATCATATAAACCTCCACATCTATACATATCATATCCTGAAGAAGTATGTCCACTGTTACTATTGAAATCATAAGCAACTTTTTTTGGTACAGCCTTCTTAATTTCCACCTGCATTTGGTCGTATTGACAAGTTCTGTAAACAATCTCATAAAGCTTTTTTCATGTAAGCAAAACATATATAGAATTTACCTGCTTGCCTCCAAGCTCATGTATTCTATCACCAGAAAAGATATTGTCAACTGAATCTTCATTCTCAAAAGTGATAAATCCAAATCCTCTTGATCGCTTCGTTTTATAATCTATCATGATTTGGTGTTCTATAATTCTACCAAAAGAAGAGAAGTAATCCTTAAACTCCACTGCAATGTTTATGAGACATCCAAACAGAGCATCCTTCAATTAATATTAATTCTGAAATCAAGAATCAATCGTAAAAGAAAATATATATTGTCTTTACACAATAATACTACCTTCAGTTAAACCAGGTGGTATTCCTCCAACAAAAATCTTTTTTGTTCTTGATACCATTTTGTCATTCATATCAGCCCTAGGAACTGTCCTCTTCACTTCCACCTGATAATGATATAAAAATATTTCATTGACCATTACCCATCGTACAGATAACAAGTTTACGATTACAAAAAAGAAACTTATGCTACCGCTCTGCCATCTATAATATGATCTATCTTCAGAACCATGTCAGCAATGGCAGGATCGCAGAATGTTACAAAACCGAACCCACGTGGCCTTCCAGTGTGTTTGTCTATCATTATGACTGAATCTGCTATCTCCCCATACTTGCTAAAGTAATCGCTAAAGGTATCTGAATACCAAATAACAATAAATAAATAGTTTTTAAGACATGTATGACAGGACGATGACAGTCAGAATTCAGAAAGAATAACTTGGAATTAATAACATATTAGCACAATGGCAATGTGACAAAAGAAAGATTATTTTTTTCTTTTCCTAAGGATGCCTGGGAGATGGGATTGGGGGACATCCAACCCAAGAAGAGTTCCTTAATGTTAACTAGTCTTATGATTACAACAAATGTAGGGCATGGGATAGGAAAGTAGTATATGTCAATTATCATTGAGTTATGCTAATGTTAACCAGTCGAATAGGCCAAATTAACAGCATTATCAAATGAGCATAAATCCAATAATTTATGCAACAAGGGAATGACATCTATTTAGGCCCCTAGCAAAATAATCAAGATGCACATGAAGTTAATGAGGGAATTAAAAGACAAAAGAAAGAGAGCTCTATAGAGGGAACTGGGAACTGATAACAATGAATAAGCTAGACTAGTAACAAGAATCATGACCAAATTATATTCACCATAGACTTGTACAACTACAGACACATATTAAGTTGATTTATGCCTAATTAGCTAACATTAGATGTTTTTTAGTTAGTTCTAGTTTAAAGAAAGTGTTCATCTTATAAGAAAGTAATGTATCAAAAATACCATCTGTCATCATATGACTGAAATACAAAAACCGATAATGATTAAACATTAACGAACAAAAAGAACCTTTTTTTCAGAGTATACCTAAATCCCAGCAATCAATAACTTACTAAATTTACATTTACCTTCGGTGGTCTCCCAAGCAACACCTCCAACGAAAAGTTTGCTACCAAATAAGAAAACAACAAGTGTAAGCTCCAAAAATGTTTGGATTCAACAACTAATTCCCCATAAATTATGAGTGAATTTATTTACAAAAAAGGAACCATAAAAACTAACCCACTGGAAGAAGAATCATACTGAGTCGTTGAATTCTTAATTTCACTTCTTGTACTATCTACATTGGCTTGTTCCAATTCATTCCTCATATCAAATTGTTCCTGTTGATTGCAGGTCTGGAGGAAATTTTGGCCATTTTCACCATGGCAGAGGTTGAAATCAGGATTGTAATGCCTTTCTTCCGCCATTGAAGCTGGAAATTGTTGTAGTAATTTATGAAAACTATAATCTACCGTTTATTTTTTCAAAATGTTTCTCCTCTACTAAGTAAAACCCTAACAGAGGAAGGGCTTCAGTAAATCGCGCGGAAACCGAGCTATCGTTTTCAGTTTTGAATAGCTATGATTACGAGATTTTGCGTCTATCTTTAAAAAATAATAAAGTTGGGCCGTCGGCCCATCACTACTTTTTGTGGGCTTCGTCATCTTTAAAAAAATCATAAAGTTGGGCCGTCGACCCATCACTACTTTTTGTGGGCTTTTTTCTATTGTTTGACCCACTATTACGTTGATGGGAATTGATATTTTTAAAAAATCTTAAAATCTATTAACTAATAAACTTTAATAGCTGAATCAAAATTTTGATATATTAGGTTATACTTGCCAATATTTGTCTGATATGGATGTATAATTGATTTTTTTAGATGTCTTTTTAATACAATCGAAGTGAGGATTTGAGATTTGAACCCTCCCGATGGCGGTTAAACGAAGGTCATAATTTGATAGCTAAATCTATATTTGCTAATAGTTTCAATATTGGTTCACTTTTATCATGTTCTAATTGATCGTATGTTTGGACGAAATTTTTGTCATTTTCACCATTGCAAACCTCTTGATTGTAATGCCTTTCTTCCGATATTGAAGCTGAAAATTATTGTACTCTCATTTATGAAAACTATAATCTACGGTTTATTTTTTCAAAAATGTTTCTACTCTATTTAGTATTCTTTTCGTGGACTTCTTTTTCTATTGTTTGAACTACACTATTGAATAAGAGTTCTAGGTACTGTTGTTGGGTGATTGATTAGATGTATGGACATTATTTAGAGAATCGTAAACTCTATTAACTAATAAATTTTGATAGCTAAATCAAAATTTTGAATATCAAAGTACAACTACAATGGGGGATTTGAATTTGAAACCTTTTGTACTTGTGAATAAACAAGGCCAGTTAAGGTAAGCTAATAAAAAATGATATTAATAGATGTAAAGAGGCATTTTTAAAAAATCATAAAATCTAATGACTAAACTTTGATAGCTAAATCAAAATTTTGCTATATTATACTTGCTAATGGTTTCAATGTTGGTTTATCCTATCTCATGCCAAACTAAATAAATAAACAACTCAATGGATTAAAGGAAGTTAAAGAATTAAAATTAGAAAACAACCCATAATAAATGTTAAAGAGCTAAGAAACACTTCAACCCTAAGAATTAATAACAATACATTCATCTAAATACCCATTTATTATGCACACTATCTTAGAAACACATACTTGAAATATTGATATTGTTTCATTCCTAACAAAATAGATTAAAATGTGCAAACACTTTGAAAAAAGAAAATGTGAATCCTTGTATTATGTATTAGAGTATCAATATTACATACATCTTCCTCTTTGTGATCAAAAGTTGTATATGTATCAAACACACCACACCACCCACAAAACCACACAAAAAAAGAACAACAAGTTGTTGAACTCAAAAAAAGAAAGAATAGGAAAATTCAAATCACAAACACTGCAAGCCACCAATGTCTTGTTTCAGCATCTCATCCAATCTCGCCGTCCAAATGGCACTTCTTGATACATATCACGGAACAACCTCCCTGAACTCTCTGAGCATGTACTGTTGCTCGTCTCTCGATTTTCAACTGTCGTCATCCTCGTACTGACTGGGATTGGTAAATTCTTGCCCCCTCCGCAAGTTCTCTGTTTTGCTTTTATAGACACCGTGGGATACATATAACTTGGCTTGCTTCCAACCTCCTCTTCACCTGCCGCCACCGGTGCCGAGGACGATGATGACGTGGAGGGAGAGTATTCGTCATATACAGACTCTGAGGAAGATGGAGTGCGAGAAATTTGGTTGGATGAAAAGGAGGGTTGTTGAGCTGAGATTCTTGTTGTGACATTGTTCTTTCTTGTTCGAACACTGTCTGGAAAGTAGCCGCCAACATTTTCACTTCTCCGAGAAAACGGTGTCATTTCTGGCGGGACAGTGTCCAATGAACCAGTTTCCCATGATTTGGCCGCCATCCACCGGTCTAACCAACCCCAATCCTGTTGCTTGTAATTCTTGTCATACTTCCTGTGTTGGAGCATTTGTTTGCTTGTGCCTCTATTTGGACTAGCACATGATTTTGATCTCTGAATGGGAAGAAATTCAAGACCACCATTTAATCAAACACGTTTACACAAACATTAGACTTAAAAACACATTCACAGCTAATTTAGAGAACTAAATCAAGCCATCTTAAATAATAAACGACTAAAATGTATATTTAGACAACTCTTCTTACCTGTTGTAAGATGGAATAAGCAAGAGCTCTTTCCCTTTTGGCAGCTCCCTCTCTTCTCATCTGATGCTTGTTTTTCACTTCTTCCGCAGTTCCCCGACTGTCACACCATCCTTTCTGCAAAACAATCACATTATAATGTTTGAGTCCAAAGTTCACAACAGAAACAGGAGTCATGTTAGTTTCAGAAATTTGCCTCAGCCTGTTTGATTGGATCAACTTCTTCTTGGTCAGCGTCTGCGGTAACTGATCTTGCTCTAACTCTGGCTTGAACTCGTAGAAGTGCCTGCATACACCTCAGAGTCACAGCCGCTTGCTTCCTCACTTGCCGACCCCGGAATATGGCCTGAATCCTCACCACTGCCTTCAATGCCCTCAGAGCCCGTCTTGCCTGCAGAACACAGACCAAAGAATGTTATCGAAACACTTCGAAAAAAAATGCACATCCCGAAAGAGGTGACACAGTAGTTTACTACCAATATGATAGCTACACCTACCAACCAAGGAAGAACAATTTTATTACAGAAGAAAGAATTCCAACAATTTGCCTGAAAACCTATGGAATCAAGGCATTTTCAACAGTTATAGTCAGATCAGATCACACGGTAACCAACTCCACTTAATCGCAACTAAATCCAAATACTTAAGTCATGGTGTGAGAGTAGTAAATTATCAAACAACTAGTGGGTCAAAAAATGGCGACTCCTAAAGAGAGTCACAGAATAGTTCTACTCAAATCGTATCATAACCAGGTCCCAAGCGCAGATCCTCCTTATGGGAAAAAAACAATGCACACTAACTCACACAGAAGTCTCAAATGTATGTGAGAAGACCTGTCTTCCAACAATTTCCCTGAAAAGTGAAAACGTTATTGAAAGCAAAAATAGCGGCAATTAGTCAAGTTTAAGTGAAAGACTGCATCACTTCTCCTAGCCCGAAGTCTAATTGACGAAAATGAAGAATATAGAGTAAACCCTAAGCCCATTGTGAAGAAGAGAAGAAAATAAAGCAAACTGCCCACAATAAATGAGGGGTTCTTAAAAATCCAGATTTCCAGATCCATGTTTACAGATTTAGAGAAGTGGGTAAGAGTACTATATACCAAGAAGCCACGAAAGGTCGTCTGGATTCGAACGGCAGCCCAATGTTGCCTCACGACCACGAAATCCCTCAACGGAGCTCGAGCCACGGCAGCCACAGCGTTAGCCAAAAGCTTTGAATCGTGCGATTCTGTCGATTCAGCAAATTCCCCCTTCGTAATTTTACCCGAAGATCCATACCCATCAGACACACTCCTCCATAACCTCCATTTCTTCTTGCTCCGATCACCAACTTTCTCCTACAGAATCACACCCAAAAAACGTCATTATCCGTCGAAATGAAAATTAGGGCACATAATTTTCAGACAAACAAAGCAAACGCAAAGCTTACTTGCTCGGTAACTGGATGAGACTTTTTATGACTGATGAGAGATTTTAGCCAACTTCTGGAAGAACCCATTAGAATCAACCGATTTTAGAATCGACTTGTGAAGAACAGAAGCGTCTACGAATTTGCAGATTTCTAGAGTTTTTAGAACTGTGTGAATGGGATTTAGAGAAGAAAGAAGAAACTGGGTAATGGCGTTGGAGGAAGAGCCGTTGGTGGAGATTGAATAAATGGAAGAGGGAAGCTCGGTCCCATTGAAAGAGCCGTTTAAATTTTGAAATTCGAAAAGTCTAAAGTGAAAAAGAGAAAAAGGGGAAAACGAAAGGCTGCAGTGTAAATGTTAACGGCTACGGAATTTAAATATCTAATTCGATTTTAAATGCCTTCCGGCGCTTAATTTTCTTAAATCTAATCAAAAGACAAAACGACGTTGCATTAATTGTCCAAACTTAAATTTGAATTTTTCATATGTTATCTAACTTTTGAGTTATTTTTTTGATAAGATTATTTGTCGAAATGAGCATAGTTAAACTAATCTACGACTTATATGATGACTTTAAGTTGAGATTAGAGTTTTGAATCTTACCCTCCAGATGTTGTATATAAAAAAAAAAAAAATTAACTTATTTCAAATATAGATTATCTAGTTAAATTTCATTCTAAACATTTATACAAGAACGATAGACAATATCGTGGGTCTCTCTAGACAGAGACGATGTATTATTCTAGACTCTCTTCTTGAAATTCGAATTTTTGTATATTGCACATAGATCAACTATACACAAAATTGATATATATTATACCAATCAATCAACTTTTGAATGTGTGATTGTATTAAAACACTATCCAAAATGTTAACAAAAATTGGATTCATTATTTGTTTTTCTTAATTTGTTTTAGAAACTAAATGGAAACAAATCTAAACATTTATGGTTTTATTTAATAGGCGTGGAACACTTGGATCGTAGGTCGATCTCTAGCCACCTTATAGTTCCTCTGCTTCATCAAATACTACTTTGAGATTTGTTCAAAATGTTACTTCTTGGTATCGTCTTTCTCTTCACTCCTTCAAAGTGAATGTTGAAGTAGTTTTCTTAGTAAAATTATTCGTGATTCTAATGCCTATATCATGTTGGTTTTGAAAAGTCACAAAAAGGATTGATTGATTCAATTATACCATTGTGAGACAATTACTTTCCATAAAGACGTTTCTAAAGATTTTGAGGCATATATCTTTCTTTTGTAGTAGAAAATCATTCAAATTTTATCCTCGTTCAAAAATCTCAATATAGTAAAAATAAAATATGCTATCGAAGTTCAAACACCACTTTCTTCTTCGAACTTCAACATTCATAAATTTACATCGATTGTAAATATAATTTAAAATACTCGTGAAAATAGTAGGTTCTAAGACAATATGATTAGAAAAACATCCATTATCCATAGATTCCTGTTCTTTTTTAGATTCTTAACTTTGGTTTATGTTCTCTTTTTGTTATCAAATAACTCAATAGTCAATACATTAAAGAAAAAATTGTTAAAAAAATAATAATAATATTGGAATGTGCTTCCCATTACTTGATTTGGGCCGTAAATGGTCCTAAATGTTTAATCATGGGCCACAATTGGGCTTTTTAACATTTAGTTAGAACGAAACGACAAGTCGTCCCGCAGCTGGAACCGTCGTTACGTACCTACCGCCCTTTAGCTTCATCGAAAACGGGGAAAGGGATAGTCCAGCCCACCCAGCGAACGGACACAAGAGTGAGACCAGGTTAATCAATCCCGCGGAAAAGCTCAAATGGAGGAGCCGAAGGCTGAGATCAAAGGCTCTTCTTCAGGTATTTCCTAATTTTCATTCTCTTTATCGTTCTCATCAACTCCATTTTTGGCACTATTGTTTTGATTGCTCTGATGTTATGCTGTTTCTGGAATAAAATGAGCTTCAAATCGTTGCATTAAGTAAAGATCATCCAGTGGCATATGGTTGATAACGTATTTCAACTTTTCGAGTGATTTCTTGTCGGCGATTGTCGTGTAATCGAGCTAGAAAACACTTGAGAGTCCGTATTTTCAGTAATTATTGGCGTTGATTGGTTAGCTATTTGTAAGGCAATGTTTGATTTCAAAGCATTGTCATGGTTTAGATATCTAGGATTAACCGATTTAATGGGAATTATGTTTAGTTCAAAAGGAATCTGTTGTCATTTCTGAAGTGATACTTGTCCTTTTAAGTTTTTTAGAGCAAGTTATTTTCACAGTGCATGAATTTCGAGTTTATGGTTGTTAAGGCGTTGATCCAATTCCTTTTGTAGATTTCATAGTTTGATTTTGTTCGAGGTGTTTGGCTGACTGACACGATGTCTCTCTTTTCTTTCCCTCTTGGGTGCAATGAGAAGAAAAAGAACCAAAATCGCCCAATATTTTCGAGAGAGCGAAAGAAGAGATAGAGGCTGTGACCCACTGTAATAAATCACCACGGCATCACAAAGAAACACATGGAAGAAGCGATGATATTGACGAGACTACGCCTGCTGATGAAGTAAAGGCCCCCGGAGTGTTCGGAAGAGTCAAGGAAGAGGTTGAGGCCCTTGTAGGAGCAATTCATCCCAAGAAGGATTCTGGCAGTCATTAGTTTTCTTTAAAGCAAGGAAGAGAGTTGACTCCATGCTGTAATAAGGTTTGCTTTCTTCATGATTCTTAGTTTCTTTTTATCATGCAACTCCATGCCATCTACCTTGTTCTTTGAAAACATTAGCAGGAAAACAACTTGTTTGAAGATTGACATGAAAATTGGACTATGGTTGATCTGTCTTGCATTCTGTTTAAAGTATGTAATTAACATAGAAATACCATCTTGTATCTTTGCATTCTGAACTTTGTATCTTGAGCTACAGTCTCTTTTCATTGTATCGATGAAAAGTTTGTTTCGTTTAAAAAAAAATTATAGAAATACCATCAAGGTGTCTACGTATACCTGTGTGGGTACCACTGTATTATATTGACCAACAAAACCCACATTTCCTTCACCTTGTGTTGGATTGTGTTCCTTTTATACTTTAGTTTTTTTTATGGTGAGCATATGCCTACAATTTATGTGTGCGTTTATGAAAAAAGAAATTTGTAATGAAAGGTGCTACTCAGCAACATAAACATCCCTGTTTGAGACATCTCGAATTTTAGGCCGCTCATTTCTAGGCTTCCAAAACGGAATTAGTAGTGCCTCTTGAAAGTGTTTATCCGTAAAAGGGAGTCCCTGTTATATTAATCAGTCTCAAACTCTGAAAAGGGAGGGCTGTCATTAGGGATGCAAGTGAATCAGTTTGCCTTGGTTATTGCCATTTCTCGTATTCTTTTACTCTGTTTTTCTCTTATGTAGAGGTTGAATCCTTAGTACCTTCAAAAATTGGGAACAATATAGGGAATCCTTTGTATCTTGAGAACTTAAATTCTGTCCTATAGGGGACTTAGCTGTATTTAGACGGGCATTTTGAACTTCTTCCTACTCTTTTCTTTGTATTTGAAAACATCGACAACCTAGAAAAGCCAAACATAACTGAAGTCCCAAGTCCAACCTACCCCATTTATTTCTTCATAATACTACACTCATAGTTTGATGTATCAAATAAGCAAAGTAAGACTTGAAGTACTTGATTGTGTACAGTTTTTTGTGTTTTCTAGTAGGCAACAGCTCAAACTGTCTAAACCCGAATCCATTTCCGAAAATTTGACATAAGTCACAACCTAATTTATGAACATCTTGCTTCTTGTATATTCACCTCTTGGTCCACTCCCCCGTCTCTGTCTATCTTTATTGATTGGGCTTTTTCAAGATCCATTCTGTGAGCAATCAGCAATGACATCGCCATTCACATGTTCTCTCTCTCTCTCTCTCTCTCTCTCTTTTTTTTTGTGGGGGGGGGGGGGGGGGGGGGGGTGGCTACTTTAATGTTAACCGATATTCTTTGAATGCCATTTTGGTAATCTTGTCTCGTGTCCCAAGGGTGATTTACTTTTCCCAAATATATTATTATTAAATGCCCCTTGACCCTGATAATTTCACACATGCCTTCCAGTTGTTACACCCTAGCGGTCGAGTCAAATTTCATTATATTTTACAGAAAAATAGAACTTTCTAAAGGTATTTTTGCAACACATTTTAGGATTCAATAGCTAGTCAAATTTTATTGTAGATCAAACCAAGTATCCTTAAGGTATACCTAAGCTAGTCTAGACACTTGTAAATATAATTTTTTTTAAGATTAAGCGAAACCTTTTAAAGGTCTAGAAGCATAATTTAAACTTATCTTCCCTGAACCGGCCCTAACCGATAGGCATCCAACTTGCCTCTATCCATATTTTTAAATTCTACTCGACATTACACACACATGTATAGGAATAGTGTGGGTTTAGAAATTAGAAATGTTTGAAGGGAGAAATGGCACGTGGGAGATTCAGAAGACCAAGAAAGCAGGTTTACATGGCTAAAGACAAGATTTTTCTACAAAACGCCAAGCAATATGGTCCACTCTTGTTCTTTATCTGCCGCCCTTCCAAGTTCCAATCCCCAAATCCCTTCTTTGGAAATTTTCTAAATAATAGTACTCATCTCATCTCTTCTCTTGTACCATCCACCATTAGCTTAATTCATTCCATGCCATTTGGATTTTAGAATTGCCCTCCTTCCATTTCTTTTCTTTATTATTATTTTTTCCATGTCGTGCTGCCTTTAATTCCATCTGGCTCAGTCTCATCTGTACCAATCGTTTCAATAATTGAGTTGGAGAGATTTTGATTATCTCAATAATTTAATTGTATTTAATTTTATAGGTTTAGTATTTTGATTATTTTTGTAATTTAGTCATATTGTTTTGTTTCTTCTTCTTTTTCCGCCCACCTATATTGAAAGCTGAAACACGTTCCCCCAAAATTTTAATCTTGGGAACTCATGTTCTGGGCTCCACTATCTAGGTTCCAATTTCCATATTCAATTCATCTATCTCTATCCATTTGATAACCTCACCTCCCACTAATCTCTTATCATTTCGTCCTTTCTCGCCTTAAATTAGTCTTTTGATTTTGAGATTTGTGTTTTTAGCTTCATAGATCGTTGGAGTTTTTATCTTGGGCTTAATAATGGTTTGATATTCCATAAATTTACAAATTTACGGCTTAAAATTTTTATCTATTGGTGATTTAATTTAAAATGATATCGGAGTGGGTATCTTATACTCAAGTTCATGAATTGTTGTTTTTTTCTATTTAGTATTGATTTTTACTTGTTGGATCATGTTAGATATTATACGAAAGCATCTTGAGTTCAAATGTATATTATATTAAATTTACACTTACCTACTGACTTACTGACTTAAGCTCAATTATAATGAATCATTCATTAATTTCATATTTGAAGAAGCCTATGCATAAGCAAGATTTGAGATTTTATGAATTCAATTGAAAAGTTGTAGATATCTATCCATTTATGAAATTTTATGATTTTAAATAGATATTGTTATTAATTTATAATTTAATTCCAGAATGTAAGTTGAAATTTCGAAGTTTCCAAAAGCAATCATAATTACATTGAATTATTAGATAATTTGATGTATTTATTTTACCTGTGAAAGTATTGACATTTGTATTGACTCCATCTTACTAGGTAGCATTACTTAAATTGAATCATGGAAAGATGATGTGATGTTTTTGATGAATTAATTTTTGATGTTAAATATTTGTTTCACACTACTTGTTTGAACCAATCAACCTTTCATCACACAATAAGGAACTATCGTTACTAACACTTCATATATGACTTTATTAAATGTATATGTCATCCTCCATTTATGCTACTTTAATAATACCCATATCTATTTACTTTATTTTCAATTCAAATATCACCCTTGTATTTAAATACCATTTCTCATTTCAATTTGGTTCAATTTTATTCTCTATAATAAAAAATTATTAATAATAAAATAGTAGTGTGAACTAAATTTAAATTTATTGGAAGTATAGATTTCAATCTCACTGTGAAGAAAGTATATGAGAGGAGGGAAAGGTCTAAAAGGCAAAATAATACTTAGGTAATAAGTAAGGTATCTTTTATCTTTTGATATTTTCCTTATTCTTTCTTAGTTGGATGAGAAGATGTGGATACTTAACCTAATTATTTTCAACCTATTGAAAATCATCCTTTTAAATGTCATTATGCTTTCTTTTATTTTGTGTTTTTAATTAAATTTTAGGAGCATTACTATACTATAGTCCTAATACAAATAGTTTAAGATATGAAAGTCAAATGATATGGTTGGCAAGAAAAGGAAAAATAATTGAGTATAAATGTTGTTGTCAAGGACATGGGGGTATCTAAATAGCATTCATTTCTATGGGCATTCCAATAAGGTGTCTAAAGTTTTAAATAAAATTTGTAATTAAAAAAATTTAAAACTCTAGATGGAAATTTCCACCTAACACATTTAGAGATTTTTGCTTAAACAAATTAAGTTGAATGGAATTGTCAAAATAATGAGACAAGTAAGGTTGAAGCAAAGTTAAATATGAATTTTGATGTTGAAATGACTTGATGTTGTGTCCTATTCAAATTTTTCAAATGACTTCAGAAAATGACTATTTTGTTTTTGTTGGGTTTCATATGTATATATATATATCTCACAAATGAATTAAATCTTAAAGTATTTTGATCAAATTAAATTTGAAATTTTGAAAAGTCTCTTGTTTCTCAACCTTTTTATTGGTTAGTTGAAGAATTTCCAACCTACCTAGTTTTATAGAAAGAAAATTCATTTGAATATGTCCAAAAATAACATAGAAATATAAGTTATTAATATTTTTTTTTTAAAAAAAATCTAATTCATAATATGCAAGAATGTGAACCTAAACTATGTAAAAATACCAAGGCAATGAATCTTTATAGTAACACCCAAATCAAATTTCATTATCACCCTTAGATATGAAAATAATCAATAATTATAAATAATTAAATAAGGTATTTAATATATATATATATATATATATATATATATATATATATATATATATATATAGAACAAATGAAGTATATTAATAAGATAATATCAAAGTAAAATTATCCAAAAATAATGACACACAAGCCATAAAAAAACAATAGAAAAGATATTTTGGACTAAAATAGTCTTCATGATGTTGGATTTTCTTTTAAGCAAAATCCCAAATGAACACAATAAAGAAAGGGACCTTTTTTTTTTTCTTTTTTTTCTTTTTTTTTTTTTTGTTCTTACTCGTGGAAATAAATGGTAGTCAATTCAACAATTTATTTAATTGAAAAATACACAAACTTTACCCTTAATTTGACTATACCTCATCCCATATTAAGAATTAGTTCGATTTTTTTTATTAAATGAAACTAATTATTTTTACCTAATTGTTAAGTTAAAATCTTCTGTAAATAGGTTAAGTTGTTGCATATATTTTGTAATGTAACTTTTAATTTATTTTGCTTTTCTTTTTAGTTTGAAATTTTTCATTGATATATCGCGTATTTACCATATGGAGACAAAGAATGAGGGAGGGAATAAGGAGAATTTTCTTCTTATTAGCTAAACCGAAAATTGTTACACGAAATATTCGACATTTTTTTTCTTCATATGAAAATTACGACGAAAATGACAAAGTAAACTTGTTATTTTTTTTAGTAATCGTATTTTGGATGTAATTGTTTTTTTTCTAAAAAGAAATGAACAAATGATTTCAATCGAAACCGTTCAAATGGAGACAAGGATATTATTTTTGGCCTTGTCCCACCCTGTTAACATATTTACGTAAGTTCCTGACAGTAAATCTATAACTTAATCATACCAACTAACTCAATAGATAAAGCTACAAATGTCGATGAGGTAGACTTAGCTACGAATATGCGAACTAAAGAAAACAAATATAATAGTGTATAACATAAAGTTTTATAAGATCTAAATCCAACTTTAAAACATTAATTAAACTTTTCACTATATATATATATATATAAATAACATGATCTTAAACCCAACTTTAAAACAATAATTAAACTTTTCACTATATAGATATAAATAACATAAATAGGAGAAGGTTATATTTTCTCCAAAAAAGAAAAAGAAAAGAAAAGAAAAGAGGAGAAAGGATTGATTAATCACTATAAAATCAATGTTCCAAAGAGAAACCATTTTTAAGAGAGAATGAGGGGAAATACAATTGAGTCTAAATTTAAGGAAGGTTGGTTTAACTGCCATGTTTTCCAAGATTAGGTGGGCCCACCCCACTTCTTCCACATGTACATATAATATATATATATATATATTACAAAAAAATTAAAAAAAAAAAAGAAAAAAAAAGAGAAAAATAGAAGGAGAAAAAAAAGAAAAGACATTTGTTATAAAAAAGAAAAGGCCACGTAGGATGATGTGGGTCCCCGAAAGGCATGGGAAGGGGAAGAGACTGATTCTTCCCTCTGTTGGGAGTTGCCTTTGTTCCACTTTGAAAAACTTGACAGGTCATTTTTATTAACAAAACCCACCATGTAATTTTGTGTAATTTCTAAACCCTTTCTTCTTCTTCTTCTTCTTCTTCTTCTTCTCTTCTTCTGCTTCTTCTTCTTCTTCTCTCTCCCAAAAATAAAGAAATAATTAATTTAAAATTTAAGTTTTTTTATTTTTTATTTTTTAATATATATATAAATATAGAGAGGGGAGGGCCCGGAATTTCGTGTCATTGGTTTTGAGTTTGAAGGGTAGGGAGAGAGAGGGAGAGAAAATAAGAAAAGAAGAGAGAGACAGAGAGAGAGAGAAAGAGAGAGAAAGGACATTTTGTTTTTCTTTCTTTCTCTCTTTCTTTCTTTCTTTCTTTCTCTTTTGGCCTAAAACCCTGTGTTTTTCTCTGTTTCTCTGTCTTTCTCTAGATTTCCTCTCTCTACATAACCAAAAACCACTTTCTCTCTCTCTTCTTTCTTCTTCTTCTTCCTCCTTCTTCTTTCTTCCTTCTTCTTCTTCTTCTTCCTTGATCTGCTACTTCCCATCTTCATTCCTTTTCTTTTCTTTTTCCCATTGCTCGTGGATGGATTTCTTTCTTGATTCTCCCAGGTACCATTGTTTATATTTCTCTTACTTCTTGTTTTTTGCTTTCTGGGTTTCTTTTTTTTTTCTTTTTTTTTTTTTTTTTTTTGTGTTCTAGACTTAGGAATCTGGTTTTTGGTGATGATTGTATTCACGTTTCAGCTCTACATTATTGGTTTTTAGTAATAATTGGATTTCCCCTCTTTCTTTTTCTTTGTTTGAGCTGTGATTTCCCTCAATGGGGATTGAGATTTGAGGTGAATTCAATTTGTTGAGCTGTGTTTTTGCGTCTTCTTTTGATCCATTTCCCTTTTGTGGCGTGGGAAGGATTGCTGGGTGTAATCTCGTTTTAAAAGAAAAATAATTTGGTTTTGTTTCGAGGGTATTAGCTGAAATTCGGAGAGTTTCTCATGATTTGTATTGCTTTTTCGTGATTTACCTTGATGGTTGTGAGATGGATTTTTGAATGCAGCTCAAATGTTTGTTAGAATGCTTACCCGTTTAGGTATTCGTTTTCTGGGGGTGGATTTGCGTCATTGTCCAAATGGATGATTTCTTTGTTAATTCATTTACATGTTTGTTATTAGGATGAAAATGGAGAAATTGCAGTAAAGACCGGTAGGATTTTGTGTTGACATTGGTGTCCTTATCATACACCTTTCAAAATGAAGATCGAGTCGACGAGACGGGGAAGGATAAGGGAGCGGATCCGCCGAAGCCATCTTTATACGTTTGCTTGTCTCCGGGCAGACAGCGCACGGGAGGTTGACGATTCAAATCCTTTAACAGGACCTGGCTTCTCACGAATTGTATGTTGTAATCAGCCTCAAACCCATGAGAGAAAGCCATTGAAATACTGCTCGAATTACATATCCACGACCAAGTATAATGTTCTTTCTTTCGTGCCTAAGGCTCTCTTCGAGCAATTCCGAAGGGTTGCCAATTTGTACTTTCTTTTAGCTGCGTTGTTATCGCTCACACCAGTTGCCCCATTTTCTGCCGTGAGCATGATTGCTCCTTTGGTATTTGTTGTTGGGCTCAGTATGGCTAAAGAAGCTCTTGAGGACTGGCGTCGATTTGTGCAGGATATGAAGGTTAACCTCAGGAAAGTGAGTGTCCACAAAGGGGAAGGTGTTTTTGGTTATAGACCATGGCATAAGATCCGAGTAGGAGATATAGTGAAAGTAGAGAAGGATCAGTTCTTTCCAGCCGATCTACTCCTCTTGTCGTCGTGCTATGAGGATGGTATATGTTATGTGGAAACGATGAATTTGGATGGTGAAACCAATCTCAAAGTAAAGAGAGCTTTGGAAGTAACCTTACCATTGGATGATGATGCAACTTTCAAAGATTTTTCTGGAAAAATTTACTGTGAAGATCCAAACCCAAACCTTTACACCTTTGTAGGTAACTTTGAGTATGATCGGCAGATTTATCCTCTTGATCCTAATCAGATTCTCCTTAGAGATTCGAAATTGAGGAATACAGCTTATGCCTATGGGGTGGTGATATTTACTGGACATGATAGCAAAGTCATGCAGAATGCTACAAAATCTCCTTCGAAAAGAAGTAGAATAGAGAGAAAAATGGACAAAATTATTTACATCCTTTTTACTCTACTTATACTGATCTCATCAATAAGCTCAATAGGTTTTGCTGTGAAAACAAAGTACCAAATGACAGACTGGTGGTATTTACGAACTACTGGTGATGACCATGATCCACTGTACAACCCTCGTAAGCCAACCTTATCAGGGCTCATACATTTAATCACTGCTCTTATACTTTATGGATATTTGATACCCATCTCATTATATGTTTCCATCGAAGTTGTTAAGGTTCTGCAAGCTTCCTTCATTAACCAAGATATTAACATGTACTGTGAGGAGACTGCCAATCCAGCTCGAGCTAGAACTTCCAATTTGAATGAGGAATTGGGTCAGGTAGACACAATCCTATCTGACAAAACAGGCACTTTGACTTGCAATCAGATGGACTTTCTGAAATGTTCCATTGCTGGCACTGCGTATGGTGTTAAATCTAGTGAGGTTGAACTTGCAGCTGCAAGGCAGATGGCATATGACTTCGAGGAGCAGGACGGAGAATATCCCGATGTCCATGGACAAAAGAATAGCCAGCAGCCTTCAATGCCACATAGCAGATTAGGTTCGGAGATTGAGCTGGAGACTGTTGTTACTTCAACTGATGGAAAGGATCAGAAGCCTGCCATAAAATATTTTAGTTTTGAGGACAGCCGCCTGACAGGTGGAAACTGGTTGAATGAGCCTAATCATGACGTTCTTTTATTATTCTTCCGTATTTTAGCAATTTGTCACACTGCAATTCCTGAGCTGAATGAGGAGACTGGCGTTTATACATATGAGGCAGAGTCCCCGGATGAAGGTGCTTTTCTTGTTGCAGCAAGAGAATTTGGTTTTGAATTTTGTAAGAGAACACAGTCAACCCTGGTTGTCCGTGAAAGATATCCTTCACCTGATCAAGTAGTTGAAAGGTAAGATTAACTTTATGTCGCTCAGGTCTATTTTTCCCTGAATGTTCTGTGTCATCGATTGCTGATGTGTCTTGGGATTCTGTACAGGGAATACAAAATTTTGAATCTATTGGATTTCACAAGCAAGAGAAAGAGAATGTCTGTAATTGTTAAGGACGAGGAGGGCCAGATTCTTCTTCTCTGCAAAGGTGCCGATAGGTGAGTCTCATCAGTAGAGGCTCGTACGGATTATTTTTGAGAATTTTATAGAGATATCAGCTACATCTTTCAAGTTAGTGTGTGAGAAAAAGCCCAGGTTCTGTCTTTGGAAGACTGGCTAACAAACTGCACTTTTCTTTTTCCTTTTGTATGGATGATAAACACTTTTCTTCATTCTGAATCTCTTGTATTCCAATCGTGCAGCATCATCTTCGATCGTCTATCAAAGAATGGAAGAATGTATGAGGAAGCAACCACAAGGCATTTGAATGAATATGGAGAAGCAGGGCTGCGAACTCTGGCACTTGCTTATAGGAAGCTTGAGGAAGCCGAATATAATGCTTGGAACAATGAGTTTCAGAAGGCTAAGACGTCCATCGGAGGAGATAGAGATGCAATGCTTGAGCGAGTATCCGACCTCATGGAGCGAGAATTAGTCCTTGTTGGTGCTACTGCTGTGGAGGACAAGTTACAGAATGGGGTGAGAATAATATCTATTTATCTAGAACCATTATTGTCTGTTATCACTCTGGTTTGTTTTGTTTAACCTAGTATTATGTTTTTGGTTGTTCTAGGTGCCTCAATGCATAGACAAACTTGCACAAGCTGGTCTTAAGATCTGGGTTCTGACAGGAGATAAGATGGAAACTGCTATCAACATAGGGTCGGTCTTGCTAATTGGTTGAAAGACATTTCTTACAGCTTATATGCCATGTTGAAAAATATATATTCCTGTGTTAAAAGAAATTATTTCTGTCTTCAGATATGCATGCAGTTTACTACGACAGGGAATGAAGCGGATCTGCATATCAACAACCTCAGACTCCTTAGCACAGGATGGGAAAGAGGTATTTGATAATTTGAGAGAGAGCACAGGAAACTAGCTACAGGAAATTGATTTCATACGAATTAGGATTTTTTGTTTTTTGTTACACCCCAGGCCATGAAAGAAAATATTTCGAATCAAATCACCAATGCCTCACAAATGATCAAGCTGGAAAATGATCCTCATGCTGCATTTGCTTTAATCATTGATGGGAAGACTTTAACATATGCTCTTGAGGATGATATGAAGCTTCAATTCCTTGGACTCGCTGTTGATTGTGCATCGGTCATTTGCTGCCGTGTCTCCCCCAAGCAGAAGGCACTGGTAGGACGTCCATTCTCATTTTAGGGCTAACCACCTTGAATACTATCAATTTTTCGTATATCATACTTAAGCTGTTCATTGAATGGACAATTTAGTAGTAAACTGGTTTTGTTTCCGTTTCTGTAGGTAACAAGGTTAGTGAAAGAAGGTACTGGGAAAACTACTTTAGCAATTGGCGATGGTGCAAACGATGTAGGAATGATTCAAGAGGCTGATATTGGTGTCGGTATCAGTGGGGTTGAAGGTATGCAGGTACGCACAAATGACTCTCCTTTCTCAACCTTGTCTATTAAATAAATCTCTACCCCTCTTTTTTTAACCCCTTATGTTTTCAGGCTGTGATGGCTAGTGATTTCTCTATTGCTCAATTTCGGTTTCTTGAAAGGCTTCTGGTAGTCCATGGTCATTGGTGCTACAAGAGGATAGCACAAATGGTAAAGTTTCGACTATGTTTCTATGTTATGTCATGTTTGCCAAGTTTTGTTTCAATGAACCAGTTATGAATTATCAGTAGTACGTTCTTAATTTAACTTTGATCTAACATGGTAATTTTCATTTTGCAGATTTGCTATTTCTTCTATAAGAATATTGCATTTGGATTAACGCTATTCTACTTCGAAGCATATGCTGGATTTTCTGGGCAATCAATTTATGATGATTTCTACATGCTATCATTTAATGTCATACTCACCTCATTGCCTGTAATTTCCCTCGGAGTATTTGAGCAAGATGTCTCTTCTGAGGTGTGCCTACAGGTAAAGACGCAGCATTTTGAATATAAATAAGCGAACTGATTTGTGTTCCAAGTTCATATGCTAACCAACTATCATACATTTTGCAGTTCCCTGCACTATATCAGCAAGGACCTCGAAACTTGTTCTTTGACTGGCCTCGAATTTTCGGATGGATGGGGAATGCTCTCTACTCATCTCTAGTTACTTTCTTTCTCAATCTCATCATCTTCTATGACCAGGCATTCCGTTCTGGCGGCCAAACTGCAGATATGACTGCTGTAGGAACCACTATGTTTACTTGCATCATATGGGCAGTAAATTGTCAGATTGCTCTCACAATGAGCCATTTCACCTGGATCCAACACCTTCTCGTCTGGGGTAGTATTGCGATGTGGTATTTGTTCATCTTACTCTATGGAATGATCATATCCTCTGGGAATGCGTATAAAATCTTTGTCGAAGCTCTAGGTCCTGCCCCTGTTTACTGGATAGCCACATTTTTAGTAACGATTACCTGTAATCTCCCATATCTTGCTCACATATCCTTCCAGAGAAGCTTCCATCCAATGGATCATCACATTATCCAAGAAATCAAATACTACAGAAAGGATGTTGAAGATACGCACATGTGGACCAGGGAAAGATCAAAAGCAAGGCAAAAGACAAAGATAGGATTCACAGCCAGAGTAGAAGCAAAGATCAGACAGTTAAAAGGAAAGCTGCAAAAGAAGCACTCTTCACTTGGTGTGCCTCCAAATGCTACTGCTACTGCTATATCATGAAAATATCTCCACCCTAAATCTTCAAAATTTTTGGATTTTTTTTCCTAGAGTTTCCGGCCCATTTGAATCTTTTTCTTTTATTTTGAATTTTTTTTCCTGTTATGGAAAATGGGTTATTGCCACCCCCCCATTGGTTATAACAAGAAAGAATGTGAATCCGGAGCTTATGTATGTATCATAACTTAAAAAAGAATTTGAAATGTTAAGAGCTTGTAGAATAGCTGATACCCTAAAAGCTTGTTGTTCCCATTCTTTTCCCCCACTTTGTTTGTTTGTATATCCCCTTATTCATATTCAGAGATTCAAAAACTGACCATGTCACCTCATTCAACTCTGTTTCATTCACTCTAATCATCTGAAGTTTATATATGATTTATATTTTCATCTATATATTCCACAATGACCATTTGTTTTACTGTCAATTTTGATCGGCTCAATCCTGATATGACCATATGATTAATAAACTATACATAGTTTCATCAATTTCAGCTAGATCTTTCGGTCTGACTTTGCTTTGAAACCGTAATTGGTGCGTTATTCACTGAACTAGTTTCGGATTGGCATAATAAAGGCATCCCCATCATCTGCAGCTGAAGATTTATGCTGTTTTACACCGACTTGAGAGCCTAAATAATTTTCAATGCCTGATTTAATAGGTTGGAACATGAGAACAATAATTGTCATGTGAAACTGTCTCCCAATTCTTGACTGAATCATTCATTCCACCTTTTTACTCTTCCATTCTTGTTTGGTGTCGGTAGAAGAAGAGAGAGAGAGAGAGAAAGCAACTTCTTTGTCATCTCTCTCTCACTATGCAGAAAAAAGATCAGAAAACATGATTTTGTGAAGAAAAACATCATTTCAAACAGAACCCAGTTCACTTTTCCCATTTACATCAAATTTTGAACAGAAAACAATTACAGAAATTAATGGTGTTGGAATGAGCAAGCCATCGAGGGTAAACAAAAGATGAATCATGAATCGTGAATCAGGAAAACAGTTGAAAAGAGTAAATCCACTTAGGACGCTCAGTTCAAACTGGTTTTGAATTACATTACGAACTCATTCTATGCCCCAACTTTCAAGGCCTTCTTTGTTCTGTATATTGAGATTTATAGATATCAAAAGGAAAAACAGAGTAAACCGACCTTACTGATAACATAGTTACAATGACAAACTCAATGGAATCCGAGAAAAAAAACAAAAAGCATATTCAAAACTCAAACTTTCATTTTCTTTTTTCTTTCTTCTCACCAACTTGAAGAACAAGAAGATCAAGATTCATATAGTTTACAATACTCAGGAAATTCAAGATTCAAAACAGAAACTTACACAACAAATTTCTATTATAAATCATCACCTCCATCCATACACTACTTGAGTGTAAGTGTTCTTGATCCATCTAAAACTCTTTCTCAAAGACCCTTTCATCTTCCCTTCCACTGCATAAACCTTATATCCAGCGACCCTCGTCTTTCTTTGCAATTCTGGATCCTTAAAACTCCAGCTTTTAGAAGTTGACCCAAAATTGCTTTTGCCTTTCTTCATCTTTACCTCTCTGTTTGATTGATTCTGCTGAAAGGAACTTCCATAGCTCACACTGTAAGACCTTAGATCTTGCATATTTGTTGGAGCAATCCTGTTCTCATTGTAGGTTTCAATCTGCATTCTCTGTTCCCTGCAAGATTTGGATCTGAAATCCTCCATTACTCAAACTTCAAAGAGACTAAATTCGGAAAAAGGAAAAGGAAAAACAGGCTTTTGGGATGTGCTTTTTATGTTGGTTTTAGATGAGGGTAATGTGTATTTATAAGTAATATTGAAGTTTCTCTCTAGATTGGAGCAGTTCAAGATCCAGGCCTTTAATAATAAATTTAGGGATTGCCATTTCAAATTGTCTTCAGTTGAGGGAATTGCATGAGCTGCAAAATGTTGACTCTTTGGCACGTGGAATAGGTCATAATGTCACTTCTTATTTAAATGAATAACAAACACTTCAACCGAGGCTCACAAAATACCCTTTCCATCAAGTCAACATCCCCATGAAAGTGAGTGGCTCCAACAGCTCCTCCCTCGTTAACAACATTTTAAAATGACGTCAAAATCATAATGTAAATTTAACAACTTTTCCTGTAGTTACTACATAATAAATACAAAAAAGATTCAACTAAAATTTACCTTGTATGTGATTTTATCAGGACGGAATAAATTTTGCTCATTAGAGAAAGAATCAAATGCTTGTGAAGTCTTTTGAAAAGTAGATTACTTACCATGTTACAATTTTCCATTGAAATTTTGTGTTTTAACTCTCTCAACAACAAGGTGATTCATTACTAGCAAGAAGGAAATAGAAAGAGAAGTGGTACAATTGACTTCGACGTAGTTGGTATGGTACTAAAAGTTATTTCAATTAAACTGATAAAGTATTATGACGAAAGTTTTCTATGATCTAGTAAGTTTTACTGTATGTAATTTTGTCGTGATAATTTTGCGTATCGGAAGATGTATTGAATATCTGCTAAGAAAAATTAGGAAGTTCAAACTATTGAAAAGATGGGTAATAAACAAAAACAGAGAGAATTGATACTGCTTGTTCATTGATTGTTGGAGTGAAGTGGGTCTAACTGCCCATCAAATGGTGGAGGGGTTTTTAAGATATCAATCTCATCATCCATTTCTATTATTGTAGTCCTGTAGAGTACAATAAAGTTGATCCAATGGCCCTCCATCCTTAGCTAGTTGCAGCTGTATTCTCTCTTCAATTGAATTGATGTATAGTTCTCTTTTTCTTCTTTGATAAAGGTAGAGGGCCCCAATAGCACAAACTTTCATTTAGTTCATTCATTTAAAGCCAGTGAAGTGAGATGGTCCATTAAGCTTAGGCATTGGCTGGCTTTGGTAACACATTCCAATTGATGAATGATCCAAGGTTTTGGCCATCAATAATGGGGGCCCCTGAGGGGTAAATAAAAGGGTATTCGCTTCAATATAGTAACGAGTTCTTGGGAGGACATTCTGTTAAAGTTTGATTGGTGAAGGAATGTGGAGACAGTCCTAGTAAATAGGCTATCATATTAAGATTTTTCTGTTGGAAAGTTGTCTATGTCTCGCTAAACGGACGAAGTTATTCATGACCAACAAAGATGAAAGAGAAAGAGAAGTGATGGAAGTGACTTGGACCTACATGCAAGAAAGCAGTTGTGTGCTGCTGTAGTACTCCTAACACCCTTCAATGGTTATGTGAAATATATCAGTTTATGTAATAAAGCTTAATACTTGGGGATTTTATGTTACTAAATGACTAACCATGGAGATGAGAGCATTTGCTTATAGATTGGTCGAACAGATAATCATTATTCTCTGATGGCGGTAAGAAGAAGTAAAATAATGAGAACTAATTGATAATAGGTAAATTTAGTGCTACGATTACTTTAAAATTTGAAATTATTTATCTAGAACTGTTGAAGACTTGAAGATACTTTTAGATGGTGTTAGCCACATCACATCTGTAATATGTTACAAGAAATAAAAATGTTTAAATCTTCAAATATCTCGAATATTACAGGCTTTGAAAAATTATGAAGATGCTTGAAAAAAACGATAAGAAATTTTTTTATAAATATATTCACAAACATGTAGATTATAGTATTTACTTAATTAATATTATATGTGTGATTTTGAAAGAATTGAAAGTTACTTTTTTCACCTTCTAAACATAATTTAATTAAAATTTTACATTGTAAAAATGTAGAGTAATAGTGAAAATGAACAAAGTGAATCTACAATTACCAAACATGTCATGACTTAAATAATTTGATAATTGTTTTATCATTTGAATTTAATGTTGGCTTGAACCATGGTTAATAAATAATGACCACTGTCATGGAAAAAAGTAAACAGAAAGGAATCACTTTAGACACCAAGACCACATGTAAATAAATAAAACATATAAAAGTAGTAATTTTCACGAGTTGGTTTGTTAGTGGATATTATTCACCCACTAATTTACTTTAATAATAAAATTAAAAGCACCATCTTCACAACTGGAACTGTATTGGATAAACAGCAGAAGGCATCTTCCTCAGAAAGAATAAAGAATATAAAGATTTACAAAGATCAAATGCAACAAAACTTGACACAATCTCAATCTTGCACAGAAAGCAGGAAATAAATCATTAACAAAATGTCAGTTTGACAATACTAATATATGAAAACAAAGGGAAGATAAAAATAGAGGAGTTCAAGTGGGGGGAGGCTAAATAGTGTCATTCAGAGATAAGAGAGAAATCCCATCCCTATAAACAAAAACAAAAACAAAAAAAAAACAAACAAAAACCTCATCATAGGAGATCTGCAACATTGGCTGGCAGCTCCTCAATGACCACATTATAGAACTTCTGAATATCAAAAAGCATTCTCTCATCATCATTTGTAACAAAATTGATGGCAACGCCCTTTCTTCCAAAACGCCCACTTCGACCAATTCGATGAAGGTAATTTTCGGGTTGGGTCGGCAAATCATAATTTATGACAAGGGACACTTGCTGGACATCGATACCACGAGCTAACAAGTCAGTTGTGATAAGAACACGAGACGACCCAGAGCGAAATTCACGCATGATTATATCACGAGTGTTCTGGTCCATGTCACCATGAGTGGCCGATACGGTATGATCACGGCTTCTCATATTGTCCGTAAGCCAATCGACCTTGCGACGTGTGTTAACAAAGATAACACTTTGAGTGATAGCCAGAGTCTCGTACAGATCACATAGAGTTTCAAGCTTCCAATCTTCCCTATCAACATTTACGTAAAATTGTTTGATACCTTCCAAAGTAAGCTCATCACGTTTTACCAAGATTCTGACAGGCTTGTTCATGAACTTTCTAGTGATCTCCAATGCTTCTGGTGGCATTGTGGCTGAGAACACCCCAACTTGAATTTTTGATGGCAACAGCTGGAAAATATCATAGATCTAGCACCACACAAGAAACATAGAAGACAATTACAAATCTTTAATTCTATGATAAATGAATAGAATAAAATACCAACGTGCAGCAAGGCTAAGCAAGCTGACTTTCAGCAGGCACAAGAAACGAATTCAGCACTGACTAACCTAATAAAACAATATTCAAGTCTGATTTCCTGCCTACTTAAACACAATCATTATGAAAGTGCTAGTTCATCAATAACATGTTTGCATCAAGATGAGAAATTCACCTGATCTTTGAAACCTCGGGAAAGCATTTCATCAGCTTCATCCAATACAAACATCTTAATACAATCTGGGCGAAGAGACTGCCTCCTCAACATGTCAAACACACGACCAGGTGTTCCAACTACTACATGAACACCAGCTTGAAGAATGCGTTGATCCTCCCGGACGCTTGTTCCTCCCACACAGGCATGAACCTTAACTCCAAGATAATCTCCAAGAGCTCTCATAACCTTCTCAATTTGTTGAGCCAGCTCCCTAGTCGGTGCCAAAACTAATGCCTGGCACTGGACCAGACCATAATCTAGTTGCTGAAGTATCCCAGAGCAGAAAGTTGCAGTTTTTCCAGTTCCAGATTGAGCCTGCTGAATCACATCAAGGCCCTTGCAGAAGGGAACTATACCTCTTTGCTGAATTGCAGATGGTTTCTCAAAACCTTAAACAATGGGGAAAACTCTAGGAATTATATACGGAACTACAAGGAATATTTTGGGCCAAAAAGTCATAATTGAAAGAGAAAAAAAATGAAGCAAATAAGTATCTACCATAGGCATAAATGCCTCTGAGGAGGTTCTCTTGCAGCCCCATCGAATCAAAACTTTCATAAACTTCATCATATGAGGTAAAAAATTCCTGCCCTTCGGCTGAAAGACTGCATCGAGAAAGAAAGTAAAACTGAATCAGTCCACAAACATGAAGGGGAAATGTCGTAAGGGAAAATTATAAACAAAGGAAATAAGAGAAAAATCTTTACATCTCATTCATTTTAGCATCGTATTGGCGAGAATCAAATTGGGTTCCTTCTGGAGCTAAACCTGCCATAGCTGTAAGTGGAAAACAATGCAAATATGAACACAGACCAAACAGATAAAAATATCCAGAATTATGCCGCCAACAAACAAAAAATCATAACCATTTTATCAACCCCACCAAGGAATAAACAGAACAACATTACAAATCTGTTCAAAGCTATCCTGAGAAAGGAAATCTGTAACAGAAAAGCCAAACTTGCAATCCAGATAAAGAGGAAAACAAGCATTAAACTTCTGTCTCAATGTAGGAAAAGGAGTTGAGGGATGTCTAATAACTTTTTTTCTCCAAAAAAAAAAAAAAAAGACACCGCATTAACCTTTTCCCAAAGCAAGATGCTACTGAAAAAAAAAACCCAACCCAACTATAGACGACGATTCTCGTATGAGTTGAACAACAAAAACGTTCCAAAGCAAAAACAGATTCACGTAGATTACAGAAGCAATTACAAGCCATGGCCATAAACAAACAAACAAACAAACGAATAAAAACGAACTCAACCCACAACCACAGACCAGATTAGCGTCAAATCTTGAGATATACAATAATAGAAAAAAGTAAAAAAAGAAAAGAAAACCCAGAGTAGTTCAAGGCTAAAGGAACAAAAAGGGATATGAAAAGAGGGCGGAAACATACATACAACCATATTCGTGCAGTCGAATAAGTAGAAGAGGAAGGCAAAATCGAAAGAGAAAGGAATGAAAAACAAACCTGTGGATTGTTAGAGAAGAAAAAGATGGAGATTGAAGAGAGGAAGCTAGGGTTTGCCAAACTCTTCGGATCTGATCCGTGGAGTTGGAGGCGAGTGTTTGGGCAAAGCGAAGCGAGCGAAAGAGGGAAATATTTGTGAAGGCTGTTAGGTTTTTGTAGTGTAACCCTTGGACTAAGAATAATTGACCCAAATTCCAAAATTACCCTTCTCTTGTCCTATTATGTGCTCCTTCCAAATCAAATCTCTTGCATGTACTCTTCTCTCTTTCTCTCTTTCTCTCTTTCTTTTTAACTATACATTTTTTATATGTTTTTATATTGGTCGATTTCTTTTATTTATTATTTAAATTTTTATTATTACTATTATTAAAGCTTTGTTAGGTAGATGTGTATATATATATATATATATATATATATATATATATATATATATCCATTACTAAAGCAATTGAGGCCTAAGGATAATTTTTAGTTCTGGTAAATAAAAGTTGATATCTTTACCCCTCTCTCTAAATTTTTAGATTAATTCTTAAATCTTAAGTAAATTGTCATCATCCATTAGATACATTCTCTTTTGATTGTGATTCTTTTTACTTTGATTGTGATTCTTCTTACTTGTTGGACAATCATATGTGCAATTTAATAGTTTTAATGTAAAATTCATTTATATCTTTTTCATGTCGTACGTGAGTCGAATGCAATCTCGTTTCCGTAGATACTTTAAGCACCCATTAGCTTATTTTTAAACCTTTAATTTTCATTTTATTTATTACTTGAAAATTACACTATATATATATATATATACATATATATATATTTTAAACTACGTATTTTACGCAAATTAGTATTCAATTGTTTGATTTATTCAAATAAAATATTTTCCAAACTCTTTCAACTTTTCAGTGTAAATTTAATTTACAAGTTAATAAAAACATAATTGATTAAACTAATTATTATTGGGTTCTATTTACAATTATTTTTGTAGCCACCCATCTTGGCAATATTCTGTTTAAATTATTTAGCTGTTAAAATTGTCATTGACACATAAAAGCTTATACAAAAAGAACAATATAAAGTATAATTATTTACAACACAACCTACTTTGGCTAATTTCAGTTTGCTGGGTCAAAAATTTGAGATATTTCAGAATCTTATGTATATTCTAATCTTTCAACTTTTCAAAACAATCCAATTTATTTATTTATATTATTTTACTTTTCTACTATACTTTTCATATTAACATGTTAGCACACGTAAACTCATGGATTAGCCTAATGTTAAAGAGAATTAAAATCTCAATAACTGACCGAAGCCATAAGTTCAATCTACGGAGGCTACCTACATAAGAATTAGTTTTCTATGAATTTCATTGACGCCCAAATGTTGTAGTGCGAGGGTATTTAAAAAATATAAATGTTAGTATGCATGATCAAAGGTTTGTTATTAATCTGTTAAAACTAGAACGGAAGTAAAGACTAAAATGGAACAAGAATTACTAATGGACGTTTTGAAAGTTTACAATAGAGTAAACTCAAAAGTTCATGAATTAAAAAATTATAAAACAGAATATACTAAAAGAACTTGCAAAGAATCTTTTGTGTTCGAAATATTCAGGTGGCTGCTATCTGATATAAAATATCATTATTTTCTTTTTTTAATCAACCATCTTGTAAGATTGATTAAAAGATCAATGGAAAGGAAAAGCTTCAACTGATTTAAATGGAGCTTTATGAACAGAGGAGAAGCTATTACATCTCATTCAAACCTTTTACATACCTCAGCAAACAGTTGATTTTGCCTTTTGTCATTCTCCATGAGATGAATGCCTCTCCTCAACTTGTTCAAAATACCAAACTGTCTGTAGTTCATAAATCAAATTCCAGTCAAATCCAATAAAGTTTTTGTTACAATAACTATCCTTTCTATAGCTTCACTTGGGATAAAGAAGGCTTACACTAGTAAATATCCCACGTTGATGAAGACAAAGAATGTGCCTCTCGATGAGAGCATTTGTGGAGTAAGAATATGGGAGGACCTGCCAGTTCATTTACTGTTTGTAACTGTTAATGTTGCTAAAACGAATAACAGTTAAACTTGATGTAAAATATCTACGAGAAACGATAAAAGCAATGCACCTGCGAGGATCATGGCGTTGACGCACCAAGTGCTGAAAGCATTGAAAGGACATTGAGAATCAAGGGTAGTGTACGGAGAGCTTTAAAGCATATTTTTCCTATTTGGCAATTTTCCGAGTTCAATCAATGTGCAATATCATTTTTGAAGGGGCATTTATCAAGACTTTTATTGTAATAGAAATCAAGATAGCAGAAGACTCTATACTCTGTAGAGACACCATTTCATTTGTAACTAAACCAATTACTAGCAACACGCTAAAGAGATACCATAACCATTCAAAACGACCCTGCTCCAATACCCACCTCTGATCGAAATCAAAAAACATGCCTAACTTATGCAAAGTCGAACTAAATTCTGATAAAAGGTTTCAAGGTAACTTGAAAGAACAAAACGTATTTCATTTGAAGAACTTTGGTTTAATGACAAACAGTGGTCAAGAATAAGCAAGGTAAGAGTTCTCTACAACAAAAGGATTGGAACGGATGAATCGAGGATGATCAGCAATTCGGCAAGGTAAAAGTTACAACCTTGAATAGTCTCACATATTAACACCATTAGAATGAGAACAGATAAGAGATTAAAGTTGAATTCATTTGCTCCTACAAGGCGTATAAGACTATCCGAATATCTCAGCTCAAAAGGGGCATTATAATTTTCTACAAATTTCACCATTATGGACAAGCATTGACCACGGAATCACAAATCCTGTGAACTCCATCGAGCGATGAAAGCATCAAACATGAATCTCTACTCTGTTCTCAAACTTGAAAATTATATATTGAAGCAGCAAAACAATATGCTACAACTAATTGGCCAAATAAGACAACGAACAAACCTCAAATAATCTCATTACTTACAACCAAATCATCAGAAGTAATGGAAATAATTTGATCATTCCCATACCACAAGTCTAAATTCTTGAAGATTATTCATTATCAGAGAACTCGACGAATTACATCACTCAATGAAGAAGCACGAGTTAAACTCGTATAGAAAATATCAAGTGAATTAGTTAATTCAATCCTCAACATTCTCATCACAGTTTCCCATATAAAACTATGACTATGACTCCCTAACACGAAGTATATCGATCAAAATTTCAAAGAAAAACATTCCATTTCCCCACATCATATCGGCACATACCGCTTCAACATCTGCTTACCCGTCACCGCCAAGCCAACCACGACACCGCCAACAGCTCCGGCCACCGCCGCCGATCTTACCCCTCTTGCTGCACGATAAAGCGCACCAGTACCAAGCCCGGCCGCAACACAGTTCCAGACATCGTCCGTATCCCTCACAGCCTCAATTCCGCTCTCCAAACCAGCATATAGCAGCCCAATCACGCCAAGCCGATTTCCCCAGAGACGCCCTGAATGACCAGATGAGTTCAGGATCCGATTGATCCGGAGTTTCATAGTATCACCTGATTCAAAAGATTTAACACCGGATACAAGTCCTGTAGAAGCGCCTCCGACTGCACCGGCGAGGTAACCGCAACCAGTGTAGAAGGTGAGATTCTCGCCCCAAGATCGACGCTGGCGGCGAGCTTCTTCATCGAAAAGAAACTCTGGGGAGGTTGGAAGCTGGAAGTTTCGATATGGAACCTGGAGATCCTTGTAAGGATTGTAAAGACGCGGTTGGGATGAGCTATGATCAAACTCTGAATCAGTATCGCGATTGGAAGAATGGACCGCCATAGTTGATTTGAGTTCTAAGCTTAGGGTTACGCTCAATTCTCTCCAAGAGAGAGAAAGAATTGAAGCGGAGAGAGAGATTCTTAAGAAATGCGATTCTCCCTATTTTATGCGGGAAAAAGAATCGCGCCGGTTCTCGGTTCAGTAGGTAGCCAAGTAAACCGGAGTTTCCGGTTCGGGTTTCCCTTAAGCAGTCTCTAGTATCTCCGGTTGATCGAGTTAAACCATACTTATAAGGCGGCTCAACTTAACCGAACCAAAACACGTAAGCTACAATGTCGGTTTTGTAAGGCAGCGGATTAATTTAGTCTCACGTAATGTTTTAAGCCAACAAAACAAAATGGTTATCCTCTTGTTGGAAAATTAAGTTTATTTATTTTCAATTTTTTACAAGTCTTTCCATCTTTCTTTTAAGTAAATAAAAAAAAAAGTCAAATTTTTAGAATAAAAATAATTTTTGGTAAGAATAATTTCGATAAGTGTAATAAAAAAATAAAATATTTAACAGCCCTACTACGAAAATAAGAAAAATTCATTCAATCATTTGTTTCATAAATTCCATATATGTTTGCGATTTATATTTTCTTTGCTCTTTATTGATCTCGGGTCATACCGGTACAATTAAGGCTCGAGATTGAATAACTAAAGGCAAAATTCTTTTACCCCGAACATTTCAAGGTAATGTATGCTCGATATCAAATAAAATAAAGGCAAAAAAATTTCATCTCGGGTCAAAGGCTTGAGATCGAATAACTAAATGAAAAATTCTTTTATCCTAGGACACGGTATGTCCAAGATCATGTATCAAAAGTCTACACGATCATGTATCACACACATGTCGATTTATCACATGTTGACCTAGGTAATTTTGGTATTTTACATTGTAGATATGTAAAATTTGTCCGTTTTTTAAATTGTTCTAAAAATATTTTGTCTAATTGTTATATTCTTTAAAAAATCCCTATCAAAAAACTTTTTTTTTTTACTTTCTCGATCGTTTATGAGATCTAAGAGATTAGAATTTAATATTCATTTACCTTTGCCACTGTGTATTCACATAATTTGGAACATGTTTTAAAAATGTTAGCTATTTTCAACAAAATTAATAATTAGTAGTAAGAAATCAATAGGTGCACATAGATGTTCCTATTAAATTGACACAATCTCAAACGCTATTATCATCAAAGTCTAAGCATAATAATAAAATAAATTGGTCATTTACACATCGTCATCTCTAAACTAAAAAACCCATAAAGATTGACATTTAATAACACGTATCATCTTTAGTCATGTTTTTGCCTCATGAACATGTAAATTGTGTCTTTGAGACCACTATAACTCAACTGGAGTTGCCAAAAGATATTTGGTTCAAATGTGATATAATCAAAATCGACTAAAGCGAAACTAGAGAGACTAGATAAGCCTGAACGTTGCTAGATTTGTGAATTAGAAAGACAGCTGATTTAGAATGAATAGGATAAAACCCAAGTGTAAAGAAATAAAATACATTACAAATGAGTTTTTGAGAAGGAAAAGGGTGTGTGAGAACAAACACCATATTAATTTGCAGCCATTAACAAGTGAGATTAGATGACTGTGGATAGAACGGAAATACAAAAACAAGAATGAAATTTAGACGGAACAAATTGAAAAATTCTCATATTTTATGAAAAAGAGTTCAGTTTCTTCCACCCCATATTAGCGGCAGAAGCACAACTTGCAAAAGACCAACAACGTTGAGAGCTTTGCAGGTGTTGCTGTTGTTGCTGCTTCTTCTTCATTACATCAACTCGTTTTCCACTGATTGGTATACTCGGTATGCTCCATCTTTTCTTTATTTGTGAAGAAATGGTATTCACACCAATACCCTTTTGGCTCCAAAATCTCGTACTCACTTGCAATCGCTGCCATCTTTTTCTCACATAGATCTACGTTGAATTTCCATTGGCACGTTAGGATTGTTTCTCATTCCTTCCTGATTATACATAATAAGCAACATATAAATGCAAAGGTTTTTCTCCTGTGTAAAAAAAGTTTCAAGCCTGGTAACAATAAACATTGTCCAAACTTTTTTGTTCAACCTTTTTCACACAAGTTTTAGCATGAGATTTTAAAGATGCAAACTCCCATCTCCATTTGATGATGATTTTTTTTTTTTTTTTTTTTTGAAACTATACACAATAACAAACAATTTGCAGTTTTGATTTAGGGACTAAGATGCTAAGTGAAAACTAACCTCGCTTTCTGATCCCTTCAAGACTGGAGCCGAGTTAGGGGGTTGTTGATCATGTGCTTTGCTGACATTTGCGAGCTTGCTCTTCGGTGGTGTTTCACCCAACCCCAGATTTTTTAACCTGGACAGTTCTGGCATTAGAACCGTACGAAGGTCGGGCCTGTCTCTTTTTCTTAGCTCACAGCACTTGAGGGCTAATTGAGCGAGTCCAAGAGTATCTTCAATTGGCCAATCTGTTATTGTCGGATCAAGTATCTCTGGAAATTTGTCATGTTCAATAGCCTCCTCAACCTGATATGAAAGACCCATCGGTGACCTTGCAGTGATGAGCTGAAGTAGAAGAACACCAAATGAGTAAATATCTGATTTCACACCCAACATTCCTGTTTGTTGATATTCTGGATCAATGTAACAAAAGGTTCCAGCTGCAGCAGTCATGTGATATTGAGTGACACTATCAGCAACCGATGGTGGAACTAGCCTGGCCAAACCCACGTCACCTATTTTGCTCACATAGTTGTGATCTAAGAGAATGTTGGCTGGCTTGAGATCACGATGCACCACAGGTTCTGGCTTCATTTGATGAAGGAAGAGTAGGGCAGTGGCAATGTCACAAGCTATCCTGAAACGGATTCTCCAAGGGATTGGAGGAGTGTTATCTTTTCGGAAGAGACGGTCTTCCAAACTCCCATTTTCCATATATTCATAAACAAGGCAACCGTATTCTGGGCAGGCACCTAAGAGGAGAACCATGTGTGGATGCCTCATCCGGCTTAGAACCTCAATCTGCAAACGATAAACAGCGAATCTTCAGGAACTTTCTAAATGCATGAAATGGATGAAAATTTACATGATGTCATTTATTATAAACATATGTTTCTTATTCAGTTTCATGTTATTACAGCTTGTCATAACGAAGTACAATCAACTAAACGATGTACTATTACAGGACTCTTATGTATAGCTGATAATTCTGTGTAAGTATTTCCAGCCAAGATAAACAAAGAAAAAGGAAATTTACCTCTTGCTGGAATTGTCGCTGCCCATGTGATCTATCCGGTCTCAAGATCTTAATGGCAACAGACGTATGATCAAGTAAGGCTTGGTAAACAGGTCCATAGCCACCTTCACCAATCTTGTTTGACTCGTTAAAATGATCTGTTGCAACTTCGATCTCATCAATGCTGTATCGTCTATAACAAATATTACTGCGTTCAAATAACTCCATTGTTTTCTTCCTCTCCTCTGCCTCAATCCTAGCTTTTTCTTCAGTAATAATTTGTTTTTTCTGGGTCTCTAGTTCAGCCAACTTCTGTGCCACTAAAGTTGCTTCTGCTGCAGCCTTGTTCTTTTGCTTCTCAAACTCAGCCAATGCTGTTAGAGCCTCATCTGCAGATTTACCACGCTCAATTTTGTCGTCTTCTTCCTTTTCCATCTTCAACTGTTCGAGTTCTTTTGCCTGATATCAGTCATCAAACATAGTATTTTTCTTTCAGGATCAACAGGCTTCAAACAATGTTCCATCTAGAACTTCTGAGACTACGAATATATCATTTGATATAGAAAATTTAGTCATCGGTTCTTACCTTTTGTTTTGCTACCGCAGCTTCCTTGGAAGCCGAGTCATACATTTCCATCATTTGCTTGAGTTCAAACCTCAACCTTTTCATCTCAGATTCGATTGAAGGCTACAAATGCAGATAAAAGCTAACTTATTTAGTCAATCGTCCATTTCTTTAACTACATAACGTATAGTATATAAAAATTCATCACCCAAATGTAAACTTAAATACAACTGATGTTCTAAATGTAACCATTAACTGACCAAAATTAGACAGCTCCTTAGCTGGGCAAGAAATTGTATAATTTTTACTTACTGGGGTGCTAGAGGAAACATAGCTCCTCGTACTAGTCTCTGAGGAACTTGGGGAAAAATCTAGGTTCTCAAAGGATGTTTCAATTGATTTGAAACTGAGGGGCCCCGAAAAGTCACTAATTCCTGACATTGAATCATTACTGGTGCCAGAACTATCCCTGCAATTGAAACAAACTGCTCTTAGTCAATTGTTACAAATTACAACCATCACCTCTAAAGGCAGTTCTAGGCTAGCAACCAAAGCTACTGGTCAAGAATGATGAGGAAAAAGCATTGAAAGCCTGTATGCATATCCTATGACTACGCAAACAAAGACCACTGAATGAGCAGCGTAAAAGGAAATTTAGGCTTGTCTTAGCAAACCAGTAAAAAGAAGACATAGAAAACAAACTTCTGAGGAAATTTCATCATCCCAATCAGCTAATGGAGGAAATTAGGGAAGGTGCAGAAAAAGAAGTTTAATCAAATAAATTTGTCACATATAAGAAAGATGACTGCTGTGGAATATTCTATATACCAAAAAATGTATATTTTGAATTTCTACCTGTATTTATCTTCAGATAGTCCAGAGATACTAGAATATGCTGATTTTCGTGTTTTTGATAGAGAACTGCCGACACGTGGAGTTCCGGTTTGTGATTCATTCATGTCAGTTTGTGACTTATTTCGCTTCCTCAACCTCTTCGTATGAACTTTTCCTCTAGCTATGACATATACAGAACATGATTCTGGGGCTGATTTTAGTAAGCACGTCGCAACATCAGGATTCTTGAACTTCCTGCATTAATGCAAATGCTAATAGCTCAGACTAATTTCTTAAATACACTCTAAAATCTTCCGTACCACCAAGGCAACAAGAGTGACAGACCTCATAATAGGATTCCGGTTGGAAGCACCCACAACAATATTGCTAATGGAGTGTTTACTGACATGGTCAATAAGTGCATTTGGAACATCAATATCATGGATGATTATCTCCTTTGCAACTATCTGAAAATTGCGAAAAATACAAATATTTCCTTTAAACAAGCTGACTTAAAATGCATTTAATGGATGAATACGGCAGGAAATAACCCTCGTTAAATCGAAGTGTTTCTTGGAACCAACTCAATGTGTCATATGACATGCTCATAGTTCCTGATTTGATATATGTCGAAGTAATATTATGGTATAATAATATTCAAGGAGTGTTTGCTAACATTTTGATCTAATTCATAAACGATTCATCATCGCATCAAAAATCAAGAGCTATCCATTATTGGTTATGACAAGGAATTGGGAAATTGTTTACCCCTTTCCTTGCGCAAAATCCTCGATAGGGAAGGAAGAACTGATGCAACTCAGCTTCAGTTGGTGGCCGATACTCCTTAGGAATCGAATCCGCCTCCTCTGCATACAAAGGTAAGATCACAAGAAATCATTGATTCGTCTCCAAACACCATAATACATTTCAAATTTTAATAAATGACGACGGTCAAACGACGTCAAAACAACAAGGGAGACGGATACCTACGGGGATGCAAGCCCTGACTCCGAACATGAATAAGAATACAATCGCCAGTGTTCTTCCTATTGAACAAATGTTCCACAGCCCATTTAACCGCATATTGACTGTTCTTGTCCCTACTAATCGCAATCATCGTATGGTTGTTGGAATAGGAATCAATGGTTTCTTCTTCCGCCATGGGAGTCGCCAGAGCTCGAAAAATCCACCGGGTACCGTCGACAGAGGTGACGGAATTGGAATAGGGTGAGGGGAAATGAGGAAAAAGGGTAAGATGCGGAAAAGGGAGTGGGGACTGGGTTTGATTACGATTGTTTTACTAAATTTGGGGAGAAGAAACCAGAAAGGGAACACCATTTTGTTCGCTAAGAACATCAAATCCAATCTGTGATTGCTAAATTTAGGGTTCATGAAGAAGATTATGAAGCTTGACCTCTCTGTAAAGGGGAATTTCTAAACTGATAGCGATGCGGTTGATTTTGAGAGTCGAAGAAGAAACCAATTCTTCCCGCCAATGCATGCTCTGTCTTCCCAAAATTCGCTCCCCATATTATTTTAGTTCTATTTATAAATATCAACTTTTTTAAGCCTCCTTTTTTTTACTTACTTTATATTTTATTTAAGTAAAAGAAATATCCACCTATAATTCAACTAATAATAATTTTATCAATTTCTTTTCTTAGAAATAATAATTATAATTTAGTACTTAAACAAAATTATCAATTTAAATCTATAAAAAAATAATAATAATAAATTATTTACCCTTTAGAAAAAAAAAATCACTAAATTACAAAAATTGATTACGTGTAAATATTTTATTGATTTTGTTATTTTTGATAATTTATCTCGATCTATTCTACAAATAATTTAAAATATCATATAATGAAAAGGTAAAACTTTTAAATATATATATAAATATTGAAAATTTAAATATAAAAAATAAAAAATCACTAAAAACAAAAATTCATTTTTTTGATTTTGCTATTTTTTACGGTTTGCCTTCAATTTATCATGCTAATAAGTATCGATAAAAAATTAAAATATCTTGTAATAAAATTGTTGAACTCTTAAATATATAGAAATAGTGATAACATGGATGGTAGTGAAAAAATTTGTAAAAAAAGGCTGAATTTTTTACTTTTAATTAATAAATATGTATTTTATGTTTTTAAATCAGTTAAATATTTATTATTTATATTAATTTACATTTGCAATAATGTATCTTTTATTTCACGAGTTTTATAATATAACAGAAATATCAAATTCCCTTCGTAAAATAAAGAAATAGATAATTACGTTCATTTTTCAATTTTATGATATTAAAAAGGACAAAATACACTCGTGATCCCTCGAAGTCTGGGGCTAATGTTTACTTGGTCTATGAAATTTCAAAAATAACATTTTGATCCATCAGGTTTGTAAAATGCTTCTAAATAGTTTTATCGTTTATTTTCTATTTTATCGTTAATTGACTAACAAAGAATTGAATTGGCAAAATTTGGTTGGGGTACAATTATTATTAATTTTAAATAATTTTTCTTGATTAGATGGTTTCTCATTTTTATGTGTTTTCTTTTTCCATTTTCCTCTCACACGCCGTTTCTCCTTCCTTGAAATTCTGAAATTAGAATTGACAACATGTCATATCGATAAAATGGATGAAACGATTATTTAGAAACATTTTCTAGAAATCGAGACAAAAATGTAATTTTTAAAACTTCAAGAACCAAACAGACATTAAAAACCAAATAGACATTAACTTCAAAGACCAAAAATGTATTTTATCATTTTAAAAACTTTCAATTAAAATGTTAAAATTAGCTAAAAAACACGTTAATGATTTGTAAGATAAAAAAGAAAAGTCATTTGACTTGTTTCCAAATAAATTTGTGATTATCCAAAGTTTCAACTTCCAAATAATGAAACACCTTTCTAAGCAGAAGTACTTCATAGATAAACAAGTTGGCATTGCCATTTGCAATACGAAAGAAATAACATCTGAATTACAAAAATGACCATTTACCCGTTTCACTCCACAAAATTGCTCCAACTTTGCTGCCTAGAAAGAATTCAGCTTCTTCAACAACAATAAAAGTGAAACTTCTATAATCCAGCCATCACGCCTATCGTCGTCGCTTTTGCCTCAACTCGGGAAATTGAAGAGGAACAGGAAGTGTAGCCAATGACAAGTTGTTCTTGCGTATAAACTTGCAACCCAAATTATCAAAATGGAGTCTTAGATCGTAAGGACTAGTTCTCAAATCCTTTGCTATGTCTGCAGGATCGCTGCTGAATTCATCGGCAAATAGCGTAAGCACCAAAACGTGGCTAATGAGAAGATTAATTTTATCTGCTGACAGTCTTCTCGACTCGGCAGTTGGAAACATGGATGAGAACTTTTGGCGTAGCATGCTGGGAATTTTATGACCCTTTGCAGAAGAAACATCACCCATAGAATGCTGATCCTTATACTTTATCAGATGAGTGATATATGAAAATATGCAGCAGAGCTTCTTTTTCTCTTCCTCGTCCTAAGATGATTTAAACATCAAAACAAAAAAGAAAAGATTCAATACAAATAATGAAAAATAGAAAGCCCTGAATAAACAGTCGTTCTGTTCCGAAAAGAGGCTCCTTTTCAACAGAAAAATACTTGTTTCAAAAATCGACAAGTACACCTACTGAAAGCCTTTATACAACTTAGAACAAGCAATAGGAAGAAAATGAATAAATAGCGAATGCCTGTTAGTAGTCAAGGCTTGAGAGCAAGCTCTTTTTCCACTAAAGAAATGAAGGCAAAGAATCAAACAAAGAAGTCGAGTAGTTTCAAAAAGCACGCAGATTGAAAACATCAATCAACCAACAAATGAGGCATGATACTTAACAAATAATATTGGCCATCCACATGATTCATGAATATGTATCAGAAAGGAAGAATATTTAATCTCAGAATATTCATAAAGACAATTACAACCAGAACCTTCTTGACACCGTACCTGAATGTCTTGCAATTTATAAATTCTGTTGCGAACAAAAGAAGGATAAGTAGCATTTATTTCAGCTGTTTCTCGCAAACGGAAATAAAGATCTTCCAGAAAACTCCATTCTCCCTTGAGGATAATCTTGTCGAGCGGGTAAACTTCTTGTGGAGTAGTTGCAGAAGCATTGTATGCTGGTATATTACGAGCAATCTCTGCCTGCGTACCTTCCAAGGCCTCTTTGTTTACCACCACATTTTTCATTCTCCCATCTAGATCGTTCTTGGTTTCAGGATCATCCTCTTGCTTCAATGCATGCAGCTTCTGTGCCTGCAACAAATTAACAAATATCAAACGTTTTGTTGCTACTTCCTAAAACTGCCATTTGTAAGTGACTTCATCATCGAAAACATAGTTTCTTTTACTTAGAGGTCATGGTCAAACATCTCCATCTCAAGTGTCAAAGAGATTCTTTTTCAGGAAGAGGGTCAAGATGATGATATTGGAAAAATGGAACAGATCCCATCCGAAACAAACTAAAAGCAACAAAACAGGTAAATAGAAAAGATGTAATCCTCTTTCATGATAACATGCCACCCAAGATTTCTCCACTTGCTAATAAGGTTAAGTCCAGCATGCGTTGGTACTAAGTCCATGTTTGAAATTGACTTCAAAACATTTTATATTGCTTTTGTGATTTTCAAAATTATTCTTAAACATGTTTTTCATAGTTCAAAACCAATTTAAACCAATTTTGATGATACGATAATGTGATTATAGATGTGTTTCAGAACAATTTAAATATGACAAAAATTATTTTAACTCCTTTTTAAATCACTCCCAAGCTTGGGCAGTCGAAAATTCATTTCAAACATGCCCAAGGGAAAGTTGGTTGCAAGAGAGCAATTCCAGTATTCAATTTCTACCTGTTTTTTTGACTTCTTTGTTCCATAGAGTGCGGTGAGCTCTCTCATTCTATTAGCTTTCTCCTGCAGAGAGAGCTCTTCATTTGCCACACTTGGGGATTCATTTTCAGAAACGTCTGAACCTCTGACTTTTGGGTCTAATCTAAGTATCTGCAGACATAAATATCAAACTTAGCAACACAATTATGATTATTAGGTACAGTATTAACAATTAGTAAAGTAGATAAAATGCATCACAAAGGTAAGCCTAATTCTAAAAAAATTATGTAGTAAGTTTGAAACAAAATGAAAAAAACAAAACCATATCCAACAAAGTTCACAATAGCACAAACTTAATAGTTCAGAAACTTCAGTGGTGTAATCTCCCAGCCTCACACCCCGTTTAGTGGTCTTTCCAGAAAAGATCGAGCAAAGCAGATCTAGGAGCCCAATTCATTCGAAGGAAAATATACAAAAAAATTGATGATATGTAAATAAATAATGATGATGAAGAAGAAGAGGCGTTTATAACTTAAGTGAGTAAACAAAAACAAAAATGCATCAAGTAGAATTCAAATTTTCACAAATTCTAATTCTCTACATTCACTATGAAGAATAAAATACCATATTCGATGCAATAGGCACTATCTTTAAGCTTTGTGTGGCCTTATCAAGAACACCCAGAGCATAGGTGCAATGCTGTTTCCCAGCGGTAGCCTCGCCTAAATAATTGGTACCAACAAAATCCACATTCGACCCTGTTGGACTCACAACCAGCTGCATCCTATTTGGTTTGTTCCTGTGCTTATAAACCCTAGCCCTTACAGAATGGGACTGTTCCTTGTCAGCATCCTTGTGAGGATCAAACCCAGACGGGAAATAACCAACTACCGGCGGAATTTTCTGGGGCTGGTTGCTGAGAACTTGGATTTTAGCATTCATTGATAGAACTCGTTTCTTCTTCTTTTCACTCTTCTTCTTCTTCTTCGCTGGAGACTGTGAGTTTGCGTCTGGTTCTGCGTTATGGTTTTCTTCAAATTCAAGAGATTTCGTGTCTTCCGCCATTGATTCCGTCGACGAACTCTAAATTTCAAGATATCAATCCGAAGAATCCGGACAGGAAGGAAGTGGCTTCGGGAATTACAGTCCGACAGCAATGAACGACGGCGGAGACTTATTTTCCGTCGGTACTGGGGGCGGCTGCAGCGGTTGAAGCAAGACACGCTGAATGAGGAACCAAGGGCAAAAAAGGATCGGGTCGGTCCACGAAAAGAACAGATACAAAAAAAGAAGCCATATTAGAATCGCTCCAAATTTACTAGTTACAAATCACGAATCGAAAAAATAACAAATAAAAGAAAAAACATTTGATTCAGACATACATCGACGGCGATTGGTGGTTGGCGTGGCGGCCTGAGAGGCGTGGCGGCAAAAAAATATGAGAGAAGAAGAGAGAGGAAGTGGGCGGGGGGGGGGGGGGGGGGGGGGGGAACGAAGGGTTTAGGGGCTTTTTCTTCTTCTTCTTCTTCTCTTTCTTTTACTGTTTATTTACGAATTTAGCCCATTTGGATAAAAATTGTAATTTGCTACCCTTTGTGTGTGTAAGAGGTTTTTCAAGGGTTTTATGCAACCATAGAATAAAATTTTTGTAAAATTATAAAAAGAAATAATAACCTCGATTTTGTACGTTTGTTTAAAAAATAAGAACTTTACTAAATATCTTGAATGTAACGTGAATATGTGCGACAATTAGAGGTGTTCATCGGCCGATCAAAGTTGATTGATTTTTCAACCAAATCATCGCTAAATTGGCTATGGTCAACTTAGTTGATGTTCGAACCATCCTTCATTATTAAGGAGTAAAAGTCAATCAATCAGTTTAATTCTTTTTCTAAACTTTTCTTTTATTTTAAAATTTTCCAAACTGATACCGACAAACCCCTCTCATTATCTGACTAATCAACTTTTGTTTGGTCAATCAATTCGATCTTTCGATCAACCATGCTTTTCCAATGACTAATGACAATAGCCTACTATGAGAATTTGGATCACGTACATCATTTAGGTCATCACTATACAATTACTATACTTGATTTCCAAAAGAAATTCCACTATTTACTTTTTTTCTATTGATTATCCTTTTTCTTTTTTTGTTACATTATTTACTATTTTTTGCTCGTGTTAACATAGTTTGTTCAAAAAACAAACTATTATAACCTAAATACCGTGATGCTCGATAAAATACCCATATATTCTAAAAGTCGAGCAGTCTATAATCCATGCTTGAGCCTCAAACAACAATGATAAATACTTTAAAGTCAATATTAGATATCCCAATAACAAAACTTCAATAATCAACTTGCTTTGACTACACCATAAGTTTAAAATGTGAATGGTCAATTTTAAAAGGGTTATACTTACAACCAAAGCTTAGCATAGTGATTTGATTTTAGTCCACAAAACAAAAAACTGACAGCCAATGCTCCCATTTTCTGCATATAAAATTGTCATTATTATTCTAATGTTGACAGTGACATTAATTTCTTATAAACAACCAAATCAATTTTAAAATGAACAACCAAAAACCGCGTCGCCTTATCACGCATTCACCATTGTTATCATTCCTTTCTTCATACGCTATTGGAAGAAAGTGAGAAAAAAGTCCGACGACTTCGAATTTCATTTAAATTAAAATAAATTTAAAATTTTATAAATATAACATAATATTATTATGATTTTTTTCAAAAATAAAAAAAAAATAACAAACTATTTACGCATCATAAAATAAAAAATTTATTATACTTTTATTTTATAAAATGTAAATATTTTGTGAAATATTTTATTTTTTACGATTTTCTTGATATCCATCAAATATAGTTTTTTGAAATCTTATGACAAATAATTTTCAAAATATTATTTATTTTTTTAAATAAGTCTTAATTCTGGTTCTCATTTTGTTTGTTTTATTATTGAATTATCGTTTTAAAGTTTAGGATATTATCAAATATAATAAGAAAATTAAAATTATGTACGTATGTAACAAAATCTATCAATTTATAAATCATTTAAGTTTTATTTATTTATTTATTTATTTTGTTTGCTACATCGGAATAGTTTCAATTTTTTTTCTTATTCACAATAGTTTTCCTTTCATGACATACTTACCTATTCATTTTATTACATTAAAATTATTGCTATTAGTTAACTACCTTTAGTAAAAATAAATTAAAAACCTTATAAATATAACATAATATTGTGAATTTTTTCAAAAATTAAAAAAAAAAGTTAACAAACTATTTAATAAAACAAAAAAATTATTATACTATTGTTGTATAAAATGTAAATATTTTGTCAAGTGTTATATTTTTTACCATTTTCCTTATATATTGAATATCATGATTTATCAAATATAGTTTTTTTAAATTTTGTGATGAGTAATTTTCAAAATTAGTTTCAATCTATTTTAGTTCCTATGGTAAAAAATTTAGTTCAAATTTTTTTTTCAAAATAAGTCTATAAATCATTTAAAATTTATTTATTTATTTTGTTTGCTTCATGGGAATAATTTCAATTTTTTTTCTTATTCACAATAGTTTTTCTTTTCACGACATACTTACCTATTCATTTTATTACATTAAAATTATTTCTATTAGTTAACCACCTTTGGTAAAAAATAAATTTGAAAATTTAAATTTAAAAAAAAAATTAATGAATTTTGTTATACTTTGTAAATAATTTTAAATATTTTACTAATTTTAGAGGTATATATTTTATAGTTTATTAATATGCATATCCTAAGATCTGACCAAGAAAAAACTACTAAGAAGAAAGAATAAATAAATAAACAAACTTCAAAACCTATGCACAAAAAAATCCAAACTATCATTTTAATCAAAACAACAAATAGTTGAGTGTTGTTATTTGAAGACAAACAAACTATGTATGAATGGAGAAATTAGATGTTTGGCAGGAGTGTCCGTTGTGGCGTGCTTGACCTTGACTTTTGACAACCAACATGTGCTTATTCGTAAGTTTTAAGTTTGGGGAAAAACATATACAACAATTGTGACCATATCTATATTCATTACCACGAGTTGATTAGGATTTAGTTGAAGTGAGCATGGCTCGATTGACATAACGTACGTGTTATTGATTAAAATATATGTGAGTTTCAAATACATAGTCCATGTTGAACTATAAAACAGTAATACAAAGTTAGCCAAAGTAAATGTACTTACATAATGTTTATAATGAAAATTGGAAGACAGTAAATTGATTGACCTAACCAGTACTCATTCTATCAGCTCGACTAGTATCTGCATGTAGTGAGAATCACTCTTTTTTTTTTTTTTAAATTGTGTTTTTACTATTAGTTATAAAACAAAGTTTAACGTTGTTTCGGTACTTATTAGTTATACGAGTACTCTAATTTTGTAGTCGAACTCTAAAGACAAAGACAACCTTTCTAAACTTTGTTTTTTTACTTTTAAATTTTGGTTTATATTTTTCAAGGGCGTGTGGAAGGTTAATAACAAAACAACTTATAACTATGAGTCATACTTATAGACTTAATAATAATAAAAAAAAAAACTCAAATGGTTATCGATTATTTGTTTTCATGTTTTTAAATTCACCTAGTAATCCAAATCTGTTTTTACGAAATATGAAAATTACATCTCAACCAAATAGTAAGCAAACAACATTGAAACGAAAAAACTAAAACTAAAAACCAAGGGGAAGATTGGGGAAAATATTATATATGATTATAATAACCACCTCTTGTTATAATAAATACTTTTTAAAATTCCCAATTTGCTGCTGTTTGCTCGACGTTCATCATTTTTTTTATCACTTGCTCAAAAGTTTATTATTTTTTTATCGAACTAAAATAGTCTACATGTCAAACACATACCACAAAAAGTCAAAGTAATTAAGCACTATAAATTTGTTTTTAATGGACACGTCACCTATTGTACCTCTCACACATGTGTTTATAATTACTTGAAACAATATGATCTTTTTCCTTTTCTTTTCTCAAAATAAGAGAAAACTATCGATGAATACAACTCGACAAAAAAGTTGTAAAAGGTTGAAGTTGAAACATAAAATCATTCATAAAGGATGTGATCTAAAAAAAGGTATAAAATGTATACTTTCTCATAAATGGTGTAAATAGTTTTCATATGTTAACTTCAAGATTAAAAAAGAAAAAAACGTCATTTACTTTAATGTCTTCAATTGTTGGTTAGAGACGAGTTGTACGTGAAGATTAGTCAATCATAATTAAATAAATTATTAATGCTTTTCTTACAAGAACATGATAAGTTAAGAAAAAAAAAAGGTTTTGTACAATATACTTCTTCTCCAATTAGACATTTGGATAATTGGCTTCTCTTATTCAAATCACTAAATTAAATCATGTTCATGGAAAAAATATTATTCTTATTTCTATCCTTTGTCCTTTCAGAAAAGATTGACAAAGAATAAAAAATAAAATAAAGGTATAGTGTAACAAATCCATAAAAGAGATCAAAGTGACATCTCAACCTTTAAAAAGTAGTTGTACTTAGAACTTTAGGGATGTTAATGCCTATAAAACCACACTCTTTTGTTTGATTGAATTGGTGGTTATTGCAAGAAAGTTAATTAGCGCTTGATACGAATATTGGGGTGAAAAATATAAGTTGATGCGAACAATAATAAGTGGTGGGGTGAGTCTTTTCTACCTACCCAACCCGATGCTCTCAATTTACCTAAAACCTCAATCTTACCCTTAATTTACATCGATTTTCATACTATTGTTTTTTAAAGTAAAAGTGTATTGAGCTCATTGAGAGTTTTATATGACATAACTCAACGTGGAAGTTTGGTTAAAACATACCTTTGGTACCTAAACCCCAAACGACCCCTTATAAAGTTTAATAGGTAAGAATTGAGTCTATGTGTTTTGTCTTTTGTAAGAATTTAATTTATATCGTAAAAATAAAAGATAACAACTGGATGAAAATTATTATAAGTGTAGACCGAAAAACTAATTGAAAATCAAATTTATGGTTAAAATACAATTTTCATCGTCATATTATAAAGTTTGTTCATATTCAGTTTCTGCAATTCCAATCGATCAATTTTAGTCTTTATATTAGGTTTAAGATTTAACCGAACCAATAAACTAAAATAAAACAATAAAAAGATCACAAAAACCGAAACAATAACATGTTCTAATAATAATTGAGTTGAATTATTTTTATCAAAAAGTTTGAAGGTCTATATTGGTATCGTAAAAACTAGATCAGTAAATTAAACCATTGTAAATTTACGAACTAAATTATTACTTCATGGATACGGATACGAAAATGTATTAGTCCACCAAGAATTGGCGTGACACAAAAAAGGGTTGGGGAATGAAAAGTGGGTCACATGACCATCTAGCAATGAGCATTTTACCACTAGCTTTTCATTATAAATACTCACACGCAATCAATCAAAGAAACGCAAAAGCGATCTCATAATAATACGCCCACTCAAACCAAAAACAAACTCAAAGCCGAAGCTAAAGGAAAGAAAAGGAAAGAAAAGAAAAGAAAAAGGGAGAAATCCGGCGAAAATGGAGGAAGATGGCAACGCGCATTCTCCGCCGTTCTGGCTTCAATCCTCCAACTCCTCTCTACACGAACTTCACTACAGTCGCCGCCGTCGTCTAAGCCGTGCATCGTCTTTCCTTCTTAACTCCAGCGCCTTTCTCATTGTTTTGTTAGTAATAGTTCTTTGTTTCATCTTGATTGTCATTCCAAAATTTGTACAGTTCACTTCTCAATTGATTCGGCCTCAGTCGGTCAAGAAGAGCTGGGATTCGCTCAATTTGCTTCTGGTTCTCTTCGCCATTGTTTGTGGATTTTTAGGTAGAAACGCTGGGGGAGATGATAGTAGAGGTTCTTTTGAAGATCGGAGCGTTTCTTCGAGACGATCAATGAAGTCAAACCCTACGACTCCGCGTCGATGGGATGGATATACCGATCATCGGCCGAATCATTTTACTCTTAATCGGATGAGGAGTAGCAGTTCGTATCCGGATCTACGTTTGCAGGAGTCTTCATTTGATGCTGGTGATCACCGGTGGCGATTTTACGACGATACTCATGTGACTAATCATCGGTATTCGTCTTCCGATCAGCTTCATCGTCGTCGTGAAACTCAGCCCGAGCTTGAACGGCAAGATTCTGAAGCGAAAAGTATTGTTTTCGACAGATCTGAGATTCGTGATGTATATTCAGAACCGGTAATACCTTCTCCGCCACGTTCGCCGCCGCCGCAGGTGTCTCCTCCGCGTCCTCCATCACCGCCTCCAACCCCTCCGCCGCCCGCTAATACCATTCCTAAAATGGTAAAACGAAGGCCAAAGAGAACGCACAAGGTCCATAGCCATACACCTGAAGAAGAGATTAATCAACAGCACGAAAATGGCGATTCCGACGTCGCGAATTTTCAACGGATTCAGCTTCCACCACTCTCACCGCCATTGTTCTATCGAGAATCGGAGCAGAAGAGCAGCAAAAACGAGAAGAAGAGAACCGGTGCCTCGAAAGAAATTTGGTCCGCACTGAGAAGGAGGAAGAAAAAGCAAAGACAAAAAAGCGTCGAAAGCTTCGAGGCTATCATCGCATCGCAACGCGCTTCAACATCATCATTACCACCACCATCACCACCGCCTCCTCCGCCGCCGCCGCTTCCCTCCCCATCAGTTCTTCAAAACCTATTTTCATCCAGGAAAGGTAAACACAAAAAAGTGCAGTCCACATCTCTACCAGACCCACCTCCACCATCAATAGCCTCCTCAGAGCCTAAACCAAAGACCGAAGATCAAAACCAGATCCTCAAACCTCAAGACCCTCCAATGGAGCTCGACAGACTGAGCAGTTTAAACGACGAAGAGTACCACACCCGCATTGGCGGTGAGTCGCCATACCATCCGATCCCTCCTCCACCTCCGCCGCCTCCGCCATTCAGAATGCACGGAGACTTTGACAGTGTAGGAAGCAATAGCAGTACACCAAGAGCCATTTCCCCGGAAATGGACGAAAGTGAAGCCGATGCACCACCGGCGACCAGCGAAAGAAAGCTCGTGAAAGACCCAACAATTCCAATGTTCTGTTCAAGCCCGGACGTCAACAGTAAAGCCGATAAGTTCATTGCAAGATTCAGAGCCGATTTGAAGTTGCAGAAGATGAACTCCATCAAAGAGAAGACGACGAGGAAGAGATCTAACCTAGGCCGTACCTCAGGTCCAGGCCCAAGTAAAACTAGATAAGGCCCAGCCCATATATACCTTTTTTTTCAACAATATAATAATAATAATTCTCAAATTTTTTTATTTGTTTGTTTTAAGATTTTTTAGAATACTATGAGATGATAATTTAATTAGAGAGACACGTAAGGTTATGTTGCTTTTGTGAAATATTTTGGACATAAAAGGAATTTCATTTTTTTTAATTATTTGCTTGGTAGAAATAAAAGGAATTTTACACTTTAAATATTTCCGATCTATATCAAAGATATTTATATTAAATAAGAATCGTATATTAATTTAAGCAACATGGAACGAGAAAAAGACATGGCTTGAATTCTTTCAGTCATAGTGTGAATTATTGATATCCTTTCAATTGATTTCTTTTTCCTATAATCAAAATTGAAGTTGAATTTAAGGTTTTCTTTTTTAATTATTAATGTGGGTCGTGTAACAACGTGCATTTATTAGACATGTAGAAAGAGATATTATGATTGCAGTTCACACCTAGACTTTATTGTTTATTGGAATATGTCATTCACATAAAGACAAAACGCTAGGGTTCTATCTAATTATCGATGTAAATATAACTAAAATCTTCATCGATCTCTATATTTACATAAGAATGTTTGAAGCAATGAATTGAGTTACGGCATTTTGTGCTTGCAATCAATGATTATATTGGATGAACCTTATTCAATGAACGTGTAAAAAAAAAGAACGAGTAACACAAAAGGTTTTATCGATAATTTAAGTTGACTACAAGTAGACATAGGAAGTTGAAACATTCGAAAACATAATTGAAAGTGGATGCATGAACTTCCAAACTTTGTAATGAAATTTATGGGAAATAGAAAAGAACATAGAAGGGATGCATATGGTAAAATGTAGGTAAGGTTGGCCACCAACAAAGCAACAGATAACAGCAGCTTAGCTAGCCAGGCTGTGAGAATCCTATTACCACGTTGACACTAATATTCAACATGCACTTTTTAATTGGGCCACCCTAGCAACACATCACTGCTTCCCTTCCAAAAGGGAATGACCAACTTGCAAAGTGTTACTAAAAAACAAAGTTATAATAAATATGTCAAGGAATTTGCTACATAGACTTTCCTATTTTGAAAGTACTTAAAACAATTTTAAAAAATATAAATGCAAGGTCGAGAATCGAAACATGAGTCAAATCAAGTTAAAAAGTAATAATATCTACATAAAATAATTTGAACGACTATCACTCAAACCATCGATATCGTATTTCAAGATGTGACGAAAAATAATTGAAACATCGTGAATTGAACAACCATGTTCGATTTAAAGATGTAATTGTTGAGTATCGTGCTTCCATCTGTGAAGTCAAAAAATATGCTTGAGTTTTAAAAGAGATAAAATACCTTATAAACTATAAAAAGATAGTTTTAAGACGGTGTCAACCTTATAAAGTTATTTGTAACTTTTTAAAATTTGATCATCATAGATAAAATCAAAATAACTCGTAAATATCATGAAATATGTATTTTCTTTAATTTATCACAAACAATCTAATTTTCTGATTTTTTTTTTATAAAAAACTTATGTGTACGTATGTTGGTTTTTTTTTAAAGAAACTTTATATAAGCTTTGGCATGAATTTTTGTTGGATTATTTGGGATAAATTTTGATATTTTTTACTCCTTTATATATATTTATGCGTTTATGGTAAAATTTTTGGAATAAACATGAAAATTTATAATTTCCCAAAAATAGTATCAAATTTCACGTGTATAATTTTTTAAAATTTTTGAAATTGATATATATTCTTTAAATTAAATATTACTCAAAATAAAAAAACAAATTATTTGGGAATGCTTGAGACCAATACTACAATGTTCACATATAAATAAAAAATAAGTTATTTCAAAACTCTAATATTTTTTTTATATTATTAACTATATCTTATATATCACAAAATTATTATTATAACTTAAATTAAAATAATTTATACTAACAAAAATATTATTTTTCTTAACTAAAGTAAAGTAGGTAATAACCCGCCCTTTTATCCATTAAGGTTAGGATAAGATAGATTTTTTTAACATCACTAAAAAAAGTATTTGAAAGAAAAAATAAAACCCTAAACCCTTTCCTCAAAATAAACCCCAACACCCTCCACTCTCCTCTGGTCCTCTCCAATCTTTAAACTTCGGCTCCTTTCCTCCGGTCAGACGACTCCGGCGACTGAAACTCGATCAGACCAGCTGCGCTGGTTACTTGCTTCTCCGTTTAAAGGTTTTTCGCCTTTTTTTTTTTTTTTTGTTTGTGTCTCGCCCTCGGTTATGGTTACTTGCGTTTAAAGGTTTTTCCTTTTTATTTTTGTTGTTGTTTTTCGCTATCAGTAATTTAAGTAACTTCTACGAGAAATCCTCCGAGAACCAAGATTGTGTATTTTGTATGGGAATGAATAATATACTAAAATGACAAAAACATATTTAAAATAACAGCAACCACAGCAACTAACTAATTCCATCAAATTCCTCCCCCTTAGGAAGAATGAACTCGTCCTTGAGTTTAAGGTTGAAAGATGTAGCTGGTCGGGTGGGAAATGCTCGAAGATATCGGCCACGTTGAAGATACATTGATGTGTATGTAATCGGGGAGATCAATCTTGTACGCATTATCTCCAAATCTCTTGATTATTGGATAGGGTCCTATCTTCTTTGGCTGTATTTTCTAGCCGGTAGTCTTGCCTTTCGAAGGTGTATCATTACTAGGACTCCTTCCTTGAATTCTTTAAATCTTCAATGTTTATTGGCTTAACTTTTGTATGCTTGGTTCATCTCCTCAATTTGGGCGGTTGTATCTTTATGGAGCTTTGCTTTTCTTTCCGCCATATTTTCAATTTCGGAGCTAAGATCAATCGTTGGAAGGTATATTAGTAAGATCAACAGTTAGTCTAGGTAGCTTAGTATAAACAATTTCAAATGTTGACTTCCCTGTTGTTCGGTTCTTCATATGATTATAAGAGATATAAGCGAATTCTGCTTGGGCTAGGATAAGGTCCCATTGCTTAGGTTTGTCTCCTCCAATTCACTTCAAGCCTTCTTTCTTGATGATTTCGGGGGTCTTCGTGGCATGATTGGTCGGAAATTCGGCTGGCAATACACCGAATTTCTTGGTGGTTTCTGTTGTCGACTCTTTGCTATCGAGGAGGGGCAGTCAATAGGACTTCAAGCCGTTGAGCAAGTCTCTCCACGGTGGCTTCAAGATTTCCCATTCGGTCGAATATATCTACCATACTTTCTTCAACGGCCATCAATCAGGCAGCCGAAGTGCGTGGGGATGAGATTTCTTCTTCAGTCGGCACTACATCCTTTCCCTTGGCAGTCACAACTTCCTTTATTGGTGAAGCTCTGATACCAATTTGGTGTGTGTCTGTGTTCTTGGAAGGAAGACACGAGACTGGATTGGAAAATGTTCTCTGAATTTTTTTATTAATTTTCTCAAAATGAAAAACTACGGGTATTTATGTTAAAACCCAAAAGTCAACAGTCAACTAATTACATCACTCACCCTCGGACTGGATTGCCAGAACACACACATATATATGCCTTTTATTCCTTACTTCATATTAATATGTAGTCCCAATGGAGATGTTGAAATTTATATGAAACATGGTTTAAGCCGCTTTTGTGGTGCATTTTTTTTTTAAAATTTATGTACTTTTGTATTTATTTAATGTGAAATTTGTTCATATGAGTTTTTCCTTTGATGCGTTATTGACTGTTTGATTTTGTAACATTAACAGATTGAAGCTGGGAAGACGGGAGATTTACCTTTGGAATTCATTATCTTTACGATTTAAATTATAGATATTTGGCATCATTTATCAATTATATTTGTGAATACGTTTCATACTTATTAGTTGTATATTTATTATTACAGATTTTTGAGCCAGGAGATATTCTGTTTCAATGGCCATCGATGGTAGTTTCAAACTTGAATCTGCAGTGGAAAGATTTCTTTCCCGTTGCCCATCTCTTACACACCAATCTCCGTTTGATACAATTATTAAAAAGGTAGTTTTGTTTATCACACATGCATGTGATGTTTGATTAATTTGAGTACAAGCATTTTCTTTTTCACCTTTTGATATACATTTTTAAAGGGTTTCTCGAATTGTCTAGTGATGCAACAAATTTGATATTGTTACTTTTGAATGCTATTCAATGAATGGGCACAGCAAGGCTCTCTGCCTCTGATTGATATGCGAAGTTGCTGTTAGGAATGAAAGGATTTGTTTCTCTGCCTCTAATCACATCTTAATCTATCGCTCTTGTTCTTTGATTTTTGTAGGGATATGGAGTGACTGAAGAGGAAGTCTTGAGTCTTTTGGCTGAGCTGTTTTTGAATCCAAATTATTCAGTATGTTTACTAGGTTGTTTCCTTCCACTTGCTCAAAAGATTGTGGATAGGGTAATTGGACTGTTAAGGCTTGTTCCCAATTTAAGATCAAACTCCATGTACTTGGAAATTCATGAAAAGGAGCTGGATGGAGTGGTCAATATAATTTCGTTTTATGATCACAGAGGGAGGGGGATTGATCTTCACGAGCTTGCTTGTCTAGCATTCTGTCGTGCCCTTGATTTAGCCCCTTTCTTATTAAGGTTTGCCACTTACTCTGCTGGATTTCGGATTTATAGCTTTTAGGGTTTGTTTAGTTTTATGTTTGCGTTCATGTTTTCCATGGTCAATATACCCTGTAATATATGTTATTTTCTTTTTGCACAGGACTATTTTAGATTATTTCAAGTTTGCTCCATGCCCTTTTCACCGCATTGTGGTCAAAGGAACAACTTCTGAGGTTTATGACAAGGTATCTATTCTGAATGCATGCCTGTGCGTTTTATAGAAGATTTGTATTGAGCTTATTTGTCTTGCATTCTGAATACGATTAGCATATTTCTTAATGAGTTGGTTTTCATGAGAAGAAAGAAAAAATGAACAGTTTCCATCCCTGTCAAGAGCACCTTAAAAGCTTGCAACTTTTCTCCGTATTATGGTCAAAGGAACAAGGCTGTGAGTTTAAGAATCGTGATTTATTATTTTTTTTTTAAAATGGATTGCAACTTTTCATTTATTTTATGAAAAGAGGCTAATGCTCAAAATACAAAGACAAAAAATAAGAAGAGAAGGAAATTACTATAGTACATATGAACAAAGCAAGGAAAACAAAGTCATCCCAAATTAAACACAAATCTTGAATAGAGAATTCTGCAAACGATTTGGAGAAAGAGCACCAAGAGGAGGCTTTAACTAGGGGAACTCAAACCGATCAAACCTCAAACCAAAGAAGAGACTTTTCTTGTAAAACATGCTGATTCTTTCAAACTAAATCTCCGCAAGAGTAACTTTAACTGCATTTAACCATAGAAACTGAGATTGAGATTTCAAAAACAGGCCTACCAATAAATGATGGAGTTTTTAATTCTTCAACAACTTGTAGCTTCTCCTTTGTCTTCTGCAATTCAGATTTTATCCGCTTCTATAGGATAATGATTTATTATAATTGATCAGAATTCTACAAGTTCAAAGAATTATACCTTGAAGCATTTGGAATGAATTTGCAATATTTGGGGCAAACATGCCCTTTCCTCTCTCTTTCTCTCTCTCCCTCATTTGAATTTGTAAAGCAAAGGTTCCATTCTCTGGCCTCATGAATTCAGCAGTCGAACATATGCATAATATTTGGCATGCCATAAAGAAAAATATTTTAAGACCTTATCGGCCATTTGTGCTGCCATAATTTCACCAGATACCCTTGCAAGCCATTTTGAAGAGCGATCACTCCTGGGTGATTTTGTGATTGTCATAATAACAATCCCGTCCAGTTAACTAGCAGGTAGAGTCTTTCTCATACTTTCTCGAATTAATATACTAAAGGGGTTCACCTTCTGCAGGGTGTCTTGAATCCTCTTTGCTAACGAAGTCTCATTACCAATGACCAAGGTGCCAGCCTCCGAAGGTGGAGTAACTGTGTTTCCTCTTTCTATTTCCCCTCCAACAGAAACTCTCTAATATTCATTCCCACCCTTTAGCTACTTTGTTAGGGATTTTAAAGATAGAATGGACATATGCAGGGATGTTACCAACACTGATTGAGCGAATATGAACTCTTAAGTTGATGGATTTTATTAGAACATTAACTCAAACTTTTGGAGTTGTGTGGCTAGAGTTTATTACGGCTTACTTGGACGGGATAAAACCAAATAATTCTACCAAAGAAACAGAAAGACTTCATTTATATTGTGGTCATTTACATTGCACCCTGTAATCTTGGTGTTTTTTTAATTAACTTGTAATTGCTTTTTTAGATGGGATTTTCTTTTCTATCCCTCTACCTATAAGGTGCACTCTCATTTTCTTTTCGTCTATAAGTCCTGTTTCTTATGTATATATTTATATGTATCAACAAGACTTCAATCCAATAATCCTTAATTTCTCTGCCTGGCTATTCGTTTTTCTCCAAGAATGTAAGTCATACTAAAGCGTACTACTATATCTTTCAAGAACATAAGTCACCTGTTGATTTTTCCTTATATAGGGTGGATTGCTTGCTGTTCGGTTGTCTTATCGCCTCCTACTGGTGGAGCCTGAAACTTTTACTCAACTATGGGATTGGTCATGTTTCTTGGACTTTATGAAGCAGCTACCAAACATTGACCTTGATCATGCGAAATTTTTACTTTTACCTGACATAAGATGGTGTGGGATACAGATACTATCAATTTTGCTTAAATTGGGTTATGAAGCAACCACAAATTTGTTGTCTGGGTCTGAAGAAACATTAGCTTGCTTATTGCGGTTTGCTTTTAACCTTGCTGATTTCTGTAATATAACAAAAATTACTTCTATACTTCATGCTGCCCTTTTCATTTGCAGTAGCTGGGCCCCCTTCCTGTAGTGGGGGTCCCCTGTCTTTTGGGGCTTGGTTTTTTGTGTGCCCAGTAATCTTTCTCTTTTTCTCAATGAAATCCGCTCATTTCAATAATCTTTTTTGCAGATGGGAAGAATTCTGTCAGGATGTATCCATGGAGAAGGCTGGCTCCTATGCTGAGTTATTTGTGAAGGAATCGGTTTCTCAAGGCATGAAAACTGATTTTGACTCAGAAAACTGCCTGCTTGCCAATTCTAGCTTCTGTGGTCCTGCCATTCTCTGGAATCATGATGAGATTGAACGACCAATTAGAAGTCAACGACTTGCTACATGGTAGCGCTATGACACTTCAATTTAGCCTACTTATTAAGTTCTGTTTCATTTTTTTTAAAAAGTAAACTGTTTTGTTTTCTCTCTGTTGTCAAGAACAGAAGAAGAGTTTGCATTATTTCGATCCTGTATTTTCTCATTAGCGATAATTTGGGGATTCCTTTTCTTTGTTTCCTTCTTTATATTTGAGACAATAATTTACTTCACACAGGGGCAGTCTGAAGGCTGAAAATTCATTTTTTATGACATCATCTATAAAGAAAGGTTATGAGATGATTATGTTGGCACTAAGTCAAAAGTGGCCAGTTCTTTTGTATGGCCCCCCTGGAGCTGGGAAATCTGCTCTCATAAATAAGATAGCCAGCGACAGCCATAACCAAGGTAGTATTTGTTTTTATGGTTCAGTAGGCATGATCTCTTTATAAGCTTCACATCTCCTGCTTTGTGTCTGTTGACAATTTTGTTCAAGTTTATATGTTTGCATCTGCATATTCTTTATCTTTTTCGTATATTTTATGGTAACCTTTTCTTATCCTACTCATAGTTTTTTGGTAACTTCTCTTAGTTTTGTATTGATGTCAAAACTGGTTCACACATTGATTCCCTTTACCGTCTAAACCTTTATTGAGCATTTGCTTTTTGAACTCATAAGTTGGAGCTGGTTGAATTTCTTAGTCACTTTAGATTTCTGTTTACATCAGGATTTATGGGCCGTAAATAGCTTTAGGTTGTCAATTTTTAATTTAAAACTTTCTTGATTCTTGATTTGTTTGAGATTTGACTGATTATTTTGCTCCCCACTTTATTTATTTTTCCACCCATCTTACTTCTTTCCTCTGAGGTCCTGACACCCCCCCCCCCCCTCTTCAGTTCTTTTTATCCACATGGATGATCAAATTGACGGTAAGATGTTGATTGGAAGTTATGTTTGTGCTGAACGTCCTGGTGAGTTCAGATGGCAGCCTGGTTCACTTACACAGGTGCGTTTAGTTATCATATGAAGACATATTCATTCTGCTTTCGTATATGTTTATCATTTCAACTATTCTGTCAATTTTTTGTTTTTCAGGCTGTTCAGAACGGGCTCTGGGTTGTTTTTGAGGATGTAGACAAAGCACCATCTGATGTGCAGTCCATTTTATTACCATTACTAGAAGGTGGAAACACATTTTCAACTGGGCGTGGGGAGGTATTTTATTTTTCTTTTCTCCATTGATTTCAACATTCATGCGGACTAGTATTATCAATGGAATGTTTTTTTTACCCAAAAGCAAAATATGATTGCAGTCCTTAATGTTCTTATTTTTATTTTCAACTGGGTGTGGGTGGGGAGGTATTTTCTTTTTCTTTTTTACATTGAGTTTGATATTCATGCTGGCAATATTATTGCAGTCCTTAATGTTGTTCTCATTTCTGTTCTTTTGTATTTTCGTGAATGGGTAAATTTTACACGATTGTCTTTGAGATCCTTGGATATAGTTGGATTGATTTAGATCATTAAGTTTGGAGGCCTTTTGAACTTACAAAATTATCTGTTTCTCGTTGGTTTCGATTATTTGTTTCTCATAAAAAAAGGCCTCCAAGTTATGTGGGGTCTTTAGGGGTTTATTGTTATTTATTTATTTATTTTTCTATTTCCACCTCTATGCTGCTTTTTCTTTTTTATCCTACGTTTCTTCCTTGTCTTGAAAAGTTTAGGGTGCATTTGCAGGAAGTAAGAGTGGCTGAAAATTTTAGGCTTTTTGCTACCATATCGGCCTTTAGGCTTGATCAATTTCGCAATAAAGAAGGTTTGTTAACTAATATAGCTTAATTTTGATGTCCTTGTCAAATTTATTTCTGCAATTTTTGCTGTGTAAATATTTTATCCATTTGTGAACACTCAACTACTTGCATTTGATATGAAACATTTAGAACATTGTTTGGAGTTCCAATACTTTGTGTGCATGTGTTTCTAAAATTAAAATATTCATTGCACTAATGCATTGCTTCACACTTAAGCCCAAAAATTATTACAGTAACTGTAGGACTCTTGATGTTATTAAGTTCAGTGTTAGAGCACTGTATCTGATTATGGGTCGTGGTTGCAATGCTTGAACAATTACCATCGGTACCAGTTTCTCCTCCGACCATGTCTCTGAATTCTTTGGGTTTCAATTCTCTGTTTTGTCTCTCTCTCTCTCTCACACAGACACATGTGCACACGTTTTTTGAAAAGTAGAGAGGTTAGGAGTCTTTATATGTGGAGTTATGTATCATGGACATGCCTTTACTATATAGCCTATGTTATATTTCAAGTAATTTGTCGACAAAATTTAGCTACCCTCTGTTCCTCCTTCCACCCCTTCCTTTTCTTTGCTCTCTTTGATAAATAGATTCACAGTCTTTTTTATTAAGGTTTTGCATATTTTATTTGCATCATTTTGTTGATTGAAAAAGTTCTTAAGAAGTGATTGTTCTGTCTTTTTTATTTGGTGGCAGGTGGAGGTACAATCGGTATGCTTTGGAGGAAAGTGATGATTGGACCTCCAAACAACGTGGACATGCAGAGTATAGTTAAAACTCAGTATCCAATTCTTGAGTCTATTGCTTCAAAACTAGTTGGTGTGTTATAATTTTGTACAAGGCTTTCTTAACTTTGCCTTTCATTGCCTATGAGTTATATGTGGTTTATCAGTTCTTTTTCTCTTTTGTTTTGTAGAAACCTTGGAAAAGGTGAATTCTTGTACCCAACAACTTCTAGGATTCCGCTGCGAAGAATCTGCCTCTGTTAGTTATCCAAACCGGTTCTCATTGAGGTACTTTTTTGGATCTTTTCTGTGTGGTGCTTGGTGTTATCTGGATTTAATTGGTTGTAATGCTTCATGACAGGGATCTTCTTAAGTGGTGCAAACGCATTGTAGGTTTAGGTTTCAGTTTTATGGGCGATGGTTTTTCAGCTTATCAATGCCAGTCCATTTATCAGGAGGTTTGATGCTTCTTATCTATGCTAGCTTTTTATTCTTATAAAAGTTGCGTTGCCATAGAAAATCAGTTAACTTGTGAATTGATTCTAGGCAATTGATATATTTGCTGCTTTCTCAACTTCGCCGGAGAACCGGTTGACTATTATGAAGGAAATAGCTAAGTTATGGTTAGGAGATGCTTCAGTACCTGGGACACTGTACCCACAATATAAACCTGCAATTCAGGTGACACGCATTTTAATGTTTCATGCATCTCTTTTTGCTTATGTTGGAGGAGCTTTTATTTGGTTTATTGCATTGCTTTCATCTTTACCTTTAGAATGACATATACTTTGTTCTGTTTTTTGTTTTTTGCAAATATATTGCAGGATTCAATCACAGAGTTAAGAGTTGGCCGAGTTGATATTCAACGAGTTGAACCAACTGTTAAGTCTATTTATTTAGTTTTTTCTCTTATATGTTATGTTCTCTGCTTATTTTTATGTCTGCTTTGCAGTCGAAACATGTAGTGCAGCCTTTTGTTGAGATTCGTAGTTCTTTGCACATGCTTGAGAGGATAGCTTGTTCTATTAAGTATAATGAACCTGTTCTTCTGGTTGGTGAAACTGGTACGGGGAAGACTACGCTTGTCCAGAGCTTGGCAAGAAGGATTGGTCATAATTTTACTGTTTTGGTAAAATGCTTCTTTATCTTTCTTTCTTTCTTTTTCTAATATTCTTTTTCCATTTGTTAACTTCTACAGTAGTTAAATTTTTGAGTTATTACTGTGTTGTTTCAGAATTTGAGCCAGCAAAGTGACGTCGCAGATTTGTTAGGTGGTTTTAAACCTATTGATGCACGGTTTATATGCTTTTCCCTTTATAAGGAGTTTGAGGATCTCTTTTCAAAAACATTCTCTCTTAAGGTATACATAATTATTAATTCTCTCCTTTTGTGGTTGCGAGTCTTATATTGTAATCCTAATTAACTTGTTCCATTTTAAAATTCAGGTCAATGTCGAATTTTTAGCTCATTTGCAGAAGTATTTTGGAGATAAGAATTGGAAAATGCTACTAGCTGGGTTTGAGAAAGGTGTTAAATTTTTCAAGAAGTCAGTTGAAGTGGGGCGAGCTAGTTCTGATAAAAAACGGAAGAAGCCAATTGTTGAAGATTCGATTAAAGCTTGGGAAGATTTTTCTTTGAAGCTTGATGCTGCAAATGTACAGATTGATGCATCGTCTGGAATGGTTTTTTCATTTGTTGAAGGAGCTTTTGTTACTGCACTTAGAAATGGAGAATGGATTTTACTTGATGAGATTAATTTGGCACCGCCTGAGACTTTGCAGAGAGTCATTGGAGTTCTTGAAGGGGATACTAGCTCACTCTGTTTGGCTGAAAGAGGTGATGTCACGTACATATCCCGACATCCAAATTTTCGAATATTTGCCTGTATGAATCCTGCAACCGATGCTGGAAAGCGTGATTTGCCTGTCTCTCTTAGGAGTAGATTTACAGAGTTCTTTGTGGATGATGTTCTAGATGATGAAGATTTGGCTTTATTTGTTAATCAATTCATGGATGACTGTCAATCTAATCGGGAACTAGTAAATCGAATTGTATATTTCTATAAAGCAGTAAAAAAGGGTTCAGAAGAGAGGCTACAAGATGGTGCTAACCAGAAGCCACAATATAGTTTACGGTCACTTTACCGTGCTCTGGAATACACTAGAAAAGCTGAAAGGCGTTTTGGCTTTCTCAGAGCACTATATGACGGTTTTTGCATGTTTTTCTTGACTATGTTGGATAATCCAAGTTCACAGATAGTGAATCAGTTGATTTTATCACATTTGTTGGGGGGAAAGTTACCTCCTTACCTATCTTTTGATGCTTACTTATCCCCAAAAAAGGAAATCCGTCCCGAGCTTTCTGAGAATTACGTATTGACTAAGAGTGTCAAGGAGCATCTTAGGAACTTGGCACGTGCTGTGCTGATTAAACGCTATCCTGTTCTTCTGCAAGGACCCACTTCGAGTGGGAAAACTAGTTTAGTTAAGTACCTTGCTGCACTTACGGGCCATGAATTTGTAAGGATCAATAATCATGAGCACACGGATTTGCAGGAATATCTAGGTTCTTACCTAACTGATTCTTCGGGCAATCTTGTGTTTCAAGAAGGTATGCTAGTTAAGGCTGTAAGGAATGGTTACTGGATAGTTCTCGATGAACTTAACTTGGCTCCATCTGATGTTCTTGAAGCATTGAATAGGCTACTTGATGACAATAGGGAACTTTTTGTACCTGAACTTAGGGAAACTATACAGGCACATCCAGATTTTATGCTCTTTGCCACCCAAAACCCTCCCACTTTCTATGGCGGTCGTAAAATGCTTTCTCGGGCTTTTCGCAATCGTTTTGTGGAGATCCATGTGGATGAAATTCCAGAAGACGAGTTGAGCACAATAGTAGAGAAAAGGTGTGAAATCCCCCAAAACTATGCTAAAAAAATGGTAGATGTGATGAAGGAATTGCAGTTATTCAGGCAACGTAGTAAAGTATTTTCTGGAAAGCACGGATTTATAACACCACGGGATTTGTTTCGTTGGGCATATCGTTTTAAGGAATTTGGATGTTCGTATGAAGATTTAGCTAGAGATGGTTATTATCTTTTAGCAGAGCGATTACGCGATCTGGATGAGAAATCAGTAGTACGAGATGTTTTGGAGAGAAATCTCCGAGTTAAACTTGTGATCGATGACTTGTATAAGCAGGTACTTTTCTCGTTTGTGTATCTAGTATAATTTTTCAATAAAATGGATCCCTCTCGGCTAAATACTATATTTACTTGTTAGAAAGGAACTAAGACTATGTTTTTGTAATAGGAAGCTCCTTCCTCCTTGCTTATTCTTGTTGGCACTTGTATCGGTTTGGTGGTTTTGATAATTGATGTATGATTAATAGACATTTTGGAGAGCATGAAGGTCTTGTGGTGACCAACCAAAATGAATAATAATTAATAGTATATCATAAAAATGCAGTGGATAGTCAGATGTTATGCTATGATGTGTTTGTTCATTTGATTACTGAAAACTTACATTCAACGATGGGTATCCACAATTTTGTTCCAGGACCCTAATGGAGGGGAGTTTTCATTTAGGATGAGTGATGGTGCGGTAATTTCAAGAATTCTTCCAAAGTAAGTGCTCAAATACCCTGTTTCCCACTTTGTTCTAGTAGCTTGGATGAGCCATTTTCCTGACTTTTATCTTTAATTGCAGTATTACCTTGACCAAGAGTATGCAAAGATTATGGTTTCTTGTGGAAAGATGCTATAGAAATGCCAGAAACCGTGAACCTGTTCTCTTGGTTGGTGAAACTGGGGGTGGGAAGACTACCATTTGTCAACTTTTGAGTGCTCACATGAAAAAAAAATTACACATTTTGAATTGCCATCAATACACGGAGACGTCAGACTTCATTGGGGTGTGTTATCTATTCTAATGCTTTCTACTTCAGCCTATGTGAGTTAAATGTTACGAATTTTCACCGTTCCTTAATCTAATAACTATGAACTGTGCTAGGGGTTTTATCCGAATAGAGAGAGATCAAAGCTTACATCACAATATGAAAAAGAAGTTCACGAGTTAATATTGAAGATAGCAAAGTACAACCTTGGGATTGTAAGTTCTTTTTTGCCTTTTTTAATACTTCTGGTTTATGTGAAGGTTATCTAATAATTTTGCATTTCTAGTCTATTTCTTCTGATATAGGTCAAACTTCCTTAACCCTTGATTCGATGGACCGGATCATGAAAATTCTCAGAGAAGGCAGGGGTAATTGCCATAGTCTATGCATAAAGGAGATTGAGCATATTAAAACAAAGCTTACAGAGTTGTATAAACAGTGGCAGACAATTTTCACCTGGCAGGATGGGCCTCTGGTGCAAGCAATGAGAGATGGTGATATGTTTCTTATAGATGAAATTTCTCTTGCTGATGATAGTGTGCTTGAAAGAATTAACAGCGTGTTGGAACCGGAAAGAAAGCTGGTAATATTACTAACCTATTCTATGATTACCTGTTTTGCCATTTTGGGCTTAATTTTTTTTAAACCCTCATATTTTTGTCTCATACAAGAAGTTGCTGGATTTTAATAGTTTTTCCGTTCTTCTAGCTTGTATTGTGAAACAGGTTTTTATTCGGTAATAAAAGAAATATCCTTTTAGGGTTCTTGTCTGCAATTGACTTGCACATATCATGCAAATATATTTGCTTGTGCCTGTTATTCTCTTTTCTTTTTTAAAAGCTTGCTTTCAAATATACTTCAGCGGCTTGATAAAATAGCTAAATTTTTTCTTCAAATCTATTAATGGGCTGTCGTTTTTATAGGGAAAGCTAGTGAGTTGTGGATATGCTACTGTAGTTTTTATCTTAGATATTGAAAGAAACTATTACACTTTAAACATTGGTGGGAAACTTAGGGAAGGAATTGTAGGACTACTGATGCTTCTGGCTTTGAAAGGTCTTAGGACTTGTTTGGAAAATGTTTAAAGAGTTTCTCTTCATTTTAAAAAGTTCTCGATATCATTTATGCTTTGTTTTCGTTATTGGTTTATTTTCTGACCCATTAATTTGTTATTTTCTCTGTATTGGTTTCGTTTTTATTTTATCTTATATCTTCGTTCACAGTATAAATGTTATTTCCCCCTCTTTGCATCCTCTCTGCTTCCACACGTGGGATAAAAGCAAACACAGTTGAATGCTAATTCATAGTTTTAACTAACATTAGGACAGTTAGCTTTACTGTTTTACATAGTTGACAATGTGATAGGCAGATGATGTGAAATTCAATTCTGGTTGGGATATTTCTGCAATTAGCAATCACTTCCCTCAATAAACCCTTTTTGCTCTATATACGAGTTTAAGATTCATGCTCCTTTGTAATTGCTGTACCTATTATGATGCTTACCATTTCGATTTGGATTTTGCACTATTGTTTACTTTGTGTTTTAATTTGTAGGCTTTGGCTGAGAAAGGAGGAGAATTTTTGGAAACAGTGACTGCTCATCCTGAATTCTCTCTCTTTGCAACAATGAATCCTGGTGGTGATTATGGCAAGAAGGAGCTATCTCCTGCACTTCGTAATCGGTTTACGGAGATATGGGTTCCTCCTGTTGGGGAGCTGGATGAGCTCAGGAGTATTGCCCTGACAAGGTATGGTTTCAACATGTTTTACCATTGCCCCAAATTTTATTGTAATCTTCCATGGATTTTACAAGTATATTTTCTTACAGGATTTCCAACCCTGGAGGTACACATTTGGTGGATCTAATGCTAAGTTTTTGGGAGGTATGTTCCATTGCTTTATGAACAAAATTTGTTCTTTTAGGGATGTGTTGCTTTTTCTTAGTGTATTTGTAGTTTACCATTAATATTAAACACCACTCACCTTCGGTCTGGGTGAAACATTTCATTGATGAATGAAATAGATGGTTTCTGATACTCCAGCTAGTTAAGAAAGCACCTCTTTATTATGTCAATTCTGCAGCTTGGGTTATTTATTTCGATTTAATAGTTTGTCTTTTTCTACTACAGTGGTTCAATCACCTTCAGTCTGGGAGAATGCTCACAGTGAGAGATCTACTCTCTTGGGTTTCCTTTATTGACTCAACTGAGAGGAATCTAGGGCCTGAATATGCATTCCTTCATGGAGCATTCCTTATTCTTCTAGATGGTTTAAGTTTAGGTAAATCCTGCAGTGTTACTTCTTTATCTGCTTGCTAAGTTCCTTGCATTTCTTTAATGATATTCTATAGAAGATTTATGCTTATGTTTAGGATCGCCAAATATGATTGATGGAGAAACACAGTCAAAAACTTTAATAAGGGACTAAGCTTGATAGAATAATCGGAATTGGATGGAAAAACGGAAGCAAGTAGAGTAAAAATAGGGAAGTAAGCAGCATGAAGCCTAGGGAACACATATTTTATTAAGCTGATGGCAAACGAGTGAATGATATTATAATGTTCTCTTGAACAGAGAGGTTGAGGCTGGTCTGCTTCAATTTTTAGTATCATTTCTTGAATCTCGCCTGTGTTTTCTCTCTTGCAATCACTGTTAATTCAAGGAAAAGTTACGTTCTAATGTTAAAAATTGTTGGAAGAGACTTCAGGTGTAAAATTGGTAAGAACCTTCTTCACTAATGGGTGTATTGGTTGCTTGGTTATCAAATGTGTTAGGATGGGAAACGATCTTACTTGAACAGGATATGTTATATAGGTTGTACATTTGTTTCCTTGAGTTCTAAGGAGTCAAGAACCAAAGTCTGGTGGATGAACTGCTACCTCGCAGCTAGAGCGTGATAAACTGCCAATGGGCCATGGTCCGGTGGCTGTATTAAAAAAATGTGTTGGATGGAAAACCTTCTCCCTCCTTGCTTGGGAATTAAAAGAAACTGGACCACGTGCTTTTTAACCCGTGAATTGTGTTATTGTCATGTCCTTTCTTCATGTTGGTTGCTTATGGTACTTGCTTATATGTTATTAGCCATTTGTTTACAGATGTGTGGCTTTTTTTTCTTCTTTTATAATGAAATTCATTTTCTTATATTTATTTTCAGGGACTGGTATGTCAAAAAGAGATGCAGAAGAATTGCGGAAAAAATGCTTTTCATTTCTTTTAGAGAAACTAAAGGTTATCAATCTTCTGTCAACTTCATGTTATATGACTTCGGTATAATTGCTCTGGGGTTGTTCTATACGTTCTTTTTTCTTGATAGTTAATTGCTATAAAACAATAAAATAATTGTTTGATAAAATAATTATATAAATGAGAGGGTTAGTTTGCTTTAAGAACAATAAAATAGTTATTTGATAGGAAACAATATGAACCATTTCATTACATCAGTGGAACTCTTAGGGGGTGTTTGCCCTCCAACTTTAAGTTTGTGGAGAGTGACTCCAAATGTAATAATGGTGTTTACAACTATTTATAACATATAAAGGTCATATCCCAATTGTCCTTTGGTATGAGTTCCATTTGTTTTTTGTTTGTTTGTTTTTTTTTCCTTCAAGATGAAGGTTTGGAAATCGAGAGCATGTGGTCATTTGGGCTATTTGGTTGAAATGACCTAGTGAGCCTTTGATGACATCTTTTCGACTCTACAATAAAATAAAATAATCTCTGGGTTTAGATGGTGTATTCAGCGTTTTTTAAAGCTCAAGGTAAGTCTTCTAGGGCTTATGTTCAAGGCACCAAAAAGACACGGGCTTTTTGTTGTGAGGCGCACTCTACATAAAAGTGCTATTTAAAGAAGAGAAAACAGAGTTTAAGTAGAAATATGAAAAAAGGACCCCTAAACACCAAACTCTTTTCATTTAGACTTGGTAAATTTGATTTTTTTTAGTTAATAAAGAAGGAAAAATCTTAAATATTATTGCTTTGAGCCTTGGATCTTCACATACTGACAGAAGACATGCGTATGAGACATGGCTTATTTTGTGAACCTCGCCATTTTAAGGTGATCACCAAATCTGTGGCTTGAGCCGGTGTGCACCCGCAACATCTTTTAGAACACTGGGTGCATTCTCAACCATCATGGATTGGCCTAGTTTAGTGGTAAAGAAGGAGATATAGTCTCAATATCTAACTTAAGAGGTCATGAGTTCAATCCATGGAGGCCACCTACCTAGGAATTAATTTCCTACGAGTGTCCTTGACACCCAAATGTTGTAGGGTTGGGTGGGTTGTCCTGTGAGATTAGTCGAGGTGCTCGTAAGTTGGTCCGGACACTCTCGGATATCAAAAGAAAATAGAAAAAGAAAAAAATCACTGGGTGCATTCTCATGTGGAGTTCTGTAGTTATTTATTTTATGAAGTCAATTGAATTTTGATACTTTTTGTTTGATGAGAGGTTTCTTCTTCCTCTGTGGATTTTTCCCAGCTCTAACAATCAGAATTTGGTTTTGCAGTTGGATGACACTTTACTTGAATGCTCGAAACTTGTGAGACTTCAAAGTTATGGCTGGGGAGAGCTTAGAACAGTTTCTAATTTTTCAAACACCGATTATATGCAAGACAGCAACCTCTTTGGTATTGATCCATTTTTTATTGAGAAAGGTATACATTTTACTGTGTTCATAATGATGGTAGTGAAGCCAAAATCTGATTTTTTCTTTTTATTTAGTGTAGAAATATTCATTTTTCACATAGTACTTAAGCAATGGTGCCCTTATTTATAGGCTGTCAGCTTGGTGACACGGGTAAATATGAGTTCATGGCACCAACGACATACAAAAATGCATTAAGGGTACTACGAGCTATGCAGCTTTCAAAACCTGGTTTGTCTGAGTAAACTCATTTCTTAATTTCATCTTCTATGAAATTCTCATACTTAAGCATGCCGAACGGAATTGTACTTTTCAGTTTTACTAGAGGGTAGTCCAGGTGTTGGGAAAACGAGTTTGATTGTGGCATTGGGACAATTTTCTGGACATAAGGTTGTACGCATAAATTTGTCTGAGCAGGTAATAATTTTCCACGTATCTATCTTTGCTCATTTTTATTCCGTCTATCATTTGGCTTATACCTAAATAATGCTCTATCTTTGTGATACAGACTGATATGATGGATTTGCTTGGGTCTGATTTACCGGTTGAAAGTGATGAGGGAATAAAATTTGCATGGTCTGATGGAATCTTGTTGCAGGTTAGAGTCTCTTGTATTGGAAATAACAATGTCGTGAAGTTTAGTATATAACTTTTTCCCCATCTTTCTGCAGGCTCTGAAGGAAGGGTGTTGGGTTTTGCTAGATGAACTGAATCTTGCTCCACAATCCGTTTTAGAGGTAGGGTTTGAAGATCCAATAATTTTTTATGCAGTTGACTTTCTTCCTCATATTAGATATGTAATGAATGTAACTTTTCTTTTAGGGATTGAATGCCATATTAGACCATCGAGCGGAGGTGTTTATTCCTGAGTTGGCACTTACTTTTAAATGTCCACCATCCTTTAGAGTTTTTGCATGTCAGAATCCTTCATATCAAGGAGGTGGAAGGAAAGGCCTTCCTAAGTCGTTCCTCAATCGGTTCACCAAGGTATTTTTGCTGCACAGTTTTACTGATTTGAACTATTTACTCCTACTTTTATATAAATCAGGCTGGGAGTTGAGTTTCAATTTGATTTCAGGTATATTTGGATGAGTTGATTGAGGACGACTACCTCTTCATTTGTAGCTCACTTTATGAATCAATCCCTAAGCCATTGCTATCAAAATTGATCTTGTTTAATAAAAGGTTGCATGAAGAAGTTATGCTGCATAAAAAATTTGCTCAGGATGGGTCACCTTGGGAATTCAACCTCCGCGATGTTCTTCGATCTTGTCAGATAATTGAAGGTTTGAGATCCTCTTTGTTTTGACTTGATTGGTTCCTTTGCAACCACTCGTGCTTATTTATTTATTTGTTTTTAACCTTTTGTAGGTGCGCCTGAAAGATTAAGAAATTATTGCTTCCTCAACATTGTCTATGTTCAGCGGATGCGAACAGCTGCTGATCGCAGGGAAGTTCTGCGACTTTATGAGGAAGTATTTGGTGCAAAATATTTAATAAATCCTTATCCACGAGTTCAACTTAATTCTCGGTTTTTAATTGTGGGCAATATTGACATTGGAAGGAATAGCATTCAAGCATGTAACGTAGCAAGTAGCCAGCTTAAGATTTTGCCAGGAATTCGTCAAAGCTTAGAAGCTGTTGCACATTGCATTCAACATCAGTGGATGTGCATTTTGGTTGGCCCATCTTCATCTGGCAAAACTTCTCTTGTAAGGTTGCTTGCCCAGCTCACAGGCAATGTACTAAATGAGTTGAATCTTTCGTCCACAACTGACATATCAGAATTGCTTGGTTGCTTTGAGCAATATGACGCCATTCGGAATTTCCATCATGTTATCGATCAAGTTGGCTTTCATGTCAACAAATATTGTAGTGTGCAGATACGATGTTCTAAGAAAGAGTTTGATAGTGATGGAAACTGTATAATGACAAAATGGCTATCTTTCTCATCAAAAATTAGCTTCCAGTTGCCAAGTTCTGCTTGTGTGTACGCAAAGAATTGGAACAGAATTGTGTGTTCTCTTGGTTTGCTAGTTGATATCATTAAACAACTAATGTTGTTCGTGCAAGAGGTTCCTGCCAAAAAGGAACTTGAAAGATGCTTGAAGACAGTTTTAAAGTTGGAAGAGAGTAATCAGAAACATCCATTCTCAGCAAAGTTTGAATGGGTAACTGGAATACTAGTGAAAGCTATTGAACGTGGTGAATGGATCATTCTCAAGAACGCAAATTCTTGCAACCCCACTGTAAGTGAGAGCTATCATCATCCTTTTTGTCTTTCATTTCTATGATAAATTACACTTCCTGTCGTGTAATTTACTTTTTCTTTGTAACATAGGTACTTGATAGAATCAATTCATTGGTGGAGTCGTGCGGCTCAATTACTATCAATGAATGTGGGACCATTGACGGGGAACCAGTAGTCCTGCATCCACATGCTAATTTTCGGATATTCCTTACGGTTAATCCGATTCATGGTGAGGTTTCTCGTGCAATGAGAAATAGGGGAGTGGAAATATTCATGTTACAGCCGCATTGGCTCCAAGATGGAGCTCAGTGTGGTAAAAAAGACATTGAACTGAATGACACTCAGAAATTTCTTGCTTTATCTGGTATTCCTGGTGCAAAATTGGTTGAATCCATGGCAAATTCTCATGTCTATGCAAGGGAAGAAGGTTGTCACCTTAATGTTCGCATAACGCACATTGAACTTGCACGCTGGGTGCAGTTGTTTCAGCAACTCATCATGAATGGCTGTAAGCCACAGTGGAGCCTTCATGTCAGTTGGGAGCATACATATCTTTCTTCTTTTGGTGAGGCCGAGGGGATGCATATTGTCCAAAATGCAAAACGTTTGTATTTATCTGACACTTGCCTCTCTGAATCTGATGCATTATTTGCACCACTGTGTTTGCCTGGAGGATGGCCAAGGCCTATAAAATTGTCAGATTTTGTCTGGCACTCGAAAGAAGCCTGTGTAAAGCAAAATTGTATGTATTTGGAGTTCCTGGGAGCTCAATGTGCATTGCATGAACTTGGAATTGCTAAGGGTTATTCTCTTGACTTTAACCTGTCTGCTGATGGATATGCTCAGAGATATTTAGTGGATTTCAAAACGTTACATAAACTACTGTTTCCAAATGCTTCAAACACTATGAAATTGAACTCTCAAGTAAAAAATGAATTCAACTTGAAATTAGATAATAACAAGTTATTTTTTGCTGCCAACTGGGCTATGGAGCAAGCTTCCGAAATGGATCTTGATCTCTATATCATCTGGTTTAGCTGGTTTAGCTCTAAATTGCAGCCGTTCTGCCAATTTTTCAATTTGTATTTGACATCAATCAAACAGGTTATAGAGCATCCATTGTGGAATTTTATTTGTCACCTTCGCAGTAAGATCAAATCTCTTCTTGGAATAGATTTTGATGTGCAACCAATTCCAATTTTATCATCTGAGTTTGTTGCTATGGTGGGTGAAGAAGACAAGATTGCTGAATTGAATGTTTCAAAAGGCATATTAGAATTGTCAAAAGATGAGCTTCAGTTGTCCTGCACATCCCTACGTAATGCTATTAAGTGCATTGGTCTTTTAATGCTTACATTTCAACAGTGGAATGTTGAAAGCAGGCATGAGCTAAGTAGTGAAATTCGAGGGTTCTTGCCAGTTTTGAATTCTCTGCGAGCACTGGAGCAGGAAATCTTTATCAAGCTTGTAGATCCATCTTCTATGCTTATTGAGTCGGATACTTTTGACATGCTTATTGAGTCTTACAGCACTCTTCTTGATGATCACATATTGCTGTGGGATGGTCTCGTCTCTTTGAATTCTGAGCTGTTACAAGTTTCTGGACGATTTTTGATAAAAGATATCCTCCGATTCAAGGATTTCTTTGCAGATGCCGTTGAAATCATACTGGTAAGCTGGTAATGGATTGGAAAGGTTGTTAGTATATTAATATTCTTCTGTTGGTAATGGATTTTCTTATTTGTAGAGAGAGACTAAGAAACTTGAAAAGACTTCCTGGTCCTTTCACTTGGAAAAGTCCTTACTATGGATTCATGGTGGTCACCCAGCAGTACCTTCTTCTGCTGATCTGTATCATAAGCAACAGCAACTTTGTAGACTATGTGAGTCTCTATGGCCAATAAAGCTAAAATTACATGATCGAGGTAAGAGACTTTGATACTCCATCCTGTACAGTTTATGTTCATTTGTTATCTTCTATATCTTTATAAGACCAACAACAAGCTGTATACATTTTGTTTTGCAGTCTCAGCTGTAGCAGGGAAGGATCTTTTAATTGAAGTTTTCACGTCATCCAATCCCGAGCTACGCTGTCTTGCAATGGAAGGTAGTTTTCTTGATATCTCCTTGGGACTTGCGTTTTTGGCGAAAACAAGGGGGTACATGTAAAAGAGTGCGTGTGTACATGTGCTCACTTGTACATTTTTTGGTTTTGGTAACTGGAACTGGGTCGCACCTTTTTCTTATTTCTTCTTTTCCATGTGGAAATCGAAGGAACATAATACGCCTAGTTCTTTAGAATGGTTGAAGTACATATTAGTTTTCTTTATGCAAAATTTGGACCTATGTAAAATATCTTCATGATGTTTCTTCACTATAAAATTTTAGTTTAAGTCTCTCTTGTTTCTGGAAATTGCCGCCACTGCTGGTTTAACTGATGAAGTGGACATGTTTTTGTAGGCCTTTCCATGTCTTCTTGTATACTTGGTAAATCTGGTGAAGATGATGTTGCTCAAAATATGGAAGACATTTATCAGGTTTAGTATCACCTTTTTAATTGTACAAGTTGATAATTTCATTAACTGAAAGGAAATCATCGTTGTTTGTGATAGGTGCTCTTGGCAAGGTTCAAACATGAGAAAAACAATGCAAAGTGCATTCTGGAATCAAAGGACCGTCCCATTCAGGACGAAATGTCATTTATCTGTCGTCCGTCTGGCTGTGATATATTTACAAAGGCAGATCCTGATGTTTGGTTGGACACTCTTCCTATAAATGATGGTACCAGTTTTTTCCTAGATATGTTGTTGCTGCAGGAGCTTTCATCAATTCTTTTGGTTGATCGGGGAAGCCTGAAGCAAGTATGTCTATAATCCTTATGCTTCATAATATGCACACAATCAGCTCATCAATAATTAATTTTGTTATTTTGAAGTTTCCCTATAATCCTCTTTTCTTTGATTACATTTATTTATTTTGATTAAAAAGAAACAACATATTTTAAAAAAAATTACTTGTGCAATTTTGTCGGTAGTGATTACTTTTTTTCCTCTCATCTATCAACGAAAAATTGTAGTTATGTATCTTATTGGGGAATTGTCAAAAATGGCAGAGTGCGCAAAATATTTATACTTCATGACAATCAAGTATAGTGGCTTTGTGCTATGAAGTGTATATAGTTTGTTTTTTTATTATTCTTAAGAAACCCCTATCTTGTTAGAAGAATAATTCTTTTGTTTTTTTTCTTTGTGAAAATTACACAAACCACCTATGTGTTATGGGGTTTGTTATGACCTTAAACTTTTAATGTGATCAATTAGGCCCTCTAATTTATAAAGTGTTGCAAGAAGCCCGCTATGTAAAAGAAGAAGAGTGAAGTTTATTTTGCCATTGATCTGTAGATTGTTGCTGATGAGGTCTCTAATATTTCTTTTTCGTATAAACTTGGGTATAAAAAATTTATGTCTTCCGATACTCCTTCCACTAAAAGAGAGAAGAACCCTATTGTTTGATGGCAAAATGTCGAGAAGGGAGCGAAACCAATGAGCAAATTGGAAATCGTTGGAATCGAAGCAATTGGCAGCAGCAACCAGATCTTCGAGGAAATCAGGAGATGGGTTGTTGGAATTGGAGCCCAAATTGAAGAATTGATGTTTTGGAGGATGGTGGGGGAGTGATTATTGGAAAAAGGTTCAAACAGGAAGACATCAGTGGGGAGGTGACCGGTTTGATCCAAGGATTGGAAGTGGAGAAATCAGTGGGAAGGAGGTGTCTGGTTTGATGAGTATGTTCATCTCAGTCTAGAGAAGGATTATTGTGGCGGTCGTTGTCTGGCACCAGGGTGTTAGGGCTGCAGCATATATTCAGGATGGAGGTGGGTTCACTATAGGTTGTGGTGCAGCGGTGGTGGGAGTGTGGGTTTTTATAGAAATATGTGAATCGACAAGTTTGCCATTTTCTGATTGATCATCAATTAACACAAGGGGCTTATTGCAACACTTAATGAACCTAGATGACTAATTGATCAAATAAAAAAATCAAGGGGTAATTGTAACAAATCCTATAGTTTAGGGGTGGTTTGAGCAAATTTCCCAATTTTTTTTAAGTCTGAAAATTGTAAAACTTCAATCATGACAGAAACAAGCTCTTTTCCATTGTGCAAATTGGTATTTCTGCAAATAGATGTTAGGGTTATTTATTTATTTGTTTTGTTTTCATGTACCACGTCTTATAAGCTTCAATCCCAAGTTTTAGTTTTACATGCTTTCATTATAATATTTTTTTGATTTGATGGTAGGCACTATACGGCCTGTCCAACCTCATGAAAGAGACTTTACAATTTTCATTGAAATTCTCCTCAAGACCTCCCCAGACGTTTATTGCTCATCAAAATTTGCTATGGACATTGGATGAGTGTGATTCTATGGATACAGGTTTTGTACAACAATTATATTGTAATTATTTCACCTTCATATTATAGTTATTGCATTTTCAGTAGTGGATGAAAATTTGAAACTCTCCTATTATGCATGCATTTGTCTAGCTCATATATGGTTCCGTTACTCATAAAATTGATCTGACTTGCTTTTCAGTGCGTGCTAAGGCAGCTGGTTTTTTTCTTGAGATGTGGTTTAGATGGCATCAGTCCCTGTGGATTCATTGCCCTGATTTTGTAAAGGTAGGTTTACACTCTTAGATTCATTATCAATATGTACCTCTGGTATATAATTAGGGACCCTTTTTTATGATTTTCTTGTGTGCAGAACTTCACAAAGGTTGTTGATTACAGAACTCCTGTTCCTCATGTACTTGTTCAGCCTGTGATTTCGGCAACAGTTTCACAGATTTTGTAAGATATTTGTTAAATTACTATTTATTTAGATAGAAGTGAAATTGAGCTGGCATTTTCCATCAGGAGATATGATATTTAACCTAGTATGCAAAAAGGGGAAAATTGCTCGAGAGTGCTGGTTGATGTTTGTTTGGGTGCCACTAATCGTTGATTAATTTTTATGAAATCTAGAAATGTGAGATTCTAAGAAGGTTGAGAAGGCTGCCCCTTAAGACTTTCACTAAATCATTTTTTGTATACCTTTGAAAGGGTCTCTTTTGTGGTTCACATTTAAAGGTTGCTATTTTGCAGAGTGTATTCCTCATGATTTTCTCTCCATTCAGGTGGCGTCCTACTGCTATCCGAGACTTTTTTGCTAAGAGTTTGAAGATACAAATAGCTGCTTGTTATCTTTGGCACAGACCACTAGGGGAAGTAGATGCGCACTCTTCTCTTTTATCGGCTGCTTGTAATCTTTTCCAGCAGGTAGTTTACATTTTTTGTTCTGGAGATCCTATTTATCATGTGTGGAAGTCAGAGTATTTGACTTGACTCCTGCTTTATGTGTGCTTGCAGATTATTTACTCTCATGAGAAATCTTTTGATCCAGACCAGTTTGTTGAGATAAAGTCCTTTGGATTCTTTTACAACAAAAAAACTAAGGTATGTTCCTCGAAAGTTATTGACTTATGCACCTTACAAAATATTCAATTAATATCACGTTCATGGGATGTTGTCTGTTGCTGTAAGTGGTACCCTATAGGTCAAGGCATACTGTATTGAGTGTGGATGTGTGTTTATAATGATGAGAAACAAGTAGATTAAATATGAAATAAGAATATCCCAAGGAAGGGACAAGTGGATCAATTTAAACCACAGGGCAGGGAGATGCCTTGCATCTAGTTGAGTCAACTACTCTATTGTTCAATTTTTCAGAAAAAGTGTTCGTATAAAATGGTTGCTTGCTTTCTAGGTTTTACAAATATGATTCATCATTTTCCCTTCAAGTTTCTACTTACTTTTTGAACAGGAAGAAAACATCCAGTCGTTTTGCTCCCTTGTTGCGAAGTCAGGGCAACAAAGATTGAGAAACTCTGTGCATTTGTTCATTGAACCAATGCTTAAAGATCTATTTATTCATGATGTAACAACAGGTAAGCATCTAACAGTATTACTTTGCATTGTGTCAACTACTTTTTACGTGCATTATCATTAAGAAGCATATATGAAGCTGACTAGATACTCAACCCAAGCCTAGAGCTAAGGAGGTCAAAAAGATATACACGTAATTGGCCATTAACAAAGGGGTTCAGTGGAATTCGAGTTTGAAAGGGTTCAATCATTCTTCAAAAGTTCCATATTGCTGCTGAAAATATTTTCTACCCGATGAAGTAAAGTTTTTAATTCACAGAAGAGGGGAAGGGTTTGGGGTTTAGGGTTTAGGGTTCAGGCCCAACAATCTTGAGGCATAGGTTTATTGCCAAGATCCTTGATTCTTGGGGTGTAGTTTCTACAATCTTTTGGAATCAGAAAACATATGTGCAAATAGAGATAATCCACATGTTTCTGAAAGCCTCAGTGTTCTGAGATCTAGTGAAACAACAATGAACAGATGGGGGATCCTACTCCAGCCCCGTTGTTTCATATAACATAATTGATGAAACTCATGGAGGAATATCATCTCTGCATTATTTCATTATCTTGCATATGGATAACTAACTATGTATATTGGATTTAGATGGCCACTGCATAAGTTTCTACCACGGTATTTTACTTTTATCTTATTTTGAAAATTTTAATATGATTGACATTTATGCAGACAAGTAACTATTGGTTTGTTGACCAGAATCCCTTTAATGACACAATTGCTTAACTTTAGCCTTCTCCGTTGTGTTTTCTTACAACTTCTGTTCTTTGTTCAAGATCTGCATCATAACCTTGGTCGTGTGTGGTTACGACTTGGAGGATTGCGATTGTATCTGTTGCTCAGTTGCTGTCATTTGGATCCTTCCATCAAATATTATTACAAATATTCACAATTAATGGAAAAGAAATCTTCACTTCAAGTTGAAACTGAGGTATTATCTCATACTATTCATAATTATTTTACTTTTTAATTTTAATCTCTTCTCAAGAGAAGATTTGTTGATCTTTCAAACCTTACATGCCAAACAAGCCATAGTAAAATAAGGACGGTATTTTAGTCTTTACACCCACAGCTCACACATCTTTCTGTGTTTTGCTAACAACATTCTAAACCACATTGTATTGAGTGCAACTACTTCCCTCAGGCTCATTTGTGTAAACTCTTGTCTACTCTCAACCAAAAGCCAACCTTCTATTTGTTAGATGATAAGTTGAAGCTGCTAAAAAATGTTGTTTTAGGTGAGGCAAGAGTGCGAACTTTTGGCAGGATTGTTTTCCATTGTCGGAGAAGCTGATAAGGAAAGAAAACAGACCCTTGAAAATCTTGAACTGGAGAGCACCAAGTTGCAGAAAAAGGTTTGTCTTTTTTCATTAATTCTTGTATCTGGTGTTCATTTAAGTAGATAATATTTTGCTTGCATTCTATATGCTAGGCGTTTTTTATGGTAAAAACCACTTCCCATTATACATTATTCGACCATGTGTTGGAAGCTACATTGTGGACTTGTGGATACTCATTTATAGTCACTGTTTTGTCATTGTGATAAACTTTTCTCGTTCAGGTTGTTTTCCGTGTGGAACCTGGGAAGTTTAAGAAGTTGAAACACGAGTGTGAAGAGTTTTTTGAGTTTGTTGATATTTTGTTGACAAATATTGAAGCAACAGACTCATACCAAATTGATAGACTATGCAACTGGGAGGTATTTGTTGCGTCTCTCTAGTTTATTATTTTTCTCAGTAATATTATTGATTTTTTTGGCACATTTTACATTACATTGTTTTAATACACAGGAGATGGCTACTCGTTTTATCGATCGATTATCGGATGAATTCACTGAATATCTTGATATAATTCAACCCATTCAGCTTGCAGTTTATGAAATGAAATTAGGCTTGTCACTTGTGTTATCAAGTTTGTGTTTTACTGGCACAGTTGAACCATATAACGGGAAGCGAGTTATGGTATTCTATTTCAGTATCTGCTTTTATTTGTGAACTTTAATATTAAATTTCATTAGTCCAAATACTGATCCTGAAAATTGTGCCAGAAATCAATTTATTCCTTCATGAGATTTCCACGAGGGCTTCCTTCCAATCAGATGTCTGTTAGGTTAAACAATGGACTGGCTGGGTTTTCTTTCAACATTAGTGCTGATACAGATTGTTTCTACGCAATGGATGTGGGCCTGCTGGAAAAGTTGGTTGTTAGTTCGAAAGAAACTGTAGATAATGATACGGTCTGTATTTTTTATTTCACTTTAAATAAATAATAATTATTAAAATCTGATCTTTATTTATTTTCAACATCATTCGTTCTAATACAGGCCTGCATAATGCAACTTAAAAGTGCCCTACAATACAATATTTTGGTTCGTGCTTCACATGTTGTTGCTGATTCCAGGCTGATGGATACTTCATCTTTTCTGGTGAAGCTTCTTACGATGTTTTATTTGAGAATTGCAAATACCTGTCCTGATTTTCAACAATCTTTTTTATGTATGTACTCTACAGCTATTGGATAAAATTTTCAACGAATTTGCGAATCTCTGGATGAGTATGAAAGTTCAGTCAACAACTAAAGAAGACATTAGTTCTCAATTATACAAGTTTAGGCCCCGTATATTCAAAATTGAAAAGGTTATTGAAGCTGATGTTGGCAAGTCATTTGATAACGAAAATTCTTCAGAAACGGAGTTACTCTCAGATGATGAGGCCACTGAGACGGTACCATCCCCCTGCAGATTTATAAGCAGTTATTTAATGCATCGTTGTTCTTGTGTTATTTTCATTTATTAATTGGCTGAAGTGACATGGTATCTTCCAGAGTGATGCCAGCAAGCAATATGATAATTCAGAAGATGAATGGACGTCAATAGATGAGTCTATGATCGACCAGATGATCCATATTCATAGTCAGCTGTTTGGCTCTCCTGATCTTGTTTTAGTTGTAAGTTCTTTCCTTGGTAACTTGTACTTCTAGTCATTATGGGAAATTGGTGCTCTTTTACAGTTTTACTTCAGATACATTATTGCACCACTTTTTTTTTCACCACTGGCCTTGAAGAAACTTTTAAAGTTGTATCCGTCTAAACACTAATGCAAATTCGGTTTTATGGTTTTAAATGTATAGCTTTCTGCTTCCTACTTTTGTTATGTCATTTTTTTTAGGATGCCGTAGCACTTCATTATCTGATGTTTTTCCTTTGGTTTCAGCCTGGAACTTTCAAAGTATCAGATGCATCCCGGTTACTTTCTTTTTCTGGTTCATATAATTTGGGTTTAGCATTACTTAAAGGTATTCATGTCTATGAGACATTTGGTCATTTTTTTTGTAATTATTTTCTTGAACTGTTGAAGTTGAAATTTGCTTGTTGTTTTTTCTTCAGATTTTGGTGGTTTGTCGATGTCAAGTCTGGATGCCAAACTTGCACCAGAGCATGTATTACGTCTGTGTTTGGAGCATGACAGAAACTGGGGTTTTCCTGAAAGAGTGGCTGGGAAATATAATTTCTACAAGGTTTTGCAAAGTGATTTATGTATTGTTGTAATTTTTAACGTACTATGCAATTTTTTTAATTATGGTGATAATACTTTTATTCAGGACTCAAATCCTTCAATGATAGCAAACATGGTCAAGGTACTTGATCCTCTTCGACAACGTGTTTCTTCACTTTTGCTGGATCACGAAGAACATCATGTTCTTCAGAAGATCTTGGATATAATTGACATGCTTCAAAATTTTTCTACAGACACTCCAGTAGCAAAGGTACATTTCCTGCTATGTATTGCTAATTTGTAATAGTGATAGTTTTTTTTTTCAAGGGGGTGTAGATTGTTTACTGAAATTACTATTAGTAAGGGCAACCCATTAGGTCATCCTTAATTATTGAGATTAGGGAATTTTTTATATATCAATTTCTCAGACTCCACAGATAAACTCTTATTCAAGAAAGGGAAAGAATGTAACTCCCTTCAAAGATGATTATTGATTGAAATTGCTATTCGTAAGAGCAACCCATTAGATCATCATTGATTATCGAGATGGGGGGGTACGTAAGTATCAATTCTGCATTGAGTGAACTCTTATGCAAGAAAAGGCAAGAATGTAACTTCCTCCAAAGATAATTTGTCCTTGGTTAAAAGCTATGGACTCCAGTACTAAATGCGGGAATTCTAATTTTCTTGTAGTTATGTTTTGTAATAAGAAATGATTTCATTGATTGAATGACATATTCAAAGATATCCAAGGATATGATGGAACAAAGAGACCCATTCAGAGGGCTTACAAAAAATGTTTCCTATTTGCAATGAGAAAGGGAAGCTATGGCTATGAATAGCCAGCAAATCAGTACACCAAAAAAAAGCAGCATAGATACAGCTGTTGATGATATCCTTTGTCGTTCTATAATTTCCTTGGAAGATTTTATGTTTTGCATTTTATATTATAAGGTATTAAACCTTTTGTCCTGATTCACACCATGATCTTTACAGGCTTTATCAGGTTTGCAAATCCTGGTTAACAAGGTGCAAACATTACCAGAACATGGGTCAAAGTTTTCTTCCTCTGGTAAGGACTTTTAAATAATTTTTTTTGGATTTGCTCTTGGAAACCCATCGTCTACAACTCTTTTATAATGACTTGCAGAGCAACTGGAGACTATAATTGAATTAGTTTCATCATGGAAAAAGATCGAGTTTGACTCGTGGCCAGCATTGCTCGATGAGGTGCAGGACCAGTACGAACTCAACTGTGGAAAGGTGATATTATGGACCAATTTTGATTGATAAAGACCACTTTTGTTCCATGGGATGAGGGAGGGTCCTAAATTTTAATTTGGCCATAGAAAATCTTTTCTTTCATTGCCTTGATCCGTGCTTAATATTGAATTGTTTTAGTCTTGACCTCCTAAATTTCACTTCTTTTATTTTTTTGTTTTTACCGTTTTTTTTTTTTTTGAAAAGGAGACAAGCTTCTATATTATTAATAAAAATACATGAGAATAGCAGAGAAGCCTAGAAACGGAGGAGAGAGAGAGGATTAGTAGGTGCACTCAGACATCCTAGGTTGACACCCCCGTAGCACCCTCATCATATCCAAAATACAAAAACAATACTAAGATCATGAAAAGACCAAATTAACGACCAAAATAACAATATAAGCTACCTACGTTAGACATAAGCAAAGCTGAAAAGTAAAAACTTAACGGTAGAAATACATATTAAAGTCCGTCAAAACTACAAAAGCACTAATTCTGAACTAGAAATCGGGGGAAACTGCATTGTTTTTACTTTTATTATTAGCACTATTATTTAAATAAAGTCTCAAGTGGCTGAAGCATAGATACTTTCATTTCTGCTTCTGGCCAAAGTGTCTCTTGTCCTAAAAAACCCATACGATACATTGTTCAGTACTAATAACGCTCGTCTGTCTCATATTTGCTGCAGTTGTGGTTTCCTCTTTTTGCAATTATACGGCATGGGCATTCTGACTCTACCATCAGTAGGCATGTCCTTTACCTAAAACCCTCCATGCAGCTTAAATGTTCTTTGTACTTCTGCTAATTATCTCATATAGTATCATTTTATTGCAGTTTGGAGGATTTCATTCACACATCAAGTGTTGGGGAATTCAGAAAACGCCTTGAACTTCTTTTTTCATTCCTTGGACAAATTAGAACTGGTGCATGTGTTATAGTTTCCAGGTAACAGAAGTATAAATAGAAAGATCGACAAAATGGATTGTTTGTGATTATTATTCATTCTATTAAGATCTAGTACAAACAAATTCAAGCATATTGGCAAAAGCAACCCTTCTCGCTTGATGTTGACTAGTTTCTGCAGTTAGCTATCTGTACTCTAAATTTATTCCTTCTAATTATGAAATCGTCCCAAATGTTGCAGTCCTTATGAGATGGAACTTGTGAAGGCCTTGTACAACTTATTTGGATATTATGTTCAATTTTTACCAATGTGAGTTTGAGGATTGATTTTTTTCCACCCATTTTAGAATACTGGATGCTTCTTTTATTGATATATTATGAGATGTGATTTTTTTTTCCACTTCAGAATTTTGGAGCATATAGAAGGTTGTCGGAAGAAAATTGAAATGGAGTTGAAGGAAATTCAGAAATTATGTCGTTGGGAACGCGTTGAGAGTTATTGTTCTCTTGAGAACTCAAGGAGAAGCAGGCTGAAGCTCAGGAAACTTATTAAGAAATACAGTGTAAGTGATAAACAATCATTTCAACTTGCTTTTGTCTGTTACTGGGGTCTTGGGTGCCTTCATTGAAAAAATCGGTGTAATATTAATATCTATAAATCAGATACTGATTTTGTAGGTAATTTCTTCTATTCATGAAATCAAATCTGGAATTGTGAGTAAATGTAACTCTTGGGTTGCATCCACTGTTAGAAAGGATGATAGGCATCAACATGAATCAAGCCTTGACATTTTTCTTATATTTTTTCTTTTGTTTATACTTTTTTCCTTTCCGTTATAGGATCTGTTGCAGCAACCTGTGTTGCTTTTCTTCAACCAAGAGGCAGCAAAAAAAGAGAGCAAAGAGAGCAAAATACAAATTCTTCAATCCAGTGCAGAACATAGGTTAGCTTTCTTCATCTTCCTGTTCCTCTTCTTATTCTTCTTTTGGAAAAATCTGTTCCTTTGTGATTGTGACCTGAACCTCGTTGTATTGGAATATGGCTTGTATGGTTTTTAGGTTTAATTGGTTTTCCGACTGGAGAAAAAGTGTAGAAAGTGTGCTGCAGAATTTGTGTCTGAATGGAACTCCTGAACACAAGCAATCATTCTCGAGTTTAAAAAGTGCTGAAGGTTTTTAATTCATATTTACATTATTGATTGTTTAGTTCTGTTTCCTATTTAATTGTTATGAACATAAGGATACTGCAACTTTTCAGATTTGATTAGTATTATTCAGCTACCAGCATCTCAGACCCAGTCCCTTTCCTATCAAGAAGAATGGAAATCTTTAAGTTGCACAGTTGAAAGAATATACCAAAGAGCATGCTATTGTGACGTTATTTGGAAGGAATCAAAAAAGAGCCAAGGGAAGCGGAGGGCCTTGTCTGAACTTCTGAAGCTTTTGGAAACTAGTGGTTTGTCGAGGCATAAGTCTATTTATTTGGAGGTAGTGAACGTCAGTTGTCAAATTTTCCTTAAATTTTGACTTGAATTGTATGTTGTGCTTGCTTAAATATTGGCTTGGCTCTCTCAGGAGAATCGTAAATCCTGGTGGTTCCTTCAGCAATCAGATGACATTCAGTATTTGCTTCTATCTCAAAGTAGACTACGTGGAGTTTCAGTTGATACTCCTTCCAGTGATGTACTAGAATTTCAGAATTTAGGATTAGGTGTGAAAAGAAGTGAAGCCATTGAATACTACTTCAAGAGTGTAAAAGCAGTGTTGCTCTTGCAGCAGACTTGCTTGAACTCTCATAAAGATGTTACACGCGAGCAGGTAACTCCTATTTTGAATCTGTGGGTAGTCAATAGTTTAGAAATTCAGCTGTCAGGTAACCAGCAGGATTGCTCGTCTTTCTCTAGGACATCGTTTTCTGTACTAACTAAATAATGTTTTCCCATTCTTGTTGCTATGTGACACTGTCTTGCTATAACATAATGCACTGTGGTTGGGTTTCTACTGTCTTCTGTTTTTTCAGATTTTATGGATCAACAACTTAAACCTGACCCTTATATCCTGGTTTTCTCTTTTCCAGGTGGAGCGGTCATGCTCTTTTCTGAACCAACTTATTGCAATACAGCAGAAGCAACACATTGTTGCTGATCGCTTTGCTAAGCATTTGAGTCATTTGAAAAGCTGTGTATCTCTTTTGGAAAAGTTGTACTCCAGTTCTAAGGATCCCAGTGCTCGGAATGGTTATGAAAGCAGAATTAGTTGTAATCAGGAAATCATATATAGATGCATGTGGCAGCAGAAGGTCAGTTTGATTTTCATTGTGTGATATCAATGCTATTTCATCCTTTTGTGAGAAATGTTTGACCTTCTTGATTTTTACAGAAAATCTTTGACGGTTTGAATACAATGGCTCACGAGGAATTAGTCCTGCTAAAATCTTTCAAAAATGTGCATTTGAAGTCCTGCCGAAGCATCAAATCTGAAGAACATTGGATTATTGAAGCAATAGAGACATTTTTGCCTGGGTTCCAGAAGTCAAAGGTTCAAATTTAATACGTAATTTTGTATTATTTGGATGCAGTGATGTTCTATATGTTTGCAATTAATGTTTAATCCTTTTTGCACTTCCTTGCACCTTTTGTCCTCCCTATGTAGGGGCTCTCATTTTTTGACTGGATTATGTCGTTTATCGATTAAATTGTATTTTATTAAATAAAAATCATGCAATCCATATTGCAGGAATGCCTTGATAATTGCCTTCTTGGCCAGAAGGAAGTTATATCAACCCCTGCTATGGTCTTGCGACCATATGTTGTTACGGAACAAATGAAGGAGCTTGTCAGTCAGAATTTTGAAGTTATCAATATCTTCAGGGACCATCTCTCTGGTCTGTCCAAGCGTGTTGCTAATCAAAGATCAATTGAAAATATTCTGCTTGGTCATTTTGATGAAGTATTTGAGAAGGTATGCCTGTATATTTTTCATCCCCATTACTTTTGTGCTGACTGATGCCAATGCTTGCAAGTGAACTCAACTTTTTGTTAAAGTAAATTAGGGTCTATTGGGTTTATTCCTATTTAATATTTCCCATATTTGTATTATTCCTTTATTAGTTTTTTGGTTTCTATTTATTCACCAACGTAATAGGCTATTATGTACACTTTGATTTATTCAATATATTATATAAAATGGTCTCTTTTCACATATGGTCATATGAAAACTAATTTTTTTATAGGCGAGTATTGTTGAGGAAGAGTTCAGATCTGGTCTGGAGGCAGTGAGTAGTATCAGTTATGGTGAAAACTTTTCCGAGATTTGTAGCAAATTTAATGAAGCTCTTGAGGACACTTTCCGGCATATTTTTAGTGCATTGGGAAAATTTAATTCATCGTGCTCTGAGCATAGTCTGCCAGCAGAAAATATAGGGAATGTTACCTCCTGGGAACCTTTGTTGGGCTTGTTTATGAAAAATTTGAGTTTGGACACTTTATGCGATAAACTTCTCAATACAGTCTCTTACGCTGTAAGTTGATATTTCTCGTTTTCTGCATTTCCTTTCTGAAGTTATGGTGGGTTCTCATTTGGAGTTGTGTCCAGGATAAACTGCTTTATACTTCTGGTATGAAACTCAATGGCAATTCTCTCTCTGAAGATTGCACGTTATCATTGCAAGTGGGCGCATATTTTCAGCAATTACATGTACTTTTAGACTTAATAAAGAATATTGGTGAGCGCCTGCTACAAGATGTTCTCGACTTCAATTGCTCGGTAGGTTGGTCATAACTCAATTGTATTTCTTTTCAAATTTTGCTGATGTTTAGATGCGTGGCACTTTGATGATTTTTGTTTCTCTTTTATCTCTTTATCGTTTTGTGAATTTGATTTACAATTAGAAGTAAATCAATGGCATTGTCATTTCCTTAATTAACGCAGTATACCTCAGACCCCTGGAAGTCACCTTTTTTTTGGTTTTAACGAAATTTCAATGCCAGGTATCAGTAACAACCAATGTGTTAGCAACAGTTTTGGCTAATTTGTATTCTGAAGGATTTGGCCTTCCTACTGAAAATCCAGACGATGATGTTACTGATAAAAAGGATCAAGACGTGAGTGGAACTGGCATGGGGGAGGGTGCAGGATTAAATGACGTGAGTGATCAGATGATTGATGAGGATCAGCTGCTTGGTGCTAATGAGAAGGTATGCATAATCGTACAAGTCCCTCTCTTGCTGGATACTGTTTTTTGTTTTTCATTTCTCCGATCTCAAATTTTTCTCTCGAATAATTAATTATTTGTTTAGGCAAGCGAGATGGATGCTCCAAACCCAAGTAAAAGTGACAAAGGTATTGAAATGGAGCAAGATTTTGATGCAGAGACATATAGTGTTAGTGAGGATTCCGACGAGGAGGAGGACAATGAAGCTGAGGGAGATGAACAATTAGAGTCCACCATGGGAAAAACTGGAGCTGAAAGTGAAGTAGTTGATGAGAAAATGTGGAATAAGGAGGAAGATGAATGTCTTGATAAGGAGAATGAAAAGGTTGAATCAGGGCCTCCTGTTGAGAATGAGGATGTCAGCTCTTGTGAACTTAGAGCCAACGATGAACTTTCGGCTTCTGGAGATGAAAATGGTGAGAAAGATATGAATGATGAGCATAAAGAAAGGAATGATGAAGGTGAGAATAATACTGACCCTTCGGATGCAGAGGGAGATGAAAACATGAATTTTGATAAAGAGCAAGAAGTTGCTGAACCACCATCAGGATCGAAGCATGAAGAGTCGAATGAATGTTCAGATCTGGAGATGGATGAAAAAGAGGAGGCATCTTCTGTGCAAGATGATCTTGACGAGGATGAAAATTGTACCGAGAATGGGAATATCGAGGAGAACATGACAGATCAGATAGATGAAAATATGACTGAAGCGGAGACTGAGCATGAAACCTCTGAAATGGACACTGAGGGTGGTGACCATGAGGAAAATAATCAGCTGAATGCTATGGCACCAAGAAATGATGCGTCAGAGGCAGGTGAAAATGCACAAAATGCAGAATCTGCCACACAACCAAATGGTGGCTTGCAGTCATCAGACTCGAGGAAAATTGACCTGGGGAAAAGCTGGTCTAGAAGTAATGAAATACAAAATGATGGTACTTCATCAAGAAGCATGCCTAATGGCGATGGTTCTGAGACTGATATCTTGGCAGCAGACTCATCAAGTGGTGGGAGATTCACTGACGATCCTTTAAATACTCAATTGTCTCAGCCTGAAGCATCATCTTTTCAGAAAATGCAACCAAATCCTTACCGTAATGTTGGTGATGCACTAAACACGTGGAAGGAAAGAGCAAAAGTTTCTGTCGATCTCCAGGCAAATAATGAAGATGTACAAGACGAGATGGAGGACGAAGATGCAGAAGAATATGGATTTGTTTCTGAATTGGAAAAGGGTTCTGCACAGGCAATGGGACCCGCAACATCTGAGCAGATCGATACAGATGCCAATGGTAATAACTTCGACAAAGATAGTACTGCCATGAAGTCTGACATCTCCGAGCCAATGGAACCTGAGAGACAGAATCTTGAAACTCGTGATTTGAGTCGTACCTCCATTCATAAAAGTACAGTAGATGATGCCGTACCTGTTTCAAATTTGCAGAATCCAACTGAGGAGGAATCCCAGGAACATCATAACACTGAAGATGTTGAATCTACACCCATTTCAGATAACTTGGTATCTGTCAATAGAACTTACTTGAACGAGCCAATGCGTAAATTTGAAAAGCTAACTGTTAATGATGATGAATTGGGGAAAGTGAACAGTACTGAAGTAGTATCTAACGAGGTTAAAGATAGTGCAACCACTCTCTGGAGGAAATATGAACTGCGCACAACTAGGTTATCTCAGGAGTTGGCTGAACAACTGCGTCTTGTCATGGAACCAACTCTTGCTAGCAAGCTCCAGGGGGATTACAAAACTGGCAAAAGGATCAATATGAAAAAGGTACCTTCTACGAAATCTTCTTGAACTTTTTGTTTTCTCCTCTTTTTTTTTTTTTCACCCTTGAAAAAACTCAATTCTGTAATCATCCAGGTCATTCCCTATATAGCAAGTCATTATCGTAAAGATAAGATATGGATGAGAAGGACGAGACCTAATAAACGTGATTACCAAATTGTTATTGCCGTGGATGATTCCCGGAGCATGTCCGAAAGTTGTTGTGGAGATATTGCTACTGAAGCTTTAGTGACTGTATGCCGTGCCATGTCCCAACTGGAAATGGGAAGCTTAGCAGTTGCAAGCTTTGGGAAGAAGGGAAACATAAGGTTACTGCATGATTTTGATCAATCATTCACAGCAGAGGCTGGTGTCCAGGTATCAACTTTTCTGTTGCTCATCTAGAAACTAGGACGTTAGAAATGAAAGATTCTTTATTCTTTTGTTATGCTTACGCCTTATCTTACACCACACTCAAACTCAACCCTCTTTTTTGTCCGATGAATGTGGACACAGATGATCTCCAATCTAACATTCAAACAAGAGAATAGCATCACCGACGAACCTGTTGTTGACCTTTTGAAATATCTCAATGACACATTGGATAATGCAGTCACCAAAGCTCGCCTTCCATCTGGACACAATCCTTTACAACAGCTTGTTTTAATCATTGCTGATGGACGATTTCATGAGAAGGTAATACTTTTTCTTGGTTATTATTCTTAGTCATGAGCCAAACTGTCAGAACTTGTTTGGTAACCAACTCTTATCATCAGTTTTAATAAAAATATAAACGCAGTGATAAACACATCTTATCTTGGGCCATTTTTTTCTTCTTTTATTGGATTATTTCTATTTTCTACAAACACCATTTTTCCCTTTTGCAGGATAAATTGAAACGTTATGTGAGGGACATTCTAAGTCGAAAACGTATGGTTGCATTTTTGCTTCTTGATAGTCCTCAAGAATCCATAATGGAACTCATGGTATTCCCTTCAATATTTTTTCTTTTTCATATATGAAGTATAATACTTGAGGATTTTGATTTTAGTTACAAATCTTCTTCCCATTCACTACAATCCATCCCTCTTTGGTTTTCCAGGAAGCTTCTTTTGACGGTGGAAATGTTAAATTCTCAAAGTACTTGGACTCCTTTCCATTCCCATACTACATAATTCTAAGGAATATTGAAGCACTTCCTAGAACCCTTGGAGATCTACTGAGACAAGTAAAATTAATTTCCTCTTCCTTTTTCTTTTCTTTTCATTTTTACTTTTTCCCTTCACATAATCGACGTTAATGATGTTCTTTCGTTTTTTTTTTTTTTTTGTTTCCCTGTTGCAGTGGTTTGAGCTTATGCAAAATTCCGGGGACTAAATTTATGGAACTTCAGTGGAGGGAACATCGATTTAAATTGTATCTTTTACTCAAAAATGTAACTAAGATCACAATTATTATCAATATATGATCACAAGTTTCCTTCACCTGCCTTCTTTGTTTTTTCTTTTTTTCTTTTCCTTCTTTTTTACCTCGGATCACCTAAATTTTAGTTATTTGATTGCGCTTAGCTAAAGGCTAAATGACCTGGAATATGAAAACAACAAAAAATAATCTCTTACATATGATACCCATCGATTTTAAACTCAGAGTTCTGTTGCCCTTGTAAATTTATGAGACCTTGAACATGATTTTAAGGAGGCAAGTTCGTGAGGTGTCCTGTCATCAACTTATTTTGGTCTTGTTTTTTAGACCAAAACTAAATTGGAGTAATCGTAATTTTTTATTCAAATTTTGTTGTGTTAGTTATTTATTTAGTATTATTTTGGTAGGAAGAAAAGACTAGTATGGTTGAATATATTATTGTCTATTGATTAAAAGACACAAACAACTAAAAAAAGAAAAAAGTTGACTTGGACGTGTCTACTACAAATATTTATAAATTACATGTTGCCTTTTTAAAGATATTTTGATTAGATCACCATACGTTCACCAACAAAAAAAAAAAAAAAGTTTGTATTCCACAATATCTTAACACGTGCTTGTACTATTCTCTTATCAAAATAGTTTGTTTATAATCAATTATATCATCAAAATAAAAAATAAAAAAGCTTAAATCTTGAAGTGAAGTATTAATATAACTATATAAGGATGAAATTATTAATATATCTATGTGTGTGTGAAGAAAAAGAATGAAATATGATTGGTGGGATACTCATGTAGCGCGCCGCAGAGGATAAAAACTAGAAAAATACGGTCCAGATGGATAGAGTCGACACGTCACTCATAGGTTCGAACGAGCCGCCGCCTAGCGCCCCAACAAAGAAGGAAACCCTAACAAAGCAAAGCCAGCCAATTTTCCTAATCACATACCGCCACGTGTCAGTCATCTTTTTCCTCTTCTTTTATCTTTCCCTTCACTCCTCTCTCCACACTCATCCGGTTTCCTTTCTCCTTTTCCTTCTCCGACCGCCATTGCCACTTAATCGGAACCCTAATTCTCCTTCTCTCTTCCTCTGCTTGCCGACGAATTTTTCTCTGCTGAATGTTGTCGTTTCACCTGATAATGGTGGAACAATACGTCGTTGATTCTGTTCCATCCAAAACCTTGTTCCATAAGAGGAAAAAAACTCTTCTCAATTGAATCCACTCCAGATCCATCTCCTCTCTCAAATTTGTATATTAATCCAAAATTTTGTACAGTTTATCTTAGATTCGGTTGCAGACAGAAGAAATGGCGCTGGAGATTTGAGTTTTGAAGTTTGGAATTCTTGACTGTTTCTTTTCTTTTTTTTTTTTTTTTTTCGTTTTTTCTTTTCTGGTTTTTAAGCTTAGAGAAGGTGGCGAAGATGAATCTAGGTGCGGCGGAGGAAGAATCGCCGCAAGAAATTCATATTCCGGCCGAAATCGATTGGCAAATGCTCGATAAATCTAAATTCTTCTTTCTCGGTGCGGCGTTGTTTTCAGGTGTTTCCGCTTCTCTTTACCCTATGGTTGTGTTGAAAACTCGTCAACAGGTTTCTCATTCGCAACTTTCTTGCATCAGAACCGCATTTTCTCTTGTCCGCCATGAAGGTTTCCGAGCTCTTTACCGAGGATTTGGTACTTCTCTAATGGGAACTATCCCTGCTAGAGCTTTATACATGGGAGCTCTTGAGATTACAAAGAGCTATGTCGGAACTGCCACCATTAGAGTCGGATTTCCAGAAACTAGTGCAGCTACAATTGCTAACGCAGCTGCTGGATTGAGTGCTGCAATGGCAGCTCAGCTTGTATGGACTCCTGTTGATGTTGTGAGTCAAAGACTCATGGTTCAACCTAGATACAACAATCTCAATTCCCCCTCAACTCATTACATCAATGGAATTGATGCGTTTCGAAAGATCCTCAACGCCGATGGCATCCGTGGCCTCTACCGAGGATTTGGGATATCGATTTTGACCTACGCACCGTCGAATGCCATGTGGTGGGCATCTTATTATGTAGCACAGCGGCTGGTTTGGGGTGGAATTGGGTGCTGTTATCATGCAAAGAAGGTTCAGGTTGATGAAGATAATGAAAACGGAGGTTGTAGTAGCAATGTCTACAAACCCGATTCCAAAACTGTGATTGCGGTTCAAGGAGCGAGCGCAGCGATGGCAGGGAGTATATCAGCTTTGATAACAATGCCACTCGATACAATCAAGACGAGATTGCAAGTGTTAGATGGGGATGAAAATGGGAGAAGAGGACCAACTATAGGACAGACATTGAGGAATTTGGTGAGGGAAGGAGGATGGACGGCTTGTTACCGAGGCTTGGCACCACGGTGTGCATCGATGTCGATGTCTGCAACGACAATGATCACTACATATGAGTTTTTGAAACGGCTATCAACAAAGAATCAAGAGAGTTTAACAAGCTAAAGCGCATAGCAGGAAGATGGGAGTTTTCATGGTGAGTGAAGATTGTCATTTTTTTAAAAAACTGTTTCTGATAATTTTCTTCTTGGATTTCTTTTTATTTCTTCTTTCTTTCTAATTCTACTTTAATGAATCCAATCTGAATCCTACCTTGTTCATATAATGTAAGGCATAGCCATTGTTCATATATAAAATGTATAGAAATAATTACTTTCTGTAAAATTGGTGGCTTCTCTTCGCTTATTCGCTTATTTCAACTTTGAATATATATTCAGTACATTATATTTGTTTAGTTCATTTGAAAAAAAAAACAAAAGTAAATTGGATTTGCCATTCAACAGTTTCGTGAGATTTTCCTTATTGTAAAACAAAAGAACGTCGCCAACAAAACTATGAGATTAATAAAGCTTATCCATATGAATTAAAAGATTGTCCTTGTCAAAGTCCATAGATATAAATGATAATTAAAAGATTCCATCTTCAGACTTAAGATTTCAACAAAATAAATCATAACGCCCAGAAAAGACATTCATGTACTCTAACTATAAGTGGGCCGAATGCCCCTATGAGTCTTTAATGATAATTGAAATTATAACGTTTGCGGTGAGACCAAAAGTATGTTCTAATTTTGGCTATTTGTGGGGTCATAATCATAGATTCAATAAACTTTTCAACGATAAAAATTGAATCATCGAAGCTTTGACACAATTGTTATAATTTGTACAACTAGTAAGTTAGAAGGTCTCGCTGTTGAAAGTTTGAAAGTTTGAAGGTGTGAATACAACTTCGTGATAGGATTTTACTATTTACCTAAAGAAAATCTTTCGACCACGAGAGAAAAATCTAAGAGGCAATCATCAGAAATAGCACGGTTTCCAGATCACTGAGTATTTCTTTACTAAATCAAAAGATAAAAAATGGTTCATTTCTTGAGAGCTTTCAAAAGTTATAAGCTAACTCTCATGGATGAGAATTAAAAGAGAAAGACTAAGAGAGCAATCTTACAGACTAAGCGATCTAGACTTTACATAGGAAACTTAAAAAGGCATTTTTGTTGCCCAAAACTAGAAGAAACATGAAATGTGCTAAGAAGCAAAAGCATTTGGGGCCCTTGTGATATAAATTTATCAATCAAAACATAAAATTTCCTTTACCATTTAAATGCGGCTTCTCTTGTTGCTGCAGGATGGGCATTTGTACTGCTTAATGTGCTCGGCTTTTGCGGGAGTTATTCTAACACACTTCCCGTGGAACCATTTCTCACAAATATCACAGCAAATCCAGAATTCATCTGAAGCATAATTCTCACCGCATGCCCCACATAAGGTGTCGCCGTGCTCGTCTTCATCTTCTTCATACAACGTCTCTACCTCTTCCCGTGCCTGCGACTGCCTTGCGTACATTCCTTGCGCGTCAGCTTCCCTCTGAAAATTCTTAAAACATAGAATAAGTAACCAATCCGAGTAATCAACATGGTAAATTACATCATATCAACAAGTGCCATTAACAAGTACACACTTATCCCATCCATTAATAAATACACTTGTCTCTTCTCTTATCCCTGCTCAGTTTCTTCATTGAATAGGTGGGAGGGGAAATTAGTTGAGCCCCAGGAACAGGCATCAAGTGAAAATAAATTCATTTCTAGTAAAAATAGATATATAAAAAAATAATAATAAGACACCATTAACAAACTGAAAAATTGGAGACTATCCAGCAGAGGACACTGGACAGATGAAAGCTCAACTGATATCAACTATGTACGATAACCTCAAGATTAGGGTTTCGATTCCCCCACCCCTCAATTGTCTAAAAAAGTCTAGCAGAGCAATAAACATTATCATAACTAGTATCGGTGTCCCAGCTTCATTCTTTTACTATATGTAGAATTAGGGGGAAATGCCTAAGCTACATCATTTAGTACAAATATGAAATAAAAAAAAAAAGTTATGTTCAGAAATAGATTGCCACAAGTAAAATCAGTTAACCAACTGAAAAAATGAAGATCAGTATACACATACCGATTTAAAACTTGACTTGGATTTGCTACCATTAGCACTTGATGATTTTTCCTTAACCTGTTTCTTTGCAATACCGGTGACCACTTCAAATACAGTTGGCAAATCATTTATCATATTAAATAGTCGCCTCCTGCATCAAAAGAACATGGAAAAATATTTTATAGCAAGATCAATCATCATGGTTATTGAAATAACTCCTATATGAACTAAAGTCAAAATCAAAATACCTATCAGATTTATCAAATCCAAATCTCGCACCAAAATAGTAGGCAACAGAGAGCAACCATGAATCACTATGTACAGCAACCAAAGCCAACCAATCCCTTTCTTGCATGCCATCTCTTGCAAAATTAATACCCAGTGCTGGCTCTGGAAGTTCTGGAGGTACTTCTTCAGCAGGTAGATTAACTTCCCATACTTCATTTGGAAACCCATATAAGCATAGATTTTCCTTCTCTGTAAGCATCAAAGAACCGATATACATAGCTAAGAAGGGAGTTCTAAACTTAAGATCAAGAATGTAAAATCTAGTACTTGTGATGAACAAGAGACAAGCAAGAAATGGACAAATTAAATGTACATAGTATTAAACGAAAGGAGATGGGGAAAAAGTTAATATTCCAGATAACAATAACACACAACTCAACTTCATTTACAATAAATTTGTAGCTAAGAAGATAAGAAGAGATACAAGAATGTACCAGGATCACATTGTTGATAGAACTCTTCAACATCTGCAATGATAAAACTGAAAAGAATTAGACATTCACAACTCCAAAATGTAACCAAAACAACCAAGCATTTCTAGCTCTCAATCAAATTTACATGAATAAAGTCTCCAGCCATCACCTTTCTTGAACAAAAAAATCAGCAAGACATAAAACATGGACAGTATAAAACTAATAAAGAACTCTCCACTAACTGAACAATGTAAGTAATGGAGTTTACATTCTACATTTATCAAGTACTTCATCCAAACACAAATTAGTCCATTGTTAAAAAAGTCGTGAACAAACTATAAAGAAACATACACTCGTAAGTTTTTGCAGAAATTTACCCAAAATATCGACATACAGCCAAGATTAGTCGCAACAATTTAAGAATTACAGGCAAAGGAAGAGAGCTCTTCGGCTACAATACCGATACTCTCTCTTATTTCAAGAGCCGCGCATGTACACAAAAATCGTTCCGCATTCAGGAACAAAATTCATAATACATTTCAATGCTTGTACAGGCGAAAACTAGACTGAGATTCAAAATTTCACGGCGACAGTCATGTAAAGCGAAGAGTAGCACATTAGACAACACAAATTCCTTCATCCTAGTTTTCTCTTAAGAATCAAACAGCAACATCACGAGCAAAAACGCCAAAAATCAGCCAAAATAAACCATAAACAACGAAGGAGAAAAGAATCAATTCCGAAAAGAAAGGTGAAGGACGTAAAATATTTAGTATTAAAGCAATGAAAAGAGCAAAAACATACAATGAATTTGCAATCACGGGTAGTTTCGAAATTCCGAGTCCTGGAGAGAGTCAACGAGAAAAGGAAAGAAGAATACCTACGGTGAGCGCTTTGATGACGCCATTTCTCCGTCCTCTAAAATCACTGAAAACATCTTCAACTGAGCGATTGTGCACTGCTCCACCTCCATCCATGGCGGTTTTCTTCAAGCTCCTCCTCCTCGTTCCGGAGACGAAATAGAGTCGAAAATTGGAAAAGAAAATCAAAGAAAAAACTGCAGATTACCTAAACAATGAGAGAGAATCGAAAACAAACAATTTGCGAAAGGAATATATATATATATATGGCTATAGATCGTGAAACAGCGAAATTTGAATTTGTTGAAAGGGTAAAGTCGGGCTATTGAGATCTCTCAATATCTTTCCATCATTGGATCTAAATGCTAATATTATTCTAATTTTAATTCAAACTTAAATATATTTTTTCATTTCCTTTAATAGTTTATTCTTATAATAATAAATATATAAAATACATCTTTATATAAAATAAAGCTTGATATTTTGTTTCTATTTTCAACAATAGGATTTATAAAATATATTATAATAATTGAATTTAAATATTACTCAATCTATTTTCGATTTTGGTTTATCAGAAATCTTAGTTGTTTTATGTTTGGTTTGTTAATGGTCATTTTTAGGATTATATAGACTAAAATGAACTAAGTGGAACATTTTGAACATAGACATTCCAAAATAGTATTAATCTTCTGATATTGGGACATTTGCAAAAATAGCAAAAAAGTTTATGATAATAAGACCTATATCATATATCTAATTACTTGAGATATTTATCATTTTTGCGAAATGCAAAAAAAAGATGTATGTTACTTTTCTCTAAAAAAAAATTGTCGGTAACTCTTTGATATTTATATTTTGAAGAGACAAAACTTTATTTTACAATTAAACTTAAATCCAAGTATTAGAAAATGTAATAAATAATTTACAGAAAAGAGACGAAGTAATCTTTTTCGGTCTATAATTGCAACCTTCGCTAAATTTAAGATTATCAAATTTGCACCGATAATTTATAATTTTTATACATCAAGATATGAAAATTTTAATGTTTACAATATTAATTATGTAAAACAAAAACAATGGTAAAAAGAAAATTTTGGGCTTAGCTAATTCAACCAGTTCTGATGGAAAAATACAAGAGATGTAAAAATGATATTGGACAACCAAATTAAGGGGTGGTTTTCCCATAATCCTAAAAATTTCCCAAGTTGCTTGAAATGATACAGTTTCAAGCTTTTCTTTTTCTTTTTTCTTTTTGTGGGTGTGCTGAATTTGCTATGATTTCAAGAACATATATAATCAACTAACAACTAGGATCATCACAGAGGCAATTTGATCTTTTCTGACCATTTAAATATATCAGAATAGACTTGATCACCTCCCAAATCTTCCCCTTGAGCCCCTGATGCTATTCGAATTATATCTTCAATCAATGCGAAGTTCCCCATTATGTCGACATGAGCGCCGCTTTGCGTTCCTCGTCCTTCTAGCAAGTTTGATGGAGGAGAATGATTGTACTCTCTAACGTATGTTCGGATTCCTGAAGGATTAAATCTAGTTTTGCCTCTCCAGCCTTTGGCACACATGTAACCAGCACTTAGAACAGGCACGGTTTCGTCTCCGTCGACGGTGTAAACTCCATCCTTCAGACAGCCGTTTTCATCACCATCATTAGCTGCAGTATCAATCTGAAATGGAATGTAGCATTCAGCAGCAGGAGATAGCTTATAAACATAAGCTCTTTCGGTCGGGATCCCAACTCCATACAAAGAAAAGATCTCCATGTCCGGAGCATTTGGCAATCTGTAGAGCAGTTTTAATATTGAACAAAGTTTAATATAGCATAAGAGAGGATAAAATACGAGTCTTAGGCAATTCAAGAGGCATAAGTCTTCTCCAAAATTGCTAGAAAACACACAATAATTTGTGTTGTCCTACACTTCTACCACACTATCAACATGCTACCACTCAGTAATATTGTGGTGGCTTCCAAATAACCGTTGGATCCAAATTTACATTCGTATGCCTTGTAACACACTCAAAACAATTTTATTTCTGTGAGGGTTCAAACCAGCTTACATGTACTTCGGCTTATTTCATTATACAACTTGCATGACCCTACAATATTTGAATCTCAAGGAAACTTGTAGGATATCAAAGGTTAAGTATGTAACCACCACGTATTGATCATTACTTCTTAGTTTTTTTCTCTTTTTTTAAACCACTACTAAACAGATTATATAAGCAGGAGCCAGAAAAGCTATCAGAGAATCTCAATATGTGATATCTGATAAAAGTAGTACACAGTACAACTCAAACCTTTTATTTACCACTTGATCAATTCATGATGGTTCCAATCCCAACCAATGATTTCTCCTTTAGCAAATTTCCTTCCAAACTCCCCACATCTTCGCCATTCTTTCTTCTAACATTAGTGTATTGGATAGGAGGTCTACCAAAATGGTGTTATGAAACCTAAAACTATATCTATATGTAAAATAAAGAGAATAAGATTCTCACCTCATCTCCAACGGGTTCGACCAATACTTGTAGTGGTTGTATTTCGGATCATCAAGGTTGTCGGCAATCCCATAAGAGAAATGGGCGCTCCCACGTTCCATTGTATGTGGGGCAACATAATGAAGTAGATCTACGACAGATCCAGCTGTATAAACTTTGTAATCTGAGATTGCTCTGATACCCTCAATTCCCATGTCATGGTATTCTGTCCAAACGTCCTGGCAAGTAGCATTTGCAACATTGTGTCCTTTGATAGCATCCTACAAGATAATAAAATGTGCAACATAAGAATTCTTTGAAGAAAATCATCCAGGGTTGATTAATTAGAAAAAATCATTAGGCTAAATAATAGAGCCTTACCAAAAACTCAGTCCTCTCAATCTCAGATGAATCTGCCTCTGCTATGTCTTTCCCAAACGATATAATTCGTCCGTAGTGAACTTTCTTTGAAGAAGTATCTCCATCACCATTACGTGTCTCATTGTTTTTGTTCTTCCTTTTGCTGGGAACATGGCCATCTTCAGGTGACCAATCAAGGTCACCCCATATAATATCCCCTCCTTTTGGTATCATTGACATGGTTGAATCCCATGTACGAGTCATCTTCATAACATGCTGTAATGTCTGAATGCGAAACAGATCATTGTCCAAGAAGACCGGTGCAATAGCCCTGCATTGCGGGATGCAAGAGACATGAAATCTTTCAGTCAACAAAAACGTAAGAATTCAATTAGATTGATAATCAAACAAAACTATTGTCAGTGAAGTGATCTCACAGAAATTAAAAGCTGTTAGCATTTTATTTTACAGAGCAGCCTTCTGACTGAAAAAAAGTACTCCAAAATGTACTGCATATATGATTAAAAAGATCATAGGTATTTAACAAAATTGGAAATCATTGTGACTTGAAGTTCATCTAGGCACACTAGGAGAAATCCACAAGCTAAGAATTAGAGCCTTATAACTATTGGCATAGACTAAGGAGTGAAATAGCTTGCTATAGCCGAGGATTTGTGGCATAAAAGCAGGTGCCGACATACTAAGTAACCTAGACAACTCCACCCCAGAAAACTTCCAAACTTATGAATTCAAGGACAAGGTACATGAGCCGAACCGACTATAGAAGTAGAAATTTCCTTCCCTAACCATGGTATCACATAGGCATATTCAAAACAGCCAAATTACCCAACTACAGTGAATTAAAGCGATAGAGACCTGGCAAACGCAATATCCTTGGCTTCAGCAGAGAAAAGCCCAGCAACGGCTTTGGGAACACCTAGAAAAGGTCCACCAATATTTATAACTGCTTTTATATGTTTAGCACACCAGTCCGGTCCTCCCCCACCACCCATTGGCGCTGGAGCTTCAACCCACTTCATGAAGTGCATGAAGTATAAAACACCCATCGAATGTGGAATTATCACTGCCTTTTTTCCACCATTTGTAGCAACCATCAATTCTATGTTACTTTTTATTCGGCTGAGAGTTTGATCTCTAACCTTCATCATTTGAGAATTTATGTATTTAACAAGCAATTACAAACAGTTAGTAATGGTAAAAATGGAACAACTTGCTCGGCAGGAAAATGATGATATGTTTATCAAGTATAAAATTGTATTCCACCAAATGATTTACCTCGGTGTTCTGATATGAAATTCTCCAGTCATATGCAGCCATATACATAGTTTTCTCCTCGTAACCAATTCGAGCCAAGTTAGCAATCAGGACTGCCCACACAAAATAACCCGGAGCGAAATAGTCAGCAGCAACAAGGCCACTGACAGGCCTGACCCTGATTCCTGGAGGATCTAATCCAGATTCATTATCCAATGACATATGCTCTACCCAGCAAGAAGGTCTGCAAGGGAAAAGGTTCAACAAGAATACCAAATTCAGTTATATAAAACCAACCGGCATGGCAACAAATTTCTTTGAATGTGCACATCATCAAAGTTCATTGCAAATATCAACCTCGTAACGAATTCATAAAATATCAACGACAACCAGGAACCACAACTTCAGATAATCTAATACATCAATAACCTTAAAACCTCACACGATATAGCTATTGTATATCAATCTTCAATTCATGTAGAAGAATTACTAAAACTTATCATTATTTATAAAACTCCGACAATTAGAAAACCAAACGTGAAAAGATTAAACCATCAAAACAAAGGTACAGAGGAGGGTCATATTATCAAATACCTTTTATACACTTCACCGAACGTGCCACCCCACAGACGCTTCCTGAATAAACCTTCTGCACATTCATGGCCTTCCCAAAGTTCAAGCCCACCGGTGACAATTCCCGGCACAAACACCACAGGGTGCTTCACCTTCAACCCCTCTTTCTTCAATTTGACACCCGGGGGATCCGGCAAAGGCCCCGTAATTGCCTCTGTCACATACTGGGGCAATGACGCAGGCATCGCATTGTACAGAAACAACAAGAGCCACCATGTTGTACAAACACACCCAACAAACCAGCAACAACTGTCTACACACGACCACTTTTTCTTCGCCTTAGCTTCCTTTCCTTTTCCGCTAACCTTCTCCTTCTTATCCTCGTCTTCATCCTTCTGAATTTTGGGATCTTTTTCCACCCCCTTTCTACGACGAATCAAAGACATATTTGGCATACTCAATCACAGAACCTCTAACTAAAATTTCACAAATTAATCATCTCTACAACACCCTCTAAGTTTAAATTCTTTACACCAAAATTTCCATCAAAATTCTCTCAGAAACAGAACAATAAGAAGCAAAACAAAGGTAACGAAATCCCAACAACCCAAACAATCTGTAAATCAAAAATCTAATGTAATGAACAAGAAGGAATGTATCTTTCCCACCAGGAAAAAGTTGCTTTTCTGGGCAAACAAACAGCGGCAATTCAAAGCTGAAAAAAAAATACCTAAAAAAGCTAAAGAAAACGCCGTTTTAAAGAGATAAATAACCGAAAGACTTCCTTGGAAATGAAATGGAAGCTTTCTCGTCACATTTTAGCAGTTACAAACAGAAGCTTTAGCTCATCAAATCAATGGCGGGTCGGATCGGGAGGAGCTGCGCTGCCGACTGCTAAGCAAGATAGCAAAATTATGGCGAAGAAACGAAACTGTGCTGGCTCTACGTGTTTGCTATTGCTTTCAGATTTTGACTCGATCTTTCTTTATCGATAAAATTTGCAATTTTTTTCAAAATTAGATATTCCTCTAATTACGTGGCAGTGTTTTATTGGGTCCAGTGTTTTCTTTATTTTATATATTTTCTTTTGATCCATTTTGATTGGCTGTCTTTAATGACGTGATTATGGAGGACCGTTCTTTTTTCCGTGTGCGCAACTGCACTCGATTTTAATTTCCAATGTCTCATGGGCCCCGGCACGTGAAACATGTGTGAGTCGCACGCGTACGTCGTCGTATTGTCTTCACGAAAATATGTAATAAGATGCGAATGCGATGCCCCCATTTGTTTTTCCAACATTCATTATGCTACTTCTCGATAATTCCTTTAAAACCTCGAACTTTCCCCCTTTCTTTTCAAAAGTTATATTATCGTTATTATTTACCTTTATTCTTTTAATATATATTATTATTATATATAGCATATTATTAACATATATATCATTCGAATAAGGTTACATATTGAAAGGTGTATGTATTCATGTTTGATTTAGCATATGAAGGTTCAAATTTTGGATTCAATTTCTTTTTACAACTATTGCATGTGTTGGAAGTCTAATTTTAGTTTTGTATAAGTTGTAGGGTTCAATTTGATGTAATTACAGGCTACGGCTCACCTTTTTGTTTTATTTTTATTTTTATTGTTTGAACGTCATTGTGTATCAATTGGGCCATATGAAACTGGCCCATTATGTAGGTCCAGTTAGTATCTACTTCTAGCCCATGAAGCGAGACGGCGTTTATCTATTGGGCCTTAGGGGACAGTTCCATCTCTCTAATAGAAAGGAAGCACTTGGGCTTTTAGAGAAGTTCAGTTTGGTGATTGTCCTTGTTTTTGTCGACCTTGCAACATTATTTACCTATGAACTAAAATATAGATTTTTTTTCTAAGGGTGTGCTTGGGGAGGGAAAAAATTACGGGAGGAAAAGTATTTTTTTGGGGGAAAAGTTATTATTGGTAGTATTATGATAGTATGTGTTTGTGGGAAATAATATGAAAGGTAGTATTATGATAGTATGTGTTTGGGAGAGAGATTATGATAGCAGTGCTATAATAACATGTGTTTAGGAAAGGGTCGTAATCGTAGTAATTTAAAAAACAATGTAGGATTGTAAAAGAGTAGAAGAGAGGATAATATAAGGTTATTTAGGGATTAGGATAACCCTAATCCCATTTATCATAGTCCTTGGGCCAAACATGGTTTGACCCAATTTCCTAATCCTTTTCCCCCTAAAATCTCATCTCAAACATATCCTAAATGTCCTTTTAAGTATGATGGGAGGGCAAAGAATTTGAACTCGAAACTTCTCGTCTTAAAAAATAGATAGATGGGCAGTTAAATTAGGCTTATAATGATAACAAATTTATAATTTAACATAGAGATAGTTGCAAATATAGTAATCAAAATTTAAAAACTGGTATATATATATAGTAGCGTTTATAAAATATTGTAAAAATAGTGATTTTTATATGATGGTCTATCCATTTCTATCCATGATAAAATTTGTTATGCTCGTAATTTTTTAAACCAATAAACGATGTTATAAAGATTTTCATAACTTATCGACTAAGCAAAACTTTATAACAATAGCAACTAAATCGAAAAATATATATATATATATATATATATATATATATATATATATATATATATATATAGACTTAGCCTATTTATAAAAGAAAAGGAAAAAGAATTGATTAAAAATTATTATTTTAAAGCTAAAGGAGACCCCTTCTTGACAACTTGAAATTGGAGAATTTAAAACTTTCTTAATTCCTTACAACTTGATCTAAAATAATGATGGGATTAAGAATTTATTAAAAATTATTGGTTGGGAATTAGGGTTTTCCAAATAGAGAAGTTTTGAATTTCCAACGGCTTTCATTTATATTAATTGTTTTTCTTTTTCTTTCTTTTTTTTTTTTTTTTTCTTTTGTCGTTTTCATTCTAATAATTTAATTTAATTAGTAGCCATAAATTAAAATAATAAATATATTAATTCCATTTAAGAAGTCTACAAAATTATGTCTACAACTTCCTCCACACCTACACCAAAATACAATTGCATGTGATTGCTGGGGCTGCCTTCTTAAAGGCATAGTATTAATTAATATTAATTTTTGTATTTAATTATTTTAAGCATTTTCATAAATTAATTATATTAACAATAATTATTGTGTTTATGTACACCGAAAGCTAAACCTACTTACTATTTTTTACAAATTATTTAATTAGAGGGACGATGAGGACAATATTTGAATTTTAAATTAAATTACACTTTTAGCACTAATCTTTTAAATATAAAATTCTTAAAACTTTTAATTTTAAAAATAATCAAACTCCTAAACTTTTCATAATAACAACTCGACCCTTATATTTCTATAAGTATTAAAATTTGACCCTCGAACTTACAATATTTGTAAAAATTCAACGTTAAACTTATACAATTATCGTAATTTGTACGCTCTTAGAGTTTGAGAGTTTGGCCTTAACATTTGATTGACATCGAAAGGTTTAAGGGCATAATGGTAACTATATATGATTAATTTTTGTAATTTTTCTTTTAAAAATCAATCAATATCGTTTTGTATAATCTAATTTTGTGTAAAATGTCAATATCAATTGTATATCAAATACAACTATCGTAATGCTTGTTTGTTGGGAAGATTTTTGTTTTTAGCAAGAAAGAAGATAACTTTACGTGAATATGAATAGTGAGTTTTGTATAGTTTGGTTAGAGGTCAAAGAATAACAAATAATGGTTTAGTACTTTTGTATCAACGAGTATACGAATATTTGTTTGAGTAAAAACAAGTGGAATTGACTTGTGTTTTTCATTAATAACAAAAGAAAAAAACGTTTTTAGGAAAAATAAAACAGTATTTTCTCTGATGTTAAAAAGATTTTGATTTGTAAAAAAAAAAAAGGTTATAAACAAATTAAGAATTGCAATGAAGAGCTTCAAAATTATGAATACAACGAAAGAACAAACTTTCTCCATATATCAACAGGAGCTTAACTCAATTTGTATTAGTGTACACGTAATTTGAGATTCAAAAAGTTCATGGATGCTCAAATTTTCACGGATCCCAATTAATCACATATAACTGAAATACAATAAAACGAACTCACATGTGTTTAGCTAAATTATACATTATTTGTACTTACTTAGACATTGCATGGTAGGCTCATCACCACATAATTGAAGAATCTTTGTTGTAAGTCTACCCAGAAAGCAAAATTAAACTAAGAGAAACAAATTAGAAGTCAAGCCAACGATAAATACTTACGAATCTAATAGTCGACAAAATAAAAATATAAGTTAAAAAAAACTACCAAATATCATAACTTTATTATATACCTAAATAATAAGGTCGCATTTTTTCATATTGTTTTTAAAACATATAGTACGAGTAAACTTATTTTTAATGCATACTTTTAAAGCTAAAATGTGGGTTTTGGACTGTTTTATTTATTTAAAATTAAAAGTACAATATTTAGTACACTTTATGCTAACTATATATATATATATAAATTAAATGCATCCAAAAATCCAAAGAAGGAACATACACAATATCTAGTGAGTTAGGCAGTTGATATTCCAAAAGCAAAAAGTTCATTTCTTTATATCACTTTGGAAAACCCTCACCTTTTTCACATACTTAACCTTACCAAATGCAAGCAAAGCATAAAGTCCTAAAGTTTTTGCTTTTTGTAATTTTTATGAATAATCATTAAGACTACAAAATAAATAAAATTTTAAATAATAATAATAATAATAACAATAACCCCATTGCCTTGAAATTCACAAACACTCCATCCCTTTTAGTCTACATAAATTCCAACCTTAGCCTGCAAGGAGACATCCAAAAAGTTAATTAAGCATTACTATATATAATACACTTTGTAATCTTAGTCTCCCCAAATACTATTTTTCATTTTTTTAATATAAAGTTTATGAGTTAATTTTACATGTTATATTAATGTATGTATGAAACATATTATTATAAAGCTTTATTTTGATGACTTTATCGAGTTTGGAAAGACATAATCGATGCTTGTCACTCCAAACAAAAGCATCCTCATTATCATGTGTTGCTTTTCTTAATCAATAAGATATTAACACACATGTATTTTAATTATATACTAAATATTGTGTATATATATATATATATATATATATATATATATATGCACATACAAAAGCAAATTCATCATTATTTTAAAGTTTAGAAACAAACAATTCATAATGATTTTAGACTCTAAATTAATTTGACTATTTAAAACGTTTTAGTTCTAAAACAATAAAACTATTCTTAGTTATATTGATTTTTTTTAATTACTTATTTGAAGTCAACTTAAGGATTACTTATCTATTAAACATCATATTTGCAGTATTTTTTTTATAGGTTGGAAGCTTGAATTATAAAATTTTCATATTTTAATTTGTAGTATTATTTTCTAACAAAGCGTAGAATGTGTATAAATGTCAACTTAAATATAACTCAATTTTTTTAATACGTTTGTCTAAAGAAAAAAAAAAAAAATCGCTGCTACGTCAATACCTTGTGTGTGTTTAAGATCATACATATATATATATATATATGATTACAACGTAACACAAGGTTTATTTTGTGTTTTCTTTTTGCTTAAGAGAACAAAATATTATTCAAATAAATTTTATTAGCTAGTACTCGTCTTTGAAACATTTATGAAAAATGTTGATATTGTGTATGGGAGCGATGAATTTGATCATATGACGAAATAATAACTCAAAAATAATGATAGGATAAGATAAAGTACAATTTAATCCTAACATATTCGAGCCAAGAAAAAACTCATATGATCTCAATCCTAATATAATTAAGCAAACTTTAGATTAAATCTCTTACAAACACTTATTACAGATTCGTATGAAACAACTAAAACTTCTAATTTATTCTCCATATCTACGACTTTGTCGCATCAAACTTACTTTCCATGTTATTTTTTTACAAATTATACATCGAAGGTCAGGTGCGTTCTCCCCCATCCAAATTTTGACATCAACGTATATTAAGATTGCAACGTGGGAGGTGTATTATATTCTTTGTAAATTAATAATCATATAATATATGGAGGGGGGATGTTTGTATTGAAAATACTAATAATTATTAAGGTGTACTAAGAAAAATGGATAGGATGTTGTTGGTGTGATTTGGGTTAGTAGGAAACATGGAAGTGACATGATGGTACAAATAGTATCATTGTTATATAAATGTGTGTGTATATATACACACACACACACACACATAGGTAGAGAAAATCCATATTATTATTATTTATTATTTAATATTATTATTATAGTGACAGGTTTTTGTTTGTTTGGGATAGGGACAACTTGCGCCCACATCCAAACACGCCGTATTCCTCGAGTAGGGGACGACCACAAACCAAACACCAATGCTCCAAACGAATGCGCTCCAATCTCACATGCTTCTGTTGCCCTATTGCTTTCGCCTCTTCTCCTAATTTTCATTATTCCATCCTTTTTAATATTTCCAAAAATATATTTCTTACACCTCCGAGTCGAGTTGAAAATTATATTTTATAAAGATACTTGCGGAAGGAGTTAGACGCAAACAATTGTTTTTTAATCGAATCTAATTTAAGAGCCAATCGTTTCCTTATCATATTATTTAAAAGTTTACAATTAGTTACAATAAATACTATTTCAAAACTTTCAATTTGTTATTAATTATTATATAAACAAATAATCTACATACCAAATACATATTACTATAACCTAAACTAAAATAATCTATGCATCAAACACAAACCATTGTAATCAAACTAGAATAATCTTAGACTACAATAACTCATTTCTTGCTTCAAACATCCATGTTTATTGATTAAGTTTAATAATTAAATTTTGATATTATACCATCCATTTTATAAACCAAAACCAAAATTTTAACTTTGAAATATTTTTAATTATTTAGTCAATGTTAGAATAAGAAATAAAGTAAAAATTGATGCAAAATATCAAAGTTTGCTTGGTAAAATAATATTTAAAAATACAAATAGAAAAAAAACTTATAAAATTGTAATATCTTAGATTAAAATAAAAAATGATTGAATATAAAACATTGAAATCTAGAGATTAAAACACAAACAAAACTCAAATTTTTAGTTGGTTGTTTATAAATTAAATTAGAATAATTAAATTAATTATAATTAAACCAATTTTCACTAATTCGGCATTATTGTTAGAGTAAATTAAAAACTCATAACATTATTATTTTTAGTTAATATTTTTCTTAACATAAACTTGGTTAATTTTTTTAAAAAAATAAAAATAACAAAATGGAATATTTTGGATTTAGGTCAAAAACACAACTAGCGACAAAAACGGTGCGCACAGTGCTTGGGTTTCCATTCCCTTGGGTTTTGCATGGAAGTGAAGGTTGAGCCAATTTCTCTCTCCCAAGTCGACTCGGATCCTAAACGGCTTGGAGGATTGAGCCTATTCCTCCTCACTACTGCCAAAATGACAGCCAATCTCTTCTCTATTTCTTCCTTTTAACGTTAATTTAATTTGTTTGCATCCCTTTATAATAATAATTAATTATTATTATTATTTTTAGTACAATGGAATGGGCTTCATGACTATAATTTCCTTAATTGAATTAAAAGGTTTATTATTTTATTTTGTCTCTCATTTCTAAGTTTAACAAATACAGGTCATAGGTTATGTTGGCTCGAGAAACTTAAATATCGATTTTTATGGGTGTTTTGATTAGACTTTTTAATTCGAACTATTTTCTGTTAGAGGTGATTATCGGTTGGACGGGGTCAGTTTTGTACAAAAAAAATGGACCGAAAACCGACCTAGTCGATTTATGCTAAGGGAAACCAACAACAATGTTCTACGAGTTAGTTTCGATCGGTTTTTGAAATATTTTAATTAAACCGACCACCATCGTATTTTTAATAAAACTGACCATCAGATGTTGGTTCGGTCGATTTCGATCGTTTGGATCAATTTTTCGAGAGTCGCTGTTCACTCCTAACTTTTGTGAGAGTACGCATTAATTTGGTGTAAAATTGAACACAATCCGATGTCTAGGTTAGTACAGAGAGTATGGGTAGAGTTCTCATTTGGTGTAAAAGTTCATTTTATATTCACTATTAAAAATTATTAGTTAAAAGTTGAAACTAATATTATATTCATTATTAAAAATTATTAGTTTCAAATACAAATAAGTGCTGGTTGATATGAGCTCCGGTTGGAAGGATGAATTATTGTTCATAATCCAATTGAGTGTTTTAGTTTATTGTTAAATAAAAATGTCAAATATTCGAATCTGACTAAAAAATAATAATAATAATTAATATTTACTTTAGAATTTATTTGGATCCAAAAAAACGTTGGTACCGCACGTGAGTGGGGGCACCATCCTCGTGAGTGAATCATATCAAATTCCCAAACACAAAAACGCCTCTCTCATTCTCTCTCTACAGCTGCGGCGGCGGCGGCGGCGGCGGCGGCATTCGGCTGCGCTATGCATTGAAGACCTAGCCACATAGGCCGGCTCTGCGCTACGCCGCGCCGCGTCGAAACGAGCGTTACGGAGCGTAGGGCTCTGTCTCTGTACGCTGCTGCAGCCCAAATCTCAATGGTCCATAGAGAGAGAAGAAGAGGAAGAAGAAGACGAACCAGAGGAAAAAGAACGAAGAAGAAGATGAAGAAACCATTGAGTGCATTTCACTCCTCGTAATTGGCTTTCACGCTGATCATCACAAACGAAAAAGCAAAAAAGCAAAAAGAAGATTAAAGCCTGCGCGAATGAATGAATGCGATTGTAGGAAGGAAGGAAGGAAGGAAGAATCTGATGAGTTTTGTGTATTTAAAGTTTCTTTTGTAGCGTAGAAACCCTCTTTCTCTAATCCCAACGATTCCAAATCGATTCGATTACTTCCAATCCAATCGACTTTTTCCTCATTCTTCTTCTTCTTCATAATCTGTTTTTTTTTTCTCTTCTCTTTCTACGGGTCCTGATTGAAAGTTATGGAAAGCGACTGCTCGACGTGATCGTTTTCCAACTCAATCTTTTGCCTTTTTCTTGTCCTCTCTAATCCGTAAGCTGTTATTACTGGTGAATACTTCTCTTCATTCATTCTATTTGCTTTTCTTTTCTGTTTTTTGTTTCTTTCTTTGTTTATTATTGATTCTACTGCTTTATTCGGCCTCACTTTATTATTCTGTATTCCTTAGGCCATTCGATTTGAGTTTACTTTCTTTTTTATCTTGTTCTAGCTGATAACAGACAAGATCTTGTGATTCTGCGCAGTCACTGAGCTTCTCGAACTCGGTTTGCCTTTTTTCTTCCATTCCCTCGCTGGATTGTTGCTTTCTGTACCGGAGATGTTGACGTGTATAGCCTGTTCGAAGCAGCTCAACAATGGATCTCTGCACCAGCAGGAAGGAGAAGATTCCATTGCTACACCGAGGACTAAACAAACAATCAAGGCTCTCACTGCTCAGGTAAACATTTTCGATTCTGTGTTTCTGTTTCTATTCTCTGAGAATTTCAAGGAAATGGAGTCTGTTGCTGCATAATTTTGAGGGTAATTTTCTCTTCTACCACCAATTCTTTCAATTAAACGGGAATCAAAACGGAGGAGGAGTTCGATTTTTAAAGTTGGGGGAAAGAAGCCGGACAATGAATTAATGTGAAATTGACGTTTTCCGTATTGTTATTGACATTCATGAAACCTCATTTTACTGTGAAATTGATGTTTATGATTGGAATTTTTCCTTCTACTTTCAGATCAAGGATATCGCTCTGAAAGCCTCCGGAGCTTACAAGAACTGCAAGCCATGTTCAGGTTCGTCAAGTGATAACCGCAAGTATAAATATGCAGAATCTGATTCTGCATCAGATTCGGCCAGGTTTCATTGTTCATACAAGCGGACTGGGAGTTCAAATTCCACGCCAAGGCAATGGGGAAAGGAAATGGAGGGCAGGTTGAAAGCTCTGTCAAGTGGGGAAGGAACTCCGGCTTCGGGAAGTGGACGAACTGAGATTGTTTTCATGGAAGAAGACGAACCCAAGGAATGGGTTGCCCAAGTGGAGCCTGGCGTGCTTATCACTTTCGTTTCATTTCCACAGGGAGGAAACGATCTCAAACGGATTCGTTTCAGGTAAAGTCATCTGTAATTCAACTGTTGCTCAAGATACCAATTTGTCTGGAAGTGAATCAATTGTTTGTCAGCTTGTGTCGGTCAAGGTTTGGACTCACTTGAAATATTGGTACAAAGTTAAATTTACACCAACACTTATGCTTCAACTTTTAGATTGATTGGTGATTCAAATAGAAGTGTCTGAACTCTTAGTCACTTTTACCCCTCAAGAAATAGTGAGCCATTAGTAAAGATTTAGGTATTTTTCAATTTGGACTATTTTTATTGCTATTTGCTACAATTTTTCATAAGCTGACCATGTGATTTAACACAGAACAACTATTTCTTTGTAAACTGAGGTCATTTGTCTTATTAATTTCTGTAGTTTTGTAAGATGAAGTTTCAGACAGTGAAAATGGTTAGATAGTTTGTTGTCTGGTGCAATGAAACTTCTTCAGATTGCTTCCCAAATTTGTTCAGTAATTACATTATCCTGTAAAATATGCATAGGAGGTGGGAGTCTCGTGATCGAGGTGGAATTTATATATTTTGCTTCATTTCCTTCTTTTTCATGCTTTTGTGTTTATGAATCATGAATTTAAATGTTTTAAATGTATGAGAACATACTGTAATTGCTTGATTGGCTGCTAAGCCTCGTTTTCTTGCATCAATCAGCCGCGAATTGTTCAACAAATGGCAAGCTCAGAGATGGTGGGCTGAAAATTATGAGAAGGTTATGGAATTGTATAATGTGCAGCGGTTCAACAGCCAAGCTGTTCCCCTCCCACCATCCCCACCACAGTCAGAAGACGAGGTAAATTTTGAGCTGCACTTTATGATTTTGAGATGGTTAAAATCACTTTTATCGGTGTTAAAATCTCTCCAAAAGAAATCATTTTCATAATCAATTTTCATGTTTGATTTTACATTTGTCAATTTATACCATAAAAATTGATTTTGAATTATTAAAAGCATGAAGTGGTTTTGAGAGTTATTAACCATATCAAAATTGCACATGCAGAAGCCTATAGTCTCTTTGATTCAGCAAGTTTACGTTTTGCATTGATCGTAAATTTTTGTTACATGGTTAATGAATCCTATTCCTTTATAGGACTCGAAGATTCAATCAGCCAAGGACAGCCCTGCTACCCCACCTTTGACAAACGAGCGGCTTCCTCAAAACACAAATCGACCATTAGGAAACTCGTCTTCAGAATCCTTCGATCACCGTCCTAACCAACCCCCTCGTTGCTATGATTTAGGAGGTTTAGCTTCATCCATTAAACCTTCCACCACAAACGACGCAAAAACTGAGACATCATCTGCAGATGGTTCTGTTAGGACCAGCGAGGGAGATCAGTCAGAAGATCTTTCTGTAAGTAATGCTAGTGACTTGGAGACTGAATGGATTGAGGAGGATGAACCTGGAGTATACATCACTATCCGAGCTTTGCCAGGTGGCTCGAGGGAGCTGAGACGCATTCGTTTCAGGTATTGAATATTCTTAATGAGAATAAATATCTTAAGAAACTGTCCCTTTTCTCGCTGCAATTTTGTAGAAATTATTTTACAGGAGACTATCACAATGTGACTTACAGTTTTTTACCGTTAGACGTATAAGAAGAAAGTGTCTCAATTTTATATTTACAAGCTTTTTAATCCACATGGGTCAATCACATTGAGATAGTCTTCGTCGAATAATTTTTCCACTTTCTTACTATTTCAGAGGTCCCAAAAAATGTTTTAGAAATTAGACACTTCACATTATTACTTCAAGTTTGAAAAATTGGTACGCAATCTAGGCTCCTAAACTACTCTTGGAGCTTGTTCTTAAACAACTGAAGGCTCTATTCTTTTTTTTGAGTTGGATAAATAGATATACCTGTATTTTCAATTGTCATATGCTCATTTTGGTATATTAAGCTGGAAATTACAGGCATGGTTTATGTTTTGAACCATCTTGTTTTTGATTTACTGCAAAAGTGACCTCTTTCGATTTGTTTTGATTCAGTCGAGAAAAGTTTGGCGAAATGCATGCAAGATTATGGTGGGAAGAGAACAGAGCAAGGATACAAGAACAGTATTTGTGATGAGGGGTAACTAAACTGGAGTTGCATTTCCTTTTCCTCATTGCCAAATGATGTTTTAGTTGCAAATTGTGGGTTTTTTTTAATCTCTTTTCTTTTCTTTTCTTTTCTTTTCTTTTCTTTTCTTTTCTTTTCTCCTCTCTCTGCCCTTCTGTCTCTTTCAATTTAGACTTCTCTATGTGACTTGTGCCTCTCTTTCTCAGGTTGTTAGGAATCAAAGGATGTTGAAAGATATAACATTGGTTAAGTTGGTGGTTTTAGGGAAATGGTTTAGAAAAAAAAAAGAGATGATAGTGAGATTATTAACAGAATCTATACTGTTCCATTCAAATATTCCATGTTCTCCATTTTGTGTCTCTCATTTTAGAAAGAACTAATGGTTGTTGGGTGGGAACTTTCATTGGGCCCATTAACCTCTCTTATTTGAGCCCCGTTTTAGGCCCAAACTTCAGGCCATCTTTATTTGAGGCCCATATTAGGCCCAAACTTCAGGCCATCTTCTTCACAACTCTTATTATGGTCTCCATTTTTTCGTGCTACTATTTATTTCCTAAGACTAGGTTATATCTAAAGATTGACCTACGTGGTTCAAATACATGATATTTTATTACATTAGTGCCCATACTCGAAGCAATGCGACTAATTTGAGGTCAAAACAATTTTTTTCTCTTTTATTTTGGGATAGTAAAAAATATAGCAATTAAATCAAAATAATTAAGTATATAACAACATTTTAAAAAAATTTACTAATATAATAAAACCTATCAAAATCTATTAATTATAAAAGTCTTTTGTATTTTGCTATATTTGTAATTTTAAATATTATTTCTAAAAGTGAAACCAATTATAATTATCCTTTATTTTGTAGGGTTTATTTTGTAGGGGTGAATTATTGTCTTTTTTGACATTTTTAATATTTACGAAACAATTTGATACAAAAATATAAAAGTACAATTACATATAATAATTTGCCACTTTTTTAAAATTAGAATGGGCGGAAGGCTAGAGATAAAAATAAAAGTTTATAGGGAATTTATTATTTAATCTAAATAATAAAGTATCACTTTCTTTAATTTTTGGCATATCAAATTTTCTTAATTTTTTTTTTTAAAATGACATGAAAATTCATTTTTCCTCAAGAAAATTAATTTTAAATGAAAGGAAAAGAAAAATAATTACATTTCATTGAAAAGATGAATCCATGGCGCCAGGCCTGGAGATGTTAATGGCCGTTTGACGCTGCTGCTCGAATTCAGCTCATCAATGGAGGACCAACACGAAGAGGCCGCTTATTCCTCAGGTAAAATACTCGTCGACCTGATATCTACTACTTGATCTTTAAACCAAATGTGTTCTCCTTGTTCTTCTGGATTTTTCTTATTTGAATCTTGTACGAAAGCATGAAGAAGATTTAGAGGAATTACAGCTTTGTTTTTACTTTCCTTCACTTTTTTGATAATGATCAGTAGACACTCGATCTATTTCTAAATTTGGAGTAATGAATTTAGGTTATGAAATGAACTGGAACTGCAAAGTTTCGTGGTGTTTCCGACTGTTAATCAAGGCTTATTTTAACTTTGAAATTGATGATTGCTTATAAACAGAGCAGTTTCGTCTATTTTTGGATCTATCAAGCATGTGGAATCTATAAATGGATATGAACGTATAAAACTGAATTCATACTGCATATATCAAACTAAACAGGCCTTTAATGGACTTCAGACGAATTATTTTCGGATGTTGTTTGGGTTTGAGCTGTTAGTGATTACTCCAATTTTTGTTTGAATGTTGATCAAATGTTTCTCATCTTGTTCTGTTTCTCATACTTGTAGTAGTAGCCTTTCACATTTTCAGTGTCTTTGAGAACTGATGTTTTTTTTTTCTTTTCAATCTTGGTATTTTAGAAACTAGGAATTTTCTCATTGCACTGGGAGTGTAGATTGACATTTTGTTTGCTTCTAAGTTCTAAGTGTGTTCTTCAGTGGAACCTAACCCCTAAATAACCCCTCAATTACTCTTGGAAAGCCTAGAGAATGAACCATTTATCCTTCTTTACCATTGCTTCAGTCAATAATCCAAATCTCTCATTTTGTGCTTTTCCTACAAGTTCAAAGGATTTTCTTTAATAGCTAAGGCCATGTTTGATAACAAATGGTTTTTGGTTTTTGAAGTTTGTGATCACTCTCACAATTTTTTGATCATGGTTTTCGTTTTTCCAAAGTAAATATTTAATTTATTTAGCCAAAATTCAGAAAACAGAGAAAATTTTCTTTTAAAAACAGATTTTTTTGGGTTTTCAAAACTTGGTTTTGATTTTGAGAATGATCTTAGACTATAGACCACAAAACAAAGAAACCAATAGGTAGAAGTAATGTTTATAGGCTTAATATTCAAATACAAAATGCCAAAAACCAAATGGTTATCAACAAGATCTAAGCATCTCACCTCCTAATCCTTCCAAGATCTGGAAATTAGGTGAAAATATGATTCCATGCGTTGAAAGGACGAGCTGGGACTCCATATTCATAGCAGGGCGCTGCCTGTGGCAAAATAGGGAGTTTAGACGAGTTGGCTTTAGGTATTGAAGATTTTTAATTATGAAGAACTGTCTTTCCCCCATTAGATTATCTACATTACATCCACACACAAACTCTTACTTATGTTTGAGGAAGAACTGCACAAATTTAGGATATTTATAACTTCAAGTCTTCGTTTCTGATTAGCAAAGCCAACTTCAGAGGAGTATTAGGAGTGAAGGTCTGAGTTTGAAGTTTGGATTAAGATGCAAATTGGCTTGTCCAACCAAGATTTATTGGTCACACCTATGGGCTTTGACACTGACAGTACTCCAAACCCACTAGTTCACATCACAAGTTATTCCAACCAATTTGAGTCGTTATAGATACTAAATATTTGTGATAACAAGTGCATGTGTTTGGGTATAATTTCAATTAATATCTCTGAGTTAGATGTATGTGTCTGAATATAGCTAGAAAATGAGGCTTTATGCTCATAATTATATTACTATAAAGGTTTGTCTGCCTGCTTTTTTGATTAATGCAATGTGGCTGCTTACTGTTTTTCATATTACATATCCTATTTCATTTCGTTGTCTTTCTAGACCCGCAAATGTTAGGAATCAAATAATATTGTGGTGAAAGCTAATGCTTGGATGGTTACATTGAAAGATAACTTTTGCTTTAGCGATTAATAGGGTGATTCCGAATGGATTAAGACACCCGTTATCATTATAAATGTTGATGGTTTGATGTCCACCATTATGGAAAAAAGAAAACTATAGATGAATACATTAAATAGGAATCAAAGGATGCCAAAAGTTTAACCTCACCTACATAGTTATGGAAATAGAAGGATGGGTGTGGGATTCAAACCTTTAATAACTTGGTCTAGCGCACATGTACCTTGATTTGATTAGTTATGTTCAAGTTGGCAACTACTTCCTTGTTCCCTTATTAATAAATCAATTTTTTTACGTAATATTTAAGCTAACCAGCAATTTGTAGTTCTTGTTTTGTATGTGATTTAGGGCCTCTTTTGTTCTTTCGTTAGTGCCATCACATTTGATTTATATACATATTATCAGAACACCAATAAATAATCGATGCTATATTCGTTATCCTTTTGAAAGATGAATTTTATTTTCTCATCAACCTTGCAAGTATACACCATGAAATGTTCACAGTTTCTCACCCGTAGCAATTAAGCCGAACAGTCAAGTAAATAATGTATACAATGATGAGATATGGTTAAGATGTTCATGAAAATCACTCTCCTAAGACATTCAAATCTAGATTTATATGGTTTTTCTAGTACTACGAAAGTTTAGGTACCGTTTCTATTGATAAGCGAGTAAGTATTCTCGTAATACTAAAAACTTTCCACACGGAGGTCCGCAGACTATTGCTTCTCACTTTTAATTATGCAAAATTGTGAAACTTGAACGAGAGTAAAATAAATGTAATAAATATGAGCGTAGTTCAATTGACATAAAAGTTTAAACTATCCTCTTTGGTGTTAAAAATCCAATTCTCTCACCTCATATAATTGTTGAAACGAAACTTATTCAAAAGAAGAATGAAAACTATCTTAGACCAATCAAGTGATTCTAAATTCTCTTTACCATTGATCTACTATAATTTTATGCCGACCCCTTTTAAATATTGGGGGTTATCCCATGTAACAAGAAAAAGGGAAATGAAAAACAAATTAAAAGAAAAGACAATGGGAAAAGTAATTTCCCATTGGTATGATGAACTTTATAAAAGTTGAAAGATTAAAGTTAAATTTTGAGCATATTTCACATGATTAAAAAAAAAAAGAAAGAGAGGGGGTAAGTTTGATTCCTCTACCACATGTTATTCCAAGTCTTTTTAGACTTGTCTAATCTAATTGCATAGTGGTGACAATTGGGGGCTGCATCCCACCATCTCCTCCTCCTCATCATCATCCCATTCTCATTATGATATATATCTCTTAATGTTGGAATTTTTGGGTCCCTAACATGGAATTCCAACTCTCTTATCTCTCTTTCATATTTTTTTTTTATTTTTAACCTAATTTGTTTTTATATTTGTATGAAAAAATATGTCTCTCAAGTCGCAAAATAATATAATAGGATGTTGAACTTTCAATTTTCATGTTTGTTAAGTCTTTTGACATGTTTAATAATTTAAAATTTGTAAAAAGTTATTAAACATATCATTGAAAGTTTAGTGTCTTGTTTTACATTCATTTTATTTGATGTTAGATCGATTTTGCAAATTGAATGAAAAAAATATTGAATATCATCCCTAGAGCATATAATTACACACAAACCGATGTACTGATCTCTAAGAATATAAAGTGGGAGAAACTCTATGAATTCTAATGATATATATATAGGGTTATTCAAACAAACCAATGCACTCTCTAGGAACATAATGTTGAGGACAGGAAGCTATGAAAATAATGATTTAGAGATAGCCAACTATTTTGGACTTTGGCAATGAGCTAACCAATAAGATATATGTTTGTTGTTTGAACTATAAAGGAAAAAGAATAAACAATAATAATAATAAGAAGAAAGAAAAAGCAACTTTTTGTTAGTGTGTTGGTGTGTAGCTCATAACCAATTTAATTGTGAAAAATGAAATAATTTTTAGAAAGTGAGAGAGAAAAGAATTCACTATGTGAGGGAAAAGTGGAGTGACAAAGAAAAAAAAAAAAGAAAAAGAAAAAGAAAAGCAAAAGGTCCTTTTTTAAAAGAAAAAAAAATCTAATTTGTCTTTGCTTCATTAGTTATTTCCAATTTTTTGTTGGATAATCCTAACCCTAACCTTTATTACCCTTAATCTCTTCATTAAGTCATTTAATTGTTTTTATTGTAATCCATTTCTTTAGGTTAATCAAATCACTTTTTATTCATTAATTCTAAAAAATAAACAAAAACAAAAGCTCTCCACGAGCACAATTATTGTTCCAATAAAAACATCTCTCTCTCTCTCCTCTCTCTCTTTGAAACTCACACGTAGGCATAATAAAGGAAAGTATCCAAATTAAAAAGAGAGTTTCTTTTCAATACTAATAATCATAATAATTCTATAAAAAAAAAAAAAGAAAGAAAGAAAGAAAAAAGAGGGAGATGGAATCCATGAAATCACTTTACATTTCCAAAAGATAATATGCCACTCTCTGTCTTTGTGTCTATCCCTATTGCATGGGTCAAATTCTCCAATTACATATATATATATATATATATAAATAGAAGAACAATGAATAGAAAACAGAAGTCAAAGACGAAAAGAATATCGTACAAGATTAACAAATTTAGTGGGAATGCATATGAAATATATTTGGAGTATTTAATTTGAAGATATATATGTGCAATGATTTAGTCTCTTTGTAGTTAAGAATGTTACCAAAGTTTTGAAATTTTGTATATATAGATTGATGATAATTATGTCATCCATATTCCATATTAATAGCTTCATATTCACTTAACCTAAGTGATCTAATTTAGTAATTATTTAATTTTTTGTTTTTAAAAATTAATTAATATATAAATGTTCCTTTGTACTTTTTTTTGTTTTTTTAAAAAATTACTTTTACTAAATAATTTATAAAAAAGATGAGAATTATTATTTTAAGAGAAATGAACAATTTTATTTTTAAAAAGAAGAATATCAATAATTATTATTAGGTTTTGAAAAGAAATTATTTTATAATCAAAGAAGAATTGATGCAAGACGAGCCATCTCAATTACTTGATATCATTGGAGTAGTTGACATTGTGGACAATCTAAGTTCAAATTAATAATAACATTTATAAGTCAACTTTTACAAGATCATTAATTCCAACATAGAATAGTTTCATCTAATTTTTTTGGATTTGATAGCATAACTCAGAAAAAAAAAAAAAAAAAACAATGAGAAACTCATTGCATACATTGAAATTTAGTTTTCATTGTATTATTTTAGAATTACATTTCACTAATAATTGTATTCATATAACATTATCAATTAAATTCCACAATTTTCACACATAAATCAATTTAAGATTCGTAAATTAGAATTTTCTTTGTATTTATTTGACAAAGATACTCTAGAAGATCATCAAGTCTAGAGGATAGATGGATTTTGCAAAAATGGTTGTATTGAAGAGTCTAAAATGATAGACATGCAAATATATAATATATCAAAGTGCATGCTTTCTTTGGACATAAAATACATTGGTATATAATCATTATTCAAAAAGAGAGAGAGAGAGAGAGAGGATAGTGTGGGTGTGTGTGGGAGGGTAATTTAATTAAGAGGTTTTAGGGAATTAAGTTAATGATTTAATTAAGCAATGCCCAAACAAACAACCCTTCATAGGATTAGGGAAGAAGGCTTTAATTTAATTTTGAATGGAACTATTGATTGTTGTTGGAACTGTACTCAATTGGGTAGGTGCCACTGTTTTCATGCTCTTTAATTTTGAGTATATATGTTGAGAAAACCCTATAACACAAATGATTAAAAATGTTGGCCTCTTCTTTAATTAATTAATTAATTAATTAATCCATTCATCTAATTTCTTTATTTTATATTTAATGCAAATTATTAAGGATTTAGAAAGAAAAAAAAAAGGTAAATAATAATGTTTCAAAGTTTGTAATATATATCTCTATAAATCTCTACTTTGATACCCTATAATCATTAATTTGTTGAAATCTCTACATTATCATTTTGAAAGGTTTCAAAAATAATATGGCAACTATTAGCAACACCATATCTTAATTAATTAAGTATTTTCATCCTTAATAACTAATTAATTAATTACAAAATATTTATGTAACAATTCATGCCTTATTAGCTAAACAAATATATCATATATGGGCATATATTAGTTTTATCTAATTAATCTTAGGGTCAAAATATCAAATAAAATTCAACTTTTCCTAAAGAAAAATACCAAAATATACGGTAAGAATAATTCATATTTATCGAACATCCTAAAATTGTCGTAACAAATTAAGAGATTTCTATTAGGTATAAAATGTTATGTTTGAGATTATATACTTTAAAAAATATACGCAAAATGGTTGTTATTTTAAAACCAAACCAAAGTAATTGGATCAAAGTTAGTTTAAACCTAATAATGATAATTAAGATCAAAGAAAATAATTTTTTTTTATCACCCAATTTTAAATATGGGTGTTGTGTCTTTATAACAACACATACTATTTCATCAAGTATAAGATCTAAACCAAAGTTGATCAAATCTAACACCATGATGAATCTTTATTTGGATCTTAGACAGATCCCAAATTGGCTTCTTTATTTATTAATTTATTAAAGAAAGAAAGAAAGAAAAGAGAGAGAGAGAAAGATGATCATGTTTCACAGTAGTTAAGTCACATTAACATGATTGGGGATGATCCCATAAATACTTGGCCACAATTAAGAGACATGATTGAATAATGTCATGCATATTCTTATTTTATCCAATAATATGATATAATTATATGTTTTAGGGTTGTTAATTATTCTTTTTTAACTCACACACACACATATATTCATTATGATCAAGTGAATACTACGTCTTGCTTCTTAATTACTTAAATATTTAGAATTCTAAAATATTTTTTATATATAATTTTTTCTTAATCGCTAACACATTAGTCTTTTCAATTATTTGTATTTTCTTGTTCTTTTTTGTTTAATCGTTTGTATTTCGGTATGCTACTTTTTTAAGTAAATAAAGAATATAATGAGATTAGAACTTTTGTCATACGAAAGAAAGAACAAAATCAAAAGCAAACCGCGATATTCGAACAAAAGGGTATAGGATAAGAGGGACAAAGAGAAAAGGGGAATACAAAACCCTAAGAAAACCAACTTTGGCTAATAAGAACACACAAAAAGGAAAAGGGTGTGTGAAATGGATGAGTTGATCTTTAGACCATTTTTAGTTTTTTCCACCACTTCAAAGGGACAATTAGTGGGAATAGTAATTTGAGATTTAGAGATTCAAAAAATTCTTAAAGAAAAATGAAAAGAAAAGGGTAATTGATCAATAACTTTTGACTCGTTAATTAATTTACACACCAACGAGAGAAAAATGAAGAGATATATTATTGAATTAGAAAAATATTTAAGTGTATCTTAGATCGCATTCAATTACTTGTTCGTAAACTTTGAATTATTTTAGTTTTTTTTTTTTTTTTGCATATTACAAAACATATAGGTTAGTTGAAATTTAGGGTTTTTTAATTAATTAGGGATCCCTTGGACTGTGGGCAAAGTTGGTAAGTCCCCCACAAGAAAGTGCGTTGTCATGCGCCCAAAGAAATTATAATGAAAAACTGCCGCATTAGTTGACCTTTTCCTTACTCACAACAACAAAGAAAAACCACACCAACTCCCAAAACAATTTAACATAATGAATCACGAAATTGTTTGTAAAAGAAAATCCTATAAACATACTTCAACCATATATAATTTATTTGTTTGAGTAAAACAAATATATAGATTAATAATCGAACGTACGTACTTTCGAATTTTAGGGTTAAGAACTCATGTCAAATTGATGTGTACGTACTTTTTTTTGTTAAAGTATTGATATAATATTAAATTTAATACAACTTTATCGGCTTACCTTTTAGGTTAATTGGTAACTTAATATCTTCAAAAGTTGAAGGTTCAAATCACTATAGATATTCGTTTGTTTGTAGTTGGTTAGCAAAAACATCAATGTGGAACGATGATTAGGGAATATGCCTATTTCTCACTAATAAGGAAGAAAATTTTCTCTACTATATGTGATATGAGTGGAAATGTTAAATCTCAATATTCATTATAAGCCACATAACATCGTCTAAGCAAGATCAAAGGTTGAATAACATCAAACTCTTAAATAACAAAAAGAAACTAAATTTATATATATGTAAAATTGTCATTGTCTAATTAACCATTAAACTATAACTATCTAATTCAAATGTGTGGCTAAATTCTAAGATTGAATATAGTGTAGGAAAATAACTTCATGATGGCATTATATATATATATTTAATTTGTAGGTAATTAAACAATTTAGTTTAGGAGTTTGGTCTAAGATTTTTAGTTTGAAATAGGTTGTAGCCTTGCACACACACACTCTCTCTTTTATGATCATTTGGTCACACCTTTTTTAGGCTAAGCTATACCTTGTAGCTCACAATTCATGGAAAAAACTATGATCATAGACTTTCTTTTCTTTCCGTCTCTCTCTCCTTTGATTTTCAATTAAAGAAAAAATCACTCAAAACTCAAAAGTCATTCCATTGGAATATATAATTCAAATTATTTCACTTTATATATTTTTTACTTCAATATTTAAATTTATTTTTAAGTTTAGTTTTGATAAGTTAAAAAAAAAAAGTATTTTCAAATATAACAAAATGAATCAAAATATTTACAAAATATGATAAAGTTTTATCATCGATAGTCAATATCTTTTTACTTATAATTTACTCTCTTGTTAGGAAAGTAATTATAAATAGCATGGGTCTTACATGGGCTTTTTTTTTTCAAAGAAAATTAAATATGTTTGTAAGAGCTGGATTTCTTTTGAAAATATATTTTAATTATTAACTTAGTACTTAATTAGTAGAAAGTATATGAAGGTACACAAGTCATGTGCCTACTTAATTAAATTAACATTTTCTAAAGATTTGGAATTAAAATAGATTAAATTAAAAAGCTTTGTATATGAAGCTATATAATGGGGTCAATTGAGTTTTTTTTTTTTTTTTATTATTATTATTATACTTTATTATTGTACTTTAAAAGGTCTCCCAATTTTTAAAATATTCTCCATCTATTTAATATGATAATATCTATACTTTTTTTAAAAAAATATTCAAGTTTTAATTTAATACCTAATAAATATTATTTTTATTGTATCTTTTAGTGAATAAACAAAATTACAATGTTTAATCAACACAAAACTAAGAGGTTTTTTATTTTTGAAAATTAGAAGTAAAGACATTACTCTAATTAATTTGACTTTTGTTTTGTTTTGTAGGTTAGATGATAAGTGATTTCCAAAGTCAAAAGTTCTGAAAATTAATAGAAATTATAAAAGTATTTAGAGTAAATATTTCACCTTAAAAACACTAATTTATGATTTTAAATATTTAGTTACAAATTTTTTTATTCTTTTTCGAAAAACGAATATTATTAACTTCGAAGTTAAATGTTCAATTTCACGTTATTAAATATATTTTATATATATAAGAAAAAACTCTTATCAAATTGTTTCAAAATTCATTAAAATATTTATAAATATAACAAAATTTTTATATTTATCCATGCAAACAGTAATAGGTGTTGATACATTACATCATATACATATATAAATTTTTCTTGAAAGGCATATATATTAGAGAACAACAAGTAGACTCCACAAACCAAGGTCAAGACACAAAGCAAAAGAAAAAAAAGGATAGGAAACACCAATATCACCTAGAGAACAAAGAAAAAACAACATACACTAGTAAGACATGTAATGCCCTTCGATTAGGTAAGAGCAGAGCACCAGCATATATAATCGTTAGATAATAAAATTTTGTTATATTCATAAATATTTCAATTCATTTTGTTATAATTAAAAATAATCATAAAATTATGAGATAGTGAGTAAATATAGTATTTAAATTCAAAATAATTAAATATATATATTAATATTTTAAAAAATTATTAATATAACAAAATTTATAAAAGTCTACGATGAATATATTTTATTACATTTGTAAATTTTTTAAGTAGTTGTTATATTTTTTATTATTATTTTTAAAATTGTTATCTATTGTAATTTATTTAAGGAATGGTATGAGATAGAAAAATAATTTAAAGTAAATATTGAAGAAAGAAGAAAAGGTGAAGAAATAATTCCACGTCATCATTGTGACCGTGGTTGATCCAGCTTCCCGTGCAAGCGGTGAATGGGCGTCGCCCCCTTATAAGTGCTTCTCAACCATTACTTCACTGACTCTCTCTCTCTGTCTCTTTCAAATCATTTTTTTTTCTTTTCCTCTCTTAATTTTCATTCTTTCTCCTTTCAGGCGTGGCCTTCCCCTTCTCATCATTCTCTTTTCTCTCTCACATTAAACCCTAAATTCACCATTAATGTTTCTTCTTCTTATTCTTCTTCTTCAACCTCTCATCACTTCTTTTTCTCCTCCATAATCATATAACTTCTATACTCTCTTCTTCTTCTTCTTCTTCTTCTTCATCAAACATGGATCTTTGGGATAAACAACTACCGGAACATCCACATGGTGCCCGTCACCGGAGACAGAATCCTTCTTTTTCTTCTTCTCTTCTTGACGCTATTTATCGCTCCATTGACGATACCACCGGCGTCCAACGCCAAGAACACCTCATTTTCTACACTGCAGAGACTATGAGGAACAAACAGAGTAGTAGTAGTAGTAGTATTGATCATCATGAAATTCAAGACGATAGGTTGAATTTCCGCCGTGCTTGTATGATTGAGAAATGGATGGAGAAAAAGGTCTGTGAGAAGGTTGTTGTTCGTCGGACTTCTATGGCGGATTTCGATCGGAAGGCTAGAAATGTTCGTGATCGTGATTTTAATCATAAATTGATGAATTCCAGTTCCAGTTCTTCGGAATCGAGTTCTGGAGGGGGATTTTCTTCGTCTGAATCGGAAACCAGGTCGTCTTCTTATACAATGCAAAGGCCCAGGCCGATTAGAACGGAGAAGCCTCAATTTGAAGGTACTTATGGAGATGGAATTAAAGTTTCAATTCCTAATCAGAAACCGAAGCATGAAAATAGCTTCGTGAAGACGAAATCTAAAGCCCTAAAAATCTATGGCGATCTGAAGAAAGTGAAACAGCCAATTTCTCCTGGCGGCCGTCTGGCGACCTTTCTGAACTCGCTCTTCAGTGGCGGAAGTCCAAAGAAACAGAAATTCACAAATTCCAGTAAACAAAACGACGCTTGTATGAGAAAATCAAAATCCGCTCAAGGATCAACATGCTCTTCGGCATCGTCGTTTTCTAGATCTTGTCTGAGCAAAACACCGTCGTCCGGTGAGAAACTCATAAACAGCGGGAGCACAAAACGATCGGTGAGATTTTGCCCTGTGAGCGTGATACTAGACGAAGAATCTCGACCTTGTGGACACAAAAGCCTTCAAGACGAGCTTGGTTTAATGGCGGCAGCAACAACTCTAAGAAACGCTCTGAGAAACGACCATTGCAGAGGCAAGGAAGGTTCCGAAGAACAACAAGTGATGAGCATGAACCATTGTTACGAAAAGAAGAATATCAATGGTGATGATGTGTATATAAACAGAGAAGAAGATGAAGATGAAGATGAGGAAGAAGACGAAGATGAAGACGAAGACGATGCAGTGAGTTGTTCAAGCTCTGATTTGTTCGAATTGGATAATTTGTCGTCGATCGGAATCGAAAGGTATCGGGAAGAACTGCCGGTGTATGAAACTACGCATTTCAATACGAATCAAGCAATCGCCAATGGATTAATTTTGTAATAATTAATAATTAACCAAAAAAAGAAAAATATTGGGGTTTTGGTAAAAAGTTTTTTATTTTATTTTATTTTATTTCAATAGCCTTTTGGAATTAGTGTGTTGGGGGTTTACATGAAGAATAACTAAAGATTTTCCCTTTCATTTTTTCTCTCTTTGGGTAATTTTCTTTCTCTCTCTCTCTCTCTCTCTTTTTTTTTTGAGAAAAATGCCATTATTCGCCATTGTTAGATCAAAGATACGATTCACTTTTTTTTCTTTCTCAAAGAGACCAAAATAGATTTGAAAATTTTATTTACTCTTTCTTCACATCGACACCATAGATTCGTTGTTGAGTAATACTAATTCGAGTTAATCTAGAAATTTTGTTAAGTCAAAGGAGGCTAAAAGATAGTTTTACTATTTACCTAACGGCTAATATTGATATTATTTCAATCAATAACATAAAGTTTAAAAGCTTGACATCCTAAATCTATACTAAATCCATCCGTGCATAATAGCATTAAAATTTTTACGTATTTTGTATAAGAAATAGACTAATTACGTTTTTAATCATAAGACTTATGTATATATTAGTATTAGATATAATTGAGTTGACGTACGTGAAAAGACAATTAGATGTACAACTAATAAGTTGAATACGACAAAATATATATATATATATAGATAGATAGATATAAAAGAAGTAAAAATTATGTTAAGGTTTTGATAAGGCGTAAAGAAAGTGGGAGAATACGAAAGATAAGGGTAAAAGCAAAGGCAGATTTTCTACCAATATAAACAAGAATGCATGAGAGATTTTCTTCTTTTTTTTTTCTCTCTTTAATTTTCCTTTGGACATTGTAATGTGTAGGGTCATGTTTTGCTTTAAGACAACAATGTCTTCATGTATTACGAATCATTGCTGCCGGAGAGAACAACTTTTCCGGCAAATAAAAAACCAAACAGTCCTTTCTTTTCCATTCCCAAACAACACAAACATCAAACATAAACATACATCATTTTAACCCATTATATATATATATATACACACCTTATAAAATTAATGTGGAATAAATCATTATTTAGTTCATCATTAACTTATTACCAAAATGTTAATTTAACCTTAATTAATCGATTATATAAATATCTTTGAGATAGAAAAATAAAGTAAAAAAAAGAGGAGGGAAAAGGTATGGTTTAATATGCAGTGGTCTCCAAAGTTGTGGACAACAAGATCCAACCTTTTGATCTGTAAAGCCCTTTGATGTCAAATTTTAGTTGCCTTCTAATCAAAGAGTTTATTTTCAAAGATATAGTTTTGTTTTATTTTATATATTCCCAATTCCAATTACCCACTTTCACCTAAAGTATATATATTGCTAACATACATCCTTTTCAAACTTCCACATCATTCCTATCTCCTAACAAAATTTGTACCTTCCCATCTCTTTCCCCTCTCTCTATAGTTTAGTTTAAGTTGTACAACTTTATTTAAAAGAGTTAGCATTATTGTTGGCGTCTTTAACCACAAACCCTAGAAGAAAACTTTGTAATTCGGCCGAATGTAACGTCGACATAAACTATTATTATCATTATTTTACTTGAAAAGTTAAAGCATATATAGTATACTAACGTTGGATTTATAAAGACAGGATTGATCTCCTTCTCCATAATTATTCTATTTAAGGTGTTAGAGAGTTAAAAGAAAGTAATTAGAAAAGATGGAAGTGATTTGAATTAAGTTTTTAAAAAATAAGTTAGAGGGAAGGAATTGAAAGAAAACACTTAACTTTATTGGGAGTCTAAAAAACCCCTTTGAAAGAAGAGGTACAAAACCACATGGGAAAGGCCTCTCTATATATATACATATAACCAATCCCAACCCATTTCCCTCTATTATATTCACATTAACAACTAGTTTTAGGCCCCATTTGTCTCATAATTCAAAAACAATTATTTCATATCTTAATTAATCCCACAAGGAAAGTTCAAGGTTGTTGTACTCTCTTCCGATTCCATTTTCGTCGGACATATTGATATCTTTACGTCTTTATTGTTTGATATCGATACGATAGATAGATCCATACTTTAATTTTATCGTAAAAAAAGAATTAAGCAACATGGTGTAAATATAATAGAAATAATAGAAATCTTAATTTTGTTTTAAAATCACTAATTTAAACTTTTTTTTTAGTTTTATAATTCTTAATCGAATTTGACAATTTATCGACAAAAATATATGTAAAATTAAGACGTTAATATTTTAGTCGATGTCGACATCTTAAAGTTTGATTGTAATTATATATTATATTTGCAACGACTCATTTTCATCCTATTTTAAGTATTGAATATTCTTTTTATTGAAATTTAAGTAAGGTTGATTATTTTTATTAAAATAGACATGATATAACATTTACTTACCCACTTTTTTTCTTTTGAAAATCCAATGTTCAAATCCTCACATAACAAAGGATAAAACAGCATATAATTGATGAAAGGAACAAAAAGAAATTCATTAATTAATTAGCATATCTTTTCTTTTCTTTTCTTTTCTGTCACAAAATAAATAATAAAAGGAATCAATGTGGGAAAATTAAGAGGGCCACTAAATCATATTAGTTTGATTTGCTGATTATAAAGCAACCTCTTTTTCAAAAAAAAAAAAAAATTTGTTAATTTTAGAAAAATTCTAACCCAAGAAATTTAAAAAATAAAAAATAAAGCCTATTAGCCTACAGTCAAAAGTTTCATAGGCTTCAAATAAATAAATTTCTCTTATGGATTTCATATAGATTTGGAGGATTGGTTCTATATGGGTCCTCCCTATACATATTTTTATTTTTCTATATAGTTTAATTTTGGTAATTATAAATTAATATATTCAATTAACCCTATCTTTTTTAATATTGATCAATCCATTTCTAATCATATTTATGTAGTTAAGATATCTTCTTCCATCACATCGGTGTTATCTCAATTCATAATATTATCATTACCTTTAATTAATGTCACTCTTTAACAATAAAAACACACATATTAGACATTTTTAAAGTTTATGTATTCGTTTTGATTTTAAACATAAACAATCGATTTTTAACTATTTCAAAATTACTAAAAATCATTTTAAAATTCCCTCCAAAGAAGTTCTTAATTATATCATCTATATTGGATTCAATCTAACCTCTTTTTATCAAGACTTATGGTAGATCATTTTTAAGACACTCAAAACGATTTTTTAGTACATTAATTTTATTAATAATATATATATAGATAACACTATTTTGTGTTTTAATTAACCATGTTGACATAGGAATGATTAGTGTACGTACGGTATGGTATTAATTGAGGGAATTAATTAAGTATTAAGGGATTAAATTACTTTAATTTTAAACTATGGATGAGGCAATATTGCATAGGGCCATAATGCGCGAAATCAGCGCCACAAATATCTCCAAAGTGTTTGGCGATACAAAACTCTCATTCACCACTATTATATATCTATATCAATAATAATAACAATAATAGAATATATATATATATACACACACATATATGTTTAAATATTTGGCCATGCATGTCACTCAACGACCATGCACAATCCACTGGCACTTATCAAATCCAAAAAAATTTCATTTTATTTTCGTATCATATCTATCCTAAACAATAGTTAGGAAGAATATGACATCATACTGAATTACGGATAAAGTGAATATGGCTCAACCAACGTACAATATATATTAGTGAGTAGTTCAATTTGTATGTATTTCTCTCTTGTTTTGCTCGTAGAAGTAGTTAACAAAAAGTTGATGAATCATGCGTATAAGTCTTTGTATTATCGATTCTCTACCGTTTACATTTTTTATGATTATCTTTGATTGTCAATTTCATAACAAAAAAGACACTCACATCGATTACTATCTTGAAAAAGCCATTGTGATGTGCTTCTTCGATAAATGTGTGTGCGTGTACGTGTAAAAACAAAACCTACACCTCAACGCATAAGCTTTCTTAGGGTAGTTTACACATTACAAACCTGAAATTGCTCTTAGGTCACGCTAGCTCTTAGACTACATATTACTCAGTACCAATAAGTTGGATATAAAATCTTGACGTGATTTGGACACTACTAAAGGCACTATCAGCTCTCACTTGAATACTCATTTTTTAACCAACGTAGAATTTTTATCAATTTAGGGAGACAGAATAGGGCCACCAACCTTTACTTGTTGGTATTAATTTTACTTTTTTTTTTTTTATGCTCTTGAAACTTGTTCAATTGAATAGAAACCAAATGCTTGTCACTTCTGTCTTCAAGTGCATTTGGTGTGTGTATAAATCATAAATCAAAAATCAAAAACCTTGTGTGATTTCTAATTCCCTTTTGTTTTGGCCAAATTATTTGGAAGGATGTTGCCTAGGGGGGCCTTCCCTTTGTGGTGTCTCTTGGTTGTCATATTTGTCCTCCTTTCATTAATTCCTTTCCTACCTCTCTCTCTCCCCAATTATCTATCCACATTCTCTTTTTTAAATAAATTAGTTCTTTGTTTTCTTAATTTATTCCTACCTTATCCTTTACATACTCCTTTTGTTTCTCTCTACTTCATTCATTTTAGTGTATGTAATTTCAATATTTGTTCAATTCATCATCCTTGGTACATGTATACATTAAGCATATATAAGAAGTATAAAAACTAGCAAAATATAACAAATTTGAGAACGTAATTCTAATACTAATTTGAGTAAGTTTTTGGTGATGATTTGTCTACATTTTTCATATAACCAAAGCATTACTTCTTTTTCAACTAAACATATGGTGTGATAACTTTGATTGATGTGATTTAATAAATATTTATCCAAATTATTATTCCCAAAACTAAACAACAATAATATTGAATAAATAAATCTTACCCATCACGTCACAAACTGAATTTTGAGAATGAGTTGTGTCCTTGGAAGCCGAAGGGTGTAGAATAATATCATTTGACATAATACCCACACAATCACTTTCATCCTTCTCCATCATGATCAATTCAAACACTCCCTTCTTATTAACACATCCATATTTTCACGATATTATCACATCTTCGATAAAACATTTACCAACAAATATATATATATATAAACATCAAAGTATCGACCACTATCGATTTATTAATGTTAAACTATGGTTAGGTTGATTAGTGTAGACGTAATTAAATGGTTGGTAGATAAGGATAGTGCAAGGGAGCCCACATCTTAAAAACTTGATTAAAATTTAAGAATAATATAATATTTAACTACCTCAATTAATTACTCTAATTTAATAAACACCGCCAAAATCATACACCAAAATACAGAAGAGAGATAGATAATAGAATCTTATTTAATGAAAAAAAAAAAAAGAAAAGGAAAGAAAGAAAGAAAAGAGAGAACGATGACGTAATAAAAGTGGAAAATAGAGGTGGTGGGCTCAGCAATGCACTCCAAACTCTGGCACCGAAGCGTGCTACGAGAACTGGGCGACACGGTGCCACATGCAAATTCAAAGTTACAATTTCTTTTTATTTTCCTATGAAAATTGAAAAGAAAAAATCTCTCTCTCTCTCTCTCTCCATCTCTCGTCTGTCGCTTTGTAATTTTCTCTGTCCACCCGCCACACGTGACAGATTGGGCCATCGTGTCCCAGCCTTGTCGCGCATGCACACGTGCGTCCAGATCCACCCACTCATCTTAATCACAAATTATTGATAGGACCATCAAATCTTCACTTACACATTTTTTTTCCCCTTCTCTTTCAAACTTCAATCTCCAACGGTTAAGTCCAAAATTTATCAGTTCATACTTTTCAACCATTTTTATATTCCTTTTATATTTTAAATCTTCCTAATTGTATCCGTTTTAACTTAAAATCGTTACTTGAAAAAGGTCTACACGTGTTTAAGGATCAATCCACGAATTGATTAATCGACTAACTTATGAAAATTCTAGAATTAAATTGACTCGAATCACAACTTTTGTACAACATTTTTTGTTGGACAAAAATTTAAAAGAGAGTGTAAATTGATACTACTTACAAAAAATGGAAGGTTTAGATCATATGCCGTTTAATTTGTTAATTGATATATACAACTCGAAATTTAGGGACATAGATTGATATAGTAGTTAAATTTATCTTCATCTATCGACTTAAACTTTTAAGTCAATAGACAAGTAACAATTTTCATAAAAAATGTGTACGTCGTGATTATTTGAAAGAAATCTAATACCAAAGCGAGTATTGCTCACCACGAGTCGTGTCATGTAGTAAAGTTAAGGGTCTTACAACTACATTGACGGTTTTAGGGTATCTTCTCTATCGATACTCAACACAATTCACTTGTTATTTGATAAATTAAATAATTTGATAGAAGTGAGTTGGATGGATAAAAAAAATCTACAAATCATTTGATTCGTTAATAATTAGATAAATTTATTATCTCGTTATTTATATCACGTAGAATTAACTCTCGGGTAATAATAATTTGCTCAACTTTTATCTTATTACTCATAATACGTACGTGTGTGTATATTTGTGATTGTATCCTCGTTAACACAAAAACAGGACCACGTGGGCTGTGACACCTGTACTTGTACGCCACGTGCAACTATACAACCCGCGCTATGGAAAGTACAAAACTGCCCTCTAAGTTTGAGAGGGACATTTCATTTTGAAGTGTGGTTAATGGGAAAAACCAAAATGTGGGGGTACGTGGGTGTAGTGAGGAAGGACAAAAAAGTAAAAGCGGATGGTGACAGAGCAGCTTTGCGAAAAAGAGTAAAGGGGGGGAGAGAAGACGTTGTAACGTGGGTGTGGAGAGAGAAAATAAAATAAAATAAAAGTTTTTCTTTTATTTTCTTTTATTCTTTTAAATTATTATTATTATTATTATTTTATTTTATGATCCCTAGAAGATATGTTGTTTTTGTTTTAACTATAAATAAACCAAAGAGAGCAGCTTTTGTTTTGCATCTTTGAGAAAAGAAGAATAGAAGGCATTTAGGTTATCTTCCTACAAATTGTAAAGACATTTAACATTCTACTTTATTCCATGTAAAAGTTATGATACTATTTTTCTAAATATTAAAAAAAAATTAATTAATTTTTCATCTAAGTAACATCAAATTAAAAAAAAAACGTATCTAATATATAGTTGAAAAGATATGATCTCTTACGTAAAAAAAGAAAATCAAGTTTCTCTTAACCTCTCTAAATATGTAATTTAGGCTGTGAATGATTACGATTATGAAATACCCTTGTAACAATTCTCCATTTATTGTTCATTTTCCTGGATTTTTCGATTTATTTTTGTTGTACGCTTCAAGAAATTCGTATACTAAATAAAATCCAAACAACGGTGTCAAATCTAGATTTTGAGATATGTACTATGTAGCATTTTCTCTCTCTTTAAATTAAGAGTAGGGAAACAATACATTTTTCATCTTCAGGTTTCAATCTGATTTTCATTTGGTCTCTAGATTTCAAAATATTACACATTTAGTTCTTAAGTTTTCAATTTGCAATTTTGTCCTTATGTTTAAAAAAAATTACGATTTTACCCTTATTTCAATTTGGTCCCTTGTATTTCAAGACTTACACTTATGACCTTAATTTTTCATTAAATTCATTTTGATCACTAGACTAAAAATGTATTATTGTTTTCCTTTAAAGTGCGAACGTTTAAAATCTTCTAATAACATATTCTTGTATGTCAATCAAAATACAAGAAACTTTGCGTGTTTGTTAAGACCACCAAACACCTATATATAATCACGTAGGTAATTAGACGAGTGATTGCCGCATTTGGTCGTTCTCAATGCATGAATGTCTGTGAGAGAGTCCAAAACCAATCACTCAAGTTTGTTAGAGAATTGAAATTAAACCAATAGAGAAAATGACTTCCATGAGAAAAATATTGGACATGAAATTTCATACTCAAAGTATAAAACCATTGTGATAGGTAATGACAAAGATATATATCAAAAAAAGACAAAACGCCGCCGTTTCTAACGGTTCTTGTAGCCACCAAAATTTAAAACCTACCAAGAAACTTGCAAACAAAACAGTGCATTGCAATAATATATATTTGGTCAATAATATTTATATCATAATTACTATTATTCTTTTTCAAATATAAATATTATTTTTTTTTATTTTAATTAGTTGTGTAATAGAGAGAGAGAAAAAAAAAAGGAAAAAGTAGAAATGACAATTTGATTAATTAAATTTGAACATTTTCGAAAAAAACAAAAAACAACACCATTATGAGAGATGAGAAATAAGATGAAAAAAGATTTGCTTTATGGCGATTTCAATCAGTGGCCCTCTTGATTTAAATACAAAATTAGGCAAATGTCTTTGTTTGAGCAATCCTATTTCTTTTCTATGAATTAAATTTGTCAAATCTTTTTCAAAACATCCATCCAATTTATCTACATGTGCCACATCTAAAGTTATAAATATGAAGTGCAAAGCGAGCTTGACTTAGTAGTATTCATGTAACTTTTGTTTTTAGAGGTAGAAGGTTCGATCTGATCTCACAAATCATCCCCTAATGTTGTACTTGAAAATTCAAATCATATTGTTATTACAATTATGGTGATGATTTGAATTACGGGTGATTGTTAAACAACGACGTTCATGTTAATGGGTTTTAGTTTTTACCATTATATAGGATTATGAATTTTTTTTTTCAAATAGTAATGATTATGTTATCTTTGTTTAGAATCTATGTTAATCATTGATAAGATAATCAATCATTGCTCGATAAAACATAAACTTACTAATAATTAATGTTAAGTCAATCTACGTTGGATGATTTTTTTTTTTTTAAAAAATCTTATATTTGAGATTCACCTTTTATCGGTATATACGTAAATTATATATGTCTGGAATATGAAGATATATCTTTTTCATAGAACGACCTCACTCCATGACATGGAATTTGAAAGACTATTCGTACGTTATGTTTGTGAGGGATTAAGATTGGAACTGTTATAATTGTTTTTGTTAGGTTCAAAATCACTCAAAATCAATTTAATATTTAGTTTTATAATTTTTATACCATCAAAATGATTTTGAATCGTTAAAATGTAACATGTTTTAGAGTAGTTCTAAAACATAGTAGTGGTAAATATATAACACAATTCGTAAATATAACAAAATTTAGATTCAATTCTTGAACTTTACGATCATATTTTTAATAGAAGTTTATAAACTATAGACTATAACATGGATAAAGATGACTAAATTTTCTATATTTAAAAAATGTTATTATCCACTTTGATTATTATTCATAAAACGCTTGAAAATATTAATCATTTAAGAAGGTCAAAAGTATATTAATTAGTTAAAGTAATTATGGGCTGATTCATTTATCCATCAAAATCGGCCCAATTTGCAATCCAATGAAAGAAGGGCGAAGAACCCAAACGGCCCACTTGTATTTGGGCCTTCATTACAATCGAACTATACTACGATAAGTCCAGGAAAATGCTTTTACGTACCGATCAGCCAGAAGAATAGGTGGCTCCTCCATGGCAAGAGAACATCGCTGTTGCCGGTGACATCGTGGACGGACTTTGAGCAGGGAGAGAGTTGCAGAGTTGCAGAGTTACAGAAGGAGAAGAGAAGAAGGGGTAAGCTCATCGGGATCGGAAATTCCACGTATCTTTTGGTTTTATCAATTGGCGGACAAGTATGAGCTTCCTCTTTGGCAGCCGGAAAACTCCCGCAGGTTCATAACCTTCTTGCCTTCTCAGATTATGCATATTCTGGAGAATTTTTCTTAATGATATTGTTCTTTCTTATGATGAATTTTAAAGTCTCGAGTCTAATCGTAGAAACTTATGTTTGATGTGAATGAAATTCTGCCTTCTTTCCGTCTCAACTTTACTTTCATGTGGATGAAATTCCTTTGGTAGTGATTTCATTAAATGTAATTATACTCGTGATGTCGAGGAATCTAAATTTTCCTGTTCGTTATGATTTGTATGAGTAAATTCGTGCGTTCTACTCAATAGACGGCTCGAGATTGAAATCTGTTTTCCTTTTCTGCGTAGAGCTTCTGCGGGAGAACAAGAGGATGCTTGATAAGTCCATTAGAGAAATTGAAAGGGAAAGACAAGGCTTGCAGTCTCAGGAAAAGAAGTTGATTGTCGAGATAAAGAAAAATGCTAAACAAGGACAGATGGTGAGTTGAGCAATTGGAACTTGTTCTTGGACATCAGCACATTTTCAATCATTACATTTCTGTAGCTCTGTAGGCTTCTACATCTGATTCGAAATATAGTCTTCCTTTCGTTCGTTTCTTTAGGAATGGCGATCGAATCTAGGTTGAATCCACCAATTCCACACAATTTCCTTGATTCCGTTTATCTTTTTCAGGGAGCTGTTAAAATAATGGCCAAAGATCTTATCAGAACTCGGCATCAGATAGAAAAATTTTATAAACTGAAATCACAGCTCCAGGGTGTGGCTTTGAGAATTCAGGTATTCTATGTCAACCTTTTTCCAAAACTTATACTACCTCTCATATTTCATTTTCATGAGAGTGAGTACAATTGCTGCTGAGAATTATCTGTACGAATTTTTGAATTGTAATTTCTGATTTGAACTGCTGGGACACAGAAGTAGTCATTCCTGATAGATAATCTCTAAAAGCCTTTAAACGAGCAATCTAGAGCTTGCTAAGCTTCATTCTATATGTATTATATTGGTTTAAATTCTAATTTAGGTGTGCTTATATCTGTGCTAAGAAAGAAACATTTTACAAACTATAATCTTCTTCTTCCCACATAATGGTAATTAAGATGGGTAATACTTTTTGGGCTAATCATTAAGTTTGTAGCAACATTTTAACGAATTGCAAATATAACAAAATCTACTAGTAGTAGACTCTATCAATGATAGATTTTTGTTAGCAATATGATCTATTGCTGATAGTCTCTAAGAGTTCGATCTGAATTTTACTATATTTTTGCAATATGCATATATTTTGGATTTGATTAATATGTTTGCAATCGTCCCTAAGAAAAGTAACAAAATGCTTTAGTATTAGTTTAATTCACTTGCATCTAATTTTGTTGTGGTGTAAAAGGAAGATTTGAATAAAATTGGGATTAGAGGCAATATTGTTGGTAAATTGGAATTTGAAGTAGTTTGTTCAGATCAGTTTTTAGAATACCTGCCTCTTATTTACTTCTTATGATTTTTCTTTCTTTTTCTTGGTACATTTCCATGGTTTTTCTGATGCCTCGGGGTCTTCTGGATCAGTGTCCATTGAGATAGACTAAGTTTTTAAGAGAGGCTGTTAACATTAAACAACTATTAATTGTTCGTTCTTCTTTTATATATATCCATTTTAAAAGAACCTTGATCTATTATTCAATTTTGTAAATATAACTCCTTTTATAAGCATCATCCTCCATTGAACTCTTTCTTTTTGAGAACATAAATATATAACTCATCTTTTTAATCAATTGACGCATACAGTTTGTGAAGTTGTGTTATTTCAAATTTTGCTCCAATTGTTTGCTTCCTGCAGACGCTGAAATCAACTCAAGCTATGGGAGAAGCCATGAAAGGTGTTACCAAGGCAATGGGACAGATGAATAGGCAGATGAACTTGCCGGCATTACAGAAGATAATGCAAGAGTTCGAGAGACAGAATGAGAGGATGGAAATGACATCTGAAGTAATGGCAGACGCCCTTGATGATGCATTAGAAGGAGATGAAGAAGAAGAGGAGACAGATGAGCTTGTAAATCAGGTGCTGGATGAGATTGGAATTGATATCAACTCAGAGGTAAACGTGCTTTATGCATACATCTCTTTTCATAATGATTCATATATTGTCGTGTGAAAGCCTCTAATTTAAACACTATCGTGATCGCTTTCCATTATCTCCCACATGCAGCTTGTGAATGCACCCTCTGCTTCAGTGTCAGTATCAACTGCAAATAATAGGGTTGCACAAGCAGAAGCCGAAGATACCGGAATCGATAGTGATTTACAGGCTAGACTTGATAACTTGAGAAAGATGTAGGTTTCAATTATGAGATATTAATAACACTCTTATAATATACATAATAAATCATGTATTGTGTTTATATTTGAAGTCTATTCGGCCAAGCTTGTATCTGAATACACCGATGAGTATAATCACTTGTTTGGAGAAGTAAGAACGAATTTAGCACTTGTTATTAGGTTACTCTCTTTTACAAATTTCAAGCCTTCAAGGAAGACAAAGGGTTTGAATTGTTAGTATATGCTAGCATAAGCTTAACTATTCTATTTCTTTGGCAAGTTGTTCTAGAACTAGAAACATAGAAGCTTTCTGAGTGCATATCGGGATCTACTTATTCCGATGTGCATCGAATTATTAAACCATGTTTTCAGACGGCGACCCCCTCCGACTTTCATGAAGAGAAAGCCCAATCTGGAGACTGTTATTAATGACTACTACATGAGAATTCACCACCCCCGATGTCAACTCCCCATTATTACAAGCTACATGGTCGAGTGTTGTCCGGCAGAGCGGGCAGTTTGAATGTGAATACAGCCATACGTCGATACATGAAGCATGAAAGACAAGGTTGCAGGCGAGAAGTTTCCGGATGCATTCCCCATCTTCACAAGGTGACAAGCACAAAGCACACTCACTTGGAATATTAGTTTCTTCGCTCTTGTTTTCTTTCTTGTACATGATAGTTGAGATCTTGATGAGATTTGAGTCTTCATATTTAATATTCTTAACGTCGGTCATCTCAGGCGAACGGCAACAGCAATTAAACCATCCCAGCATCGCAAGGTTGAAGAACAAGAGGGCAATAAACAGCGAGCAAACAATGGCAACGCCGGAGCAGATGAAGAGTACAGACATAGTGCAAGGAAGCAAAATTGAATGCAATATCTGCAAGTTAGGAGCCCTTAAGTGTTGCGCTGAACAATAGCAATTGGATAAAGATGCTGCAGCTGTGCTGAAACAATGAACAGCAGATCTTTTGGATGCATTTACAAATTTGGCAATTGCTCCAGCCCTCCAGGTATCAATCTTCATAAAACGACATAGAAACTGAGGCATCTTTGTTGTTTTTTTCCTGCATAGTTCATCGACTTTTTGCTGAGCTTGAAATATCTGCTTTGTCTATGTAGCTCTGCTTTGTCTACGTCCATGCTCATTGTATTTTCCAATTTCGTTCTTATTTTGGCTGCAGGCTTGCGTTGGGGGATAAATTAACCTCTTTCTACAAGCTTTTAGCTCTTATTTTATACAAGTTAGAACTAAGTTAACTTCTTTCTGTGAGCTGTGCGAAAATTTGAAAAAGTCGGAAAGGATAGGATGTCCTAAAAAAGAAAAAAAAGTTGATCTTTTTATGGGTTTAAACCTTGCACTAAAAGTACGGTCCGTCATAAGAAAAAATTAGATCATGTCTACCCATTAAAAGACAAAAATAACAAAACAAAATTTGTTATGGATCTTCTAAAAATTGTTTGTTTGCATTTGTTATTCGAATTTAGTTTACAAATACAATTGTATTTTTATTTTTTTTCTTGGGGTGGGGGAGGATAAATCTGAAAAATAAATAGGAAGAAAATAGTAGTGATAAAAAGAAGCATAAATTTGAAAATTTTACGAAATTTATGAAGAAAAAAATAAAGATTTGATTTCAAATTGAACAAACTTGTAGAGAAAGACTCCAAATTTTTTTAATAAACGTCTCTTTCTAAGCATTTTTTTTTCTTTACACTTTTTTACTCTAAATTGAAAAAAAAAACACATTAAAATAAGACCCAGTAAAAGGTTTAGGCAAACAAAGTCAAAAAAAAAAAAAAAAACCCAAAACCCAATGGTTAACAAGGGTCTTACGACACGTGCAAAGATTAAGAAAATTCCTATAATTCTTGCCACCACATCGGTTTTCCTTTTTCCTTTTTGTACTTTCCATTTCTTCTCGAGGGAGAGAAAAGAAAAAAAAAAAAAAAAGATAAAAGAGTTTGTATATTATTTACAACCGTCAAGAGCATACCGTCGAAGAACTCATCTCATGCATACTCTCACCAACTCCTCCACCACCCAGCTTGCCTTGCCCATGACTTGAGGGAGGAATTTGGGCGTGCATCTCAGCAAGCTCCCTCACCCGTAACAAGATCTGTGCAGGAATCGATATCGACGCATGTTTCCGAGAACTTATCTACATCATTCATGACGACTTGAAGAAGAATAATACAAGACAAACAAATAACAGAAGCTTTTGAAATCAAATGCTTACCCCTTCATCAACAGGTGTCTGCACCAAGCTAGCTTTCAGCAGGTTCCTCCATTTATCCTATCAAAAAGAGAAGAAACCTATTTTGAGCTAAATTGTTGTTATCCAACATGAACAAATACCTCAACAGTTTATGGTTGATAGGTCTATATAATCTTGATGTGGTTTTGGGCCCTTTTTTCTTATCTTTCTAAGACATGAGAAAAGGAGAGTTTTAGCCACAAGTGATTTTTCCCATTCAAGATTAAAGTTCCTACTCCTTCAATAGCAATGCTATACTCTAACTGAGTGTGTTTTTTATATATATATAAAAACAATTTAGCACGGCATCCATCTATTGTCTTTTTCTTCATTACGGAAAATTTCAAAAATCATATACCCTTGAACACACCAATTTTAAAAATTCACCTATATAAGTGAAGAAATTGCAACTTATTGGTTCAATTTGTATTATTTGGAGGACCGATTTCTACAGTCATGGTAAGTTTGAGGGTTTAAACTTAATATAATTTTGAAGAGTAATTGAGGATGTACTTGCAACTATCCCCGTAATTCTAGAGTGGTTTTTGCAAATCGCCCTTTTCTTTATTCTTCCTTATGCTTAACAATCTTGTCAAGGCATTTATAAATATTTTCATGGATGGTTTGTGAGAAAATGCACACCTTGAGATCAACTGACGTGCGGTATGAGTATGATGAAAAAGATAGTTTCTTAATCTCAGACCACTTCCCAGCTCCGCATTTCGAGACGCCTTCTACTAATTTGATGACTTCAACAAGAGTCCAAGCACGATGATGCTTCCTCCTCATTCCACCTTTTGTGGTTGGAACAACCGCCGTGTTATCATCTGATACATTGTCAGAAGCTGTTTGCTTCTGCTCCAAAGTCTTCTCTACTTCATCTGTCACCGTAACTGAAGGATTCTGATCTTTCTCTGGAAGGGCAAACTAAGATAAAAGATGGAATAACCCATCAGTCAGAAGCCAGCCAAACAATTATTAAAATTGAGTAACCATAAACAAGGCATCAACTGAAGAGAAAAAAGGCATTAACTTAAATAAGTCAAAACACTTACCACAAGGCCTACAACGTCTTTCCTCGGACGGCTCCTTCTAACCCTCGAAACACATGGAACTTGAAAGCCAGATCCACCAAGAGAATCCAATCTTGTGATTACAGTTCTTCCTCCATCTGAATAGACCTTCTTAATAGGTCTTGCAATGGAATTCGCAGATATGCTATCTGATATAGTATTTTTATTCAAACTAACCACCTTTTGCACATACTCTCTTGACTCCACTTCAGAAAGTTCTTCAATATACCGCCTGGTAGGTTTTCGAACTCTTTTAACAGCAGCTCTTTCATCATGTTGACCTTCACTTCCATGATCAAGTTCCATATCCTCAGAGTGATGAAGGTCCTTGTTTTCCAAACTATAAGTGGTTGGCGAAACTCTGCATTCAATATTCAAAGTTTCGGCAGTAGGAGCAGTAGACATGCCCTCCACGTTTGGAGAACTTTCTTCAACAAACTTCCCTTCCTTAATTATAAAAGATGAGGCTGGAATGTCGCATGAGTTGGTCAATCCCATGGCAATTCTCCTCTTAAGCCACGACTTGTCTTTAACTGTAGTGTCTCTCCCAAAAGTCGCTTTGAAACATTCACGGAGTTCTCTAATTGAAAGATTGTCCAGGCATATGTCGCCCTTCAACAAGGAAAAATCAGGGTTGGATGTAGTGCAGAGGGCATCTGAGGATTCAGACTCAACTGATTTATCTGGATGCTTTAAACAATCGCCTAGACTCCCATTTTCATTCACATGATTCTCCTGCAGAGAAACATTGGATTGGAGCTTTTCATCAATAACAGGCAATCTACCATGCTCATCAGAACCCTTCCCGTCTCCATTGACATAAGCAGAAGTATAGTTCGGTGACCCACATGTTAAGCGAAGCCTCTCCTCCTGTTTCACCTTTTGCAAGACCTCCTCAATGTACTACAGGGTATTAAAAGGTAAGGTCAGTACAAATTAATGAATAATTAGTGATTCAATCTTAGGAGAGAAAAACAAAATCTGTCAAATTTTTTGCACTCCACACAACAAGTCACAGTATTCAACAAAAGAAAACAATCTTTTTACCTCCAACCGGGCATTATAATCTGCAGCAGCTTCAAAGGTATCAGATTGCGGTAAACCTGGCTTATCTGTACAATACAGACATCATAACCCAAACTCAACCCCACCCCCAAGAAACAAAAAAGTAATCTTCTTAAGCTACGATAGTTACAGATTGCCAATCTAAACAATTCAACTCAAAAGGTATATAATTTTACTGCTTTGCAAGATCATTAACAAATATGATTTTAACTATGCTATTTGATATGATGTGTACCATAGAACAAGACTGGAAGGAGACTATTCCAGAGGTGTTAATAGACAAAATAAAAATGAAAACATAGGTAACTAGTCTCTTATAATCACAATTTAAACCCACTCGACATAAAAATCACACTTTGAAGATTGGAAGCACTGAATAAACATCCTATCCTAGAGGGAACACACTAAGGAGTAATTATAATAGCAAAAGAAAAGAGATGAAAAAAGAAAGAAAAAGGCAACCATTCAAGACTTCTACATGAGGCTTCCCAAATAAAGTGTCTTCTGTGGGTTTGCATCCTACTATCTGTCCAGCATCTTCCACTTTTTCATTCTTGTCGTCTTCAAGTAAATCCTCAACCTCCATTACCTCATCATCTGTGGCAGGAACAAATCTGCCATCACCATCAACCTAAATATGACATACAGAGCTTCATGAGAAACTTAAACAAACACTAATACGGAATGAGAAAGAAAAAGAAAAGGAAAGTAAAGCTATCACTGCAATCTCCTTTACAATACCAAATGATCAGATCGCACAACTTCTTCCACATATATTGACAATTTTCAGAAAAGTTACCAAAGCTCATTTAAGTTGCATCGTTGCATATTGCTATACAAACAACTTTGGAACATTTTGTTTTGCCCGTTACACTAGACCAAAGTGATGATACTACCTGACATGTTACTAACTCACGATACATACAAATGCTTGCTATTTAGAACAGAACATGGATAACAAGAAACTTCAACTTCTTTATTCAATCTACTTTCTTAGTCCTCACAATATGAAACACATTTACTTCTAGACGTCCATTTGGTACCTTCATCAATTGACATCTCTATGAGAACGACGGTACCTTTAACCTGCATAGAGTACTCCAATCAGAATGATGCTCTCAGCTAAAGGCTTATGAAGCCACCAATCAGTAACTTAATAATATGGATAGATTGCACCAAAAACAGTTCAAAACCTAGAGGTTATATTCAATTTCAAGGTCGATAGATTATACTTGGGTATAACTCGTACATCATTGAAATGCTAAATTAGCACCAGTAGCTAAAGAATCGAAATTCCTTCAAAGAAGAAAATCAAGAATGTTCAAAAACTTCAACGTTCAATCAAAATAAGTGAAAGAAGATACCCTGACAAGTTTGTACACAACTGGGTCAGCAATCTGATTTGGGGACAGAGTGGAGCCATCCTCAGCAGCCCCGCTTTCAACAATCTTCCTTTCATTCTCCACAATTCCAACCTCTGTTTCCATGGAAAATCCACCACATGCAACTAAAATACATAAACTGAAACCCCCAAAAACAGACAAGAAATAAATAATAAATAAATAAGTAAACAAAAACTTCGTCTGTATCAAGACAAACCACTTCATCAAACTCATGTAACTCAACTCCTCCACCAATAACCATAAATTAACGAATCTTTAATTCTCTCTAATACAAACATATTCATCTCCAATTAATAAGAAACCCCAAAATTTCAAAAAAATTCATTGAACAAACCAACCAAGATAGCTCCTATGTTGATTCTACTACACCGAATTCAAACGAACCAATCACAAATATCAACGAGTATCAAAGAAAGATACATTAAACACTGATAAAAACGACAAAACAGAAGAAAATAAGCAGAGAAAAAAGAAATTTGTCGCGGCTTAGGCTTACCATAGAATCAAGTGAAGGCCGAGTTGACTCAGCAAGTGAAAATGGGGAAAATCAACCGAAAGAGACAGTACTGGAGTTATTCAGCGCAGCTTATTTTCACACTCCAACAACCAACAATGGGTTGATCGAGAGAGAGAGAGGGAAAAAAAATCAAAGAAAACCGAAGATTAAGAGAGAAAGAGAGTTATGTAATTGTGTAGAGGAATTTCGAATCGTACGTGCAAAGGAGATAGGGTATCTCGTTTTCTATCTATCTTCTTGGGCTTTGCTTCTTCATCACGCTGATTTTCTACTATGCTGAACCGGACTCCACAAGGTTTTCTCAACTGCAGTTTAATTGTTAACATTCGAGTCCGAAAACGGTTCGTTTCGTCGCATTTTGTTCACACGTGCTTTTCGTTTCCTCATTCTTCGTGGGCCAATATATTGTAAATCAAATTTGGGCTTCTCAATATGGGCTAAAGCCCAACATGTGAGTAAACTCAAAATTGGGCTCCTCAATATGGGCTACGGCCCAAAATGTGAGAAGCAAGGGGTAGATTTTCCATGTATTAGAAAATCAGCATCAAAATGATTATATAACAGAATTACTAAATATAATCGAATTTAGATCTAATTCTAAAGATTAATCAAAATAATAAACTATATTGAAAAAGTTTAGTCTATTTTTGCACGATAAATTCCAATTTAATCATATTGGTAATTTGCAATTGGCCATTCTTTTAAGGTGAAGGTGAAAATCGTATCAATAAACTACATTAATGTAATAGATTTAACTTTGAAGACAAATGGTACGCTAAAGTCTTCGACTAAATAAGAATATAGGATTAAAAAAATCGGACCCAAAACACCAAACTAAGCTAAATAAGATATCATCGAAAGTTCGTATCTCCACTTCCAAACTTATATTGGTGAGAATAGATAATGAACTCAGAACAGAAAAACCAAATCGAGAATCGATACAATAGAAGTGAGTTCTTTGGCTCATGTTACAGAAGTGAAATAAGATTTAACATTAAAACACTAGGAGATATGAGATGAGAGTAAATTTACGAAGTTTGTGTGAATATTTTTGTAACAAAAACATCCCAAAATCAAAACTCAAAACGAAAACGACATCAAAACTTAGAAATTCCATATTCTGAAACAAATGACATTATAGTAAGCAACACTACACTACTTCCTCCCTCATGTCTCTCATCTCTTAAGCTGCTCCAACTTCAATCTCGGCCGTCGGGATCACAGCAGCCACAGGCCTGATGAAATCCTCTTCCTCTTTGGGAGTATGGATGGTAACCAAATCTGGAAGAGGCGTCGGTGGACCTTGCTTACCCTTAGGATCCCAATCGAGCATGATCTTGACCTTGATACCCAAAACACCCTGTAAAGTGAAGAAAATGAGACAACAATTTAATCAACAGAAGAACCCACAAAAATGCAATTCGAGAAAACAGAATGCGAATACAAGCAGGCAGCTATTAAGCCCCCTCTCCATTTGAGATAATACTGAACTGACCTGTCTAAGAAGAACGTGTCTCACGGCAGAGTCTATATATTCTTTCACTGGCTGTCCAGACGAAATCATGTAGCCATCCTTGAATTTCATGGATTTTGCACGCTGAGCTCTCAGCTTACCACTAACAATAACCTGCATGATTAAGAATACAAGTTCATAAAAATGTAATCAACTGTATAGTTGGTTCCACCAAAACATTGGACACAAATACAGTAAAGATTAGGACTTACCTCACATCCTTTAGCTCCACTCTCCATGACAAATCTAAGAACACCATAGCAGGCCCTGGAAAAAATGAAAAAGTAATGCTTAACAGGAGTGGTTGCCCAGATAAGGCGCTTAGTATGTTATAATGAGTTCCAAACCAAGTAATTGGTATCCAGAAAGAAATTTATCATCATTACGTCATCACACACACCTAGATAGATCGAAAGTTTGAAATCAAATTAGAAACTACAACACATCACAAGATTATTGCAACGATAATTTCTATTATATACCTTCTCACAGCAAGGCCTCCTAAAAGCTTGTAGCGCAGAGACTCAGCTTGAGCAATGGCACAGAGTCCTCTGTTGTTGACCTTCTCGGCATATAGCTCAACACTGTCTTCAGGGAACTTGAAACGCTTCTGAACAACAGATGTCAATTCTCTGATTCTCCTTCCTTTCTCACCTAAAGTCAAAATTCAATTTCTAGTCAGGCACCACAGCCAAACACATTAATGAATGAGAACACCTAAAGTAGATCACTCTACATGTAATGTGAAAAATTCACTTCAAAGTATGCAAGATGCACCTAAAGTAGATCACTCTACAATGTAATGTGAAAAATTCACTTCAAAGTATGCAAGATGATTTAAACACATTGGCATTGTAGGTAAGATCAACGTCCATATCCTCCAATGATGTTGCACTTCAAGACTCTAATTAAGCATAAAGAGCACGTAACCTCCCAAAAGAAACTTTCAAACATGAGAAGTATCAAGCACCAACAAACACAATTGAAATGTACATTTTAGCCAACGAAGCACTGACACTTCGAAACAATTGCCTACGCCTGTCTAAGATTCTACAAGTTCTACAATTCCAGATTCAACCTCATAAGAATTACATAAGATTCCAATTAGAGGTAAATAAACGAATCAAGAATTTGAGGCATAAATTTGAAGTTATAGAAATAAGCAGGAAAACAAGAGACACTCGTAATGGTAGCTTGATAATAAACAAAAACAGCTCAATCATCCCAAACATATCTCCATAATTTGCAGGAACAATACCAACGCTACGAGGATAATAAAATTCTCTTACCAAGAACGTTCTGAGTGCGAGTAGCCCTAATGATAATCTCAGTACGCATAGGTGTAACCCTAACCTCCACTCCGGAGTATCCATCCTCTGCAAGCTCTCTAGTAAGAACTTCGTTAAGCTCAGCAAAGAACACTCCATCAGCCACAAACTGTGCCGGAATGAAAATAATAAGACTCGACAACATCAAAATGGATGAATACTTTGTACTTCGTGAAAGACATAAGACGAAAATACGAATTCGATACCAACCTTTCGCTTTTTGCTCATTTGGGTAGCCATGACTGGTTGGTGGCGGTGGTTCGGTCGCCGTTCACCGCTGTTCTGCTTGTAGTCTAGGTTGAAGACGAAGAAAACCCTAAGAAACGCTGAGAATTTGAGAGAGGCAGATATCTTCGAATGAAAGGCTTTAACGTCTAATATTGGGCCTTCAGCTTTCTTATAGGCCCAGCAAAATATATTCGAATAAAAGGCTTTAACGTCTAATATTGGGCCTTCAGCTTTCTCACAGGCCCAGAAAAAGTTAGTGGGGGCGAATGAAAAATATCGATGGAATCAATTTTTAGAATAATTATTAAATATGTAACAATATTTTTAAAAATTGTAAATATGGCAAAGTTTATCGGTGATAGACTTCTATCGATAGACTTTTATGCTTTATTAGTGATAGACCAACATTTGCTACATGGTTTATAAGTGATAGACTCCTATCATTGATAGATTTTGACAGATTTTGCTATATTTGCAATTTTTTAAAAATGTTGTTATATATTTAATTATTTTGAATACAACGGCTATATTTGCAACTATCCCTTCTAATTAAGTGATTTAAAAGTGTTGATAGTAAATTGCAAAATTGAGCAAAATATTTGCAAATGTATCATATTTTAAATTTATGGAATTTTCCATAATCCCAAATTTGCCTTTACACGTGTTTTCTTCTCATTATATGTAAAAACGTGATTCTTTTAGTGATAAATTAATAATTGTCTTATCATATGAATATCATATATTAACACTATTTCATCGAGTTATATTTCATGTAATTGATTTTATGGTGTGGTAGTGGACTTGTAATAATTGCTATGAAAAATCATTCCACTTGTTAAAGAGCGAAGAAATATGGTTGCTTCTATAACTGATAAAACACGTATATAAATAGCTGAACGCAGTCGATGGACTTGTTCAAGAATATGTGGTCTACTGATAATTTGATAAGAAAGCGAACCTAGTTGATAAAAAGAGATGAACAACAAATCACCGTTCACTTGTAAAAGTGTGCCTTTTGTCTACAATATACTTTTTTAGTCCATAATTTACAATATAGGTTCACTTGGTCCATGAATTTTCTTTTTTAAAAAAAGTACATTTTCAATACCAAAATTTTAAAAAATAAAAAATTGTAAACAAAACAATTAGGATTCAAAATACAAGCATATATAGCAATATTTTAACAAACTGCAAATATATAGTCAAATTTCATCAACCGTAGAATTATTTCATCAGATAGACTTTACTATTTTTACAATTATTTTAAAATGTTACCATATATCTAATTATTTTATTTTAAAATTGTCGTCCATTGTAATTACCCTTTAAAAAATATGTTTAAAAGATCATTCAAATATTTTTTTTGTTTATTTTTTAAAAATATCTATATGATAATTAAGATTAACAAAAATAGTTTTTAAAATGATATGATTTTTAGTTCAAAATGTCATATAATTATTTAAAATAAAAGTATAAAGTTATTTGAGAGACCTTTCGAATACCATTTTGATAACTCAGAATCAAAAGATGTCTATTACTATAAATACGGAAGCTAAAAAAATACATTTTTAAAACCTCGATAACAAATGAAAATATTTTTCAAAATTTAGTGGGTAAAAAGTAATATTATCTTTGTTATTTTGAGTGTGACACAAAAAATGGTTTAAAGCGAGAAGGGTACTTTCGAAATTTGACATTGTTATCCCCTCCAAATAGCGGGAAACGGGAAGTGGTTGGTTGAGAGTAGAGAAAGTGAAAAGAAAAAGGTTTGTGCCAAATGCTCAACAGTCTCCTTCTCCATTCCATTGTTCCCACCCCTTCCTCTGAACTCAATCCATTTCTCAAATGGGGAAATTCCTCTCCCCTCTTCCTCATCTCCACAAGGCACGAAAGCGTTCGTTGCTTCGCCAAGAAGAAGATCGGATTCATGGATCAAATTCTTGACTACATTGAAGGTGCAGACAGAAAAATGTCATGTTTCATTAGTTTGTTAATTTTATCATCTTATTTCTTTTTAACTCGCTCTTACTTTTGGTTGTGTTGTTTGATTTTAGGCGGTCCCAAGTTAAGGAAATGGTACGGGGCGCCCGACCTTGTTTCTAAAAATGAATCTGCCCTTAAAGACGAGGATGAATATTCCGGTAAAGTGTGTAGGAAATTATTATTATTATTATTACTACCATTGTTTTGGGGTTGAGTTTGTTTCTTTAGTACAGAGGAAGGTACGATCAGGGATGCAATTTTGGTGACTGATGGGGATACTGAGATTGGTCAGGTGTGTTTTCTTTTGCGTTATTTCACTGTTTGATTTTGTAAAGAAATTATGACGAGCATTGAACTCTATTCGTATGGAATTGAAAGATATAAACATTATGATTTATGTATGTAACTGCTTGGAAGATGCTGTTATGGATCCCACACCAGAACAATCAAATATCTCACTCCATTTAAGGATGGACAAGTTACTCTTCTTAGATAAAACCCCGTGTTATCTAATAGTTGCCTCTTCAAACCACGAGATGTGATATGTGATCACTACTGTAATATCTACCTTATGCAGATGGTGATATTATCGTTGATTGTGAAAAAAGCCAGAGTCAAGGCGTTAGTGAAGGATAAGAAAGCTGCCCTTGAAGCTTTTGGATTATATGTTGAGGTGGGTTGGATTCAGATTAGAGGAACGCTGCTAGCAGAATCTATTTAATATGCTATATTTGCCGTTAATTCCACCTCTTCTGCGTTTTTTTTCCTTCCCCATCTCAAATGAACTATTGGTTTTTTTTTTTTTTTTTTTGATTCATGTGCAAAGCCAGTAGCCGGTGATATCAGAGATGAGCCATCATTGAAGAAAGCTCTTAGAGAAGTCCGCACTATAATATGTCCAAAAGTATGGATAATCAATTTCAATCTATTATTATTTTCCCCTAAATTTTCCCTCTAGCTTTTATTTGAAAATGCTCGAGGCAACATGATTTATCATTTTTTAATGTTCCCATCAACTATAATGCACATTTAGGTTTCTTGCTCCATGGCATTCAATCTTACTTTTTTTGAGATAATATTTAAGAGTGAACAAGGGGCATGGTTATAGAAATCGACTTAGTGATGGACATATCAACCATGTCATAGAGGTTCCATTATAAATATGTGAAAGATAAGCATTCCCATGTGATGGGCAGTTAACTGCTACAAATTCTGGTTCATCTTACGTTGCTGGATAAATTCCTTCCTGGATTTTCAACTATCAGGATAATTAACAATATGGATATAACCATATAAGCTGACATTTAATCTCAGGTTAGAAGCATGAGCATGCATTTGAATTCCTTAAGCTCAAACTTTAACGCAGATACATTGAGCCTTATTAAAGGGATGTATGATGGTTATTGACTCATGAGGTTTGTTAATAATCATATCACCAGGAAGGATTTTTATCCAGTGCTGCAAGCCTGAAAGGGGTGCAACATATAGTTCTCTTATCCCAGGTATACATCCAGTTCCCTGTCCTTTCCCCGTCTCTTTGGCATACACAAATATGTCGACATTGAATATTGTGTTGGTATGGACATGGCCAGAACCAATCCTTCAATCTATATTCATTGTCTAGACTTAATAAGGTTGCAGTTATCCAATTATAGAAGTGTTAGTGGTGTCCAAGCTCTTCTTAAAGGCAATGCAAAAAAGATGGCTGAGCAAGATGAAGCAGTTCTAGTGGCATCAGGAATTCCTTATACCATCATACGAGCTGGCTCCTTGCTAGATACGCCTGGTGGGAATCAAGGATTCAGCTTTGAAGAGGTTATTCTTCTGTCTTAAATGCTCCTTTATTTACAGCTTTCTGATATAGTCAATGACTGATCCAAATACGGCTGATTTATAGATTATTTTTTAAGGGAGTGTATGGAACTATTCGTTGAGAATTTAGAGGCGATGCCTTATTAATTTTTCCATATAATGATATAATGAATCGTTGTATTGCGTTTTTGGTGTTATTCTTCAGGGTTGTGCAACTGCGGGAACTCTCAGCAAGGAGGATGCCGCCTTCATTTGTGTAGAAGCTACTGATGTGATTCCTAAAGGAGGGTTTGCATTTGAGGTTGGCAAAGTTAATCTTTATGCCGAACGCCTTGGATTGTTTTAGATAAATTCATTACACTTGAAAATGAGGCAAAGATATCCGGTACTTGTGAGATATGATTGATTTAAGGGTAAATTTGGTAGGACTTTTACAATGATGAAAAGTATTTTGAGTCTTATAAAAGCACTTTTCAAAGTTCTTGTAGGTTAAACTGAACGGTCAATAACCAAGTAGTTATTGGACTGAATGAATGAGTTCAAACCGCGTTGGTCATCTATCTAAGATGTAATATTCTGTATTAGTTCCTTTACAACCAAAATTTATAAAGCTATTTAAAATAATAAGTCAAAAATTACAGAATGAGCGTGTTTTCATTTGAAAGTACTCTCTTCGAAAGTCATTGCAAGCTCACTTTGGTGGAAATAGAAACACAAATCTAAGCGTGAGAAAATTCAATGATTCAAATAGTTTTCTTTGTGCTGTATTTTATGGAGTACTTTGTAATCTCAAATTTTGTGTTCCTTGTATGTTACAACAGGTAGCGAATGGAAATGAACAAGTTTCAGATTGGAAAGTGTGGTTGACAAGATTACTAGAGAAAACAGAGCAGCTTCAGTGACCATATGCTTAAGATGTATGAATACCTTCTATCATTTGCTATTGTCTCTTGATATCTCCATTTGATTTAGCTTAAGAAATAGCTTTAAAGATTTTTGCAAGAAAAAATTCCATTCTTTCATCAGCTGCCAAAACCCTTGCTTCCCCTTGGTCCCGGACAAACTAGATGTTACGCAATGAAGTTAAATAATTTAGTTGTTATAAATTTGAAGGTTAAACAATTTTTTGTTTAAGGAGTAAATGATACAATTATCAATTTTCAATTGTAAATGATACAATTATCAATTTTCAATTGTAAATGATACAACCCAGAATTTGAGGATATGGATCGATTTATTAAAGATCTCCTCCATAAAGATTTTTTTATTTCATAATTTAATGTATATTACATAGAAACGTCGAAATTTAGTTGATAGACATGACTCATAGTATAGGAACTCAGCTGATTCACTTTTGCTTCTGTGTGTATTTGGAGGCATAGAAATTAAAACTTACAACCTCGTTAAGAGGAGTACATGCCAATGACCATTAACTATGTTTACTTTCACATTAAAATTAAATGATTACAACTTTAGGAAGTTTTATTTAATCAAAATTTATCTTCTCTCATTTTTCTTTACATTACATGAAACATCGCGTAAATTGAACTGTCAAACTTTTATAAATGAATCAATGTACACTTTTAGACATTATTTTCTTCGAAAATCGTCTATGCATTTACTCTAGTCATTTCATTTCATAAGATTGACAATTAAAGAAGTCTACACACGTTTGAGAATCACATTCTTAAAATGTATTGGTAAACAAACTTTGAAAAATGGTAGAAACATCGATATAGTTACTAAAGTCTATGTTTACATTGAAAACGAAATTAAAATATCTGATTCTTCAACTTTAACAACCGTCCAACTTCAATGATAAATACTATTTCGTTTATTCCGTACATTCATCACAAAAATTATTTTACAACTCTAAACCTCAAACACCGAATTTAACTCCATCCCAAAATTGATAGCTCAATTCCCAATCCTAAAGTGTAAGTTTATAAATTAATACTTAATCGTTATGCACGAAAATATCAGTCATCACAATAGGTGAGTTGAGGAAATTAATTAATTTCGAGATCCAATACGGGAATACTCAAAGTAATCAATCGTACTCTCTGATCGAACGTACGGGATGAATCCACGTGTATAGATCAAACCCATTTGCACAAAAAATGATATATGACCCACCCATAAAGCGGTCCATCAGATGACGTGTACAAATCCTACTGATCGTTCTTTCAACACTTCGTTCTTCTTCATCCTCCGCCCTCGCTTCCCCGTTCCTCTTTCCTTCTTCCCCTTCGGATTCAGCCGTTTCTTTCCAAATTCCGATGCAATTTTTGCCATGAATTAGTTTCTCCATCTTTGTTCAACCTTCAATTTCAATGGCAGACAGTACTTCGTCGCCTAGACCGGTTCAACCGAACCCGATGGACCCTTCACCACCACCGCCGCAACAACAACCGCAAGTTCAACCTTCAACCACCGCTATTCCTCAAAATTCATCAAATCCATCAAATTCCTCTGTAAATCCTCCCATTCCATCTCCTTCTGCACTTGTTCAATCGCCTTCGATTGACCATTTACATCCGCTAGCTCAAATCTCTTCTCCTCCTCTTTCGCACATCTCTCTTCCGCAAAATCAACAGCAACAGCAACAGCAACAGTTGAGTCCTGCGGTTGGATTGGATTACCAACAGAAGCCTATACAGCAACAGCAGCAGCAGCAGCAGCAACAACAACAGCAACAACAGCAGCAATTGGTGCAACAACCTCAGAATGCGAGTGCGATGACGAATTTCCAAATCCAGCAAGCTTTGCAGCGGTCTCCTTCTATGTCTCGGTTGAACCAAATGCAGCCACAGCAGCAACAGCAGCAGCAGCAGCAGTTTGGGATGATGAGACAGCCATCGGCGCTTTATAGTCAGATGAATTTTGGTGGGGCTTCTACAAACCAGCAGCAACAACAACAGCAGCAACAGCCTAACCAACAACAGCAAATGGGAACTGGGAATCTGTCGCGGTCTACATTAATTGGTCAGGGTAACCATTTGCCCATGTTGTCTGGAGCGGCTCAGTATAATTTGCCGTCACAATTACTGGCTTCGGTATGTACCGAAATTCTTGGTACTCTTGGTCTTAAATTGGTAGTGATGCTATTTTGGTATTGAGCTGTTGTTAGATAGTATTGAGAATTCGTTTTTTTCCCCCATTTGAAGTGGAGTTGAAGAGCTTTCTAGGAATGAGTTTGGCACTTCGGTGATGGGTTATGCCTCAGTAGTTGCCTTTTACTTTTGAATTACAATTCTAAGTTCTTAATTTGTTGACTTAATGGATACAAACATTTTGTGTAGTCAAAGCAGAAGGCTGGATTAGTCCAAGGTCCACAATTTCAGTCAAGTAACTCTCATGGGCAAGCTTTGCAAGGAATTCAAGCAATGGGGATGATGGGTTCAATGAATTTGCCCTCACAACTAAGAGCTAATGGCCTTGCCTCGCCGTATGCCCAACAGAGAATAAACCAAGGTCAAATAAGGCAGCAATTATCTCAACAAAGTTCACTCACCTCTCCACAGGTTTATTGGCAACACACCTTTGCTCTGTATCTAATGTTCATTATTACAATAATGAGTCTGTCTGAGCTTTTATTTCTATAATTCGTATTGTTAAATTTCTATATGCCAAATTTGAACCAGGGCAGATTAATGCTTTGTTTGGTTACTTTGGTCATTGCTTGGATATTTTTTATGCAGTTCATCAACCATATTAGTTTATTGACTCTATTAGAGGTGTAGTACTCTGGCTTTTATCCCATAGAACTTATATTTGTAATGCCAAACATTCATTGCATTACAAATAATGCTCATTGGGCATACTAACGTACTTATCAGTACACGTCTCTAATTTCAGGTGGTGCCCATTAACACTCCTTTTTATATTTTGGTCCATGGAATAACTCTATTTATTGGTCATAATTGCTGATTTGTCTGTCATGTTCTCTAACTCAATCCGGTCAACTTTGGTATAGCAGTAATTGCAGTATCACTTTATTACTTTAATGGATAGGTTAATGTGCTAATTTGATTTGATAATCATACTATACAATCTTGCTATTTTGTTTTGTGTATAGCTACTAGCAACTGTAAAATTGCGGGCATGATTGTGACACCCAATCAATTTTATTAAATTGCAGGTTCAGAACTTACCGAGAATGTCAAATCTTGCATTTATGAATCAACAATTGACCAATTTGGCTCAGAATGGGCAGCCAACCATGATGCAGAACTCTTTGCAACAGCAACAGTGGCTAAAGCAAATGCCATCAATGTCTACCCCTGGCTCACCTTCATTTCGTCTGCAGAGGCAACAACAAGTCTTGCTACACCAGCAGCTGGCTTCATCTAGTCAATTGCATCAAAACTCCATGTCGTTGAATCCTCAACAGTTTCCTCAGCTTGTACAGCAACAGTCATCCATGGGACATCAACAGCTGCATCAACAACAACAGCAACAGCAACAGCAGCAACCGCAGTCACAACAACAACCACCACAACAACAGCTACAACAGCAGCTACAACAGCAGCCACTTCATCAACAACAGCAGCTACTTCAACAAGCATCACCACAGCAGTCTCTGCAACCAGTATTGCATCAGCATCAGCAGCATTCTCCTAGGATAGCTGGACTTGCGGGCCAGAAATCTCTTAGTTTGACTGGATCACATCCAGATGCCACAGCATCTGGCGCTAGTACACCTGGGGGAAGTTCAAGCCAAGGGACAGAGGCTGCAACTCAAGTCCTTGGGAAGAGAAAGATACAAGATTTGGTTTCACAGGTTCTGCCTTGACTTATCACATCTCTTGTTTACTCAATGTTTTTAATGTGCTTTTTTGTTTTTTTTTTTTAAATTTTGTTCTCACTTTAGTTGAAATTTGAATATCTGCAGGTAGATCCACATGGAAAGCTGGAACCTGAAGTTGAAGATCTTCTCTTGGAGATTGCCGATGATTTTATTGATTCGGTGAGACCTCCTAGTTCTACTACTATTTCCCTTATTCATTTGTTCATTTCCACCCAATATCTTGCATATGCTATAGTAACTGCCTATGTGTCATAAGCAATAGTCAATATCAGTATCCATCAAGAGCTATTCATTCACTATTGAAGCACTATGTTCTATTATATCAAAATATATACAATAGAATGTCAGTTAAAATTTTTTTTCATAATGTCATAGAGGATCATGTTGAAGTATTTCCCAAAAAATAGTATGCTATTCTATGACACTTTTTTCTATAAGAAACGGACATAATAGAACTTTGTTTTTTGGAATATTGATCCTCATTTTGGTATTATTCTCTTTTAATCTGTTGAAGTCCAAATATCTGTTCATTTTATTTCATTTTAGACTGATGTATTTATTCATTCTGTTGACTTGGTGATTCTGGTGCGGCACGATTTGATCATATTCCTTATATCTGAAACTATTCATCTATTTCTCTAATCATTGTTGTTAAAATGAAGATTATAATTTAAACTCGAATAAAAAAGAAAAACTCAAGTCATATGAAGGCAGTAGTTGGAGGGGTCTGGTCAATGGCCACTAGTTTGATATGCCATCCCTTTAGCCTTATTACCCTTGAGTACTGCTCATTATTACACATCATTATTTGAATCAGCATATAATTTATAGCGAGAAATAAAAGAATGGACAAGAGCAGATAAAAAACAAGCTCACCACTAGAAACCCCAAACTAATTACAAGAATGAATCCCAGTCCAAAAAGATGAGGCCAAGTTGGTAAATACAAAAAGTCAGATTAACAGACCTCTCTGACCGTCTAAGGTTCCTCTTGATCAATGCTGCACATTATGGTAAAAAAAAGGTGTGCAAAGAACTCTTACCTTGTCCCAAAAAGGAGGGTTCAAGAACACCTCTTCAATCATGGAGCAACACCCTCTGTTGTGAGCCAGACAGCCCTACATGTCCAGAATAAGAGCTCCTCCTTGCTCATGATTAACATTTTAGGCGGTGGCTTTTTATATTTTCCATTTACAACATTAACGATAAATTGCTGTGCCTTATTAACATTTTAGGGCCCTGTATTTGTTTTTTTTCCCTATTTAATAAGATGGTCAGCCCATGAGTGAACGGAGTGGTATATTTCTTCTTTTGGATTGATCAGTCTATTCCTCTGTTTAAGAGAAATATGTCTATACTCCCTTGTGCTCATTATTTTCTCTTCTTTCTCATCATCAAAAACCTGTGAATTCTCACGAGAACATTGGGAAAAAAAATACTTTGTCACTAAGACGCTCGTGTGGACACCTTTAGTTCCTTCTAAAATCTACGTGTTCTTATTAAAAGCTATTTTCTCATCATTGCCCCCTCTTACGATTTTGATGTTACAAACAAACCATGTGGACTGGCTTTAGGGTCCTTTTGGTGGACAATTTTTGTAGTTGTGTGTATTGATTATTATGTTTCTTCTATTGCAATATTAAGTTTGTAGAGTTGCCTGATAATTCATGTTAATATCATGGCTTATTCGTCATTTACTATCATGTGAAAAGAGTTCTTTTTTTCTTTGATGCCATACAGGTTACTACCTTTTCATGCAATTTGGCAAAACACCGAAAATCCTCAACTTTAGAATCCAAAGATTTATTGCTACACTTAGGTGTGTACTACTTTCCTTAGTCTTTTGTTTTTTTACTTGATTTCTTGAATGCCATGCACCAGGAGCATATGACTCCCTTATCTCATTTCAAACTTAGATCTTAGTGAGTTTTTTAATTCATTCGGGATTGTTATGAGGTAATAAAAAAATATCTGAGTGCGAACATGATAATTGGCAAAGTGAAAATGTTCAGCTATTCTGTTCTAGATACAGGGAGGGAAGTGGGAACAATGCCACCTTGCTTATTGACAATAAAATGAGGAATGGCAATATTTTGTTTCTGAATAAATATTCACTAGCATAACATATTAGTGATGATTCAAACTAAAGTGCACTAGGTCACTAGTTTCTTGATTCATCGTGTTTGGTAGTAATGGTAGGTATTGTATCTTATAGTATTGGACAAAGCTTTACCGACCATAAATTGTGGATAATGTGCAGAGAAGAATTGGCAGTTGAACGTTCCTGGATATTCAAGTGATGAGTGGAAGAATCACAACAAAAATGTAAGAAAATTATATTACCCTCTCTAAAACATCATTCTATTCTCCTCTCTAAAAAATCATTCTGTTTCAATTTAACTTTCAAAATTTTGTTTTAGTTTAACCATATTGAGTTTTTTTTTTCTTTTTTTAATTATCGTAGTTATCATCAAGTGATGTCCACAAGAAACGTTTGGACATGGTAAGTTGGACTTATCTCTTCAAGTGTTTGCTCCATTTCTTCTTTTATCATTTGTCTCAAATTTTCTCTTCTGGGGTTTCATCAGATACGCCTATTGAAGGAAGCCTCCTGTGTCGAAACAAATTTAAACAGCCCTAAAGAGATGGTACGACAAGGGGTTGGAATGTCAATTGGTCCCAACACTCTAACAAGGCCTTCACCGAGTTCAGAACAACTATTATCACAAACGGCTGGTTCACAGTTGCTGCAGCAAATGATGAGGTTTTAGTGTATTAACTACGTTTGAAACTAATGCTTGGTAGAGATCCCAACTACTTGGTGAATAACCAACCCCAGTGTCAGTTCAGGGATACAACAAATAAAATGAGATTTAGAGGATGCCATATCAGAGGGAACCTGGACTGGACATCTGTGTGGAGTGGAGTGTGATGATTTTTAGTGATACGTCTTTCGGAATCAATTTTTTTAGGCTGTATAATATGAAGTTGCATTATCTGGAACACGGGCGTAATGTTAATTGTACAAAATATTTGGCAGGTCATATTAGTATAGGCCTTAAGTATTGTTGTTGTCTACCATGAAGGACATTTTCCAATTTATGATTGATAATCTTTACTTACAATCTCGAGTCATATGAAGTTTGTTGATCAGGATCATAGCACAATTATTACAAAAATGGAATAGAAGATATGATTTTTCACCCCCCCCCCCCCCCCTCCATTCCCATCCCCCCCCTTTTAAACTGTTACATTACAACTTGTTAACTGTTGATTTTCCAGATGAGAGAAAGGGCCTACTTGTCTTGTACAGAAAATTCATCCATGACGATAAATGCAGATGACCTGAACCAAACGTGACAGTAGGGGTTTCTTCTATGCCACAAAGCTCCAAGCCATTCATGGTGCGCATGTGGTACAGAGAGGCTTGATGGAGCCTCTTCACCTTGGTCCTTAGCTATCTAAAAATTGGCTTCTTATGCTGATATATCTCTTCCCATGTGCATTTGGTCCACTCCACTTTCTTCGTCGAATATCCTTGGGTTAATCCTGAATGGTAAGCACAACATTCTTGCTAATTAATCCCTCTTTTTATCCTACTTGCCAACTGTACAAGATGAGCAGAAGAAGAATTGCCCAATCATGAGGTCATTAACTGCAAAAAAGAGAAAATTTATTTCTTTCTTTGAGAATCTGATCTTCTTGAGAGTTCATTGACAGCCACATGCATCACAAAATGAAATGCTGTGTGGCCCTCATTCATTCATTCATCAATCTTCCTATCCTGCCATTTGAGTGAATGTTACTCCAACTTGCAGGAAGCTAAATTAGTACTTTTTATATAAACCCTATGAAACTCATCAAGAAACCACACCATCCCAAAAAGGAAACGAGTGAACAACTACACAACTCACCCCAAAAAATGTTTCACTCCCTACTCATCATTTCCCTCCTCTTCTCTCTTTCCAATGCAGCTGTTCAAGATTTCTGTGTTGCCGATCTGAAAGGTCCACAAGGGCCAGCAGGGTATTCCTGTAAGATCGCTAGTGTCGTGACTGCAGACGACTTTGTATATACAGGCTTAGGTGCTGCTGGAAACATATCGAGTCTAATCAAAGCTGCAGTCACTCCAGCATTTGTAGAGCAGTATCCAGGAGTGAATGGCCTCGGTCTCTCTGCTGCTCGGTTAGACTTGGCACCGGGTGGTGTTATACCACTCCACACACACCCAGGAGCTTCGGAATTGCTACTTGTGACACAAGGTATCATTGAGGCCGGTTTTATCTCTTCCGCTAATGCTGTCTACGTAAAGACACTGAAAAAGGGAGACCTTATGGTATTCCCACAAGGGTTGCTACATTTTCAGATTAATGCCGGTGGCGTAACGGCAGTTGGTTTCCCTGTATTCAGTAGCCCAAGCCCTGGTCTCCAAATCCTCGACTTCGCACTATTTGCCAACGACTTGAGCACTGATTTGGTGTCTAAGACCACTTTCCTTGACCCAGTTCTCATCAAAAAGCTAAAGGCTGTTCTTGGTGGGAGTGGTTAGAATTCCCCAACCATGTGTTTGCTTTAGCCATTCTGCATTTCCAAGTAACAAAATGGATTGATGTTCTTTTTTTTTTTCCCTCCCTTTGCTATTTGTTCATTGATGCCATTTAAATTCCTTGACTAGCTGTGTTCTCCCCCTCTGCTTCTCTCCCCAATTATTCCATTGTCTATTCATGGCCTTGATTTGCTTTTTGAGAATATATCAGTTTCTTCTACTTCAATAATCAGATTGGTTTAGACTTGTTATGACAAAGACCGTAACTTAAGAACAGATTCCATAGACATTGATTTCTCGACAAGGAAAACGAATTAAAAATGGGTGTTTAGGAGATGGATAAAGAATCTTTGAACGGCAGAAATTTTGCAATTTTGTCACAAACCATAATACGGAATCGATGAACTGACAGAAACTGACGAAAGAAACCAATGACCTAACAGTGAACTAGATCCAAGCTGAAGTCAACTTTAGTTTCTTGGACATCCAATCATGATACTAGGTCAATAACAATTGGAAATAAAATATGATGAACAACAAATATTTTCTCATAATATAGGGCATATAAAAAGGAATTAGGAGAGCTATGTTTCATATTTTTAAAGACAAAAAACCAATACGTTTAAGGCCTCTCTCCTCAACGGCGCTAAGGTGTGTAGAAAGCAAAAGGCTTTGAGTATTTTAATAAGGGAAGAAAAAGGAAAAAAAAAAAAAAAAGTGTTAGCTGTCTCTTTAGAATCCAAATGAAAGCGCAAAACCATGGCTAAAAGTTTCAAAGATTCCTCACCAATTCTCATCCATGAAGTCCAACCACCACTGCATTTTTTTTTTCTCACAATACAAAAGAATGATGAGTTATAACAACCCAGGGTGAGGAAGAAGACAGTGAGTGACTTTTATATGGGCTTTAAAAAATTTGAACCAAACATCAAATCCTCCAAAAGAACAGCACAAATAGCTTAGAAAATACCTAACAGTTGTCTGTTTATGGAGGATGTAAGTGACCTGTTGCATTATTTTACTGCTTTCTATGAAAACATTATTGGCTCTATTCCAATCTTTAGTCAATGATTAAACTTGTACCACCCCCACCATCAAACCAGCAAGCAACCCTGAAAAACTCCATCTTCTCCCTCCCTAATCAAAAGAGTCTCTTCTCTTATCTTTCTCTTTCTTTTCTGTTTTCACCAAGCAAAATGACCATTGAAGAAACAGGGCCAGACCACCCGTCAGATCACATATTGGACTGGTTAGAGGACTCGGTTCCTTTCTTTTCCTCTTTCCTAGATGAGACTAGCAACTCCAGCTCTATAAACTGCTATCAATGGTGGGATGAGAATCAGGACACAGGTGAAGATCTGATTAATGGCTGTCTCAGCAACTCCCCCACTACCGTTGTTAGCACTAGACAACCAAACACACCCACTTCCCACCACTTGCCTCCATCTGATTTGACCAAGAAAAGAAAAGCTCCAGATGATTCAGTTCATAAGAAATCACAAACCCATCAGAACCCAAGGAAGAATCAGAACAACCAGAGCAAGAATATTGCAGATAAAGGCAGTGGAGCTGTTGAGGGAGTGACTGTGATAAAGAAATCAGTAGGAAACAAGAAAAATGCATCAAAATCCACAGGAAATAACTATAATAACGGCAGCAACAAGGAAGGAAGGTGGGCAGAGCAATTGCTAAATCCTTGTGCTAATGCTATTGTAAAAGGAGATGCGACAAGAGTACATCACCTTCTTTGTGTTCTTCAAGAGCTCGCCTCACCCACCGGTGACGCTAACCACCGGCTCGCCGACCACGGTCTCCGAGCTTTGGCCTATCACCTGTCCTCCAATTCTTCATCTTCTTCTTTTTCTTCTTATTCCTCCACAGTTTCTCCGATTACTTTCGCTTCGACGGACCCTCGTTTCTTCCAGAGGTCGTTGATCAAGTTCCACGAGGTGAGTCCATGGTTTGCATTTCCAAACAACATCGCAAATTCTTCAATCCTCCACATTCTCTCTGAAGAATCTAATCGCCCGCGAAATCTTCACGTTCTTGACATTGGTGTTTCTCATGGTGTGCAATGGCCTACACTGCTCGAGGCCTTGACTCGCCGTTCCGGTGGACCTCCTCCACTAATCCGTCTAACAGTCATAGCTCCAACCGTCGAACATGACCAAAACACCGAGACTCCGTTTTCAATTGGTCCACCAGGAGACAACATCTCCTCACGGCTTCTCAGTTTCGCCAAATCTCTAAACATCAATTTACAAATCAACCGCCTGGACATTCACTCACTCCAGAGTTTAAATTCACAAGCAATCAACAAGTCCCGAGACGAAATCCTAATTGTTTGCTCACAGTTCAGACTCCATCAGTTGAAACACAGTGCTCCAGACGAAAGACAAGAATTCTTACAAAATCTTCGAAAAATGGAACCAAAGGCAGTGATACTGAGTGAAAACAACATGGGATGTAGCTGTAGCAAGTGCGTAAATTTCGAAATGGGGTTCAGAAGAGGAGTAGAATATGTATGGAAATTTCTGGATTCAACGAGCGCAGCATTCAAAGGGAGAGAAAGTGAGGAAAGAAGAGTGATGGAAGGTGAAGCGGCAAAAGCATTGAGGAATGTGGAAGGAGAAATGAATGAGGAAAAGGGAAAATGGTGTGAAAGAATGAGAAATGTGGGTTTTGAGAGAAAAAGGTTTGGGGAAGACACCATTGATACGGCTCGAGCTTCAATGAGAAGGTATGATAATAATTGGGAGATGAGAATGGAAGATAAAGATGGATGTGTAGGATTATGGTGGAAAGGCCAACCCGTTTCGTTTTGTTCGTTGTGGAAGTTGGGGATCAAATCCAATGCCCTTTGACTTTTTTTTTCTTCTCTTTTGTCAAATGCTTTGAAGTTCAAAACAGGCTTTATTGGCAAAAAGAAAGTAATTACTATGGCTTTGTGTTTGAATCATACTCCACTCTCATTTTCCTTCTTCTTTTCAGGTCGATTTAGAATATGTTTTTATCTCCAAACTTTTTGATTGAGTTTTATTTCAGAATGTTTAAAACTGTTTTTATTTTCAAGTAATAGCCCTCACAAAAGTGTTTTTTAAGGTTTAAGAAATATTGCAAAATCAATTTTATACTTTTGAGAACCGAGTTCACTAAATCAAAACAACACCAAGTCGATTTGACTTCTTGGGTAAGTTTTAGTGTAGGTTTAGATCGACTTCTTACGAGAGTTTTAGTGTAGGTTTAGATTGATTTATTGATTTTACAAGTGCTTATGTTTTCAACCGAGTCCAATTGAAATTTTCAATGTAATTAAGCATTCAAATCCCTCTCATTTCAAGAGCTATTGTAACTTCTTATGAGCTTTTTTTTTTTTTTTTTTTTTTTGCTTTTTTCTCTTGAAACCAAGTACACGAAAACGAGATTTGAAGGATCCAAAATTCTTATTTTTAGTCAACGTAGATATATAAACCTATTAGGCTAGACTCGAGATCATTTTTTAATTAAGTGTTGCGATTTCCTTAATTTAACTTTTAAAGTGCTTAAACATATGTTTTGAAATATAACCATCTTAAAAAACAAATCCAACCAAACACATGAAAATTAAATCATATTTATTTTTCTAAACCATTCGGAGAGTCTAAGTTTTGAGAAAAAAAAAGACAGAGAGTCAATCCAAACATACACTTACAAATACACTTATAATTACAGTAACGGAGCCAATACTAGAGTTTCTTTTTCTCATATCACAATATCAAAAGTGTATATTATCTGATATTTACAAGAGCCATTACTTCAAATGTGGCTTTAGAAACTTTAAAGAACAATCCCTGAGATCAAAATGTGGGGATAAATAGTTACAAATAGACGAGGAAAAACAAACTTCACATCTGCTGTCTTGTGGAAGGGATTGGCATTTATATGAAATCTCAAGCAGTATAATATCAGCAAAACGGGATTTGTCGTAGTTAGAACCTGAAAAGATGATTTGTTTCTCTTCACGAATCGTAAATCCGTACAGAACTACGGATTTGCTGGCGGCAAATGGGACATTTGGGAGATGAATCACGTTCAACTGACACAGCACATCGTTCGCAACAAACTAGATGACCACACGGAATGAAAGCAGATCGTTTTCTCCTCATGAGACAGATCACGCACAATTGTCCATCTGGAACGTTTGATGATAACTCGTCATCTGGAACAGTTGCTGCCTCGTCGTCTGATGCAAAATCACCATAAATAGGAATGTCATTGCTTGAATCCAGTTGTGACGTGGTGGAATCATTCCTTGAATTCTGTAACCGTCTATGTTGCCTCCATTGTTTCCATCTATTCCAATTTCTGAAGAGAATGGATATTGGCACTCTTTAAACTTTTCGAAATGCGATTATAGAAAGAAGGAAGCAACAAGACGAGTGGGGTATACTTCGGAATAATCTAATAATAAAAGGACTAATGAAAGGTATTCAAAAAGTATAGTGCAAAGCAGAAAAAAAGAAAAGAAAAGAATTCATGGAAGGTATATTAAGCCAAGGTATTGCTTTGCCTAAAGAAAAATATCTGTCAGCACAAAGGTACTGATAGGCCTTCCATTAAGAAAGTATAGAAGAAGAAGGGTAGAAAGGGGATTACACCAGCGAACCCAGTCCCAGATGTACATGTTGCAGGGGAATGTTGGTATTTAAATTATCATTTTAGCTAGGGTTAGCTATATAGTGTTTAGTGTGTGAACAATACTCCAACAGTGGGATAGAGCAACCCTCTTGCTTGGGTTGGGTTGGGTTGTTTTGTTCGTAGTTCTTGTGTTAGTCAGACTCTATTTTACTTCTGTTATTATCATGTAAATATCAAACCATGAGCATGTGTCCTTACAGATACCTCAACCAAATAAAATAAAAGAAAAAAAATTAACAAAAGAAAACATACCTCACAGCAGAATAACCAAGAATGCCTACTGTCAATGAACCGAGGACAATACTACTCCAAAATAGAAATTTTGTTTTGAAAACTAGATCTAGAATCATCTGATCCTTAGTCATTTCACATCTGCAGAGAAAAATACATCATCATAATGTTTCTTGTTAACATTTCAATGAAGATTGTCTCGAAAGCGTAATCAGGAACAATTTTGTCCAATTAGACAGTTTTTTCTTTTCAAGGAATAGATGAAAAGAGGCTAGTACTCAAAATATAATGTACAAGATACCAAATACAAGGAAACCAAGGAAAATATAAAGGAAACGATTTTTTGTTGTCCAATCAGACAACATTCTCCATATACAACAAAGAGGAAATTGCATGAATGTCACACATCAGAGACGGCTTCAATTGGTTGCCTACATTTTTTTTTTCACTTTGGGTGTGCAGGAGAGGAGAGACTAAGTACTAGCTAGCATTGGTAACGAAACAAGATCTGTTGCATAATTTAGGAAACCAAAATCCACACTTCAACAAGAAATGAGAATGTGCACACACAAACACTATGTATAGAGAAGAGAGTATCGGGACCCAGACAAAAAATACAAACAAATCCATTTAGCTCCAAAAGACAACAAAAGCTTTCAGAGGCTTAATCCTAAGACCTAGTTGAAATCCTATCCAGAGCCCCAAACCCAATCAACAGGGCTCACTATTGGCAGAAAGAACGCATTTATTATCAATTTTATGTCCACAAGTTGAGGGAAATAAGATATGATGTGCATCAATGATCTACTTTGAAATGTATAAACTTACAGAAAATGGGGAAAATCACTGCAAGACTTTATGACAGGAACTCCATTTTCAAAACTGCATATACCAACAGCACTGATATTTTTTCCTAATGGAAGTATTTTCTCCTCATCAAGCACTCCAACCTTCAAAAGTAGAGCATAACTAAGCATTTTTAACTAAAATCTATTTAAAAGAAGAAAGAAAAAGAAAAAAGTGATGTTCGGCTTCTATATAGATTGCCTAACTCACAGGATACTCGTGACCAAAAACTGCTTGAAGGAAGGTATAAGGAGTAGCACAAACGGGCTGCAGTTGATGATACACAGTTGTAAGAGGTAAGGGATGTCTTGAGCCTTCCATGTTAACAACAACAAAATCAGAGTATGTTGAATGACCATCAACGAGAACAAAAGGAACCTGTTCAAATTTTCCCAAATATCAGCATCACATAACTCTTCATGCGCAAACGCTCTGAATATAGTTCCCTATCTAAAGACTAGAATATTATTTTACTTCACAAATCACGCGTCACGACCACACATAAATGTCATATCAGGAAGATTTAGTTTTTGTAGACAATAAGTAATCTGTCATAATATTTATTTCTTGAAACTAAGGGGTACATCTTCAAGCCACTCTGTTGGATCCGTTTCTTAAGAGGTATTACTTACAAACCTACTTGCATATGCCATCAACGAGATAGAAAAAAGACCCAATAGAGAATCACAGGAAAAGGGCGCAACTCTAAGGCCCCAAATTCGAGAGATGCCCTCATAAAATCACTCAACTTCAATTAGTTAGTTCTTTATTTACAGAAAAAATCAAAAAGCCCCATAACATTCAATAAAGAGGTATTTTAAAAAAATCTTCTTTTTTTTTTTTTCTTTTGTTAAGGGTAATGAAAAGAGCAAATCAATCATAAGAATAACAGATATAAGCCTTGAATTTACCGTTCTAAATGATGTTGACTCTTGCTTTCTAAAGGTTCTTCCAAAAATTGCACGCAAGTCAGAAGTCCATCCGAAAAAGCCTTTCCATTCGTTGAATATGCACTAAACAAAGCCACAATACAACCAAAAAAGCTTTAGTTTAAAGAATATATTATTATATGCACATGTCCATCACATTCAACAACCAAGGGGAACGAAAACAAACACTTAAGAACACAAAAAAGTCATGTTGATCAAGTAGTTCAAGATTTCCCAAATACTCAATCACCACATTATATACACACGGGGGTACACGATGATGACAAATCAACTTCGGGCAAGCCAGAAGGTCTATAAAGATAAATTAAACAGCTACTTCACCCGATGATTCTTCTCTATCGTGGTTCATCCAGGATACAATTGTATAATAGCTACCTCTTGAACCGAGTACCTATACTAGAGACCTTGTAATGTGAAAATTCTAAATCTGCAAGTTAGTCGATTAATTGGTTAGACTTTGTCGACAATTTCAGTGGAGCCATCAAATTACTCGAATACTGCCACACAACGTTCCATAAGCATGACCTACTAACAAACGGATGAATAATAATTTTCAATCATGCAATCTCCTAAATCCCATAACTCCAGCAAACCCGAAAAAACAAAAAAAAATCTCAACACAGTCGCTCAAAGGAGTTACCACTTGAGTTCGCTGAATAATCACCGCTCTATCTCCAGACTCCTGAGAAATCAATACATTAGGCTGTAAGCTCTTCCAATTACCTTCCACAGACGACCTAGTCTCCACGGTGCCACGAACAACAACAAGCTTCCGATCAGACTCGGATTGTTCCGAATTTCCGTCGGAAACGATATGACGAAGATCAGAAACAGTAACATAAGGAGCTTTACGGAGCTCATTGAGAGCGGAGCAAGAAGCAGTCAGTTTAAGGACGGTACGAACGGTAGCATAAGCTAGGGCAGCGCCTAAAACCGCTCCATCAAACGATAAAGCAAAACGAGAGAGTAAAGTAACAAGGGCTTGCTCCGATGTGGACATGAGGGAATTCCGTGTTTCTGTGACGGTGAAAATAGTTCCCTCCTTGAATGCGGTGGAGACGACGACCGGCACCGCTGAATAAACGCCCGCTGCGGCAGTTATGGGGAGTGATAAGGGAGGCCAAAATGGAAGAGAACGGCAGAAATTGGGAAATTGGTAGCGTAATGGGCGAACTTTTCGTTAGGCAATCCGCCCGCGTGGTTGTGGCTACTAAGACTTCTATTAATATTTATAGAAATCAAATTTCCACCGCGACAAATTGCAAACACAAACATATAATCGTAATTATTATCCCAAACTTTTAATAATAACCATAATTCAACCCTTCTATTGGTCGAGATTGGTTTTGTCAAAAAGTAAACGTTCAAACCGACCTCAATATTAATGAGTAAAGATCGATCGAGTCGGTTTGGTTTAACATTTTCAAAATTTTCAATTTGAAACTTTTTAAAATCGACCCTATTGACCCTTTTGTTTTTTGATTAATCGAATTTGATTTGGTCGGTTTGCTCGATTTTTTTTATGTATCTTTCACCACTATTTTTAACCAATGTTAAAAATTTGACTTTTAAAATAATAATAGTTGTAAAAATTAAACCTTTAAATAATAAAAATTGGATCTTTCAACTTATATAATCAATATAATTTATACAATGATGTAAATTTGAGAGTCCAAATTTAAAAATTTGGATATGTTTGAATACTCGATTTTTTATTTTGAAAATTTGAAGATATAATGTAATTTATAATAACAATAGTTATAATAGTTTGTAAACAACTTTAGTACAAATCTCAAGCATGATTTACCTTCGACTTAAATATAAAAACACGATTAATTTAGCAATGAAATAGGTGTTTATAGACTTTCAACTAATCTCTTAATTATTCATTCAAATTTTGTTCACCGCTCAATTTGTTTGTAATATTCGAAAATAAAACTTAATAATATAAAAATTTATTGAAAAAGATAAGAGTCGTTTGTTTTTAGCTAAATATCGTCTCTCAGCTTGAAAAAATTCAAGAAAGTGATAGACTTGTAAAACTATCATATTTAGTTTGAAAGTGGAAAAAAGATTGTTAGTACAAAACCTCCCAAAGAGTAAAATCGAGTAGATAACTGTTTTTATAATGAATTTTATAATCCAATTTAGGTTTTTCCATCCAAATTTTACTGTGTTTATTTTTTATTTAATGAAAAAAGTTTTGCAATAAACTTTGATATTAAATTATGTTTGAGTGATTAGAAGCACTATAACATATTGAAAAAAGATGTCATATCAATTACTATAAATTATATCATTTCGAACTATATTTAAAATTTATGGGATGTTTACTTATTATTAATTTTTTAAAAACAACTTACTCGTATTCATATTGTATGAACGAATGTGAATTTACAAAAGATATTATGAATGGAATCAACGATGTTTAGTGGAAATTGCTCCGAATTAATTTATATACACTATTTTCTATTTTTCTAAAAATCATATTTGCTTTTAAGCTTTGGAAGTTTCCAATGTATTTCTTTTAGAAACAATAAAAAATAAATTTTCATTGACTTTGAATCGTAAAAGTTGAATCTAAATGGTATATGTTTATTATTAAAGTTTGAATTTAAAAATTGTTTTTATGTTACTGTATTGACAATATTGACTTTTTCAAAATTATTGAAATTTACAATTTTTTTTCTTAATCAAAATTTTAAGTTTGAAGTTAATTGAGAATGAAATTCTCGTAATTTAAGAAGTTTTAATATTTTAATCGTTTATCAGAAGTATATATTAATCATTAGGTAAAACCATAAATTATTTGTTATTATGTAAAATAAAATATATATTACAAGAAACAATGAGATAAACATTTACAAAGATTAAAGATAACTTATTGAAAAATAATTAAAATTTACCATTGAGCTTAGACGAGCATATGTGTATTCAAATCCCGTACTTAAATAATAATAACAATCGACTTCTCTGCAGCTCGCAATCTCTCTCGCACATTTTGATCACGGCGTTGCTTTCCGTCATCAACGCGGCCGAAAACCCCAACCCGATTCTCCCTCGCGCTCACCGTCTCCCTATCTCCTCCAGCCGACGCTATCACCTGCCGACTGCCATTGCGCCGTTCGACTCACCGGACGACGACCAGCACGCCAACGTTCTAGCTTGCATGACGACCAGAACCGTTCGACTCTCTTTCTCCTCGTGCCGCGCTCAAGAGTTCAGCTTACACGCCACCGTTTGCCGCCGTCACATCAAACTCACGAATCTGGTCGTAGCTTAGTTGTTCGCTCGCGTCGCGAAGTTCTTGTCTCATATTTATCTTGTACCGCAGCTGTGAATACCGTGCCTCCGCTGTTCTCAGCTAAACTTTGGCTTTGGGGTAAACATCTATTTTATTTTAGTCGAGTTTCTTGTACACTTTCAAACACCCACTAAGTCTTGGCTTGAATTGAACATTACCCATAGCATTTTGATGCTAGATTTGAGTTCTTGAAGGATTTAGCTGCTGTCTAGCCGAGAAGAAGTGAATTCTTTGGGTGTTCGACCCAAATTTGGGTAAAATTTCAAGCTTTATGTTTGGGTCTTGAATACCCATTTAATTCTAGTGCTAATATTGTATAGCCCATGATGTTAAAGCTAGATTTCAAAGGTAGAAGGTTGTTAGGACGCTGTCCATTAGAATTAAGGCTACTTTGCGAGTGATTGGTAAGATTTTGGGTGATTTTAGTAAGTTTCGTGAATACCCATTTAGTTTCGATATGAAATTTCCGTTACCATATTGTATGAATGGAAGATGGGAAACTTTAGAGAACTATGAAGCTTTGTTCATTGCACTGAAAATGGTTTAGGACTATGGGTAAACTCTTAAGCTATTGACTCATTAGTTTGGCATTGAAATTGTTAAATGATCTAAATCTCTCAAATTATTGATATGGTGAATAAGAGCATATTAATATAAAAGACCCATTGTAGATGCTCATTTTGTTAAGAGTTTAATGTGAAGTTTAAGGGTCCAAATGTGTAATTTTTAGCCTAGATTAAAGCATGTAGGGAAAAATTCAATCTAAATCTTGGAAGATAGAAATTGAAGTCTTTGGAACATTAGTTTGAGTTTGCCTTATGTCGTGTTTTGGAAATGGTTGTAGCCTCGTGATATGTGAAGATAAGTAATGTGACCTTAATCTTTGTTTCAGGTCAAATTGAAGTGGAAAAAGCATATAATCTCGGGGGATCGAGTCATTGATATTGGCGGTTAAGGACTAAACATACGTTGGGCTCCTCATCATTGGTGGTAAATTCTCATTCTTTTTGTATGTATACATTTAAGATTGTATTGCATCATGGGGTGGTTAGAAGCAGTGAGGGTCATGTGCTTTGAGAGGTCTCTTTTTGGACTGCAATTCTTTTGTAACTAATTCCTAGCTTGGATGTAAACTTTGTTCCAGACTCTAGACTCGTTTGGATGAGTATGTGGTGAGACACACTCGATGTTATTTTGAGTCTGAAGTATATATATAGGTAGAAATGAAAATTTCCTCTCTTTTCAGGTTTAGCTAACCCATATTTTAGGGGAGATGTTGTCGAAATTCCTGTAGAATTTTATATTACTTGTTTACTTGACTTTTAGATTGAAAAAACTTGTTTTCAAAAAGTGTTATCTAGGTTAGAAGGAAAAACCTAGAACAGGGTGTGACACCTTTTATGTATATTGAGCATGTCTAATTCTGTAATTGTTTTGAATAGCATGATGTTTAGTTTATTTGTGGTTTGGTGGCTGTTTAGGTTTGACCGTATGAACTACTAACTAGTATTGTTTTCTATCGACCCCACCATGTTTCTTAGGTGATGCTGAGTTTCTAGACCTTGGTGATGCTGAAGTGGGAGCTTGAGAAAGATTGACCATTAGGCGTGTTTGTTTTGTTTTGCCACTTCCCTTATTCACTCATTTTTTTACCCTATCCCAGTCTCACATATTCTCTCATATCCTATACAAACAATCGAAGCAATCTATTCTATTGGTTTTTTTGCTAGAATGGAAGCCCAATGTTCTCTCTGTCGGTCTTGCCCAAATTTCTCTTTTCCGTTGATTCGATCTCCCAATTATTCATTCCTTTTGAAGCTTCCTTCTTCGTCTTTTTTTTCTTCTTCTTCTTCCTTTGTCCAAACCAATCATTCCACTTTGCGTAGTGTTTGGTTCAAGGAAAATATTGCTTGTAGGAAGGTTGTGAGTGCCAGTCTCGAAGGGGAAGTTTCAAAAACTGTGATTCAGAAGAAGAAACTTGCTGTTTTTGTCTCTGGTGGAGGCTCCAATTTCCGTTCGATTCACGAGGCTTCTCTTGAAGGATTGGTTCATGGAGAAATTGTTGTTGTGGTTACTAACAAAAGTAGCTGTGGCGGTGCAGAATATGCAAGAAGTAAGAACATTCCAGTTCTTTTGTTTCCAAAAACCAAAGATGAACCCCATGGCTTATCTGCATCTGAGCTTGTAGCTACCCTTAGACACTTTGAGATTGATTTCATTCTTCTGGCTGGATACCTAAAACTTATACCCCTTGAATTGATACAAGCTTATTCCAAATGTATACTAAATATACACCCATCACTTCTTCCTGCTTTTGGAGGCAAAGGGTACTATGGAATGAAGGTGCACAAGGCAGTGGTTAACTCTGGAGCTCGGTTTTCAGGTGCAACAATCCATTTGGTTGATGAGCACTTTGACACTGGACGGATTCTTGCTCAAAGAGTGGTTCCTGTGCTTTCAAATGATTCAGCGGAGGATCTAGCAGCTAGGGTTCTTAAGGAGGAGCACCGTCTTTACGCTGAAGTAGTTGCAGCATTGTGCGACGAACGAATCATTTGGAGATCAGATGGTGTTCCTCTCATTCAAAGCAAAGAAAATCCTAATGAATTTTACTAGTGACCTGAAAAATGCTTGAAATTTGAGGCTCAAACCTTCTTGATAGATCTTTGTAATAATGATATCTGCAAACCATGAAGTTTGAGCTTTTTTTTTTCACAAAATAAAGTTGCAGCCTACCCTCTCTATAACTAGGGCTCATGGGAACAGTTTTTAAAGATCATTGCACTGGATTTTGTAGTGTTATTAGTTTGAGAACCACATTTTGTCTTCATTTGTTTGCAAAATGCATAATCTTCTTATTTATTGTTATTGTTATCATTTTCACTCTTAGTTCTTTTGGATTTTGGAGAAAGTGATATTACTGAAGTGTGTATATATTTTACTAATTTGTTCGTTTTTTTACAATTTCTCAATTGAAAAACATACTTCTAATGCACCCATAATTACTATTCAACCTCCTCTAAAAAATGGTTAAGAAAAATACGAAAACTATGGTTCTTCATATGCTCACCTTCTCTCTCAATTAAATTCAAATTTCATCGATGTTATCTTCTCTCTCAAATAAATTCAAATTTCATGTCTCAATTTATTTGATGCGTTTGAATTAACTAAATAAAAAATGTTTTTTTTAAATCATTTTTATATTTGATTTAAAAATATTTTTAAAATATACTAAATATTTAGAAAAGAATATTTTAATTGATTTACAATAATCTAACATCTGTTTGATAGAGAATTTAGATTTTGTTTTACATTTTTAGATTTATTAAGTTTAATATATATAATCTTTGGTTGAATTCTGTTTTAAATTTTGTGATAAGTAATGTATCATAAATTGTACAATAATACAAAATAACAATCATATAAATTTTTAAGTTTAATTACAAATTTGGAGGCATGTGAAATTTTGTTAAACTATACTCTAAAGTTACAATTTAACTATTTTTTAAAATATAAAATATATTTATAGACGAATTAATAATAGTTTACTGTTAACTAAAATTTATAAATAAGATTAATTTTATGATTTATAAATATATAATAATACTTTATATACATATACATATATATACATATATAGCTCAAAATAATTCTCTAAACGAAAAAAAAGGAGAAGAAAAAATCACATTCAATCTCGCAAGTCTCTCCCAGCTCTCTCCATATCTCAGCGTCGCCCAGCCACAGCTTCCCCACTGCACCTCCGTCCCACGTTACGGTGAGCCATTTTCCATCTCTGCCTCTCTATGTTGTTAGATTTAGAATTTGGAGGTCTTCAACGAGCTGTCCAGCAAGGGTAAAAGTTGTTTCGGGTGATTTTTGGATAAGTACTGTAAATTGAGTTTGATTTTGGCGAGTTGAAACGAAGGACAGATTTGTTAGGGCGAAGATTTTGTAGTTTAAATGATTGAGAAACAATCTACACAAATTACCATTTTGTTTGTGGGGGTAGACATGACAATTAAAACATTAATTTTGACCTTCAAAATTGGGTGTGTTGATATTTCTATTCTTTTCATTGATGATATCCTTATTTTTCTTGTCCAGTTTTATTCAATTTTTTCTGGGTTCTTTGAGATTTTAGGGCAATTGATTTAATTTGGGTAGTTTGAATTCATAATTTTTCGATTAATTTTGAAAATTGGAATTAACTAGGGAAGAAAATGTCTACGTATGAGGACATAAAGCAGAGGAAAAAAAAAACCCTAATCTTTGTCTTCTACCCCTCCTTCTCTCTGTCACAGCCGTCGATCCCCTTTTCCCCTTTACAATTCATCTCCTTCTCCGACATCCTTCCCTCTAGCTGCGAATGCCACACTTAACCACGAGTTCGGCGCCAGACATCTTTTATGTGGTAGTTTACTTAGAAATCGTTGGTAATAAATTGTCACTGTTGAATTGTGTAAGCTATTCTTATGTTTTTGCATTCTTGTTTTATATAATATATATATCGCACTTAACTTCGTCATTAAAGCAATGCTCACTTCATAATTATCAAACGTGTGATATAAAAAGATGATGTTTGGAACATCAGTTTGCAAAAGTGATGTACATTTCTTGTGTGGTTGAAAAGGTTAGTAAGGAAATGTCTGACGGAGACGAGGAGTTACCGAGGGATGCTAAAATTGTGAAGACACTGTTGAAATCGATGGGGGTTGAAGATTATGAACCACGAGTTATACACCAGTTTCTTGAGCTGTGGTATCGTTATGTTGTTGACGTACTGACGGATGCACAAGTCTATTCGGAGCATGCCGGCAAGGCTGCCATTGATTGTGATGATGTGAAGCTTGCTATTCAGTCGAAAGTTAATTTCAGCTTCTCGCAACCTCCTCCAAGAGAGGTAACAATGGCTTCATAGTCCAAATTACATGTAATTTGAGTTGATAAAATGTCTGGACGCTTGATATCTGATACATGGTTTACTGAAAGGCATTTGAAACTGAATTATTTGAACGGCAATCCTGGATCCTGGTTAGTTGCAGTGTATCTTGGAATCAAATCATCGTCTTGTTAACTGAATTATTTGAATAATAATAATCTAGTTGTTATTAGGGTATGGTCTTAACGGGTCTGACGAGTTGTCTGGTCTATATATATATATAGCCTGGAAAAAAAAGGCTTAGAGGTGGTATGTACTTGTAGAAAGATCACACTCAGGCACATTTTTTTCTTTCTATCTTCTCTCCCTGGTGAAGAAAAGTGTTTAACCGTGACTTCATTTTCTGTCAGGTTCTTCTAGAGTTGGCTAGAAACAGGAATAAGATCCCATTGCCAAGGTCGATTGGCGGGCCTGGTATTGCCCTTCCACCCGATCAAGACACATTGCTCAGTCCCAATTATCAACTGGCAATCCCGAAGAAGCAAGCAGTCGAAACAATGGAAGAAACAGAGGAAGATGAAGGTGATGACACAGTTGTTCCATCCCAAGAACCCAGCTCATCAGAAGTACCTCAACAACATGCCCCACAAAGAGTATCTTTTCCATTGGCAAAACGTCCAAAATTAACATAGTTGTTTTTCCTTCTTTGTTCAACCTCTAATGAAAAGGGGATTTGAAACAGATTCATTTGAAGTTGGTGTAAGTGTTTTGTTGGATATTATGAAATTATTGTATAATACATCTAAAAGAATTCAGTGGCTTAGTTTCCACTAATGTGTCAATTCCAAAGATATGGACATTTCTTCCCAACTTTATGGAGAAAATTACGTCTATGAGCGAGTGGTCTATAAAAGTTCTCAAATTGTCTTCAAATCACAACTAATAAGCCAGTACATGATAATGATGGAAAAGAAAAACCATATTAATGAAAATGAATTCCTACAAGACTGAGCACTCAAGAATGCTCTCCAAACAAGAGTGCTTTTTAATTTTGATTTTGAACGGTGTTGAATTTCAGTTAGTCATCTTTTTTTCTTTTTCATTTTTTGGTGTACAAAGACCCTTATATACAGAATAATTTGATAATCACTAATTGTATACCACAGAGAAACTAAGGTATGGTTAGCTCCAGAAACCAACAATGTTAGGAGCAACAGGAGACGGTCCGGGGTTTGATACCGTGATCCCACGGTCATACATTCGCTGGATTTCTTCCCTGTACTCTGTTAATGACTTGTCGGGTATGGTGGGAGTTAGCTCCACCACATCGCCCATCTTCAGCTTGCACGTTGGATCATTCACTTGCTTGTGGTTAATTCTTGGCCTCAAGTCTTCTTTCATGGGGAAGCCATGGGAGGTCCATCTTGCGCTTCCTCGACCACATCTTTCCATTAAATTCGTGATCGTTGAGTTTGCAGGAAACTCTTGAACCGACATCTGCAGTAGTTACAGTACCATTGTTAAACTAGTGCAACCAACCATTGTTAAACTAGTGCAACCAACACGAATTCACTTAATGAAATTCGGTAACCTTCAACTAATATAATACAAAAAAAAAAAAAAAAAAAAAAAGGACCTTGTCATTCTCAATCGTTATGACGAATACAGGTCCATCTTGTCCATCACATTGGGTTTTGTACGAGTATGGACAGCCCTCAGAATGAGAAGGGAATTTGCAGGGCGGTCTAATTGAATCAGCACAGTCAACTGACGATCCATCTTTGCTCATAGACAGACATTGCCAAGTGACTACCCAACGGGCCCATTCAACCATCTGAACGACAAATGGAGAGTATTCGCTGTCGCCCTCCTTGTATCTCCAATGAGCTGCAATGCCAAACTCTGCTTGCAAATGCATCTCTTTTGTTCTAATTTGCACTTCAAGGTGCGCCATGTCTTCACCCATCACAACAGTGTGTAGAGATCGATACCTACAAGTTGATGAGTCAAGTCAGAATGGAGACGAAAAGAGATAAAGACGGATATAACAAATAAATAATGAACTCAGGATACTATATGCCATTTTGAGCCACAACATACCCATTAAACTTGGGTCGACTAATGTAATCTTTGCACCGCCCAGGCACTTCAGACCACAACTGATGAACTATTCTTAAAGCTTTCTGGCAGTCTTCTTCATTTTTTACGATAAGACGTATGCCGTGAATGTCATGGATTTCGTCCATGGTCAACTTCTTTCTGTTGATAAAATGATAAGTACACACTTTCAGTCAGAGAATGGAAGGTTCACGTCAGAATTCATAATCATCAGATAAAGGACAATTAAGCTATTTAACTTCAACTTTTGATGAACCTATATTAAATTCTAAGCTATATCCAGCCAATTCTTTTCATAGAACAATTAAATAGAACATGTAAAAACTAGAGGTGAAAATTGAAATGAAGAGTGAGAGAACACACCTCAGCATTTTCAAGTATATGCTGTATAAGCTCTTATTGCGTCCAGATAAGAGATGGTAAGAAATCCCTTCATTTTTCAGAGCTTGATCTAATTTCTCGATTGCTGAAGTTATCCTTTCTGAATCAAAGGAGTCAACGAGTTTAGATGAAAGTTCTTTATGTTCTTCGGGATGGAGATGCTTAAAGCATAAGTTTTCCAACTGCTCCTTCCAACTCAATATTCCCAAGCGATTGGCCAATGGTACAAAAATTTCCATAGTTTCCTTGGCAAATCTTAGTCGTTTGGCCAATGGCAATGCATCTAGTGTCATCATATTATGCAGACGATCGGCCAATTTCACAAGAACGGCCCTAGTGTCTGCCATGGCAAGGAACATGGTATGCAAGCGATCTGCCTCAACGGTTTTGTTGGCTGTATTGTTCTCGCGTGCAAGCTTGCTCAAATGACTAAGTTGAGACACCTAAAACCGTTGCAGGAAGAAAATTAGGATACAAAAAGTTTGAGGTCATGACAAGGATGTAAAGCAAATTAATTAAAGTATAGAACTGTAAGAGAAAAGCAAAACTAGAAGATCAAAAGACTGCATCCAGCAGGCAAAAGTATCTGAGATCAATTCTTGTACAAAGGGCAGAGAGATCGACAATGTAACTATAAGGATTTCATTTCACCACATGCTCCAATAAAAGTTAAAGTCACAAAACAAACTCCACGTGTGGTTACAGATCCAGATCTCAGACACATTAAATACAATCAACCCTCATCGGTGAGTGCCTCATCAATCAAGCAAGAAAAAGTATCCTCACCTCTTCAACTAAATCAGCAACCCCAGCTCCAACTGACCCTAAAATGTAGTCATAACACATGAAAGAATCATCAAGCGCATCGTGTAGAAGCCCCGCGGCGACCACCGTGGAATTTGCACCGATTGTAGCAAGAAGCATCGCTGTTTCCACACAATGTTGTAAATATGGATCTCCACTGGCTCGCATCTGAAAAGAAAGAATACTGGTTTAGTCATCTTCAATAATGCCACGGATTAAAACAGAGGAAAAAATCATGAGGTTGAACTCATACTTGTCCTCTATGTGCCTTTTCAGCTTCGTAAAATGCCTTGATCACAAATTCATCAAGAAAGATCTTATGCCTAATTTGTGCACCAAGAAGCATATCCTTTGCATATGGCTCTGAGGTACACTCCCCAAACCCATCTTCCAAATTGAAAGTCAACTCATCCATGAGCACAGCCGATGAACTCACATCAAGAGCATTTCTATGAACATCCACATATGATCCTGAAGCATTCCTCAAGAACCCATTGAAGAATCCATTCGACCCAACTCCAATCGAGCTCTGGAAATTAGATTCCCCACTCTTCTCTCTAGAAATCGAAATCGGAGGGCTTTTTGCCGACGAACCAACTCCGCTACTACAGCACGAAACCGGTCCCTGGAACACTGATACCGGGCTAGAATCCCTTGCCAATGAAGACCCTAAATATTTGCTCGAAGAATATCGAAATGAGCTACTCAATTCCTCCCCTCTATCATGCCACAACGATCCCAATTCCTCTCCACAACCGGAAAAGCTCGTCGTCGACGAGACATGACGTACAGGTGAAGCGGAAAAGAGACACGAAAGTCCACCAGCCACCGGCTTCTGAGAAGTCGACGCTGTTGACGACGCTGATGAAGATCGAGAACCAATTTCGAAATCGAAAGACGAATGAGCATTGATCTGGCAAGGATGTGTAGAGCAAATACTGCTCGGTGGACCAGCGTATAAAGCAATCGTCGGAACTCCCATCTTCTAGGGCACAGCAAATTACTTCCCTCTCCAACTCAGATCGCAGTCGCACTCCAATAATCAAGTTCTTCAAATCAAATACCAATACCACTACAATCAAATCACCCTCCGATCCAACTAATTCCCTCGCTAATCCAATACCCAACCCACGGGAAAAAAACAACTTTACACGATCAAAAAACAAACAGCTTTGAAATTCCCCGGGAAACTGTACAGTCTATAAATTCGGTATCAAACTAAACAGAAACAGCAAGAATCGAACAATTTTATACAATAAGAGATTAAAGAAACAGACAATAAACAACAAATTTCCTCAATGACCCACAAGCCAAATCAATAAACCCAGATCAGTAAATGAAAAACCCAGCTCTAAACTCGAATAAAAATCAAGTTTCAGAGAGACGCGAAACTTTTGTCCCTCGGAAAGTAGTGGAATCGGCACCGAAGTATACAGAAGAGAAAAGAAAATTCTAAATGATGTTAAAAAGAATATATACAGATTTATAGAAGAAGATGAAATGAAATAAGAAAAAGGGATTGAAATTGAAGGAAAAAAAAATTAAAAGGAAGAAGTGTCAAAGAAGAAGAGGGAATTGGCGAAGAAAGATTGAAAGGAACAGGGAGAGCTTCCTACGATATTCAAAGAATCCGCGTCTGTTAATGGCTTCTCTTATTTCCAATTACAATTACAGCGAAAGGCTAAATAAATCCCCGAAAAAAATCAGGAAATAGTGCAATTACGGAAATGACCTTTGTTTGTATTGAAATAACGATGCTACGTCTCAAATTTAGGGGATTTGTTTTGGTTTCCAATTTAGAGAGGATGAAATGTAGTCCAAGCATTACCAAGAATCTCAATCGGTGTTGGGAACGAACGAAAATGGAATCGGGTTAGGTTAAAAAATGTGCGAACGAAATGAATCTGGTATTAAAAATCGATCAGAACATTTGATTTAGATGTTAAATTTGACAATTCAATGAATTCGCAGTAAATGATAAATTAGAGAAAGTCTATTTTTACGACAAATTATATATGTTATAAACATGAGAATCTGATTCTATTGTCCACGAAAAATGTATGTATTCGGGCAATTTGTTCGTTGAAAGGAACACCGTAATTGAAATTTAATTATAAGTGAATTTGATTCTAATGTATACCATTTCAGGAAAAGGTAATATTATTCAAATCAACTTCATATATTTCCATATATGCTTCCATGGTTCTAAATTCCAAATTAGTTTCACTTTTTTCGATCATAGAGATTCCAATAGTACCATTAGATTCTATTCATTTATATCAACATGGGTTTTTAATATATATATATATAAATAAGTGCATGAATTTTAGTGATTTATCTTTTGAAACTTTAATTAAAAGAATAATCATTATTATAAAAATATATAGACTAAAATTAAAAATACAACAAAAGAAAAATAAATATCTAAAAATATAGTCACACCAAGTCTTAACACGAATATAATTCAATCAATATGAGTTTGTAATAACAATCTAAAATTAAATATTTAATTCCCTCGTCCCAAAAATTTATTTTGATAAAATTCGAATATAATTCAACCTAATTTAATTTAATTGTATATCTGTAAAAGTCTGAATTTGTAATCTATATTTTAAATTAAATATTTATTTGTCAATTTACACGACACATTGTAAAATTACTAAATAATAAAATTTATTATATTTAATTTATATGGAAAGTCTGAATATTTCTCAAATGTTTTATTTTTAAAATTTTTCCTTTAAAAAATTATACCTTTATTAGTTTTGAATTTTTACTCCAATTATCTTCCAACCTTTTCTTTTTTCCTTTTTTTTTTTTTTTTTTTTTTGTGCTTATCTTCTAAGGAATACTTAATTGTGAATTTTCAATTAAATACTATAATGATTGCATCATTGAGAGGATAAAAAAAGCAAAAACCACTATTTAAAAAAGTGATTTCCCCCGGATTTGGATACAACTGGCTAGAAGGCATCAATTTTAATAATTATTAAAGTGACAATAATGCTTTTAACCCAATTTGCCGCTCATTTTAATTTACAGATTAAAATATTTGTGGATAAAGCTGACGTGTTGTTGCCATTTTTAATATTTCATTGGTAAGAAATTAATTGCAATTAACAAATTAGAATTAAACTATATTACAAATGACTTCTAGAATCTTGGTTTAGTGACACATTAACAAAAAGTGACGACTAATCATATATTAAAATATGTTGAAGTTTTTGTGCTGGGAATTTGGTGGATAATTTAATAATTACTTGGGTATGGTCACCAATTCATTTTAAATTGATTCAAATATAATTGGTTGGGATTTTTATTTTATATATTTAACTTTTAATTATTCAATTATAGTATCAAATAATAATTATATTGTTTTGTGGAGAAGGGAGGGTCGAGGCTTTCGATATTAAGGTTTGATTGAATCCATATTTAGTTTGCTAAAAAAAGAAATATAAAAGTTAAACTTAGGACGCCATGTTAGAGATAGAGTTTAGATAAAAAAAACGAGCTTAGTTTTATTACTTTCCTTATTGTATGTATTTAAACGAGATTAAAATAGAGAAATTTAAAATATATTTATAAAATTTAATTAAATTGGAGTTTATGAATTAAAATGATGTTTTTAACTAATATAACTCTGTTCTTTGAGTTGATCTAGTTTTAATTTTAATATTTATTCCTCACATTTTACTATAGTTGTTTATAATTTATTTATTCAAATCAGGATTTAGAATTCGAACTCCAACCTTTCCCTGCAGCCTGGTAATGTCATCCTTATTCACATACATCTTATGAAAAATCTCATAAGACTCGTTTTATAAATTCACAAGAGGTTACCCAACATATACTTGCTTCAAGCTAAGCACGTCTTAACTTTTGAGTTTATATGATCGAACCATCGAAATATAGGTACACCTTGTTGGTATAAATAGTAACTTTTAATTCTTTTAAGTTTTTCTTAACCTTTGTAATATGTCCTCGAAATCCCTCTCATCCAGATGTGATATCGATTCATTCACATCTCGTTCCTAAATTCAAAATGTTACAATATATGCATAGTAAAAAAAATTGATTAATTTTATCTTATTTAGACCAAAGTTTCAAAAAATAATAAAGGATTAATAACATTATCTTAACACCAAAGTTTCAATAAACAATAAAAAAGAACGTTGGTCAATACAATTTAAATAGTGCAAATTAATGTTGACGTTGGACTAATTAGGGAGACAGTACCCCTAAAATAATATGTAACGAATTTTATATTTCAATAACCATAAGGTCGTCTTTTAGTTATTATTAAAAAATGCTTTCAATCGTCAATTTTAAAATTAAGTTTGAAAAGGTATAGAAAGGGTAGAATTGGAATTTCATTTTTGAGGGGGACGAAAAAAATAGGGGAAAATAGGATTTTATGGTATTTTTGGTTTTTTATGACATGTTCAGTTTGGCCAAGCACGTGGCCGGTTGCTTGCAAAAATCAGCGCCACGTGGTCAGCCCACTAGCCGCCATTAGTCCAACAACACGCAGATAAATATACGATTTATATATTTTGAATTTTATTTTAGAAAATTAAATTGTATGGTTCTTTTTCGGAAAAAGGGTCAAACTTATGTTACCAATAAAAAAAATAATAAAAAAAAAAGAAGGAATTAGTGCTTAATTTTTCTGTTAATAAGATTTAATTGGATGTAAAATGGGCGGATGATCGAAGAATTTAGTATAAGTTTAGAAGATTTAAATCTATCTCTATTTGATGCTATTTATATTTTTATATATAAAAAGCTAGAAGTTAGCGTAATAGTAAAAGTATCTCATAATTTCCTGTTAACATATGTTAAAGCCTTAGAAGGAAAGTCTTATCTAAACATTTGAAAATGTGATACAAGTAAATGAAGTAAATTTATAATTCGAAATTTATTAGATTATGGATTTTAATTGTATATGGGTTGAATTAGTTTTTTAGTTTAAAAACATTTTTATAGTTTTGTTTTGATAAATAGCTGGAAAGTTATGCATTGATGTAAGTGGATCCCATCATTAAAAGCACAATGAAATTGATATTATTATTATTATTATTTTTATTCAGGGAATGAGGGCTTAACCAAAATCTAGTGAGGGTAGAGAGACAGTATTAACCGACAGTTTTACTATTGGGCTAACTTTCAAATTTGTTTTTTAGATATATATATATAAATAATAAATAGCATAAAGTTGAAGATGGTCTATACTAAATTTATAGATGTTTTCAAGTTAGTGACTCAAGAGTGGTTGTCTGTGAAATCTCACGAGTTGATTATTCTCTCATAAATGCAACATTTTAAAGCAAGGTTCGATAGGTAGGAGGCTAGCTAGGAAGCAATAATTTTAAAAAGACCCCTTCATATGTAAGATAAAAATAATAAACGATGTCACAAAGCACTAGAATCTGATATTATGGAAAGAGATAACTAATATTAATCGGAGAGAAAATAATATTTCGGTGTGTCTGAACACACAATTATCGAACTACCTAATCTGATATTAATTGATAAAAAAAAAAACTTAAACGAGTAGATGGCTACAAATTTGATTGGTGTATCATTCACCGATCATCTACGCCTTCCCATGGAATCAAGATATTTAGACGGCGGAGAGGGAGAATCGGACGGAGGTGAGAGGCTTGACTTGTAGACGGAAGGGGACAAAAACGACAGGTGTGGGGCGGAGGTTACGGCGGCCAAATGAGAAGAGTAATGTCAAAATGGTGGTTGGCGGACCAATCCATAGTCAAAGGTGGGAAAAGCTGATATTCATTCATGACCGTTGGATTACCAATGAATCTACAAACATCGTTAACCCTAATGGTCCCAACCTGTTTACGGCTTACAATATAACAATTAAATATCTAATATATTAAATTTATGGAATTACTAGAAAAGGGAGGAAGAAAAAAAAATTAAAACTCGTGTTTTTTTTTTTTTTTTGTTTTTTACTATATCCCACACGTGCGAAGAGTGAATTTATCGAATTATCAACCTCGATAGTGGTTGTCGTTAATATATAAAATTATTGTCAAACATTTGAAAGTGTTTTGAGACAATGAGTGGTTATCGTAATCCTAAATTGTTATGGTTTGATTAAAATATATTGGGTTTAGGGTGTAGATTATTTTAGTTTATATTATAATAGTATGTGTTTAAATATTATTTTATTTTGATAAGAAAAATAATAAATATTGTAGCAAAAAAAAGAAGTCAAATAATAAAAACCATAACAAATTGGAAGTTTTGAAATAATGTTTAGAATTAAAAATTTTTAAATAGTATTTATCGTAGCAAAAGATGGTTAGATAATATTTGTCCTAAAGGTTTCTTTTATTTGTTTTTTAAGTTGTTTAATTTGAAAAGTGACCGACACACTTTCTTAATTAAAAAGAATAATAAATGGGTTTAGATAATGAAATGTCACTTTTGTAACAAAGAAAAATGACTTTCGTTTATAACTATATAATAACTATATATATTCTATTAAAAACAGTAATTTTAACTCACGTGATAAAGAATATAATATTATTGTATGACTTATTTTCTTCAACAACAAGTTATTAAACTGTTTTTGAAATAGACTATATGCTAATAGAAATAAAAATACTAGTCAATATTTTGGAGATTAAGAAACAAAAATATGTTACGAGTCGTCACAAAATTGTCTCACATGTAATGTCTAGAATTGCATTTTGAAATTCTAGGTTAGAAACGTTGTAAACTTACAAATTTTCACTAACTTGGCCTAAATTGAAAACAATCATAAATTCACGTATTGTGCTTTAAAAACGAGAGAATTACTGAATTGTGGTATTGGAGGATCATAGACTACACGATGTTAAACTCATGTTGACATGTTATCATATTTTCATATACGTTTTTACATTTTTATGAGGTTTAATATCAACATTGTGAATGGATGAACATTCCCATTTACATCACACGCACAAGAAAAAAAAAAGCACTAAAGAAAGTATATAAATAAAGTTAAAACATGATCGTTTTAATTTATTACACACTTTGAAGTTCATTCATTTTCGTTCCTAGACTTTTAAATGCATTTCTAGTATTCATACTTTCAATAAATCTCTAGTTTAGTCCCTACTGCTAATTTGTTTTGAACTAGTTCTTTTTTTTTTTTTTTTATTGAAGAGTTTAACTATAAATTTTGAAAACATGTTCACATATTGTATTTCTTCGTATGAAAATTATCTTAATTTGTCAAAATTACAAGAACTAAAAGTAGACAAATAAAAGTCAAGCAAAAGTCGACAAATTTCAAAAGATAGGAACAATAACTATGTTTTAGCATCATACAAACAATAAACACGTTAACTTGTTTAAAAATATCTAAAATATTTATTCCTTTATCAACTTTATTTTTTCTTTGAAAAATAACTTTTTGTAAATCAAACAAGCATTTACGTTTTTTTTTAGAAAAGAATATTATTTTCATCAACATTGATAGTAATATTAAAATCTCGAAATTTTGATCGACATCGACATGAAGAATGTATGACATGTCACAATGGAGGATTGGCAATGTGCCAGTTGTGAAGGAATTGATTGGGTTTGTCCAAGTAGAGACGTAAAAGAATGAATACATAAAAAGCAATTGATTTTCCCCTTTGCGTGTATTTTTGTTGCCTAAAATGTGCAAGCAATTGGTTAGATGATGATGGACGCGTCCACGTCAATTCCCATGCCCACGTGTCATGTTCAATATTCCAACCATTATCTTCTTTTTCTTATTTATCTATTTATAAATAAATTATAAAAAGTATTATAAACAACAACAAAAAAAAAAAAAATTATTTACAAAATACATCATAAATTTTGCTATATTTTTTAAATAGTTTTAATATTTTACTGATTTTAAAAAAATATATATTATCTAAGTTTAATAAATAAATAAATTAAGAATTAGTTTATTATATAGTTTTTTTCTAAATAGAAAAATTGTGAAATTATTTTCGCTTTATAGAACAAAATTATTAAAAGATAAAATTCATTACACTCAATTTTTCTGTAAATATTTTTCAAATTTTTTATTTCTGATAAATTTTCTATCCTCTTATTTATATAACTAATATTACACAATATTTTAAAGTTTATTAATATTTCGTGTTAGCGGTATATATAATTTTATATAATTTTAGAAAATACTTCATTGTTTTTAGTTGACATCATTTTAAAATGTTGACTTTGTTTTTCATATTTATTTATTTTTTGGTCAATTCATTTTAGTGCATGATATTTCAAATCTATATTTTGTAGGTTTTTAACAAAATTATATTATAGTAACTTATTATAATAGTCAACTCTTCGCCTAAAGTTTAGTCATGGAAAATAATATATTTGATTTTTAGATTTGAAACATTCACGAAAAATATATCTGTTGTCATTAATTTTAGTTATTTAATTTTAATTTAGTGCTCAAATTTAAGAACGTGGTATACTTTTCTCCTTTAGTCACGAGTTTACTTCGATTTTCGCTAAATACTCACTTTCAAAATATATATATATATATATATATATATATATATATATTTGTATTTTATGCTGCTATGACTACAATTAATCAAAAATGTATGGATGTAATTGTTTAAATTAGTTAACAATAATTTAACATTAAATATTAAAGTGATCATTATTAAAAATTCAATTACAAAAAAAAGTGCAAAATACTAAAAATCATTACGAACAAACTGGAAACTAAACTTAAAATTCAATGATATAGAATTAAAACTAAATTCGCAATCCAATAGTAAAGGTATACCAAAAATTTCAGAAGGGAAAAAATATATTTTTGGCAACTTTTTCTAGTCTAGATATGCCAGTTGAGCTAAGATTTTTGTTGACATTAATTTCAACATTTTAAGTACGTAAATAAATATTAGGGTTTAACAATTTGGACATTCATATGAAAATATTTGTTATCCGTTGTTTTATGAAAATTTGAATTGTAAATAATGAATTAACATTATGTTATTGATCTGTTTAATAGATACGCGAATAGCTTAACATGAACAAAATCTATAAATCATACATTTTTATAATCTATATTGATTTAGCGTCTAATTTTGACATCGATATAGAATACTATATCTCTGGTATCATCAACGGTCAATTAGTTATAGGAAATTTTTGTCCAATTAGCCCAAATGATACAAGGATGTTAAATGAATTATAGACAAAGAAAATGGCAAAAAGATATGTCCAAATGTAAATAAAATTGTTGTCAAAGCAAAAGTACATCGGATACTATAATAAAGAGAGAAGGATCGTTGGTCAAGTATAGTCGTGTTTTTTAGTTCAACGATAATTGATACGGTTTTTTGTTGTAAAGGTGAGAGGATGTTCAAATCCTCTAACCTCAAATTGTCGTACTAAAAAAAGTTAAAAGTACAGAGACTAAAATGATTTAAATCCTCCCAACTTTAACTGTTGTACTATCAAAGTTGAAAGTGTAAGACCAAAACGGTCGTGGTGGTAAGAAATACAATGAACAAAATAATATTTATTTATCTTAATTTGAGAGTTTGATAAGTTTGAACTGATGGGTCTGCTTTTGTAAGCCGATATCATCAGCCCAATCTCAGAATCTCGCAAACATTGGGCCAACTGCCGTTGGAAATGGGCTTGCTTAGAAAAGCCCATGAACTCGAAGTAGTACATTGTAAAAAGTAAATTTACGAATGTACCCCTCAGAGTGCTATCGGATGATGGCATTTTGAAATTTGGTCAAATATGGGTCTTCCTGGGAGTCGGAGCAGTTTTACCAACAAATTTGGCGCGTGACCAAACGCTTTCACGATCGCGTGTACGTGAATTCAGTTATAATATATAGAGTTATGTTTCCGAGAAAAGGGGTACATGTCGGATGTAATTTTTTTATTCTCAACTTTACCCTCCTTTTTCTAAAACATCAATTAACTCAACTTTACCCTCCTTTGACCCTACACATTTGAGTGTTAAAAAAATTTGTAAAAAATTAATTCAGAGATAGGTAGCTCGTAACTTGGTTCATCGTGCTATTGTTTTGGAGGTTCTCGTGTTTGGTTTGACTTTGTGCTATCTTGACTATTTATCATATTGTAGTGGTTGAGATTGGTTTTTTTTGTTAATTTTATTAGTGGTATGTTTTTATTTTATAAAAAACATTTTTTAAAGTCTACGTAGAGTTTTAAATAACTAAAGGTATCGACTTCCTATAACATTAATTTCGATTGTAACGGAAATAGGATCTTGAACTAGTTTAGAATGACTTATAAACATGTTTTTACAAAACTCATTTTTACTTAAGCACTTTTGATTTTGATGAAATTTTTTATTTTAAATATACTTTAAAAACTATTTTGATCGGTTATTGATTATTCTAATTTTATTCGAGGATGACTTGTTTTTAAACCATAAGAGTTGAAAATGTATTGAAAAATAGAATTGTGTTTGAATAAATTATGTTATTTTTAATATATGTGATGAAAGTTTCTAATTTTATTTTTTTTCCAAACATCAAATAACCAAATAATAATTGTTTGCGATTTGAAAATTTAAAAATAGTTTTATAGATGACATGATTTCGAGAAAACACAATGCTATTTTAAAATAGGGATAGTTGCAAATGTAACAATTATATTCAAAGTAATTAAGTATATAACAACATTTTTAAAAAATTGCAAATATAGCAAAATTTTTCAAAATCTATCAATGATAGAAGTCTATCACCGATAGACCATGTAGCAAATGTTGGTCTATCACTGATAAACCATAGGAGCCTATCAACGATAAAAGTTTATCACCGATAGATTTTGCTATATTTACAATTTTTTTAAAATGTTGCTACATAGTTAATAATTATTCTAACAATAGCTATCCATTCTAATTACCCTTTAAAATATCATATAATTATTTAAAACAAAAATATAAAGCTACTCGAAAAATCTTTTAAACTTACTTTTAAAATAGTGTATTTTGTAAATTCAAGAACAATTATAAAATTTGTAAAAGAAAAAGAAAACACGGTGATGTAATTATACCCTCAAATTTTCAATAGTAAAAATCGAACCTTCACATTTCTACCAATGTAAAACATTTGAAAACTTACGAAAAATAAAGTAACTATGTAAATAGCAACGATTTCATAAAGTGTATGATTCAAATTTTATTAATCGAAATCCAATTTCTACAACTATTGAGGCCTTTAATAACAAAAATTATATTCATTTTCACAATTAATTAATTATTAATTTAGTCGTCGTTGTTATTATTATTATTATTTAATATTAGTAATAATAATAATATTATTATTATTATTATTATTATTATTATTATTTTACAATATATCTATTTATTATTTATTCTAATATACGGAGGCGCGATAATTAGCGATTGCTATATAAACTGGCAAACCACCTCCAAATCACAAACCCTAGAGAGAATAGAAATAGAACAGAAAAAGAGAGGGAAAAGAAAAAGGAAAAGAAAAAAAAAGAAAAAAACGAAAATGCTTATCAAATAAATTCCATTAGAACTCTTCCTAAAATACTTCTCGCACTATAAAGATCCGTGAATTGATCTGAATCCTATAATAAAAAGGTAAGCTTTCTGAGAAACTCAATCTCGATTTTCACTCTCTCAAATCGCTTCCCTTCCATTGCTCTTTGCTCTTCGCTTCGTATCACAAACCCCACAAAAACCCTTGAACAATTTTGTTCCCGATCAACCCTTTTGGTTTCCAGTGATTCTGCGAAAAGGGTGTTGGTAAATATCTTTTTTGGTTGTTTGTTTGTTTGATTTTGAGTTGTGGGTTTGTGATTTTTAAGCACCATGGATGACTTGGAGAAAGCAATAGTTATCATGTTTGATGAAACGAGCAATGTGGATTCCAACTTAAAATTAAAGGCTAATGAGTACTGTGATAAGGCAAAAGACGAATCGGCAATATGTAGAGTGTGTGTTGAGAAGCTTTGTTTTTCAAACATTGTTCAGGTTCAGTTTTGGTGTTTGCAAACACTTCATGAAACTATTCGGATTCGTTATTCGTGGATGAGTTTAGATGAGAAATACTTCATTCGAAAGTCAGTGTTTTCCATTGTGTGTTTGGAGGGTATTGATGAGAATCACGCTCTTAGAATTTTACGGGGTCCTGCTTTTATAAAGAACAAGCTTGCTCAAGTTTTGGTATCACTAATTTACCTTGATTACCCGATGAATTGGCCATCTGTTTTTGTTGATTTCTTATCTCATTTGAGAAAAGGGCCCGTGGTGATTGATATGTTCTGTCGGGTTCTTAATACGTTAGATGACGAGTCAATTAGCATGGATTACCCTCGAACTCCTGAGGAAGTAACAGCCGCAGGGCGGATTAAGGATGCTATGAGAGCGCAGTGTGTATCTTCATTAGTTGGAGCGTGGTATGACATTTTGTCCATGTATAAGAATTCTGATCAAGAATTGTGTGCAAGTGTGTTGGATGCAATGAGAAGATACATATCTTGGATTGATATCGGGTTAATAGTGAATGATGTGATTTTGCCATTGTTATTTGAGTTAACTTTAGTCGATGGGCTCCTCGAACAACTTCGTGGAGCTGCAGCAGGGTGTTTACTGGCAGTTGTTTCAAAGCGGATGGATCATCAGGCAAAACTAACCCTGTTGCAGAGTCTTCAAATAAGCCGGGTTTTTGGCCTGGTTGCTACTGAAGACAGCGATTCTGAGTTGGTCTCAAAGGTGGCTAGCTTACTTACCGGTTATGCAGTTGAGGTTTTGGAGTGTTTCAAACGGTTGAATTCTGAAGAATCTAAGAGCACTTCATTGGAGCTGCTTAATGAAGTTTTGCCATCTGTTTTCTATGTATTACAAAAATGTGAGTTGGACTCTGCTTTTAGCATTGTGCAATTCCTGTCTGGTTATGTTGCTACCATGAAGAGCCTTTCTCCTCTTACGGAGAAGCAACTTCTTCACTTGAGTCAAATATTAGAAGTGATCTTGGCACAAATCTGTTATGATCCCGTATATCGGCACAATCTTGATATCTTAGATAAGATTGGACAAGAGGAAGAAGATAGAATGGTGGAGTTTAGGAAGGATTTATTGGTACTTTTGCGTAGTGTGGGTCGTGTAGCACCTGATGTAACTCAACTGTTTATTAGAAGTTCAATGGTAAGTGCTGCTTCTTCTTCATCAGATCGGAATGTTGAAGAGGTAGAGGCTTCGCTTACACTTTTCTTTGCATATGGGGAGTCACTCAGTGATGAGGTGATGAAAAATGGAAGTGGACTTGTTGGAGAGTTGGTTACAATGCTTTTATCCACACGGTTTTCTTGCCATTCTAACAGGCTGGTTGCACTTATATATTTGGAAACGATTTTTCGATATATAAAGGTAGTGCAGGAGAATTCTCAATTTATTCATGTTGTTTTGGCTGCCTTTCTTGATGAAAGAGGCATACACCACCCCAACATCAATGTTAGTAGAAGGGCAAGTTATCTATTCATGAGGGTTGTGAAACTTCTAAAAGTGAAGCTCATTCCTTACATCGAGACAATTTTAACGGTATAAATCTCCTCACTAATCGAGCACGTTTCAGTTTTGAAACTTTGTATTCCCTTGTAAAGTTTCCTGTAATGTTAGTTATCTCTAAGTTTGTCTCTCTCTCTTCATGGTGAAACTTCAGAGTCTGCAAGATACTGTCGCACGATTTACAAGCTCAAATTTTGCATCCAATGAACTTTCAGGGTCTGAAGATGGAAGCCACATATTTGAGGTTCTCCTTTTAGTGTGTATATAAGATATATACGTTTGTCTTATTTCTATGGTTTTATGTTCATTCCACGTGCCCATGTGCATATAGTGGTTCTTCGTTCTGTTCTTTCTTTACATATCTAAGGTAATTGTTTACAGGCAATTGGCTTACTGATTGGGATGGAAGACGTACCACTGGAAAAGCAATCTGATTATTTGTCTTCTTTGCTCAAGCCTCTTTGTCAACAGGTTGCCCTCTAAATTGTCAATAGTTTTTTTTAAATGGTTTGGATCCCTTATTTTATGTTAAGTTCTTATATGTTTTGAGTAAACTTATCCTGCTTTAATCTAGGTTGAAGTGGTGCTAATTAATGCTAAGGCATTAACTCCAGAGGAGGCTACTGCAAAGATTGCTACCATTCAGCAAATAATTATGGCCATTAATGCCCTTAGCAAGGTCACTTTCTTTAACGACTTCTCTCTTGGGAGCGAAGTATTTATTTCATCATTACACTTTTTTCATTATTGGGCAATAGTTTTTTTAAAGACCTTTTCCCCTCAAATTGTGATATTATGGCCAATGGTTTCTGTGATATCACAGATGTTTCTTCCAATTATTTATAGATTTTCTTAACTCAACTTTACCTTCTTTTTCGTCAATAAAAAATAGTAACAACTTCCTTTCCCCCTTTTGTAATCCAGGGGTTCAATGAGCGTCTTGTCACAACAAGTCGTCCTGCAATTGGTCTGATGTTCAAACAGGTTAGCTCCATGACCCCTTTTTCCCGAAAATTTTCAAACTTGGAATAAAGAAATTATATAGAAGCACCTATAAATAGGGTCTTGCCAGCTGGTGTTCCATGCAATTAGATTAAGAGGCTGGATGCTAAGCAATTCATTTTGGTAGCTTCTGTTGAGGATTAAATCATTAAATGAAGCAAAATATGAATTAAACTGCCTTTCATTGAGTGTACTAACTGATGTACATTCTTCTTCAATTCAGACATTGGATGTTCTTCTCCAAGTTCTTATTGCATTTCCTAAAGTAGAGCCTCTACGGACTAAGGTACAGGGTTTGATATGGATCCCTAGAGATACTTCCTTTTCTATATTTTATAAATTGCATCAGCACTGATGTTGGTTTCTGTTGAATGAAGGTCCTCTCTTTTATACATCGAATGGTGGAAACTTTAGGCGCATCTGTATTTCCCTATCTTCCAAAGGCTTTGGAGCAGTTGCTTGCAGAAAGCGAGGTACTGATGAACTCTGAGTTGGCATTTGATCCATTAGATAAATCTGATAAAAGGAACTATCCGAGACACCTTTGTTTTGAGTATTATTTATCTTTTGTATGAGTGAAGCTTATTTATTGTTATCTCGCAATTGTTTTAGAGCTTCAATTTCAATGCATGTTTTCTTGCAGCCGAAGGAGTTGGTTGGTTTCCTTGTGTTACTTAATCAACTAATCTGCAAGTTCAGCACTTCGGTCCATGGCATTTTGGAGGATGTATTTCCAACAATTGCTAGTCGGATATTCAATGTTATACCAAGAGATTCTCTTCCTTCAGGACCAGGAACCAATATTGAGGTACGCTTATTGTGTTTTTTTTAATTCTGAATTTATTTACGTTTGTTATATTATTAAATGTTGGCTTCAAGATCACTAGCTTTTGCATCATTGTGCATTTCAAATGTGGTAAGTTATTTGGTTATTCTCATTATTTTGCATTTCACTAGCTTTTATAGAAATCATTCATTACATTGTTTGAAGTGGAACCCAACTTGTCTTACTTTGGGACATTTCCACGTGTTATATACGTTAAGGTTTCCCTGTTGAAATCAATATTTTACCGGGTATGATATGACTTGCATTTTTTCTAGTTTACTCACTATTTGTTAATACCTAGTTTACTCACTAGTTGTTAATACCAAATTTACACTGTAGCAAATGGAATTTGTGAGCATATGTTAAATATGACGTGTTGTGCTTCAAGCTTGAAAAGTAATTCTTCAAAGGCTTGGCCTTCAATTTAATAAGTAGAAAATTTGCCATCCATTATCTTATGCTCTGCCCTTGTGCTTTTATTGTAGGAAATTCGTGAACTACAAGAGCTTCAACGAATAGTCTATACATTTCTTCACGTGATCACCACACATGATCTCTCTTCTGTCTTTCTATCCCCTAAAAGCAGAAGCTTCCTGGAACCAATGATGCAGTTACTTTTAAATACATCGTGTAATCATAAAGATATTCTTGTTAGAAAGGTATAAAATTGCTTGCCGCATTTGACAGCTGTTATATGTTTTAAATTTGTTTTCTCCCAATGTATACACATCTCAATTGCTTTGGATGTCTGGACTTGATAATTGTTTTCTGTGGTCTAGGCATGTGTACAGATATTCATTAAATTAATTAAAGACTGGTGTGTCTGGCCTTCCGGAGAAGAAAAGGTAACTGTACCCTCTTTATGCTTTCCTTGTTGAGTACGTGTCTCTTCTTTCCTGAAAAAAATGAACACTCTTTTTATAACATGTGTTACCATATTTGATCTTTTGAATCAGGTGCCTGGCTTCCAAAGTTTTATAATCGAGGGCTTTGCAAAAAACTGTTGCTTGTACAGTGTACTTGACAAATCATTTGAATTACATGATGCAAATTCTGTGAGGATACTATTCAGAATTCTGTTTCATTTCTTATTGAACCGCAAGGATAGAGCAGCAAAATATTCTATTTGTGTATATATTTAATGTACTTTTTCTTTATATTGGATGCAGCTAATTTTGCTTGGAGAAATTGTAGCGGCCCAGAAAGTAATGTATGAGAAATTTGGGCAGGATTTTCTATTCCATTTTGTATCAAAAGGCTTTTTAACTGCACACTGTCCTCAAGATTTGGCGGAGCAGTATTGCCAGAAGTTGCAGGTACCTACCTACTAGCATCAATTAAAAAGTTTATTGACAAATATCATAAAGGTTACGTAGTTGAAATTGTGACCATGCATATTTGCATTTTTAATAAAAAATTGAGGTTTGACATTTTTTATAAAAACTGGGTGATTCAAGCAACTTCTCAAATCGTAGGGTTGGAAAGATTTATGGGTACTGTTTCTTCATAAAGACAAAAATATGTATTTAGCCATAGGAGCAATGAACCATGCCTTTATTTATGGCCCATAGGTCCAAACACTGGCTTCCACATGCTTTAGATATTGCATTTCTTTTGGAATTTCTGACCTCAAATGTTTCAAATTTTGGGGTGTTTATGTGGATGTAGTTGATTAATATGTAAGCTTTCGTGGAAAAGGAAAATCTAGCTTAGATAATAACTTTTGGGAGAAAATCTCATGGTTGGGAGGGTGAACAAAATTTCACTTTAAGCACCTGTTATATGATGTTTATTGGGTTTGAGTATCTGTTCCCCCATTTTAAAGTAATATATTATTACTTGCATGCTAGGCAGAGCTGTCAAATCCAACCTAAATTAGTGGTTGGAGAAAACAAAAAAAATTCCCCTCAGTTATACATTTATTTACCTTTTAAAATGTGAAGCGCACTCAAAACACCATAGCCTCATAGGCTTTTAGAGTATAGAGTATTTATGTTTTGGTGAAGTGCATGATAGCTTAACGTATTATATAAAAAAATCAGCTTGAAGTATAAGATAGAGAAACTAATTGATTGGCTATTTAAGGCACTAAGTTCATGAACAAGAGTCAACAAAATTCCTGTAAATAATATTCATAATTTTAGCCTAAAATGATGAATAGTTTTCTTATATGTAGCTTTTGTATTTAGTTTCATACTCATATGGGTTTTCTCTCATTTGCAGGGTAGTGACATTAAGGCGTTAAAATCATTCTACCAGTCGCTTATAGAAAGCTTAAGAGTTCAACAAAATGGAAGTCTTGTTTTCAGATAGCATTGCCTGTTGGATGAAATAAGTTAGTAGTATTTCCTGAGAACTCCATTTTGTGGTGTTTGTTCTGAAATATGACTTCCAATTTTGATCAACTAAGGGTGAGGATGGATCTCATAATAATCTATTGACTAGATTCATATAAAAGATTATATCTCCATTGACTTCATTTGGATAATCTTGTAGGATCTGTGCTGTATATACCTTTTTGGCGGCTGTTTAATGGATGAGGTAATTTTTGTTATCTTTATGTTCTTTTCAGCTTCCTAATTTTGAATTCTTTATTTTCCGCTCATTCTTTTCTTTACATCTTTTTTTCTTTTGTTTACAGTTGTACATTTCCTGATAAGACGTTCTCAACCACAGAAAGTTCAATCATATTTGGTCGTAATGAAGATCTACTTATCTACAAGATCATGGTATTTTTTTTGTCTATACCATTGTTTAGTTTTTTGTATTTTCTTACTTCTTTTCAACCGTTACGATACGTTATGTCGATTATTTAAAACATGATAAATTTTGTTTCTTGGTTTCTGGCTCTGCATCACTGGATAAAGCTTATCAGCAATTCCGATTTGTATATTCTAGTCAAATATTAGTTTGTGCCATCATGAAATAAAAATCTCAAGTTTGAATTTCAAGCTCTCAGTAGGGTTAATCCAAAGAACCAACTTCTTTTTTAATTGCAGACATGGAGGTCTTGTTTAAACGTTAGTTTTTATATTTCGTCGGAGACTCTTCGAATCCTGAGTGTTTATCAACATGCACATGTCACATGTGATAGAAACAAACACACGCAGACGTACACATACGTACAGATACAAATTCAATGGTTGAAATGCAGATTTTCTTTTGTAGAATTCTATGAATGTACGCTGTTTTAATGGGTTGGTATGGTTAGATTTGGTCTATAAGTTAGACTAGGAGGTTTGTACATAAAATAATAAGGTAAAGGTTTGTATGCTTTTTTTCTTATGATGTCATTTAGAACAAGTCAGCTAAAGTTACAGTATTAAAGGTGAGCCAAGACTTTGATTTTGCCAATATCTTTCTGATGACTGACCAGTCCTCTCCTCTTAATTCTTTCATTTGTTTTTATAAAATATACTATCATGAATCTTCAAAGCAATAATGTTGGACACTTTTTTTTTTTTTTTTTTATTAAAGCCATGATTGAGGATGATCTCTTTATCTCACAAGTACTTTTAAGATGATTTTTAACCGTGTCTAGAATTGGTTTAAATGTGTTTTGTAGAACCAAAGAGACTTGTAAAGATGCTTTGTGGAAAAGTGTAGTCAGAATCTTTCTTCCAAGTGCTTGGGGAAAACAACCTCCCCTTTTGTAGGTTTAAAGCAAAACCAAGCTTTGCTGTGAACCCCTTTTTTTAAGGTTAAACGACAAGTTTTAGTCTATGAGCCTTCTGACGTCAGTGTCTATTTGATGTTTGGGGAAAACTTAGAAGCCTAATAAGTTTTTAATTTTAAAGAGTCTAATGAATCTCGGATATGACTAATGTTAGGTTTATGAATTTAAAGAAAATATTGAACAATTTTAAAACAAAAATGCAATAAAAAAGTGTAAAAAAAGAAAACAAAAAACAAAATGATTACCAGACTTAAACATTTCTTCCCTGCACAAACTCCTCTTTTTCTCACAAATTTTTCCCTTTGGTTGTTCTTCCAATTTTGCTGTGATTTTTCACAATTGTTTAAAATCAAACAATTTTAAAATATTAGAATAATTATGAGCATCAATATATATATATATATATATATATATATATATATATATATATAGAAGTTACATATCAATGAATATATTTATAGGTATTGACTTATAACGATAAAACAAAACTAAAACCAATATTTTAGGATAAAGTTAATAAATTAAAATGAAATAATTAAAAATCACTTTGAGGTTTTGATTATAATTGAATTGAAAGGTAATGTTTACGTTCATACGTCCAAGTGGACTTTGGGTTTACAATCCCATGAAATATAAACTAAGAAATTAACAACGAAACACTATTTGAATAGAGGCTAAAAGCCAAAGTCCAAATTTATTAGTGGAAGACGCGTAGTTATTTCTTTCCTACTTTGAAATAATATATATATAGATATGCATAATTTCAAAATTCAAAATAGTTTTAAAATTACATATTACTTAATCTACAAAAAAGAGGTCTTTAACAAACTTATTATTATTGTTTTAGATTTTGACATGACATGTTTAATTAATAATAGTGTACACTTTCATTGGGACCAATAATTTAAATTTTAGTGGCACATCTTTTATTCTTGTTTATAAAAGTATTATATTTTTTAAAAATTTGTTAAATTTTTTGGTCAACGATATCGACCATCGAAATTTCTCTAGGTTTTTCAGTGCATCTTGTAGATGATTAGATTGAGATTCTACCATTTTTCAAATCTTTAATTTTTTTTTATCTTTTCAAAAAAGTTATTCAAACCTTCCTAAACTTCCACCGGATCTTAACTTTTTTTTTTTTTTTTTTAATTTTTTTTGCTATTTTTACCAATTTCCTCGACCATTCTTGTAAATTATCATTTTTACTTTTCCTAATTTGTTTCCTTTCTTCGTTACAATTGAATTTGCAATAAAAAATGAAACCAAGAAGAAGTATACACACGGAATCAATTTCCTCAACTATTTCTTGTAAATTACTATTTTTCCTTTTCTTAATTCATTCTCTTTCTTTCTTATAATTGAATTTACAATAAAGAATGAAACCCAAAAGAAATATATAGTTTTCAAGCGTAATTAATTCGATTATTTTATCGAAAGGAAGTGGCAGCGCTTTATGTGGCTGAGTAATGTAAAAGAAGGTTTTGGATTGAAGTCGAGAAAATTAGGATAAGGAAAAATGGTAATTTACAAGAAATAATTAGGAAAATTGGTAAGAGTACAAAAAAAAAAAAAGTGTAAAGATTTGGTAAGGTTTGAATAACTTTTTGAATGGATAAAAAAATTAAATAAGATTTGGTTGATCAATAAGTTGTTCGAAATTGATTGAAAATTTTAGGGAAATCTTGATGGTTGATCTTGTTCGAAATTGATCGAAAAAACAGTTGTATGAGTTTTAAAAAAATGTGCTACTTTTGAAAACGAAAACCAAAAGTGTGCTACTTTTGTTAATTTCTCTTATAATAACCATTTTTTGCTACCGCAAATATCATTTAAAAGTCTCCAACCAGCTGTAATAAATATTATTTCAAAGCTCTCGTTTGTAACGATATTTACTATTTTCTTATCAAACTAAAATAGTCTACACCAAACACATACAACTATAACCCAGACTAAAATAATCTACATTCAACACAAACTATTCTAATCAAACTATAGTAACTTAAAATTATAATAACTCATTCCTTGTCCCAGACACTCTCTTAAAATTTAAGTAACTCATTTAGGATGGTGTAGATGGTTTTAGTTTAATAATTTAAATTGTGTTTAATATGGTATCTTTAATTATTTTTTTTATAACAAAAGTTTGTTAATTAAAAATACATGAAACTCTTAATAAATAATTTAGATTACTTTTAAAGCAAGTTTTTATGGACCTTTTGTTCATTAACTTTTTTTTAAATGTTAAATGGAGTAGTTGACATAAGATTAAATTGCATAAGAAACCTTAAAAAAAAAATACTTACTCATATCCTGAGTTGGTACCAAATGGCATATTTTAAGAGTTCTTGTTTTAAAAAAGACTCATCAAATTTATGATATACAAACCATTTGGAATTTACTTGAAAAATACTCACTATTTTCAATAATAATAAAATGAATTAAAATATTGACAAAATATAACAAAGTATTATAGTCTAATTTACGATAGATCACATCAAGATAAACTACTAATTATGTTTATATTTATCATGATATACACAAATAAATTATGATATTTTGCTATATTTGTAAATGTTTCCAAAAGTTTTCTTATTTAAAATAATTTTCTAAATATAAAGTATGAAACTAAAAGTTTTAAATCCTTTTTTTAAAAAGAATCAAATTGGAAAAAAGAGGAACTATTAACTACATTGATATCTCATATAAAGTGAACTTGAACATGACTGAATACTCTTTATTTCTAAAAATGACAAAACAAGTATAACTTATCTGCTATCAAGTTTGTAATATCAACTTCGAAATCATAAATTTGATTTTCGTGCTCAACATGTTATTAAAAGAAAACAAAAAAGAAAAAAAAAATTCAATCAAAATTGAAACTAAACTTGTAATTTAATTGATATAGTCTAAAAAAAAATAATTGAATTATATATATATATATATAGTCCTTAGTTTGTGTGTAATTCACACGGCGCCCACACTCATACAACAAAGGATGGCCTCTTCACATTCATACCGATCTCTTCCTCAAACAAAATTCAACAAACATATGAATTTGCTAAGAAATTACAAAATTAACATATGTCCAAACGAAAATCAACACCCAAAAAAAGAAAAGAAAAACAAACCAACTTTTTGAAAAATTATGACCCTCCCACTAAAAAAATTCCCTCCTTTTCTCTTAATAATCAAAGTCAAGAAAATCCAAATCCCATCTCTTATTCCCCACACAAACTGGATTTTTAGACTCTATTTTAAGAAGTAATTCTACAGGAGAGTGAGAAGCTCTCTTCTTCTTCTTCTTTGTGGATTTTAACCTCGACGGTTTTGTGTTATCGAGTGAATATGAGAGGCCTAATAATTTAGGTGTTTAGATAATTTCATTCGAATATGACATTTGCAATTACGAAAAAAATAGGGGTAAATATTTATTTACCATTGGTACATTCTGTCATCAATCGAACGGACCCCATATTTAAACACTGACCCACACAAAAAAGAACCCAACTTGTTTAGTCATCATTAGCTTAAAAAACCTGACTTGACTTTAATATTGTTCTAGACCCCAATTCATCAGACACTATATAACTCCAAGGATTTGTCCCAAAATTTATGAGCAAAACACCAAAATCATCCAAAAAAGAAAAAGCTTCAGTGAACTATGGGTTTCAAAAAGCTATCATTATTCTCTCCAAAGTATTTGATGCCCAGTTGTTTAAAGCCAAAAAGGCTGCTCAAAGGCTCTTCTTCTTCTTCAAATGGAATTCAAACTTCAAAAAAAATCTCTCTCAGAAGAATCTCATCATTTTCTGATATGAGTGTTAGATCATCTTTATCAGTTATCAGTGATCTTTCGAACTCTTGTATTGGTTCAAATCTTCAAATTTTCACCTTTAATGAACTTAAAGAACTCACTCAATGTTTCACAAAAAGTAATTATTTGGGTGAAGGAGGATTTGGGCCTGTGTTTAAAGGGTTCATTGGTGAGAATTTCAAGCCTGGTTTGAAATCACAGCAAGTGGCTGTCAAGATTTTGGACTTGGATGGCTCTCAAGGCCATAGAGAGTGGCTGGTGAATATTATTTTGATGCTTTTATGAAGATTTTTTTTTTTTATGTAATCTGTGGTTGATTATTGAGTTTTTGCTCTGTTTTTCTTTTGTTTGTAGGCTGAAGTGTTTTTTCTTGGGCAATTGAGACACCCAAATCTTGTTAATTTGATTGGATATTGTCTTGAAGATGAACAAAGGCTTCTTGTGTATGAATACATGGAAGGAGGAAACTTGGAGAATGTGTTGTTTAAAGGTAATTCAACAGGGAAGAAGCTATGGCTGCTTTGTCCTTTTTTTTTGTTCTTATGCTTAGTTTAGTGTTTTAACATTGATTTTCTTTTGGGTTTAGGTTGTTATGTTTCGAATTTGACATGGTTACAAAGGATGAAGATTGCATTAGGATCAGCAAAAGGTCTTGCTTTTCTTCATGAAACTGAAAAACCGATCATTTTCCGAGATTTCAAAGCTTCGAACATCTTACTCGACTCGGTAACGTCGTCTCTACCTACTTAACCAATCTCTTCGGAAAATTTATCATATATAAATCAAAATGACGCAATCACTAACATTGATATGATTTTCTTTTTTCAGAATTATAATCCAAAACTTTCGGATTTCGGGTTGGCCATAAATGGTCTTGATGAAGATGATATGCACACAGCGACTCGAGTCATGGGAACCGAAGGTTATGCAGCCCCAGAATATGTCATGACAGGTTTACTAGCAATTATATTATGAAATCGATGAATAGAGATAAACAGAAAAGTGCAAACAATAAAAAATTGAGATAGAGATTTACGTTGTTCTATTGTGTTAACTACATGCACATGTGCCTTTAGGGTTAGAAAGTTTATATAACACATTTAAATATGAAGTTGTCTAAAAAACAAAATTCATAAAAATTTGCAACCATTTATGATCAAAATTTTGTGTTATTTTTCAGGGCATTTGTCAACAATGAGTGATGTATTTAGCTTTGGAGTGTTTCTACTAGAGTTGTTAACCGGTCGACGAGCAATTGACAATAGTCGGCCGAGCCGAGAACAAAACTTGGTGACTTGGGGAAGGCATCTCTTGAAAGATAACCACAAACTTGAGAAAATAATTGATCCAAGGCTTGAGGGTGAATACTCAAATGAAGGGTCTAAAAAATTGGCTGCATTAGCTCACCAATGCCTTAGTCACCACCCAAAATGTAGGCCTTCAATGAGCTCAGTGGTGAAGGATTTGGAAGCTATTGTAAAGATGAAAGAGTTTCTAATTGAGCCATTTGTGTATATTGTCCCAAGTGAAGATATCAAAGAGGTGGAGAAATCGACGAACCAGCACCGAGACCAAAAAGGTCGAAGCTATAGGCTTAAGCTACCATCGTTGAGGTCGAGGTCAAGATCCGGTGCCATTCATTCCGATACTACCTTTGTGGAAAATAGATAGATTGAGTTCATGTTTTGTTAGTATAGTTTGTGTTAAAATCAATGTTGGACATAAAAAACTATAGGGGAAATAGATGTTAGTTGGTTTGTTTGTTTTTGGAATTGGTTTTTTCATATTTTCTTTTGGTTTCCAAGAAGTTGAGGCCAATGAAGATCTCTTGTGAATGGAAACCTAAACAACTTTTGTTTTTTTGATGTCTATGAATAACTTGATGTTGTTGCTCAAAATTTTCCAATCAAGTTTTCGTAGATATCCATCGAGTTTGTCAATATCTTGATTCTATACTCTTAAGTTATATAATTATCAACGTTTTATTTCAACATGATAGATTGATTGTAGCTTTCAAAATATTTGTTGGTGTTTATATTTTGAGAAAAATTACTTGTGAAATGAAGTACAATGTTGTTTTGAACGTTTTCGATCTTAAATCAGAAAACACTAGTTATATATATTAATCTAAAAAACTAAATCTAAAAGTGATTTGTTTTACTAAAGAACATTGGTTAATGAATAATTGTATATGAGATAAGACCTAAATTCTACTTTCCATATTGAAATATATATCTGTTGAAATGCCGATATATTCATAAATTGTAAGGTACAATATTGATTTTAAAGATTAATCAATATCACTAATATCTTCGTGTAAATACACAAAAGTATTAAGCAAATATCATCGATTAATCCTAACCAATAACAAAGGAGTATCACATAATTTAAAAGCGAAAATAACTAAGGTATTAATTTAAATAATGTTTTATAATTTTTTTACAAATTAATATTGGTTGATAATAATATTTGTTTCGATATTTTAGTTTTCACTATTTACATCATGATTTTACATTCGGTAATATCTAGTTATTGGACTTTTCACATCGATCTCCCTATTTTATCTTTGACTAAAGATTAAAAATGTTTAGAGAAAAAACCATTTAGAAATGCAATAGTTTGAGGTTGATAAATTTCTCTGACTTATTTTAGAGTGGAATTTTACTTTTGATTGTTGAATTTATTTTACTCTTTATGAATACTAGAGATGTGTGATTCAACCTTTAATAATAAAAAAAAGAAAAACTCTTGACATAAATTGAAATTAAAACATAAATATTATTTAAAAAGGGGTAAAGCTCAATGAATAGGATAATAAAACTTAATTCAATCAATGATCATTAGAAGAAAAAGAAAATTTTAACAAATTCTTTTGGGAGAAAGTTTATAGATTGATTTAAAGGTTAGAAGTTCACGCAATCGATGACTGATCCAAAACCAAACATATCTAACCTTAGAAAAGAGAAAAGTGTATTTTATTGAAAATTATTAACCATACATCTACATTTTTAGGATTTCTATCATCCAAATGTGATCTCGAGTATCATTCCTAAACTCATGTTGTTACAACATTTTTGTGAGAGATTTTATCGAATCATAGAGACTAAATTTTAATATCTTCAAACTTGATATGTAAATTTTAATTCAATTCTAACTTTTCTTTAATCGTAGATACTTGATAAGAGTGGAATATATAAAGATAAGTCCATTTTGAGAGTAACGAAAGTATTGCTAAAAAAGAATAAAATGTATTTTCTTTAGAAAGATTCACTCGTACATCTAAAACTGCATCCATCTTTATACTAAGGGTGAGCACGATAGACTGGAAAATTGAGCTGATCGACCAAATCGAAGTCGATCGGTCGGTCGGAGTTGTTTCGAGAATTTTCAAAAAAATATATTTAAGTGTTAAACCGATTCGACAAAAACCGATTAACTTTTACTCATCGATATCTAAGTTAGTTTGACATTTTACTAAACCGATTATGATTGGTTTGAGGTCGGTTTTATGTAATTATAGGTTCTCACATGGTGTGCCTTTTCTCGTTGGTGTATCCATTTGATTTTCCTCGTGTGGTGGAAAAGTTGAAATTCATAGTATGAATTTCAAAGTTGAAAAATGGAGAAATTGAAATGTCTAAAATTAATGGTTGTTATCATATCCTTGAATGGTATAGCCCAATCTTTCATATCTTTACCAACCCACTCAAGTTTAAAAGGGTTGTAGTCCACTAACTCAACTCAACTTGTGGTTTGATTTGTACCATTTTTCATGTGTTTGTTTTTGGGCTTTTAATTTATGATTCTAATTTTTCAAATTATGGAAAAAAACAAACCCCTTTTTAATGGGTTTAATCAATTTTTCATTATGTTTCATCATTGCTCTTTACTGTTTTTGCCTTTGAACATAAACTTCTTTAATCTTCTTTGAAAACATTAATCAAACTCTAAATTAGTCAAAACATATTAATCTCAATTTTTTTTTAAACCAAATAAGTTTTTTCTTTTAATTTTATTTAATAAACAAAAACAAAACGTTAGATTTTCACGTTTAAATTTTTAAGGCTTTTTTTTTTTTGTAAGAAACACTTTTACTCTCTTAACTTTTATAAAAGTAAAAATTTAGTGTTTGAACTTTCAATTTTATATTAATTTAGTCATTAAATTTGGTATGTAATAATTTAGTCAGCGTACTTTCAAATTTGTAACAATTTAGTCTCCAACATAAACGAAATTCATCAAAATTTGTTGTCAATTTTTATTATTATATGATGTACGACGCATTGTATTTTATTAAAATTATCGAGACTCTAATTAGTTTATCAATCTATTTATGCAAGCCCTCTCATTAAATTTCCACACTCAGTTTTACATTAATAGAGACTAAATCATTGAAAAATTTAAAGCTCAAGAACAAAATTGATACGGTGGAAAAGTTATGGACTAAGTTGTTACAAAATTAAAAGTTCACAAATTAAATCGTTACAAATCAAAGTTTAAGGACTAAATTGTTACTCGTATAAAAGTTGAAGGGTGAAAGTGTTTTTTACCTAAAATGTTAAACCTACGTTATAATACTATGTTTGTTTTTTAGTTGAACTACCGATCAAAAATCGAACCATTGAATTTTAATATATACATACATACGCGTGTGTATATATAGTTTCATTTGTATAAGTTCCTACATTAATATCATCATCTTAAATAGGAAATTCACAAAGTCTTTCATTCGTCTGGTTAGAATACCATTAAAATTTTTCTTATTCTATATTATTCATTTGATAGAATGTCAATCAGTTGAAGCTTTCTTTGACTCAAGATTTAGGGTGAAAGAATTTAAATGTTGATTTTATAAATAAATGAATAAAATCAAGAGTTCACGCCTCTTAAATATTAATCATAAATCAATTTATCTAAATGATAATCCATTCATATATGAAACTCTATTTTACATCAGGCGATGTACTTTTTCAGGATGAAATTGGAAAAATCTAATGTGACCTCAAAATTAACCGTACAAAGTTTATACTATTTTTTCTTTTTACGATAAAAAAGAATAACTAAACCTCTAATCTCGAGTTTAGTAATATAAATTTGTATGTAAGTTGAATTAAGATCATTTTTAAGAGCTTAATTTATATATAATACTAAACCTGATTTTGATATTTTACATCTAAAGTTTTATTTCTCATGAATTATATTTTATATTATTATAAGATATTTTCACTAGTACATAGAATATATTTTTTATGGGAATATTGATCTTGATATATGTTAAAATAAAACATTTGAAATAATTTTCTCCACAAATTTATCAAGTTGTTTATTTAACTCATCCATTTGTAGGCTAAAGAGAATTATATTTATGGTCCTTAATTAAGTAATTATCTATCAAATTAGAGTATATTGAGTAAGAAGTTTGGACATATGTTATGTTGTAAGGTTTTAAATATTTGATTACAACCATATTATAAATTAAAAATTGTGCTACATTAAGCTCAATGCATTTTATACATCCTATAGAACAAACTTTATTGCTTAATTTCATCTAATTTAATCATTATATTAAAGCTCAAGCTTGACAGCATTTACAAAAATATCCCTAATTTACTATTTTCTTTTCCTTCTCTAAATATTTAAATAAATTCATATAAATATTCCTCTTCACCTCAACAATGGCGGGAAATGGAATTGCCTCAAATCGACACACTATTAGGAACTCCCCGGCAAGTAACTCCCGGTTCGGAGCTTGGCGCTAGCAGTTCATACGCCAAAACTCCGGCGCCGCACCGGTTCTTCAACCGTCCATCCGAGTTTCTTCTATCGATTTCCTTCTCAATCCTTCTGATCTCCGCCGAGAATCCGTAAAATGCCTCCACCATCTCCGCATCCCCCGTCCAAATCGACGGTTGCTGTCTTTCTCCGAGGTACTCCTCGTCCGGCGAGTGAGTTGATAGTGTATCTACCACCGCCATGAACTTCGTCGCCTGCAGGACACTAGGCAATGCTGAGAGGAAATACTTCTGAGGATCGTTCAGGAAGATCGTGTACTCTGGATCGTTCTCGTCGGGAATTAGTCGACGCATTAATGGAGGTCGGTTCGGTACGTAGCCTCCGTATGGATACTGGCCGAAGTTTAGTGCTGCGTGTTGTGCCGATGAGAGCCAGATGAGCGTGGTGAGAATGGAGATGAGATCGTCGCAGTTGTTCAATTCCGGCCACCAGGTTTCATGGCGGAGATCACCGTGGCCTACATTGACGGACTCCCAGTACCAGGATTGCAACTCTTCATCTTTGCGGATCATGCTAGGGTTTGGGTAGTAATGAGTGACATAGGTTTTTACCCAATTCTCGATTGCGGCCCAAATCAGAAGCCCATCGCTAGCGTACGGATAATCCTCCATCAAAAGCTTGAGTCCATGAGGCTTTGAAGGGTCCGGTTCAGCCATTCCCCTGCGTATGAGATCGGCGGGAAGGCCTTCCATGTCGAAGCGCCAAAAATTTTTGTAAGCTGCGGCACTGATCTCCATGCAGTAACGGCCTGGAGTGAAGCAAGACTCGATCACTCCGTCGCCGCTGATCAGGCTTTGGCGCGCCAATGCGTTGATCTCCATTGTGTATCGCATGTGTGGGTCTAAGAGCTTGAAGATTGGGTGCATTGCGCTTAGTTGCCTGTGTGCTGCCAATATGAATGGCTCTAAGGTTGCATGCGTTCTCAACCTGCCATCAACAGTAAGCCATTTTTAGTAATCAGAAAGCTTAATCCATCTCTTCTTTTCGAGTTATAAGTTTCCTCACTTACCAGTGATTAACAAGTTGATGAACTCCGGCGTCGTTGGAGCAGACGTGAGCCTTGGCGAGCTGCCACGTCCAGTTGCTTGTGGCGTCGACTGGTGGAGTTACGACACGCTTTGATCGAGAACTTGGTGCAGTTGATGGAAGGCTGAGCTCTATGGCGATAGGTTTGAGAGTTCCAAGTGGTGTCAAGAAGAATATTGTGCGAGTTGCATATGTTTTCCTGCCGTCGAGAGCGTTGATCCGATCAATAAATGGAAGGTAAACATCATGGTAATCCACTATAAACAATTTGTTTTCATCCAATGCCTGTAACAATCAGAGCAATTTGAAGGGAGATAATATTAGGATTTGAAAATGTGGTTGTCAATTCTTGTTTTAGTGAGAAAATATCTGAGTGATAGGTTAACATCTTGACGTGATAATTCACCTGCTGCACGGTCATCCCATTAATTTGGCCAAGAATGTGCTCTTCTTTAAGGGAAGATTCCAGTGGACCATAAACGTCGGGATCAAGGTTGCTCACAGGAGGGAAAACCTTGAGCCTCTCAATGTTGACTGGGTTAACTCCTGCTATTGCTTGGCGGGCGAATTCGTCATCTCGCAGCCAGGCAAACTTGTCCTCTGCAAGTTCAACATGACCCACAAAATTAATTTCGATGAAAGTTAGTTAAGAATGACTTGGGAAAGTTAGTTAAGAATGATTTGGGTTTGTCAATTTTGCATTCAAGCAAAAATTGATGTGCTACGGCAATCAAGGTAGTTTCTGAGGTTACCAAAGTTGAAAAGACTTTTCTATTTCATTAATTTGGATTGTTCTATTTCTGTAAAACTGTTGATTTGAATCTTTATGAGAAGTAATTTTGCAAACTGATGGTATGTTAGTCAATTGCATGCTAGCATGAATAACTTTTGAAGGATGATGATGTCACTTACTGGAAAGGATCTTGGGTGTGTTGTATCTTAGCAGTCCTTGGCTGGATTCACTCACAACTCTTGGCAGTGGGAGCTTCTTTAGGAGTTCATCTTGCAAGCCTAATTTAAGGAGCACCCCTTCACTGTAAAGGCTGTCAATGTCTGAGAAACCATGGAAATCATGTTTGTTTGACAAAATACTGGCTTTGAGGGATGGAATTAAGTTGTGAAGAACTGCCTTAAGCCTCCCAAGAGAGAAAGTGGTTTGTTTAGACTCCTCAAATTGTTCGTCCCTTGGCACGTACATGGGTAACGGTTTCTCAACTCGACTCTCTGCAGTCATATCTGTAGCATACATACCGTTATTAGACAAGGTTTTTGTATAGCTCTTGGTAATCATTGTTATAATTGCAAATGCTGGTGTCAAATTTTACCAGTATCGGAAGGGGCACGTCCGGTGCGACATCTTCTAGGATATGGAATTTTCTCTCCACCAAGCCTTGGGCGAGCGTATTCTATTCCTTTGTCTGGATTTCCCAAATCGTTGTACACATCAAAGTCATATACTCGATCAGACAGTTTCCTTTCTCCTTTCCCATCACCTCTAATGTCTTTAAGCTCAATCTCTCTTAATTTTTTAATCCCTGCAGGTGTCTCACCTGGTAGATAAGGCTGCAGAATTGGGGAACACACATTAGATAGCCATTCAAAAATCCACAGCAAGATTGAAAGAGAACATGCGATTTTGCAGGAAGGTTCGATTACAATCTTTAGCTCTTTTCGGTTTGAAATTGTTCTTCTTCATTTATGATTGGCATGCTCATAATAGCAAAAGTAGCAAACTTGATGATTTGACTATAGTTTTGTTAGATCGAATTCTGGGTCCACAGGCAATCTTATCAAATAGTTTAGCAGATTCAGAACTGTAGAAAGGAATGAAACAATTAAATAAAGAAGAGTTTCGAACGGAAAACAAAAGCTTGCAAATTCCCCTCCCCTTTCTTTTCACCTCCCCAATAGTCTATGATATGGGACTTATATTTGTCATTCATTATAATGACAAAAGGACGTGGAGACATTTAAAAACAGATATATGAAACAATACATCACATCAGCTTTAACTCGCATTATCTCGTAAAGGTCTTTATTATTTAGTTGAAAACAAATTACGAAAGCTGAACTAAGAAAAAACGTTGTTTTTTTTTTTTTTACTTTTTTAAAAAATTACCTTATTAGAGAAAAATATCCTCTTCGCAGGGTGATCTTTTCTGGACTGAACCCAGGAATTGCAGGGAAAATGAATAGGATCATTTGCAAATTGCTCGATTGTGATAGTCTCCAAGAAGAATTCCTGTTGATGCTTGTTGGTAATTGTGATGGCTCCAGGCTCTCCAAAGTCCGAGGTCAGTAAAAATTCTGCTATGTAATTTACCCTCTCGGCTTTTAGATTAGTTTTCTTTGACCAATCTTTCAAAACAGCCTCGTTGCTTTTCTTTGGAGCGTTTGTTTCTTCAATGTTCCAAATGAAAATCAATTCAGTAAAACTCTTTTAGATTCAGACAAAATCAGATAAAACTATTATAGTCAGGGAAGAAGACAAAAGGTTTTCTCACAAAAACTATAACGAAAACATGAAAACAAAACAAACCCAGAAGCGGAAAACGCATAGAACGTCCATAAATTGGAAAAAAGAACACAAATAAACAAAAAAGAAGGGAAAAATGACTCACTTGGGTCAATCTCGGTGCTGATGAGTTGGAGAACAACGTTCTGGCCAATCCTATCAGTGAGAGCATCCAAATGCTTAACAATAGTTTCTTTAATGTCTTCCTTGTTCTTGTTTCTGATAGTTACAACGGCTCTGACCTTGTACTTAACCGGCTTCTCGTCCAAGGGGACAACCTTGACTAAATCCTCACTGATAGCAGCCACAGGGCTGTTCACAGCCTTCCTTAATTGTGCAACCACCTGCCTTTTCGCTACTGGAACCACCCAAATTGGCCTGAAGAATTGCTTACCTTGAAACTGAGAAGAAACAGAGGATGTTTTGTGAAGAAAAGATGATCCAATAATTTCATTTGCTAGTGCCATCCAGTTTTCTTTCCCTTATTCCTTGGGAACTGGGAAGTTGATTTCTTTTGTAGAGATGGGAAAAAATGAAGGTTGGAAGAGAAAGTGTTAGAGGGAAAAATAGATTGGTTGGGAAACCACCGGGTTCTTATTGATTGGCCTTGCCACTGGGTTCTCTTTTTATACAGTTTAGAGAGGGAAACGCCAAAAGGCAGAGAGAGAGAGAGAGAGAGAGCAGCTTTTTCTTCCATAGATCTCACCGTCCACACGTTTTACGAAAACTTTTATTTTGCTTTTATTTTTCTTTTTTCTTACAAAAGAACTTCATCAAATGAGATAAACTCAGTAGTAATTAACATTAACATGTTCTTCCTTTCTAAACTTGTTACAAAGAATTTCTTATTATTACTACAAATGTAAAATGAAAGATAACAAAGAAATCAATAAAACTGAAATAATAAACTGCTGTGAAAAACTTCAAACCAAAAGAAGACATGTAGATTAGAAAAATGGTATTATGTGTAAATTGTTATAATCACATAAGTATCTCTTCAATTTTACATCGAAAACACTTTCTCAAATCATTATACTACTTATTCATTAAACTAATAGTGTAGCTTAAAAATTGTTTGAAATGATTCAAAATAAAAAATATAGACTTTGCTTGAACTCCCGTGAACTTTTTAAATATTTTGTCATATTTGTAGTTAAAAAAGATTTTTGAATCTTTGATTTTGGTGTGGAGATTTGTTTAAATCCACTTAAATACGTTAACTATACTCGTAGTTTATACTTCGCTTACATTTCTTACGAGAATACCACTTAACTATATTTGTGGGGGTTAATTCTATTTGTAGGAGAATATTCTATAATGGTTGATAATTAGATCTTGATTAAATTTATGATTATTATTATTTTAAAAATACCATTACTGAGGATTAAAAGTATTTTTTAATTGATGTTATTTGGTTAAAATTATAAATGATGCTTTTAACAGAAACAAACAAGTAGTTAACACATTTTCAAACACATTTAACAAAAGTTAAAAAGCTTTTAAAGGAAATATTTTATTAGTCGAAATTATTTGGGCACTAGCATAAGTTAAACTATCATAAATTAATAAAGAAATTATCACCATGTTTTAATTAAAAAAAATGATTGAACTAAGATATCTTTATTTTAAGCAACGGTGCATTTTGTCAATTTATACACCATCTTTAAAAGCTTTTGGGTTTAACTATTTAAATGTTGAAATTTAAAAATAAATCATTTGAAATAAATGAAAGTAAACTTTTGAAACACTTATAAAGTTTATCTCAAACCATTTTTATCTGAAAAATATATATATTTTTTTATTTGATAAAATACGACTTACTTAATAAAAAGAAAGTAGAAAGAAGAGGGAGAATAGTGGGATTATTTAAGAATATGGTATCTTAAATAAAATAATTAAAGAACTTTGGTAAATATAAAATATAAAATCTAAAAGTTGATTTAGAAGTACTTTTTAAAATTGCGTAGTGTGGTCTTGTTTTTAAAATGTTGAAAAGAAAACATGTTTCATTTGGAGATTTCAAACGAGTGGGGCTGCTTGCCCCCAGTCAAAACGAGTTTCCGATTTTCCGAGTAAAGAGAAGCAGACCCTTAGGAAACCGGATAGAACCTGGGTTGGGTTTCTATTTTCTTCTCTCACCATCTCAAAAATCTCCCTACCCTTTTCTCATAATCCCCACTTTGTCCCTCCTCCCGTCCAATTTCTTTCTTGCTTCCCAAAACCATATCCTACATCACTCATGTTTAAAAGTTATATATTAGGTTTATAATATCAATATTCTTGATCCTTTACTGGATTAAATTAAACTAGAAGTTTTTTCCCTTTTCCTTCCACTCGCTATCACACCAGGAGGTGTTTCCTTTTTATCAGACAATCTAAATATTTAGTCATTTTGATATCAAGAAAACATATAAAATACCACCGTGAATTAAATCTACGATTTCTTAGCCATTTATTGAGTCTATGTTCCATTTCTTACAATTAGGTCAATTCATAATGACTCATTTTGAATTTTTTTTAAATAATCTAGATTGAAATAATATTTTGATTCATATACTCTAAAAGTTGTTTAGTATCTTAATACCTAGTTTTAATAAATTAGATATGTGAAAGAACAAACCCTAAAATGAATAAAATGTTATTTTACCCAAAATATAATATTGGTGCAGTCTAGTAAAGTTAAATAGTAGTCTTGTAAGTTAGTTGGAGTTGTGTAATTTTGCAGGAACTTTCACCTATATATAAAGAAAATAAAATTAGAAATGTAAGAATATGTAATTAAGTGGCTTTTAAAGATCCATTTTTATTGCGACATGTGGGATAGGATTAAAAATATTTACCAAAGTTTGAGTTTATATGGTTTGTCAAACGAGAAAAACCATCTTAAATATTGATTATAGAGCCAAATTCAATCTTAGAATAAACACTTTGAGAAACAAAGTCAAACATTTCTTAAATAAATATTTGGCAAAAAGTTAGAAAGAGATAAAAGGCTATTCAACTTTTAAATATTATAATTTACTTTTTCTCACATAATATGCCGTCTGTTTGGCAGCCTAATTAGGTGTCGAATTTGAAGGCACAATCGGTCTTCTTACAAACCGATTTATATTTTCTCTTGACCCCAAAAAAATTTGGTAGGAAAAAAAAACCTTTTTAATGTAGATCGAGTCTAATTTTTATTTGACTTTAAATTTTAAAATGTAACATATTAGAATGTAGGATTAAGAAAACTATAATTAAAAATAAAATCTAGGGATCAAAAAATTATTTTCCTAATATTTAATATAGTGGTTGACATTTTATTTTAACCTTTTAAAAGGTTATCCTTTGGATCATCAATTTTGCTCTAAAAAATGTTGAGTTTTTAAGCTTTTACTTTGTCAGATCACAAAAACATGCGTTTGATTATAACAAAATTGTTTATTAAAATCTCATAGTATTTTTTTAAAAAGCAAAGTACAAGTGAGTTTAAAGGCTTACCAAACTTTAGAGTTTGAATTTGATAAAAAATTCAAGGAGGCCAAAGTTAAGATGAATATTTGACCATCCAATGCGTACACATTGAGTGTCAATCTTAATTCTTAATGGTTGACCACTTCCCATTTGAATAACTTTAATAAAAAAGATCGAAAATTCCATCCTTTCACGTAATAACATTATTCAAAAAATTAGAACAAAGTGTTCTCTTTTTTTTTTTCTCAACTTAGTCAAAATAGACAATATTATCTTTAGAATTTAAATTTTAATGAATTCTTAGTTTTTTATGCATTAAATTTTGCCATTAAAGCATGAGAATTCTTTGAAATTTTAAATTTTTAATAAGTTACCTGGATTAAAATTTTGAATTTAGCTTATAGAAAACCAAAGTATTTAAAGGCTTTTTCTTTAAATTAATTGGAGCATTCTTAATTCTATGTCCAGAATTTTCCTATCATGCCTCAAGAATGATATCATATGATGATGATTCAAATGTTCAAAAAATCAAAGTGAGAATTTTTCTTTTTCTTTTTAAATTTCAATGTGGAAATTAAAGGTTGAAATCTCTTATATGAGGACTTGAATTTTAGAGTCATGGAGTATGAATTAAGGAATGCTCTATCAACAAAAATGGATTGTAGATAAAATTATAAAATCCAAAACCATTATTTTATTAAAAAAAAGTACTATAAATATTAAATCATGTAATAAATATTATAAGGAATGAGGATAATACAGAATTTTTAAATTGACAAAGTACAAATGTGATGGCTTAATCTAATAAACATGGTTACACTGATCTAAATAAATAATTAAATAAACATATTAATTTTAAAATAGTAATAAATATGTTTTGGTGGTAATAAATAATATATTATAATAACAATCCATTGGAATGAGTTGGTAAATCTGTGGTCAGGTCAGTAATCAAAAGGAATAGATTTTGTAGGTTTCTTCGAAGGTCCCATATTGACTTGTCTTTCAAATCTCTAAAATTAATTAATTAACAAATCAAAATACAACCAACTGTCCGTACAGTTGCAACAATAACAGTCAACGGTCTAGCGAATTGACCACCGTCCGTGGACCGTTTGGGTGACCGTCCATGAACCGTTTCTGGTCCGTTTCGAACCGCCATCGTCCTCTAAATTACAACCACTTCCTTTCTCGCTCTCTTCCGTCCATAAAAGTTATGACCTTTTAACCCAAAGCCTAAATTTCCCTTTTTTTTGTACATTTATTTGACTAAGGTCTAAGAAATACAAATATAAATATATATATATATATATATATATATATATATATATATATATATATATATATATATAATACTCTTTCTTGAGAGAGTTGTTAAACGATGTTATTTATACTACTTCCTCTAACACTTGTATATTTTGTGTAATTGCAATGTGTTAGAAGGATTGCAACCCTCAAAGGTATAGAGCCTCACTATAGAGCTTGATTTAGTTATTTTCCAATTAGTATAATTCATTTGGCTTGATTGATCGATTAGTTGGCTTAAATCTTGATAGTCTGACTTTTTAGTTTTTGGGCACACATCCTCCAATGTCATCTCTCAATTTTTTTGACCTTCGGTTTGCCCATGAGTTTTGGACCTTGGTTGGGACAATCCTCAACAAATTTAACCTCTTTTAAAAGAAAAAAAAAACTATCTAAGAAATTGAGTAAAAATAAACTCAATTTTTAGAAACTAAATAGTACGGACTCAAAGATTGAGTTTCTTTTCTTCTTTGTTAATTGAGATTTTTACTCCTAAAATTTTATCTCTACCAAGCGAATGAAACTATATTGTGGGTATTAGTTATTTTAATTGTTTTTGTTTTTCTTTTTAAAAAAGGTGATATTTAAGTGCTTCTATTACCGCACTTATTTATGGTCTTTTCCATTAAAAAACTCATAAATATATTTTAAAAAAACGTAAAATAAAGAGCCACTTAAAAAAATTGTAGTTAGATAAGGTAATTGATTGAAGAAGAAAACGTGCCACTTTTGTTGGACTAGTTATTTGATTTTAAGAAAATAGATTTGAATATTAGAGTTGAAATGAAGTATGTTTTTTACCTACTTTATTTGTGTGGCAAATGCATTTGTATGACTTTATATTTTTAGTTTTGGTAGAATCTTTGGTTGAAGTTATAGGCAGAATCATTAAACATTACTTATGCTTAATATTGCACTATTAATAATAAATAAATAAACAAATATTAAATGAATCTATATAGTTGTTAGAAAAAACCCTTAAAATGGTCCATTCATTTATAAACTCGAAAGTGATTGTTGAGAAAAAGTCAAAAATTGACAAATATAATCATATTTAATAGTTTAAAAAAATGTGTATATGCTAAATACATTACTTATACAATTTGACATTTTGTAAATAAAAATTTTCCATGCAATGTGGAATATCTTTTTATATTTTTCTATGTCGGTCTTATTATGTGTGTAACAAGCAACCACATACCACATATTATATCATTGATAGTACTCTAAAGCTCTTTAATTCTCTCTCTCTCTCTCTCTCTCTCTCTCTCTCTCTCTCTCTCTCTCTCTCTCTCTATATATATATATATATATATATATATATATATATATATATATATATATATAATATACAAACACTATTCCTAGTTTATTTTTCAACCATCTCATATCAAATACTGTGGATTAAAGTTTTATTGAACTCTTCAATATATATATATATATATATATATATGCCAATTTTATCACAAGGTTAGCTAAAAAAAATTGATATTATTAAAGTTTTTTTATATTATATAAAAAGCATAAACGTGAGAGAAACCAATCCCTTCAACCTCTACTACGACTGTGTATATATACATATATTCCATTAAGAAAAGAAGAAAATGTTTTTATTTCTTTGAGTTATTGAGAGTCTATACTATAACACATCATGTCATTTTATAATGTTTATAATTTTGATATTTAAATTTATTTACCTCTTCTCTAATATAGCTTTATTTTACATTTCAATATAAACTTTACATAATGCCATAGACAAGATATAAATTCTTTATAGACTATTTAAAGATCAATTCCATAAATCAATGACTAATTAGAATAATTCAAAGACTTAAATGCTTCAATTTGGAAACTTCAAAACTAAACCAATATCATAAATTAATTCAAATCTTTTAGATCAAAAAAGTATGTTTTACTCTTAAAATTAGCTTTGAATGTGAACATGTTTTTCAATGGTTTACTCTTCACATTTATTGCATTGGGTGGAATGACGAAAATGACCTTAGAACGAGCCGCACAACATCGTAGCACCGACCAACGGAAACTCAGTCCGTAATTCTTATTGTCTGCCGTTTGATTAACTGACGATAATGTCACGAGGAGATCCCAAACGTTGATCCAGTTATAATCAATGGCTGTGGTTCATGTTCATCCCATAGTTCATTACTAAAACAACAATGTTCTCTTCCACTCTCATTCCCTTTCTTAAATCTTCCATCTTTTTCTCATTTTTTTCTCTCTCCCAAATTAAAAAGAAATAATTGAACTTTGCCATTTAATTTTTCTCTTAGAATTTTAAGTATAGAAATAGACATTTTCTTTTCAAGTTTATAGAGAATTAGAATTTCAAAATAGTTTTAAAACGTTATAAAGTTATAAAGGTGTATTAGTTTTTCTCCATTTATCGAGTTACTAGTGAAATCATGGTGTCTCTAACTTCTTATTGATTTTGAAGTTATAATATCTTAATTAGTTGAAATGGGTTTTTTTAAATAGTTTTTGAATTATGTATGATTTTGTTTGTTGTTATTGGTGCGTAAATATATTTTTACAAATTTTGGAGTTTATTTTTAATTAACCCATAATTACTTGCTTTTAAAAAGAAAACTTTCAATCTTGTAAAAAAGAGTGGTTTAAAATTTTAAATTAACATTTAAGTTTCGTTTCGATTTACTCTTAGTTTTAAGATTTATAGTTTTAACTTTGATATTTTTCTAAACTTCCACTTTCCAATTTCAGTATAAATATCTTTAATTAATTAAAATAATTATAATAGGGTAAGTTTCACTATTTTTCATCACTTTTATATATTTCTCTTTCACATTTGCCTAAAAGTCTTGTTCCTAACAACTTCATAAATTAATTAAGAGGCAGAATGACTACGATGTAACCATATGAGTAACATTATTCACTTCTCCCTAATACTTTCATTTTCACACTAAACTTCTATTTAGTTGACACATCACTCTAATTATTAAAAAAACGATAATATCCAATCACATATGAGGACAATTAAACATTAGTTGAATTAATTTCGAGATCTAAAGTTTAATCATCCATAATTAAAATTTCTAGATACCAACATAAAGTAGAAAGAATGCCGTAAAACTAGGATTAGACTAAGTTGAAAACCTACTTCATTCTGTAAAGGATAAAAAAAGTGAGACTTTAAACTTTAGTATTCCCATTATTATAACAATAATTTTTAAATAGTAATTTGTGTGGATAATTGAAATATTTTGAAAATGGTCATTCACCTACTTTATAAAATTAAAAAAAAAAAAAATTGTATTAGCCACTCTCATCGAATGCTATAGGAAGACTATCGAACTCTATAAAATTCATATCTTTAACCATGATCACACAATATATATCAATACAAATTAAAATATCAAATCACACTCTATTTTAGGGTAAAAATTTTATGTTTGTATCTATGGTAGAATTAGGTGAAATTTAGATGTCCATATTTAGTGTTCTAATAGTTCATGGGGTCATACTTCCAATATGTGTGATGTGTCATCTTGGTCACCTTTATTGAAAATATACATCAATTGTGTCCAAATCATTCCACTTCCTACTTGCTATTTTGTCAAAGATATTTGGTGGATCCGAAGAGAATATAAATGTGTGAAGATTAAAAAAAAAAAATTTGAAGATAGTGGAAAATTTAGGATATATTTTATTTCTTTTATATATTGTTTATTTTAACATTATATATTCTCAATGTCCGTATTCCGTTATGACACGAAAAAAATTACTCAACTTAGTTTTTTTAAATATTAGACATTTACGTTTTGAGGTAACGAGTGAGTTATAATAGTTTGTGTTTGGAATGTGTATTATTTTAATTTGAGAAAAAAAATAGTAAACACTGTAGCAAATAGTAAAAAAAAATGATTAATGTCTAATATAAAATTGTATTAAATTGAAGGTTTTGAAATAGTGTTTACTATACTTAGAAATGGTTATTAGAGTCTTGTATGACTCTCGTCCCAAACGGCATTTTAGACTTTATCTAATGGCCCCCGAAGACATATATAAAAGCTAAATATAAAAATATTGACTTAAAAATCCATTTAATGTTTTTTTAGACTAAATTCATCTCTATACAATCCACTGATTTTAATTACATTCTATCGTGACTTACTAAACCAAGTTACCACTTGAAGAGACTCGTGTTTCAAGTTGATATGAACGGTAAGTCACAAATTTTGTTTATTTGGTATGGTCAATTTACTCTATTTTCTTAAACATATATTTGATTCAACTTTTGTTGCAAAGACATTGGATATCTTTAGAACCATATTCCAAGCAATTCAATTCAAAAGTTATTCCTTTGGGAATTAGCCAACTATTTTGTATGCCTATTTTTTCATAACATTAAATCAATGCTCCCACGTTTTTGTCCTTTTTTTCCCCCCTCAATAATTCACTTTTCATTTTTTAAGAAAAATAAGTTTTTTTTCTCTTTGGGGTGCAACAAATTTCCACCTTTTTTATTTGATTATAATTTTCCTTGAAAGTCATAATATTTCATCATCACAACTTCACAATGATTGTTTCCTCATAGTCAACTAAGTCAACTAACCCTTCCCTAATTATAAACGTTAAACACACATATATGGTTGTTATTATTATTTTATTTTAAATTAAGAATGAGTGCTTGCAATCTCGAAGGTTTTTTGCATTCTAGGTGTGTGTTGTTTGTGTAATAATAAATTTTCATCTACATGTCGATATTTATATTAAAGATAGTGTGTTTGTCCTTGTCAAAGTTATTTACGAAAAGAACTAAATTTCTTTCTTGAATAAAATCGAATCAAAGTGTTAGTAGATATAACATAATACAACAAAATTTTCATTAATAAGATTTAATGTAATTTTAAGTCTAAAAAACCCATTTCTCTTTTAATATATATGTTGGTACTGTTTGCATAGTTGACCGTATATGATGATCATTTCAATGAAATAGACAATTATGTTTATTATAATCTAATAAGATTGCATTCCATCATGGAACGACATTCATTGAGTTCGAAGAATCAATTATCCTAAAAACATAACTAAAGTATGTGTGTAATGACTATAGTATATGCCTTAAATATACTGCAATATATATATTAAAAAAAATCAAATGTGGTTTTCACTATAGTATATTAAGTATACTGCAATATATATTTAAGAAAAAAAGTAGAGGTTGTTATGAGATTTGTTCTTTTTGGAAACGATAGTGAAAGAGGAATGGTAGGTTTATTTTGCAAATCATCTTAATTATTTCAAAAATGTTTCAAGAATAATCAGAGATACTTAAAATACGTTATGTTCGAGTTTTCTAATTTAGAACATCCTTTAATTAATTGTAGTCTAGGATCTAAATAGTAATTTGATTGTAATTATTGAAGAAAGTTAAACATTATTGTAAATAAACATTAATGAAATATAAGCCCCTGGGTAGAAAGCCCTTAAATATATATTGATTCTTCACTTTTTTTAGCAAAGATGAAGAACTTGGGCCTTGGGGAAAGACTTGAGTAGAACCCAAAGTCCATAAGGATTTGGGCCTCGTTGAAGAACTATGTTTACACGTTAAGCCCCACATGATTTGGGCTCGATGAACTTCGAAAAAACAAGAAGCCCAAAAGAACTTGGGCCTTGGGGAAAGCTTGAGTAGAACGTGAAGTCCATAAGGATTTGGGCCTCGTTGAAGAACTATGTTTACACTGTAAGCCCTACATGAATTGGGCCTCGAGGAACTTCGAAGTTCGAAAGAACGTGAAGCCCAAAAAAAATTGGGCCTTGGGGAAAGCTTGAGTAGAACCAGGAGTCCATAAGGATTTGGGCCTCGTTGAAGAACTATGTTTACACGTGAACCCTACCGATTTGGGCCTCGAGGAACTTCGAAGTTCGAAAGAACGTGAAGCCCAAAATAAATTGGGCCTTGGGGAAAGCTTGAGTAGAACCTGGTCCATAAAGATTTAGGCCTCGTTGAAGAACTATGTCTACAGGTGAAGCCCTAATGATTTGGGCCTCGAGGAACTTCGACAAAACGTGAAGCCTAAAAGAAATTGGGCCTTGGGGAAAGCTTGAGTAGAACCTGAGGTCCATAAAGATTTGGGCCTCGTTGAAGAACTATACCTACATGTGAAGCCGTACATGATTTGGGCCTCGAGGAACTTCGACAGAACGTGAAGCCCAATATAACTTGGGCCATGAGAACTTTCAGAACTTTAAGCCCAGAAGGACTTTGGGCCTTGAGACATTTTTGGATAACCTCAAGCCCATCCATTGGCGAATTTTTAATGGTTTGGAGAGGAAAATGGTTTAAAATATTTGAAAATGACAGATTTACATATCCATTTTTATCGTTGAATATAACTAAAATAAAAATTATTCATTTAAAATTAAAAAATATATTATTCCATGAGATCATTCCAAATCAAAATCCGCAATCTTTCTAAATATATATTAATGTATAATTTCTTTTATTATTTTAGAAGATTAATACATATCTATTCATCATCGTAAATAAAGATGGAATTATAACGATAATTAATTAATGAATATTTTGGTACATAAAATTTTAATTAGTTTGACAAATAAAGCAAATTAATGTCACTATATGAACCATAACTACATAATTTATTAATTAATTCATACATTTCAATATACGAATTATTTGATTATATATTTTGAAATTTGTTCAATTTTAATTTGTATATTTCTTTATGATCAAAATTTTAATTTTAGTAGATTTTAAATTTAATCCGTCGATGTCAATTTTTATTGAAATTTAAAGTTATATTTTAATTTATAAAATATGATATTAGATATAACAATATCATTTGGCTAACATAATAGATTATTTTAATAAAGTCGTACAATAACAATATTTTACAAATTAAATTACTCATTGACTTAGTTTATAAGATTTTAAAATCTTCAAACCCTTAATTTCTCCTTTTATTTAAGCATAATATAATCTCAACATTTCTATTATCGACAAAAAGTTGATGACAAAATCCTAACAGTCGTTTTAACTAACTTTGTTTTTAAGCACTTATCTTTTTTACGATGTTTAAATTTATAAAAAATATCAATTTATACCTTCAAATTTTAGATCATATCAATTAAAACTTTTAATTTATAAAGGTATCAATTTATATTATTATCCATATTAAGATCAATCAAATATCATTATATATGAAATTGATAACTTAAGTTAATTAAACTCCGAATTTTGTAGGCCAATAATTTAGACTTATCAATAATGCATAGACTTCTTCAAATGGTGATTAAAGTTATTTCATTTGTAATATTATTATTTTTTTTCTTTTCATATCTAAAACAAAAATTTGATGAACAAAAAAATATTAATACATGTATGGAAATCAAGAAAATGAACAAAAATGATTGTGTCAAATCCATCATATTATTAACTAGTTTATTTAATAATTAGAAACGTTCCTACTTGGAAGTTAAAAATCGAAAATCTACAAAAAAAAAAAATTATAAAATTTAAGAAGTTTCTTGAAGACAAATTTCGGATAATTTGATCTTATTAATTTATGATGATGACAAATTAAAGTCAGATTTGCTTGATGGTTAAGAATCCTTTGATTATAAATAGGCGAGACAATCTCTGCTTAATTAATCTATCCGATCATATGAGAATAGACTCAACATTCATCTTTTAATTTATTTAACTTGAGTACCAAATACTTCAAATTGCATAAATAGTTTTTGTTGAAGTTTGAATAAAATGACTAAAATAATACTTTGTTAAAAGCTTGGCCAAAAATGGAAAAGTTTACGTTTAGGAGGAGGAACCCTAAAAGTTTCGGACATTTTCTTTTTAATTTTTACCAATGGTTTGTCAGAATTTCATATGTGTTCGAATCTAACTAATAGTTCGACTAGTGATCGGAAATGGTTGAGATATAGTGATAGCAAATGGGTAACAGTGTTGAAGTAACTTTGAAGAAAGTCTATAAGCAAATTTAAACTCAGAATTTCTTTGTACTTAAAAGCTATAATAAGAAAGATTCAAACACTTCCAAGTTTTGGATGGATGGATGGAGAGTACTGTACATAATAAGAGTATATAGTTAAATAGAGAGGGAAACGCCAAGAAGTGGAATAGCTAAAGAAATCTCCAATAGAATCTTTTTTAGAAAAGCATTGAAGCCGGCAATGTCTTTGCATCGTACCTTCATCGTCATCATCGCCGCCCACTTTCTCATTTTAATTTCTTTAATTGACCTCCATATCGCCACCGTTCTTGGTGGCCTTCTTCCGCCGAGACGGGCCGTAGGAAGCTTCTTCCGCCGTAGAAGGATCCACCGCCGTGAGGGACGACGGTAGCCGGAGCGGAGGAGGGATTTGGCCTCATCTTGCGCCTCTAATTTGTAAGACTCACGCATTTGGAAAGTGTGTGTGTCTGTGAGAAAGGTTTGAGGGCCTCTCCCCTTATTTATATATTAAATTTCCTTTTGTGATTTTGGGTACTTTTTTTTGGATTTTTCTCAAAAATGTCTTTTAATAAAATAATAATAATCTTTATAATAATTTTTTTATTTTTTATTTTTTTGCAAGTGGGTTTTCTTTATTAATAAATTATTTAGACCTATGACTTTTTTTTTATATAAAAAAATAGTTCAAATTGATTTTCTTACAAGTTCGAACTACTACTAATTCACCTCTTGGATCCAATTTAATTTTAAATAATATAAATTTTTAATTCTAACTTCTTTTTATAAAAAATTGTCAAAATAGAATATCAAATAAAATATTTACGCTTAAATTTTATCTATATAGTCTAAATAGTTTGTCAATTTTTTCTATTTTTGAAAAACACATTTTTTTTTGTCATTTATGTTTCATTTTGCTTTATAATATTTTTAAAATGTTCACTTTGGTCCTTCGCTTATAATTCACTTATTCATACTTATCTTTAAGCTATTGAATCAAATTATGAGTCAAATCATAATTGTCATCGAACTTTATCATTTATTTTAAACATAGTATTATACTTTCAAAAGTTGCAAGATTATCTTTGAACTTTTATAAGCGTTTCAAAAATATTTTTGCAGTAGAAAACGGTGTGGTTTATGTGTGTCATAGCATGAAAATTTGACTCGGTCACATCATTTTAAAATCATTTTATGGTGTAGTTCAAGATTTTTACTTCAACGATAGTTTTGAAACATTTATGAAAGTTTAAGAGTTATTTATTATAATAAGAGTGTATATCTTTCATGATCGTTTGCTTTGTTGTTGCTTGGTGCTCACTCTTTATATAAAAATTGAAAATGAGTTATTTTTCCATTTGTCAAATAATTAGATTCGTTCCAATCTCATATAGTAGTAGAATTTTTAACGAGAAAAAAAAAGTGACATTGATTGATACATAATTCTCACCTAATTTCAATTGTTGACTTGGCTCACCTAAAACATGAATGTGACTCAAATCAATTTAATCAAGTTTTAAAAAGTCTTTGTTATATCTTGTTTAATATATTCGATATAAAGCTCTATTTTATTATTGTTGGTTTTTTAAAAATAAAAGTAAAAAACTATAGAGCTTAGTGTTAGAATTGGCTCTTAGCGGACCAATTTATATGGTTGATTACTCGACGTAGCACTAAGAAGTAGTCTTAACAAAGGAGTCACACGAATGAAATGATCAAACATCCGAGTTTATGGTATGTTTTTATAGATGAGTATGGTTGGAATGAAGTTTGAATTTAATGTTTAGGATTATGGATTAGTTTTTGCTTAAATTCATAATACACATCACTAAATACAATTAGCCATATGGATCAAATTGAAAAAAAAATAAAAAAAGGCTAAAAAAATTGTATGTGAAAAAGTGATTCTCAAATTTTGTCTTCCAAACAAAATTTGATGTAATGCTTTACAATTCTAGAATTGTGAGCCAATTTTTAATTCTAAGCTTGAGATGAATTAATCGATTTAAGTGAGTTCTAGTAAAATTGAAAGAGTAAGAAAGATATAGTAGTTCCGAACAAGAGTAGATTTTGACAAAGAAAAAACACTTAGAATGAATAAAATATGGATATAGGTTTTTGTGTTTAGACAATTTATAAATTTTTTTTTTAAGGTATTGTAATTAGATACAAGAGTAGTAATTTGAATTTGGATACATACAGGTATCAGTTGAACTAAGCTCATGTTTAGTCAACTTATAAGATTTAGTCCACTTATAAAAACAAGATGGAAAACTAACCAAATTAGAACGAAACTAAAAGAAATGTAATTAAATTTGAATTCTCAATAATAATTTCAATAATCCTTTTTCTCACAATTAGTCTATTATGATTATTCACTTATTTTTTTAAAAAAAAAAAGACTTTGAAATCTTGGTCTAATTAAAAATAAAAAGCATTAAAATGAAAACAGATTAGGAAAAACACAAAATACAAATGCTATCAAACCATCTAAAAAAATTACTCTTAATAACTATGTTTTGCCAAAGTATGCTTAACTTAGCATTATCGAATGAAGATGAACTCTTTTTCATGCTTCGAGAAACAAGAATCCATTTTAATGGAGATTAACCTCACAAGACTTATAGTCTATTTATAATGGCTTACCAAATACTCAGGTTCTTAGAGAATAACCATTATGAAGCGTAGCCATTGGCTTGAGATGAAGCTACCATGCATTAAGGAATATTATTATAGAGTTTAGTATTATTATTCCATTGGAGGAGTATTCTAAATGAACAGTGCAATCTCCTCCAAATTGTACTGTACAGAAAGAGGAGCTTTGGTAGCCACCAACAATGGCGGAAACCACCAAAGTATTGCACTATTAAATATCCTAATACAAATCTCAAAAAACAATAAATACCCAACTTACATCGAAGCTATGGATCCAGTCTTAAAGGACACGGCGATTGGACTCCTAACATTGTGGATTCCATCACTCCATTGAATTGATCCAAAGCTTGCTGATTCCTTGAATCCATTGATTTTGGTGAATGTGATCTCATAAGACAGTGTTGTCTTCTCTTTATTGAACTCCAGCTTGTTTGGAACAACACTGATTTCAACGCCTTGTGGAGCTTCTACTTTCACTCCATAAACAACTTCAGTTTCATCTCCTACATTGGTCACTGTTCTCGTGTATTTCACCACCTCGCCGTCGTCGAACACGACGGAGAATGATGGGTAATTCAGGTTGCCGGGGTTGCTCAGCTTGTGTTCACAAAGTTGGGAGTATGAAGAACCCTTCACGAAAACGGCTATTTGTTTAGAATCGTAACCAATTGAGCAGAGAAATGAAACGTAATCTTGAGGAGTGAGATCATAAATCAGGCCTGGATTCAGAGCTTGGTTGGGATCGATATGGCCGGCGCCATGGACGAATGGATTTGATTCTTCGCTTGTGGCGAGATCTTTGATTGGGCTGCCGGAACTGTCCAAAGAATAAGAAGTGGTGATCAGAGCAGATTTGATTGCAGCCGGTGACCACGTCGGAAAAGCCTTTCGGAGTAAGGCGGCGACGCCACTGACATGAGGGCAAGACATTGAAGTTCCGGAGATGATATTGAACTCAACTCTTCGAGGATCGATGTTTAGACCGGTCGGACTGCTGTAGCCGCTCCAGCCGGCCAAAATGTTAACTCCCGGAGCTATAACGTCTGGTTTTAGAATCTCCGCCGTCCTGTAGTTCGGACCCCGGCTGGAGAAGGAAGCGACTTTAGGAGCTGGCGGTGAATCGCCGATGACAGTTCCGCGAAACACAATTGTAGCAGTTGGATTCGGATCCGTATGAATGTAGTCTCGAAGCTTGTTGCCGGCGATTTCACCGACCATTGTTCCTGGAATAAGATGGGAGTCTGCTAAGAGCTCTTCACCGTTTTCTTCCGTGTTCGCTAGTACCATACCAAGACCGCCGGCGGATTTCACTGCGCCTCCTTTGGCGACTCTGGCGTTGCCTCCTCGATCGCACACGACAATTCTTCCAGCGACTTTCGACGAATCGAGGGATCCAGAATAACAATACCTGCTACCGCAATCTCCACCATAGACCAACGGAAGCTTGGAATCGCCAAGAGGATCACCGGAGTAAAGCGACACGCCGCTAAAAACCCTATTGTCTCCAAGAATGACATCAGCAAGAAACTCTCTATCGATAGTGGAGGCACCAACGGTGACGATCCAAGGAGCGATGTTCACAGCCGTGTAAGGACCAGGACCGGAGTTACCGGCGGAGCAAGAAACAACGATGCCGTGCTGCATTGCACCAAACGCCCCGATTGCAATGGAGTCTCGATAATACGCAGGGGCACGGCCGGAGGATCCGACTGAGAGAGAGATGACATCGACGCCATCGGAAATCGCCTGATCCATAGCGGCAAGTATATCAGAGTCGTAACAGCCAAATTCCCAGCAGATCTTGTAGGCAGCGATACGAGCTCTACTCGCCATACCTCTGGCTTCACCACGAGCGTACTGGAAAAAACTAGCATTCTTAACGAACGAACCTGCAGCCGTTGAAGCCGTATGAGTTCCATGGCCGTCCGTATCTCTAGCAGATTTGAAATCCGAAGAACCTTTCAGCGATCCCCTTAAATTAGACTCATATCCAAAAAAAAAACGCTCTTGCACCAATAATCTTCCGATTACAAGCCAAAGCCGAAGATCCCTCCCCAGTATCGCAGGTACCTTTCCATCTTGCCGGAACCGGAGCTAAACCTTCATCAGAGAAACTCGGCCTCTCCGGCCAAATTCCAGTATCAAGAACACCAATAATCACATCATCAGCATAATTCGTGTCAGCCCATAGCCCTAGGTTATCCGCCAAGCCCAAGAAATGAGGCGTCCGAGTGGTATGAAGCTGACGGATCCGATCAGGAATCACCGAAATAATACCGGGAACACGACGCAGCTCCTCGGCCTGAGCAGTCGTGATTCGTGCGGAGAATCCATTAGCGGCACGCTCGTAGTTGTAAAGAAGCTTGGTCGGATGAGGTGAAGGAGAGAGTGATTCAAGAATGGAAGAGTGCCAGTGATGATGAGAGGAGAATAAAGAAGGCTTCTCCGATTTAGAGACATGAACGATGTATGTTTCTTGAGTTTCCAGCGATCGAGAGAAAACTAGAGGGAAGACAAAAAGAACGAAGAAGAAGAAAAATGAAGAAGAAGGGAGATGGAAATTCGCCATTGAAGAATAAGAAGAAGAGCCTGTGTTCTTCAATTTGGGGATAAGAAGTACGAAGGGAAGTGAAGAAGTAAATAAATAAATAAAATAAACCTAATTATAACTTTAAATGGACCATTTTTATCCACGTCAGATTATTCTGTTTTTCCATTATTATTTATAGATAATATTAATTTATGCGATTAAGTTGGGTAGGTTCACGTGCCTACGTGTCATCTAAAAACATCGCTTTTAATGGCCCAATAATAGTTTAGGCCCATTTGCCTTATAGCATGGGGGAGGGACTCGCAATGTAAATATCTAGAAGACAACGACCAATGAATAGGTGACACGACTTCAGATAAAGTATCTGTTTGGACGGGGGAGAATCTTCTCCCCATAACGTGAATCATCCAATGAGAGTTCAAAGAGTCAATTTTTAGATATACATGATTTCTTTTTTTTTTTTAATTAGATATACTTGAATATTTCGTAAATTAGAGAAGAATAGTTATAATTAATATAATACATTGTAGTAGTATTGATAATTTTATCTCAAATAATTTTGTAACAAAAAAATTGTATCATCCATAAATTTGAGATAATGCATAATTCTTCGACAAAATGATTGATTAAAAGACAGGTAAGTATAATGTTACGAATGAAATTGGTTTTTTGTCCCATAGTTAAAAGAGTATTTTGAGAGAAAATAGGTTGTCACGGGAGAACTCTACCGAGAGAAGAACCTTGTTCATGGATTTAAATTTCAAGATAAATGAATTCTTCATACAATCAAACACTCCCTAATCTCTCGAAATACTAACGTACCTTGAAAATCCAAACATTTTTTTTTCAACTTTTCAAAACTTCAACTTCACGTGCTACCTCAAATCAAGTGTACACATCAAACCAAGAAAACTAGAGGATCCAATCACAGTCACGTAAAATCAAGTTTTAGAAACAAGCTGCAAAGCTCTTGAGATATATCGAGATCAAGAACACACTGTAAGATAGTACAAAGAAAAATTTCATCCAATAACAAGTTGTAAAACTTTGGAGATAAATCAAATTTTGGAAACAACATGCAAAGTCTTTAGGATCGGTTTATTTTCCAGAACAAGCTACAAAAAATTATATAGGATAGGTAGTTTTTAATACTTTTCTGCCAGACACAAATTTGAGACTCCGTAAAATCTACTAAACATTTTTAAAGTTAAAAGACAATATATTACCTTCTTATGTAAATTTGCACCTCCTATGACAATAAATTCTAGATCTATTACTGGTTTCACATGTTCATGGACTCAACATCGAAACGAATGTAATTTTATTTTTCGCTCACATTTTTAGATTCGTTTCGTTATATTCTAAAATACATAAATTTCTCCAAAGGGTTGGAAATCTTTTTTATTTTCACTTTTTGGTAAAAGACCGTTTTACCCTTTATATCTTCTTAGTAAAAGAATCCTTCTTGTCTCTCTCCTTATCAGCTAAAAAAATCATTTTTACATTCTAAAGTTAAATAAATCAAATCTACAAATTGAAAAAAAAAACAAAAAAACAAAATCAAGTATGCATTTCAAAATCTATACAAAAGTAATAATCAGACATGCATTCTAAAATCTAAATTTAAAAAGAAAAAATTAAATTAAATAAATACATGTACAAAAAAAATATTATCATAAAAAATGTCGTTATTTTAATATAGTTTATCTTGGTCTATTGTAAATATTTTCAAAAGTTATGTCATTTAAAATAATTTTATAAAAAAATTGCCTATTAATCTAAATAAATAAATAATTTAAATTAAAAGAATGGTAACAAGTTTGGATAAGAAAAACATCGGATGAAATAGGATTACAATGGAAAGAAGCATAACATTTGGAGACGCAACTCAATGATTGACCAAGTTTCCCTAAGCAGAAGAAATTTGTTTATAGACCGCTTAGTTTCGAAAGAAACTATTCATTTTGTGTTACAATTTCCTTAAAAAAGCAATCATATATATCAACATAACAAAAACCATAAGCTTAATTTTGGTCTTAATCCCAAATGTATCAATTAAGATACGCACTTAATTGTTTTTTTCCTTTTTTAAGTTAATTAATTTTAATATCGATTTTTTTCTAAAAAATTGTTATGAATGACAAAATAAAATTATTTACGAAATAGAATAATTTTTTTAATAGATTGAAAATAATTGGATGATTTTTTCTATATTTTATAAATAATTTTAATATTGGGTTATTTTTTAAAAATTTATCTCTTTCCTCTGTTATACTATTTTGTCTATATTGAAACAAACATACGAATAAAACTAAAAAGTAACAACTTCATTCCATAAAAACTATATACTTAATTCCATTCCATAATAGATATATATAAAATTATATTTAAAAAAGGAAAAAAAAAAACCTTTAGAGTATCAACAAAATTATAAATTCTAATATATCAACTTTAAAATTAGATATTCGATTTTCTTATTCTTCCATTAACAATAACAAGCATAAATTATAAAACTGACGGTTACAATTACATTCTTAAATTTCAATCGTAATAATTGAATTAACACATATTAAAATTGAACTTTTAAATTAAGAACTACAACCATATTTTATAGATAAATTATACAATATATTTCAATAATAATGAGCTAAAGAGAGTTTAGCTCTATAGTAATTGATACAACTTTTCATTCGATTTGATCTTTCCGTCTTTTAGGTGTTGTATTGAGATAAATAAATAAACAAGAAGATACCGTCGTTTCAATGGCTTATATTTAAGCGAAGAAGTCGCATCTTCCATTAAAAGAACCATCAAGCGAACTGTGTAACAACATCACATTACACATTTCCTAACCAAAATTTGGATCAAATCCATTAGGGACTACGAAAATTTTCAACCAAAAAAGGTAAGTTCTCAAAAAACATGAGCATTTTCCCAATTCGAAACCCATTTATCTCCCAGAATCCAAGAAACTTTTGTGTGCAATTGATTCTCCAAAAGCTAACTCTAATTTTTCTTCCTTTTTAAGGAATATCATTATTATTGTTAAAATTTAAACCAATTATCAAAATGGACAAATTGGAGTTTATCCTAATCTTCAACGTCGTCGATTCTTGCACGTCTCTCTGATATTTATTTGTTGCATTGTTTATTTGTTTTTTTTTTTTTTCAGTTTTCAAGCGCTAATTCTCTACGGTGACATTACTTCCATTTTCTCTCTGGGTTTGATCTCTTACAGGTAATTCATTCTATTTCTTAAGAACTTTTCGAATCGTTTCAATTTATCGTGGGTTTTAAGAAGAGATTTTAGTTTTGCAGAGATGGGTTTGTCTAAGGAGTATGGTTTCTTGAGTGAGATCGGTCTTGGTTCTCGCAATTTGGGGTGTTACGTTAATGGCGCATGGAAGGGAAATGGGCCAGTAGTTTCCTCTTCGAATCCTGCTAATAATCAGGTTTCTATTTGATTAAACGATCGGAACAGTAATTGTCTATCTTGTTCTTCTAATTGATATTTCGTTTTTGTAAACTTAGCTGCATTTTTTTTGTTTCTGTCCTTAGTCTTGGCCATTTTCCACTCTCTTCTTTTGGATGCTTTCTTTAATACTAACTCAACTCTATACGGAGCTGTGGAGTCTTAGCTGAAACATTCGATTATTGTTATGAAGTTATTTCTATGATCCTACTTAAATGAGATCTGTTAGGTTGTGCAACTGTGTCATCGTTGAATTCTAAGGTTATGAAGATATTTGTGGCTTCATTTATAGAAGTCCAATGTCTATTAGTTTATGAATTTTCTGACTGCTGGCTGTCTATTAATTTTGCTTTGAGGAATATTCCCTGCAAGCGTAATCAATGAGTGGATTAATCATACTATCGTTGATTCTTTTTCTTTGGGCAGTTTCTTATTGTTGCATTTCTATTATTCTTATTTCTATAAATTATTAGAATTATTGGAGAAAGCGTCCTACAAACCTACAATTTCAAGTGTAAGGAATTAGCAAGTAAAGATTGTTCTATGATTGCCAGTACATGTCTATGTTTGTGCTCTACTTCAACCATTTTGTTGGGACATTTGGGGAATGAGAAACCAACGCAGGTTCAAAACAACGTAATTTTTATTCTTTTGGCCAAGTAGTGTATTTTAGGATTTTGTATAGGATAGTGTGTGAGCTTCAATTTTGAATTTTAAGGATATAAGTTTATAACCAAGTCTACCTTAATAAGCATTCACCAAACTAGTGTGTTTTAGGATTTTGTATGAAGGTTATTTTACTCGTAACCGTTTCTAAAGGGTATAGATGCAGGTCCTCAGAGATCAGTCTGTACAGTTTGACACAGAGAATTGTGACTAATGGCTTTTAGCCAGTCAGACGTTAACGGACACAGATAATGTATTAGTACTAGAACAAGTATTATATGTCCAAAAGTATTATCCTTGTTGGCATCCATTTTTCTGTCTAAACTTCTAATGAGATCTGCGATGTGTGGAATTTACTTATTTTTGTTTGAGTTTAACAAGGCAAATCGTCTCTTTTTTACTAGGTAATTGCAGAAGTAGTGGAGGCTTCCACTCAAGATTATGAGGAGGGCATGCAGGCATGCAGTGAAGCGGCAAAAATATGGATGCAGGTAAGATTGTCTTGGATAAATCCAACATTAATTTCCATTGGACTATTGTTTTGAAATATCTCAGTGTGGCCAACAACATTCTTTTTCTTGGAACCTTTCTTAAATATTTATTATTTTGATGCCACATTCTTCCCAAGCTTCAGAATTGGCCTTCTCCTGTCTTGCTTTTCATATGTTACAGGTTCCTGCACCCAAAAGAGGAGATATTGTAAGACAGATAGGAGATGCACTAAGAGCTAAACTCCACCAGCTTGGTCGCCTCGTGTCACTTGAGATGGGAAAGATACTCCCCGAAGGGATAGGAGAAGTTCAGGTATGTTTCTTCTTAAGGACAACTAAAATAACTTTCATACATTATTGGCTTAAAGCTTCTTTTATGTGAGTGTGTGGATGGCCATAGGCAGGTTGATTGTCTGTATCACTTATCAGTTTAATCCTTCTTCTTCAGCCTCATGTGTATACGTGTTCTGTGCTATAACTCACAATCATGCTTCAGATATTTTACCCTTAATAAACGAGTTATTGTTGCAGGAAATTATTGACATGTGTGACTTTTCTGTTGGTCTAAGTCGACAGCTTAACGGATCAATAATACCATCTGAGCGTAAGTTTATTCTTTAAACTTAAATTGATATTCGTTGGGTTTCCAATGACTTCAAATAGAATTTCTAATTATATTTACTTTTTAACAGGCCCCAATCATATAATGATGGAGGTGCGTTTTCTTTTTTTTTTTTCTTTTTCCTATTAATTTCATCTGTAAGGACCGTCATAAATTTTCCTTTCTGAATGTGAATTCTGTGCACAGATGTGGAACCCTCTTGGAATAGTTGGTGTTATTACAGCTTTCAACTTTCCTTGTGCTGTTCTTGGTTAGTCACTCAACTAAAAGTTACATGATTATATCTTTATACCAATGTGATGGATGGATCTTTATGATATTTTATTGCATTCAATTTTGTACTTAAGAGGGAGGCACATGGACAGTCGCCCTTAATAGAAATGTTATATCACTACAAAGAGTCTTAACCTTTTTCTTGATACTAGAAAGAACAAATTTAAATTTTAAAATATTGTTTAATCATATGTAAAAATGTAAAAGTTTTAATTTAAGGTTTAAAATAGTATATAATTTTAACTTTTGTTTTTAAGATATTCAAATATTATAAGTCAGTTAATTAAAATATTTGTAATTATATAATAAATTTATACAAATAAAAGAAAATTTAATTATAAAGCAAAATATCTATTTAAAAATTTTAAATTATACATAGCTTAGAAATTAAACATTTTCATGTTATTTTAAATTTTTTGTATGAAGTTGATTGAATGAAACATCTCCTTATTTTATTTATTCTTTTTTTTGGAAAATTTGTGTTATTTCGATTGTAATCGTCGATGCTTGTTGTCTAACCAAATCATAAGGTCAATTTTAAAATATTCTCAAACTGAAATTTTATATATCTAAATTGTAGGTACTAAATTTGTTATTGAATCAATACAAAATTAATAAATTTATAGTATAAGAACCTAATAACTAATTATAAAAGATATCTTTAGCTTATATAATACATAACAGATTATTAAATCCAAATCTACCAACGATAGTGAGGTGACCACATTGGACAACTATATCTTAGCTAGAGAATATAAAAGACCAATATAAAAACATAAGTTTATGAATACACAACTATATAAATACAATATATATAAACAAAGAGGAAATTAGTGGTTAACCATAATATAACAAAACATACTTTTTTTCATTAAAAATAAATTAAAGAAAGAAAGAAAATAAAGAAAATAGAAGAATAAAGAATGAAATGACATAAATAAAATAAAAAATGATGGATAAAGAAGTTTCTTCGATCCAAAATATAATACTCAAAAACAACCAAAATTTAAATTAATCGAATATAGATACATAGTTGAAATAATGTTGTAGTGCATGGTTAGTATTATGAGAATATTGCTTATTCGACATATAGTTGATAGTGTTGTCAAAGGCCTCATTGCATCTCTATACATGGGTTGAAAAACATAAAAGTACCTCTTGCTTTACATCAAATTCTCTTATATATGGATTTATTTTATTGCTCACAATATGAGAGAGAGAGAATGATTGGGAGTGTGAACATGAGTCACAAGGAAGATGAGGAAGAATGTGAGTGATAGAAGGGAAGAAGAGAAAATTATATAGTTTTAAAACCGGGCTAATGAATAGTCATAAAACCAACACAGTAAATAAAAAAGCAAACTATGAAAAGGGCAAAATGGAAAGAAAAAGTCTCTCTATTGACACTTTTATATATACTATATAGATTCCTTAAAAGAGTGTTCTAAGTCGCATTAAATATTTTATTTGTATTTTTCAAAGAATATCAATTTACTTTAGTACATTATGTACTGCGATCTTCTTTGAAGATAAGTTCTGTAATCTTGTCTTGATTGTTGTCGCACAGGTTGGAATGCTTGCATTGCACTAGTTTGTGGGAACTGCGTTGTTTGGTAAGTTATATATTTTTTCCAATTGTGGTGGCAGGACATTTTAGGAGGAATGAAGAAAAATGGTCTAAAAAGCACAGGGGAAGAGTAAAGAATGAAGGAGAGGCATAGCTTGCCTTAAGTTAAAAAATCGTTCTAAATATTAAGATTTATAAGTTATTTTTTAATTCACCCCTAAAATCCTTTCTAATCAAAATATTATAATATAAGAAATTAGAAGGTAAAATTTTCTCCCTCTGAAAAGTTCTAGCTCCTCCCCTTGATCTAAAATGGCTTGAAATGAGCTGATTTTGACAGGGACATTATTGTGTGTATAAGTTCATGTTGGATATTGAGGTCATACTTTTTTTTCATAAATGTTGTGCCCAACTTGAATGGCATATAAAAACCATCTTATGCTCTTAAATGGAAACTTTAAAAAGATGTTGTATATATATATGAAAAAGAAATCAACTATTCGTTCAAGTATGGTAAATACAAATACGGAAAGGGAGCGAACATAAGGATAGCTCCAAAGTTAAGGCTTTAGTAAATTAAAAGCGTCCAACTTTAGCGAAACTTTACAGTTATGTTGCTACTTTTTTTTTTTTTTTTCTTGCAAGAAGTTAGTTTCTGAGTTAATTAAAGTGGGAAAAAGAATCTTCAAGTCTTAAAAACGTCCAACTTTAGGGAAAATTTGAGAGTTCTCTACCTTTCTCTACTTCCAGGCCTTCCAATATACACTACATACACCCTTTTCTACTTAGCTTACAAAGGACTAACCTCAATTTTCCTACTATACACATTAATATTCTAAACATATCTTATTGTGCTATACACTCATCTATTGTATCTAATACAGTCATTGAAGTTTTAAATATTTTTTACACCATGAATATATACAATATCAAGTCTCTGACTCCATCGTGAATTATAGGAAAGGTGCTCCAACAACCCCCTTAATCACCATTGCAATGACAAAGTTAGTGGCTGGAGTTCTAGAAAAGAACAACTTACCAGGTGCGATTTTCACATCCTTTTGTGGTGGTGCTGAAATCGGGCAAGCAATAGCAAAAGACAGGCGTATTCCTTTGGTTTCATTTACTGGCAGTTCCAAGGTAAAATGTCCATCTTTCTTGTGCTTGACCCTGCATACCATTCTAATTTATTAGATCCGTGATAACTGATGAACAATATTGTATGTCAAATTATAGGTTGGTCTAATGGTTCAGCAAACTGTAAATGAGAGATATGGAAAATGCTTGCTTGAGTTGAGTGGAAATAATGCAATTGTTGTCATGGATGATGCTGATATCCAACTTGCTGTTCGGTCTGTTCTCTTCGCCGCTGTTGGCACAGCAGGACAACGATGCACAACATGTCGAAGGCTGGTAGTTTACTTTTCACAATTGCCAAAAAAAACTTGTTTACTCTGTGGGTCAAAGTGAAAGGATCTAATCCTGGAAGTTTGTATTTTCCTTTCTTGTAGCTGCTTCATGAAAGCATCTATCAGAAAGTGCTTGATCAATTGGTTGATGTGTACAAACAAGTAAAAATTGGAGACCCTCTTGAGAAAGGTACCTTACTAGGGCCATTGCACACGTCAGATTCAAGGAAGAATTTTGAGAAGGGAATTGAGATCATAAAGTCTCAGGCACGTCCGAAATGCAACTTCCTTTCATTTAATTTCCATTTAGCTCCTTTTTCGACCTTATGAGTCCTTGTATGATTTTGGTTTCAAGCTCGGTTGACGGTGCAAAAGCTTAGTGTATTGTGCATGTGATTTTGTGTAGTAGTTGACATTACTTTCTAAATAAGTTTTTGTTTTTCACCATGTTCAGGGAGGTAAGATTGTAATTGGAGGTTCAGTTATTGAATCGGAGGGAAACTTTGTGGAGCCGACAATTGTCGAAATTTCTCCAAATGCCAATGTTGTTAAGGAAGAATTATTTGCTCCAGTTCTTTATGTCATGAAGTTTAAGGTGAGCTCTTGAGTTGATGGCTTTTAAGGACTTCCATTCATAAATTCGAGAAATTCTTTGTGAACATATATTTTCTTTTGCCTATCACCAACTTTCATGTTGTTCTGTACTCTTTGCCTAGACTTTGAAAGAGGCAATTGAAATTAACAACTCTGTTCCGCAAGGGTTGAGCAGTTCTATCTTCACGCGTCGACCTGAGATCATCTTCAAGTGGACTGGGTTAGTGGTTTTAAACTCTTTCAAGCCAATGCAACAAGTTCATTGTAGCTCATGACACAATTTTATGTCAATATCCTTGGCTGTTGTTCAACTGTACTTGACATCATTATCATATCTTGAGTGATTGTGAATCCTTTTAATTGGTTTATGCATACATCATGAGGTTTTAACTCATTGCAGGCCACATGGGAGTGACTGTGGTATTGTAAATGTAAACATACCAACAAATGGAGCCGAAATCGGTGGTGCTTTTGGAGGAGAAAAAGCCACTGGAGGTGGTCGTGAAGCAGGAAGTGACTCGTGGAAGCAATACATGCGACGCTCAACTTGGTACGTATAATGCTTGAACCAATTATTGGATCCATCTTTCTTTCGTAGTTTTCTTTCAATAAATAAAATTGATAGTAAGAATTAGTAGATTCACTTTCCCGATTGTCTTATTCTTGTTAGTTGGACTTAACCTTAAAAGCCGTCGAATCCATCTCAATATATGATTAGAAAAATACATGAAAGTTTAGAACTTAGATACAAAAAATATGAATGCTTTCTCAATATATCCAGATAATCAATACTATAGCTTAACCTTAATAAACACAACTCTCTAGACGCTGGAGGTTGGATCCTCCATTCCAACACTCGTTGTAGTAAAGAAAGAAAACAAAAGGAATAGATCACCCTTCACCACCAAGCAAGGGAGTCAATCTTGCCTTCTCGATACATATGAATTAGTCACATACCCTCCCTATTTGATAAAGCATACATCGTAAACATCTCCAACCAAAAATTAAAAGATGAATGCAACCCATCTTCAAAACCCAAAAATTCTTTACAACTGATCAATTCTGTTCATTTGCAGCACCATCAACTATGGGAATGAGTTACCATTAGCACAAGGAATCAATTTTGGATAGGTCTGTGTTCATCTTTTACTGTTTTTTCTTATGTTCTTTTTCCTGTCTTTTCTCACTTGGTTCGTTCTGTTGCTTTTTAGAAGAAGGGGTTGTTGTTTCAGCCTCCTTGTTCCAGCTTTGTTGACTGAGATGTGATTTGCCTTTTGGAAAGGGAATTTCTGCCAACTAAGAGAGGGAGTTCCTTCACAATCTGGCTGTCTCCATCTTAAATAATAAAAAAGAAATGTCTTCATAGGATAAAATAAATAGTGAGATTTCAGTTGTTGAAGACTTGAAGTTGATAACTAATGACTTGTCAATTAATGGCATTTTCACCAAGAATAATATGAATTATTTTTGGTTTTAGTATCTGATTCAATAATGTGAATTCTCTCATTCCATTCCTTGAAATTTCCAAGGCTATATTATAAATCACATCCAAAGCACTAAAAAAAAATACCATTTATATCCTTAAATTTGTAAGTTGTCACTTAAAGCCTCCTTAAGTAAATCAATTTAAGATTTAATTTTGAAATTATTAATCCTAATTATTCACATAACATTAGAGATAAAATATTATAATCAAATAAATTGTAGATTATTTTCTTTATATTAAATATATATATATATATAATATAATCTTGGGAGGAGAATAATTTTATTTGTTAATTTAGATTTTATTTTTCGAGTTTAAAAGAAAAGGAAAATGGAAAGGGTAGTGATAAGTTAAATTGATAAATTAATGTTTATGATGAGCATGATTGTTGCTATATTGAATTTGTAATTTAATTTAGTGGTTACCTTTTTCCAAAATCATTAATTAATTAATAAAGTTTTTGACTATTATTCCGACCGGATAAATTTTCCACGTCTTTCTTTTTTATTTTATTTCTCTTTAATCTAATTAAATGCTATATCTTTTCATAATTATGTCTACACATTAGTGGAAATTTTGGGAGTAATGATTGCTATGACCACCAAAACATTGTCCCAAGTATGTGACCAGCCACCTCAAAATAATAATAACAAAATCGATTTAATAATACCAAAAGAAATAGTTTTAAACAACGTATATTTACTTGATCATAGATCAAGTTATATTATATTGTTTTTGTCTATGTATATCATGATACATATATATACACACGTGATCTACCGTAAATAAATGGTAATATTTTGCTGTATTTTATGTATATTTTGATTCGTTTTGTTACTTAAAAATTTGTTCATATCCAAGATAAACGCATAGTAATTGTTTCTTTTATTCTCACTTTTTTTTACGTAAGATAAAGATAAACCAACTATATAGCATAGTATTTTATCGGGATGTATTACTCCAATTTTTTATTCACATAAATATTTATTTATGAGTTTCTATATATATATATATATATATATATATATATATATATATATATATATATATATATATATATATATATATATATATATGTATAGTATGATAACACTATTTCATAGTCATTTCGAAGTATTAATAATATATCTTTTTTAGACGTAGCAAAATTTAGATTTAATTTTCAAATCAGAACCATATCTTTGAACCGTATCACTGTAGAAGTCTTTCATAATAGAGTTTAATGTTAATAGATTTTGTTAGGTTGGGATTTTTTTTAAATGATGAAATATACTTAATTATTAAAATGTGTGAATTGCCCTAATATTATTGAAAGTGTGAATGTAAATTCCAACTCTACATTACAAAGTGGGTGTCAATTTCAAATTTTTTATATAAAAAAAGTGACTTGGAAAATTACTAATGATTTGATAAATAAGAAAATGACCTATCTTTAAGAAACATTTTTTCTATAAAATAATAATGATAATAATAATATATACTAAAAAATAATAATAACTTTACTTAATGATTGATAGTTAACAATCATTCCACATCATTAAGTTTCAATAATACATCCACTAATGCCTTGGGATGGTTACTTTAAAAGTTGACAAAATCAAAGAAAAAATATGATATGATATATTATCATATGCCTTAATCTTCTTATCATTTCTCTTATTATTTCCTCAATTATTAAAAATAATTTCCAACAAATGTTTTTCCAAACAAAGGGAAGGAAGAATTAAGCATTAAATTACAACAAAAAGAAGACAAAGAGGAAAGTAATGAAAATGAAGTCTTTTTTTTTTTTTCAATACATAAAAATAAAGAAAATATCACAAAGTTTTAATTAATTATCAAATTAGTAAAAGACAAATTTAGAGAGTAGTTGAGTGATTTTTATTGAAAATGTTTGGAAGCTTGTATGAAATTATATGTGAGAATTGATTGGAAGGATTGAGATATGTTTTGTCAAATAATTAAGGAACTTTTCTTAATCATTTCGAATTTTAACTTTAATTTTAAAGAAGATTTGATTGAACATATCTGAATTTATTTTCTTTTCTTCATTTTAAGAAATTTTTTCTCATTTTTGTTTAATCAAAATATTGCAAGAAGATTTTTGTTTTCTCTCTCTTCTTGGAAACTTCAATCCAACATTTTCTAAATTTTAGGAAAAATATAAGTTTCTAATTTTATAAAACTATATAACTTATAGAGTAAACTTTATTAGAAGGTTAAAAAAATTACTTTGGTCACTGTAGTTAGAACACGATTGATTATGGAAACTACTTAAACCTAAAACACTTTCTTTCTTATGGAATTTAGTTCTTATAGTGTTTTCAAGAATGAAAAAATTGGTGGCACAGAATTATGAACTAATGGAAGTAAAGAAAAAGATGGGTGGCACAGAAAAATCCAACTTTAATTAACATTATTAAAGCTAAATTACACCAACAAATGGTTAGAATTTTGCCAATTATGACAAAAATAAAAAAACCAACATGGATTAAGATGAAGAGTAGAGCATAATTTAGCCTAATAATTTGAAGTTTATTTTTCTGGAATTATAGAGTATTATTGGATCCTCCCCTATTTAGTTTGAGTTTGATTGATTTGAGTTTTTGGTGATGATGATGGTGGTGGTGGTGGTGGTGGTGGTCCTTGGAATCCTGTACCTTTGATGATTCACGAACCCGATAGAGACGAAAAGAAGCTTCCTGTTCGAGTCAGCGCCGGCGGTACTCGTGACCCTTTCTTCGTCGGACTTGTAGGCATGGACCTCAGAGCCCGTGAGGAAGGAGAATCTAAACTCCGTTTCAGAATCTGTCTCATCGCCGTAATCAAATGCACTGTAGGATTTGGAGGTGGTTTCAACGCTGTGAATTTCTTGCATAGATTCATGTGATTTTCCATGGCTTCCTCCGCCGTGATTAGACTATCGGAACGGAGGATTTCGTAGTTGATTGCCTCAGAACAGAGACCACAGATCCAATTCCCACTGTAACGTTCACGAACTCGTTCTATGTATGCTGGTGTGCACTCTTCCGTTAGTCCACAGCAATCGCATTTGACGAACTCCGCTTCCATGTGAACGATTAGCTTCGTTGATGCTGTTTGAGGTTCTAGGATTGTATCGCTAAGAACAGTAGCAGACATGGCGATTCTGCAAACATAAATTATGAATATCAATAACTCTCAATAAACATCCAAATCAAAACTCTAGAAATTTCTAAATCCATATTATAAACGATTCTGCAAACAGAATCTGAAATTAAAACAGCGTTTCACAAACAAAACGATTACAAAACATTCTAAGAAAAAACCCTAAAAAATTTCGGAATTACCTATTGGAATACGAAACGAGACAGAAAAAAAAAAAAAACAAAATTCGATGAGAAAGCTAGCTTTAGCTTACCAACAGAAGAAGCAAAAACAGATAAGCAGATATTAAAAGAATTCCCTTCTCCTTCCGCCTAATTTCGCAGTTTCTTTTACTGCTATCTCTCCTTTTCTCCGACTCCTTCTTCGTCATCTGATGATGAAATTTCAGAGAGGAAAACCATTATTTCAAATCCAAAATATTCAACTAATCCCCAAGACAAACAACACCGAGTTCCAATCAGAATCCTTCGCCAAGAAAATCAAACTCTCTCTCTCTCTCTCTCTCTCTCTCTCTCTCTATCTCTATCTTGTATAACGGATCAGATAATAACCCAAAACAAAGGAAGCGGATTGTTCGCGATATTCGGAGCAGATCTTGAAACTGAAAATCGGAGAAAGGTAATGGGAGAAAAGAGGGCACGTTTTTCTTTTGTGGAGTAATGGAGGAGAGATAGGAATGAAGAAGAAGAAAGTTCGAAGGTTTATAAAAGGATCTAAATTCGGTTCGGACACATCATCTAAAATTCGCTGTCGGTAAATTTGAGCCGTTGAATAATGGGACTGCCAGCTAAGCAGTTAATCTTTGGGTTAGCAAAAATGTGCTGTTTTGGAAGGTTTTTTCTATTCTATAATTAACCAACCAATCACACTCCACCACCTGTTCTCCATAATCTTCTATACTGTGGCTACGTTTGAAATCTTTTGTCCACGTATTTTCCTAGTTGTACTTTCTTTTTCTTTTCCTTTTCTCCCATTCCATTCACTCCACTATTACATCAATCCACTACATATTATTTTTTCACCTAAATTATTGACCTAACCAAACCAATATTTTATTGGATACTCTTCATAAATAGAAATTATTTTACAAAATATCACAAAATTTATCCAACTCTATCGTCTATTTAAACTCTTAAATTGTAACCATAGATTTGTTTGGAAAGTTATTCCTCAAGTATAAAAATGGGACAACATCAAATATAATGAATATCCATTGATATGATAAACTTTTTCTATATTTGTAATGTTTTAAAATATTGTTATACATGCTATCCATTACAATAACTTTATAAAAATTTACAAAAAGAATAGACATTTTGAAAGTGGATATCCATAAGCAAAAATCATCGGTAGACACAGGTGGATTTAGTGTAAGGTCAAGGTGGTAAATTTTCCCTCTAACTTATGTTGTTGTTTTTACATAAAAGATAAAGTTTAAAATTTTAAACTACTTAAGCAATTTCATAAAACTTGTTTGCAATGACGTCAAGAAGACAATCTTCAAAACGTGTAAATTAGAAATACATTATTTGAAAAAAATTCAAACCTAAAACTGAAACATAACAAATGAAATCCCTCGACTACTTAATAATTATTAGTTATTACTATAATCTGAACTTTCTCTTTCTCCAAGTCCTCTAAGTTGGAGTAGAACCTTAAGGCCATTACGGGGGCAAGAAAAGACTTGAAATCAATAGATTGGGACTGTCAAATCATTCAGATTTTCAGCCTAGCGTAGCGGTGGCTTCGCCCTTCACTTTCCCGAGATTGATCAAGTAGAATGTGAAGTTTCAAGATCTCCACCAAAAAAGGTCACTAAATGTATGCGCTTGCCCCTAACCTCTGAGTCAACGAGTTTTCTCTCTTTTCCTCTAACTTCAAGACTCTACCTCGACCGGGGATTGACTGTTGATACACAATCCAAGCCATTAATTTTTTTCTATAAAATTAAGCTAGCACGGACCGGGATGAAGATCGAAACTAAGCGACTTCTGCCCGCACCATGCATTCCTTCAGAGTCGGGAGGTAGCCTTTTGAGTCTGAATACGGTGGAGAAGCTGAGCCTGCTCTCTCATTTCACCGCTCCACCGAAAATTCCCTCTGCCCCTACCGTACTGAGCCCTGTCCAGAGAAAGCAAGATGCATTCATTCTGGTCAATTTGGGAAAGAAGGCGGTCCTGAGCGGATGATCTTCGGAAGAATGAAGGTCCGGGCCATGGCGTGTCATAAAAAATAAAACTATCAATATTAAAAGATATGTGAAAATAATAATAATAAGGTCAATGGATTGTATGAATTGAAATTGTGGCGTTTCCGCTTACCTTTCACAAATAGGAAGGAAGGGAGTATTCTGTCGTCTATGTTCATTATAAAACTAATTAATAGTTTTTTTTAAAAAAAAAATTAAAAATAAGGTCAGGTATGGTTAAAGGAAGCAATAACAATAGGGTTTGAGAAATGAGTAATATCATTTAAGGCTCGGGAAACGTAACAAATCGAGAGTAATCTAAAGAGTGGTCTCATTTTCTTTGGAGTTGAAAAACATTTACGCAGTTTTTGAACTTTCGTAAAACCAACAATTTAGTCTCTCAATTTTTGATTTCGTATCAATTTAGTTCCTAAATTTTGATAGTAAAATTTTAGTATTTTACTTTTAAATTTGCAACAATTTAAGACCAACAAAAACAAGATTTGATGTCAATTTTTACTATTTTACGAGATACACATTTTGTTTTATAAAATTATCGAACCCCCAACTAGTTTATCAAATTATATATGGAAGACATCTCTCACTTATTTCCACAATTGAAACTCAATTGTGAAAGGTTTTAAAATTCAAGGACTGACTTATTACATACTAAATCTAAGGAGTAATCTATTATAAACTTGAAAGTTTATAATCTAAATTGTTACTTCTATTAAAGTTTAGAGACAGAAGAATAATTTTTAACTTATTTTTTTATCTATGTTTATAAAATATGGAGTCCACTACCAAGTCTATAATTAAATAATACAATCTACTTGAGTGGAGAGTGATCAATCCAAAATTACGTAAACTCAACTAACCAATACTATTTTTAATAGTGCTATTATTATTTATAATTTTAAGTAAATACAGTCGAACGCAAGAAATCTAATTCATTACAATTAATCTATCAAAAAAATCATGGATGGTTTAACATTTGTAGAAAGAGAGGAGAGGAGCATATACCTGAGAGATGATGCTGAATAAAAAAGATGCGATTTGAATCTTTGATTATGAAAGTCGGCTAGTCTTTGTGTCCACTAATATCTTATGTTAATAATAATAACGATGAGAGAAATGAGTGGACCAAGGGGATTTGCCAATATCAGGAGTAGAAATTATTGCTTTTGCTTTCTAACATACAATGCTGATAAAGACATCATTTATAATTATAATATAGCTTTTAATTTTTATCAACGAATGCTCCAAAATACATTTCCCATCAAATCTATGCCCCCATCAAACAAACTTGGTTTTTTCCTTTCTACGCTGCTTTAATCAATAAAATGATGAGACAGACCTCTCATCATTATTAGCAGCCTTGAAAAGCTAGTCCAACACTACTACCTTCATTCATTTAAGAACAATTCCCCACCGGTATAATCAAATAACATATCATTAGTGACGTGTCGAATTATCAATAGGAGTATGTGCAACAGTTGTGATACGAGATATTTTCAAGCCATCCAGAAACCTTTCTGTCTCTGAAATCTAATTCCCATCATGTTTATAGCCAAAAGACTTTGTTCTATGTGTTAAATAATGTAACACGACTGAGAGTTCCTCTGAAAATATGAAAATACAAATTCTAAAGGAGAGTGTTCTTTGAGGTAATGGTAAAACAAAATAGAAATACCACCATGTCTACAACGATTCAAAAGCAAATACTACCTCGAGAGCTTGAATATATAAAGCACACAACGCATTGATAACCGACTGCTGAAACAAAGGCGGTGGATGTTGTTGATATGCTTGTCCAGGGAGCTTCATACTAATCACGTTGATCAATCTCGCTCACTAATGGCAGTCAAATGCTCATCAACTTCTTCAGTGGTCAACACTCTGAAGATGGGATTCTCCGATCTAACCACTCCCACCTATAAACGTTGTATAAATGCATTTGAGTTATCTTCATAATTAAGATGCGATTGACTTGAGTAACATACATACAGTGGAATACAGCGCATCCTTTGCCAATGGCAATTAACATTATACATAACTAATTGTCAACATAGTGGAAGCTAGCATGTCATATCAGAATTTTGATTAATGACCAATAATGTAACATTCCATTTGATAGAATCTACGGATCTAAGATTCTCAAGCATATTTGTTGGAGAAGAGAAGATGAAATTTAAATACCTCAATCTCATTGGCCTTGAAGTCTTCTTGCAGCACTGATTGAAGAGCAGAAATTGCAGTCTAAGAACAAGAGAGAAATCGGCATCAAAATGTAGTCATAATCATAACGTGTCTGAAATGTTATGAATTAAGTCCTCATTTCTCTCTCTAAGAAAAATAATTATGGACAAATACGGGTGATTCCTCCCATATATGACTATTTGACTGGTAGACAGTCTAAACATTTGAAATGAAATGAGATCTACCTGCACAGTCTCCTCATAAGTAAAAGCAGGATCATTCTTCATTTTCTTTTCCAAGAAATTAATAGCCTCCTGCTCCTTAAGTCCAGCACTAGTGGCCTAAATCACATAGTTGTTGAAGTCTTGTTCACATGGTTAACCGTATAATAATAAGTTCAAGAGGTAAAAACGAACTAAACCAATGGAGTACATAACAAACAAGTATAGTTGGTTATATAGGAGCAACTAAGAAATTAAAACAATCGTTTTCTCTGTTTTTAAGAAAGAATGAGTCATTCTTAAAAAGTCAACCCACGTTCTTCAACCAATATCAAATCAGGTAGATTGTCTAGCAGCACAAGTGCAATGTACTCTAAATAGCAATGGTTCCCAAAACAATAGCATGTAAAACATTTGAAAACAATTTATCATAACATAAAAAAAAAAAAAAAAAAAAAAAAAAATCAAAAGATATCCATACTAGTATATAAATAAATGCTATTCGAAGCAAGGATTCCTTGGAAGCAAGACAATAGAAGTATTTTTCCTTATCCTCCCAACAGAAGCCTTAATTTCTAAAGTGAAAAGATGAAGCAATATTTATTTTAATATTAATTATTATAAATTAATCAGGAAAATAAATGTTAAGAACAACCATAATAAAAACCCTATTTTTGAACACAGGTACATACGGTAAATTGATATGTAAAATTCCAGAGCCAAGGATTTTTGTTCTAAAAGGTCACTTACCTTGTGACCAAAGAAATGACCAGCAGGATCACATTTATAAAGGCGAGGTCCATACTCATCATCAATCCCCAAAACCATTGCCACTAGAGGAAATACAGAAGTAAGAAAAAAGAAATTGCTAATCCCAAACATGATAATAGTAAGAGTTTTAAGCAAGCGCATTATATGCATCTAATAAAAAGATAAATAAACCAGAAACCAACCAACTCCAAGTGGTCTCATATAGGCATGCTGGGTGTAGACTTGTGATTTATCAGCAATCCTGCAAGACCATTAATTCCAACAACATTAGTCTAGCTCCCGCAATCATCTTCCAAAACTCACTGATTGATATCCATGTATCTAACTTGAAAAGAACTATTGACACAATACTTCCATAAGAGTGTTGTGTTTAAAAGCCTTGTCTAAACTTCAGAGAAATATTGTAACTTGGTTAACTATTGCCAATAATTTAGATGAAAACAACCACTTCATTGAGAAAGAATGAAAGAATACAAGGGCTTAAAAAAAAAACCCAGCCCACAGAACCACTCTTTTAAAGGAAGGGGGACCAACCAAGTAAAATGTTGCCTATAGAATAGTTACAAAAGTTCTTCGAAATCGAAGCCCAAAGAGACGTGAAATCTGACCAACGACCAAATCTCACTATGCCTCCTCTCTCTATTCCTAAACACTCTTATCATTCCTCTCACCCCAAATATCCCAAATAATAGCGCACACCCCAACAAGCCATAAAAAGCCCCCCTTCTCATTAAACCGAGAATGTTGAAGGAAATCCTCAATCGTCGCTCTAAGGCTCCTTGAGCCAACAACACTAACACCAAACTCCTGAAAGAAAGAGCACCACACAGACCTCGCAAAATGGCAATCCCAAAAAAGGTGATCAAGATCTTCCTCAACATCCGACACAGTAAACAACAAAAAGGCCCTACAAGCAAAGTCCTCCTAATAAGCCTATCAACAGTGTTAACCCGGCTAAGCAAAACCTGCTAGACAAAGAAACTAACCTTCTTTGGAACCTTCGTCCTACAAACCACATCAAAGATCAACTCCTTAGGGGGAGAGAGATCCACCAACAGCCATACAACGATTTACAAGAAAATTCCCGATTAGGATTAGGAATCCAAACACGAGCATCTCTCCTCCCCTCTCTAACAGTGAACCCCTCGGGTAAGGAAATAAGAGAGGCCACATCCATCGTCTCCCTATTGATCATGTTATGATGAAACCCGAACGAGAAAGACATATAATTCTTGGATCTCACCACAAGCTCCGAGATGGTACAACTTTTGGACAAGGAAAGATGATACAGGTGCGAATAAACAGAACAAACGGAATCCTCCCCCACCCATTTATCCTCCAAGAAGGTGTCCTTACCATCCCCCACAAACTATTGCCAATAATTTAAGACAAACAATCGACCAGCACTGCCTAAGTAATTGATTACTCAAAAGCAAAGAAAATATTCTAGAAAGAAATAATCAGAATACCATTTAGCCAATACATCCACTGGCATCTCGTAGCCATATCGGAAACGGAAATCCGCTGCTTCATTCCTTGCTTGTTGAACCAGTGATCTTGCATCAGCTGAATGGCATATAGAAAGAGGATACGAATATTTCATCATTCAAATATGAGAAAAGTAAATTTTTGCAGTGAAGCATTTTTATGTGTGATACTTTGAAATTATAACAGTACAGTGTAGTGTAGAGAAACACGTCTTTCATAGAAAAAAAAAACTGGTTTAGGAGTCAAGGGAGTCTTCTTGACCCAATTTATCATAAGTTGCCATCTCAATGTATACTATTTCATCATTGCCATCAGTTGATTTTGAAGTTGATACAAGCATAGGAAAAGAAATATTTCTCAAATTATGATTCATTATTGAATAACTAGTTGGCGAAAGGATAGGAAAAAAAACCTGTAATGCCAGTTGCGAGCAAGCCCAGATACTTAGTAATGGAGAAAAGGTGAGTTACACTTGTCTGATCCAAAAGTTTGTCCTGCAAGAAAAAGGAAAATTATTATAAGTGGAACGAAATATTAAGCTCAGACGGAAGAGAGTCGCGGAAGTGCCATGGCCAGCCCAATAATACTCACAGGGACCTTCTTCTGAGTCACAACGCAAACCGAATCCTTCCCTTTGACACCAATCGAGGTAGTTCCGGCAGATTTCACAGCCTTGAAAGCATATTCTAGTTGATGATTTCAACCAAAAAAAAACAAACAGATAAACAAGTCATGAAATTATAACATTACCAACAAAGTGACAACCTAAAACTCAAACCCACATGGAAAAATGTTTGATAAACGGAACGCCATCGCTTTAGATTTTCTAAAAATTTACTGATTGGAAACAATTCATTGTGTAATCTTTTCTAATACATGAAGTCACTAAAAGCAAAACCAGTATCCAAGGCTTTGTCTAATAGTTTCCAAAAAATTTAATACATACACGCACTCAATGAAAGACTAATGTTCACACAGATCAAAGGCAACATCCTAAATTACACGTATATGAGAAAAACCTAGATTTCCCGCAGGAAGCAGGAAACAGAAAAAAAAAAATTGACGTTCCCAAGCGGTATTATATACTAAACCCAGAAATGAGAAACTACACCGAATACGTTTAATTAATCCGCATCGGTTACCACACCATCCATCACAGTTCAGAAGGGAGATGTTCCTTTCTTGTAACGAGAGATTTCAACATTCAAGCTGAATCACTTCAGGAACAACCATTCTTGAACATTAATTGTAAGTGTCAAACCGTAGTAGAAAGTTCAACTGATTCGATCGAAACAAGGAGTAAAAAAAGAAAAGAAGATCGAAGAGGAATTGCATACATACCGACTTGAAATAGGCGGCCCTCGGGTGAGAAAATAGTAATGTGACGATCGTAACCTCCTCCACTTCCACGGCTCATGGCTTCTAGTTCGGATGAATTAGGGCTTCGACGGGTTTAGGGTGTGTGGGGGGGGAAATGGAGAGCTCGAAGAATATGAATATAGACGATGGAGCCGCGCAAAAGCTTTCTCGCCAAGAAAACCGCTCAGTCAGGCAGCCCCGAGCAGAAGTCACTTTTTATATATTTTATATTTTTTTTCCTTTTTTCCTTTTTTTTCTTTTTTTTTTTATTTTATTTTTTCATTTTGAAAAGTAACAAAATATTCAAACACATTGCTCTACTGATCTATTTAAGTTTTTTTTTATATATATCGTAAATTGTTTCAATATTAAAAAATTCGAATAATTTGGGGATGACCATCGATCGGTCAAAGTCGGTTTTTTGAAAAAACCAACCCAAACCAACCTCGACGTCGACAAATAAAGGTTGTTCGATCGATTTTTATCAGGTCAGGTCAATTCAACATTAAACTTTTCGAAACCAATCTTGATCAATCTCTCTTGTTTTCTAACGAATCAACTTTGATTTGATCAATCGATTTGGTTTTTCGATTTATCGAGACGTGTTACAGTCGCTTTAGCTATTTTGAACATGGGCTTGGCTGAAGTGATTCGGCCCATGAGTGTATGTGCCAATCAAATCAGTTCCGATACATTGGCCCATAAAACATGGCCCAATTAAAAAGTAATTTCGTATAAAAGAATCATCCATTAATGCTGAACTAATAATATATCTTTCGTTCCCCATCAATCCATTTCTAAATCATTTTGAAATTTGTGTCAAAATTAAAATTTTGATTCATCACGTTTGAAAAATAAAATAAAATAACTTTAATCCTTAACTTTACAAATTGATTCAATAAAATATTGTAAACATGACCCATTGTTTGATAAAAATATCGTAAATACTTTTCATCATAACCTCCATTATCCTGTATATAATTATATTTGTAATTTAATTTGTAAGATAAGACATGATATCAAGTATGCCCTATCGCTTATATCATATTTGTGGTTTTGTTCGTTAATGTATTCTAAGGTCAAACTCATATGGAAGATTGAGTTGTATTTTATAATCTTTCTATGGGTTGTGTAAAATATTAAAAATTGTGTTTATTTGTCATATAGTAGTAGGTTTAAATCAACAAAATTAATCTTATTAGTTGGTTGACAATTTTCATTCAATGATTAAAAAACGAGTAAGTAAATGGTTAGGTACACTTCTTGATTATAAATAAATAACTTGATCTAAATAAGTATGTATTGAACGGGAAAGAACGTTGTATATTTGCTTTCCAATAAAATAAATAAGTGTAGGATTCTTATATGTTTTGTATTGTATGACATGGCAAAATTATGTATATTTATTCAAGACAAAGGATTTATAGTTTAAGAGTAGATAACCTATCATATCGAAATGTAAATTTGATATAATATTTCTTAGTAGCATCTACAAATTAAAGTCAAGGTTCGTCCAACAATACCTTCGACTTTAGAAGGCTATTGTTATCTCATACTCAAATCTCTTTCGCATTCCACTATACCCTATGACTTATTTTGGAGACTATCAAAACTATTAGAAACGAATATTACTGAAACAGTCGTTCACAAGACTATTAAATGGGAAAACAATGGGAATAAAATGTAATAGAATCATAAATCGAAATCATAATCTAAATACAGACTTAGAATTACAGTCCACTGTATTTCACATACTGAAATCGATTCTATCTTTCCTCTAAAACAAACAAGGTAAAGTAAAACATTTTTTCAATACAAACCATGATTAAAATTGTGGAAAGGAAAAGTCTGGGAATCTTTCCAAACCATAACTTTGATGATTTGAATGGGACATTGGATTAAAAACAAATGACCCCATTTGTAATACATAGGCCAAGAAAAAACAAAAAACAACATAAAAGTAATAATAATAGAGGTTCATTGAAAGAAAGCAAGAAAATGAATGGGCATGTGACATATAGAGACCTATCCTAGAAGGAGAAAAGAGTATAAATTTGGGGTTATTTGTTAACCAAATGTCATGTCATGTCATGTCATATCATATCAAAATCAAATAACACCTCATACTTCTTACCCATTATTTATTATGGTACATTTTGGTTGGTACAAAATAAATGGTGACAAAGTTTTTCCTTTTTTTTTTTCTTTCCTCTCTCTCAAGTTAGTTTCTTTATTTATTAAGGGTAGATTAAAAAAAAAAAAAAACTAAGGATAAAAAGAACATAAGAGATATAATCCAATATGTAAGATTAGCATATAGTCGTTAAACCAACGTCTTTCTTTAAAACATAGTTGGTAAAAGAAAATTATCGATCATGGATAAAAATTATGGACCTGATCATCCAAAGTAAAAAAATAAGATATGGCATGCGTGTCAACACAAAATATTTTTCTTTCTTCACTATTTATGTCGTTACTTGTTAAAATAATATTATTAAAAAAATTATTTACTTATGTTAAAATATCGATTTGGTCATTTAATTTCAAATACTAAAATTTCATCTTTGAACTTTCGATAAACTTTAAAGCTAGTCCATAATGTTAGTTCATTTGTAAATTTTTCATTGCTTTTAATTTCTTGATAACATTTTAAGTATCTTGATAACATCTAGATATGCAGTCTATTTATGATGAATTGCGATAAACCAGTATTACGATAGACACATATAATAGTCTACTTGATCTATCACAAATAAATTATGATATTTTACTATATTTGTAAATATTTTTTAAAAATTTGTCCTTTAATATAATTTTTCTTTTAACAATATCTTACTCTATTGTACTTTCACATGAAAATTATCGTAAATGATTCAATCTATTTTAACAATAACTACAATACAAGATTTATTAAAAATAGATAAAATAAATCCGTACAAAGACTAAAATTGAACAAACGCGAAAATTAAAATAAAATTTAAAACATTTTTTTTTTCATACTTTATTCTTAGCATTGATTGGTTGGTCAAAATTGGCAGAAAGTTTGGCATTTCCATTTCAAATATATATTGACAAAAGAAGTAGCTTTTTCAGTTGTCAAACAAACCATGAAATCAATGCTTGTAGTAATTTAGATTGAAAATGACCCATTGACCATCTTATCCATACACATGTGAATAGAACAATTATTAATTTTATATACTTTTTTTAAAGTAATAATAAAAATGGAGATTTAGATCTGGCCCTCAAAAAATATAATTCTATTGTTACATGAAAATTAAAAAATTTATTTTATTTTTTCTTGTCTAATTTGTTATTTTGAATGATCTAAATTTTATTTATTTATTTATTATTATTGTTTTTTTTTTTTTTAAAAAGAACATACAGATTAATTAGGCTGTACCTTTTCTTAATTCTATTATGGTCTTAAAGGAATATCAGCAAATTGTTTTAAAAAAGCAAAAAGATAAATAAAATCATGTGGGAAAACTTTTTTTAGAAAAAGAATTTGTTTTTAATCGTGGAGTTGGTGGTGATGTGGTATTGTTAATTATGAATAATATACTTTAATTTTATTCGTAGACCAGCCAATGTCCAATTGGATATATATATATATATATATATATATATATTTTAGATTCTAAATATATGTTATAAATAATTTGAATCGTCTATGGGTTTTCATGTTTGGATTCTCGGTGGTTTACAATGGGTAGCATTTTTTTTTTTAATAATTATTAAGTATGTAGCAAAATTTTTTTTAAAAATGATAAATATAGCAAAATCAATAATAAGTAATAGACTTTTATCGCTGATAGACTCTTATGAATTTATCAGTAATAGACCAATATTTGCCAAATTATCTATTAGTGATAGAATTTTATTATTTATAGATTTTGACATATTTTGCTATATTTACTATTTTTAAAAAATGTTGTTATATACTTAATTACTTTGAATTTAATTGCTATATTTACGATTATTCTTTTATTTTATTGAAATTAATATACTCATTTGTGTTTTATGGACTATGATACCATATTTGGTAGTATGAGTTTCCATTTCAATGCCAATTGTCAATTAAAAAAGTAACTCAATGTGAGATTCTTGATTTTTCTAAAGTGAAATTTTCAACACTTCAATATTTATATTATTAAAAATGACATTCGAATAGTTAAAATTATATTTTAAAGTCGTTTTGAATATGGAAAATTTTGATTTTTAACTATTTTTTTAACTAAACATGAAAAATGAACAACCTAAAGTTCAAATAATTTAATGGGTAAGAGAAGGAAGAAAATGAATTCCATAATCAAAATAGACAATTTTTTCTTTATTTTGAAAGAGAAGTGGACAAAAAATCAAGAAAAACAAAAGTTAGGCAAAACTTCATCAGGACAATTTGTACAATAATTAAAAGGAAGAACAAATTAAAGTAGCAAATTTCATTTTTATTTCGTTAAAGCAAATATCGAGATATTGTAGACATTTTATCATTACTATCATTCATGGTATTGTTGAGGTTGGATTTTGAATAATGAAAAAATGCATAAAACTTTCACGTAACACTGAGGATAAATTTATAGCTAAGAAAATAAATAGCCTATTCAGTAAAGGAAAAATAATCATATGCCAATGTTCAATGTGGAAACTAGTAGAAAAGTGATATTGTGTACTTATAAAGAAAATTGACCTAGATTGTTCCGTTGGGCTTCATGTTTGTTAAGGTTTGTCTTGGCCATAGTCGAACATCTTCCCTTAAGCCATATTATGCCTTAGACAAATCTTTTGAGTCAAGGCAACATGCCTCGTTGGACATTTGGTAAGGCTCAATTTCAACCTTGGTTGAGGTCAAACACACTATAGCCTAACACAAAGATCGAGCTAGGTTCTTTTCCTACATTGATCTTGGTTTTAAGTACTTGTCACTTATGGCTCGTATCAAGCCCTCTTGTTGATTTTGATTTATCCATTTGCACTAATTATCAACCGTAGCATTTGGTCCAAAATCACCTATAATGAATATTATTTAGATTAAAACAATATTTTGATTTGTGTACCAAGAAACTTGCTCAAACCCTTAGTTTTTATACTTTTAAATATTTAATTTTATGCACATAGCTATGCCATGTAAATATCAAAGATAGCTTTTCAAGAGAAAAAAATCAATAAACTAGATACTTACATTGAAGATGTAAGACTAAAACTAACCACAATTCGAATACATGAACCAAAATGATCTCTTAACTTAATATTTACAAAAAAAAAAAAGAACTAAAGTAACTCAAATGGTGTTAGTGATCAAAAGTTAACGTGGTCTAAGTGGTTTCAATAATTTGTGTAGGATTAAAAAATGGGTAAAATGTTGATGTATAAATCTCCTCGATCGTAAGCCATAATTGATGTGCCTCTTAATGGTTAGCATTATCAAAAAAAGCGACGTGAGCTTAAACGATCCACAGTCGTTTTTGTCGAATTTTTATGTTTTTGGTCCCTTTACGACGTCGCATTTGCATTTATTTCCGTAGCGATCTCTTTGTCAAGCCGATCCTTTTCTCCGGGTTGCAATCACGTGGACTTGTTACTATGATGGTCCTACGATGGTTTGCCCATCCGACGCCCCACGCCGAAGAAACTTCTAAATTGTCAGTGATACCGTCCACTGATGGACCGCCAGGATGGGACCGCCAATGCTCCTTGTTCTACACGATTGCCAACGCTAATCGGCACCTTCGCCCATTAATCGCCGCTTTATTAATAGTTGATTGCCCGAGGAGGAAACACGTTTAATTTGTTACATTTTTGCAATTTAATTATTTTATTCTTTCCATTTGTTCACTATCTCTCTCACTGCAATTTAATTTGTACGAGTGATTTATGGTCCGTCGAAGTTAGTTTTATTTTGATAAATTAGTTGCGAATTTATCATAGTCGACTTAGTAAATGTTTAAACTGGTGTTAACATAAGAGTCATTGGTTGGTTTAACATTTATAAATATTTTTTGAAAATTCTATATTCGAGATTTTTCAAAACCGACCCTGACCGATCTTTCTCGTTTTATAATCGACTGATTTGGTCGATTGACTTGATTTTTCAAACATTATACTCAACCCTTACAATTTGCATTACATTTTTTCTTTTTTGTTTACGTGGAGATTTGAATTTGATAGAAACATGTATTGATATTATGAATACATTGCAAAAAAACTCAATAATATGAAAATAAGCAACAAAATACAATAACATGAGTACAAAATGTTTATTGATCTGATTTTTAATATAAAACATTGAAATGTCTTGAATTTGTTCACGTGAGCGTCGTGGATAACTTAGTACAATGGTTCATCTTTATTTTTCATAATCGAGCATATATATTTATTATGAGTTATTTACGATTTTGACCTTAGAGTTTAGGAAAGTGCAATATATATATATATATATATATATATATTCTTCAATCTAGTTATGTTATTTTGTATATTGAAACACTCTTTAATAACACTGTGTGGTGAATCGTGTATATCTATATGTCGATCTTTATAAATTTTTTCATTGCTTAATTGTTGATTTCGTAACATACAAAATTTCATAAATATTAATTACTCTAAAATAATTGCAAAGTAAATTTTAATTTCTTTAAAGAAGTAAAAAAAAATTAAAAAGAAAAAGAAAAAAATAAGTATTTAGTAAAAATTTAGATTAAAAATATAAATCTTAAAATTAAAAAAAAATGCAAATTGAAACAAAATTCAAAATATGAACAGTAAAATTGTTTAGATCTAAATAAAAACTATACCGATAAAGATAAATGAGAAGGCCATGTTAATCGTGGGCTAATTGTCATTATTGTTTGTCAAAAGAAGGAGGAGACAGAGATTAGACGTAGAGTTGTGTTTTATTAAAGTGGGAAACTTTTTTAATTAATTATCATAATTATTCCTACACTTTTTCATTCTTTTAATTCTCTTCTTACGGCTGTAATCCCATGCGGCCCTGCCTACTCTCGTTTTCGGAGTTCATGCTTTTGCTCAATTATTTGATCATAGTCTTAAAAGCGTTGTGTGGTTACTATTTAATTAAGATGATAAATGTTAATTAAAGTAACCGTTTAAACAATAGATTATAATAATTTTACATGGTACGTTCTTGGTGTATTTGTTCTCTGTTTCAAAGGATCAAATACGACATATGCTATATTGTTTTCATTTATAATATAGCAACAAACGTCTGGAGTGATATTTAAATATATGTTCGTTTTTTGTATTTTATATTTTTTAATTCTTCTTTACTCTATATATATTAATAATGATGTTTTCTATAAAACAAAATTAAAATTAGGATTTGTAATTTGTTTGTTTTATGTATTTATGTTAATTATTTGAGATATTTTAGTCTATATGATTAATTTTTATAAAATATTCATGATCGTGTAACAAAATAAAAAACTTATGAAATTGATCTTTTTTTTTTTAGTATTTCAAGTTTGTCTTTTATTTTCGTTGTTTTTCTTCTCTTTCTCCACTTCTGCGATTTTTTTCTTTCCATTGTCCTACCAAATCTAATAAATTATCGTGTAGGAAATAACAGTCAAATCTAAACGATTGTTTACGTGCGCTGGATGCCAATTAATCGCGAGACATTTTTTATATTTTGCATTATGGGCCTGTGAGCATTTATGTTTTTAAAATTGTTCCATACGCTGTAAATATTTTGCTGCTTTGATGTATTTTTAAAAAAAATCCCTTTATTTATTACAAATTTAAAAAAATATTCTTACACGTTGATTTTTTTTATATGAAAGTTATTGTTATTATTCAATAAAATTGAATACACGTAAATTTTGAGAAACTAGATTTAAGATTTATGAAAAGAAAGAAGACCAGACAAAAAAGAGAAAAACAAAATCATATTTTAACCACAAAACTAAATCGTTGTTGTTGTTGTTATTATTATTGGAACATGGATGTATTTGTATTGGTGTTCTTTGTTTGAAGGTCGAAGAAAAGTTAAGAATCATTGGATATTGTCATTTCTTTTTATTCTTTTTGTTATTTTCCCATTGATGCTAACATTTAACTTACTTAAATTGATAGGAAGCATTTATGTGCATTTTTTCAACGAGTATCATAAATATAGATCAATAGCTAATTATTGATTTGATAGAACCCAAGTATCCAATTCTTCCCCCAACATAGACCTATATGACATTGCCTTTATTAATCCTTAACTATATGCAACAAATTTGTAATTAATAAACATATATTATTGTTTTTGTTATATAAACTAACTAATTGATTTTAAAATTTAATGTCGATATGATATATCAAAACAAACATAACTCAATTGACATTATATTTTATTTTAAAATGAACATTTTTTTTCTTCGTTATTTGTACTAATTGGATCACACAATGATAATAATAACATAAACCAATTTTCAGAAATATAATTAGATTATTTGTTAAATATGTTTAAATCTTAAAATATAAAATAAAACGAGCATAACTCAACTAACACAATGTTTTAATTCAAAACGTTGTTTTCCAACATCTACACTACGTGAGTATAATTCGATTATTTTTCAAACATACATTTAAATCTATAAACATAAAATGAGTATATATAACTCAACTAACAAAGTGTTTTATTTCAAAAACATACGGAATATTGTTTTCAGCATATGCACTATTTGAAAGAAACAATTTTTATAAATAGAATTTGATTATTTTTCCATACTCGTATTTAAATCTAAAAATATAAAATGGGATGTAGATTGGACCAAACAAACCATAAAAAGTCCTCTTGGTGTTTCAATGAGTCGAGACAAAATGTAAATGTTGGTAGATCAAGATCACAATAAAGGTACTTTACGATTTGACTACATCATACCCAATGTATTTGTAGACTAATATACATATATATATAAAAGATATAAATGGTGGTCCTAATGCTAATATATATGTATATATATATATATATATATATATATATATATATATATATATATATATATATATATATATATATATATATGCAACTTGTAAGTATAACATATGATTAATTTGTGGACATTTTTTGTCCAACAAGGATGTCTTTCAAAATATATGTCGTTGATGTGTTTGACTTTTTGTATTGAAAAGATTCACTCGTGTCTCTTATAGCCGAGTAAAAAGTACTTTTAATGTATAGTTTTCTCCCATCACACTATTAATAGTAATTGGTTTTTTAATGTTGGCAATACTTTGATGATATATATCTATTCCATTGGACATTCTAAATTATGTTATTGAAAGTTGAAACGGTCCCTTTGATTTTAAAAAAATAATAAATAAAAAATCATTTTTTATATAACCATTATATAAAATTGGAGAACTGTCTTATTAATAACCATTCAGTTAATAACCGTTCAGTTAAGCTCGTTTTGATCGAACTCATATTTCATATATATATATATATATATATATATATATAATAAAATTTACATTTTCTTCATATACAAGTAACTAAAAACTTGGTCAAAATACTGTTTTAATCGATTTGCTATAATTTATAAATACAAGTCTACTTAATTTGTAATCATTATACGAAGAAATTACTTTCCAACAAAAATAATAATATTGTAAAATTGACTAAAAAATATTATTAATTATTAATTGCATTGCAATCATTGTCCATCAGATTATGTTAGCCCATTATCACTAATGTCAAAGATTTTGAAAATAGCACATTCTCGAAAACTTTAATACGAAAATAATCTCACAATTAAGTCCTCAAAATCCCATCTCTGTCTCTCTCTCTCTATATAATATATATATATATATATATATATATATATATATATATAGAAGTGTTTGACATTGTAAAAAGAAAAATAATAAAAATGTATACATATTTAATTTGGTAACGAAAAAGAATAAAAAAACAAATTGGCATCTATAGTTGCTTGATGTGTCTAATGTCACGATATAAAACAATATAATTGACTTGGAGCAGAAATTAAGAATCACATCCCTTGATTGAATGACATGTAGCCCATTGACAATTAATGCATCTATTTCTTTATTTTCTTACCTAAACTATTTTTCAATTCCTTATCATCTTACATTTTGAATATTCCAACCGTTTCATCATCTTATATATTTCTAATCTCATTTACCTAAGTCATTTTTATAAGTAATAACTCAAATAAATCGTGGTAGGTGTCTATTTGATTACGTTACATACCGTACGTGAGCCTTTTAACATATCTCACTTGTTAGATATATAATTTAATTTATTATTCTCACTCGTTAGATATACATTTTAATTTATCCTTACTCCTTAATTTTAAGTATTTTTGAATAAGATGGAACTCGAACAAGTTAGATTTGAGATATTATAGAATAAGTTGTTTTATTTTTAATAATTAAATCAATTTTTTAATTATTAGAAAAATTAGTTTTAAGATAATTTGGAAGGGAAGAGATAAATATTAATTTTTTTTCATAATCCAAAACGACAAAAAATAAAATAAAATAAAATTATTAGATAGATATTCGATTTAGAAAAAACAGCACATAGCACATTTTTTTGCATCGACAAATATGACAAGTAATTAATGATATGAGACGGCTATCAAATAACATGAGAGAGCCATCGATTTTATTATCAAAAATTATTTTGGTATTTTTACGATTTAGAAAATATAATAATATTAATTATATTATCATAAATTGTTTTTTTATTGAAAATTTACATTAATTTGTTGTTTTTTATTGAAAATTTACACCGTGACGTGGCAAAATCTCATAATGAAGGGTACGGTACAAGACTTAATGAATACCGCAGCAGATTATTTTAACGAAGGTTAAGAACGTAACTTCCCCAATTGGCATCGCAACAACTCGGTGAAGACGTTCTCATTATTCCACGTGGTTCACACCCATTGGTCAATATGTTTTAAAAGCAATATTTCCCTCCGTTTTTTGTCCTCATACAAAGGAAAAAAATAAAGGATAAATTATATTCATCTTCTTCGTCACTGTTTTTCACTTCCAACTCTCGTATACCTGAATCTCTCACCATCCCATTAATGGCTACCATACGGCTCCTATTTTCATCTACTCTCCTTTTCACTTTATCTTTTCCCTCAATTCTCTTTATCTTCTTTGTATAAATCTCTCTCTGCACATTTCTTCCAACTTTCATTCCCCATGGCTACCGAGTTTTCCAATTCTGTCGAGTACGGTCTCCATTTGTCAAAGCGAATTTACTATGGAAAAGGATCGGCGCCGGCGGCTTTAGCACGCCAGATGTCTAGGGTGTCGGAGGATTACCTTCCGAGGGCTCCGATGGTGTACGCCGTCATACCGGAACCGACAATTGTGGACAATCCGGACGTTCCGAGCTACCAGCCTTACGTACACGGGCGCTGTGTACCGCCGGCGTTAATTCCGCTGCATATGAATGGAGTTTCTATGGAAATCAATTGCTGTTTCGATACTGCGTTCATTGGCGTTAACGGAACGTGGCGCGTGCATTGCGTGATGGCGGGGAAAAGCTGTGAGTGCCTTATTGCGGTGCCGATGGGAGAGCAGGTAGCGAGTTGTTTCTTGGTTATATATTGAAACGTTGAATTTATTGGTTTTGGTAGTATTGGTCAATCTGTAGTCATGGTTCATCAAATTAATGGGAGAGATTGTTTGTGTGAGTTGTTCTGGAATTACTCTTGTTGCAGATGTTGCTACTTAAGAGTAATCCTGGAATTCTATTTTGAAAATGCTTCGTGAAGTTTTGAGTTCTGAAATTGCTTTGAGTCCGATGTTAATTTGATTGAGATTCTGGAAGGTTAATTCATCAATCAAACGCAATAGAGCTTCTCTTTGTTGATCGTATTCCTGAAAGTATGTTAAAGAGTGGTTGAATGTTATAAAAATCTTCCTCCAATTTTTTGAAACTTCCGTTTCAATGACGAGCTGCATAAGTCCCTATCCTTCCTCTTTCCATTTTTGTTTTTCGTTCTGAAGAAAAACATTGTGGCTAACAGGGTTCACTTCTAGGTGTTGAAGTCGACGTTACTGGAACATTTCATCGGACTGAATTAGTCTCCATGGAAGACGCAGAAGCTATAGAGAAACTGGCGAAATCTGAAGATGGAAAGTTTCTGAAAGGGCGTCGGATATACACATTAAAAATTCCCAAGGTTACATCGCTTTAATCCTGCATATGATTTTCATCATGATTTGCTGTTCGTTCTACCTCAAGAATAAATCAGATACAATTGTGCTCCAGGTTGAAGGTGGCTGTACACTTTCGGTTCGAATCAATTGGTCCCAGAGAATACCATACGTTGATGATCTCTTCTGTCTCAGTGTACCTTTCAGTTTTCCAGCATATTTAGTTCCTCCCGGCAAAAAAAGCAAGAATAGTCAAAAGATCTTATTGCATATAAATTCCGGTATTTCTTCAGAAGTTGTATGTAAACATACAAGCCATCCGATGAAGGTAATACAAACGTTTCACTAGATAACATTAGTTTTAGAATTTACTGAATATGACTGAATTTTCTTTTTTATCACCTTCAAGATACTAAGACGCGAAGTTGGTAACGTAAGTTTCTCAAATGAAGCAGAGGTCTCAGCATGGTCAAATATGGATTTTGATCTCTCATACTCAGTAAGAATCATTTCTTTGTATTCTATAAGAAGAAATTGGAAGAATTTCTGGTTTTGAGAAACGCAAAACTTTGCCAGTTGCAAAAGGCTTCTTGTTTAAGTCTAGTTTCTACCCTTTTGGCAGATTTCTCCTAATGACTTGTTTGGTGGTGTGCTTCTCCAAACGCCTTCTCTTCATGACTTTGATCAAAGAGACATGTTTTGTCTGTACATTTTTCCTGGCCAGAATCACAATCGGCAGGTTTATTGTTGTTCACTTTTCATTTTTATTATTTAGTAAAAACATTTCGTTTTTACTATTTTGTAAAATTTGAATCTCAAATTCAAACTCGATTACCGTCGAGCTATGCTCATGTATGTCTTATGAATCCAAAAGTTTTTTATTTTTTAATTCATTTATTATCATTTTTAATTAATTTGGACATTGCATAATTTGGAACGGAAATCCAAATCTAAGATTCACAGTTATTTGGTTAATCGAGAAATTTGAAACGTACTATATAGGGAGGTGAATTAAACTGAAACGTACTAGTTAGGTTACTCAACTAACAATCTTTATACCTCTTCCGGTCAGTATCCAGTCCAGGCCCTTCTTTTTTCTTCGGTTGGCTGACAATTTATTGTGTTATCGATTTGGTAGGTCCTATTTTAACGCCTCTCTGTTTCTTTGTTAGGTTTTCAGAAAGGAAGTAGTATTTATTATAGACATAAGTGGAAGCATGAAGGATGGTCCTCTCGAGAGTACAAAACGTGCTGTGCTTGCATCGCTTTCAAAGTTGAATCCTGAAGATGCATTTAACATAATAGGGTTCAATGGAGACACTAAATTATTCTCATTATCGATGGAGCAAGCAACCAAGGAAGCAATTACAAGGGCAACAGATTGGATTAACGCTAATTTAGTGGCTAATGGTGGTACTAACATCCTGCTTCCAGTGGAACAGGTAACCTTAACCCATAAGCATTAACTACATTACCTTTTAATTGAGAATTACAGTAGCCAAGGACGGGAAGGATTTTATTGCTAGAGTTGAGAAGTTCGATTTTTTAGGGAAAAAAACATAAGATTACAAATGTGTGGATTTGAACTTTCGACTATTAGAAGATATTTGTGATCACCAATCCAAATGAATTACGTTTAATTGGCAATTAATTTGTGTTTTACATTAATTTTCACTTTGTCGTCTTCATAGGGATTTTGGTTAACAGTGTTATTCTATTACAGGCTATAAAGATGTTGGCTGAAACGGGCAACTCAATTCCCCTCATTTTCCTCATTACCGACGGTTCTGTCGATAACGAGAGAGAAATATGTAATCTTGTGAAAGCTTCTTTGAAGAGTGGAAATACAATCTCTCCTCGTCTGTGTACTTTTGGTATTGGTAAGACCTTGCCTTACTGTTCTTAATGTATATTCCTTCTTAGAAATACTTGACTCCCGAGTAAAAACCTAAATAGAAAATAATTTCCAATTAACTTAGCTGGCATAATCTTTTAAGTTCTGCTTAAATTCAAGTCCTTCCAGAAAAGGATTTAGCCTCTTAACCGTTGGAGAGGGGACCCCCGCACAAAGTGAATCAAATCGATAGCCATATTGCTTGAATTATTGTCAAATCTTAGGACACCCTCAGGGCAGGGCCCTACAACTGTTAAATTTACTACCCTATTTTGATTTTAATTTACGTAATGATTTGGGAAAAAGAACATTTGGTCTATCGCACGTCTTCTTAGGACAGTTGCGTTATTATTCTCTTCATTTCCCCCTCTTTCATTGTTGGGCAGTCAACTTCACCGCATTAACATATCTTGTACTAATTACCAGAGACCCACCAAAACTGATGATAGTACTGAATGGTACTTAAATTGTAAATTAATAATTGGAAAGTTTAATTTGTATTTTCATTCGCTCATTAACTGCTTCCGCCAATTAATTTGGCTAATCTAAAATGTGAAAAGTTACTTGCATTCGATCTGAAATTTACGTTTATTGATATTTAAAGCTTTTCCAGGAACATTTTGTAACCATTACTTCCTACAAATGCTATCGGAAATTGGAAGGGGGATTTATGATGCTGCTTATGATGTAGGTGAATATCTCTCTCTCTGACTAGGTTTCGTCATTGATGTTAAATGATCCATAAAATTTACCACGGCCCTCCGATGTTCTAGTGGCACTCTCGTAATTTTCTTGAATTGAAGCAATAAATCGTTCCGAAAGGAAATTTTTTTGGTTCCATATAATGGCAAGGTAGAGATTCCTATTGGTCTTCTGATACTAGGATGCAATGTTCATTAGACTAAAAATCATGTTTCATATGAAAAAATCTTTGTTACATAAAAATAAAGCCATGATTTTTCTTTCTGTTTTGGTGGTCGTTTTCCGAGTAAGAGCCGTTTAAGTTTTCAATTTTCATATTTTTTAAATTTGTTCATCCATCTAGTTTCTTCGTCTTTTTTGACAAAAGAAAAAAAAGTACGGGAAATGTGCTAGATTCAATTATGTTCTTACAGAGCACTTACTGTTGCGCCAGATTTGATTGATTCTCGGTTCCAGACATTATTTACAAAAGCCTCATCGGTCTTTCTCGCCAACATCACTGTGGATGCTCTCAAGCATCTTGATTCATTCGAGGTTCATAATTCTTGAACAGCTCCTTTCTGTTGTCAGTTCTACTTTTCCATAGTTGCTATCTTTCTTCCACGCAGAAACTATTTTCTTATTTTTCTGGCTGCATCTTATTCTTGACATCCCTTTCCAACATGATGATTTTGTGTAGTTGTTTCCGACTCAAATTCCAGACCTTGCATGTGGAAGTCCATTGATAATATCAGGCCGATACAATGGATGCTTTCCAGAATCGTTCAAAGTTAGTGGCACCTCAGCGGATATGAGCAATTCCACAATCCATCTCCAACCTCAAAGAGCGAAAGAACTGCTTCTTGATAGGGTAATGGTTCTTCCTTCTTCCTACATATACTATCCGTTAATGAATTAGTTCAAATGATGATCGATCAGAATTTTCTTTTTCGGATTTCTTTCGTCAACATACAAATTTAATATCATAATTATGTTTTAGAAGACGCAAAATTTTCGACTTTCTGAAAATTGTATTGCACGCTTTTTGAAAAGGCCTTCCCTTCTCTTACCCCCTCTTTCCACTGCAGGTACTTGCGAGAAGACAAATTGATATAATGACTTCACATGCATGGTTATTAGAAAGCAAGGACCTCCAAGATAAGGTTGGTCGCTTTAGCGTGGCTATTTGTTTATTGGGTCAACCATAATGGTCTTGGTGAATGGAATTTTTAATGTGGTTGATACAAAGAAATTAAATTTACTAGGTCACACTTAATGTAGCATCTCATTGAAGGTTGTTTTAGTTTGAACGCCTGAATCACAGTCTCTCCAACCAACAATAGCTTGTACTAATTTTTCAGCTTGAATGACATTCTTTTAAGCTTTTAGCCTGCCATCGAAATAGAAAAAGATTGAGGATAATGTTAAGCATCATTCATGATACTGAGTATGTATCATTCACATTAGTGTTAGTTTATCTAATCCCGGTTTAATTTTGTTTGATTTGCCTCTTCCAGATTGCAAAATTGAGCAAACAATCTGGGTTCCCGTCCGAGTATACACGTTTGATTCTAGTGCTGGCCAAGGAAGGGAAAAAAGCTCCACCATCCATCATCTCACAAGAGGTTCGATTTCCTCTAAACTTCTGGACTCTGCCCTTGTTTTTATGAGTATATTTGAGCGGCCGGAAGAATATATCTAGGATTCCTTCTCTTTTATAATGTTTATGTATGAGAGATGAATGAAAACTATTGTATACGACATAACACCGTGTCAAAATGAGAGTAAGAATTCGAACCTCTAACTATATAACAAGTCAATCAATAGTCGTTCAATACTTTTGTTCCACTGTCTAAGCATTCGGGTGAAAAATCTAACCATTTGGGATTCTTTTACAACCCATATTCTTTAGAATGCTGAAATCTTCTCCAATTTTGCCTTCCCTTTTTGAACACAATCTCAACTCATCCAAGAAGCTAGCTGTTGTATATGGAAGATTGATGAAAATGATGAGCTCCAAATAGCCTATGCCTTTTGTTTCAAATCATACCAATTTGAAACACACTTTAAGAAAATGTATAATAGTCTAGTCGTATCAGTAGCACATTGCCTTGAAAGAATGCTATTGCAATTTGGGTTTATTAGAGACTTTCGTGTGATTGTACTAATTTCCACGCAATGAATTTCTCTCTTGTCTATGATTTTTTTTCTCTGGTTTTGAATTTTTCCACGTTGATTCTCGTACTCCTTTTCTGCTTACTCCTGTAACAGTAACAAGAAGATTTTTTTTCCCAAAACACCAACTTACCAATTTCATGTTGTTACATAAAACAGATGCGCAAGAGATTCGACTTGACGAAGTCGAATAAGGTAGAATGGAAGGGGCAAAAGATCATTTTATTAGGGAACCAAGGCGTCGGGTTTGGGAACTTGACCGCAACCGCGGAGAATCTGCAGCCAGGAAAGGAAATAAAAGCAACTCAAGCTACAGATCTATTGGTGAAAGCCGCTACAAATTGCTGTTCGAGATTGATCGACCGATTCTGTTGCTTGTGTTTCATAAAGTCTTGTATGTACATGAATGACAGGTGCGTTGTGGCTTTTACACAACTCACTGCTGCTCTTGCTTGCTGTGAAATCTTTAATTGCTGCTTTGAATTATTCGAATGTGACTGCTTCTGATGTTAACAAGATATATATATAAATATAATAGATTTACCATGTTCATAAGGTGAATAATGGTAATTTTTTAATCCTTCACCGCACAATGATTTGTGTGATTAATTGATATTATGTTTGCTACTAATTGTGTTCTAAGAAAACGTAGATGAAGTTGTGTTGTTTGAGTGAAAGTTTGTTTGAAGGGAAGGAAGATTTAAACTTCCAATACTTTTGTTATATTTTAGAAACTATTTTGATAATGTTTGGAAGATGTTCTTTATATCATGGATCGTTGAATAAAAAAATCAAATCCAAATTGACTACTTTTGAAATTCGTCAGTGCATAGATTTACTTGACGTAGGTAAAATATGATGTATCGATAGTTTTGAGAGATAAGGATGTTATATTGATTAATTTATGATATTCTACGAGTTTATTTTAAATTGTTATAATTTTCACACGTTATTTTATGAAATTCAACGAAGAATATAAATTGATAGACCTTTGAAATTTTAAGTGTTTAAATGGATATACACGTTCGTTAGATATAAATTGATAAACCTTTGAAATTTTAAGTGTTTAAATGGATATACACGTTCGTTTGTTTTGGGTTGTTGGCATGTGGGTCAAGTCTTTGCATTTCGAGCTCAATTGGGATTAAAGAACCTCACATTGTCTTGGTTCCAACCCATCACATTGTGATGCATTAGTATGAATAATGTATAGTTATGATGTATTAGTATGAATAAAGTATAGTTAAGTCGATCACAGAAAGTTACAGCCATGACTCTTCTTCGAAAGTTACATATTTTCATTTGAGTGGTCGAATGTGGCTTATTTACAATGTCAACCTACGATTATGTATAACTTTGGCAATGTCGGAATAGTTTATAGTGCTTGAAGCTACAATAGGGATTATACCAAGCAAACTCAATTATTTTTCAATTTGTATCTATTTACCATCTCAATCAATTGACCTAGAACTCCTCAAACCATGGATTTTATTGATATAGTTCCAAATATTAGAACAAGTGATGAGTTTTTTTTCTTCCCTTATTTTATTTTTTTAAAAAGTGAATATACTTGGATTATTTTAAGAATTAAAAAATAATTACAATAAGTTATAATCATATATTTTAAAAAAAATATAAATATAGTAAAGTTTCGAAATAGTTGCAAATATAACAATTTTATTCAAAATAATTAAATATATAGCAATAATTAAAAAAAAAACTGCAAATATTGTAAAATTTGTCAAAATCTATTACTATAGACCGTGTAGTAAATGTTGATTTATCACTACTAAACCATAAGAGTCTATCACTATCACCGATAAACTTTGCTATTTTTTAAAAATATTGCTACATATTTACCATACCACTGTGTTTGTAATCGTCCGTTAAAGAATAGATGTAAGGAAAGAGAGAGAGAAACGGAGTTAGAAATTGATCAAAACCCAACAAAAGTCCAGCTCACTCCACCTGTTTTCTTTTAACTCGATAAATCAAGTCCGTTCTCTTCACAAATCATCTAATTCTTCGCCGTCGAGTCAATCCCCACTTACCCATATATTTATCATTCCTCTCTCTCTCTCACTACATAAAAACAATTCAATACAATAATCCCCGCGCCCCTGGCTCCCCAGAGCTTTCTGCTTTCCCGCCATTACACTGTTCTTCCAAGTCCTCCAGTTCGTATCATCTTTCATTCGTTGCACCTTCAAATTCTACACTCCTCGAATCGCAGGTACTTGTTTTAATCAGTTATATGGAGTTGCTAAAGAAACGGAGGTTATGAAACTGCAGTGTTATTAGTTTTCGTTCTTGATATTTACTGATTATTTGTTGAAACGGATCGTACGTCTAGTTGCTGTTGCCGTGGAGGTTTTGGAGAATACCTGAGTTCGTTTAGTTGAAATCTTAAAATTTCTGCTCATTCTAATTGATTGATATTATTTTGTTGTTGCAGTTTCGCTCAGGAAATGACGATTCGTTTGATTTTGCTCCGTTCGCGGTTTTGCTTTTGTTTCTTCTTTGTCGCTGTTGCATTTTCTGGCGTGTAAGTTAGTATGCTATTGCGTCTTGTTTCCTTTCAAAGTCCCTTGATCTTCTGGTTGCTTAGGTTGTGTGTAGAGGGACTTAGTATTTGTCATTAACGTCGATAATCTTACCGTTTTCGTTTGATTAGAGAAAGAAGCAGAAGTTTACTTGGTATATATTGACCGTTTTCTTGCACCGTAAGATAGAATTCGTGTTAGATGATTTGGTTAATCGGACGTATATCTAATTGTTAACGATAGAAATTAAGAAAGAAAAGCATGGTTGGAAAATTAAAAGGCCTGGTTGAAAATTTCTGTTAGCTACAGATGATTCTATCGAGCAATTTTCGGAACTGATTTATTTATTACCTCTAAATTCAAGGACATTAAGTTCACTTAATTTCTTGTTGCGAGTATTAAAATTACGTTCTTCAAATCTCCTTATTATCAACTAGTTGGAGTGCACTACTTTACTGTATCAATTTACTCCGACCTTCCTTACTCCGACATTTCTACTCTTGCTAGTTTGATTACATTTAATTCTTGAAAATTAAGCTTATAAATGTTGCTTTTGCCTATTAAACATTACTAGATTTTGTCGACCCACTTTTGACTAATGTTTTAAAAACTTACAACCAAGATTTTAAAAATAAAAATATATTTTGAAAAACTTGTTTTTGTTTTTAGATTCGATTAAGAATTTACCTGTTTCGGTAAAAATAAATGAAAACTCTAATTATAAACTTGCAAAGATACAAGCATAAATTTAACAAACACGAAACCAAAAATATCATCGGTATTGCTGGGACTTACTTGTATGTTTTTTAAGATTTTTTTCTCTTTTATTTGGTAAATAATTTTAAAAATATTATTGCCGCGCTTTTAGGTTTGCAAGTAATGGAGGTATGAAAATGGAGAAAACTTTGGCTATGATTAAGCCAGATGGATTGCGTGGTAACTACACCGAAAGAATTAAAGGGGCCATTGTGGAGTCGGGGTTCAGGATTTTGGAGGAAAGAATAGTTGAATTGGATGAAGATAGAGCAAGTCGTTTTTATGCTGAACATTCGTCTAGAAGCTTTTTTCCTAACCTGGTCAAATACATGACAAGGTATGTGTCATCTTTGAAATGTTGCTAATTTCACATGTTCCGTGGTGCTGGTGTATCAGTACTGATATGAACTTTCCTGCGTCTTTGTTATTGCACTTTCATGCTTGCACGAGCTGCTTTCCTGTGCATTAATTTGCTAATAAGTGGTGGTTAGGCTCGTCACTTATGCAATTTATGCAGCTATCACAACACCATTTGCATGCACTCAAACAAATATTTGAAAGTGCTGTAACGCAAGACTACTAGACCATTTATCTTACTTTCCTTTGAAACCATTTCAGTTAAAGCATTAACAACATAGAGAAGTTCACGATATGCATCTCAAGCTTGTCAGATTTTTGTTATGTACTTCTCCTGGATAAGAATATGTACTTCTCCATCTTGAGCCATATCCTAACAGTTTAACTTAGTTGAAATATGGATTTATGAAATCTAATTGAATTATAATCTGAATTTTGCGGCCATTTGTAAAGGTTTCAAACAACCATGAGATCTCTCTAGAATTGTGCGGTTGTGTATTTAAGTTCTTGAACAATGGTGTGCTTCCTTTGTCTAACCCTGCTTATCAGTGGCCCAGTATGCATAATGGTTTTGGAGAAACAAAATGCAATCGCGGATTGGCGTGCTCTGATTGGGCCAACAGATTCAGTGAAGGCTAAGGCTACGCATCCTAATAGGTCATACGAGTTTTGATCTTTGTCTCTATATATACTGCTCCATACATTTGAGACATGATTCCGTACTGATGTCAAACTTGCTACCTGCTCATTTTGAGTTTTAATTATGGTCTCTTCCACGATTTCAGCATTAGGGCAATGTGTGGGTTGGACTCAGAGAAAAATTGTGTTCACGGTTCGGATTCTCTTCTATCAGCTCAAAGAGAAATCTCATTTTTCTTTGAAGAAGAAACTGGTAATATCTATTCCCTCTCTATATATAATGCATACTTCTATTTGTTTGTGCACGATCTACTTTCGTTTTCTATTAGTGCAATATTTTTTACTGTCACCTTTATAGTGTTCACACCATTTTGTTTTCTATATGAGAAAACCTACAGCTATTCGTCAATATCACAATCTTATAAATGAAGTAGAGTTTCCATTATTGATTGATATTGAAATAAATGTTGTACCTTTAGAATCAGGAGTTGTAAATTCTGTATAGGAGGAAGGGATTGGGGAAAAAACGAGAGGCTAGATTATCAAGGCACGTCGGTTTATATTATAATTTTTTTAATTATGTTTCTCATAGAAAATGACAGAAAATAATCCTCAAGGCACGTCTGTTTCTTGGTCCTCAAAAGAGTGTTTTCTTTTTTGCTACTGTACTTTTAACAGGTGAAATGGTTGGAAACCATGATGAATTATAATCATTAAGCTGTCCGTGTATAAGCATGACTAGGTCTTATTCACGACTCTTAATTTTGATTATTCTCAAATTCCAAAAGTGGACTGCTGCCAGCCCCCACCAAACTTTCATCTCAGACGTTGGCAAGCCGATACCTTGTACTGTGCACACCTCACACCTCGCACTCTCATTTGTATATTTGTGCGCCACCTGTGGATGTTACATGTATGGTCAGTGTCTGTATTAGAAATTCAGAACCGATTGTCAGCTTTATTATCTTCGCTTACTTTTAAGAAGGTTTTGTTTAGACTCGTACCTACTACCATTAGGAAAATAAAACCATTGGTTGGTGATGAAGGTCCGTGGATTCTTACGACCTTATTTAGACAAGATTTATTTTATAGGTTGTATAATTGTGTCGTTGAGTTCTAAGAGGGATTTGGTGGCTTCTTCAAAATTAAGTCTTGGTTCTATTTATTTGTTTTATGGTTTTAGTTAGACATGCCACAGCTGTGACTCTTCCTGTTTGCCTTGGCAACATACTTAGGCCTGTAAATGATGGACTGCAATGCTTTTCAATCGGTGAAAACTTCAATGTTTGTGTTTCACCAGTGATTGCTTCTGTTCAGTTCTCATCAATCCCATAATTTTCTTCCTTAAGATTGTTTAGCCCACAGTTCTCACCTTTGATTGTTCCTGTTCAGTTCTCAAATGATGAGTGTGTTTTCTCTACTACCTTTCTTTATTGCTTTCTTTCTCCTCTCTCTCTCTCTCTCTCTCTCTCTCTCTCTCTCTTTCTGTGCGTGTGTGTGTCTGACTTGTAAGAACTGCAAGTTTCATTCCTTGGATAATAATAGTGTTGGTCGTTCTGGTGGAAGATCATATTTAAGGATGGCAGTAATCAGATCAGTTGCAACAAGGTTCTTCAGGAACAAAAAAAAGAAAAGAAGAGGTTAATATTTAGAAAGGAATTGCAAGTGATCATAAGAATTAGTGACCTGTTTTAGAGAAAAACGTGTGGTTTCTTAGCCAATTAGCAGTTTCTACTGAGGATTGAAGTTGAAGGTAAATAGAGGTGGGTAGGTTTCTCGACAAACATCTCCAAGTTCGATTGATTTCTCAGACCTGTCTTCTAAACAAGTGTATGAGTTCCAAAAAAAATAAGTTTGCTTTAATCATATCGTACCCTTTTTTTGTACGTTTTTAAGTAACTTTTGTTTTTACTTGAAGACCTCGCTTTACAACCTTGGATACGTTCAATAGGATGTTATTGTGTCCTTGAGCTATTAACTTGAATACCTTGTTTTATGGCCTTTTAACTTGAGGATCAAAGAATGCCAAAAATTGATTCGATTTCTGCTGATTCACTCACTAAATTTATAAGATGAAAACAATGTCTAGATCTTCATAGATTTATTAATTTCAATGAAATAAAACTGTGTATAAAAACAAGTATATCAACGAACAAATTAGGCATTTCATAACTTTTGGTAAAATTCATAGATTTTAAAGAAAAAGCTCTAATGCTGTTTATATCTAGAATATTATCGATTCAACATCCCTATATATTTTATAATTCATTGAACGCATTAGAGAAGTATATTTTTTTATATAGTAATTGGAGCATAACCCGTCGGAGGGCTAAACTTACCTGTACTTTTTAAGTTTAGAGTTAAGATTGCAACTCTGATATATTTCTTTATATAATATTAGGAGCATAACTCGTCGGATGGCTAAACTTATTGTACTTTTTAAGTTTAGATTTAAGATTGCAACTCTAATCTAACTTTGAGTCGCTATTTTATCCATTATGATTCAACATTGATTGTTGAAGACTTTTAAAGCCTTATAATTGGTCTCCTAAATTTTTAAACAGTATGTTCCTCACGGAACAATAATTATGATGAAGATAAAAAAATAAATAAAGAAACCAATAGTTCTAAAAAATTAACCATCTTTATATCGAACTAAAAGTATAAAAGGAGAATAACTTTGGTCGAAAGTAATTTGAATTCGTAAAGTTTTGACCGAAGGTAGTTTAGAGGGGGAGACATAGAAGATAGCTTGAAACTCAGGGTTCTAAATACATTGAATCTTCACTTCACTTCACTTTGACTCTACACATAAAAATATTGTATAAATGTATACATGATCACTTGGAGGTCAAGCTATATGTTTCCATTCTATACACTTCGAGGCTGGCCATCTAGTCTGAATTGTGGTTTCTTTACTCTACCTCTGTGCTATTTACTTGCCCAAAAGATTGAAGGTAAGAAGTAAGGATACTTTAGTTTGCCTAACATATCTGACAATGACACGTATCAGATATTCAGGTACTCCAATACTTGTTGGACACGTATCAAACACTTGTTAGTGCAACATATGTGTTGGGCATACAAAACTTGTTAAGTAGACTAAAAAGACATATAGAACCATAGAAATAACCTTTGAGTGTGAAATCCATCGCACTAACTTTAAGCAAATGAATACATCAACCCAATTTATTTTGATCTTTTTTCCCTAGTTTAAATTTGATATATATTTTAAAAAATGCATATTTTACTAAATACATCCTTGTCGTGTCATGATCTAGAATTTCTTTTTTGTCAAAAATGGCATTTTGTAAGCTCCATGTTGTGTCATATTTGTGTCTTACATCTGTATCTGGGTTTATAAGGGAAAACTATCGTTAATAGTATGATGCCTTTTGGGGTGAAATCAAAAGCGAAGTCATGAGGACATATGCCTAGAATTAGCAATATCAAACCATTGTGGAGATACTTGAAGTTATGTGTCCTTAACACATTAGTACTGAAGTCATGCCCTTCAATGGGAGCCTTGGAAGATGTAGTCATGACACAGTATTTGTATGTGATTAAGCCTCCAGATGGACAGTGTGCTCAAGGCTTATTCGGATGGATGACTACTTCGTGGTTGAGTTAGTAGTGCGCTCAAGTGTAATTCAGATATCAGATGAATATTTAAAGGAAGAATCAATGTTTGGGTTAGAAATGCAATCAAAGTTCTAGACCGGTTAAATGAGGGGATAACATAATCTTATAAGGGGGGAGAAATTTTAAAATGGGTGGTCTATTTATTCTTGATGTCTTTAAATTTGGTTAAGGACTCTCGAGATGGTCTCTTAATCCACCCTAATCGATTGTTTCCAGCCAATGATGACGAATTTGTTTCAGTCGGGGGAAGGGAGAATAGTCGCTTGTTTCCAGTGATTTGGGGGCGATTATCCTAAGAGATAGAGGAGAAAGTAGCGAAGAAGGAAAAGATGTAAGAAACTCCATAATTATAAGAGATGTTACTTTAGATCTAAGATGCCAAAATAAACATAGCTTAAGGGTAATTTTGGCATTTCCAAAATTATGTGAGGCCTAGTATTATTTTTAATTAAGAGCAGTTTCAATTTATACTTGTAATGTTAGCGGATATAATACAATACAAAAGAATTCGTAAATATAACAAATTTTAGGTTCAATCCTCTGAATCTATTAGTGATAAACTATATTAGTGCTTTAGTTATACTTGTAATTTTTTTAATAGTTTTTATGAACTTAATTATTAGCCGTAAAATGCAATCTATTACAAATACCCATTTAATTAGTTTTCTCTATGGGGATTCTTGAGTGCCTTGTGATGAGTATGTAAAGGAGTAGGTTTCTGATTCAAAGTAAGTGATGGGATATCCATTTTGCCCCACAATGGACCTTAATATGTGATATATGGTGGTAAAAAGTACATTAAGAGTATGGGCCTTTGGGAGCCTTTCCGTTCCATTATTTTATCATCTGAAATAAAGTTTCCACACTTTCCTTTGATCCAGTGTAAACGGTGATGGGCCTATGCCATGGCATCATTTGTAGATGCAAAGCAAAAGTTATACATAGTGATACAAAGACGCCCTTTCAGTTTTCATCAAGGGGCATTGTGGATGCTTTTGCCCCAATTTTTAAGGTGATATTTGTGGATATCATAGCTAGAAGTTTCCATTTGATTAAAAGATCAGATTTAATGAAAAGCGAGCTAGTCAAACCATTGGATGATACAAGTCCACGCAATACCAAGTCTTAGTTTATGGTTGCCAACCGCAATATTTGCCTTCCAGAATTAGGAAGTCTAGCCATATCGTTTCTCTTTTTAGCTTGGGTTTCTAAACCCTAGACATCTACTAGATGCATGGCTCACATGGTTTCTTATCTTTCTTTTAAAATAAGCCATGTCTTGGTTGGAGTGATTCTTTTCTGACTTTCCCCCTTCATATTTTATTCCACTTTATGATTTTCTTTTCACCTCTTCCTTTTCCCTGCATCTCGAGGAACTTTTGTGGCATTAGACTAAAATGACGAACCTAGTGACGATTGTGATGTAAAGATATTTCACCTTCGGATATTTTTGTGCTAGTTTGGTCACGGTGTTCGTCATCTCAATTATCTTCTGTAGTTTTTGCTCACCCTTCCATTATGTTGAATCCATTGTAATATATCAATCCGACGTAGATTGATGTATACAATACTCATTGTCATTGCTAGGTATGTATATAAGACACCAATTTATCATTTAATGGATTAATAGTTTGATCGTGTCTCTTAATCGAACAACTTTGTGGTAACGCATTTATTAACCAAAGTTTATTTACTAAGATGAAAATTCAAAATATTGTTAAGATTACCAATTATACTATTTGACTGTTTATGGAGAATGATATTTGACTAAATTGGGTGGTTTAAATTAACTTAGATTGTGTATTTCCTTTTTAAAAAAAAATCTGCACGAAATACAAAGTCTTGAGGGTATTCTGCGCCCTTATGGCGACACGACATAACGTTTTAAACCAAGTATATAAAAACTAAGGAGTACAGTGATGAAGATTTTAAAGCCTCTTGGTTAGTAGAAGATATTATTGGTATTGGCAACGGTACTAATATATGGTGTTAAGAGGAAGAATTTGTGGCTGTAATGAATTCAAAAGGGTGGGTGTTATTTTCTCGTTCTGTTGAAAAGAACGTGGATAGATCCGAAAGCTGGCTTGGTTTGTGGTATCTTTGAAGGAGCAAAGGCTCCGAGGAAGGAATAAAGCTACAATTTTTCAACCCACCCGCGGTTGGTACGACTTAGGATTTTTATTCATTGTGTGATTAACTTTGTCGTGGGACGTGGCGGTTTCAATCTACCCACTTGCTGGGTGTTTCTAGGGGCTTCGATAGCGGTTTATTGTCGAAATTGAAAAAGAAAACTCCCTTTTGGAGTAAAATGAAATGCATAATGATGAGAGATTATGTCCAAACTGGACAACATTATATACCAAATTTTAAAGAATCGTTAATCGGTGCTAATAGCTTTAATGAGTTCTCTCTTGACTTGTTCCATGGAGAATGAAGGAAAATGTGGGCTAGGCTAGCATTTTGAGCAACTTATAATTTCCTTTTATTAAAATTATGAGGCATGAGAATCTTAGGTAGTCCTTTTCTTTTAACTTCATAGTTTTCTTTTTCTTATTACTCTGTTGAATTTGTAAAAAGGAGGAGAATTTAGGGTATACGCACTCATTTTGACGTTCATTAATTTTAGATCAAGTTGCAAATTTAGTCCTTGATAGGTTCTTGAGTTTTTTGAGTTTGTAGTCGGACTTTAAAGTGTTTATAATAGATCTAAATTACTATTTAGGGACCTTTTAGAGAGGAGATGAAGATTAAATTTGTAACTTAAATTGGTAATTTAATCTTAAGTTAGTGTATTAAAATAAACTAATCTAGATGTTTATGGAGTTAAATAAGATTTTCTTCCCACGTCAGTTAGGTTATTTATAGTAAGTTGGAGAATGTTGGTTGAAGATGAAGATACAACCAGCAACCAGCTCCCGTATGGACATGGACAATCACGATAAACCTGACATAACTAGTGTACTATATGCAATTCATTCTTTTTCGGTTGAATGGATGGAATGAATCAATAAAGATAACCCCACTTTCTAATTCTGAATATTGGACATTATTTATTCTGTTGTGTAGATCTATAAACAGTTCCTTCATGCTCTTATAGACTAGAGCCGGAGAATTTATAAGTAATTGGTTTGTGATATGTGAATGAATTTGGGGATATAGTGACTTAAGCAGCAAGTTCAGGGAAATAATGTACCTGGACAGATTGGTGCTTTATTTTCAAGTATACACCTAAAAGGATATCATGTTTCCTAAAACTCAACCATGCCAGACTGAGTACCAAAGCCTTTTTTTTCTTTTATTTCATATTTAACAACGATAGTTAAGTGGTTCGAAATGAGGGAATTGGAACGGAATTAAAAGTGAGAATGGATAAAAGATACGCATCCTTTTACTTGGTACAAGATTTGTAATATTAGGTATGAGAATATGATATTCCATGCCTCCTTAATACCCATAAATAATATTCATCCAAGATAGATGAGGTATTTTACGGCAGTTCTCCTCTTTTAACACATCTCTTTATATATTTTTTATATACTATTTTCCTCTCAAGCTTTTGGATTGTGCATTGGGTATAAGCACAGTAAGAAACTTTATGCCTTTACTTCACGGTAGGAGTGAGTAAAATTGACCGAAAAACCGAACAGAAGGAGGTCGGTTGGTATTAGTTTGGAAAAATCTAAAAACGACAACTTTTTTAAAAATTTCAAAAACATAAACCGATCGACCAACCAATGGTTAATTTATACTCTTCATGGTCTGAATATGTGTTGGTTTGACCAGAAGTTTGGTTGGAAAATTGTCTTTGACCGACCAGTGCATACTCCTACTTCATAATTTGAAGGTGATTGGATTATATAAACTTTAGGAGCATGTGTGGACATGTAATATTTACACACTACAGAGGAACATGTTGACATGGTTGGTCAGTAGTATTCTGTCAAATTCCATTACTTGGGTTGGTTTCTTTGATTTTAGGTTGAAAAATAATTCTCATCTGATATGATATTCTAGAGTTTGTTAAATTTTAGTTATTGTATTAGTATTAAATCTTGAATATAGTCTAAGTTATTCTGGGTCAAAATTGGTTTAATAATAACAATAATAATTTCCGGTAAGAAAAATACACATGGATTAGAGTTGAAAATTTTTCATCACTCTTCGCTCCTTTTAAAATCTTGGAAACATATATGTTGTCTTGAATAGAACTTATCAATAGTATTATTATATGAAATTTGATAAAAAATTAAGGTATGACAAATATCAATTTTAAGATGTATTAAAAATACAAGAGCGAAACGGAATGAGACTCAAAATACATGGACCACAGCACTATTTTAACTATCTCAAGAAATTAGGTTTAGTAGAATTATCTTTTTTAATACATATATCTTAAAAATTATTATCCTTGATAATTGTTATATAGGAATGGATTGTAATGACACCATGGAAATGAACATGGCTCAATTGATATAGTGATTGTATTATTAAACTCAAAATTAGAGGTAGAATATATATGTGAAACTCCTCGTATCGAATAACTTAAGTAATGTTTAAATTTGTGAAAACATGTATATTAGGGAAGATTGACATAGGACAAGATATTTGTGAAGAGTAATTAACTAGGAGATCATGAGTTTTATTCATGGTAGCCACGTATCTAAGAATGTAGTAGGATTTGATAGGTTGTGTTGTAAAATTAGTTGAGAGGTGGGTAAGCTGACACTAATGGATATGAAAAAAAATAGGAAAAATTGGAGAATAATTTCAATAAATTATTCATCAAAGAAAAATTAGAATTTTAAAGTAGGGGAGTTTCAAAACTCTCTCCCAAGTTCTCAAATCAGCATGAAATTTATACTCTCTCCATAAAAGTTTGTTTTTTGTTTTTTGTTTTGTTTTTTTTTTCTTACTATGTAATAGAAAATTGAGATGGGCATATCTTTTTTTAACTAACAAATATTTACAAGCTACACAGGTGATGTTTTTATTTCATAAATGTGATATATTAAAATGCTTTATTTTTTAATAGATTTATGTATTTTAGGGAAGTGGTTAATTTGAGATATTTTTTAATATAGTAAAATATACTAAAATATTTAGGACGTAAAATTTTGAATTCTATCTAGATTTCTATTTAATGTCTATCAATAAAAACATATCGACAATAATTAATGTCCATCATTGATAAAATCTGAAAGTTTAAGATATGTTATAAATATTTTATTAAATTTTTAATTTTTAATAATTCTTCATTAATTAATTAAATAAAAATAGGTAAAGATAATAATTGATTGAAAGTTGTAAAATAGAATTAGAAAAGGTAAAATAAAATAAAATATAAAAGATGCATTCTTCAAGATGAATCCTACTTCGAGGAATTTCTTTGGCTCGAAGTTTTTGGTAATTTCCATATGAGGAAGTCTTAACTTGGTACAATTTGTAGAAAAATTTGCTATAAGTGATCTTTCACGAGATAAGAAGATGGACTGATTAGGATTTCTTAGTAAAATGGCGAAGAATGTAATATTATCAATTTCTTGGAAAAGGATGCCCAACGTCTTCGAATTTCGATTGGGTGAATATTTTATAAACTAGTGCGATTTTGTTTTTAATTTTTTAAGCTAAAGTTAATTAGAACTAAGTTTTTTAATTTGTGAAACTAATTTCTTTTACTGGATCTTGTTAGCCTTTAACCGTAGCATATCACGGCTCAAATCCAAAAGTCTCCAAATATGAGATTCAATTTGCACTTCTTTTTTTGGTTTAAATAAATCATTTTATTATTATACTTTGTTATCTAGTCAATTTTAATGCTTATGACTTTATACTTTTCTTTTTCTTTTTAGAATTGTTTGAGTGTACCTTTTTATTTTTTATTTTTTACTTTTAATGTGTGTGGGAATTAATTTTTGAAACTATCCTGTGATAACTTTTTTGGTTTTTTTATTTCTTTAAAATTAAACATACTTTCTATTGTATTTTATTCATTTTCATTTATATCTAGTACAATCATTTTTTATTGAATTTCAAAAACAAAATTTTCGTTTTTATGGATAATAAAAAAATAAAACTATTTACAAAATATAACAAAAACCTAAAATGAACAATAAAAAATTGATTAATTTTGCTATATTTTGTAAATAGTTTTCATTTTTTTTTGCTAGTTTTGAAAATGTCTAAAAAAAAATTGTTTCAAAATTTGCCTTGATTCTTTCAAATTTCAATGGTTTGATTATTATTATTTTTAATGTAACATTTAAGATGGAAAATTAAATTTCCAATCTCTTCTCGAGGATGTACCCTAAACAAGTTTAATTGTAAAGTTTTTTTTTTTCTCTCTTTTTTGAATTCAACAAATGTAGAATGAGAGATATACTAAATAGTGCAACTATAAAGTTCTTTCATCTCCTTTAGTTCAACAGCGGATTGGAGAATTGAACTTTGAAACTCTAGTCAAGAAAATATGTTTAAATTAGCTTAACTGTTCTTTTATGCTAAAACATAATTTGATGACTTTTCTGAGTGAGAAGGAGTTCTTTTATGTCCTTGGTCTTGTAATAAGGTGGCTCATAATATTGTTAGCTCATGCTTTTTCCATTGTCTCGTCTGATTCTTGGACTGATTTTTTTTCCGCTTGGGTTGTTGACCTTATTAAGAGTGGTGTTGTGGATGCTTGTGTTAATGAATATTTTCTTTATTAAAGAAAAGTATACTTTATGCAAAAAGAGTAATATATTGATTGTTCTTTGTGTGTGTTATTTTAATTTTCTTGTAAATTTATAAATAGTGTTGTACGTATTAGCATTTTTTTTAACATTGTTAGAAAAAGTTTTCTCATAAACTTGTTCATGACCATCATAAAGTAGACAAGGAGTATTAAGTTTATACAATTAAGATGAACTTCTTAATTCGGTCAAAGATATATTTTTTAATCTTTTAGAAAGGAAGCCAGAGGAGTTAAAATGAAAAGCAATGTGAAGTGTTTAATCAATAATTTTGCAATCTTTTACTCACTAAAATTGCTAAGCAAGGTAGTTTGATTTGCGTAGGTGATAATTGATAATTGTTTTTGTATGTTTTTTTAGTACAACAGTTGTGAGGATGGAAATCGAACCTACCATCTCCAAGATGGAAAGTCATATCAATTATCGTTAAGTTAAGCTCGCTTCGACTTTGATTTTGATAATTGATTTTGTATGTTGAGATACTAATTTAGTAGTACTTTTATTATTATTGTATTAATGTCATCATGGAAAAAAGCTTCCCACTACTACTGTAGGAATAGGTAAAAAACAAATGTAAAAAATCAAAGAAGCAATAAAACCGAAAACACACATTCATAAAAAACTCCCAACCATGGAAAAAACCGTAAACTAGAAAATTTCCGCTCTGTAAAAAATTATTGGAATGATAAATCTCTTCTTGATTCCAATTACAAAGAAAACATTCTCTCAAAGCATTATACAGCCACAATTAGAGTTTGTATATTAAACTTAAAGTGCTTCAAGTTAGGATGATTTGAAATTAAAAGCATGAGCTCCTTTCATAGGATGATTTGAAATTAAAAGCATGAGCTCCTTTCATATTGTTTGGAGCTTGTTGCTTTCTTGAATTTTTTTTATATGATATAATTACTTTCCTAATATTTATCATATTATACAAGATATGATAAATTTGATAGAATAATGGTCCCGTAAACCATCTAAGAACTATTTATAGTTTAAAAACCATATCTAAAGGAGAAAGATTTGGATGTTAGTTGTGGTTGTAGTCATTTTTTGCAATTCATCTATGTGGCCCAAACGAATGACGAGACAAAAAGTTATTAGTTCGAATCTCTATTCTCACCTAGGTGTGAAATTCTAGAAATAAAAAGAAGAACACACTACAGTAAAATTCTTATTGTTTCTTTTGTTTTTTTGAGAATTCACAAAAACTGCATCGTTGGATTTATTTTATCATTGGTTAGTAACTCAGTGAAACAATAACCCTGAATATTGAATGCCCACCTCGTGTAATTCTAATTACCATTAGATTAAAGATGTATGGGGATCGACTCCACCTTTTCTACTTAGCAGTTGTCTTAGGATTTGCATCTCAAGATCTGACGGACAAAATATTGACACGGTCTGTTGTATAGAGGATGTTCCAGAATTGAACCCGCAGAATCCTCCTTTTGTAGTCTTATTAAATTACAGGAATTAAAGTATTCAATTTTCTAGAGAATGTTTTTCATGCTAGTGGTGTATGTGCATTTAAGCTGTATAAGAGGAAGAATCAGCATTAACTTTCAGGAGTGGAGGATATTGAGTGGGAACTGATCAGAGAGCTCTGTTTGGGAACTTGAACCAATACTAACTTGCTGTAACTGAGCAAGCTTCATCATCAAACTTGCCAAATTTCTACACTTAATTTTGATCATCCCAATACTCGCCATTGGCTTTTAAGATCTGGTTCTCAACTTCTCAGTTTTGTTGATAACCCCATAATCTTTCTTCTTCACTACCCTCTTCAAATTTTTTTCTTGGCAGCTTCAAGTTTTATCGGTTGTTGAAGATGAAGGTGAGCTTGTTTTACTTAATTGGTTGTGCACTTGTTCTGGTTTGGCGTTCATCTTGTACAGTTTGATGGAAATTCGATTTTCTTTCTTTCGTCTATTCAATGCAGTTCTTCAGCTGGATGCAGACTAAACTAAATGGCAAACAAGAGAAGAAAATCCCAGATACTATCTCTACTTCTCGTAAGCTTTCTCTATTTTTCTGTTTCCCTTCATAAGATAGAATATGTTAGATAATATAACATTAAATTTGTCTCCAAACTCAAGAAAAAATAATCCAAGAGGTCCTGTGTATGTTATTTGGATGATATATAATTAAAAGATTTATAATCTTAAATCTTATTTCATGATCAAGCAGAGGTTGTATTTGTATAGATTAATTGCTTTAGGGTCTAAACTAGATATCAGGTTGGTGATTAGGGACAATGTTGTTGAAATTAGATTCAGTGAAATGGTTTTGGTTGGATCCGAAATTTAGTTAGCTGGATCAAGATCCCAATGCAAACGAGGACATGAATCAAAAGGTAACCTGAACCACCAACCTGAAAACTTGGGTCCATGTGCCTTGTTGGCTTGTTCCCTCGACCCTTTAAAATAAATATTAAACATACAAAATTTATAATTGTTTTACTTTTACATTCCCTATTTTGTCCACTTTCATTGGTAGTTTGGGAGTGCAAATCAACCACTTAGTCAGATCCAAGAACACCGAATATATTTTATACATTCTTAGTTCTTTTATATTTAATATCACATCTAGGACGAGGAAGATACTTGTCACTTCACTGTTTATAAATTGAATATGTTCTTTCTCCCAACTTTGCAGACCATAAAAAACAAGAGTCTCGTGAAGAGTTTAGCGATTGGCCTCATGGGTTGCTTGCAATTGGAACATTTGGCAACAATGAGATTAAAGATGATTCTGAGAGACGAGATATAGAAGAGGAGAATCCATCTTCTTCAGAAGAGATAGTAGATTTCTCTCCTGAAGAAGTTGGTAAACTACAGAAAGAGTTGACAAAGCTTTTATCTCGAAAACCGAATGCCGAAAAACAGGTTGCTGATCTTCCATTGGATAGATTTCTCAACTGTCCCTCAAGCTTGGAGGTTGACAGGAGAATCAGCAATCCACTTTCTAGTGATTCAGATGATAAAGATGAAGATATTGAAAGGACCATTAGTCTTATCATTGGTAAATGCAAGGACATTTGCGCCGATAGTAAAAAGAAAGCGATCGGAAAGAAATCGATCTCCTTTCTCCTCAAAAAATTGTTTGTTTGTAGAACTGGCTTCACTCCTATGCCACCACCAAGCTTGAGAGAAACTCTACAAGAATCCAGAATGGAAAAGGTAAATACATAGATACAAAAACAAAAGCAAAAAATAGATTTTTGTGCATATTCATTATTAAATCCTAAAGGTCAAGTCAAGATTTGAATCTGATTATCTTTCCATTTTACAACGACAGCTTTTAAGAACAATTCTTCAAAAGAAAATCTCCCCACAAAACGCCTCTAGATCTTCATCATTGAAGCGGTACATAGAGGAAAAACAATCAGCAAAAAACAGAAATGATGAAGAAGAAGACCAGAAAAAACATGCCAAAGATGGATCCAAATGGGTCAAGACTGATTCTGAGTGTAAGTTCTTAACTTTTTTTGAAACCGCATAAATCCATTTACAAATTTCAACTTTCTAACGATCCTTTTCTTTTTTACAATTACAGATATTGTTCTTGAGATATAATTCCCTCTCCTTTTACAATCAATCTCCCATCTAACTGACTTGAAGAAGGTAAACACCTAAACCACTTCACTTCCCCACTTTTACTTCTTTTTCTTTTTCATATGTTTATCATTTTACACATCAATGGCTGATCTTCAAATTTTTCATTGTCTTTTGTAGATTTCCAATCTCCACCCTTTGTTTTGAAATGGATCGAACGCTTGAGGTGTTGTTCATCACATCAAAGAAAAACAAAAGAACTACACATCTTAATTTTGACGATGCTTTACTCTCCTTTTCATTTTTTCATGGTTGTATGTTTATGAAAACCAATGCAACTCATGTTATGAAACATCGTCAAAAAGTGATTTTGTGTTATGAACAGAGGACTTCCCATTTTTCACTTTTGTGTTATGAACATAGGACTTCCCATTTTTCACTTTTACTTTTACTTCATAATTCTTCTTCAATGTTGTTGGGGTCTCTCTCTCTCTGTACCATATTTGAGCCAAAATGACATTTTGTATTGTTATAATTGTTGTTGATTTTGGATCTCCATCTTCATTGTTTTATATGTTAAGTAGTTTGATGTAAATTAGACTGTGGGGGTGAAAATTCATACAATAATATTCCCTTTTTTCTCAAGTTCTACCATTATATATATATAGATAGATTGAAATCTATGTCTTATCTACAAACAATTATTACAATATATCACTCGATTCATATTGTCTTATAACTTAAAATTTAAGTACATCTATATAACTTAATATATTAAATTGACAACGTATTTAAGTATATTTACGAGAGCATGTAATTTGGAAATTTTGTGTATAGTTATAACTCATAAGTTTAATTTGGTGTTTCAAACAACAAATAACTCTTTGGTTTAGTTTCTACAAAATTATATCAAAATTTAAAGAAATGTCTTAAGATCTAAAATCTAAGTATAATTAGGACATTACTTATTCAAAATTGTGAAAATTAAAAGAATGCTAAAAGGTTAGGTTAGGTCAAATTAGTTTTTAACTTATTAATCATTAAGTAGAGAATTACTATTCTAAAAAGAAATAAATAAATAAATTACTGCATAAAAAAATAGAGAAGTAACAGTATATTTATGTTTTGGAAATTACAAACAAAAGAAAACTATAAATTTTAATATTTAAATTAAAGTTTCTATATATATATATGTATATTTTTTTTCGCAATTTCTTTATAATTATAAACCAAACTTTGTATCCCCATTGTTATTAAATTTTACCCTCAAAATTATCTCCCAAATTCTCAACTAAAATTGTGATAAAAATAAATAAATAAATAATAAAGGCCTATGAGATTAATCTAAAGTTGTGAAGTACAAACTGAAGAACCAAAAACCGGACCAACACATAGCTGCTGGAGAGCTTCAATCTGACGAAGCCCTAACTCTTTTTCTTTTTGGTTTCCCTTTGGATTTTCTGTTCAATTTCATCTTCACTTTCACGGTAGGAATTGAATTGGGATCTAAGCGCTTCCTTATCCTTTTCGATTCGTTTTGCTTCGTGTTTGCATTTTCTGTTTTTAATCATAATCAGACCGGAAAGTGCGTCCCTTGAATCGTCGTTTGTTCCCAGTTCCGAGGAACTTTCTGGATCGTGAAAATAGTTTTTTTAGGAAAATTTTCAAAGGATTTTGCTTGAGGATTGGCTGGGAATCTAAACAGCCAATGCTATTAGTTTCGTGTCGAGTTGAAATTAAAAATCGGTGATTTTTTTATATACCGGAAAAGTGTTGGTGTTCATCGATGTCTTGGGCAAGCGCGGAAGATATCTACCTTTCAACTTCTCTTGCCAATTACCTTGACAGTATGTTTTCTTCTCTTTCAATGTCTTCAGTTTTGTTTATCAGATATAACAGAAATTTAGAAAAAAAGAAAACAGTGCTCGTTTTCCTACTTTTTTAAGTTTGGTGCAACTGGATTTGTGTAATGTGATGTTTGGCTCTTGATAGTCAATGGGGTTTCTTAACAAATTGTCCTGTATTGCAACTTATTGATTGTGAATGCTGTCTGACTTGATTATTGTTTTTCAAATGTAATGTTGTAACCTTGCGGTGACATTGCTGGTTAGCATAATAGGGGTTTATAGACTGATTGTCATTTATATGAAATTGGGAAGTATTAACTGTTATATTTACATTTATATTTAACCAATAATTTTGAGAGCACTATTAAAGTGAATAGCTTTGTGATTACCTTGATTGGAGGCATGTCCAACATGCCACCAAATGCAATGCAGTCTTGCTTGAAATACTCGAATAAGGATCAAATTTTCTATTCTAACTTCTAAGGGAACGTTGTAATTTGTTGCAAAGATTTGAATCTAAGTGCACTCTGAAGAGAATTTAGCACAAAGATGTTTATTTGATGAGTATCTTTGATTCCCTCTTCCTTTCCAGAAATAATGGATAAGAAGGTACATCTCTGTGATATTGTACTTAAAGAAATAGGAAAATTAGCTTTTTTGCCAATGTATAGAAGACACGAGCGAGGTCGGACTCTATGAAAGAGCTTTCCATGGTCAACTGTTGGCATAGGTGACTTGTCTCTTCACCTTGCCAATCGCCAGATGCAATTATCTAGCTCTGTCTTGAAATCATCCTTTAAACTTTGATTTGACATGAGCAAATGAGAGAACTGTAGGGGATAGAAGATAAGCTACCCTTACTCTGTGGATAATATATAAATAAAGAGCTAGTGTAACAATCAACATTGCTCTTCCCTATACCAAATGCTGAAAGGGTGTTTTACTCTACCTTTTAAAGGGTTGTTTTGGTGTAGAGTTCTGTAAAAGAATTGAAACCGGAATAAGAGATTTCTATAGTTCATCTAACATTCCACCAATTGTATGTTTGGAGAAAATCAGAAAACCATACTATGTAGAGATTTCAGAATGAACTATATAGACAAGGATTGAGAAATCCAATGTTGCTACTCATGGCATGATGATTTAGGAATTTCAGCATCCTAGATATAGTTGCAATTATTTAGTTAAATCATGTATCTATATTTTGTTTACTTACATTTTTTGAATTACTGATCTAATGATAATTTCAATCTATAGAGAAGGTTCTTGTACTACTTCGAGATGGGCGGAAGCTATTAGGGATACTCCGTTCATTTGATCAATTTGGTATAGTTCTTCCTGAAATTTTATATGCTTTTATATTTCATCGTGCAAACATTCACCCGAAGCTTGGAGAACTAATTAATTTTTTCTTCAGCTAATGCTGTTCTTGAAGGGTCATGTGAAAGGGTGATCGTTGGTGACCTTTACAGCGATATTCCTTTAGGTCTCTATGTAATTCGAGGGGAAAACGTTGTTTTACTTGGCGAGCTGGTAGGAGAAATCTTAGATTTTCTTGGTTTCCTTTATTATTTGATTTCCATCCATTCAACCACCTCCCACTTAATTTTTATTCTTCGGGACTTGATAGGATTTGGAGAAGGAGGAGCTCCCTCCACACATGACTCATGTCTCTGCTGTGGAGATTAAAAGGGTAAGTGATGTTTGGCTCCTTCATTTCCTTAAAATCTTTCTCTCGACTCTTCCGTTGGCTTTACATCAATGGAAAACATATATCATATTTGCTTTGCAATTAGTCTTTTGTGGCTTGGTGATGTTTGTAAAATTTCTTGGTATTTACGAACTAAAATCTATCATTACAGGCTCAAAAAGCAGAGAGAGAAGCTACAGATCTTAAAGGCACAATTAGGAAAAGATTGGAATTCCTTGATCTGGATTGATAGTTGTTTCAAAATCTTGGATTTGTTAGCTTTCTTGTTTGCAAGTTCCTCCTCTTTAGCCGCTTACTCATTTGCCCAGTAGTAATCCATCTGCTCTCATATTGGTTTGTGTATGAACAATTCAAAGTCTATTTTTTTGGCCACTAGAATCTTAAGTTCTTAACATTGTGTTGTTGACCTTCGATTTCTCGTGTAATACTTTATTCGATAAATAAAAACTCTTTCCTCTTAATTCCCTACCCAACACATCGTGATCTCTTCTCTCGTTTCATTAAATCAATGAAAAGTTTCTTATCTATGTAATACACGTTACGATCCCTTTTTAACTCTTAGCCAAGTTGGGAACTTAAGAAGCATAAGGCATTAGGGGCAGCACCATTGGCAAGGTCACACCTGCGTTGACATTGCTCGGTTTGAGTGAGTTTAATAAGAAATATCTTTGATGTCTATTAAATTTAGGTCCTGTGAGAGCATGACAGACTTTTGAGTGACCTTTTTTTTAGTTCTATTGCATATAGGGTGTAGTTTTATGACAATGGAGGATATTTAACTTTATGTTTATAGGTATAGATTACTAAATAAATCTTTTAAAGTTTGGAGTTAAAATTTATTGGAGCCGTTTGAGTTAAAGATTATCTCGGACTATAATAACCACCTCGATACAGTAAACACTATTTAAAAACTCTAAATTTGCTATGGTATTTAATATTTGTTACGCTTTTTATTATTTGACATTCTATCATTTTTTATTTTTTATAATAAAAAACTAAAATAATAATGCACCCCAAATACAAAACTGTAATAACTCGTTTCTAAATAAGAGAATAAAAGTCAACGTAACTCGTTTCTAAATAAGAGAATAAAAGTCAACGTTAATAATAATAACAACAATAATAATTTACTTGTTTCTTAATAAAGATAAGATTGTTTTAAAACTATAAGTTGAACATACCAGACTATTTAGTTTTTGGAATTTGTTTTTGATTTCTCATAGCTGTTTTTTCATCTATTTTTAGATATTTAATTTCTTTTTCCATACTAAAACAAAAACAAATGCTTTTATATTTACGTTGAGGAACTTTTGTAAATATAACAAAACATCAAACTATTCACGGAAGTGTATAAAGTTAGTCATTTTTTAAATATTTCAAGTTAATTTTTCTTTTCTTTTTCACGATTCATCTTCCTCTTGCGATTTTGTCTGTAATTTTTTTACATCTTCTTTCTTATTTTTCAATTCTTTATTTACGGCGTTTAATCTTTTCATCGTTTTTCTTCTTTTCCCTTTTTCGTTGCAATTTCTTTCCATCGTCTTTCTTCATTTATTTACGTTGTGTACAAAAAAATAGCAAAATCTAAAAGATCGTGTATACAAAATCTTGAAAAAAAAAAGATAGTTGCAAATATAGCAATTATATTCAAAATAATGAAGTATATAGCAATATTTTTTTAAAAAAATTGCAAATATAGCAAAATCTATCAAAATCTGTCAAAATCTATCACTGATAGACCATGTAACAAATGTTGGTCTATCACTGATAAACCTTAAGAGTCTATGAATGATAGAACTCTATCACTGATAGACTTTGTTATATTTGCAAAATTTTAAAAATATTGCTACTTATTTAATAGTTATTCTAAAAATTGCCACACACTATAATTATCCAAAAAACAAAACATTTAGATTACAGTAGTCAAATGTAAACTATCGGGTAAAAAAGTAAACAATTATGTGTATAAAAAAATCTCGAAAAAAAAATCACTTAGATTGGAGTAGCCAAATGTAAACGATCATGTAAAAAAATAAAAAATAAAAGATTGTGTATAAAGAATCTTGAAAAAAAATCATTTAGATTAGATGTCAACGATCATCTAAAAAAATTAAACGACGGAATTGAGAAGATAATTGTAGGCATATGTAAACGATTGTGTCATATCTAAATAATCGCGAACAATAACTAAATCTAAACGATCGCAAATATATTACGACGCGTTGTTGACTGGATATTTTTTATATTTTATACCGTGGGCATCTGTGTTTTTTCTATTTTTGGAATTGGTCTGTAAAGTCTAAATATTTCCCCCTTTTATATTTTTTTAAAGACAAAAAAAAATACCCAATAATAATAAGTACCTAATTAAGTCTATTCTTTTTATTAAAAAATTCCATAGCATTAACATAATCTTATATGTTTATATATATATATATATATATATATATATATATATATATATATATACATATATATATAAAGCTTAATCCAATGTTGGATTTTTTTTCTCTCGAGGTGAATTGAAAAAATACACAATTAACTTTTTAGTGTTCTATTTCCTTTTATATTCGACAAATAGTTTTAAATTTTCACATTTTATTTCACAAATTACACCATCATAATTATTATCTTTTTAGTTCAAATTTTTTTTAAGTTTCACACTTTTCTGGAAATTGGAATCATCCGAAAATAGAACGACAAGAATAAATCTCTATTATTTTTCTTTCGAGAAAAATGAGGATAAGAATTAAATTATTCAACTTTACAATGTCTCATTTAATCAAAAGAAAGAAACTTCTTATAGTAATTTGGCAGATTCCCAATTTAATCATTATTTATTGTCACACACCGACAACGAAACTAACAAATTCCTTACTAAATCCAACGGCTTAAAAACCATAAGAAGAATCAATCAACGGCCACGACGACCCCACGTGTCTCTTCCGAAATTTGACTCTCATCGATGAAATAAAGAAAAATTACACTCTAAGCTTTTAAACTTTCTTACACACACAGATCTGGCTCTCTCTTTCGGTCTCCTTCGTACAATCGAACAAGAATTTGGCAGATCCAATCTCGTTGTTGCTGCCAATCTTTCTTCTTTCTTCCGATTTAGGGTTCCAAGCTCCGTTCCTTGGAATCTCCGGCTGTTAATCCATGTCTTTTTCTTTTGTTTTTAGTCAGTTACTGCTTTCCTTCACTCTAGTACTATGTGTTTCTTCCCTTTGCATTCACGCCTCAGTTCATCACTATTCTTCTGAGAAATTCATTAACAAAGGCAATGCGTTTGTCGTTCATGGGGGTAGCGAGGGAATTCGCTCCTCCTTAGTTGACCGTAATGATGGCGATGTGGATTCTTCTTCCAATCGCGAATCCTATATTCGGTATGTGTTTTTTGTTGATATTTCGATGAATGTTGGAATTTATGAGTTATTTGGGAATTGGGTTTTTTGTTGAGTGACTGTTTAGTGTGCTGGGGTTGGATTGTTTTGCAATTTAGTGTAATTTTGGTTTCCATTTTGGGTGATATGTATGGATTTTGTAATGTGTGATAAATGTGATTTGCTTGCTATCATTATCATTTGGTTTTTTAATGTTAGCTTCATAACTTGTTGCTTGTTAGGGTTTATATTTTGTCTTTGTTGTGATAGTTACCTTATTCTATAGTGTACTGTCAAACCAGCTTCGAAAAAATTACATTTCGGAGACCCGAGGAGTTTTCAAACTTCAGCTCGGGACCATTGCATGCGATTGTTTTTGAGGTGGAAGATAGAGAGATGGTTGGAGGGTCGGCCTATGGTGGCCAAAGGGCAATTTGCTGTACCGTAGATCTTGCTAAACTAGGTGTTTGTTCAGAAGGAGATGTTATTTACCGGCCGTCCTCGAAGAATTCTGGTTGGCCTCAAGTTTATGGAGTGTCCTTCAACACAGATGAGCAAGTTGCAACCCTGGAGACAAAATCAATTCATATTACTAAAACAGGGATGTACAATTTGTATTTCATCCATTGTGATCCAAAGCTACAGAATGTGGTTGTGGAAGGGAAAACTATATGGAAAAACCCTTCTGGATACTTACCAGGCAGAATGGCGCCTCTAATGAAGTTTTATTTGTATATGTCTTTTGCTTATGTGTTGCTTGGAATCTTTTGGTTCTCACAGTATGCAAGATTCTGGAAAGAAGTTTTTCCATTGCAGAACTGCATTACGGTTGTTATTACATTGGGGATGTTTGAGATGGCTATGTGGTATTTTGAGTATGCTGAATTCAACCAGACTGGGATAAGACCAACAGGGATTACTATGTGGGCTGTCACCTTTGGAGTTGTTAAACGTACAATTGCACGTCTGATCCTTTTGATGGTTTCAATGGGTTATGGTGTTGTTAGACCTACTCTAGGTGGACTGACGTCAAAGGTTCTCATGCTTGGATTAACCTTCTTTCTGGCATCTGAAGTTCTGGAATTGGTTGAGAATGTGGGTGCTGTAAGTGATCTTTCAGGAAAAGCAAGACTTTTCTTGGTACTACCTGTGGCAATCTTGGATGCTTTCTTCATTCTTTGGATATTTACCTCCCTCTCCGCAACTTTAAGCAAGCTTCAGGTATCTGATATGTTCGTAACAATTTTTTTTTTCTGTCCTGTTTATTTTCTCTGTTTGAATTTAAGATTGATTGTCTCCTGGCAAGTTATTTTCTGAAGAATGTTGAGAAAATTATCTTCTTTTAATCAAATTATAATTCGGTGGAGTAAGTAAGTAGAGTACCAGGGAAAACACGGTCTTTTAATTTGAGCTTCCAATTGAAACATTTATTTAGAAAGGAAAAAAAATTGTTATCTCTAGTACTTTTACAATAAATTTTACTATATGCACAATTCACCTATTGTATATCCTTCCCGAAAAAATTTTATTCGTTATTATTTAATCAATTGTGGTAAAAATTAACTTTGAGAGACTAAATTTAAGATTTATTGAAAATTAGTAAAAATATGGGACTAATTGAACAATTGAAAGTGTGGGGGCTAAAATTGAACCAACTTCAAATTTTGGGGTCCAAAATGGCATTTTAACCTTTTATTTATTTCCTTTGTTTCGGGATTTTTTGTGTTATAACTTCTGCTGATTGGCTTTTCTTCATTATTGCTAATGTCACAGGCTAGAAGATTGTCATCTAAATTGGACATTTACAGAAAATTCACAAATGCATTGGCGGTAACTGTTATTGTTTCTGTGGGTTGGATGTGCTATGAGGTAATTTGTGCATGAAGATTTGTTTATTATTATCATTAAAACACGTTTAGACATGGACCATGTGGGCATAGGTTTTGGAAAGAAATGATCAATTTATGCATTTTTATGATTTTGTCCCAAACTCTCATCAGTTGTTGCTTACTGCAATTTCTTCCAATGTTAATCTTGCAGCTTTATTTCAAATCAAATGACATTTACAATGAGCAGTGGCAAAATGCATGGATCATCCCTGCCTTCTGGCAAGTCTTATCATTTTCTCTATTGTGTGTCATTTGTGCTCTCTGGGCCCCCTCTCAAAATTCAATGCGGTATGTTATGTTTCTACACTTTCTCACTTTCTCTTCCCCGCTCCCTCTCACTCTTGCACATTGTGTCATCCTCTATCTACCTCAGGTATGCATACTCCGAAGATGCACACGAAGACTTCGACAAGGATGATACAAATTTAACACTCATAAGACCATCTCCTATTTCCTCGCCTTCAAAGGACGTTCGGAGCGTACCAGACATTAAACCACTGCGTGGAAGCGACAATCCAGCTGGTGATTTAGAAGAAGATAAAACAGAATAAAATTGGAATTACAGGTTCTACTTTTTGATATCATAAATAGCCATAAGTTCATTTACTTTGTTATTAGCTGGGAAAATCTGGTAGTTTATAATTTCCATGGAAGAAAATACTATGAAAAGGAAAAACAGCTATTTCAGTTTTGCTTTTTTGGGTTGTTCTTAAATCTTAATAGCCTGATGTAATAGTAGACTAGAGAAGTATTGTAGGTTTTTTTAAATATTTTCCTCTCATGTAGTTTTTATCATTTGTTTCAAAATAATCCTTCTTGTAACTGTGCCTGATTTTGATATTTAATACTCTCTCCACTTGCCAAAATCTTCCAATATTAAGACATAGATACATCATTCTATATTTGTAGAATATCTTCCTCTATATATTTCTTTGAAAAAAAATTTTCAAGGGGAGCTTATTGAGTCTATTATATTTTGGGTCAAAATATTAATATTTTATTTGTTGATGATTTTTTTAGAACTCTTTTCCTCCTTAGAATATCTCGTCCATTATTGGCTGTTGGGTCTTTTTCAAAAATATTAGAATTATTGTTTCTCTAAAAATAGACATTATCATACCTTTCAATTTCCTTCACCAAATAATAACCAATGGAATTATAGTTTAAGAAAACATTTGATCCTTTCAAGCCTTCTCAATTGGATTTGCTTTGCTAATAAAGTTTCTTCTTTTCTTATAATATTATTCAATAGAAGGTATTGGGAATTTGAGGTTTTTTCTTTTCCTTTATTAAGGAAATTATATCAAATTATAATATTGCTGGAAATATTTATAAACATGGCAAAATTTCACAATCTAATAGATATTTAATAGAGAAATAGACTTCTGTCAAAATTTCACAACCTAATAGATATTTAATAGAAAAATAGACTTCCGTCCAAATCTATTTGTACCTATTACTAATAGATTCTGAAATTTTATTAAATTTATAAATATTTAGGTTCATTTGAAAATAGTCCATTTTTCTTTGTTTGGTGTTCACTAAAAGGTCGTTAACCATCACGGGTTTATCTAATCTTATAAAGAGAGATATAGTTTCAGTAAATGGTGTTCACCTATCTAGTGATTAATTTTTTACTAGTTTCTTTGACACTCGGTAGGTTGTCAAAATAGCGATTTGATTAAAATGTTTTTAATTTCAATAAAGAACTTAAAAGGAATAGGTTCAATCTTTGTTGACTATTTATATATTATATAGAATTTAACAACATAGGAGTTTTAATCAACATCTATTCTAAATTACACTTGTAGAAAAAAGTGTTTTAATCAACGTTTATTTTAAATTAGATGTGTTGTAGGTGAAATTGAACTTTGACAAATTAGCCAAAAATGAGGAAATTATTACTCTATAGGATGGGTTTTGGTTCAAATCAGTTTAAGTGCCAAACTTATAATCAAAGAAATCTCATCCCAATAAGAGAAAAAATTTTAAAAGAAAAATGTAAAGTCCATAACACCATGTTATTATTACTTCGTAGGAAGTACTTTCAACTTAAGTCAAATTTAGAAGATCGCGTGTCATTTTCTTCTTTAAGTTTTGACGTAAAAGACATAAAACTGAATAGGGGTAGTATATATAATTTCTTAATTGAAATGCTTCCTCGGGACCTCGAATAAATAGAGATGAAAATTTCGTTTTTTAAAACTTCAGACAAGAAACAGAACAAACAGTTCAATTGATGGAAGGGTTTGTAGAGAAGTTGAAAGATGTTTTGCAATTGGGTGAGATGGAAATATAAAGGAATTTAAAACATTTTATTTCATTGAAATGAGAGAGTTTATTTCTTAAGTGCATATCATTCATTCCCTTTACGCAACTTCCCTTATGCATTTACTAATTACTCCTTTTCTTTATTATTTTTGCTTTTCTCTTTTTAAATAAACAATTAATAGCTGCCACTTTTTCTTTTTTCTTTTTTGGTCTAATGCCTAATTAAATTAAAAAGTATAAACAAAACAACAACAAATTTAAATTAAATTAAATTGGTTTGTTTTATCAAGACATTAGTTGGTTTTTATGAAATTTCAATGAGTTGGTTCATTAATTAGCAATAATTTATTGATGTTGTACTTTGGAGATTCAATCACTTCACTAGAAAAATACTTTAGATTAAAAAAAAAGTTATTTTTATGCATATTTGATGAGGATATATTTTTGTATGAGTAGTGACAAGGGATGCATATAGACGGTTGTATTTCCTATTATCCTTATTTAATTACTATATCATATGATACATGTGCGAAAATTTGTGTGGTGATCGTTACAGTAAATCATTTACATGTATCTTCGTGTGGTCTATGTGTTGTCTTTTTTTTTCTCTCTCTCTCTCTCTCTCTTTTTTTTTTTTACTTTTTCACTTGTGTTTATTGTTTTGTATATATATTTTCCATAAAGTCCATTAAAATCTAGTTTTCTACTTGAATAAGACATTGTTTCTTTATGATTTAATTTTCAAGTTCTCGCTCTCATGTTATTAAACATATATACATCGAAGTTACTCAATAACGGAATCATATATTTGTTAGGGAAAAATGCCAATAAAATATATGTTGGAATGTAACTCAAAATTAGGTTTTATGCATATACTTTTAGAGTAAGCAATGTTTTTAACACTCGTTTGGATTTCGAACAAAAGGTAAAGTTCGGTATTGAAAAATAAAAAATTAGTCATGTTTTTAAGGTTGACAAGAGAATGAAATGATAAATTAAGAAAAAATCATAGTATTCCCTCTTCGTATCCAAGACGATGAGGAGAATATTGTTTCATTTTCGAAGATATATTGCCGAATCAAATAGCAGTAGTGGGAGGATGCTAAAACGAGAACAATGTGAGTAGAGATTAGCTCTCCTCCTCCAAAAAAAAAAAAAAAGAAGTAGAATTAACGTCAACGAAAGAAAAAGATCCTCGATCAAAACCCTAATTTTAGAGGATGAAGACCCCACCTCCTTGAAAAATCCACTTTATGGCATACCAATAATCACTAGTAGAAAAAGGGCCTACGATGACAGTTAAATGCTGTCATTAAAAGCTTTCGTGACAGTTTTTTGCAGTCATTGATGCGGAAGTCATAGAAAGTATTTTATGACAGTTCCCCAAAACTGTCACGAAATGTGGTTTTTTATGACATAGAATAAAAATCATGAATTCAATATCTTATGACAGATTATAACTGTCATTATTTATTTTCGATTACAGTTAATAACTATCATTGTTTATATTTTATGACATCGGATAATTGTCATTGTTTACATTTTATGATAACGAATAACTATCATTGTTAATATTGTATGACAGATATTAAATGTCATTATTTATCTTTTATGACACTTATTAACTGTCATCATTTCAGTTTCCACGACATTAATTAACTGTCAATAAAACTTTTTTTATGACAATTTTTTTTTTACATTTAAATGTCTTAATTTTGTTTTTAGTCACTGTTTTGCTTGCACTATTTTTTTATTGAATCCTGTTTTTCATGTTGCCCTACCATTACACAGACCAATACAATCACATATGGAAAAAAACAGTGAACGCTTTGATATAAAGAAACATACACTTTATAATATCGCTTTAAGTGTTGATACATATATGGTTTGTTACGAACAAGCTAGCTATTTAAATAAGTACATTTAAACCGGAAATTTTCCTACCAAACCTACAAAAATGCCTATACATCAATGAATTGCCACAAATATGGTTTCGCTGCTCCAATGGAATCGGGCAAAACCTAGTAAGAAAATAAAAGAAAACAAAATTAATTCAATAATACAGCACATTCACTTCAACAACACAATACACATTCATTTCAACAACACAACACATACACACTTCAACAATAGTAACTTCTAAGCTTGGCAATAAATTATTCTTTTCTATAATAGGTGTTGAAATTTAGCAACTCATATTTTATTTAACATCACTCCTTATTGCAAGAATAATTATGACTATCTTAAAGTTAAAAAGTTAATACTATTTCCATGGCTTGACATATCTTCAACAAGCAACCATTTTGAAAATTTTTCCTTCATCATCATAATCTCTATAACCCCATACACCATAAACAAATTAACATAGAAAGGTATACTATCATTCATAAGATTTAAAGACAAGTTAAATATAATAATTAATGCGAAAACATTTACTCATTACCTCAGATTTCTTAAGATCTAGTTAAAATCATTCAAAGAAGAAGAAACAATGGAGAGCAGGAAGAACTAGCTCGAAACTGGAGGTGGTGGCGACATTGGAACCACTTGATTCTCTTCATCATCCCCACATTTGGCAACAGTGGAGCAGGAAGAACTAGCTCGAAACCAAATTTTCAGTCCTATTACAAAAGAGAAGCTGTTATAGTCATGTTAATCTTTCATTAGTTATTTCCCAAGAACCTAAATCTATTTGAAAAGTCGATACCCGACCTAAAGTGTATGATTTGAATTCTCAAATAAACCATTTCTATCCTGAGAAACTACTAGAGAACCAATTCAAGAATTCTCCTAAAAAATAAGTAAACAATTCAAGAATTCAAAATAAAATTGGCAAACTCACAGACGTCACTTACATAACAATTAATCTTACTTAAAAAAACGACTCGCAACCTTGGAAACTACAAATGGCACGTTTGGTTGAGTTCAACCTACAAAATAAATTATAAATATACTCATCACTTGGTTGAGTTCAACCTGGAGCATAAATTAAAAATTACTACTTGGAGTACTAAAGTATGGGTAGAGCTAGAAGATAGAAAAAGAAACAAAAGGCTTCTCCAATGAAAGTAGAAGAGAAATGAATCTTATAACCTAACTTCTACAGCAATTGAAGTTGTTTCTCAATTATCAAGCAAAAACTACGAAGGCAAGTGCGTACTGTATCAACTTTTCATGTTTTATCTGAAGAAAGAAGAGATAAAAAGAAAAAAGAAACAATGAAAACAGAACCTAACAAAGGAACAAAGCAGAAGAAAAGAACAGAAATATGGGAAAATAGTCCAAGAAGCTACAATAAAGACCTCAAATTGCTACAAATAACTTAAAAAGGGTCGTAAAAATGATTTTGAAATGAGCACCAACAAGAAGCTTTGATCTTGATAATTTCCAAATGGCTCAACCATGAAGAAAGTTATTTTGCTTACTTGTACAAGTGAGGGCTTATAACCCAACATCAATTTTCAAAATGCATGGCCATCTATTGTTGGAGAAACTTGAACTAGGATATCCAAAAATCAGGGATCTTCTCTTAACTAGTCAGCATAAGCAAGAACATGTTTTGATGGCCCACTATATTGAACCAACAATTGTATGATTAGCATTAAACCAAAACAGCAATAGATAGAAAATAAATAAGAGATCGTTAACCTTGAGAGTCAAATCAACTTTCTTTGCACAAAAAGTATCGATGAAACTTTCATTCATTACTAGCCACTTCAAGTTGAAACTGTAACACATCAAACAACAACAAAAGGCTCATCATCTAGCATTGAAAAATAGCTTGCATATGGTTTGAGTTTGATCTTACTAGAGACATCAAATACATACCCCAACCAATAAGTTACCTCCATTATTAGATTCTTCACTAAAATTGTTAAAAGAAACAGAGATCCTTGAAGTAAACAAATGAGTTTTGAAGACATTACATATTCATATATCATTGCAGCATTCTATCAAACACCCTCTTGCCAGCAAATTATTGAGTTTCCCCTTAACCTCCTTTCTGCTTATTTTAACCCCAAGAAAGTGAGTTTTCCCCCATCCTAATAAAGGGGCCAGATCTCTGAGTTTTTTCCCATGTATTGAATAAAACCCATAACACAAATCATCTAGTAATGCCATCAGAAAGATCAGACAATTGGAGGACATACATTCCATTTTCATATTTCTACAGACAAAGAATTGATTCTACGAGTTTTGTAAACATTCAAACGTTATAAAGTTGGGCATAATATTCCGTGAGATTAGCTGTCCTAAAGAAGCTGTAAGACCAAGGGGAAAGCTAAACCCATTGTAGTCTTTTTTGCCAAGACATGGAAAAATTCCTTTTTTTTTCAATGAAAGTTGATCTTTTACCCAAAGAAAACAAAATTTGAGAAAGATGAAACCAGATGATGATGCTTAATTCTAAACAAAAATCGCATAAGAAACCAATCAGATGAAGGTTAAGGTTTGAGGGTAGGAGAAAAGAGGAAAACACTTCGAGAGGATGAGGGTTCTATTCATATTGTTTCATCAACAGAAGCCAATAACAACAAATTTAATTGTACTTGATTGCAACTATTCAGAAAGCACACAAGCAAAGGTTCATATACAGGAAGTATATCAGTAATACTCATCAACAAAGTCATTTCCTATTTCTTAATTAAGCAGGTTGCTCTATAATTTTGATAGATAATTGTGAAAAAAAGTTTTAATTATTGAACAAAAACTTTATACCTGGTAATCCTTTAAAAACTTCCCAATCCTCCCAAGTCAACGACTCCACTTTGTTTTCTTGAATTCTTAGCACTTCATGATGAACCATTGCGTAGGAAACATAGTTACGAATAATCAACAGTAACTTCATAAACCAACCCTCTCGTAGGTCCATTAATTTGATAGGAGACCCAAAGGATCATCCCTCCTATCATCTACCATCAAATGAATAATAAACAAAGTTATACAAGATACAAACCAATGATGCCACTTTAAGAACTGAATTTATGAAAGAGTGATCAATTGACCATTTTGAAGTAATAAAGATACAACTGATGAAACTTAAAATAACATATGTAGGCATACAACTGAAAATGCTCTTTAATGCCCTATGTAAGCATAGTTGAACCATTATTAACAGTCTAATTAAAAACTGAAAAAAAAAATTATTTTATATATCTTAAATTGGAATTTGGAGAGTCAGAATTAGCTTAGCAAAAAAGATTTTCCAAGAATAAGTAAAGAAAAAGAAAGTTATATACAAAATTGTAGAAAATAAACAAGAAAAAGAAAAAAAAAAATCTGTTTTTTGGTCTTAAATTCTGATATCTCTGCCATCAAACCACAAACCAGAGCTTAGTAGAACAGTTTCGATATTTGTATTTTCACTTTGGAGGTCAAATCTAAATCCCCCATCGATGGAATGGAACCTTTTAATTTCTTCTCTTTTTAAATTGCTTATTTATTTATTTGTCAAAATTTTCTCCCCTCTTATTCTTTGGTGAATTGAGATTGGAAAAACAAATTGGGTTTTGTTTTAATTACAGACAAGTACACAAATATTCATAACAGGAGGACAAGGGGATACCAGAAATGGGATTGAGGCGGTGGCTGGATCAAATAATCCAAGACAAGAGATGGCATCTCTATCACCGGAAGCGGGTGGTATGACGGGTTCTGCAGCGGAAGTAGGGAAGAAGAAGAGGGGGAGACCGAGGAAGTTACATAAAAAAGAAAGTTAGAAAATTGATCTGTTTCATAACACATAGTAAAATAAAATAAAAAGAAGAAGGAAAAGAAAAGAAGAAGAAGAATCAACATTAGTCATGCAGAAAGTATATACCTCAACCAATAAGTTATCGGAATAGTAGTCGCGGCCACAATCTCCTCTACGTCAAGATATCTCCAAAAAGTAATCGAACAAGGCAATAATCCACAAATTTAGTCAATTAGCGAATCGTCAGTTGGATAAGAAGAAAAGAAATGTGCAATCAATTGAGATCAAAGATGAATTTGGATCATCGGCAAGGAAATACAAACCTGAGAGTCGTCGGTGAGGAAAGAGGAGATCAGTAGTGAACTTCTGGCGATGGAACCAAAAAAGAAAGCGAAAAATTGGGAGAAAAGTTAGAATAGTACCTCAAGAAGTGAAAGCGACTGCGAGCTCGTTCAAGCACTTGCCAATTAGACACCGTTCAAGCAGTGCGTCTTCCGCAAGCCGATCTCCCAAAACTCAAGATGCACGAATGGAGGGTGGGGGGCGTGAACGTAAAAACAAAATGTGATAAAAATGAAAAGAGGCATTTGGGGGAAGCTAGGACGAGTTGTCGATGAGAAGTGTGGCCAGTCAAAAGAGGTGGAGATGAAGAGGATTGAGATTGGGGTTTTTGGAGCCCTTTCGTGGAGATGCAGAGAGAAAGGAGATAAGAAAATATATAATTAATAATATATGTTATGATTTATATTTAATGACAGTTAAAATTTGTCATAGATTTATGACAGTTTTTAACTGTCATAAATTCTTCAAATCCGAAAAATTCCGCTTTTTCCCGCCAAAAACGCGCATTTTAATCTTTTATGACAGTTTTTTCTAATTTCCTTTTAATTTTGGATAAATGAACTGTCATAATAGACCCAATTTCTTGTAGTGAATGTTGTGTTGATGGCGATTAGACCTTTCCACAATTTGCTTCACCTTCATGTTGGTAAATTTACAACCTCTCAAAATGCCACCACTGCACATAAGAAAATAAAAATGCTTAGCTCAACAGAATAATCTTTCATCCTATGAATATTATTTAAGTTTGATAACTTTTTTAAGTTTTTCACTACTATTTGAATATGGTTCTTGAACTTTTAAAAATACATATCAAATCTTTCTCAAAATGTTAGGTGTAGATATGTGTTGAAATCGCAAACCTCTCCTAGACAAAAGTGTAGGTTTGGTGATTTTTACATTTATTTTAACCCAATTGATACGTGTATAAAAGTTCATAGTTTAAATCGATATAGTTATAGTTTTGAAGTTAAAGTTGCAATTTTTTGAAAAGAAAAAACAAGGTTTATAATGTACATTTTATATATATATTTATTAATGTTTATGTCAGTTTACGAGTATCTCGACTGATCTTACGTGACAACACGTTTGACCCTACAACATTTGAGTATTAAGAGAAATTCGTAGGACATTAATTAATATGTAAATTGGCACCATAAATTAACTATAATAACCACCTTTTGCTACAATAATCAAATTAACTACAGTTATTTACTATTTGACATTCATCATTTTTCTTTATTATTTGATACGACGTTTACTATTTTCTTATCAAACTAAAAGAATCTACACACTAAACGCATGCTATTATAATCTAAACTAAAATAATCACATTTTAAATACAAATTACTCTAATCAAACTATAATAATTCACTTTTTTACCTTAAAACACTCTCGAGAATTAGAAGAAGAGAGCCCCCCCTAAATTGAAAAGGTACAAACTACGAACTAACGATAATTAAGGAGAGGTGCACGTGAGTGGAGAGAGAAGTGCACGTGAATCATGATAGGTAAGAGAGGAAGACCTAATTAAGCTGTGCGTTGAATAAGCAAAGCAAAGCAACATCCCACCCAACTCGCCAAACACGTGCTACCCTTTTTCTTCTTTCAAATCTTAATTTTACGGGCAGGGGTAATATCGGAATAAATAAAATATCCAATATTCAATACCCAATAGGACTTTTTTTTTTCTCTCTTTTCTTTTTAATATTTTTATTTGTATTCATGGAGATAAAAGAAATAATTATTTAATAGATATCATATTTGTATTTTTTTTTATTATCGATAAATAAAAACGTGTTTGCTTCCATTGAGTTCTTTTCTCATTGGGACCCCCACTTCCCCTCTCTTTCCATTTGCCTCAGCCGCCTACTGTCGGCCACCCAATATTCCTCGTTTTATTCTCTTTTCAAGTGTTTAATCACAAGTTGTCGTTTGAAATTTTTTTCTAGTTTTGATCATTTTTACTGAAAATTTTAATTTTTACAAATTTCAACCATAAATTTATAATTTGGAGATAGATTGATAAAATATTTACATTTTATAAAAAAAAATAAGTATAATAAGTTTTTTATAATGATTTTTTATACGATATAAAAATATAAACTATTTACATTTTACGGTTAAAAAACTTGTATAAAGTGAATAATTTTGTCCATTTTATTATTATTATTATTATTATTATTTTTGAGAAAACCACTTTAAAAAGGTTTAATTTTTTGAGCTTTTAAGTTCATGTTAAAATATCTTAATTTCGAAAATTACGTAATTATGTCCTAAATTTTTATATGGTATTATTGAAAAAATTAGATTTAACTTCTTAAATTAAGGTTTATGTTAAAAGTCGTCTCTTTACTTCATAAATTCAAAATACAACGTTATTGAAAAATTTAAAGTTTATGTGAAAAGTCTTAACACTTAACTTTATGTATTAAGATTTTATTTGATAACGATCTTTTTTTTCAGTTTTTTTCTTAATTCATGTTTTTTTTTTCAACTTTAATGGTGTCGTTGTTATTACTTTTCATAAAAGAAACATTATATGATTTTCAATCCTATTCTAAAAAGATATATTAAATAATTTAAAAATAAATGTTTTACTTTTTTAGAACTTAGTTTGGTTTTTAATTTATTAGAAGGAAAAAAAAAAGATAATGTGATATTTACGAGTTTGATTTTAAAAGATAAAGTAACGGTGAAATGAGATCTAACCATTTTGTTTTTTCTTTTCATCATTAATTGGAACACGTTATTTTCACATATCTTGCTCCTCCACAAGTTCTCCCTCGAGCATCTATTCCTTTTGCATACATTTCTTTTCTCGACCCTCTACGCTTCAACTTTACTAGTGTGTACTTTTCAACCCCGAGAAAGAAAAAGAAAAAGAAACTCCTTATAAAGAATTTTACTTGGTGTGTCATTTTTATCTTGTGAGGGCCCTAAATATGCTTTAATTTCTTTGATAGATAGGAAAAATAAATACATTTTTTGTACCTAAAATTATAGTTTCGATTTTAATCTAGGAGTAAATTTGTTTTCAATTTAGTTTTTGTACTTTGAAATGTTGCAATTTTATTTTGAAATTTGAGTTTTGTTTCAATTTGATCTATAAATTTTTGTACTCACGCCTTTAATTTGTTTCGATAACCGTTTTTTTAGATGTTTTTTTAGCTAAGTTTTGAAATACCAGTGGAGTGAAAATTTAAAAATGATTTAACTATAGTAAATATTGATAACAAATAGTGACACTTTATGTTACTATGATTCTTTTGTACTGACTATAGATACTAATATTAGAGACAGGAAAGTAAGTAGTCAACGAAAAATCAAAGTTGAAAGTGAATCTTTTTAATTTGGAGACTCAATTGGAGAATAAGTCAAACCTCACACATAAAATTGTAACATTTTGAAACTTTACTTTATTGAAATCAAACTCGAACTTAAACACTAACATAGGGACCAACATTAGCTCGATGTTGGAAATCTCGCAGACAAACAGTTGAGTCTAATTTGAACATCAAGAAGATGTCGTCACGAGGGCTCGTTAAATCAATGAATTAGTCTCAACTCTAAAAGGTAAATGTTAACGAAGATTAGAGTGTGTTTAAAAAATGAGTATAAAATAATGTGGTTTGGGATAAACACTTAAAACCGACTTTTAGAAAAATGAATATTGAGTGTTTGATGGTTAATATCCCTAATTTATATGAAAAACTTCAACCACCACCTTCGACGATCCTCTTTGGTCAACATATGACTGTTGTCTCCAACGATCGTCGTTAGTGAAACTTTTGGCCATTGTTTTTTATGCAACGCTAGCCAATTTTTGTCTACCGTTTTTCCCACAACCGCTTTCGGCCAACCTTCGACAAACCGCTTTCCATTAATCGTTGTCGGCCAAACTTCAGATGATCGTTTTTCGACAAACATCTACATAATCTCTAGTGACTATTTCATGTGACCAACGACAAACCAACTTCCAACAATTGTTTTTCGGTTACTGTCTTTGACCACCTCAGACTATTGTCCCTAATGGTCATCAAACAACTCTAACCATCACATCCACAAAAACGTTTCTACTCTAATTCAAATTTAATAAAAACACTTTTAGTATAAATTAAACAAACTTTTACAAAAAAAAAAAAAAAAAAAAAAAAAAAAAAAAAGTTTTTAGAATACATGTGTTTTTATTTTAAGGAATTTTTAGGAGCAAAAATATTTAAACAAAAATATATTTCTAAAAGCGTTTTATTCTTAAATCATTTCAAACGAACCATGAGTTGAAAACAATTAAACACCAACTTAAGTTAATCAATCGTCTACCTAGCTTCAAAGCCATGTGTTAGGTAGATTAATTTTCATTTCATGAATTTAGTCCTATCACATTTCAACAATCTTAGAATATATATATATATATATATATATATATATATATATATATATATATATATAACAATGAAGAAAAAAAATAATAAAAGAGTGAAAAGGACATGGAGAGAGTAAATACAAATGCATAGCATAGATAGAGTGGTCACACATTTGTGTTTCATTCCTTTTTTTTTTTTTGGTGGATTATATTTTATTCCATCTTTTTGGAAATTTGATAGTGTGAATAATAAATTTTAGGGAAAAAAGAGTAATGACAACTGAAAAAAAAATATTGCGAGATAGACAAAAAGAGAGGACTATTTGAGTTGTAATTTGTGCTATTTAGTATGGGTGTAAAAATAATCCGAATAACTCGACGATTCAGACTATCCAATCTATATTATATGGGTTGGGTTGGGTTAGTTTAAAATATGAGTTGGGTTGGGTTGAAAATTTTGAATTTTCTTTGTTGGGGTTGGGTCTCGAGTTAAATGTTTGAAAATTTTAAATTAACTCAACCTATCCAACCCAAATTAATATAATATATATATATATATATATATATTATATTTTTATTTATTTATTTAATAAAAGTTAAATGATCTTATGAGTTTTGAGAGTTTTTTTTTTCTCAATTTGATGCAAAACATATTTGATTTATACTTGATGATTTTCATTTACAAACATTAAAATTTAGAAACAAAATAATAATAACAATACAACCCGAGAACCCAACCAAATCCATATGTTACGGGTTGAGTTGAAAACTTAATTCGGGTTATTATGGTTGGCTACCCAACCAACCCGAAATATATGAGTTGGGTTGACCCAACTTGTTTACACCCCTTATATTTAGATTGATTATCAAATTTTATCTATATACATTATTTTCAAAGTGGTATCAATACGGGTTTAAATGGATTGGGTTAGGTTAGAAATCTTTTTTTGGACCAACCAAGTTTTTAGGTTGGTCAAATTGACAACCCAAATAGAACATTTAACCCAACTCAATCTAATCCGATTTTAGGGTTGGGATGCTAGGTTATTATTTATTTTCTTTTATTTTTTAAATATATATTTTTTATTGACTTAAAATACTTAAAGTTATCCATAATAATAACTAAAATTTTATAGGTTATAATATATATATATATATATATAGATATATATTTAAATAATATTAGAAATTGGGGTTGAGTTGGATGAATTCAAATTTTAAAAAATGTAACCTAAGTCCAATCTCCAACCCAACAAAACACACAAAAAAATCAACTAAACCTACCTAAAATAAAAGTTAACCCAATCCAATCCTTATAATTTAAATCAGGTAGTCTGAGTTTCTCGAATTGTTATATTATTAAATATCTCTATTATATATGTTTTTTAAATAAATTCAATTGATTTGGAAGAAAATGATGATAGTTAAATCAAAATTGAATAAAGTGGTTTGAGTTGACAATTAGTTTGATGGAATTGATGCTCCAATTGGTTCAATCTCTAAGGTTTGAAATAATTATCTAGCTTTTAAAACAAAATGTAAGTTCATCGATCTATGTAACATTATTTTGTCACCTATTGTTTACTTACATAAAATTTAAATACCAAAATGGTTATTACTTTGCACCGGTAAATATTAGAACAGACACTTCATAATTTTAGAGACGAAGACGAAGACTAAACAAATCTTATAGTTAAAAAGACCAAATTACTGTTTATAATAGGTTAAGTTTTAGATACAAGTCAATAAACTTTCACAACAATGTTAATCGGTATCCGATCTTCAAAAAGCATCCAACACGTTTTTCAATTTTTAAAATGTCAATTTCGTATCAAATTGATTTCTTTTATCCTTGACATTTGAAAAAAAAAACTCACTTTTATATATAATATAATAATAATAGGTTCGTAATTTGAAGTGCTGACCAAATAGATACGTTTAACAAACATTTGAAAAGCTCAAAAAAATCAACCGAGAGTATATCGTACAACAATCAAATGTAATTTTTTCTTTTAATTGTTTACTTGTTTTCTTTTTTATAAAGTTATTATTATTATTATTATTGTAAATTTTGAAAAACCCCAAATTTAAACTACATGGACCAATTTACAAATGAAAAATGGATTGGGGACCTATTTGAGAAAACTTTAGAAACTTCAATGACTGGCTTGTAAAATTACCTTCCGTAATTAAAGGAAAATATAAAAGACACGTGGGGAAATACAAAAAGGCTTTATTAATGAAGATTTAAGACGCATACTCAACTCCACCAATCAAAATTCAACACGTATTATTATTAACAAATAAAATAATATCCCCTAAGTCTAACGTCCACCCTATCCTCACGTGCTCTAATTGCTCAATAATTCAATTTATTTTCTTACATGCATATATATATATATATATATATATATATATATATATATATATATATATATATATATATATATATATATATATATATATATATATATATACATTAAAGTTTGTAACACAAGCAGTCCACATTAAATTTATAGGTTGTTTTAGTAGAAAGCAAGTATTCAAATATTACTTACAATTAATACGTGAAACATAAATAGTTGTAATTATTTATGAGAAAAGGAAATAAAATTTCTCTTAAAACATATATTCAGTATTAGATATTTTATTTGTTGTATATTTATGATATATAAGTACGTGACTCGATTGACTTTCTAAGTGTTTGGAAAAATGTTTATAAAACAAATGCATTCTAAAACACAATCATGTATGAGATGCCTAAATTATTATAATGCGTGGAAAATTGTTTAACCAAACATATCTCTGTTGTTAGTTTGTGATTTTTCATATGTTTTGTTTAAATCATACCCATACACGAAGATATGTACCACTTCAACTCAAATAGTTGTGATTGATAAATGGTATGACAGTTTCGTTCAGGTATGTCTATACTGTTTAACCGTGATGTCAATATTTATAATCTATACCGTGCTTTTATATAAGGAACATAGCGTTGCATGTACGATGACCTTGACACCAATATGCGTGATAAAAACGCAAACTATGAATTATGTAAGGTTGTAAGGAAAAAAAAATGGGGAGGTAAAGATTATTTTCAAAATAAGAATATGATGGAAGATCACGTCGCATAACTCGTAGGCTTTAGCTTCAACAAATAAGAATAAAAAAGGGAGAGAGAGAGAGAGAAAAAAAAAAGAAACATCGATCGTAATTGTGAAATAAAAAAGGGAAATTAATGTAAATACAAAATTGTGAAGATATATAATACAACAAAATTTAAATTTCTATCAACGATAGATACTAATAGTTACACTTCTACTAGTTAGTATTGGTATAATATAAAACTTTGTTATATTTTGGTTCATTCGACCGTAATTAAAAGTTTCTCTGTTGATTTTATTAATTTATTTTTTTAGAAAAGATTGTTATTCTTTTCCTATTGAACAATACCACATGTTTGGTGTTTTCACACACACACACACTAGGGGGAGAGTCATCTAGTCGCTTCCTTCAACCCATGTGCTTAGCAGTAATGAAAGATGGATGGTGAAATCTGGCCCACCATAAAAATAACATTTCTTTTATATATATATATATATATATATTCAATAATAGACCAAATATATCATATCTCAATCCAAATCTTTCAAAATTGAGAAATCCTAAAAAAAACGACAAAGTGAACAAAATATTTATACTTCGTGACTGAATCTAATAGCTTTTAAGTCATTAATTGTAAATAATTTATCTTTTTCTACTATTGTTAAAAAAGAAAAAGCATTTTAAAAAATAACAAAAAATTTATGATAGTAGGATCTACGTCACTATATTTTTTTAAATTGAAAAATTAGCAGATTTAAAAGTAGATAGTCATTCGATAGCCATCTGATAGTCGTTTGATATATCTAATTACTCGTCATATTTGTCATATGCAGAAAGGAGGTGTTACGAGTTGTTTTTTCTTCTTTTAATTTTTGGTCATATTATGCAATTTTTCCAAAAAAAAAAAAACTCGGAGACTTTTCGTTTTTTACTTTTACAATACTCATAAAATTATGTTGAAAAAAACCAAGATTTCTATCTCATTAAATAAAACACAGGTAAATATATTCAAATACATCGACTTTGCATATAAAATTTAATATTATTAACCAGTGGATTCAAAACATCCAAAATCTTTTGCATTACACGACATTTAAGTAATCGTTAAACTCACACCGTATGTTAATTGAGCTAAACTTGCTTTGATACATTAAATATATTCGAAATATTTACAAAAATATCACAGGCAAATTGCACACGACATTTAATTGTAAACATCGAAATCTCAAACTCATCTACAAATATAAAAATTGGACTCTTGAAACCACGTAATTGAAAAAAATTATAACAATTATATAATTTTAATAGGTATTTAAAAAAATATAACAAAGCTACAAAATATTTACATTACATAAATAAAATTCGAAAACGGAAAAAGTCCACATGTTGCCCCGTCAATCACACGCAATATATTTGGCTGAACCATTTCTATTAAATGTCTTTTGATACACAATCATTTTTTTTACATGTAATTTCGAACCAAATTACAGTTTGAAAAAAAGATAGTAAAAGAAAGGACAAACTGAAATATTAAAAAAATGGTCGTTTTTTTTTTGTTAAACGGTCGTAAATATTATACAATTTAATGAAAATTTTTTAGGGATAAAAGTTTAATTATAATTATTATGAAGTCCAATTTTGTGCTATATTGTAATTTTAATAATTTTATATAAAATTGAGTGTTAGAATTTGAATAAGGAAAAAAATTAAAAGTGTATAATTGCTTAACTATAAAAAGAAACTTTCGTGTAATTGGACAGCTATTAAATTTATCATGAAAATGAAAAAAAAAAATTAGGATATAAAAAAATAGAAAAATAGAAAAGGGTGTTGAACTCTTGGTCGTGGTCACAATTCTTTTTCGTTGGACTTTTATTCTGCCAAAAATAATAAAAGAATTTCTTCTTTTTGAAGCTCCAAAAAAACGTGCTTAAACTCCTTTTTTTTTTTTATTGCTAACTAATACTTTTTTCAAACAGAGAGAGGAAGAGAGGAAGAGAGGAAGAGAGAGAGAGATACCAATTCCTTTACCAGCTGGAGATGTGAAGAAACTTGACCAGTTATATTCTCCGTCTTCTCCATTTCCGCCGTTTCTCTTCACCGGATAACGGCGATTCTTTCTCTCGCCGCCTGAACCTTTGTTACTCGCTTCAGCAACTACCGGTAGATTTTAAGCCTTTTGGTTCCTTCTTTTTCTTCTTGGTTTCTTTTTTTTTTTGTTGTTGTTGTTGGTCAATATGTCGAATACATCGGACGCCGGCGGAGGGGGGAGACTTTCCGACCGACAGCAGCTGGCGAAGCGGCTGGAGAAATCGAATTTTGCTCAGACCTGTAACCTGTTGAGCCAGTTCTTGAAAGAGAAACGAACTCTCGTTGATTTGAGCTCCGATATGGCTCCCAGGAAGAAGGCGAGAGGTACTATTCATTTGGTTGAATTTACTCTGTTTTTCTTAAGAATTTTGAAAATACCTTGGAATTTTTAGATCTTACTCGAGATTTTCCTTATCATTTTTCGGGATACGATCTAGATGAACTCGAGAAGGCCAAGCCGCCGCCGCCGCCACCGTCGTTGCCTCTACCGCCTTCGACCACGAATACGGACAATTCTTCCGACGCTTCACGGCAGCAGAAGGATGGTCTGCCGAAGTTCGTTGGATTTCCTTCGTCGGGATTCTCCAATAACGCCATCAATAAGAGCGAGTTTAGGTGCTCTAATATTCCCCCCCCCCCCCCCCCCCCCAACTTTTAGGGCTAATTTTTCTTTTTAATCGAGTACGAATCTTGAATTTACTTGCTCACTGCTGTTGCTCATGAGACAATTTCCAAAATAAAGAAGAAAATTAGGTTAGATTACATCACTATAAAATGGAGTTCTAATTTCTGTTCGTTTTCCCCGCCGATTCTTTTAGGAAACCAGCCACGCCGGAGCCTACAACCGCTCAAATGACCATTTTCTACGCCGGAAAAGTTTTGGTGTATGATGATTTTCCCAACGAGAGGGCCAAGGAGATCATGGCCTTAGCCGATAAAGGAAGCCGCGGCTCCACCACCACCGCCGCCGCTCCTCCAGCTGCCGTCGCCCCCAACAGATTATTTTCTGCTTTGGAAAAGCCTAACAGCAATTCTCCCACCGGCGAGCCAAATGTGGTGTCCAAAACTCCGGCCCCGGTGAAGCCGGCTCCGGAGCAGCAACTGAAACCGCAAACGGAAGTAAAAAAGTCATCTGGTAATTAACCGCCATGATTGTAGAAATTTCAAAGATGGGTTCTATTTGATTATCTTGATTTGGTGCTCTTAATTGGATTTAATTTTGCCCTCTTTTTTTCCTTCTTTGATCGAGCAGATTTGCCTATCGCTAGGAGGGCTTCCCTTCACCGATTTCTTGAGAAGAGAAAAGACAGGTATGTTGTTCTTTGTTCTTTGTTTTTTTTCTTTTTTCCTCAGCCCTCTTTATTCATTGGAGTTGATGAGATCCCTCTGGTTATCATTTTGTCTACTTGCTTCTCTAAAATTGTTATTCAGATCCTGATTTTGTTTTTTCTTCTTTTTTAGCTAAAATAGCGTTGGTCGGTTTATAAATCATGATAAAACTTTACTAATTCTTATCATTTCATAATGTATATGATCGTCCTGATTCGTAGATCTAAGTTACATGAACACGAATCCCTCGAACTTGTCGGTCCTGATTTTGTTTTTAGAAATAACTCATTCTTTCCAAAGTTTTTGTATTGCCGATCTATGTCTTTTATCAACGTTTCCATTTACCATATTGATTTTTTAAAAAACAAATGGGAAAGTTGAATGTTGAATGGTGCTTCTTATAATCATGTGAATCACACCCGATTTATTTAAAAATTGGATCCTCCAAAATCTATTTTTTTTATACATCTTTGTGGAGCCATGTATGTGTTAAACTCTCCTTTTCTTTTCTTCTTTTTTTTTGTGTACCTACCAAATTATCCTATTGTTTTATTTGATTGTTATTTATGTTAGAATTTTTAATTTATTTTTTAAAAATGAATTTGACCCAAAATTCTGATCGGTAGCTAGGTAGAAATGGAAAAAGGATGGTGAAAATCTTACCTAATTCAGATAACATAGAAGAAGAAGAAGAAAAAACGGCAAATTCAGTCTATAAGATATGATTTTAGCCATTTAAACATGCTGTAAAGAAAAATATTGTAAAAGTTTAAGTATGAATTTGTAGATGTTTGTCTTGTTACAGAAATGATTCACTCTATAGGTTAAAAATATATAGTAATTGCTTCTAAAAATAGTGGTTCCCAAACAATGGAAGTGAAGTTTAAATGTCAAGTAACTGTCAAAATTGGAAAAGTACTTTTCAAACAAAATTTTAGGTGTTGGAAACAAATATTATTGCCATATGACCTTGAAAATTATTACAAGATTCATAGTTTTTTCTTTTTCTTGCTATCAAGTAGTTGTTGAAATTTTTATATGGATTGAACTATACTCCATTTAGCTACAAGGTTAATAGTTAAGTTTGTTTTTTGATTTGATTAAAACTTCAACCAATGTTATGCTCTTTTAGTTAGTTTACAAGTCTTAAGCTTTATCTGAAATCATTTTAAAACTAGGAAAGTTGAAGGTTGTACTTATAATTATAATTGAATTCATAAAGACAAATGTTTTTATTATTGTCATATTTTTTATCATGAGGTTGAGCAGTATTGTTTATGATTAGGGCTGTAATAAGAGCACCGTACCAAGTGAACCAACAGCCAGAGCCTGCTTCTAAAGCAAGTGGAAGCAGCTCAGCCAATGAGCCGGAGTCCGTGCCCATGCCCGTGCCCGAGCTCGTGCCAGAAGCGGAAGCTGAAGAAGGCTTTCCACGACATCTCGATCTCAACTTATGACATGGTTTTGCTCTACCATAGGTTAATTATTTCCCTCTCCAAATTTGGTTGCTATTTTGTGTCATATATTACAACTTAGTCCATTAATCTCCCACTCTTTCCAACAATTATGCCTTCCTAACAAATATTATCCCAAATCATAATATGTACTTTTTTTACCTCTCTATAGAAATTTTCGATGCAATATATGGAAGAATAGTTAACCTTGTGCTTAGGTTATATAAATCACTCAAGTTGTTATGTTTACAACTTATTCTTTTCGATGGTAACAAATTGATATTCGAGATATTTTGTTTAAACAAGCAGACAAAATCACGTAGAATCAAATTCTTGTCAAATTATTCTTAATGCTTTTTTATTCTTAATTTCACGTTTTGAGTTTTATAAATTATTTGAAATGCTTTTACGATATACTTTTCACATTAATATATAAACATGTGGGGTTTATATTAACACCTTTATATATTGATTAGTGATGAAACAGTTTTTTTTTTCAACCCAAAAGTTTGCTTTTGAGAGCTTATCTTAAAAGAAAAAAACAAATATATAAATGGACAAACTATTTTGATTAATCTTTTATTAAAATGTTTACCAACCACAAACTTTTTAATAGTCTACCAAACTTGTTCTTTACTCCTGACCTTTGAACTTTATACCAAAATTATTATATCTTTATCTCATCTCACTTGCACTTCTCTCACCACCCAATGTGGGGTATGAAGTGGAGATTTTTCACATGGACACACCATCAATTTATGTGCATCTAATGAGTTAGATGTGGGGGAATATATAAACAAAATAAATGAAATAGGATGGATAAGATGAGAAAAAAGAAAGAAAACAAATGGTTTTAACATTTTGCCTATGTACTCATACTTTGTAATATGTGATATAAGAGAAAGAGACCATAGGGGAGAAAAAAAAAACAGTAGTTTTGGAATTATATGTTTGATATATTAAAGTAGGTTTAAGAGGAAAAATTTGTCTTAAGTCGATAAATATTAACGAGTAATATTTACTAAAATTGATCACTTCAACTTTAGACCAAATGGAACCAAACTTGGAAAGTGCAAGATCTAAGCTAATAAAACCCTCCAGTGTTGCTCACATACAGGAGGTTGTTTATCTTTGATATTAGAAATTGCCGATGAGGGACTTGAAAATCAACCTAACTCATAATTGGATGTTCTATGTTAGATGAATATTACATTCCTCTCGTTATTTCACTCGCTCACACAAAAATCGTAGTGTATGACATACTAAAGTATCCGCGTACATGTTCGTCTTTCTTTTGCATACCATTGTCTTCTTATTTTGAGTAAACGAGTGGTATCACGTGAGGGTTGCACTATTTGAAGTTTGGCATCACCGCAACTCATTGGAACAAATTTATTAATTTTGACCCTACATTATCTAACTTCGAGAACCAACTACACAATGCAAAAATATCACGTAACTTAAAGAGTTGAACATTAAATTTATGACTTCAATAAACATTAAATTTATAGCGAGTTGAAGTCTAAGTGAACTCATTAATCCCTTACTTAGATTAGATTATCCACAATCTCCAACCATCATAACAAACATATTCAACTTCAAATATTCATCGATGGGACTAAAATGTTAAAATAAGAAAAAATCTACTAAATATAATTTTTTTATTAAAATATTAAACCTATACCTTTTAATTATGCCTTTATATAAGAACCCAAAAAATATTATAAACTACATAGAAATATTTATTCCCATATAAAAAATAGTCATAAAGAATATAGAAAAAAAAAGAACACAAAATTACTATAAAATTAAAAAATGACCCCTCCCCTTAAAAAAAAAGAAAAAGAAAAAGGAACACCGTGACAGACGTTGGTCAGGTCAGCTTAGAAGAAGGGCCAACCAATTTGACGATAGAGGATGTAGATGTCAAGTTTGGATTGGCTGTGGCGTGTTCGTTTGTAACGGGTATGTAACGATATCTTCGCCCGGGCCCGAACCGGCATTTTATAACTCATCTAAGTTAGAAGCTTTAATCGATTTCCCCCCCCCCCCCAACCCCAAAAACATAGCCCTTTCCCTCTCTAATTTTTCTCGCCTTTGTTCGTCTCTTAACCCTAACCCCCCCTCTTCTTCTTCCCGGCAAAATTTTTCGTTCTTTTTGGCGGAAAATTGATCGAGGAAACAAGAATGCAACATCAGAGATTGAAGCAACAACAACAACAAGCTTTGATGCAGCAAGCTTTGCTTCAGCAACAGTCCCTTTACCATCCTGGTCTCTTAGCTCATCCTCAGGTTCGAGTTCTATTTTTTTTTTTCTGTTTTGGTTCACATTTTTATGATCTACATGTTTTGTTTTGGTCATTTATGTACGTTTGTTGTCGGGTTTTGTTCTTGATCTCCGACTCTCAAGTTATGACCGATTTGGTGCTTTCTGTTGTAGCGGTGTTTTTGTTTTCGTATTTGTTTACTATCTGGAGTTCTGGATGATTGTGAAGAAATGATTTTTCCCTTGTTAAGAGACTGATTGTTTCATTTTTTGTAATGGGTATTCGTATTTTGCTTTCTTAGTTGTGGGCTTCGTGTGGGTGATACTGTCCCTGTTTGGATTAGTTTTTTTTTTTGGAAGAAATTTCTTCTTAACAAGACGAGAAACTGGATCTCTTTTGATGTTCATGGGGCATGGATGATGGTATGATGTGCCATGCAGTGGTTTACTTCTGAGGCCAAAATTTTCCACTCAAGATGTTTATGTTTCATTTTTTCGTTTTTATATTTTTTAATCCGTTCTGGGTTCAGGCAGATTATACTATTTTGTACATTACTCATTGTCTTAGTCGATGATAGCTGACTTCTACCAACCCAGCTGGGCTTTACCAGCTTACATTGTCAATGAAATAAAAGTTCCATATTACGCGATTGCGTGACATTATGAGTGTTTTGGTGACTGGTCTGTGTTTCTCCTGTTATTTCGCTGTTTTCTTTTTTTACTTGTTTGGCCTCTGTCACTCCGATGTACTGATTGAAATACCATCGAGGTTCAGCTTTTCATTGGGGTACATATTTCGTCTAGTCTGTGTGATTGCATCCATTATACTTTATTTGCTTTCTTCCCATTACATAAACATTCGTTTTCTCTTTCACATAATGTTCTAATGGTATATTTTGTTATTTCCATTATGCAGCTTGAACCGATTCCAAGTGGGAACTTACCACCGGGTTTCGATCCAAGTACTTGCCGCAGTGTGTGAGTGAATTTTTAGACGTATTATCCCTTAATGTTACCTCCTTTTTTTTTTGTATGTTTTCTTGCAGTTATTTATCATGTCTTTCTGTCTCAGATATGTCATGATTATCCAACTCTCATACTTAATGTATCTATTATTCCTAAGAGACTGGATCTCTAATCGTTTAATTTCCTGAGCCAATGCTCTTAGATTCTGTCTTCTCCATTCTCAACTAAATTTCTAGATTTTATTATTTTTATTTTTAGTTTATTACTATTTTTAATTTCAATTTTTTACTATATGACTATGGTTGATTACTTATATATCTTTTTTGTATTTTCTTTTTTTTTTCTTTTCCTTTTTAAAATTTTTAGTTTCTTTATTTTTGAGCAAATGCAGGTACGTGGGAAATGTACATACGCAGGTAACAGAACCACTTCTTCAAGAGGTTTTCGGAAGCACAGGCCTTGTTGAAAGCTGCAAGCTTGTCAGAAAGGAGAAGGTTGGTTCACAGAAGCTTGCAATACAAAACCTTTGTTCTAGCTCTATTTTTTTCCCTCATCCAATGGAATAAATCTATTTGTTTATATTACTGTTAATTTCATAATTTTCTATTTACTTCTTGTCTATTAACATCCTTGTTGTCACTGCTTTATGCAGTCATCCTATGGATTTATTCACTATTTTGATCGCAGATCGGCTGCTATGGCCATTCTTTCACTTAATGGAAGGCATTTGTAAGTCTATAACTGAATTTCTCACTTGCCGTTTGTACCTTCGCTTCCTGTCTCATTATGTATGTTGCAGGTTTGGGCAGCCTATCAAAGTAAATTGGGCTTATGCTAGTGGTCAGAGGGAGGACACATCAGGTTTGCTACCCCTTTTGAATCAATGGCTGTGTGTCGCAACTACTAAATAATTTCTTTTATACTCACCAGCTTCTTTTGTGTATAGGTCATTTCAACATCTTTGTGGGGGATCTTAGCCCTGAAGTTACCGATTCTACTTTGTTTGCATGCTTTTCTGTTTTCTCTAGCTGTTCGTAAGCTTCAGCCCCTATAAGCTATTATTTATTTATTTGTTCCCTTTTGAATTTTGAAATGAATTTTTACCATTGGAATAATTTAGTTTGATATACTTTGACAGCTCAAAAGGCCTAATTGAAGTTAGAATTGGTGTGTTGGTAATTTGTCTTTTTTAACCTGCAACATCTGATACGGAGTTCCGTTTGTTTCAGTGATGCCAGAGTTATGTGGGATCAGAAGACTGGGCGGTCCAGGGGATTTGGTTTTGTTTCTTTTCGCAACCAGCAGGTTCAAACAACATCCAATTAAAATATATTATTTTGCCGTAATATCTCTCTTCTTTTCTAAATTATGGGTATTTTCCAGGATGCTCAAAGTGCGATAAACGACCTGACTGGTAAGGACTTAGTTGCCTCTGATAGTTAAATTTCCTGTACTAGAGTATCATTTGGTAAACTAATTAAATCGATGATAAAAGAAAAGCATGTTGATCTCTTGTCTTTTAACTTTAAAAATTGAAGTGGTCTCTTGACCATATTCCCCTATTTCTGACCATATATGGTCTCCTTCAGGTAAGTGGCTTGGAAGTAGACAGATTCGTTGCAACTGGGCAACAAAGGGTGCTGGATCCAATGATGACAAGCAGAGCTCAGATGTGAAAAGCATTGCAGAACTTACAAATGGATCATCTGGTTAGTGTTCATACCCCATGTTTAATGAAATGGCGATTTGTCATTATTTTTCCATTAGAAATCAAGAGTGTAAAATGTCACACTTTTGTTGTTTTGTTTACCCTTGGAATTTTCCTCCAAAACTTCTGACATTTGCTTGAATTTTGACATTTCTGCAGAAGATGGTAAAGAAACTGTTAGTAGTGATGCCCCGGAGAACAATCCTCAGTACACTACTGTTTATGTTGGCAATCTTGCTCCGGAGGTAATTTCTCATTCTTAACTTTGCTATTTTTATTTTTAAATGTTTTAATTTAACGTGCACTGATGATAAAATAACACAATGGAGGAGATATGATACTTAACTTGTCCAGATCTTGCAAGTGTAACATTCGGTTGAGGTTACAGTATAAAACGAAGTTCCTATAATTTACATGGCTCTAGAAGGTTGCTTTGGTTTAGCTTGTAATTTTAGGCCAGAAACTGACATCAACGAATTACTTCTAGAAGGATAATATTGTAGCATTTACTTAGTTGACGTCTGTGATATCTGGATGTGTTGACGTCTGTGATATCTGGATGTTTTTGACACTTAGGATTTTGGATTTTTGAATGATTTTTCCTCATACAGGCCACACAGGTTGATCTTCATCGCCATTTTCATTCTCTTGGGGCTGGTGTGATTGAGGAGGTCCGCATCCAGCGTGATAAGGGCTTTGGTTTTGTTAGATACAGCACTCATGCCGAGGCAGCTTTGGCTATTCAGATGGGGAATACTCAGTCATTTCTTTGTGGCAAACAGATTAAGGTTTCGTTTTCTGCTTTTACACTAAGTTTTAATTTTTTCTTTCGGAACAATTGTTGCACTTTCATTCATAGTGAGACTGATGCATTCTCTAGAAAAACTGTCTTGTGGCATATGGTTGCTACTTTTGCAGTCTTGCGGACTAGAATGGAGCAAGACTAATTTATTCCATCAGTTCAATTTTTCAATTTATATCTGTTGTTTATTATTATGCGAGTCTGGTAAGTGATATGTTTTAAATATTAGTAGATATTATTACTAAGAACATGGTGGGTGTTGGGGGTCACATGGTTAGAAGTAGGGGGAGTTAGGGATCTCAGAGTGGGGAATGATTTTGGGAGGTGTCTAAATATGGGATATGGTAGAGGAACGGCCCTCTCTATTTGCAATATTTTCTAATGTTTTATTATGTTTTCAATCCTAACAAATTGGTATCAGGGTAGGATTCTGGCTATGGACAGTGTGCCAGGAGTTAGTGTTGAAATTGCATAGGTCCTTGACTAATAAAGATGAGCTACAAAGTATGGACCTGTGTGTCCGACAGAGACGTGGCGCTATTAAAACACTATTGATACTTAAATATATTTCTATTACGCATTTTTTTATGTTTGGGAACTAACAAATTATTATTATTTTTGCCAAATATATGAAATGGACCCTAGTTTAGGTATCTCTTTATTTTGCCAAAAAATTTTAAAGCATGTAATTCTACCTTTTCTGGATTTAAATTTTTCGGTTTGGTGAAACATTTGTTTTAAAGCTGATGTATTGTTAAATTTTATTGTTTTATTAACATGTTTGGTAAACATGTGACCTTCCGTTTAGATTTTACACTGCTTATAATTGAACTTGCCCATCCATGAGGTCCATTTCTTCCAAGGGAGGTGTCAGCATGTTCAACATTAGTAAAACAATAATAATCTAATTATGCATCAGCTTTCTACTAACAAGTTTTAACACACTGGAGTAAGATTCATAACTTGTGGAAGACTAATGGTGAAATCAGGGATTACCGAGAAGATTTTGGACCATCGAGTGATTTGTTTAGCTATATGTACCTTTTGCAAATAGCACCAGTTAGTAATGTAAGAATAGTTCCGTAACTCTGTTCTAAGCTGTTTGTGTTCTCTCTTTATGTGCAGTGCTCTTGGGGAAGCAAGCCAACCCCACCTGGAACTATCTCCAACCCGCTTCCTCCGCCTGCAGCAGCTCCGATGGGACTCTCCACAAGTGATCTGTTAGCGTATGAGCGGCAACTGGCGATGAGCAAGATGGGGGGCGTCCACGCCCTTATGCACCCTCAAGCACCACATCCTTTAAAGCAGGCAGCCATGGGGATGGGTGCTGCTGGGTCAAGTCAGGCCATCTATGATGGTGGGTTTCAGAATGTTGCGGCAGCTCAGCAGCTCATGTATTATCAGTGAGGTTGATGAGCGAGGTGTATACAAAAATGGAGTGCTTAGTTCTGTTGAGAGATCTCAATCTTTTTTTTTATCCTTCTCTTTTTCCCCCCTCTTTGTGGAGAGTTTCTGAGCCTTAGTATGATCTTTTTTCTTTTTTCTTTTTATTGTTTCAGTTTTTTTTTACTTTTTTAAATAGCCTGGGAGCTGTGTTTATGGAATGTCATTGTGTACCCGAGTATCTGAATTTATACAAGGATATGAGGATTCTTGGTGGTATTATTTAGGAGACTAGTTGGGTATAGCTTGGTATTTTATTCTTCCTTTTTTTTTTTTTTTTGCCTTTTCTATTTTCTTTTTCATTTTATGTGAAGGTGAAGGGTTTGATGGTGCTTCAAAATATATTTTTATTTTTCTATTGCTTTCAATAGTTTTATGTTATTTCATGCCAGGAACAATGCGACTGATTGTCATATGTAGAGAAAGTTTTGAATCCTTATTTTACTGAACGGATGTTTTTTTCCTCTCCTTGGAGAAGTACTGTTTTTTTTTAAAATACGGCAATAGAATATTTGCAAAATATGCCAACTTTGAATGAGGTTTATTTTGAATGTCCACTGTGGACGTACACCAACTGTTGAGGATGATAGTTTACCTTTGTTTTTTGTTTTTGGACTGCCGTGCGACCATTCAAACAGGAACTGGCTGAAAATCAATTCTCTATAGCAGTCAGATCAAGGGTCCTTTTAACCATGAATCATTCTCTACCTGCTAGGCAGCGGGGTTCATCGAGACTATGGCTTTGTTCTACTTAGAACTCAAGGCAGTTGTACAGCCTATATAATAAATCCTACGTCTTGGTGTAATTTACCACCGTGTATAACACTATTTCTCTTTTTTGTCAAGTATTACAAGGTGCCAATAGATATACAAGATGATAATTTAATCAACATTTGTTGTATTTTGAGAAATTGCATCGGATGACAAAATAAATTATAAGAAAATCATTCATAGCATTTCTTTTTTGTATATTACAAATATGACAAGTAATTAGATATAATAGATGTTATTTGTTACTTTTGCCATTTGTAAAATGTATGACATGAGTCCTATCATCATAATTTTTCTTGCTATTTTTTCAAACGTTCTTTGTACATTTTATACGATGTAAAAAAATTGTTACAAATAGAACAATTAAGTATGTAACAATAGTTTAAACAAATTACTACTATAGTAAAATTTTTCAAAGTCTATTAATGATAGAAGTCTATCACCGATAAACTATAAAAGTGTAAACTTTGCTATATTTTGTTATTTTTTAATAATATTGTTATATACTCAATTGTTATTCCTAAAATTGATATTAACTATAATTGTCCGTCAAACAATTACTAAATCCAAAGGTGACATGTAAAATTTTGAAATTTTAGAACAAGACAAAAATAAATAGGATAAATCGTAAAAACTACTTATAAGGTATAATTGTAGTTGAAATTATATTAGTAAATTTTCAAATTTGAATTTAACCCTCAAACCTATATAAATATTAAAATTAAATTAAATTGGACATTTAAATTTATATTAATATTTGTATAAATTCGAATGTTCAATTTTATCATCATGGGTTTAAATTATATGATCATCGTAAGCTCGAGAGTTTGATCTAACTCTTAGGAAATTGTTGAGGTTCAAGTTTGAACGTTTAAGAGTGTCTTTGCAATTACTGCGATGTTTTTTGCCCTTTGCCTAATAAAATATAATAAACATTGAACTAAAATATATATATATATATATATATATATATATATATATATTATATATATATATATATATATTTTAAATCTCAACACTTTTGGGTTCGGCTATGGAGAATGTTTGACGTCGGTCCGGTTTAATACTTAAACCGGCGCGCCTTTACGGGCGAGGGTTTTATTGCTCCACACTCCCGCGCTTGGGGTTTTCTTCTTCCTCAAATCACCAAAATCCTCTGTGCTTTGAGGGGAAAGCCAAATTCATATTCTACCATGGACGAAGAAATGGACGTTTCTCCCAGCTACTTTGACCCCGAAGACCTCACCATTCGCGAGCGATTTCGTCGGTACAGGTACGTTTGCCGGTTTCCTTTCTATTTGTTGCTTTTTTCGTTTTGGCAATGAGAAAAATTCATCTTCTACTCTGTTTGAAGTCAATTTTAGTTCGGACTTAAGTCATTTCGTAGGTAGTCGTTTGAATTCAGTGTTCTATTTAGTGGGTTTGTAAAAGCAAACAGCAAACTATGTGGTCTTAGTTTGGTTATTGAAACTTGTTTGATTTGAATGCTTTCTAATGCTCTATTTCAACTAAAATAATGGGTGCATTGCTTTTTACTTGGTATATGATCTGTACAGATGGGTGGTATTGATTCAGTGTTTATTGCGTTAATGGGTTATTATATTTGGTTGTGGAATAGAGCTTCTTGGCAGTGTTTGGGTATGCACCTTTTGGATTATATCTTAATATAGAATTGGTACATTATTATTATTATTTTTTAAATGCGTTAATGGGTTATCAAGGATAGCCGGTGTATATCTGCTTTTCGTGCAGCCGTTTGGAAAGATTACATTCCATCCTTTCTTTTGCTATCTATTAAGGAAGAAAACGCACAAGGCACATATCATATCTAATGTGCTAATAATTCTGACGTATTAGTTGTAAGCATCCTCCTTTTAATGTACTTCATAAGCGCTGCTCTTTGTATTCGGTAGATCAGTGACGTTTTGTTATTTTGTTACTTTGACCGGCTGGCCTAAAGTTAATGTATAAATTGGCATTCACCACCCATTAGTTTTGATTATCAATAATAGATCATCTTTAAGTTCTTGGAGCATTTGCATCAAATTTCATATTTGAATTTGGGTATACATTTTTTGTGTTGGACTTTGCCTTGCAATTGCAGCCTTTCTTGATGGAAGCGGGGTCTTCACTTTTTGTTGTATTTACCATTTTTTAAGCAATGCCATACCTGTTGTGAAACTTATGCAGGAAAAGGTTGTCAAACATATCACCTCACAAGGAAGTTTCACCTTCAACAATTAACGAGTCTAGGATTTTGTACGATGGACAAGGTTTCCATAGTCCGACAAATGCTGCACTGCTTCTTGAAAATTTTCAAGAAGAGGCCAAAAGCCTTGTTGGTGATTGTCTGGAAGCAACACCGTTGAAGGAAAGTTCTGCTTCTAAAAGAAGATTATCAATTGATAGCCAGGAAATTTCAGTAGTATCTCTTGGTCCTGATTCGGTTCGACACTCATTGAAGGCTTGCAAGCATGAGAACGACCCATTATCTAATAGTGGAGATACAACTTATAACTTTTTTGCATCTCTTATGGACTCTTCAATTCAAGGTTCTAATTATGTCCAACAAATTTCTTGCTCTTTATGGTTGTCCTCCCTTTGGGTGCGGACTGTTTGAAAAAAATGTACACTTCATGTCTCACTCACTCATGATTTTTTGTCAGGATTGATGTCTATACCAGACTTGATATTAAGATTTGAGAGCTCTTGTCGTATTGTTTCAGAGTCAATAAGGTGCTTTTCTATCTATGGTTCTCATTTGAATTATTTTATAGACATCTAGTTGTTGGTTTCCCCAAATAGTTGGATGAATTACAATATGTTTGTCTCTTTGTAATCTAGTCATCCATTTAGATTTTTTTTGGGGGGATAAGATACAATTCTGTTGATGGTATGGATTCGGTCTTGAAGCTTTTTTGTAACTATTCCCTCGGTCGCACTTTACTTAGTTGGAACCCCTTCTTTTAGCTGGGGTGTTTCTTGTGGGCTTGTTTTTTTGTATGCCCTTGTATTCTTTCGTTTTTTCTCAATGAAAGTTGTTGCTTTTATTAAAGAAAAAGAAACTATGTTGATGGTATAAATTCAAGATAAGGGGGAAGAAAAGTCAAAACCCAAGGTGATATAGTCACATTTAAAGGAAAAAAAAAGAAAAAAAGAGAAAGAAAAGACTCTTCCTAATGGAAGTCAAAACCTAAGGCGAGATTGTTTAAAAGACCGCAGAAAATTTTCTTTGTTGCTGAAGACTGTTGTTTCTGTCAAGCCACATCAACCAAAGAAACACTCTCACAAATTGAAGCCATAAGATCTTCCTATCCTATACCTTTAAGAGGACGAACATCAAGAAATAAGGTAAGAAGGTGGTTGATATTGGGGGGGCAGAGCCATTTGCCACTTGAAAACCCTTATGGGTGTGTTTGGCCTAAGGAGTTTGGAAGTAGGAGTAGGGAATTAGGGAGTTGTGAACTCCACTTCTTGTTTGGCCACAAAAAAAAGCATTGATTTTATACCTTACCAACTTCTTACACTTTAGGCTTCAGGGGTTCGCAACTCTCTAGGTTTCTTAATTCTCTACTTCTCACTATTCAACTTCTTACCCCAAACACCCCCTAAATTTCTAGCAAAAGAGCTCGTTGAGGGAATTACCTTAAGTTCTGAATTTCTTTTAGTTTTAGGCAGCATCCTAGTGATATTGATCTATAGAAAGCGTCTTTTGAAGGATGTGGTTACTAGTTCTATCCTACCGTTGATGAGGCAGAAGATTTGTGCATGCTGAAGACTTGACACAACTGTTGGTTGTTACCAACTCTTTAAGCATATTATCCATTTTTATTGCTGGCAGATTGTTACTATGATTTTGACTATTCTTTGTTCTTTTATGCTAGGTATGGTTCCAACACTCAGCATCGCTTTATTGAAGACAAATTGATGAGGCAGAAGGCTCAATTTCTTGTAGATGAAGCTGCCTCTTGGTCCCTTTTGTGGTACCTGTATGGGAAAGGAAATATCTCTTTTTCCATAACTATGTATAAGTTTTATTTTGTATTTATGTCTACAAATATGTGTTTTCTGTTTTATGCATGTACCTGTGGACCTTGGTTCAATTTTTCTGTCTAAATGGCAATAAATGTGTAGATCTAAATCTTGCTGCATGCATTTGGAATTTTGATTTATTAAAAATTTCCATGTAACTATATTCTTTATGGATGTGAAGCTGGTACATTGACCTGATATGTTTCTAAAGCTTCTTTCTGGCAGTTGATATATTTTTCTGTTCAATTTAGCTAGTATGTGGATGGCTTATCCTCTTCTTGTATTCATAACGTTGAAGGAGGTTAAGTCACCCAGATATATGATACGTGCTGCTATTTGACCTTGGTACTGATATTGTGTCTTGTTCTTGCAGCTACAAAAGAGACGCCTAAAGATCTAATTGTGGTTATGTATTTTTTCGTTCTTTTCTTCCATATTAAAACAGGCAATTTTTATAACATTTGAAATGTTACTTGTGTTCGAATAACTTAAATGAAGCTATCAATTTGTGGCAGTTTCCCCCAACATCGCATTTAGAGGCCTGCCAGTTTGTCTCAGAAGACCATACAGCTCAATTATGTCTTAGAATTGTTGAGTGGCTGGAAGGTTTAGCCTCTAAAGCACTTGATTTGGAAAGCAAGGTGAAGAGTTCTTTTCACAGCTTTACTTGATGATATGCCACCATAAGTCATATCTTATAGTATCGTTGTGATGTGTTTTAAAATTTATGTTGGATTTAATTATGAGTCTCCTGCTCTTGCTTGAGCTATGGTATTTTATGCTAGCTGTCACAGACGTGAAACGTTTTTTAATGTTTATGGTTAACATTGCTAAGCAGACTTACTAAAGTTAAAAACTTCGTCTCTTGAAACTTCATTCAGGCAGTCAAGTGCTTGAGATACTGAAAATCTAAATCTTGGTGACTTGAGAAACTTATCCTAGTGGTAGGGTAGCCAATGTTTTTTGACGTTTTGTATATATTTTTACAGATTCGTGGGTCTCATGTTGGTACATATCTTCCATGTTCTGGAGTTTGGCATAATACTCAGCGGTCTCTCAAGAAAGGGATCTCTAACACAAATGCTATTCATCACTTGGATTTTGATGCTCCAACACGTGAGCATGCTCATCAACTGCCCGATGACAGAGTATGATCTTATTAAGCAAAATTAGGCATTGAATAATATAATTTTATTTTATCGAATCATATTTAAAAAGCTTTTGGTGCCTTGTACTATTCTATTTTCCTTTCTACCACTAGATCTCGTGTAGTAATTATCATCATACATTGGGCGTGTAATTTGGCACATGCATGAGTGTGATTTGGACCCTTTTTTCTTTTTAAATTGATATAAGAAAGATTGACAAACTTATACTGGAAAATAGACACATAGAAGTGGCTTTAGTTTAGAATACAGTATAGTAATTGACTTTTTTCTCAACAGAAACAAGATGAATCTCTTTTAGAAGATGCCTGGACTCTTATAAAAGCTGGGAGAATGAAAGAAGCATGTGATCTCTGCCGGTCAGCTGGACAGGTAAACAAATCTCTGAGAGTAGTTTCTTGCCTTTCAATGCTCCCGTTTATCAACTTTCATCCTGTGATACATCTAATAACATGTTAGCAGCCGTGGAGAGCTGCAACTTTGTGTCCTTTTGGTGGCTTGGAACACTTTCCTTCCATTGATGCCTTGGTAAGGAATGGAAAGAACAGAACTCTACAAGCCATTGAGCTAGAAAGTGGCATTGGCCACCAATGGCGTCTTTGGAAATGGGCTTCTTATTGTGCATCTGAGGTAATCATTATTATTTCATGAGGCACTAGGTTTGTTTTATTTGCTGATTTAAAGTTACCAATATAATTCTTTATGCAATTTTTCATGTGTAACCCTCTATCTGATGGTTGATGGTAATTGATAAATATGTACAATCATAATTGTATGCTTCTGATGAGCTCAATAAAAATCATGGTATTACCGTTTGGAGATGGCCATTGAATAGAAGATGCAGATGCTTTCTATGTTCTTTTTTTCTTCAGTCTTTTCTTTAAATTTCTTTTATTATTACTTCTACTTATACTCTGTGCATTTGTTGAAGAAAATTGCAGAAGTAGATGGTGGGAAGTATGAGGCTGCTGTGTATGCTGTTCAATGTGGAAATTTGAAGCGTGTACTTCCTATATGCCCAGATTGGGAGGTATGCTTGTCACAGTAATCTCTGCAAATTTTAGAATGTTTAACTGAAACTTTTGCGATCTGTCCAATTCACCATTTGGGACGCATACTAACAGAACTTCTCTATGAGTGGTGTGGGGGGTCGATGGGACTTTCTTTCTTTCTTCTCTCTCTCTCTGTCTCTCTCTATTTATATATGTAGTCTTTTCTTGTGGTTATTGATTTACCAATGTTGTCTTTTGTCCGTGTTTGGGTAATTCTCACAAGTGTAAATTGTCTGATCAGATTCTTGTCCTCAAGGAACCTAATATAATGGAAAAGAGTTTTCCCAAGACTTTTTGTGATAACTTTCGATGGTATTGATTTTTTCTATAAAAGCAATTTAGCGCTCTGAGACTATCCATCTGCTTGCAGTCAGCATGCTGGGCAATGGCAAAGTCATGGCTGGATGTTCAAGTAGATCTTGAACTCACTCGTTCCCATGGGAAAATGGATATTTCTAAAAGCATTATGGACACTGTAGATGGAAATCCAGGACAAAGTGATAGAACCTCCCAGGTTTGTGATGGACCAGAAAGTTGGCCACTTCCGGTTTTGAGCCAGCAACCACGCCAAATTTCTGTCCTCCTTCAAAAACTCCATTCAGGGTACGAATACAATATAATATTACTACACCAGTAATGTTATGTTCAAAATGTAAGATCTATTCATTTTTCTGATCCAGTGATATGGTGGATGAAAATGTAAACCGTGGATGCAAAGAGCAGCAGCGGCAAATTCAGGTATTCTATATTTAATTGGAATGATCAAGATAAAATATGACCTAGATAATTTTATGAAATTTTACATTAAATGGTGCAACTAATTCAAATAGGAAACATGTGTGGAAGGGCAAACTTGTTCAAATTATTAATTCTTCCTTTGTGATTGCTGGGTAATTTCATTAGGGATTTTAGTTTGACAGCGCTCTAAGACTCTTCTGTGGCCTGGGTTTGGCTTTGGCCTAGGAAGAGAGTTTTGGCATATGTTTCTAATCGCAACAGGTGTCCTGCTGAAAAGTTTCTCCTCTCATTGGAAATACAAATCTTATATTTGTAAAAACTATAGCTCAGCATCTTTCAACACTTTCCTAAATAATGTTTATTTTTTCTTATAAGAAACGAAGATGGTTTCTCTCTTGGTATTTAACTATGTTGAACCCTGTGGTATCATCAACCTCAGTTCAACGCTGAGTGTGGTGGGAGCTCACCAGTCGGTTCAGCTACTACCACATCAGTCAATTCTCACTCCTGGACTACTAGATTCTTTAGTTTCTTCCTTATTTCCTTTTTGTAAAATTGTTTGAGCTGCAACTCCCATTACCCACATAAACATGCTTTTCTCCAATGCCAGTTCCGACAGGCGACACTCAACTACTTTCTTCCCTAGAGACATCACCAGGGTAGAGTTTTGATACTACAAATCGTCAGTGCATTTTGTACTCATCTCTAGTCGCTGGAGTTCCCAGCTCTACCTTACCGAATCCCTAACTACTTGCACCCCGCTTGATTAAACTTTCCCTTCTCATGAACTAACCTTAGCATTCTGTTATTAATAGACTTTTGCATGTATCTAAAGAAAGCCACACCCTTCCTTTGCTTGCCCACTCACATCTCACGCACCTCCCACCTTCTTAACACGAGTCACGTAATTACCTACATGCACAAACAAATGGGCTCTGCTACTCCTATGAAATAGTTATTCAAGCATTTATTTAATGTTTATTTTTAAACCATAAGTTGTAGGATAGTGCAAATAAACCTAATTCCAGTCTTTTATTTATAATTTACATGATAGGAAATTAATTTGTTGTCCTCTTTCTGTAGCTCTCTCATTAGCAACCCCATTATGATTTTCAGAACAAAGTGTGGATTTTTATGTTATCCTTCTGAATCTGCTATAGAAATTAAAGGAAAAACAATTCCACCTTACATTTTATAATATTTTTTTCCAGATGATCTTGATGCTTGGAGACATTCCTCGTCTTTTGGATCTAATCTGGTCATGGATAGCGCCTTCAGAAGAGGACCAAGATGTTTTCAGGTCATATAATGCTTTGTTATTACATATAAATGTCTATGATTGAGACAGATATGGTTATACTTTCCCCCATTCTTTGCTGCATATTTATTATTGACTAGACGTTTTTTTTTTTATTTAAATTGGTTGGTAATGGAAAATACTGCCAGGGTTAGTAAGAAAGTTTTCTTTCTAAAAAAAATTTATTTATTTAAGGGATAATAGCGTGTATAGACTAGTGTATGAATATGTGAATTCTAATGATTCCTTTCATTATTACTTACAATAAATGCAAGAGTTATTTTGCAATTAAGAAAACTTGAATTTTACTTGTACTAATTTATGTTTCTTTTGAATGACATTCATTGCCAAATAAATCTATTTATTTATTTATTTTTATCAAACAGATGACTTGACTTGAATAGGAAAATAGACTGTAGAAAACCAATGGAGTAACACAATATTCTTGCATTTGATACATTGCATAGAAGGCTCATAACTACATTAATTCTCTAACTCATTTCAAGAACTCTAAGCATTTTTGCTAGAGTGTTGCTGTAATTAATTTTACCATAACTCACAGACTTGAGCTTTTGTGGTGGTCGATGATTTAACATGGTAGAGCAGATGGTTTTGTGTTCAAACCCTTGTCATTGGTATTGGAGTAGGAGGTTATGTGTTCAAAATCAATTATTGATATTGATTTCCACTCATTGGGTCTTCTATAAATTTCAAGCCCACGACGGAGAGAGAGTGCTAAATTGTTTATATAATTTAATTAACATAATCCATAAGTTTAAGCTTTTAAGTAAAACAGTGATTTAATAGTCTCCAATCAACTTATGGATTTTTCCGACTCACAAATTCAATTGAATATTCCTATCTCTTATGCAAGCTTCATAGGTGGGATTTGATGATGGTTTTCCATGCTTGAATGATTCCATCTTATGATTCTGTATAATTTTGTACCCTTACCCATTTGGCCATTTCTGTTAACTGAAGGCTACCTTGATTGGAGGAGTCTACTTCTATCAGAGGGCTACTCAATAATATTTTACTTATATGACAACTATCATGGGTTGACCTAATAGTAAAAAAGGAGACATAGCCTCAATAACTAACTAATAGGTCATGAGTTCAATCTATGTTGACCATCTATCTATGAATTAATTTTCTACGAGTTTCTTTAACACCCAAATGTTGTAGGGTGCATTAGATTAGTTGACGCGTGTGTAAGTTGGTCTAGACACTCACAGATATATGAAAAAAATAGCATTTATGACTCACCACCTAAATTTCTTATAAATTTTTCTCTTTCGTTCTATACTTCTTATTCTAGCATTTCAAAGTGCATGTTACTAAAGTTTTAAGTACCAAGGGAAATAGCAGGTTTATATGCTTGCTGTCTCATGCATTTTATTGAATTATAATTGCATATTGGATTTTGTTAGGCCTCATGGTGATCCACAAATGATTCGATTTGGTGCTCATTTAGTGCTCGTGCTTCGATTTTTGCTTGCTGAAGAAATGAAAGATATCTTCAGAGAGAAGATCATGAATGTTGGCGATCTTATTTTACACATGTAGGTAAAAGGCCCATTCTTGTTTTAGATGACAAAATAGAATATTTAGGTAAAAGGAGAGTAGAGAGATTATAGACGTGGGAGGAAATTTGTTTTCATATTTGCTGTTGGCTGTTGGGCTGCCACTCTTATATATTTTTATGATTTTCTTTTAGTATAACGGGGTATGAGAATCTATTTATTTATTTATTCTAGTAACAAACTGTTTTTTCATTGAGAAAAATGAAAGAATTTTTAAATCTGCTGATCCTAAATATTCTTGTAAGCATTCCAATTGTTTTGAACTTTTGATTATAGTTAATTCTGAAGCTATCTAATCATCTCGTCGTTCCATTTTTTTAAATCTCCAATTAAGTTCCTGATCTTGAGTTTGATAGAGTATGTGACGAGGATATAATTTCCAGTCAATAGATAATTTACTGTGAATTTCAGGTATGCCATGTTTCTCTTCTCGATGCAACATGAGGAGCTGGTTGGTGTATATGCTTCTCAGCTAGCAAGCCATCGATGCATTGATCTCTTTGTGCACATGATGGAACTTAGGCTCAATAGCAGGTGACTGAAATCCTTACGGTTGAAATAGTTTTGACTTTTTATTCTGCATGGTACACGATAGTGCATATGGATTAGAGGTTCTTTATATGGTTTTATATCTACCTTTAAGAAGGGGTTGCTGGTTCTTTGGTTAATTTAATTTGGCTTTTAATGCCAATGTTCTTAACAAGAGGACCTTAATTCTTTTTAATATTATTTTATTTTAATTTTTGGTAGATGTTAGAAGTCATACAGTCTATGTTGGATCTCAAAATGTTTTGCAATACTATCATCTCATTTATTCACGTTTCCAGTTTCCTGATTTGGCATCATCGTATGTGAAGAGGTCCAAATAGGTTTTTAAGTGTTTGGTACAATTCCGTGAAAGCAATACTGATGCATGTGCGGAGAGAGAGATGGCTGCTAGAGTTGATTAATAATAATAAAATAATAACAATAATAATGTCATGGTGATGACAACGTCAACGATAAAGACAAAAGTGAAAATGAAGATGACGGTGGAACAAATATTTCCCATGTCTGCATCTTATAGTGCGTATTATTTATGAAGACCACAGAATAACTGATCACTTGAAAGAGTATTGTATATGAATCATGGGAAAGACTAATAATGATAAAAAAAAAAAAAATCAAAAGTGAAACCGACGGTTACTTAAATACCTTTTCAAGGTAGATTAACATTTACTAGCTGGTCTTGCTGCATTTTCTGCTGTATTTTCGGGAATAAAGGTATACTGCAACTTGAGTCTCCTGATTAGTCAACAATCTTGCAATGCCTAGTCTCTCTTGAACAAGGGGAATTTGCCTCTCAGGGGATTGTATTCACGTGTTCTACGGTTTAACACATGTGTATACATGTTCTCTTTTTGCTTTTTCACAGCGTGCAAGTCAAGTATAAGATCTTTCTCGCCGCTATTGAATATTTACCATTTTCTCCTGACCATGACTCAAAGGGCAGTTTTGAAGAGATTATCGAAAGGTGTTTATGCATTTACTTGATTTAATACTTGCACATTCAAGCCTGAAATTCACCAGAGCTGATTTTGTTTATAATTGTTACTTGTTTATGTGATGTATTGAACAGTGTATTATTAAGATCTCGGGAGACCAAAATTGGTAGTTCTGATAAGTTATCAGATGCTGTAGAACAACACCGCCTGCAGAGTCTTCAGAAAGCTATGGTTGTCCAGTGGCTCTGCTTTACCCCTCCTTCCACAATTGCTAATGTCAAAGATGTTAGCACCAAACTTCTTCTCCGAGCACTGGCACATAGGTAATAACAGTAGGATTTGTTAACCAAGTATTATTTTTATTGAAAGCAATTAACAACAACCCGAGACTTACGTGGAAACCCGAGAACCGGGAGAAAAACCACGATACTTTAGTTTTTATTATTTTTCTTATGAACAAAAACAATAGGTACAAAGGGAGTATAAATAGAGTACAATAGGAATAAGAAAGGAAAAGATTTAGGAAATATTTAGGAAATAAAATCTTATATTTTATTTTTTCCAAAAGTACTAATTCTAACACTCCCCCTCAAGTTGGGAGGTAAATATCAATGAGTCCCAACTTGCTAACGCAAAGGTCGAAGTGTGGTCGGAGAAGCCCCTTGGTAAGAACATCAGCAATCTGTTGGCTTGAAGGAATGTACGGAATGCATATGCTTCCACTGTCAAGTCTTTCTTTGATGAAATGCCGATCAATCTCAACATGTTTAGTTCTATCATGTTGCACTGGGTTGTTAGCAATACTAATAGCGGCTTTATTATCACAAAAAAGCTTCAATGGTGTCTCACATTCCTGATGAAGATCTGACAAGACTTTCTGGAGCCAAATTTCCTCACATATTCCCAGACTCATAGCTCTGTATTCAGCCTCAGCACTGCTCCTGGCCACAACACTTTGCTTCTTACTCCTCCAAGTTACAAGATTGCCCCAAACAAAGGTACAATAACCGGATGTAGACTTTCTATCAATAACAGATCCTGCCCAATCTGAGTCAGTATATGCCTCAATGGTCTTTCTATTTGTTTTTCTAAACATCAACCCTTTACCAGGTGTATTTTTCAAGTATCTCAGGATTCTGTTAACAGCTTCCATATGTTTCTCATAGGGAGCCTGCATAAACTGGCTGACAACACTCACAGCAAAGGAAATATCCGGACGAGTATGGGATAAGTAAATTAATTTACCTACAAGGCGCTGATATTGTTCTTTATCAACTGGAACTTGATCATCAGAGTTTCCTAGTTTACAGTTGAATTCAATAGGAGTATCAGCAGGACGACATCCCAACATACCTGTCTCGGTTAGCAAATCAAGGGTGTATTTTCTCTGAGACACGGAAATACCTTCTTTTGATCTAGCCACCTCCATTCCAAGGAAATATTTCAGATTTCCCAAGTCTTTGATTTCAAATTCATCACCCATTCTCTGCTTTAGTTGACTGATTTCTGTTTGATCATCTCCAGTCAAAACAATGTCATCCACATAAACAATTAGAATAGCTATCTTTCCTGTTTTGGAAGCCTTTGTAAATAAAGTATGGTCAGAGTGCCCTTGACTGTACCCTTGGGACTTGACAAAGGTAGTGAATCTGTCAAACCATGCTCTCGGAGACTGTTTCAGACCATATAGAGATTTTTGGAGTTTACACACCTCCTGACCAAATTGGGCTTCAAATCCTGGTGGGGGGCTCATGTAGACTTCCTCCACAAGGTCTCCATTCAAAAAAGCATTCTTAACATCCAGCTGGTATAGAGGCCAATCTTTGTTCACAGCAACAGATAGCAGGACTCTAACAGTATTCAATTTAGCAACTGGAGAAAAAGTTTCCGAATAGTCAATACCATAGGTTTGAGTGAACCCCTTTGCAACTAACCTTGCCTTGTGTCTATCAAGCGTACCATCTGCTTTGTATTTGAGAGAGAATACCCATTTGCATCCTACAGTTTTATGTCCCTTGGGTAGAGCACAGATCTCCCAAGTTCTATTCTTTTCGAGAGCCTTCATCTCTTCCATAACAGCATTCTTCCATTCAGGACACTCTAGAGCAGTGTAGATATTTTTCGGTATTATGGTAGAGTCAAGGTTTGCTGTAAATGCTCTAAACTGTGGAGAGAGATTATCATAGGAAACATAGTTGCAAATGGGATGTTTAGTGCATGATCTGGTACCTTTTCTCAATGCAATTGGAATGTCAAGAGAGGGATCATACTCATCAAGTTTTCTTGTATGACCCTGTTCAGCTTCATCGTTACTGGTTTCTATTCTCACCTCAGTCTCATCATCACGGTTCTTTTCTTCCATATTTTCAAGAACAGCAACATCAGACTTGTCATTCTCACTCATTGTATTATTAGTACAAGGTTTTGTAGGGTTTTCCATACCTTGGTCTCGAGGAGGTTCGAAATTTTGGACTGGAGCCGGCGGTTGACTAGTAGGGGACCCAACTTCCTTTCTGAGATTCCTCCTGTAATATGTTTTCCAGGGAACTTGGTTTGTGGGTAAGATTATGGGATGAGGATCAATGTCAGACACGGTAATAAGAGTAGGTTCAATAAATTCAAAGGTGTTGTTAGACTCTTCACTCACATTCTCCCCCTGAAGATGGCTAACAGGAAAGTATGGTCGGTTTTCACAGAAAGTAACGTCCATAGTGACAAAATATTTCCTAGACGGCGGGTGAAAACATTTATAACCGTGTTGGTGAAGGGGATACCCAACAAACACACAGGCCTGAGCCCGAGGGGTAAATTTGGTCTGATTAGGGCCGAAATTATGGACATAGGCGGTGCACCCAAACACACGAAGAGGAACCTCAGAAACAAGACGAGTAGAGGGGTAAGACTCCTTAAGACAATCTAAGGGAGTCTGAAGGTGGAGGATACGAGAAGGCATTCTATTGATTAAGTGAGCAGCTGTAAGAATAGCATCTCCCCACAGATATGATGGAAGGGAAGTGGAAAGCATAAGTGAGCGGGCTACTTCCACAAGGTGTCGGTTTTTTCGTTCGGCCACTCCATTTTGTTGAGGAGTGTAGGCACATGAGGTTTGGTGAACAATCCCCTTGGAGGCTAGAAATTCACTAAGGTTATGGTTTTGGAATTCCCGACCATTATCACTTCGAAGAATTGCAATTTTTGTATGAAATTGTGTTTTGATAGTATGATAGAAGTTTTGGAAAATGGATGGAACCTCGGATTTATCTGAGATAAGGTAGACCCAGGTGAGACGGGTATGGTCATCAATGAAAGTTACAAACCACCGCTTTCCCGAGGAGGTGGTGACCTTGGAAGGACCCCAAACGTCACTATGGATGAGGTTAAATGGTTGTGTAGGTTTATATGGTTGTGAGGGAAAAGAGACTCGATGTTGTTTTGCCCGGATACACACATCACAAGATAGAGAAGAGACATCAACTTTAGAAAAAAGGTGGGGAAATAAATGTTGCATATATGTAAAGTTTGGGTGGCCCAGTCGAAAATGCCACAACATACAGTCTTGTTCAGAAGTGCTAAAGTAGGATGACAGTAAACTAACCCTAGACAAACTACTACATGAGGTATCATCATCAAGGATGTAAAGTCCCCTGCTATGCCGGGCAGTGCCAATCGTCCTCCCCGAGCTCATGTCCTGAAAATAAACCGATTCAGGTAAGAAGATAGCTTTACAATGCAACTCACGAGTGATCTTGCTTATAGATAACAAATTGTAAGACAGTTTAGGGACATGCAAAACATTCTGGAGAGCAAAACCGTCAAAGGGAACTATTTGTCCTTTGCCAGCGATCGGAGCTAGAGAGCCATCGGCTATTCGGATTTTTTCATTACCGGCACACGGGGCATATGAGATAAAGTGTTCTGAAGAACCTGTCAAGTGATCTGTAGCCCCCGAGTCTAAGATCCAGGGATTCTTCCCATCAACGCTAATAAGCCCAAGGGACTGAGGCATACCTGACTGAGCAATGGCACCCAGAGTAGGAGTCTTGGTCTGGCTCACAGTAGGATCAGTTGATTGAGAAGTGCTAGCAGGTGTAGTCTCACTAATGTAGGCACGTCCTGAGTTCTGTTTCTCGTTGGAGGACCGTTTCTTACCTCCTGGGGGACGACCGTGGAGTTTCCAACACTGATCCTTGGTGTGCCATTGTTTCTTGCAGTGCTCACACACAGGAATTGACTTCCCATTATTCTTGTCACTGTCATGATTTGAGGACCGAGCGCTAAAGGCTGCGGAGTCAATGGTAGGGGTAGTCAATACACCCATGGCATTAGTGCGATCCTCTTCCAGGCGGACTTCAAAACAAACTTCCATTAGGGAGGGAAGAGGTCTTTGTCCGAGTATACGACCACAAACATTATCAAATTTGGGATTAAGTCCTGCAAGGAAGTCATAAACACGGTCAGCCTCTTCAAGTTTAGCATATTGTGTACTGTCATTTGGTGTGTCCCAAACTGTCTCTCTGCACAAATCCATCTCTTGCCAGAGGAGAGAGAGCTTGTTAAAATAGGTAGTTACGTCCAAGGTCCCTTGTTTGCAATTATGGACCTGTTTTCGCAGTGTATATAACCGAGAGGCATTCTGTCGTTTCGAGTAAAGGGTCTGAGTTGTATCCCACAAATCTTTTGCTGTGGCTGCATATAGTAAAGGCTTGCCGATCTGTGGTTCCATACTATTAATCAGCATGGACCGAATAAATGAGTCCTCTCCTTTCCAGAGTCGTTCCAAGGCGTCTCCCGGTGGAGGACGTACAGTCTCTCCAGTTAAGAATCCGAACTGGTATCGACCTTCGAGGAACATCTTTATTGATTGGGACCAAGAAAAATAATTTTGACCATTTAATTTTTCGCCTGAAAAATTCCCTGTAGACGAACCCAAAGAGCCAGTTATATAATTTGACTGTGAATTAGGGAACGAAGTTACCGGGTTCTTGGAATACATCGGCAACTCGGTTGGTTTGGAATGCGTTGAAGATTCGCCCGCTTCAATGTCCGATCTGTTTTGGGGTTGATCAATTCCGTTACCAGAAAACAGCGGTTGCTGTAAAGGGTCAACGTACAGCTGCTGCTTACTGTACTGATTTGACAAATTTACGGTTGAGGGATGCTGTCCGGAGCTCGTAGACGGCGCATGAGGATGCGGATGGCCGGAAGGGTTTGACGGCTGGACATCCGACGGTGCGTAGAAGGGAACGGGATGGGCGGTGACGTGAAACGGCGGCGGCGCGTGGGCCCACGCGCCGGACACGAGCGGCGCGTGAATCAACTTCTGGTCAGACGGCGGCGCGTACGGCTGCGGAACCACTCCCGTTGGGTAGATCGGCGGTTTCTGTAGGTTCTGGAGCAGTTTCTCCATGGCGGCGGCGACGGCGGCGTCCACGGCGGCGGCGATTCCGGCGGCGGCGGCGGCGGCGGCGGCGACGGGTTCAGTTTCGATCTGGGTTTCTCCTAGGTTATTTTCTAGGGTTTCGTTATTGCTTTGCTCTGATACCATATTGAAAGCAATTAACAACAACCCGAGACTTACGTGGAAACCCGAGAACCGGGAGAAAAACCACGATACTTTAGTTTTTATTATTTTTCTTATGAACAAAAACAATAGGTACAAAGGGAGTATAAATAGAGTACAATAGGAATAAGAAAGGAAAAGATTTAGGAAATATTTAGGAAATAAAATCTTATATTTTATTTTTTCCAAAAGTACTAATTCTAACAATTTTGGCGACCAAATGTAGTAGAGGTAGGAAACTGTTTGAAAACATGAGGGCTTTTGAAATGAGGTGTCTTGGGGGAGCATAGCTTCTAGGTACACTTTCTGAAACACTGACTACACCATATCGTGACAATTATGAATGTTGATTGGACCATTCAAATCTGGGGTGATGCTCTTTATGCTTTATTGGAGTTTCATTTGACTTTGAAGTTAATTGATAGTGCAATATTTATATATATATGGAGTAATGAAGTAACACTGATCTCTTGAACTTGCTGTATACTAGTCCAACCATCCAAGTGTAGGCTGAGTCGTTATTTTATTAACTGCATGCCTACGTTGTGCTGATGTTTGATCTGGTCTATTGTTAATGCACACAGATATATGCATATACTACTGTTTCTTACAGCTTTTGAATTTCAATCACTTGTTGTTTTATAGCAATATCTTGTTCAGAGAGTTTGCTCTGATATCCATGTGGAGAATTCCTTCAATGCCTAATGGTGCACACAAGTTACTTAGTCTTCTTGCTGAACCTTTGAGGCAGCATTCAGAAACATTTAGTGCGTTGGAGGATAATGGCGTTCTGGAGAACTTAAAAGAGTTCCAGGATTGGGTATGCTATCCAATTCTTGTAATTAAATGTTGGTTCTCGTTACTGCCTTACATGTTTTGATTATTGATTAGTTTTCATCTAATAGAACTTTTATCTTCATTAGAGTGAATATTTCTCCTGTGATGCAACATATCGCAACTGGCTCAAAATTGAGTTGGAGAATAATGAAGTGCCTTCCATGAATCTCTCATTGGAAGAAAAACAAAGATCCATTGTAGCTGCTAATGAGGCACTCGATTCCTCACTTTCATTATTACTTAGTACGATTTATCTATTCTTTTTCCTAATTCATAATTAATAGCGCCAGGTACTACTCATGGTTTTCTCTACTCACAATCTTTCTGCAAATAATTTTTCTTTCCTTAGGGAAAGAAAGTCCATGGTTAGGATTTGCAGAAGATCACCTCTTTGAGTCAATGGAGCCTGTCTATCTTGAGTTGCATGCCACTGTGATGCTCTGTTTACCTTCTGGAGAATGTTTGTGCCCTGAAGCTGCCACGTGCACAACCTTAACAAGTGCCCTTTACTCTTCAGTTACTGAGGAGATCATATTAAATCGGCAACTTGTGGTATGTTCCTTAATTGATCTATTATAATCTTCTATTATTTTTTTTGAATAAGAAACAGAGATAAATTATTGTTTATTATCATCATCATTGTTATTATGTTTTTTTGTGATGTAATGTATCAGTTCGATGGTGCATTCCTTTTTTTTTTTTTTCATTGCTTTAGATGGTCTCTGAACCTGATATCTGCCTTTTTAGATCACAGCCTATAGTACTTTGTACTCGAGATGGCTTAGTAGGGTACCCGCCCTTTGAAATTTTAAATTTGAACTTATGCAATGGGGTCAGGTTTGGCCTGGCTGATGGAAGGAGAATGGGATGCCTAATTGTGATTTGTTGATTGTTCGTTATCATTTTTTTGTCACACAGGTTTATCATATATTATAGTCTTTTCATCTATACAAACATTCTACATATTTTATAATCTTTTCATTTATACAGATATATCCTCATTTCTTATTAGGAAAAGGGGGAAAAAACTTGTCAAATTAAAAAAAAATTGCATGTACTTTCAAATATGCAGGTGAATGTCTCCATTGCATCAGGGGAAGGTTTCTGTATTGAGATTGTGCTTCGCTGTTTAGCAGCACCCGGCGATGGGCTTGGGCATCGTGAAGTTAATGATGGTGGCATTCTTAGTGGTATCATGGCAGCTGGATTCAAAGGTGAGTAGTAGTATTACACCCGCAGGTTCAGTATCCTACTTATCAGTCACTAATTGCTATTCTGTTGAAATTTAATAAAGGCGAGGGTTGGTTCTTGTGGCCTTCGAAATGATGAAATCTGAGGAAATCTGGACCTCTCTTAGTTCTTCCCTCCACCTCTTAACAGAAACAAAAGGTTACTGAGCAAGTTATGACTTTTATACATTGTAGGTGAGCTTCGCGGTTTTCAAGCTGGAGTCACTTTGGAGGTCTTGCGTTTAGATGCATTGTATTCAAATGAAGATGGTTCACTAAAAGACCCGGCAGCATATATTGTGCAAGGCCTATGTCGGTGGTGCTGCCTTCCAGAAGTTATTCTTCGATGCATGCAGGTAAATTTCTTTGAGGCGAATGATGTTTGTATTAGAGCTGCTTTTTACTTCTATCTATACTCAAGCAGGCATTTGCTTTTCATTAATGATATGGAGTACTCTCCCTCTCTAAATAGTAAAAACCGTTTTCGATTAGCCTGGTAAAAATAAAATAAATGGACTTAGAGGCAATAGGTTCAGTGAATTGTTTCTTAAAGAAAAAAAAAAGAAAAAAAAAAGTGGAGGAGGAGCATCAGGATATGTGTATATTGATACCTTTTGCCTAGACTATTCTTGAAAATTGGAGGATGAGATATTCAACAAGGCAAAATTTGGACTCTTTCCATACTTTTGAACCAGTTAATAATTACTCAGCCTCGTTTTTATTACCTTATTTTCAGGTTTCTGTGGCTCTGATGGAGCTGGGATTCGAACCCAAATGCCATGATAATTTGATCGAACTCGTTGGGAACTCTGAATCTGGATTTTCTGATTTGTTCAGCGAGCAACAATTCGAGGTATCTCTCGATTAACGTTATCATAATAAAAGCAATCTGGTAACTGATGTTGGCCTTCTGCCAGTTTTTACTGTGGATTTATTCTCACCGAAAAATTTAGTGAAAGACAAACAAGAGTGTAATTGAAATGCTCTAGAAACAACACCATTGAACTAAAAATTAAAAACATTAACAATATTTGAAACAAACAAAACGCTGCCATTTAATGAGTTTCTTTACTATTTATCTGTTTTTCTTCTCTCAAACTTATCGGGGATTCTGCCTTTATCAAAATTTTATGAGGCTTTGATAATGCATTCTGAATTGCAGGAATTTTTGATACTCGAGAGAGAATATACATTACGCAAAATGGAGGTTGGAGAGCTTTCTTCTTGATTTTGTTATGTCGATCTGATGTTAAATCTTTTCGGAGCAAAAGCATTGAGATAGTTTCATCGACCCTCTATTGTTATTTGTTCTGAATAGTATTTGGATTAAAAATTCGTTTGATTTTTGGTTTTTAGTTTACTAGACTGTAAACAGATTATTATTTATTGTTGTGAATGAAATATCTGATTGAAAAAAGTGTTAGGTTACATTTCAAATTTGAAACAAATTTACTGAGGTTTTGATTTAGCAACCATTTGATTATAAACATCTTTTCACTAAATTTATTGGTCTATTATCTACTTATATACTAACGTTTCAAAACTAATCCAAAGTAGAAAAAGAGTAGTGTTTGAGAACTCTTACTTTTTAGAATTTGATTAAGAATTCTAACTATTTTACCTAAGAAAGATGATGAAACTATAGTTAAAAATTTCAAGGAGATGAGTTAACTTTTAAAAATTGAAAACCGAATAATTACTCTGACGTAAGCGATTGGAATAGAAATTATTTCAAAATTTTGGCGCTGTATATATGAGATGAACAAATTTGTAATTTTTATTGATCACTCATCTTTTGAGTTACTCAATTAGTTCATTTGCAGCTGTATATGACAACCATGCCATGCCCAAAAATCCAATGAAATAAATAGAATTTGTCTTTCTTTTTTGAGTTCATTAGCTAACATATTTTTAAGGTTAAATTAAATTAGATCCATGAATAACATTAAATAACTCAATATTATTAAATTAAATTCATTTGTCATGTTTGAATAATAGTTCTTTGTATATTTAAATAAATATTTAATTTAAATTTCATTTCAGAACATTTGAACAAAATAAAATATGAAAATACAGAGGTAAAATACAACAATTTTGTATGAGTGAAATGAAAAAAAAAAAAAACAAACCAAAAATAGAGAACTAAAAAAAAAAAAAAAGAATTTGGCAAATAACTCAAATGTTTTAAGAATAAAAATCACACCAAACAAATTATAAATAAACATACCTAGTTTGTCAAAACTAAAAACTAAAAATCAATAATCAATGTAAGTGATATACTTATATTCGGTCATAAAAATATTAAAATTCTAATTAAAAAATAAAAAATGATTAAAAATAGAATATTTGATAAAAAATTTAGATTACATAGAAAAAATGTAATAATAAATTTTGGTTTTGTCATGTGGAATATAAATATTTCGTTAATGGTTCTATTTTTTAAAAAACCTCCAAAATAGTTTATAAAACAGTAATAGCAATTTTCATTTTTCTAATTTCTCTCTGTATATAAATACATATTTATCATTTTTATTGATTTTTTTTCACACTTATCAGTTTATATTAGATAGCAATTTTTTCCAATAAAACCTCCGAACGAAAGCCACCGCGAATTGGCAAGTAGAGGGAAGAAGAGTGGCAAAAAAATTCCCATTGCAGCGGGAAAATTTTCCGATGTAATCGGACCGAACCCAAATCGTGTAGCCCAATCTATTGCGCACACCCCACACACTGCAGCCTCTTACTCTCTGATTTCCTTCTTTGCCTCTTCCCTTTCAATTTCTATGTTTCTCAGCTTCCGCTTTCTTCCCATCTTCGTTTCCACCCTTTGCTAATTTCCCTGTAATTGGGAACTTCAATTTTCTCCTTTTCTCTTTCCCGTTTCCCCAAACTTTCCCTTTTTTCATCGATCCCACACACTTGGCATTCAAAGATCGTAAATTATTGCAAAATTAATTGAACCCCATTTTGGAATTAATGGGTGTCTCCTTCAAAATCTCGCAAAAGGGTAAAAGGTTTCATCCAAAGCCTTTTATTAACCAAGCTGGGAGCACTGTTCTTGATGATGACGAGTCTAAGGATGGGTCGAGAGTAGTTTTGAAGAACGAATCTTCCCTAGCTCGAAAACTTGAGGTAAGTGCTTCTGCTTCTGGCTTTCCTTGATTGTCGATGTGGAAATCTGATTTCAGCGCAGTTGCTGTTTGTTATAAGGGATTTAGTTTATGAATTAAAAAGGCTTGTTTTTTCTTTGTTTTGCTTGGTTACTTACTCTTTGTATCTGAGCCAAGATGCGGTTGAATTTAACTGCTTGGTTTCTTACTCTTAATATCTGAACCAAGATGTGCTTAATTAAAATGTTTTGATAGTTCAAATACCATATTGGAATTTAAAAGTTAATAATAATAATGGGAATTATGTACTGAATGTTTTATTGTTGTTTTGTTATTTAAAGGATGAAAATTGTACTTGTCTGACAATCCGAAAACAGCAAAATGTCTATTCAGTTTGTATACTCTAGCCTATAGCAAGACGGTATGATGTCAATTCTGTTTACTTTGTATCATAATTCGTAATACACTTATTCTTTATGTAAAAGGGTGAAGAAACTGAAAGAAATGGGAATGTAAATGGGGTAACTGGATCTTCTTTAGGTCGTCTAATTCCAGGTAATTTTCTATTGACTTTATGCATTATCCTACCATTCTTGTTTTCTTGATTTTTATTTTTATTTGAAAACTTAGTATTGTTCTTTCAGAAAATGGAGTTTCCTTCACTTTAAACCTGTTTCAGGATGGATATTCTATCGGAAAGCCATCAGAGGTTTGTTGAAAATAGCATTAATTTATTTGAGTGGTTACTAGGAAGTGAATTACATCAAAACTAATGCTTAGATTTGCAATCGTGATCTTCAGATTGAACCTACACACCCAAGTACTCTACAGGACAATTCAAAGTTGCTTCCTTATGACAGGAAATCTGAAAACTTGTTTTCGGTAAGTGTCATCTGCTTTCCCTCATCTCTCTCCCTATCTCTCTTATTACTAAGCCAGTTGTTAATGGCATGGAAAGTATTGACTAATTGGGCTTTTATTAAATTTATTTATTTTCGAATATTTAAATTTGGATTACTTGCTGCTACAAAATCAGTAGGTCTATGTTGAGGACTCTTTGTTCCTTTTTTCTGGTAGATTTTTGTTTTCTTTTCAAATGTAAATATGAATAATCTTTTAAGATGGCTTGTATCACTCTGCAATTGTTGACTTTAATACTGGAAGAAACACATGTTTTTCCAGGGTTGGCTGACTTCAAAACAATTGGTATTGAGAAGATTTCTCATCTGTAGTTTACCCTTTTCAGCGACCATTGTTCTTCCATCTTTATTACTTATGAGCTTGATGGTCTCTAATTATGGTTGAACTTCCCTTTTGTTGTTGTGAACTGTCTCTATTAAAGTGTTGATATAATTAAATTTACTATAACTCAGGAATTTAAACTTTTGAGTATAGCAATTGGGGTTGGGGGACTCGAACCTTACACCTTTAGGATAGAAAGTTATGTTAATCACCTTAAACTTTTGAGTACATCAATTGGGGTTGAGGGATCGAACTTCCACCTTTAGGATAGAAAGTTATATCAATCACCGTTGAGCTAAACTCGCCTGCAACTTAAACTTTTCGGTCAATTGGTGGTTTAATATGGTAAAAGAGTAAGATGTTATGTGTTTAAACCCCAAAACCTCAGTAGTAGTGTCAATTACTCTTCGTATGGTTTTGATTTCCACTTGTTGAATTTTCTATAAATTTTTAAGCTCATAAGTGGGGGGAGTGTTGAAGTGTTAATATTATTAATTTTATCATTATCCATAAGAATAAGGTTTTGGGTCAATCGATGATGTAATAGTGATGTAAAACCAAATGGGAGAATTTTATTAATGTCTAAAAGTTGTGAATACAAGAAGATAAATACTCTATTGATAATTGAAAAGTAAGCTAATCCTAATCTTAATACTAATTAATAAAAGAAACTAATCCTAATCCTAATCCTAATACTAATTAATAAGAAAAACTAATCCTAATCCTAATTAATAAAAGAAACTATTCCTAATCGTACTAAACCAAAGAAACTAGTCTCAATCCTCATAAATTAAGGATTTGACCATGATACCCTATTCCTACTTCACAAATAGTATCTAACATTCTCTTTTAATGTCTATGCATTTTCAGTATAATAAGTATTGTTTTTCTTTTTCTTTTATTTTCATTACGGCAAGCCTTTTCTTTTGTTAATTTTCTTAATTTTATATGCTTGAAGGCTATTGAATGTGGCCGATTGCCTGGAGATATCCTTGACGACATACCTTGCAAATATTTCGATGGCACAATTGTTTGTGAGGTGAATCTACCTAAATTATGAGCTTATTTTCAGGAAGCCTAAATCATGCTTAGGATGATATAACTAATACATTATTGAAAAAAAATTCTATTTATGTATGAGTGGCACGTGTTGTTCATATCATATGCAGGTGCGAGACTTTCGTGGACGCCCTCCTGAACAGGGGCCTGGTGCTCAATCGACTGATGGTTTACCTATTGTCAACAAAATACATCTTAGGATGTCCTTGGAAAATGTGGTGAAAGATATTCCATTAATTTCTGATAATTCATGGACCTATGGTGATCTGATGGTATGTTTGCTTAGTCCATAATCTATGGTGAATAATTTTGATAACATGTTGAGGGTGTGATAGATTTCTTAATTTGTTTTTAATACTCAAGGAAGTGGAGTCCCGCATTCTGAAGGCATTACAACCACAACTTAATCTTAATCCTGCTCCTACATTTGATAGGCTTTGTAACAGCCCAGTTCCTATGAAGGTGATGTGATGTAAATTTCAAGTGGTTATGTTTTATGAAAATAAGATTTCAATCTATTTTATGTGTTTAACATTTATTGTTTCTGTTTGCAGCTCAACTTTTCTCAGTACAGTGAGCGGAGGAAGCGATTGAGACAGCTTTCAGAAGTATCTATCTCATCTAATAGTAGGTGTGGAAAGAAGATTTGCTTAGACAGAGTACCCGAAAATTTTAATACTAGACTGGGAGATTCAGGAGCCGTTTCTGGAAATTTGAATGCCCATGATAATGTAGCTGGTCAAAATATGATTCTAAATGAGATGATGGCATCAAGACCAAAGAACTTTACTTCAGATGCTACTCTTCCCGCACAATCTGCAGTAGCTGTTCCTCAATCCAGGTATTCTATGGGCAGTGGAACCCCAAGAGGTATGATTGATCAAGCAGCTGGTACAGTTCTTAATCCATCTGGTGTTTCCCCCAGCGGGCAAGAAATGATGTCATATGTAGATAATTTGAACCCTAATGTCTCTCTTCATGCCAAGAGGGAAACTCAAGATGGGCAAATGTCACCCTTGTCCAGCTTTAACAAGAGACCAAGGCCATCTCTTATGGGTATTGATGGAATTCAACAGCACCCATTGGCGTCCATGGAAAGTCCCCAGGGATCTGACATGAATTGGAAGAATATGTTGCAACAGAAAGCAATAGCAAGAGGCATGCAGTACTCAAACGCGGGAGTGCAAAAATTTTCTCCACAGATGTTTGAGGGAGTCCTGAATCAGGATTCTGTGCAAATACCGTTTGCCACAGGACAATCAACTATGCGATATGGAGCCAAGGAAGAGCAGTTTGATTCCGAAAAGATGGATGGATCTGACATTAGTCGAAACAAAACTGATATGCAGATGATGGAAACAGAAAACCACCTAGATCCTCAGCACCCACGGGTTCAGCAAAGACCTCCACAACAAGCATTTATGAGATCTAATCTCTCTCAGCCTCCTTGGAATAATTTTGGTCAGCATATTGAGAAGGAAGCAAGAAAGGAGGACCAACTATCGAAAAGAAAATCAGTTCAAAGTCCTCATGTATCAGCAGGAGCTATGGCTCAACCATCCTTGTCAAAATCAGGGGAATTCTCCAGTGGTGGCTCAGGTGGACCACACTATGGAGTGCCTGGAAATATTTCTGCACTTGCATCAGCACAAAAGGATAAGCCTGGCATTAATCCCGTTTCTCATGTTGGTGGAACTCCATCCTTGACTTCCAGTGCTAATGATTCAATGCAAAGGCAACATCAGGCCCAAGCTGCTGCAAAGCGAAGATCGAACTCCCTCCCCAAAACCCCAGTAATCAGTGGAGTTGGATCTCCTGCTAGTGTTGGTAATATGAGTGTCCCTCTGAATGCAAACAGTCCTTCAGTTGGGACTCCACCTTTTGCTGATCAAAGCATGATTGAAAGATTCTCAAAGATTGAAATGGTAACTGCAAGGTAAAGATTAAGATGGTTCATGAGTTAATGTCATTGTGTTGTGCTTTCCTTTTTCCCCGCTTGCTTCTCCCTGATTTAGGCTTTATGCAAGATTTTGGCTTATCATAAAATATTACTTTAATGCATTTGTTTTTTGTTTAATCAAAAACTATTGCAGGCATCAACTCAACCTTAAAAAGAGCAAGGCCAATGACTATCCTATCAGAAAATCAAGTACATATTCTGCTCACAATCTTGCAACCCTTCTGGCAAACTCGTCTATTAATGATGGTTTAAAAGATGACGCTGGTCCAAGGAAGATGTCAAAGTCCCTTATTGGTGGCAGCTTAAATGCCTGCAAAAGAAGGGTGTTAACTTTTATGTTGCAAGACCGTACACCTCAAGGTCCGTATCATTGTCAGTTTTCAAATAGTTGGTCTTTTGTTTAACTCTTCGTTCCATTTGAAACCTGCATTCTTCTGCAGGAATGGATTCGTACGTTACTAGGTTACGAAGTAGAGTAATCCTGTCAGAAAAACCCAATGATGGAACTGTAGCAATTACTTATGAAGATATAGATGATTCCGTTTTTCTGGCTATTGAGGATTGTCTTCCGACATTGCCTAATACTGTAAGCTCTATTATATTGACCAGCTATTTTGTTCCTAGAGATTCATTGGAGTTAATTTCAACTGTCTGTTCTACGTTGGTTGGTTGATTGAGATTATTGGCTAATCTATCATGTTTTGCCGACCTGAAATAAGTAAATGGATTTTTGTATATATTTAAAGTAAATATCAAAATGTGCAACTAAAGTACATATGATCTATATTTATCATTGGTTCCAAGTCTGAGGAGGTTTTTGACTTTTGTTAAAGATGACTTTTTACATCTCCTTGCAAATATTTGGGTCTCAAAAAGGTATCTCCTTGAATAAGATTATGGAACAAACAATTTAACTGAACTAAGAGGTCATGAGTTCAATCCATGGTGGCCACCTACCTTAGAATTAATTTCCTACGGTTTCCTTCAGATCCAAATGTTGAAGGGTCAAGCGGGTTGTCCCACGAGATTAGTCGAGGTGTGCGTAACCTGGCCTGAACACTCACGATATAAAAGAAAAAAAAATTTAACTGCAACTACTCCTAATTTACTTGGTAGTCGCAACCACACTTCCCCAAAAGTCAAATCCTCATGCTAATATCTATTGGTTCCGGGTTGTCTCGTGAGATTAGTCGAGGTATGCGTAAGTTGGCTCGGACACTCACATATATAAAAAAATTATGTTGTCGTTCTTGTATTCACGACTTCAAAAACATTAATAAAATTCTCTCATTTGAGTTACGTCACAAATGCTCACTAATGTAAATAGTACGCACTCCTTCCTTAGAGTGCTGCGCCTGTATGGTGGTTTCATTTCCTTTCTCTCTAGTTTTGTGGCAGTGTTAGCATCTAAAATCAATTCTTGGGCAGGAATGGTAGATAAATTATTATGAACTCCCTCCTTTGAGGTTAGAGGCACAATTGTTATCTGGTCAATTATGTAGCTTAATATTATTATTATTGAGTGAAGACCTTGTTGATAGTTTAGACTAGTATACATTATACGGTTTCCAACGTAGTCAGACATGATGACGGGGCACACGAAAAAGCACTTGAGTTCTCATATAATTGTGCATTTTTATTTCTTATTGATTATTTATATACTGAACGTCTTCTATACCTTTCTCTGTTCTGACACAAGTATATGTATGTTTAATGACACAGCTTTTGGCAGATTTACTTGCTGGTCAATTATCTTCCTTGGTATGATCTGCAATTTCCTTTCATTAAATTTCAAAATTGATCTAAGAATTTTATTCATTTTTAAATTATTAAGTAGTTACCAAACATGCCTTCTAAATTCTTCGATGATGCTCAAGTAAAACATTTATCTAATTTGCAGATGGTTCATGAAGGATATGATCTTATTGAAGATGTTATTCAACTTAGGCCAACACGGATAAACCCATCTGCAAACAATCAATCAAATGCTGCTGGTCATCCCCATATTAATCCAGCAGCAGAAATGCAGAATTATGGAGAAGCTTTTCCAAGTCAAACATCCAATGAAGTTCCAAAGCCTAGCGGTAGCGGTAATGCTTCTCTGCTCAATGCATCCCATAGTCTTCTAGGAAACGCAAGAATGTTGCCTCCTGGAAATCCTCAGGCAATGCAGATGTCTCAAGGAATTTTGGCAGGGGTTTCGTTACCCGCAAGGCCACAACAGGTAGAAGCTCAAGCATCAATGCAGCAGCAGCAGCAGCAACAACAACAACCGCAGCCATCACAGCAGCAGAATCAGCAAAGCCTTGCTCAACCTCAACATCAACAGTTCCAGAGACAAGTGATGCTCGGAACAAACACCCTCTCGCATTTGAATGCCATTGGTCAGAATCCTAACGTTCAATTGGGAACTAACATGGTGAACAAGTCGTCAATTCCACTTCACCTATTACAGCAGCAGCAGCAGCAACAGCAGCAATCACAGATGCAAAGGAAAATGATGATTGGAGCTGTGGGTATGGGTAGCATGAACAATAACATGATGGGACTTGGAAGCCTTGGCAGTTCAATTGGTGTAGGAGCTACCCGAGGAATAGGAGGAACTGGACTGCAAGCACCCATGGGATCTATTCCTACCATGGGGAATGCAGGTCAAAATCCAATGAACTTAACCCAGGCATCTAGTTTTAACAACGCTCTCAATCAGCAATTTCGAGCAGGGACATTAACACCAGCCCAGGCACAAGCTTATAAATTCAGGATGGCACAGAACCGAGGCATGCTCGGTGCTGCCTCTCAATCAGCAATAACTGGAATACCGGGAGCAAGACAGATGCATCCAAGCTCAGGTGGACTTTCAATGCTTGGACAAACTCTGAACCGTGCTAGCCTGACCCCGATGCAACGAGCAGTAGTTTCTATGGGTCCTCCAAAGTTAATGCCGGGAATGAATCCGTACATGAATCAGCAGCAGCAGCAGCAGCAGCAACAGCTACAACAACAAATGCAACAGCAACAGCAAATGCAACAGCAACAACAGCAGCAGCAACAGCAGCAACAACAACAACCTCAGCAACAGCAGCTACAACCTCAGCAATTACAACATCCTGAAACAACACCACCACTTCAGGCTGTTGTTTCACCACAACAAGTGGGTTCACCTTCAACCATGGGAGTTCAACAACTCAATCAGCAGCAGCAGCAACAGCAGCAGCAGCAGCAGCAAACTGCTAGCCCGCAACAAATGAATCAGAGAACTCCGATGAGTCCGCAGCAAATGAGCTCAGGGACAATCCATGCCCTTAGTGCTGGGAATCCTGAGGTTTGCCCTGCTAGCCCTCAGTTGAGTTCACAAACTCTTGGTTCAGTCAGTAGTATTGCAAATTCTCCTATGGATATGCAAGGTGTGAACAAGAGTAACTCTGTAAATAATTCATGAAAGTATAATTTTTAGAGGTGATGATTTGTTTTAAATTTCCTTTTTCTAGTTTTTCAGACATTTTTTTAAGAATGTGTAACTGTAGAATTATCAGATCATTGGTATGTAGGAGAATATTCACCTGTTCTTAGCTTGTAAGGTAGAGGATTTCAAGATATGTACAGTTAAATGTAGAAAAATTAATGTGATAAAGTTTGATATTTTGAATTTGTAGACTCTCGACTCAATGTAGCTGACAATGTATGAGATAAAACTGTCAGTTGCAAAGTTTTTGATTCTTGATGAATGCATGCAACACTTATTTTAATCGTATGGTATTATTTTTTAGAATAAAAATAGAAAAAAAAAAAAAAAAAGGGAACAAAGGATTCTAGAAGATATTATTCCTCTTTCTAATATTCAATACCAGAAAAATTTATTTTCTTGTTCTGGTGTCGAAATAATAAACTAATAAATTATTCTTGATCCCTTTCGTCAAAGATCTCTATTAAAAACTGTTCTTAGATTATGTAATTCAAATCATAACCAAAAGAAATGATTTATTCAACTTCAAATATTTGCACTAAAATAGGTGAAGCTTTTGAGTCATTTTGGTCAACTTAATCCTAAAATATGTAGGTCCAAACTTAGACTTCGATCTCTTGAAAATGAAACAATGAAAAGTATGTCCATCAGAATTTTAGCATCCTCTACAAGTTAGACGAATGTTAACCTAAATCAATCGATCTCAAACACTACTACTGTAAAACCCTAAACCATTTTGTAATCACAGATTAAAATCAAGATAATGGGAAGATTTACTCATCCAAAGATGTAAAAGTTATCTAAGTAGCACAACAAGCTACTTTTCAAATACAAAAGATAAAATTCTATCAGCATTATCCTTGCTCCCCAAAAGGTTATACATATAGTTACCGACAATGACGAGCATTTTGATGCATATGATAATAATGACCCAATCTTTCTTTCTCTCTTTGTACAAAATCTTCAGTCATGTCATGCGAGAACTTACAGCTCTCTCTATAGTAACATTTCCCTACAGCAAAATAACGGCACTGTGGTTGATTGTAGCCTTCTTGTGCACTGTGATTCACTTTAGGATAAAGATTCATTCGATCCATTGGTATGTGGTTTCTATTATCAAGAACCTTGTTAACAGAAGAAGCAGCAGGATTAGTCCTGTAAATGCTAGGCTGTATATTGAAGCTTGCTGGAGGATTGGCTTTCGTTTGAGGTTGGCTATAGTAATTATTTTGCATTGTATTATCCACCATGTGTTGATGTTGAAATGGCAGTCTATTATCCATCATGTGTTGATGTTGAGATGGAAGTCTATTCTGATCAATGAACATATGTGATTTTGTTTGATCAGTTGCTTTTCCTAAATTGCCGAACGAAGGTCTTTCCTGATGTTGATGAACTACGTTTCTCGAATCAACCGTTAACTTCGCCATGGACTCGGCTAACATCGTTCCTGCTGAAGATAGATTTGACCGAGAAGGATTGTTTCTATATCCTTCTTTCCTTGATTCCCTGAAACATAGAATTTTAAACTGTTGTCTTAACCAAAATACTGAGAACATATGGGTGAATAAAAATGAATGCGTCTCATTTCAAGGTGGTTTGATACAAGATGATAATATACCTGTTTTCCTTGTGTGTTTTTCTTTTCTCTTTCTCTATTACACGTGCTTCCCTATTTGATCTTGCAAGTGATCCCCTGGCATGTTTTTCCTTTAGAACTTTCTGCCTTTCTCTTTCATCTTCCCAAGTCTACAAAATTTGACAACATGGGTTATTTTAAAGAAAAGTTTAAGAGTATTTAAAAGAAAAGCCAAAGAAAGAATACAAAACGTGCAACTGTAACCTGTCTCATAGTCTTCATGCGGTAAAGGTTTCGACCCTTGATTAAAAGGGGATGAAGTGGAGGAAGGGGTTTCTCACCCTTACTCCACAATACTTCAATCTGGCTCAAAAAAAAAAAAGAAAAGGGAAAGGCTTTTAATAATAATTACTATCAAATGGTAACACAAATCAAGGTGAGAACTACTAAAAAACAACCACGCTTCATCTTAAGTCAGTCATTCCTCGTAATTCATTTTTAAAAGTGTCTCACCGTAAATGTATGTTGCTGTTTAGAAGAACCATAGCTTTCTTTCACAATGCGACCAGCAACCGTTCTTGTTCCACATGAAGGACCTTTGGAGCTCCTAGATGCGATGTTGTACCTGAATGATGAATACCCTATTAAGAAACAATCCATGGTATGAAAAGTAGTAGATAAGTACAGATTTGGGGAAGAGAAATTTCAGTGCTCTAAGATTACAATCTTCTCTATCATTCTCACACGTAAAGACTGCAATTGAAATCTTGATCCTTGTGGAAATGATAGAGATAGAAGGCTAATATTAGTGCAAAAGAAAAATTGGAATAAGATACATTGAATTTAAATTCTTACATCTCATATACTTTTTGTTCAAACATAACAATATCGCCCATGCAGGCATCACCTGAATCAAATAAACATCAGAAAACGAGAATAAAACTACAATATAACTAGAAACCGAGTAATAGCTAGGCATAAAAAGGCAATCCGTCAAGAATTAGAAAAACAGTGTATTTAAAAATCAGCAACATATTAAAATGAGAACAAACAAACTGTTCTACAAGTTCAAACAGCCACATACTTCTCTACGTCATAATATCCTCATTATGTAACTAAGACCACACCTTTACAATTCACTATAAAGCTATACTCCGGGTATTTCTTCTCCCCTCCACCATTTAAAATCCTGTAAACAATTAAAAATGAGAAAGAAAAGAAATGTGTCGTTAGCAATAAACTCCTTTCAAAACCATTATAAAACAACCATACATACAACACAAACTTACTCTAAGTGCTCCTTGATGCGCTGAATGAGCACATCTTTTGTTCCGCTCAGCCTCAATCCATTCTTTCTCAGATAAGATTTACATTGTTCTACCTTGAGTTTCTCAAGCTTACCAGCTGGGTCCAAAGAATGAGAGAGAAATGGGTTATCTCTGAAAGAAGGGGAGACAAAAAATGTCGAACTATTGTTTCCGAGTTCATTTAGACAACAGGGGAACATTTTTTAGTGTTTTTACTCTTCACAACTAATACATACGTTCATAGGGGAATAGAAATCCATTCGTCAAATAATCTTTTTTTTTCCTAAACTTGACACAAAATCATAATACTTCAGCAATACGTAAGGCTATGAGCACATCGATTGTTTACAAGAAATGCAAAAAGAGGAGAAAAAAGCTTACAGAGTTCAGATTACTAATGGTCTTCTCAGTTCATAGGAAAAGAAACCATTAAAATTTTTTGACTAACCTTTAATGATTGATAGCACTTCAAGAGTATCTTTCTCATCTTTTTCATTTAGAATCGGAATATTTGGCACATCATCATCTATATCTGAATCCCCAGTCAGGTTCATATCCAAAGCGTCCCTGCAAAATGCACAAAAAAAAAAAAAAAAAAAAAACCCTAATGAGTTCCAGCTCTATACGATTAATCAAGTATAATAGTTGAACACACCGAACAAGATCAGAAATGAGTTAAATAGGTTCAAATACACACAATGGCTTTGATTTCTTCCTGATCGAGGTCCTTGAAGTCTTCGAATTGGTTCTTTTCTGAATGCTGTAACTTGGATCACATTCTGAATCATCAGAATAATACTCGTCGTCGGATTCTCCATTGTCATCGATAAGTTCTTCTAGATCAAAGCGAGAAGGATCGGTTTCAAGATTCCGAGGAAATGCCATCAAAATTATCACTCTCCGTTCAATTTTGGATGGGGCTGCTGCCAAGCGCTATATAATGGGGAGATGATTAAAATTTTCAAATTGCAACGGCTAGTTAGTCAATGACAAGGAACATTGGGCCTTAGATTTTGGGCTTTTTATTGAGTAGTGGGCTTCTAGTAGTCAGCCCATTTTAGAAATTTTGACCGATGACCTTCTTGTTATGTTTTGGGAAGAATAGCTTTTGGTCCCTATTTAAGTTTGATTTTCATTTTGTTGTTAGATTTCAAATGCTATACCCTTAATCCTTAAATTTTAATTTTGATTTAGTATTTTAAAATGTTACGATTTAATCATTAAATACACACATTTTATACTTTTGACCATAGTTTATCATTAAATACACACTTTTGATATTTAGCATAATTATAAGTTATAATTTTAAAATTAACGTCAATGGTGATGTAAAAAAGAAAAAAATTTAATTCGTAAGTAAAAAGTGTAAATCTTTAAATATAAAACCTATTTAAAACAATTTTGGAACCTCCGGACTAAATCAAAAATTATATTCACTTTGGATTTTTATCGTATATATAAAAATGCTGTATTTTTTTCTATAGAAAATTTAAAATTGTTTGAGGTCTAGGGTTAATTTTTATTAATTTTCCCCCAAAATAGTGCAGTTTTATGCTAGAATTATTTCACTACAGTGAACTTGAATAAATAATGTTGTTTGTTATAGTAAAGAGCATATTTACTTAGAAGATCGACGATTTTCTTTCACCCAATTTTTTTGTTATAAAGAGGCCTAAATCCTCACAAATTAGATCGTGTAAACATGATCTAACTTGACATAATTTAACGAGTTAAAGCATGCACCTTCATTCATGAGATAAAAATTTGAATCCCTTATTTAACATCCACATCTTTAACTAAAAATAAAAAATAGCGTAAACATGAACAAGAGAAGAAATATGTACATCGTACACTTGATCTTCTTATTCTCAACAATCACAACAGTCAGATTTCTAGACTTAGGTTCAGTTCAATTAAATTCCTATACTTCCCGAGTCATAAATCAAAGCTCGAAAAACTGAAAGACTTAAATCTGAAGTTGTCAACATGGATTATGCCAAAGGAAGATGGACTAATATAATAAATATAATGGTATTTTTTTCTCAATGTATAAGGAACAAAAAATGTATATTGGGAGGAAGAGGTAACCAAAATGTGAATAAACATGTAAAGTATTTGTCTACTTAATCTGGAATACTAAGCTTAACATCGCTCTTACACTTGTACAGGCAGCACCGCCCCACTTGGAGGTAAACCAAAACACTAATTTTTCTGATCCCATCTTAGCCATTTAAGTAAAATCTAGGAGTCACTTCTAGCTCAGTTTCAAGTCTCTGATATCTGAATCCATTAAGCCAAAGCTAAAAAAGCAAAGAGAAGCCTGAAAATGAGTTTAAAAGATTAACTGAATCACCAGATCTTTGATTTGAACCAGAATAGGAGGAATACAACTCCAAACACGATAGCAACGGGTGCCCACTTCCGAATCAAAGCCTGTGGTCAAAGTTTTTAGGAAAGCAAAATAATAATAAGCATTAGGTCTGGTCTGTCAATCACAAAATAAAAGTTCACTTGAAAATGAGGTCTTTAACAAGCTTTCCAGATGTAAATTATAGAAAGTATCCTAAGGAAATATCGACATCGTTTATGAGATCAGTTGACAACAAATCTTGCACAATTTTGGATTACAATCCAAATACTTGTTAAATTTGGAAAAGCAGCAGGATAAGAGTGATGACCTACATTACAATGTCTCAACCACTCACAACTTCAGACACATTTAAAATTTTGATGATAGAAATCTCAGTCTGTACTTTGGATCTCACAATAGAAGAAATCGTTGATATTTATTTATTTATTTATTTTAATTTAAATGTCTTCCAAGTGCATTTTCAGTAATTATACTCCTTTAAACCACCAAAGGTCATACTAAAAAGCCTCCAAGAAATAGAATGTGAGTTCTTTGTTTCTTATAAGCATATTTCCATAAAGCTTCATATGATACTGTCCATCAAGCTTCGTCCACTAGGTTAGGTGTTAGAAGTGATAGAAAGGTATAGAATCCTGCAAAAATTGGTCTCTTTTCTAGTAAAGCCGACAATTTCAAGTTCAACTCCCAGGCCAGACCACCAACGTCCATCCCATTGTCAAAGCTCAACTAGGAGGGTAAGTTTGCCTAAGAAGTTGAGTTTCACATTTGATCTGAAATGACTAACACTCAAAATAGAATTCAAATATGGGACTCTTTCCACTGTAAGATTTTAGGCTCAACTTCTGTTTCCAAGAACCAAGATGATGTCGTAAACTAGCTCACAGAGTTGCTTTCGAGAGGGTCGATTTAATGCAAAACTAGAAGATTGTCAAAAGGTATACCCAGTTTCTAGTCCATTTTGTTAGAGAGAGACAATAGGATTTTCAATGACGTTCCTTAAAGTCTTGGTTTTTGGCTAACTGTACAGCAGACAGCTTTCACTTAGAGTGTTTCATGCAAGGATTTTCATGACTACAACAGCTTTTTTATCAGTTTATAGTGAAGGGTATTTTTTTCTACCTTCCTCGACAAGGGACTACTACTCGGTTTTCCCTCAGGCTTTTAAGCTATATTCCCATTTTAGTTCAATGGTATTATTTGTTTCAACCTTCATGAGCAACATCAAAAACAACCACAGGATTACTTGATGATACATTAAACTATTGTCAAAAGACTTTCCAAGTCCACATGCTTAAGGCAAACATTCAACTTCAACAGAATTGAAAGCACACATCAAGCAATAAAATGACACTAACCTGCCGGTTTAAATCTCTCGCCTTGTCGGCATATATGCGGGATTCTGATGTCAACCTACTTGACATTTGACTGACCTCTGCAAAATTTTAATAGTTTAAAATGAAATGGATATCTTCGACACTGAGAATCATGATTCTGCAAACCCCTTCAAGAAAGCTGCAATAATATTTATTTCTCCCAAACATAAATTAATATAAACTGTGCCAACCATTTCAAATAACAAAGATCCTCACACACCTAGGAACTGGGAACAATATGATTTAGTTTATAATGACAGTTGACCTACTCAGCATCAACAGAAAACAAAGGACCCATAATGCTTTACCACATAATATAGGATAATGCATAGCCATACTTGAATCAATTTAGAAAATAAAAGGAAAAGGAAATATCTTACGGTCTAGCTTTTCACCAACACCAAGAACTTCCTGAACATTCCGAGTCATTATCTGGTGGACTTCGTAAAGCTCATCATTCAACTTTGCAATATTACGTTGAGTGCGTGTATCCTGGTACAATTTCTTGGTCTTCTGTATGTATGTATCTGTTGAATATAAAAAAGGTGGAGGTGGAGGAGAGAAACAAGGATTCAAATAAAGTAAAATCAAGCTAAGAGGACCAAAGTGCATATGAATTATTTATACAAAGCAAAGTAATGCATACCAAACTTAATGAATGCATAAGGCCTAGCAGCGGTTTCAATTTGAGCCCCATTGACGCGTTCAAACTCATTCTTCAGGTCTTCAAGGTATTGAAAGGCAAGTTTCTTTGGATAAGCACGGTCACACATAGTCAAATAACAGACCCTTCCTTCAATTATATAACTAAAAACTCAGGTCAAGGTAAATGACTTTTGTCAAGAGCATAATTTGAGCCAACAATCTTCTAGACAGTTTTAAAATTGAAAATCAAAATTCTAAAAGATTTTACAAGACACATTTTTATGTTGATTCCTCTACACATTGAACTCAAGAAGTGGTAAAATCAAAAAAGGCCAAGCCCACTAAATATAACCGTTTCCATATTCAATATCAACCTCCTGTGTCTCAAAACTTTTTCAGCAAGCTACCTTTAAATAGTCGGGATAAAATTAGTTTGCCCAGGCCCTAGGGTCCCAATTTTCTTTCCACAACATGACATAAACAGAAACGTGAAAACCATATTTTCATTTCAGCCTCATAAGCCACAACAAATCAAAATGGGTGTAATGACAAAGGAGCCACAGGAAAGCTACATCCTAATTTATTTAGTAAAATATACACCATGTGATCATGGACAAGCAGATACAAAAATTAAAAATACAACAAACTAGCCTGCCAAAGAATATTATAAGTCAAATCTGAAATGCCAATCACGTAAGGATACTGAAAAACGTATGGCCCTGTCTCGACAGACATTCTTGAAGCCTCATTTTGACCTCTTGATAAGTTTTTAAACAGAGCCTTCACTTGCTGCTTGTAGAATTCTGCATCTTGCATGTCACGGCCATCATCCAGTCCCTCTGCTAGAGGAAGACCATCAGTAACACGGGCAATCATTGTAAGCTTCACCATCTTTAATTTGATATGTCCCCCAACTGAGGATAAAATCACTGTACTAGGTCAGCCAGGATAACTTACATAAGATGATGACAAACAAGCGGAGTATGATTGGAGAATTTCCATGTATGTAACTCCTCTAAGTATCAAGCTTATAATAATAATGACAAGGTCATTAATCAAAGGGGGAAAATTAATAACCGGCAACAAAAATATGAATAAGGTGCTTTTCTTGAGTCATAATTTGTTGACATGCAAGATCGAAAAGGCATTTATTTTACAAATTCATGTTCTAATTATCTTATTTTCCAAGCTCTAAACATCGTTATCTGAACCCAAATCGGTCACAAGTTGAATATAACTCCTTGCAAACTTTACAAGTACCCTTGGAAGAATATTCGAAAAGGAAGTTATTCCAATTTCAAACCATTGGAAATTTTCTCTAGTATAATTCACACATCCCATTACTATACCGATACTGCAAACCCTTCGAATCCACAATGCCACCCCATTAACGTGCAGAGATAATTATAACCCAAAGCAAGAAACCATCGATGTGGATCTCGTCGTTATCGCTTTAATTTGGTTACAAAAAAACGTTTCACATAAAAAATACCCGATCCCGAAGAACCCAAGCCATTTCTCCACTCAGTACAATTGGAAAAGCAATCAAATCCCAACAATCATTCAATAACGCTGTCCAAAACAAAGGAGACACGCATTTCCTACGGAACAAAATAGGAATTCTATCTGAGAGAAAAACTGATTAATCGATCTTCGATAGATCATAGGGAATTAAAAACCCACAAATTGTGCAATTCCCTAAAGATCAGAAAGAAAACCAAAAAAGAAATTAGCGATATTACCAGGCTATATCATTGGGGGGATTCTCTTTTCAAAGATCCGAGGAACCGTGATGACGATGGAAGAATCTGAAAAGAAAGAGAAGCTAGGGTTCGTGAAAGGACAGGAATTGGATGGGATGGGATTACTGACCACGGTGTGAGCAGCTCAGAATCCGATCGAGTCTCTCCTAAAATGGAGCCATTGCTCTCGCCACAAGTCAAATATGCAAATGTTTGCTTTATACAAATTTTAAAATAATCCCAATTGCAGTTTTTCAAAAAAACAATAGAAAATATAAAATATAATCTCATTACAAAACTATGATCCTTAAAATCTAAATTTATTTTTTAAGAAAAAAATTAAAATTTATTTGCTGTCATTTACCTTTTACTTCTGTATTTGATAAATTTTTAAATTGTATAATTTGTGTCGAGGTTTGTTTTTTAACTTGACGTATAATCAAAACTTCGGCTTTTGTTAATATAAAATTTAACTTTATATTCTATAAGTTACATTTTCTTTAAACCGAACATAAGATGAATTTGTTCAACATAAAATCACAACTTATTAGACATTCTTAATGTTCAATAACTCATTAGACACTGAATTAAAGATATAAACACAAGTCAAGGGTCAATGATCTTTTAAACACACACTTGGAAGTCAAGAAACAATTTATAGTTTTATCCTTATGAAAATCTTGCATCATAAGCCCAACTCAACGGTGTATACTCTTTTTCATGTTAAAATTAACGATTAATATCAAGACATTTAAAAAGTACCAATTAGATTATAGAAATTTTATTATTGTAATTTTACTTTGGGGTCCAAATAAAATTTCGAGGTAAAATTATTGGATTTAAAAGTTTAAGACCCAAATACAACCTAAACCAAACTTATAATTTTGGTCTCGTTCCTTCTCTACCAGTTTAGTTGTTATTTCTTTGCATTTTTATCCTCTTTCTACCATAAACAATCCTTGTTCAAAACAAATCGACTTCTTTCAACTTTACATCCTTATCTGATCAAAAACATCGTCGGTACAAATGACATGAATTTGATTTTAGTATATATTGATATGAACAATGTAAAGTACAAAAAGCTCAAGAAAATGCAGTGGCTTCAGATTCAGCATGAATCATGTTTGCATACACACCACCAAGATGAGCCTTGGCCATTAAGCTATCATGGCTGCCATGCTCAATGACTGACCCATTTCTAACGACTGCAATTGTATCAGCATCACGAATAGTCGAAAGCCGATGGGCGACAATGATCGTTGTAGCTTCCTTTGACACCTTCCTAAGTGCAGCTTGGACATGCTTTTCAGATTCCAGATCCAAAGCACTGCTTGCTTCATCTAGCAACAACACACTTGAATTTTTCAAAATCGCCCTTGCTATGGCAATCCTTTGTTTCTGGCCACCCGAGAGTTGAACGCCACTCTCGCCAACCTGAGATGAGAGAAACCAAGTAACCAACAAACAAGTAGGTCATTGGACATATTCAGTTGTTCATAATCTAAATATTAGATAACATTAAGTTTTATCTCAAAACCAAGCAACGAGAGGAATAACTCATCTATTTTGTTAAGATTGTGAGGTCCCTTGATTTTTTCAACGTGCGATCCTCAAGGTGGTGCATTTTTGGATTTACCATTTTTGATCGGATCCTAGTTTATTTTTACTGGACTGAATACCCGTTTGGGATCTATGGACTTTGACACCATCTTAAATCTAACCTATACAAGTCTTCGAAATTGTTTCCTTTTCTTTATACTTTGCTAAGAAGTTACCTGTGTCTCATATCCTTGAGGGAGACTACTGATGAATTTGTGAATGTAAGCATCTCTAGCAGCCTCTTCAATCTCGGTCCATGAAGCATTCGGGTTTGCAAATGCAATGTTATCTCTTATGCTTCCAGCAAAAAGTGCAGGCTCTTGGCCAACCAAAGCTGTTTGCCTCCTCAACCATTTCACGTTGATCTCCCTCAAATCCACGCCTCCCATCAGGACCTTTCCTCGAATTGGGTCGTAAAATCGTTGAGTCAGCCATATAACCGTCGATTTTCCCGACCCACTCTCACCAACCAAAGCCATCGTGCTGCATCCTTTAACCTTTAAGCAAAAGTCCCTCAGCACAATCATCTCTGGCCTAGAGGGGTATGCAAATGTCACCATTTTGAATTCAACACCAAAACTTTTCAATTGTGCTTTCTTCTTACTTTCTCCTTTATCGTCACCTATCAACGGTCTCCGATTGATGATATCCAAGACAGCAGGAATTGCAGTCTCTGCCATTGAAGTATCTGGTGCTAAACCCGCAAGTTGTCCAACAGAAAAGGAGCTCAAAACAAGAATGAGGAAAATCTTATACACATCACCAAAACTTGTTTTGCCTTGTTCGATGAGGCGTGCAGCAAACCAGAGAGTAAGAGTATAAGCTCCATACATGCCACCTTGGGACAAACCAAATGTTAAGCCTAAAAACTGAGACTTTTTAATCGACTTCTTCTTAGGCTCGGATAGCGATCGATTAAAGGCTTTCACCAACTGCTCTTGCGCAGAAAATGTTGTCACTGTTCGTATGTTTGACACTGCACCAGATGCAATATTGCTGGCTTTGGCATAAGCATTTTCATCAAGTTTTGGTCCGATATTTATAACCAAACTTATGTAACTAGCACCAAGAGTGAAAGGGGTTAAAGCAGCAGCCAACAGGGTCAATCTCCATTCAAGCCAAAATGAGAGACCAAGGCCAACTGCAGCTGCACTTACCCCCATCAACAAGACCGAGATTCGATCACCAAGAAACGAACGGAAATTGATGCAGTCAATTGATAGCCTAGATATGAGAATTCCAGTGGAATTCTCAGGGAAATCAAACCAACCAGGCTCTTGTTTCAGTATTGACCGGAACAAAAGATCTCTCACTCTCACAGTGAGCTTAGTTCCAGCCCAACCACAGAAGCCTTGCTGTCCTGTCATGAACAGAATGCAGCCGATGCCCAGCCCAACCAACACTATACACAAATGCCCAACTTTGGTTTTCATCGTTGAAGCTTCACTATCGAAATAAACTTGAAGGGCCTCACCAAGAATGAAAGGAAAAACCGACAATATTGCTCCTGCACTCAAACCCATGAGAAATCCCAATAACAGCATTAGAATCTCTGGCTTTTGTAATTTCAATAGCTCTGTAATCCTAACTTTTATTCGTTTCTCTTCTTTCTCCTGTAGCTTCTCCTCTACAGTAGACTTGAAGTATTTGGACTTCGAAATTTCAACTACATGCTCTGACTTTGAGATATCACTAAAGGAAAGATCAGTGAATTTCTGAACATCATTTTGTTTGGGAGAAGTTTGTCGAACTGCTTCGGATGCAAGTTTGACAAGGTTGTTATAGGCCCCTTCTCGCTCCATCAGCTGGCGGTGAGTTCCAATTTCGACAAGGGAACCACCTTCAATGACAGCAATGGCATGAGAATTTCTCACAGTTGCAAGCCTGTGAGCGATAATGATTGTTGTTCGGCCTAAAGAAAGCTGATCAATGGCCTTTTGAACTGTAGACTCAGATTCTGGGTCTAATGCGCTTGTTGGTTCATCTAAGAGAAGAATTTTTGGGTCTTTGATCATTGCTCGTGCCAATGCTATTCGTTGTTTTTGACCACCGGAGAGCAGAGCTCCTCTATCTCCAACCTGGCCAGAAGCCCATGTTCAGAAACAAACTAGACCACAAGCCAATTCCATGTGTGTTTTTACAAAAAAAATAAGTTGATTAAATTTTATAAATGCTTCCTGCCAAGGTTCTAAAAGACCAAATCAATATTTATCTTACAACTTTTTTATTATTTTTTAAAATTGACAAAAAATTCAAATGTTTCTTCCAGAAACAAAATCATTGAATAGAAAGAAGCCTAAATTTTAAAATTAAAAAAAAAAAAAAAAAAAAAAGTCTTAATACGTAGCTAGACAAAATTAAAACTATAAGAAAGTTGAAATAATTACCAAAAAAATATAAATCCAAATTAAAAAGGAAAAAAGTCAAGAAAATGGACCTGCGTGTCGTAGCCTTGAGGAAGGCCGGAGATGAAGTGGTCAGCATTTGCAGCAATACAAGCCGCAATGGCCTCCTTTTCAGTCGCATTCTCTTTTCCCATCATAACGTTCTCAATTATACTTGTGGCAAAAAGGATTGGTTCTTGACCCACCATCCCAATTTGATCTCTCAGCCACTTGATTTGCAGTGTCCTTATATCTCTCCCATCCAGAATGATCGTCCCTGCAAATCCCATTCATAAACTCTACTCTAATTCTCCATTTTTTAAGCTCATACAAAGATTTAGTACAAAACCTTGATTTGTTCTATACATACCTTGAATGGGGTCGTAGAACCTCTCTATCAGAGCAAAAATGGTGGACTTTCCACCCCCACTGGCACCAACAAGAGCGAATGTCTTTGAAGATGGGAACACCAGATTGAGTGAATTTAGTATCAGAGAATCTGGACGTGATGGGTATGAGAAACTGACACCTTTGAACTCTATTCTTCCACGAACGTTTCGGAGGGTTCTTCCCATTGGACTGTAAGAATCTATCTCTGGAACTCTGTCTATGATTGTGAAAACTCTGCCTGCTGCTACTGTTCCTTGTGCAAATTGAGCGAAATATGACAATGACAGAGCCAAACCCCTATGTCAATTATGAGAACATGTTCTATCAAATAATTGATTGACCCGAAAGCAAAGAACCAACAAATGAAAATCAATATTAATTAGAGAAGAAATAGCATTGCAGAATTTGAACATAGGACATCTTGAACCACCGGCTCTAATACCATCTTACATCACTCATTGACCTAAAAGCTTAAGTTTATGGTTGAAGATATTTTAATATTATATCATCTTCCGTATGTTCTTTTGGATAAGGAAAGCCTTACCTATCATTTACCTCTGCTAATGGAATTTAAACTACAAGTAGTCCAGCATTTTCTTTTAAATGAACTTACGCAGAAATTATATAGTAAACGTAAGCCAGGGCTGGCAGATGCTGCTTTACCTTCCTCCAACGTTGACACCAAAGAAACAAGCGATTGCATCACCGCCAGTGATCTCTTTCCTGGCAACCAAGATAGCTCCATACCAGAAAGCCAAAGCCCAGGTTGAGTAAGTGACCAGATAAATAACTCCCATGCCAACACCTTTTGAGAATCCAATCCTCTTCCCAAACGGCACAGAGTTTTCCAAGAGTTCAGCATACTTAGCACCCAGATTATCTTCTGCAACAAACGAGAACACAGTTCTGATTGAACTGATGGCTTGCTCTGCCACTCCCCCAGCTTTCCTGTAAGAAGCCTTCACAGGAATCATGGGAAAAGGCACTTAAAATAATGCTAACATATAGAGAATGTTTTGTGAAGTCATATCAAAGTACCTCTTCTTTTGAAGTTAAGCCAACATAAATGGCTTTATAAGCTATGCCACAGAACATCATCAGAGGGGTCACAGAGAAGACAACCAAAGAAACTTTCCATGACCTCAGAAAACCAACTACATACCCACATATGAAGGTGAATATGTGGTGAATGAAGTGAGCCATCTGCAGCCGAAGAAAGACAATATTTAATGAATCAGAATATCTAATCTAAGCATATGATATGACTTGGAAACAATGTATTAGAGTTGGCAAAAACAATATCAGAGCATCACCTTCTCCCCCATCACTTCTTGAATTTGAGCCACATCACTGGAAATGCCATGCATGATATCACCAGTGCTAATTTTCGTGTCAAAAAAGCTGATATCCTGCCGTAGGACGGCTCGCAGATACTTTGTTCTAATTCGCTGAGCCGAACGATCCCCCACCAATCTCCAACAGGTTATCTCTGTCAAAATTACAGCTTCAAGGTCCTATGTTTGCAGGAAAGTTAATGGAATGCTATTTTACAGGAGTCTCCCTCTTACCCATGTATGCTCCAACCACCACTATTGCTGCTAATCCAGTCATGAACAGGCAAATCTGCAAATTTAAGCATAAAGTTGTAGAAAAAACAGGTAATCCAAGTTTGAGATAACTTATAACTTTGGGAAGGACAAAAAAATGCATTTAGCTCGTTAAAAGCATTTTCAAAATTTCTACGATGTCTAGTCAGACAATCAAAAGTGACTTGAAAAAGTTTGAACACGCTAAAGAAATACTTGGCCAGTGAAACACTTGATGAATTTCAGTGATTATAGAATAAGTGGTGGACAAAATCATTCCATCCACATCTTAAATTAGGAAGTAGGAGTAAGTTATTAGGTTCATACCGTTCCAACATCTTTCATCATCTGACTCTTATCAGCTTCAGACGATTCTGTAGCAAGCTGGTTGACAAAATTCCCAAAAAGATAAGAATACCAAGGAAGAGATCCGCCATTGATGAGGGCTCCCAAACACCCCAATATTATAAGAAGCAAATCCAACTTCGTTGAATACTTAAACAGGCTAAAAAGCCCAACTGCCTTAGGGGACTCCACTTCATCATCGTCCTCACTAGAATCCGAATCACTATCCTCAGTATATGATGAATACATCCTACTACGCTCAAAGCTAAAATCATGTTCAGAAATATCATGGTAACTCTTGCTAAGCTCATCTTTATCAGCCAAAGGCCCTTTACTTCCATCTTTCCAGCCGGAAGAGTGGCTGATTTTGCTAGTTTCACCAGGAATGTAGCTTTCTCCGACGAACAACGAGTTTTCTGTTTCTCCACCCACAAAGCTCTGCAGTTCCACTCTGCCAGCTGGAATATAGCCAGAACTATCACTGTACGGGCTCGGAAAACTCCGTCGAACGCGGCGAGAGGGCGAAAGATAGTAATCATTAGCGGTTCGGTGTAAAACCTGGCTACTTGAAAATGGAGATGGGGCAATAGAGGCAGCCCAGGGACCTAAGGCTACGCCCAAATTACGAGAATCTCGCCACCCAGTTGGCTCGAACTGCCATGAGAGCTCTCCTTGCCATGATTTATCATTGTCCGTGGCGAAGGGAGTGGCAGGACTAGGGTTTCGAGGACGTCTTCTGGGAGTGGATTTTCTTGAAATAATGGAGGAATCTAATTGGGAGAAAGTAACAGAGACGTCTGTTGAACTCGCCGGCGTAGGAAAATGGCGCCGGTGGCCAGAGACGTCAGACATGGCCGTGAATGAAGGTTTAAAATTCACAATCGAATGCGATTACAAAAGGGGAAAAATCCAATTTCAGCGAAATGGGGTTTGTTTTCTTTCTTGTAAACATAAACATGGAAGAATCCGTCGGTTAGACGAGAATCCCTATACGAAGAAATGCAATTGAAGGTGAGGACATCACAAAGAAGATTACCGAATTGTGATGGAAGGCTGAGGTCGCTCATTCCATTTGAACTGAGAAACCAATGAAAACTGTTGATGAATATACAGAGGAAGATGCCGTCCGGCCGATGGAGAAGAGGAAGTGGAATTGTTCTCGTGTCCATTTTCTTGCGCTTGTGGAGAGAAGGGCAAATGGCTGAGTTTGTCAAAGTGTGATATTTGAAAATGGCGGTATTCTCTTGGGGTTTTGTTTATACGTGAAAGACTGCCGACCGCGGGGGAATGTAGTTTTGGTTTGTTTCTTGTGACGTACGCAATCCATTTGTAAGATGGAAAATTCAAAATTAAAATGAAAAGTTGGTTATTTTATTTTAATTGCAAAGTCGATGATTTGAGAAATTTCCTTGGAATTAATGGTTTTGGTTTTTGTTGTTTCTTTTTTATCTTACATAACTTATCTGATTTTAAGAATAATAAAATAAGGTTAATTACTTGATTTTTTATAAATACAAATATTAGTTAAGTTAATTTTTTTATTTCGAGTGCATCCAAATCCTCTCCACAAAACTAAAGGCTTCGATACAAAATATCATCCAGTTGGTGAAGTTTGAGTGTATTATTTTTGTGATTTTTGAAGTTTTAAAGTTGGCGTTTAGATTTAAAGATTTACGTTTAAATAGAAGTGTCCAAATTTTATTGAAGTAATATTATTTCAACCTCTCCTAACCATTTTCCTTACTCTTCTCTTATGTTCTTATTCGGCCACATTGTTGCTCTTTCAAAAGTCTCCTCCAAATCGAAGGGTTTCAAATCATATAGCTCCTTTACAAAGCTTTTTGAAGCGAGAGCATTGGTGTGGTGGCCATGGATAGTGATGATGACCGAACAAGGAGAAAGATGAAAGAAATGTCATGTCAAATATACATGCATGTATGCACACACTCACGCAGAAAGGAAAAAAAAAACCTCTAATCTCGTAGAAATGAAGGAAATAGTGATGCACTCAATAAGGTTTAGGTCCGTCCATGTAAACATGGATAAAGTTAAATAAAAAAGAAATAGCGATATCTTAAGAAACAATGATGAAAAAACTTACAAGGGTAGTCATGTGCAAAAAGCTTTTATTATGCATAATTATATCACACTCAACAATTCTGTTCTTGACATGAGCTCCTTCAGATATACAGCACACAAAACTAAACCGTCAGAGCAAATGAAGAGCAGAACCAAAGATTTAAAAAAGGGAAAAAAAAGGAAAAAATTGCTCCTAAACTACCAAAATCACAATGACATTTTGCCAACAATTAACTCATCGTTCAATACAGTATACTTGATTAATTCAACACAACTAACAGGTGTAACTACCTAATGATGTAGGCGGTCGGTTTTGTGAATCAAATTAACATGTACATGATTGAATTGCAGACCTCGAGTCTGATTCGATATCACCTTCAAGCACTTGTATCTTATACTGTACCAACTGTTAACCTACTCAAGGATAACAAGATAGTAATCTCACATGGAAATCTGCCAGAGTCTATTACCTAGACGTTGCATCGGTTCCCTTGCTGCGAAAGGTTGAGAGAGAGAAGAACGATCTCGGAGCTGTAAGATTTCAATTTTTCAACATTAGAAATGCAGTTCGTCTCCAAACATTCTTTTTCTTCATTGTTCATAGAACATAAAGATTCCCATAAGCATAAAACAGAAGGATCAGAGAACAAGTACAAAAATGTTAACCAAACAGCTCCTGTGCTGAAAGCTTAAAACTACCAAAAAGTCCTTTTGAACTTCGTTATTTACTCCCAAAGCCAGCCAGTAGAGACTATGTTAGGTCATGGCAAAGCAATGAAAACGTAGCACATAACAACAATGAGCACTCACCTTTCAAGGAACTTCCTGACATGTGATCCTCCCTTAGCTTGAAGTTAGCCGGTGGTGCAGGAATCGAACTATGTAATTCTTGAACTGCAGGGAAGGACCAAAATGAAGTTGGATAAGTGAGAATCCTGATTATCATAATTCCTAGGAGTTGAAGTGAGAAAAGAAAAACTACATATTTCCATAGTGAAGTAAATTTAGGCCGGTGTTGGAATCACTAAGACACTAACCCAAGGGAATCCAAAGCATAAAAAGCCATTTTAAGTTAATACCTAAATTGGCATATTTTCGATGGATGTTCCATGCAAATAAAATAAAAGATAACATCAAAAGAAAAAAAAAACAATACAACAAATGTAGGTTACCCTGTTCACAGTACAACTCGCTTTCATTAAAGCCATCATCATGACCCTCTGAGAATCCCATTCTTGACTTCCTTAAGTCTTCCGATGACCTGCTAGCAGGATCTCGCCCATCTTCGGTATCATCATCTCCCTCAGATGTTGTAGCAGAGATCCAGTCAACCATACTTTCTGTCCCACGACTTTTCCTCCCAAACTTCAACAACCTTTTAAACCCTTTAGCCATATCCTTACGTGGTTGACTGGATGAGGTAGCAATAAGAGAAGGCTTCTGGGCACTTCCCCATTTCTTTCTCATTCTTGCCACATCAGTTTCTGCTTGCGTTATATTATGTGAATTCCATGATGCAGGGCTCCCTATTGGGGAATCCATATATGCATCAATATCAGAGGCCTCATGTGGGTAGGAGAATGGATGATGCATGCGCGAGTTCCATGCCAGTGGGCTCTCGCCAGGCGAATCCTGAAGTAACCCTGCTTTATGAAATGAAGGCAACATGGAGGGAAGTTCAGAAATTGTAGAATGATCCACGCGTGAGTGAGAGTGAGATCTCATAGAATTTTCAATTTCAGACCCAGAATTACTTGATCTACCCGATTCTTGACTTAATCTTAGTTTTCCATTATCCATATGTGCAAGCTTATTTTCCATTTTCTCATGCCCTTCCTCTTCCTCTTCTTGTTTGGGCATAATTTCTGAACCCTCAAATGCCACTTCATCAAATTCTTCATCATCTTTTGAAGTTTCGGATTCCATAGAAGCTTTCAACTTCGCTATACTTGTTCCAGCACCAGGGCCTATGCCATTGCCCTTCCTCAGAAAAGGCTTTGAGTCTATGCCCTTCAAATACTTATCATAAATGATTTCATCGTTCTGCTCTTCATCCAATAACAATGGTGCTAAAACAACATTATCTGTGTTCAAAGGTAATATATCCTTGAAGTCAATCGCACTAGCAGAGTTCTTTCTTGAAGACTGTGCACGGGGCTTCTCCTCCTTAATGGCAGGCTCTTCATTGCTAGTTTTACCGCGAGAATAATTTCTCACCAGCGGGCGTGTCGTTGATTTACGTTCAGAAGGTTTTGTATTTTCTTTCCTCAGTTCAGAGAAATTAGGAACTGATTGTGCAAGAAGATTTTCTGTTTGACCTCTTCGCCTCCCAGAACTAGAATGAGAAACTTTGCCAACTGACCGAGGTGGAGCTGTAGCTCCAGTGGGACGAGGAGTAGATGATAAATTTCTACTCGGCAAAGCCTTCTTGTTCTGGTTGCTTCTAGAAGCACTATCTGATATATATGAATCGCTATGTAATCTGTCATTCCCATTCAATTTCTGCTCCAAAACCTCCGGAAAGTCCCCATCATCCTCACTTTGAATTGAATTGATCTGCAGCTGTTAGGCAGAGATATTTTACATCATTACACACAAACAAGAAAAGAGAATGAAAAATATGCAAGATAAGAAACAAAAAAAAAAAAAATTAGGGAGACAGAGAGAGAGAGGGCCCTGGACTTCAGCATCGTTAACTTCTTAAATAAAAATTAAACTGAAATTATACCTGATCCCTTGCTTGAGAGCGATAGTTGAATGATCTGAGTTTTTCTGCGCGCCTCCGCGCACTAGCTACTGAATCTTGTCGGTCAACAAAACCAGAAAATTTGGCTCTCATCTCAGCTTTACTTTTCTCAAGGCTATCTTGCATGGCCTTCATCTTCGCCTCCTTCTCTGCTCTTTTGGAACTCCATTCTTCTCTCAGCTTAGCATCTCTTTTCTGCATATACTTATTATAAAATTTTCCTCTAGAATCATCACTGAAGTCATGGTTATTTATCAATTTTGCAGGCGTAGTATAAACATTTTCCATTTTATTGGAACTCCCCGTTGATTCTATTACCCCAGATCTTTCCACCACTTGTGCAGGAGCAGTGTCTAAAGCTGAAGATGTTCTGTGCTGCGAACTAATTGCCTGTTCAAGCTGCACGTCGGCAGTATTGTTTCTCCTAGCAGAGCTGGAGTGCTCCCCTGGAACACGGAGCTTGTGCTCTGCAAATAGCTTTTCAAGTTCATTTGCCTTCATTTTTAGTTCATCATTGAGCTCCTGATTTCCCTTAGACTGCCTCACTCTTTGAACTCGCTCTCCTGGTATGCTTGAGATTGTAGGAGTACTTTCTTGGCCATCAGTCCCACTTTTCCCAATCGTATCCAATTTACTTCTCTCATGAAGAGAACTGCTTTCTTCTCTGCTAACTTGTGGCTTCTCTGCTTGTCTACTTCTCTCAGGTTTCTGCAATTTCATTTTCTGAGCTCCAAAATTTTCTACTTTAAGATTATACGTGTCCGATGATGCAAGGTTCCTGCTAGCCACTGCCTCGGGTTCGGGTTTAAAAGATCTCCGATGCTGAGGTAATTGGCCACCATCAACTTCCATGTACTGAGTTGATGAGGATTCTAGCTTTATTCCACCACTTTCAAATTGGTTAGAAAAAGAACGAGAATGACCTCGAGAATCCCTAGGACGTAATGGAAATGCTAAAATGTCTCTTGATCCAGAATCGTCCATCTTATTACCTAACCTACCATCAGCTGCATCATCCCCTGTCTTCTTAGCAAAACCATCAACCTGGGACGCAACTTGATTCTTTGCTCCATCAATTTCTCCTCGATCTATAGAACTTGTCCCCTGTGTCTCGGTCCCTAATACACCTTTAAAGCCCTTACTTTTATCATCACTGCTCGATAAATTCTTTACACTTCCCTTAGAAACCCCTCGATCATTCAATCCAACTGGGTCAGCTCCACCAGAGATTGACCTGAATTGGGCCTGAGAAGATGATGCCCCAGCCTCTTTACCTGCATAACCCTCGAATGGATTCTGTTCCTCACCTTGTTGTTTGGACTCATCATCACCAACTCTAACAAGACTGCCCCTTTTTTCAACCCTAGTCTTGCTCTCCAAATCAGGCAAGCTCTTCTCACTTTGAATTTCGGTTGCACCAGAAAATACATTAGACTTGGTATCAGAAATTGAAGATGAAGAAGGTGTACATAATGGGCTCTCTATATCCTTCTTTTCATTACTGAAATCAATGCTCATATCACTGACACCACTCCATCTCCTCAAAACCGCCTTTTCCACAGCCGAGGGAGCTGATGAAACGTCCGACGAGAGCCTTCTCAGTTCCAGAGGTTTTCCAGAAACGGGCTTGCCTCCGCCACTGCCACCGGTATTTTCCTTCTGTTTGTTCTCAAAAAGGTTAATGCGATCTTGGACACTGAGCCGCCTGGCGGGAGGACCCACAGGCGTTGATTTCAATTCTGTTGGAGTCTCCTCTCCGTTCTTCTCTTTCTCCAAATTTTCGGGCAAAGTCTCATCTTTCGCGTTGCGTCGGCTCGGGACGGTGGCAGAGGATTTGGCCGGTTGACACGTGGTGGGTTTTGACTCGTCCACGTGGGAAGATTGTTCTTCGGTTCGTGAAGTTGTACCAGATTGAGGTTCGTGCTTATTCTCTGTTTGGTACTGTGGCTTGTTGTGGGTTCCAACAGGATCTTCAGTGGGGTCATCGATCGACATGTCGGAACCGCATGAAGATCTAACCGCTCTGTCGTCCATGCCTGGGGTCCATGTGTTAACAAGTTCCGGTCTCCTCCGGGAAAGAGATATGAAACTAGAGCACGCTTCGCTGCGAAAAATTGAAACGCTACGTTAAAATACATTGAAACTAATATATCTTGCTATGACAAGTAATATTACGAAGACAAGTTCTGATTAAATCCCACAAAGAATTAGAAACTAATGTGGCCGTTTAATCAATTTATGGGACAGTAGGTGTGAAATAATGATAAATTAGCGAATAGGTAAAAAATTGTATACAACAATGATGTTGAAGAAAAAAAAAGTAATGGGGATATGATACTTTTCATTAAGAGAATGAAGAGAGTCGTATAAAAATAAGTTTAGACTTTAGAGACCATGAAACTGCTTGAATTTATAAAAACATATATAGAAACCAACGAAAGAGAGACTATCAATCCAACAGAAGGATTAAAGAAAGGAAAAAATACAAAAATCTGAATGCTAGTCACTACAAACATTTTTTTTCTTTATTTCTTCTTTTTCTTCTTTGAAATGCAATTCACTGCAAACATCTGCAAAGAGTTTACTTGGAGGATTGAAGCAGTGTAGTTGGTGGTCTCAGTTTGTTAGTTGGTGGGACAGTAAAATTTGCTTTCTACGACAGAATACAGTAACAAAGGCTGCTCTTGCTCTGTTCAGATAAATTTCCTACTTCGCACAATATTCTCAAATCTCATATAAGGCTGGGGTGAAAAATTGTATGAAAATCAGATATTCACTCTTCACTAGCCCCCAGATTCACTCGTATTAGCGAGAGGCACAACAATGGTGGTGGGTGCTCGACAGGACATGCGTTGCAATGTGAGATACTAGACTAGCCTTATATTGCCTTATGACACTAAGAATAAGCCATTAAGTTAAATCAATCCCATTCATCATGTCAACCTTATTGGGAGGCATAAGGCTTAGATGACCCGTCTTTTCATGAAGAACAATGTTTTGTCTTCTTTCTTTATATCCTTTTGGAATTAGGTTTGGGGTCAGGACTCGACATAATCAAAGACAAGCTTGCACTTGCAGAATGAAATGAAAATCTTCTAGACGTAGTCTAAAGTTTAGGTCTCAAATTGCAGGTGGTTAAATTTTCCATGTTATTCACGTCTCCAGCTGTCATATGACATATTGGATCTCAACTATAAGGTATAGATACATACAAAGTAAAAATTTTCTTCAATTGGGTGGTTGGCGGGGGGAAGTAGATTGGCCTTCATTCTGTCAAATTTGAAGTATCCTTCCTCCATACTTCCTATCAGTTTTTAAGATCAGACCAGGTTGGAGATAACACATTAGAAAATTTATATGCGAGGAGGTGGAGAGAGATTAATTGCTTGCATTAGATCTTTGGTGAGGATATGGATGTTTGGAGATTAGAAATTCAACTTTGAAAATGGAAGCACCCTTTGCAAAGTGTTTGGGGTGGTTTCCGTTAGTACTTGAAATTTGTATCAAAAGGTTGTAACTTGTAAGCAGATAGTTCATCCACTAATGGTTGAGTTACTATAGCAGACAAAAATGACGCTATCTGGAATCAGCAAAGCGGCTCATGGCTGTCATATCTTTCAATTCTTTTTGCTATGCTATTGAGTATGAGATTTGTGTTCAGATATAGAAGGGCGCCATATGATTAGCAATGTCTCCTTTTGTTCCCACTTTCCTCGTCTGTTTAATCTGACACTTGCAGTATATGTCTATTTAGCCACTGTGTTTGTAGTGGGGATTATCTTCTCCTAATTTTCCCATTGGGAGAGATCCAACAAGGAGTTATTGATTTGGTTTCTCTTCCAGCCATTATCCCCAAGTTGAAAGATGGTTAGATCCTATTGTGCTCCCCTCACCACTGCCTCCCAATGTCTGCTAAGACCAACGTCTAGAATGTGAATTTTGCTCTAGGCAAAAGATTAACAATGTTGACTTCAAAGGTCCTCTATGGTGCTAGTGGTATGCTGCTGTTCGTTGTGTCCATTTCAAACAAATACCAGACGATTTGAATCATATTCTTTGGATTCAATGACTCTCTTTGTGCTTCTCCCAGTAGGACCTCTAGTAATTATCCCTTTTTGGCCCTCAAGATTTTCATTCAATTAAAGTGAGAAACCAAGTATACCACAAATTCCGTAAATGGAAGAGAATGGCAGTCTCTCACTATGTAAGATGTTAACCAACTTCCCTACCACCAAATTTTAAAGAGAAACCAAGGTAAAACACAAATTCCAGAAATATCAAGGAAATTGCGATCTCTTTCTAAGATGAATGGTGAGAAGATCAATCTACCAAAGTCCCAGACCAAAGACTAGAGTTCCGCAATTTCCAATACATGATCCCCTGTTTGACACTCTGGTATGGAAGAGAATCCTTTCATTACCCTCCTCAGTACCCTAATGCAATTTCCTCTTTCACCTGTTTAATCTGAACTACTGCCAAATATGTGGTTCAAGTTCAATTCTAACGCCGTCCATGCACACTACTAACCACAGGCAGAAAGACCAAGATCTAGAAATGTGGTATTAGTTGGTAACAATGGAAATAAGTCAAATGTAAAAAAATTTTGAGTACTTACGCTAGGCGATGGGCACCAAACTGATCAGCAAAAAGTTGAAGGTCAGACACTGTACTAGGATTAAAACCAGCAGCTAATGCACGAGTAGAAGCTGTGACCAAATCCTGCCTAACAGCAAGAAGGCGTACATCGATAGCTTTCAAAAGCTCCTTCCTGAAAATTTTAACAAATTAAGTAAAGAATGAGACACCTATATAAACACACTATTCAATTCAGAGAACTTGAAACTTTAAGCTATCGTTATCTACCTACCTAAGTACGAGTCTCATCACAACATCATCACATACTATGTTTCTGACATCCCAAATAAAAAACACCGATGACTTCTTTACTAATGAAACCACATAATCTCACCCTCATTTGAAATTTCAACATGAAACCCAAGTATACGTACAAAAGATATCTCGAGAAAGAAAGAGAAATTTACTACTTGAAAGATATCTCTACTGGCACTAGTTACGGCTTTCACCATTAACTTGACAAACACATGAAAAACATTAAGATGAAAAGAATAATACTGAGAACAAAAGAGATTACTTGGTTTCATCTGTTGAGCCTGCACCTGTTCCATCCCCACCTAGGGTAAATTATCAAAAACATAAACACAAATGAACATCATTGATAATAGAATACTATCTTAATCCTAAAAAGAAAATAGATCTATACTAATAACTGTTTTCATATGATCCAATTCACAAGCAATTATTGAAATATGTATCAGATTCTATTGCACTAGTTCAAGAAAAATGACAGCTGACAATGAGATGACACAAGGAATTTTTCCAAAAACAATGCCATGGAAGCCGGATCATCTCTTTCTCTCATGCACAAATTCCACTGACCTGGTCGGCTAGAAATTTTAATTTAAAATCTCTAAATAGAAGAACAAGAAGTACTTAGAAGTTTCAAAGAACTATCGAGTAATGAACTTGCATACAAAAAAAAATTAGAAGTTCCAAATGCATAAGGTGTTTTGACCATAAACAAAATTTGTAATTAAAAATTAAAAAGAAGATTCAAGGAAAATTAAAGAAAACTATACACACCTGATGTAACAGAATGCCGATCACCTTCCCCCTAAAACAAAAAGATGTTTTATTTAGCAAAACAAGAAAAAATAAATAAACGTGTTCCTCTTGGATGGCAATAACTAACGGCCGCGCTTACCTGAGAATAAATTCTTCTAGCTGCTTCCAATTGAGACATCTCTGCATCAAATGTATTGACCAGCTCCAATATCTCAGGTGTGCTAACAAAACGCACAAACCTGAAAATATTCCAAGCAAGTTAACAAGAAAAATCCAAGAGAGCCTGGCCAGTTGGTGTAAAACATACTGAATCGTCAAAATGAAGTAGGAAAGACTTTTACCTTTCAAGGGTTCCTTTTGTGAACCAAGCATCACCATTTCCACCCCTCTCAACTTCAAGCTTAATTGCCTGGACTGCATGAGCAAACTGCTCTTCTGCAACCTTTAATTGAGTTACAAATGGCTTCACTGAACCTGATGCTAGTTTCTCAGTGTTGCCATGGCTAGAAACAAACAATTCGCAACTGCACAAAGGGGTAGAGAAAAAGTAAAATTAATAAATAAAGATTATAGAATTTAATCTAAACAGGCAAGGTGTCCGCACCGTGAACGCCTAGGTGACAGTTGAAATACGGCAAAATCCAGAGGCGTCTCAGGTTTCATTTCCCTTTCACTTTGCAGAAACTTCAAGTTTCAATTTATCTTTTCCCAAAGCACTTCATCAAACTAGACTTACTTCCTGGAAAAAAGTACCCCAGCTCACAATGTTTGGTGCGACAGTAGAATTTCCAAGAAATATAGCAAGAGGCACCGCTGGGAATAAATGAAAACCCCCTTTAGAAAGCATTTTATCATAAATTCCTCATTTCAGCTCTACTAAACTTAAATGAAAATGTAGAAAAGAAAACACAAAATTCAGATTGTAGAAGAGGTTGCAACAGTGCTAAGAAAATAAGTCCAGACATAATAATAGAATCTAGATTACAGTAGTCAACATTATGAGTAAAAGTAAGATTATCTAAGAAAAAATCATTCCATAGAAGAAACCCAGATGAAAAAAACCTCAAGCTTCACTCCTAAATCCCCACCCAACATACATCACAGATCTCACTCCTAAAGCCCTTAAGAAAGCCCAATGCCAATAAATTCACCCACCCGCCTCCCTCCTCCCAAAAATAGAAACCCAAGCTTCATAGAAGGAAGTTAAATAAACTTAGATCTGATTCAACAATTAAAAATCAAATCAAATGGCCAAACCAAAGCAGACCCATATGGAATTCAATCCCTCAAACACAAATTCAAATGCCATACTTCCCTCCCCACCCCCCCCCCCCCCCAAAAAAAAAAAATCCACAAACATCAAGCAAGCTACATATTCCATATTAGTTAAAAAAAACAGTGAAAAAAGAAAAATGCAGAAAAAGCAAAAAGAAGCTAATCGATGTTCGAAAAACAAAAACAAAAACCGGAAGAAGGAGAAATGCTGAACCGATCGTCTATATCAGAAGCATACCCGTGAAGTCCACATCCAAGATCTCAAAAATGGCAATCGGATCCTCCGATTAGCAGCATTTGAATATAGTTGATGGGTAATTAGCTAAAACGGGTTGGTTTATCTTTGTGGGGGGGGGGGGGGGGGGTGACCGTATACTGTGAAAAAAAAAACAAAAATTGGAGAGCTTGGAAGAAGTTGTAAATAGGTTTTAAGAAAACCCTAAAGAGAATGAGGGAGAAGAATGGTGTTAAAGAGAGGTGGGTGTGGAAAGAAAGAATGTATGTCGCTCTCCCTCTACACTCTCTTTGAGGGTCTAAGAGATACAGTAGAGAGAGAGAGATGAAGAGGAAGAGATGTGAAGTTGAGAGAGAAAAGAGAAGACTGTATGTGTGTGTGTGTGTGTTGCCAATGCCTTTCTTTTTCCTTTTTTTTTTCAATTTTGGAAATCAAAAAACTTTAAAACTCTTTTCCTTTCTTTATTTACATAAACTTAGATGACTCCTCGCTCTCTCTCTCACCTCCCAAATTACCATTATATCCACCTCTCATTAAATGTCCTTTTCTTTTATTTTTTTCCTCCAAAACACCGTTTTAATCATCGACTTTCAAGTCAAAAGTTCGAACTTCATCTTTATGAAAAATTGATTTAGAACCATTAATTGAAGTCTAAAATCTAGTTTGACTAAATTGTTGCGTTAGCAAGAAGGTTAACAAATGTTCTATTCATTTTATATTCAAGTGTAAGAAACTATGTCGATAGTCGTGTAGCCCGTTATATTGTCGGGTTAGTGTCTCGTATAGGAGATTTTCTTCTCAACAACTAAGATATCAAGAGGTTGTTGGAACTCTTATATTGTTTTCTTATTTGGATTTCAGACGTTCTTACATTTATCATCTTTTGCCTCACGGAGCTTAGATTTGTATGAATATTTGTTATTAACAAACAAAAAAATATGCATATAGTAATGGATAAACTATGTTTTTGAACTATAGATCTCTGTCATTTATTACTTCAATAATACATGATGTCACACATTATAATATCTAACTTACTGGTAAGTAGTTTTTAGGTTTTATGTTTAGCTAAGTTGCTTTTGTGTTAGGTTGCAAGGAAAAACAACTTTTAAAATAAAAGTCAATAGAACAACTAGTACATATTACATTATATATATATATATATATATATAAATAATTTAACCTGTCAATAATTTGAAAATGAGAAATAAAAATTTTAACGTTTGTCTTATCCATCAAGCTACATTTGAACTCTAATTAGATCCAATCATCTCTATTTTTTTACTTCAATTATCGTAAAAATAAAAAATTATACCATAAATCTTTAAAATCCGTAATTAATGTCTTATCTATTGAATTTGTCGAACAAAGTTTAAATTAAATTTGAATATTTTTTAATGATTAACAATAAGTTCAAATATTTTTTAGTTCTTCCAAATTTAGTCATTTTGAAATAATTTTTCTCTAATCCTTCTGTAATCGAAACAATTAATATATGTTTGAGCTTTCTATTCCTTTAATTCTTCAAATTTATTAAATCCAATAGGTATGATGTCATATTCATATTAAATTAGCAAATTAACATCCACTGACCAAAAATTGTACGATTTTAAAGTTTTAAAATATAGATGAAATAAAATAGAAAATATTCAAACATTGAAATTGATATATGAAAGACATAAATATATATATATATATATATATATATATATATATATTCAAAAGAGCTATAATTAATAAATAAATAAATAAAAACAAACACATAATGTTAATTATTCGAAGTATTTAAAAGGGTAGATGTGTAATTATGCTACTTCGGGACTTCCCACCGTAAGAACTGAGAAGGGTACTTTCGGTAATTAACCGGGATGTTCTAATTTTTAACGGTTTTATACATTTGAAAGTGAGTAGAGGGAAAGTTGTTTGGTTTTTGTTTTGTTTTTTTATGGGAAAAATGCTTCCACTTAGATCTCTCTATCTCACTCACTCTTAAAGACGTTCAATTTTATTACATCCTCATATTTATAGAACGATCGAATTCTTAAGTAATTTTGAAAGTAGTAATGAATGTATAGATTCGAGGTTTCAACGACGGTTCAATTTTAACGATTAATATAAGTTTAAGCATTCAATTGTAATTCTATGTAGGTTAGAGTTCAATTTTTTCATATGAAGATTTCCGAGTACGCAAATTGTACAAAGTCTCAAAAGATATTATTGACAAAAATGTCAAACTTTTAATTCTACATAAATTTTGATAAGAATATCAAAAAAACGTCCATGTCAATAGGTATTTTAGGGGGAAAATGATAATAACATAATAAAATTTATAATAATCCAGGTGAGATTAACTCAACAGTAATTAACTAGGGTTGGGAGGTTTCATCCCTATTCTCGTAGTTACTTTATTCATATAAAAATTAAAATTGTAATAAAAATAGAAAATTTTGGTAAAATACTTATAATTTATAGAAAATTAAGTGTAATAAATTTTTTTTTTTTCTACAAATTGTAAATATTTCATTTTTTTCTTTTTCGAAGAAAAATATCGATGAAAAAAAAAAAGAGTTAATATTATAGTTAATTCTAATTTTATATCATAATTGTAAATGGGCAGAGCTAAAGGAAAGAAATTCTCTCTCTATCAATTAAGACAGATTCTCTCTCATCCTGATAGATATTGAATGGAACTTTTTTTTGTATGGATAAAATATATTGAATGAATCAATAGATGCTTTTTGTTGTACTCCAAATTTGGATCAATTTTATTTTCTTCCAAAAATAAAAGTAATAAATTATTTATGCCAAACTTTTATAGGAAAAAAAGATGAGAAATCGTTTCAATAGCAAAATGAACAAATTATTTACCGTTTGCGATAAAATCAAGTTTTTACCGTAAAATATAAATAGTTTTTATTTTTATTTTGGAAAGAAAAAACCCAAAAAAATATATTAACTTTTATTATTATATTCTAACATGTTTATCTCATCATAAAAGTTAGACATTTCAAAATTTATTGTTATTTTATTATTTTTAGGGAAAAGATAACTTAGAGCTTTCAACCTTTGGTTAAGAATTGATGAAAGAAAAACTTCATAAAGTAGAGAAAGGAAATAAAATTTAAAAGAAAAAAAAAACAAATAAATAAAAATAAGAATTATTAGTTTCTAAAAAATAACAAAATTATTAGAACGTTTATAAAATACAGTAAAAATATAAAAATCTAGATTTATACATATTCAACGTCTCTATCGATATGTCAGTAATACTGATAGATATTAATAAAAATTTATCGATATTTGTCGATATTTATTATCTATATGATTTAGAGTTTTGTTATATTTTGATTTATTTTGACTATATGTTTTAAATATATCTAAAGAATAAAATATAATATTATTGCGAGAAAGGGTTTGCATGTAAGATATTAAAGGTGAATGTACAATTTTACCCCTCAAAACATTGCCACATATCTTGTTTTGTCCTTACTTCACCTCATACGTTCATTGCCACTCATTGTCAAAGATTAGGAAAAAGTGTTTATTTTCTATTACTTTGGCCAAATTCCCTTGTTAACCTTGTTGTTTATTTTAGTTTAAAAACTAGATGTCGAAGATGATAAAAAAAAAAAAAAAAAGGACATTTATGCGACGTTTGATGTACTAGATGGAGGTAATACGTTGGAATCAGTAAAGTTTGTATTTTAGGTATAGAGTTGTAAGATGAAGTTACTCGATACTTAAAATAAAAGTAAGTTATAACAATTAAATATGAACTTAGAGATGAGGGAGATAAAGTTTATTTTTATAAATACAAAACATAGAAGATGTGCAAATCGAGTTACTTGATACACGTGCAAACTTTAATAATGTTTACTATTAAATTCAACTTGTTTACAACAACTTAACTAGTTAGTGTGTAAAACAATCCCTTTAGTTCGTACAATTAACTGTCGTATTACTGATTAAAAACTCCTCTATGTTACAATGTACTATTTTCTATTTATGATATTTTGTTCTCTTCATTACTATTTTATGTTAAGACTAAAGTAGGATTGTCTAGACACATATTATTGTAACATACACTAAAATAGTCTACATTCCAGCACGTATTATATAATCTACCGTCAATTATTACCCACAAACTATAATAACCAACTAAACATCTCAAAACACCCATTTATAAGATTCAAATAGAGAACCTGACTTAACTGTAATTAAGACACTTACATCTCTTACGATTAAAAGTTTGAATGGGCATACCTCCGTCGATTTTTATTCGTTTAGTTATGCACTTTTAAGGATGCTTTTAAATATCAAGCTTAACTTTTGAAATTATAGCTTTTAAAAGGCTTAGGTTTAGGGTATCCATCAATTAGAAATGTATGGTTTTTTTTCTTGTTTTTGTTTCTTTCTCCATTCAAATTGATTAGACTAATGTTCAAATGACCCTATCATATGTTTCAATGGTTTTTAAAATCATAATGATTATGACAATGAAGAATGCAATGTGATGCCCATGTATGTTTTTTTCTTTGATTCTATAAAAACATGGTAAAGGTTTTAATTTTAGTTGAAAGAAACATAATTTATGACGATATTTTTCAAATCCTATTGATTTTTTTTTTTCAAAATTATGTGTGTTGTCACACATAATTGAACTTGAAATAATTGAAGTCCTCAATCACAATCATGTGCAAAAATAATAATATTTTAGAAGTCTACTAATTTGCTTCATCCCTTGACCCTTGAAATTTGGTGGTACAATAGTGACTAATAGGATATCTTTGAGTTGTCTTATATATACTTCATTTAATTTGTACTCTCAATTAAAAAGGCATAACTTTCAAAATCAACATTTAAGTTTAATTTTAAATTATTTTCTTTAATCTTTATACTATAAATTTCAAGAATATATATATATATATATATATATATATATATATATATATATATTCAAACTTTATATCAAGCAAGGTTTAAAATAGTTTTCAATTGTCAAACACTTTAGGTTTTACAAATCTTTTGACATAATCTCTTTTTTTTTAAGTAATATCCGATCAATTCTATACGTTCGATCTTAAGTTTTGAACATAAAAATTGAAGGATTATAAACCAAGTGTATAATATCACTAAAATTTGATTTATTTCGTATTTTTATGTTATATATGCTTTAGGCCATACGTGTATTTTATTTTTAAATTTTTGTTGTAGGTTTTCAAAATAATAACTATGGTAAAATATGGTTCGAAATTTATCTAAAATAGTTTTTCTTCACAGTTGTATTTGTTAGGAAAATAATTTGGAGTAAATTATTGGAGAATAAACATGTATACAATATTTGTAGAGAAAGCTGAAGTGAAGATTGTGAAAGATAAATATAGTAAACAATTAAAATGTGTTATCTTCTCGTTATGGAGATTCAAGTATTATATCGTTGTATGATTGTGTATATAATACATAGCTATTCCAATGCAATAGTATATATTATTTTGACATGTTCCATAAAAGTCGTACAGCTCAACCTACGCAATACATTGAATGGTTAAGCTCAAAACTTTACAACTAATAACATCTCTCATTTAGACGGTATCCATTAGATTTACAAAAACGAATAGTCAAGTAAGAGAAAATATAATAATAAAAAAAGTTTGAATATTTGCTACGATCATTTAAAAAATAGAAGAAAAAGACAAGTAATTATACAAAAAATTATATTTAGAAATATAATATATAATCAATAAACTTTGTTTTTAAATCTAAATACAAACAAAATACACTCTTCTCTAATTTAAGAACAAACTTCTTCTTACTAAAACTACATTGTATCATGAAAATAAATAACCAACTATATAATAAAAATAATAATACCAATAACAAATGTCTCATAGTTTATAAATAATTTTTCGGTAAATTACATTAATAATCACATTAATTTATACTCTAAACTTTTAATCGTATCAATTTAGATCTTAAATTTTGAGGGTTTAAATTGAGGATTACCGTTGCATTTATAAAAGTTTAAGGTTTAAATTAATACAATGTGTAAAGTTGAATGATATAAATTTATATTTGTCCTAAGTTACATTATTGCAAGAGAATTCAATGTGGTACAATCCAAATACCAATTTGTAAGGTGAAGCATGTGTATACGTACGTTATTGATGATCAGGGGCCATGGTTTTGTTAACATGTTATCGGTTAATGGATTTTTTTTTCATATAAATGGAACTTTGAATTAAAAGCATATTATATTGTTAATGTTACATATGACTAAGCTTCAAATTTAAATCAAATAGTAATGCGCTTTTCGCTGACGTGTCTATTTACTCACACTTATGCACAACAAATTACTTAACCTAATTTAAATATGTTTTTTCTATCAAAATTAATAATAAAAAATCACTAAAAGAAAAAAAATTTATCACACTACACTTTTCTTTAAAGTTTAAATATTTTGTTCGAACAAATTCTCTTTAATCTATAAATATATGGTATCAATTTTTTTTTAATTATTCGTATATTTTAAAATTCATTACCAATAAATTTGCTTAGACCATTTGGGTGCATTTAAACTATATTAACTAAATCCTCTTAGAAGCTATAAAACATAGGTTATTATACTCTAAATCTCGTTCGGTTTTAGTGGTATATTTTAAATTATTCAATCTTAGTCTTTATATTTTAAATAAATCTTAAATCTAGTTCATGCTAGTTTATTGTACATTTTTTTTTATCTATAGCATTTTTACCACAAAATTAAAAAAAAAATATTTTTTTTTTTTACGGAAATTATGATTGTTTGATAAATCTCAATAAAAATTAACTTCAAAAAACCAAATAAAAATACAAACTAAAATTATAGATTAAAATTGCATAAACTCCGATATACAAATATTAAAACGACATTCCAATCAAAATTTAACTTATAAGTTAAAATAAACTACTATCTATATTTTTATAAACAAAGAAACTAATTTATCACATTATATATATATATATATATATATATTATTTTACAATAGTCTATTATATATAAAAAAAAAAAAAAAAAAATAGAGAGAGATATGATCCATTTGTATACATTAAGGCAATGTTAAATTTTTTTCCGGTTTGGAATGTAGAGGCGCGTGTGGAACATCCGACTTTTTCTTTTGCTCCTTTGTCAGCTTTCGCCATGTTCTTCCTCTCCTTTTTAAGTTGACGAAATTTCACACTCTCAACCACTCCTACGTCGACACGTCACACCCATTTATATGATGACGTATCATTCTCAACACGTGGGAACTGGCCCCACAACCCCTAATCACGGTCCACCATTTTATTTAAATAAATATATATATATATATTCAAGATGGGGATATTTGATTAGACATATTTAATAATATTAACGGAGATAAAATTATTCGGATTAATCTTAGACTAAACTTAGATTATGTTAGCAAATTCTAAACGGCTGTTGTGTAAAACATTGGCGCGATCTCGGCCGTTGGATTGGAGAGCTTTGTTGAGTGGGACCCACTAGAACACGACATTTGTAATTAATGGTCGGGAAGCTATGATTTGGAATTCGAGGTAGATCCAACGGTGTAGATGCGGGGAGGAGAATCCTCACATTTTTCCACTTTCATTGACTTGTCAATTCAATTACCGAAACGACGTCGAATGGTACAGTGTCTTTTGGACGGTGACTTCCAATGTAAAGGAGCATCGAGGTAGATATGAGCATATAGACAAAAATAAAAATTGGATCCATTAATCTAAGAAGGAGATAGATTGGTTGGTGTCGATTTGAAAAAAAGTAAACTAAAATAAAATAAAATAGAAACGGATCAAACCGACCCATTTTTTACTTTTGGAGAGTTGAGTTTGGTTTGAATATTCACTACATCGACTATAGTCGACTCAATGGTGATTTGGTAAAAAAACTGTCTCTGATTGACAGTGCTCGTCCATTATAGTAAGTTGAACCGATTTTTTTTTTCCAACAAATTTAATTAATTGATTAATTGTTAGTTATACGATGGAGTCCAAGTTAAGATTAATAAGCAAACTTATTTGATGAAAATTATTGAAATTAGTGGAGTGAAGTGATTTATTGAACAGAAATTTACGAGTTATAAAGTTGGTGGGTACCTCTTAACATTTAAAACCCCAGAATAATGTTTGTTCTTAACTAAATTTGCCCATTGATTTCGGTTTTGTAATTTCAACTATACTAAAAAAGACCGACCATTGACCTAGAATGATAACATGTGATTTATTTATGAGATCGGTTCAAATTTATTAATTTTGCCTCTTATTGAACTTTAAAGATGATAAAGAATAATGAATAAAAGAAATACTGTGCATAGAATGTTTATTATAAATTATGATTAAATCTGATTCGATCAATAATTATTTTTAAAATACTCTTATATTTGAAAAGTTGCAATATTGTTATTGATTTTTATAGACGTTTAAAAAATATTCACGGATTAAAAATTCTTTAGAATCTGAACAAACGTTAAGATATGAAACAATATGGTAGGGGATATGAAACGACAATTTGAATCACTATATCATTATAGACATCGTCACAACTCTACATCTTAGATTTTTGTTGGGAGTTCTAAACAATTTATGTTTCAAATATAGTTTTGAAACATTTACGAAGTGTTTGAGAGATATTTGCAAACAACGTTATTTTTTCCTTCCAGTTTTTGAGTGGCTTCTAAGAAAGTGCCATTAATAGAAGACTGAAAATAGGGAAATAGGGAAGGTGTTTGAATTATTTGTTTCTCTTCATTATTGTCTTAAATTATTTGAAATTATTATTTTTTTTCTAAAAGAATAATTATTTGAAATTATTTACATTTTTATTGTTGAGGAATTGATGTTTCTATATATATACACACGCACACATTTATTTACAGGGGATTTGTTACCTATCGCTTTTTTTATACTACAATTACACTTCTTCAACATTTGGGTTGTTACAACTATATCTCTAGCTTTTTATTTCATCTATTCATTCTCGTAGTTTGTTTTGCTTATTTAGTCTATTGGTTTGTGAATGAAGTGACATCTTGTAGAATTGAAGGTATAACATTGATATTGATGATCAATCAGTATAAAAAATTAAAACATTGATGTCGATATCGATTATTAACTTTTCAGTTATGTCGATGTCAATACTAATAAAAAAGTTGATCAAAAGTAACAAATCATATGAGGTACATCGGTCGAATGAAAAACATATCGATAGGAAACTATAATTAACGGTTAATTAGATTAAATGGATGCCATTGTAACAAAACGACCATCCTAAAGAATAGATTTTATGGTTCTAAACCCACATTTTATTCGCAGTTGTAATGTCTTAAGTTGTTGAATTTTATGTTTATTTTTTTTTTCGAACTCATAAACGAAAAGTGAAACTTTCTAACCATAAGGATTAGAGACCTCTTGCCTCTTGATCAACATAAAAGTGTCGAAATGAGTCGTAGAATGACTTAAATTTGGAGGTTTAGAATAATCCGTTTAGGGCATTTTTGTCGAAGTTGCTAAAATCACTTTTTTCAAACACAAAATTACTCTAAAATTCACTTTAATTCTTCTTAATTAATTTAATATTAAATATTCCACTTTTATATTGGAACTTTTATTTAAAAAAAAAAAAAAACAATACCTTTTATTTTCTTTAAGCAAAGCCCAAACACGAATCAACTCTTTCCTATCTCTTTAATTCAAAACTTCAGTTTTCCCTCTCCCTTTTGTGTCAATTTTTGAACCATAAAAGAAAATTGAACCTTACATTTTTTAATTCCTCATATGAGAAAATTGAACCTCAAAGACACCATGTTTTAGACAGTGGAAATAAACCTAAATTTATAGACCAAAATTTGAGCCTACTCCTTCACTTTTCATCCTTCATTTTTCAATATTAGGCCATAAAATATAAATACAATTACATATTTTTAAAACTCGATGAGTAGGACCGATTTTAATCCAAGAATGGATTCCAAACAATAACTCTCACCACCTATGTCAAAATCCTTATCGACCTTCCACTTTTATGTCCCTATTAAAAAACATCTTAGCTACTATTTCGTGCCAATTCGATCATACCTCAACACAATAGTTAATACATACAAATTCCCTTGGATTGGAGTTCAAATCCACATATCCAACTCCATCGGAAAAGAAGGAACTAAAACTCACATTTCAAATATAATACTTCTCAATGTTTCTAAATCTTTAGACTCTTCTTTGGGGGAATAAGTTCGAGAAGTTTCCATTAAACCAAAATACAATCCAACATATTTTGTAATCTGCCTACAAATCATACGGATGTAATGCTGTGGAAGCAAGAAAATCTATCCAAAACCAACCCATTCGAATTTGTTATTTCTTTTGGTGGGATATGAAAAGGCAAGAATTGAGTAAAATCAATTTCACATATGACCTCAGGGGGCTTGTTTAGGAGGCTAGAATGTGATGAGTTGTAATCGTAAATCTACGTTTAAAGTGAGGATTTTTTTTTTTTACTATGTTTGTGATTTCTATTACATTCTGCTCCCACCGTTGTCACGGTCACATTCTAACTCTTTTAACATTTCATCCTAATGTTGATTGCATTCTACACTTACCAAAAAGGCCTTTTAAGGTAAAACTTAAAAAAGTAATGCACTTTCTCACACACCCACTTGGGATTTGATCCTATCCAAAGTTAATGTTTATACTGTTGACAAAAAAGATCATAGTATCAGATTCAACAACCAGACAATCAGTCTTATCATCACATGCTTTTCTTCCTAAAAAAATGCCAAAAAAAATGTTTAATTATTTCAAATCTCATCCACTAATTGATTAAAAATTAACCCTTAATTAATGAGAGGATCAGGGAGACTGTTTGTCATGTAAAGTCAGAGCATGATTTCTCCTGGTCCCTTCTGTTTTATTATAAATTTTTTAATTATATTTTGTTTGAATCATTTGATGACAAATGCATCTATGCAAATTCAGAATCTGGGTCTGACCCCAATTTGGCATCTTTATCCATTAATTACCAAAAAGGAAGAAATAGGAAAGAACAGTCATTCATTCCAAATGGATTTAACTTCATCGTTTTCCTCTAATTAACAGTGTTTTACATAGAGAAAAATATTTCCCCTTCTTCTTCCAATATGAAGAAAACTAAAGAGTAGATGATGATGAATTCTAATGGGTAAAAACAGACTCACTGACAAATCACTACTAGGCTTTGAACATGTTGATCAAGTTAATTTATAAGAGAGAATGATAAATTAGGATACAGATAAAGAGTAAAACTAATACAGATTAACATTTGCAAAGATGAGAAAAATAGTTACCTAATTCTGCATCTCATCATCTAGTTGCTGCTATCGCTGTTACTGTTGTTGTTGTTGCTACAATGATGATTACCAGCAGCAACAACTCTTCTTCCATGTTTAAGCTGCGAGATCTCCAATTGGGTCTTCATGAAGAACTGCATTCTTTGCAATTCAAGATCCTTGGCAAATTTCATCCTTTGCTTCTCCATTTCTACCACTTGCTGTAGCTTTGAGCTCTCTGCTTGTTCATACGCTTCACCAAATTTTAAAATTGCTTGTGCTAATTCACTCACAGCATTTCCCCATCCCTTTTCTCTCGATCCATTCTTTCCCTTCTCTGTCTTCCCCAAATTCGGATTCACCGCCTCCTTCTGAACCCTAACATTTTTCCTCCGGAATTTCCCTTGCAGATAACTATCACTTGAAGTTGGGGATGTTTCTCTGTCGGAGCCTGAGGAATCGGAATCAGTCGTTCGAGGCCGCTTGTGGTATTGGATCTTTTGAGCTTTTGTCCCCTTTGATTGCTGTTGATGACCATGATTATGATGAGCTTGGAAGGGAATTAAAGATCGATTCACTACAGGAATTCCTACAGGAACTTTCTGGTTCTGATGTAGAGGTGGATTAACAGTGGTGGCTACACCCGCGGTAGAAGCAACATTCTTCGAAGTCGGACCGATTAATTGATCTAATCTATCATAAAATGGCCACTTACTGGGGCCTCCTCCAGCAGTAATCTTAGCTTTCTCAGTCTTATACTTCTTCTTGACCGTATCAATCCGATTCTTGCACTGAATATCAGTCCTCGGTATCTTCGTATAATCCTCTCTACTACTCACAATATCAGCAACTTCTTTCCAATGCTTCTGCTTCAAATTCCCTCTACTCAGTTCCAAATACCTCTCTCCCCAAGCATCGATCAACACAGACGTCGCGCCTTCGCTCCAACAATCCTCCCTTCCGCCTCCGCCGCTTCCTCCGCCGCCACCTTTGGTCTGCTGATTCGGCAGTGCCAAGGTTATCATGTTCTGAGAAGAAGGCGGAGGAGGAGGAGGCGCCACCGCCGCAACCGTCACGGTAATCCGACCGTTAGAGATCGGCGAAGCAGGAGATCCACTTCCCGGCGACGGATAGGACTGAATCTCGTCGTCTTCCTTCATGGAATCAGGTCCAATTTCGTACAAAAAATCACCGATCCGAAAATGTTGCGCACCGATCTGGCAATTAGATGGAAATAACGTGATGTTGGTTCACCGGCACATGCGAATCGGTCCGGTACCGTCATGGGCCGGAGATATGCCGCGATCTGGAACGCAAAGGTACGATCCCGGAGAGAGAGAAAGAGATAAAGGGTTAGGGTTAGGGTTTGGGGTTGACCGGCGAAAATGGCATAATTTCTGTAAAGAAAGAAAAAATGAAGAGTTTAATTTTGGTTGACGGAAAAAACAGGGAGAGCGGGAACTGACGGCGTCGGTGAGGGAGTTATTTCAGAAGGGGACACGTGGCGATACACTATAAGTACATTTATGACGTGGCAATAAATTATTGGTTTTAATTGTACCGGGATTTTTTGTAACCGGAGTGACCGTGATGACGCTGCCGGCATAACCTTGGGTAGGTAGTCCATCGCTGTTTTTATGTGGTACTATTTTTAATTTACCTAAAACGCCAATATTCTTTAGTCAATTACAAATTTACCCTCCCCACCGGCTTACCGTTCCCGGAAAAGAATAGACATTGCGTTTTTCCATTCACTATTTATTTTTTACTTCAATTTTCAAATTTATTTGTTTTGCTGTTGAGGGGAAATACCTATTTTACCCTCCATCTAAACCGCTTCTACTTTTTAGCAATTATTCTGTTTTCCAAAACTGAGACCATAAACAAAATTAATACTTTTGTTAAAATAATTCATCCAATTTGTATTTAATCAGTCTTAAATTTAGTCTCCAAAAGTTTTTTCTTTTTCTTTTGTTTGTAGTTGTTCAAATAACAAAACTAATTTTCATACAAATTAATACAATGTGTGAACATGTTTTAATTTTATAGTAATAATTACAATTGGTAGCAATTTTTTTAAAATAAAAATAAATATAATTGTGATTTTCAGATATATAAAAAATTGGGGATGGAAATTATATAATTAAAAATATATGAATTAAAATCAAACAAAGGTGAAAAAAAAATATGAACCAAAGTGATACTTTTAACTTACTGCTTTTTGCTTTTTGCTTTTATTTTTCTTTATAAATATATTTGTAATTATCGAACTTCTTACCATAAAATTGGTAGAACATATTTGATAAGTTTTATAAGTTCACTTGTTTTATTCCCGATTTATAGAAACATTTTTTCAAAATTAAGTTAAGTTCTACGGAAAAATAAATACACGCACATATATTTAACCTAGTTTAGTTTTTATTTTATTTTTATAAAAGGAATGGGTTCAAATAGGGGTGTTTTGGATCGAGTTAAGAAAACTAAAATTTTTATAAATTGGATTGAATTATGGATTCACAAGAAACAATCCAAACTTATTATTAATTTTAAAAAATATTTTTTTTTGCCACCTATCATACTATCATATATATATATAATCTATTCTTCCGTAACTCCTAAAACTGGTTTTTTAGACTTTAGAGAAACTTAATTTTTATAAAGTAAATCAAGAATTTAGTTATTAATCTTGATCGATATATGAAAATAATTAAATAAAAAAATTTCATGACATTTTGGTTAATTTTAAGACAAAATATAAATAAGTAGTCCTATTAATCCGAACTAATCCATCTCAAATGTTTCAGATTGTGATCATTATTCAACACGAATTCTTTGGGTTCGAATCCAATTCAATCCAACACGCAAACACCCTTTAAGTTCAAATGTGTTTTTAGGAAAGCATGCACAATCGTCACGTTGAAATTTAAAAAGAAAGCAAAAAGGAGAACATTAATGTTAGAATTTAGATTTTATTGTTTCTTCCTCCGTTATCATCTTGAGTTCACAAGTGAGAGTAGAAGTTCAAACTAAATTGAAGACCTTTCTATATTAACAATACTATGTTTAAACCAATTAAACTACTACACTTAAATTCAAACATACAAATAGTATATTTGAAGTATATTTTGAAGTGTTTAATTTATTAAAATAAGTCATTTCGAAATAAATTCAATTGTTCACTATTACTCAAAATAATTTAAAAAAAAACTTTTAAAGCTTATAAAAAGAACTTAAATAACAATGAATTTTTGAAATTTTTTTCTTGTCCATCCAAATTGTCCCAACTTTTCTCGTAGTCAATCCAAAAAAAATAATGCCATCAAGATATGGCAAATATACACAAAAGGGTAATATTTTAAAGACAAAGCATACAAATATATTTAACGACACGTAAGAAAAACCTTCCGGAGCCATATATTTTTCTAGACGTAGATTTGAGTAATTTCATTCTCAAAAGCAAAGCAAAAGGTTTAGTATAAATTTTGGTAATAATTGTTTAGTTAAAGCAAAAAGATTGAGAGTTCCGCTAAAGAAGAGAGAAACCATAGTGCCATCCGCCAAAATTGACATCCAAAACAAAGCCTTCGTTATCATCGAATCTTTCTCAATTCATTTTAATTAATAGCTGCATCTTATAAATATCTCTCCTTCCTCCATTCCCTCTCCCAACTCCATTCCTCTTTTTTTTGAAACCTTTCATTAAACACATACCTCTCCTTCCATCTATTTTCGATCATGTCGTCAACCTTTGCTTCGTCGCCGCTTCCCATGACTCTCCAGTGCACCTCCTCGATGAGAAACAAGAGCACGACTTTGTATTTGCATAACAACCTATCTGCAAAAGTAAGTCTATCCACCTACCACTAAATGTAAATTTTTATTCTCTTAAATTTAATAGCACATGAATGGACAAAATTGATCCTTGTGATAAAATATAGTACGTGTAGTTTAACAAGTCCTTTTAGGAATGGTAACTATTAAGAAGAAATTGATCAAATTATAGAGACTAAATACTTATTGTAAATGATCTTTCGACCAAACTTACAATCTAATCTATACGTAGAAAAGAAAATTTTGTATGGGTAATGCTTAGGTTTATCCCGAGATACACACATTTTTATACATTACTTCCACATCACTCACAACAAACAAATAATTAAAATATTTTATAAAAGAAACGAGAGTGAATTTATCAAGAAGGCATCATTGAAAGGGTCACAATTGGGCAGGATGGTAGTTTGTTTCGTGGGGAGAGGGTGTTTCCCAGCATGAAAATGGCAAAGGCAGCAAAAGGGGCATCTTTACTTTCCAAGTCCTTCAAATCAAAGATTTGTTGCTCCGTTGTAAGTTGTACCTTCTTACAACTCGAGCCTTTTATTTCTTTCCCTAATTTATACATATCTCTATATACATTTCTACCGTTTTATTAAACTCTATTTGTTTTGTATCGAGACAATTTAGACTTTACTAGTAACAATTTCGTTTTTTATTTTTGAAAGTTAAGCTTATTTCATTATCATATCTTATAATAATTTGCATCTTTCTTACATATAATGGTTGGATTCATAATCAAAATCCAAAAACAAACAATTTTTCGAAAGAACATATTTTTAATTTTCAAAATTTGACTTCGTTTTTAAACCATTTTAGAATGTAAATAACAAAAGGAAGAAAATTAAGAGTAAAATAGACTTAATTTTCAAAAAAAAATAAAAAGAAAATAATTATCTAAACAAATCCATGATTTCAAAAATCAGTTATTATAGTGTTACCTATGCAATTATCGGCGGAAATTAAGATGGGTTTGATGTAAAAAATGTGAAGGCCCAACCAGAAACACTGGAAGTTGTTCAAGAAATAATTGCCAAGCAACTCTCTCTGGAACAAAGTGCAGTGATCCCTCAAACAAAGTTTTCGGATTTGGGAGCCGATTCTCTTGACACCGTGAGTCAACTCAAAATTTTTAAACCAAACAGCACACAATCACAAGACAATCTACCTTAAAACTATAAACCCATTGCTAACAATTTTAAAGGAACACTTACAGGTTGAGATCATGATGGCTTTGGAAGAGAAGTTTGGAGTGTCCATTGGTGAAGGTGGAGCTGAAGGCATCTCTACTGTTCAAGATGCCGCGGATCTCATCGAGAAAGTCAAGGCATCCTCTGCAAGTTAAACCTACATAGAACAATATCTATTATTCATGCCTTCAAATCCCAATAATTTTGTTTAGATCGGTTTGTTATGGTTTTGTTCTATCTTTAATTCAAGTATAAGTTAATTGCGGTTCAAAACTGATTCAAAAGACATGAAAACCAGCGAAAGAGGAGTTGCATTACGAATGAAATAATGATATATACACATAATTCAAGGGTTTATTGTTACAAATTACTGAGAACCAACAGAAACTAGAAATTCAATCTCCCTCTCTAGGCAGAAATTTTAATGCCAATGGGTTGATTGAAGAACTGTGACTAGGTTGGCTGGTATTATTTACATACATACATACATACATATACACATATACATATCTTATATACAGATACTTGGTGCTTCCCCTTCAATGGTTGAATCGACAATGAGACTGTAATCGAGGTCCTGCAGCAAATGCAAAGACTGAAGGTTAATCTTATACAGATTCCACAATAATTCACAAAAATATTGAACAATCTTGATGATGCCCTTTTGAAATCTCTATCAACAGAGGAAAACTAGAAGGAAGAAATTCAATTTAGTAACTCAAAGATAATAAGCCATATCCTAAACCCTAATTGCCTTTTCTTCTAAAAGCATTTTGCGGGCATTTTCCCTTACATTGGATTATGAACCAATATATTTTATATTGTATGATTCAAATGAAAGAGAACGTTAAGAAGTGTATTCTAAAGAGGAATCCATCAATTGAAACCATATCTTCTTAAATCTCATTTCTATCAAAATGAAGAAACGATGCACATACAAATCCGTGTACATTAGAAGATGCAAATTGATTGGATGTGAACGAGGGATACGTGAATAAAGAAACTAAATGTTTAAATTCATTACTTCTAATCGTCTTGGTCGAATGATTCAGCCGACAATCTTTTCCACGGAAATCTCTTCAGATCACCATCAGGATCAGGCGTCCCCGCTGCAAGAAACAAAACAAAATTACACATATAAGAAACTCGTCAAATAACCGAATTAATTTCTTCAAATTTCCATGAAACACACAATCTACGCAGGTGATTTCCAAACGAAACACATAAAATCTCTGAATACACGTACATTAATTACAAGTAGACATGAAAAAAGAAATCCGATAGATCCAAAAACAGAGAAACTCACGAGTTAGAGGCGTCCGCGGCGAGTCGATCATCCTTCCATCACGATCATCCGAGAAGTTCCCCAAATCATAGTTTCTCCTCCTCAGAATGGTGATACTCCGCGTTACAGGAACGTCCCCGGCAATCTTAACCGGAGGCGATTCCGAAGCCGAAACGGGATCATACTTTCGAAGTTTTCCGAGGCCATTGTCTGGCGTAGGGCCAGCAAGCGTTTCGTCCCATATTTTGTGAAGAAAAGTAGTCATGATTTCCTTGCAGCAAGAGATCAGAAGACGAAAACAAAGAATTATACAATATAGAATGTGCAGAATTCGGCGAATTTTCTTGTTGATCTAACAGAAAACAAATGGACCGGCAAACAACGACAATGATAATCCAAAATCGGAAACGCGACGGAGAAGGAGAAAGGGTTTTCTAGGGTTCTTCGCGGTACAACCGTGAGAACATTTGGAGGGAAAAAAATGATAAAGGTTTCATAGTCTCCGGCTAATATAGCAAAGCGATGAAGTTTATTTAAAGCCTGTTTTCTCAAAGGAGAGGTCTTAAAATTCTTAAATTCTTATTTTCTTTTTAAATTTTGTTTTCCCTTTTTCTTACCAAATATATATTTTAGTAATTTATGAATTTTTAGTACTCGGAGGTTATTTTCAAATTTAGGTCACCTTTCTCCATCTATATCTAAAATTAGTTGGTGTAATCGTAATCGGATTTATGATGTGTCTCGATCTTTTCTTCTTAGATTTAGAGTCAAGTAGTAACGATAACAATAAGTACGACAATTTCATAATTTTATACCGTAGCAATAATTATCAATGAATGTAATAAAACAAAGCTTGCCTTTTAGATTACTACTGATGGATTAAATTTTAGAAATAAATATAACATTAAACATATTACTTAAGGAGTTGTTTGGGAAGTTGTAATGTAATTAGAACTAATGAGAATTTGAGGGATGTTTGCGATACATGAGGAATCGAGGGTGGAACGATAATGGAATCATGAAGCATCAAAGCGATGAAAAATAGGGTTTGGTTGTAATAAGTTTGCTATTATAAGTTGGGTCCAGAAAGCTCAATCCAAACATAATTTTGAATTACGTTACATTACAAGCTCATTACACTATTTAGTCCTCAAACCATACAACTCGTAAAATACTTCACAAAATGGAAGTTCAATGCTTTTGTTAACTTGGTTCTAGCACTTGATAATGCATCATAATGCAACAAAATAACGCAACATGGTATGATATTGTCCATTTTTTACATATACGATCCTCGTGGTTTTGCTTTTGTTTCATTTCAAAAGTCCTCATACCAATACATTCACGATCATTGATTTGAACATTTGTGAAAATAAAAGTAGAAATGAAGGAAATCTAATAAAGCTTTTGAGGAAAAGGAAAAAAAGATGGACTTTGGATACTATGGGCAATCCTGATTCAGACATTACGGGCTTGAAATAGAAATTTGGGCTTTGAAAATTTTATGAGGCCCATAAACCATTTTGATGGGCTCGAGCTTTCGAGAAAGGCCCAAAAGATTCCTATGGAAGTTCTCTCTCTCTCTTTTTTTTTCCTTTTTTACAAAGTTTCCAATGGGTATATTTGAATTGATAACCAATTTATCATTACTATTATATATCGAAATATTTTCAAATACACTAAAATGAATCAAAATATTTATTTCTATTAATCGATGTCTATTATAATTTGAAATTTTGCTATATTTTTATAAATATTTTTTTAGAAGTTTTAAAATTTGCAATAATTTTTTTAGATAATTGAATGGAAGTTAAACACGGCTTCGATCTTAAAACTTTATTTTGTTGCCGATTCTTTTTAGAAACCTTCTAATAAATCAATGCTAAAATATGAAAGCTAAATAACAATAACAATAATAGTTAAAGAAAGAGTTTGTTTCATAATCTCTTATCTTACTTGCCTTATTTACTTTGGTTTCTATAAACATTTTCAAAATTCCGTTCGATTATTACAAATATTTGTCATTAATAACTGACGGGTAATAACTTTTAGGGTTTTTTTAAACATAAAAAGATTTTACAAACTGCTTACACTTTATAAAACAAAGTTTCTAAAAGATAAAATTTTATTATACTTTTTGTTATGAAGCGTAAATATTTGGTCAAATATTATATTTTTGGCCATGTTTTAACTAACTTTATTATATTTTTTAATTAGAGTTTAATTCAAACGAGAAAAGTGAAAGACCAAAGTATAAATAAATAAAAAAAAACATACTGGTTTAAAAAATCAAGACAGTTTATGAAATAGAGGTTGAAAGATCGTATAGTTAAAGATCATAAATTGTAACTACAACCCCACCTTCTTCTTCGAACACTTTTTGAGTGGATAAGACGAGGACACAACAACAACCACATCGACTATGACCCCATTTGAATCTAATATAATAAATTATATATATATATATATATATTCTGACATGTATAATTGAAAACTCATGCAAGTTGTTATTTGAAGATGATATATTGTTTGTCCAAGACTCCAAGTTGTAACTTTCCAAGTGCTTTTTTATCAAGCACTTCCTTTCCTTCTTCTTTTCAACTTGTCCACTTTTGAAGGAAGGAATTTTCTTTGCCCCCCAACTTGTCATTATCCTTACTTTCTTTTCAAACATCACTTAAATTCATAATAAATAATGTTCTTCCCACCACTTGCCCCATTTGCTCTTTAGAATTATTTGTTAAATTTGCCAAATTTGTTCCATTTTGTTTTTTTCTATTCCAAATCACCCCTTTTCTTTCTTTGTATCAGTGCAAGTTGAAATTGAGGGAATATTTTATTTACTTTTTTTTTTCTAATGGGGTTATTGGAATGAATATGTTTAGGTCAAAGCAGATTTAATCCATTATAATTATCTCATAGGTTTCTATAGGGTATTTATACAATTATATAAATTGAATTAAAATCGATTGAAATGAACAATTCAATTTTAATCTCTCTCAATCAAGCTTCTAGAGCTAGTGATGGATCTAGAAAATATAATGACAAAAAGCTAAAAGAAAAATATGAAAAATAATGGTTAGGAGGAGGTTGATAAAGAGACTAACTACTAAGCTACCTATAAATATTAAAAATTAAATAGTTTTTTTATATATTATATAAAAACGATGAAGTTGTAGGGGTTTGAGTCACTATGAGCTTATAGTAAATCCGTCGGTGTTTAGAGGTCAATTTAATTCACTCTCTATTTTCTCATTATTTGTCTTTTTATCTCTTAGTTAAAAAACAAACTTCATCTCATAATTTTAGGTTGTCACTATACATTATAGGTAAACTTCTCGTACTTTACTATCTCTTACATATTAAAACCACCTATGACTTAATAGTATATTGTTTTATATATATATATATATATATGGAAAATAACATGTTTTTAATCTTGTTTTTTTTTTCTTTGTTCTTTATACATATATATATATATATATATATATATATATATATATATATATATTATATAATGATAATAACATGAGGCAGAGAGTTGAGAATGTTCTAGCATTTGCAAGTGCAAGTGAGAGTTCCCTTACCATCTCCAAGTTGCCCAAAAGACCGAATGGCATTGATGGTGACGAACTTTCGATGTCGTGTTTGCAAGATACGACGATGCCTACGTGGGACCCCCAAATTTATTTCTTTTAATTTTTATTAAAGTACTATTTTGTTTTTGGCATATATACGTCTAGGTATATGTTTCTTTTTAGTGCTTAACAACCATGGAAGGACATACAAATATTAGACATTGAAAAAAAAGATTATTATATCAAACTATCATTTAATTTAATTTCAATAATTCACATTTCGACTTAAAATGATAAATTGGGTATTAACTATTAAGGAGTATTTAGAGTTAAGACTGACTTATAATAGTCTGAGGATTATAATAGTCTCGTTTGGGATACAAACTATTATCTCAGCTTTTATCGGTGAGTTACTTCCTTTCATGGTGGCTGCTATTGGGACCCCGCTTTGGCTTGACATTCTACTTTTGTTTGGTAAATAATTGGAGCTCAGTGAGTGAATGAGGAGTAAGGAAGAGGAAAAAGGGAGTGAAAACGAGTATTATCGTAGTAATACTAGAATTAGAAAAATCCTAATATTAGTATTGTCATAATACTCAAACATGAAGTTGTCTAAAATAGTCCATCCACTTCTCTCTAATACTAGGGACAAACAACCCTTTAGAAAATCTTTATAAATTATTGTGATATATGGAAAACGATCAAAATAACATTACAACATTACACTTCACTAATCACTAGATGCCCGTAATATTTTAAGTCTAAATTCTAAGCTAATGGTTTATAGTTTAAGAGTTTGACATCCAAACGTATATTTTTAAAAGTAATAAACCTGTTGTTTCTTTAGTTTGCTCTAGTTCATGTACTTTTACCCTAGTCGAATTTTAACATCGATGTAAAAGTATCATATATACCATTGAAAATTAACTTTCACTGTATATATCTTTCGAGATTTATTAAAATGATAAGAAAAAAGAAAAATAAAAGTCTAAGAACAAAAATGGCATTTTACCTTTGTTTTTCTTTTTGAAAAATTATTATAATTATTTAGGAGTATTAATTTAAGTGAGGTAGTGGGACACCACACCTTTTGCTACGCCGAATGCTGATCCATCGTTAAGCAGACGAATAAATAACCCTTTTTTTCAATTTTCTCTTTACAAAATTAATAACGTGGGGCCTATGCCCACGTGCCTTTCACATTCCATATTTACCCCCTACTATATCTTTAAACAACTATATTGCCCCTACACTAACCCTTTTTTTTTTTAATGTCTTTAACGTGATCATTTTTTAAAGAAAAAAAAAAACACTTTAATGGAATCATTTTTATTTGAATTGACCACTAACCCACAACTTTTTTATGATTAATTTAATCCATTAGACGTTCATTTTCACGTGGATATCTAATTATTATTATAATTTTTCCCAAAATAGTCCAAAAGTTTAAATTAATTTTTATTTTTCGCAACCCCATCATTTTTAGAAATTTTGTTCACTTTGGAATGAAAAAAAGGGAGCTTGAAAGTTAAGTAAAAGAATATACACAAAGAAAAAGAGAAAATGCATTGATAAAAAGTAAATTAGATATGACTTTAACAATAAAAAATAGCGAATTTCTAAATAAACAATAATTTATAAGCCTAAAACAAGAAATATAATTTGTTTGAGGGTAAAAAGGGGAAATCATCGTACGAATGTTTCTGCCATTTCCTTTCAGTAATGGCAGCCTCCAATTGATTACGTCAGCACCATTTTCGCTGAAAAATCTGATCGACAATAATGCCAATCTCACCCTCATTGTCGTCTTCTCTGTGCCATAGACGACACGTCGTCCCTCCTCTGTTCTTTGCCTTTGCCCTTTTGTTTTTTTCCTTCTACCGTTTCCTCCGCCAATTCCTCCCCTTGCTCCCTTCTCCTCCTCCTCCTCCTCTCTGAAATTTTAACCAATCACATATTTTAGATTTTCTGTCTAATAAAAACAATTTTTTTTTGTCTAACACGAACTTGAAAGTTATAATATTGTAGAGTGCTAACCCCCATGGAAAAGTTGTGCACGTGATGAGCTTGAAAAGAGTTGAAGTTGTTCATATCCGACGAGTTTCGCTTGTTGCTGGAAGTGGAACATCCGGAGTACGACGAGGAGGAGGAAGAGGATGACGACGTGGACGAGAAATAGCTGGCGGGGGAGTTTGGTCCGAGACCGTCCATGTCGTCGTTGAACATTTCTTGGAACAGTTCCTGCAATTTCTCGAAGCTTTCTTCTCCATTTTCCTGTCGTTTTAATTTTTTTTCCCAATATAATGGAATGGGTTACAATCCAAATTCTAAAAGAGAAAAAAATAATTAAATATATCAAATAAAAAAAGACTGGGCCCCACGAGGATCTCTGTGCTTAATTGGTTCTTTCTTTCTTTCTTTCTTTTCTTTTTTTCCTCTCATTGTGGGGTCGACCGCCTGAAGACTTCCTAGGATTTGAACAAACATGTGACGAGATTCATGACACGACAACACCTAAAAGTTAGTCTCTCCCTCCACAATCTGGGCCGACTATCGTTGGACCATCGACCCATTTCCACTCTCTCCCTCCCTCCTCCTGATTTACCTTCCTCACCCCTCCGCCTTAGAAAAACACATTTGTAGAAAGTACTTACTAGTTAACCAAAACAGAGTTTTGACTCGAAGGAAAAAAAGTGCATATCTTTTAACATAATAAACTATGTCGATCATGGATACTTGATTAACGTGAAGTTTCACTAACGCTAACATTCAAAAGGACTCCTAGACCATTATTACAACAATCGACAACTTAAGTTAGATGAAAATCCAATGAAAAAAGAGAAGGGGACTTACGTTAGGCGTAGTTTGATCCATCATGGCAACCATTTCAGTCAAGAAGTCTCCCATACCCTGCAAATGAATCGAACCAAACAGAGTCTTAACATTTGGGGGCTGACCCCACTAATTTCCCTGACCAAAATTTCGTGGGGAACCCCAAAAAACCAAACAAACACTTCATTAGTTTCTCCATCACAACTTTCCTTTATTTTTAATATTTTTTACCCTTTCCATTTCATAACTTTTAAGAAAAGAAAAAAGTAACCGAAGGAGCAGTATAATTAAGAAATGGAAGAGCTTACGTCGTCGTCATCATCATCACTGTCGTAAACTCCAACGTCATACAACAGTCGTTTGTTCGCGTCCGATAAAACTACACCGCATGTTACCACAGTAAAAAAACCAAACCATCACCTCGTAACAACCGATAAATAAAAGCCCAAATCCCCACAAACAAATATTAATTATCGGATTAAAAAATAATATGACCATCCTTTCAATCTATTCTCAATGATCTCATCTTTAGTCTTCTACTTTTAGAAATTAACTTTTCAGGAGTAAAATTTAAAATTTATTTAAAGTGTACAGATTAAAAGTACAAAAATTTATAATATCAGAGACTAAAATGTTATTTCTTTGATAGATATTATTTTAATCTTATTCATCCAAAAGTTAATCTTTTAATTAATTATAGCTTTTACACTCTCTATTGTTAAATCATCCACTCTCTTACCTTTCATTTCAATATAAATATACAAACTGAAGGGACCATAAAATATAAATCATTGTGTGTATTTTCACCTCGTAATTGAGATAAAAAATAATTTATTACTTCATTAATAAATTTACTAAAAGATCAACTAAAAAAGCTATGAAGATACTCTCTGAGTCTATTCTAGTTGAACTATGTCACGTGATCCTTTGTTGTACTTCAAAAAATAAAATAGACAAAAACAAAATTAATAAAAAGTGAAAATAATATTTAAATCATTGGAATTAGTAAATTACTAAGTTCCTGAAAAGGGGAAAAAAAAAAGTGAAATTACCGGAATAGGCTTGCTGGATTGTTTGAAATTTCTTCTTAGCTTCTTCGACGAACTTCGAATCTCCCGAAGCCGAACACCGATCCGGATGCCATCTCTAAAAGTACATATCAACCAAAACCAAAAAAGATCTTCGTAAAAGAACAAAAGAAACAGAGAGATCAAAAGATTAAAAAAGAAAAAGAAAAAAAAAAACCCTAATTAATTAAATTACCAGAGCCAATTTCTTATACGCATTTTTAAGTTCGGCTTCAGAGCATTCCTTCTTCAACCCCAAAACGGCATACAGATCGTCGTTTTTCTGTTTCTTACCAGCCATTAATTGATTTCCTAAAAATCAAAGTAAACCCAACGTTGTTTTCCTTTTTGGTGTGTTGTCGACGAATTTAGAGAAATCGAAACTTGCAAAACGACGACTCGGAACGATCGTTCATCTTGAGGGAGGAGAACGACATGTCGAACGAGGGAGGAAGAGGATGAAAGGGGGTAAACACAGGAGAGTCTATTTTGGTTTAGAGGCTCAAGAACACTCCAGAACCATGGCCCTTTTATAGTTTTTTAAAATTAAATATGTTAATTTTGTTTTTTTTTATATATATTTTTGGAAGAATGTTAGGAGATGGGAGAATAGAATAGAATGTGTATTATAATGGAGATTAGAGGGTGAGGAGGAGGGGGGGGGGGGGGGGGATAAGGTGGAGATGTAGGGTTGAGATTGAATCTGAGAGTTGGATATTTTTGTGTCAATTAAATTTGTCTCCAGAAACTTCTGTTTTTACTGTGAAAAGGGTCATAGTGATTTTATTTTTTCTTTTCTTTAAGCAAAATTTGAATTAATTTAAGGCATTCATCAGACCCAGTTGTGAATGTGATGGATAATGTAACGAAGCTCCCCCCCCCCCCCCTTGGGCCTTGTGGGCCCGCTTTGCAATTTGCCTTCGGGTTTCAACTTTGGGTTAATCAACTTGCCACTTTACCCTAAGAGCTTTTCTCTTATTATATTTTTGTTTTTTTTTTCAATAAAAAATCTAGGGTGTTTTTTTTTAAGAAAATGGTCAACAAATGAAAAAGTTGAGTAAATATTTTATTATATTTAACCGTTTGGGTAAATATTTTATTATGTTTAACCATTTGGGTAAATATTTTGTGATTTTTATTATATTTGAAAAGTCACATTCTTTTTTTGTGTAACAATTAGGAGTTGGAGCAATAGGTATTCAAATAACATGACACTTCAAATGACTTGAATTACTCGTCCTAAATTATAATTATAAGAGTTAGGTTGGGTTTGTTTTAATTTTTTGGGTTAAATTTTTTTATGTTATTTTAAGTGGATTGGGTTCATGTTATATTTTTTTTAATTCGAATTGACCTAACCAACTCTAAATAACCAGTGGCAGTTCAAGAAATTTTATAAATTGGGGGCACTATATAATAAACACGACTATGATTTGACGCATCAAAATTAATATTAAAATACAAAAATCGATAATGTGATGAGGGGTACGTGCCCCTGTTGGCTCCTTAATAAATACGTCCCTGCGAATAGCATATGTATATGTATATCTGTATGTATGTATGTATGTATATGTGTATATATATATAATATTATAATTTACATATATTGTTATGATGTGTGTTAGAAGTTTGTGATAGATGTGGTTGGATTTTTATATTTAACATTCTGGTTTTATGAAATCTTAGTTATTAATGTGTGGTGTAGACTAATTTAAGTATTTTTAATTAGTAAAAAAAATATACTTGAGAAGAGAAAAAAAAAAGTCATATAAACTCGCATTGACCATTGTATTGTAAGGTTATGTGTATTGATGTATTTTATCAAATAAATACTAATGTATCCATTAATAATTTCAAATAGAAAAGAGGGGAAATTGTCAGAGATAACACAAAAAAAAAAAAAAAAAAATATTTACAAAATATAACAAATTTTTTTAAATAAACTACCGTTAGTTTGATAAATTTTGTTATATACTATACAAAAAGAAAATGCTATGCCATAAACTTTGACGTGGTATTTGAATTCGAATTCATTTGAATCAACTTGAATTATGGCATAATCAGTTTGTTTTTATCGATAATTAAATTATACAATATCTATTTTAAAATTCTATTCCAAATATTTACGTAATTTATGTACATTTCAAAATTTATATATTAAAAAAAACGTAAAGCTTAAATTCAAGTAATTTACGATTTATCTCATATTAACAAAATTTGTTACATTTTTAGAAATTCAAATAATTACTTACTAACTAATTGATGTTGGTGGTTCAAATGACCCATAATATTCCACGGTAATTTCTTTATGTTTGAAAAAGTTATCCATTTGTAAGCTTTGTTCATTGTCGAGTTATTCTTTGACGTTTACCTATCAACAATGGATGTTGATTATGTTGAGATTTAGCCACTTTCTCTTTTCTTTTCTATCTCACAATACATAGTAGAATCAAACTTTCAATAACCAATAACATATATTTGTTTAAACTTGCAAATCACGTCGAAGAATCCCAGGAAAAGATAATTACGATATTATATTATAGTTAAAAGGCTTGTAGTGACCCTTTTTTGTTTCTCTTCAAAATACTCGGCTACCCCTAAATCTTTTAAACGTTACTAACAAAGAGCTAAAAAAATTTATGTCGAAATTTCCAATAAATCAATAAATATGTCGAAGTTGGATGTCCCAATAGGAATGTGAAGGGCCACAACCAACTTTACCTTTTCGGGAAACGAACGACATGTCGATTGCTTCTAACTAAATTTATTTAAACTATATTATAATATAATTTGTCTAAACCTTTATGAAACTAATGATTTAGCTTTATACATTGAAGTTTATTATAATTTATTTCCAATAATAAAATCGCACAAGAGATTAAGTGTCAATTTTTTTAGTAATTTATAGTCATAAAATATTAACTTATATTAAATTTAGGAAAATCGTAAAAAATGATAAAATTAATAGATTATTTACATTTTATAGTAAAATATTGTAACGAGTTTTTTTTTTTGACACAAAGTATAAATAGATTGTATTTTTTTATTATTATTGAAAAAACTCCATTAGTTTGTTGTTTTATATGTATAATATTTTTCATTAAATTTAAAATAGAGACTAAATCATTGTAAGCTACGAAATATATTCATCAAATTATTACCTACTAGGTGTGATAATTTTTTAATTGTAAAAATTGAGCCATCAAACTTATCTAAATATTAAAATTGGAGCTTCAAACTTATAATAAATGTAAAAATCAAATATTCAAATTTGTTCGATCGTTACAACTTATACAATTATATAAATTTGGTAATCAAATTTTTACAGTTATCGATATACAAAAACTCAATTCTTACAACCGAAAATTTTAGGATAAATTACGACTACCACCATACTTTGGGCGTGATTTTTACGATTTAAAAAAAATATATTTTTATCTTCGATGATAAATCACACACTAAACTTATACTAAATACATATAAAATTATTAATTTAACATGAAAAATTTAATCTTAAAAGTTATTCAAAAACATTATTAGAAAGAGAGAAAATAGATTTTATGCACAAATAAATGTTTTAGCACAATCAAAAGAAAATTAATATAATTTTTGTTTAAAAGAAAAACAAATTTTGTGTTGTTAATTGGTGATGGGACTTGGTTGAAAATTTAATTGGAAGGAAAAAAAGAAGAAATCATGTTTTTAATTTCTCTATCAAGAAAAAGGAAGCAATAGTTATGTGGTGAAGATAATAACAAAAGCAAGACAAAAATAATATCTTAAAAGAAGAAAATGGAATATATATTGACAATTTTCATAAATAAGAGAGACATTTATTTTTCGTTAAAAAGAGAAATGTTTGGATATTTTTTGAGAGATCTAAAGGCCCAAAGTGAAGGTTTAAAGAAGAAAAAGGCCCACCAAGAAGAGAAGTTACGGTCAAAACAGAACCAAAAGTGGTCCATTTGGAATGGCCTGATTTTCATAAGCCCACGTGAATTCCTTCCATTTTCACGTTCCAATGTCCTACAACTCACGTGCCCTTACTTTTCTACTCTCTTTTACTGCACCACACACAGTCACACACACACACACACACACTACACTTAAGTTTATTTGTTCTTCTACTTTCTAAATATCTGTTTTTGTTTTTAGTTATCAACTGTTCAATGTTGGTGTTTGGTTCTCGTTTGTTTGTGTTCTTCTTTCGGTGGTTGATGGTTTGATCTTTGCCCTACTTCTCTTTAATCTTATCTCGATACATAGATGTCTAAGAGACTCTTCTATTGGTGTATTCTTGAATCAAAGTGCACCTTGGTAATTAAGTTAGTACGATGAGTAACTAATCCGGTAGTGGTGCCACGGACGTTTTTGGCACTTGAGGTTTTTAAGTGCTAGTACGTTCTTGACTCATTTATTTTTTATTGGTATAATTCACTAGTTCAATTGGTCGACCCAAACTTCGAGGTACTTGCATTTCTGTTTTCAAAAACTCGCTCTCCTATACTCTTTCCAATATCTTATGGACTTGAGCTTTGTCATATGGATAAAAAATTGGCATAATTTCAAAATTAGAAATGAATAATTATAGAATGGGAAAGCTTATTGATATACAATTAAATTTACTTTCTTTAACAGCTTAAGTTTTTGGGTGAACCAGTGATTTAAGATGTTATCAGAGCATGTGGTACATGGAGGTTTTGAATTTGTGTTCAAGTCTATGCATTAAAATCACTCAAGTTACCTCTCAAATGTATTAATCCTCTTTTGATTAGCTTTAAATTTTTTTCTAAATCCTAAAGAAATTTGGATTAAATCTGACGAGCTCAATGATTAGTTAACCTTGAATTTATTTGAGTATGTGTCCATCTTTATTCTAGACTTAATTTCTTTACATGTAATATTACGATGTTTGACCTATTTCAAATACTATAAAATTAAATAAAGACAAAATGATTCTCGAATGAAGTTAAAGATTTTTCATATCATATCATATATTCGTGATCATCACTTCTTTAAAATGCTTGATTCCTTAAAATAGAAAGTTTTAAAATGACATTGACCAATAGAAGAATCTATTTCTTTATTTTCTTTATCGTATTGTTTCAAAATTAAACGAAATCTAGATTCTCCATTCATAGCTTAAAGTTTTAAAATTGGACGAAGTATTATATTTATAATTTTATTTACGTTGCTCATGCAATTTAAGCTTCTTTTTTAACTTCAAAACGATCATAGCTTAACAAGAAAAAAAAATATGCACAATTGACCTCAAATTTATATTTTCAATTCTACACCTTAGTTATTATGAAAAAAAAAATCCCTTGTCAAAAAAAAAAAAAAAAAAAAAAAAAAGAGAAAAATAGAAATAATAATAATAAAAAATTAATAAATAACAAAATCATAAGAATGAAGTTTATGAATAGACATATGGCCAGAACAAGTTGTTTCCTTGTGTCCTTGACACTGACTCACTTGCAACAAAAATCATTGTGTGGTTGCTCTCAAATAATTTTGTTATTTCTCCCTAAAATATTTTACAAAGTATACCCACCAAAATCTATACGATTAGAAATATTACGATATTTTGTTATATTTGTAACGTATCTCTATTAGTTAATATAAAGTTTAATATAAACAAAAGTTTAGGTTTACTTATCAAAATATCAGTTGGGTAATTAAAGTTTTGATATCTCTCGATCTATATAGTTTAGTAAATACGTAGAGTATAGTTTCTATCAACTTAAGAATAGTTTAGTTGAGCGACGTAAGTTTACATAGTTGATAAAAATATCTCGAGTTGAACTCGAGTTATATGTAGAGTTATGAAGATATATTTTGAACCATTGGTCGCTGTCTCGTGTTTAGTAACAAAATTGTACTGGATCTTATCACTGCAACATTGCTTGGCTTTCATTCTCTCTAGTCATTTTCACACTGAATTCCTTGCCTGCATTTATTATACTCTTTCACTTACTCTTCTTAAATCATCCTTTGAAAACCAACCACAAGTCTAGCAGAATTTAATTATATTTATATCTTTTCTTTCTTATTTGATCTTTTGTTTTCTTTTAGTTTGATTGTTTTGATGTTTGAAAAAATTTGTGGGTAAATTGCGGAAAAAATATAACCCTCAACCTCAAATGAGACCATCCAATGATGTAATGGTAATCATTCTTCTAATTCGAGTGTGGTTTTGTAATTTTCGTAAAATTTAACCTAATCTCTCTAAAGTTTAAAATTTTTATAGTCCAACCGTATTGCATTTAACATAATTAGTAGTTGATTATTTATTTTTAGGTTTACTTACATGATAATGAGTTCATGTTATTAAAATGAGCCAATTTATTAGTTGAGTACGACTGCTGTATTTAAATTTAGGATGAAAAAAAAATTGGTAAACCAAAATGGACTTTGCATAGTTATAGACATCATTTGTAATTTATGGCCTTGTATTTGGATTGATTTGAAAAAAAAGTTGTTACATTTTCTATAAAAAAAATTATTTAAAAGAAAAAATCATAGGTACATATTTGTTTGGTTTATTATATACTAAAACTGATTTTTTTAATATGGAATTACTGATAAAGAACGACTATAAGGTAGTATGAACTAATAATTTAAAACAATGATCATAAGAGTTGGTCGTTTGGTATTATTATTGGAGTTGGTAGAGGGTAGAAAGCGATGGTAGCCACAATAATATAGTGAAAGTGAGGTAAATGACTTTTGAGTGTAGTTTTGATAGTTCGAAGAATCATGCAAATTATGGAAAGAAAAGATTACTCGTTAAACATTCAAGAATGTTTTTTTAAAAGAAAGGTTGATCAAAATATAAACTCATTCTTGTTAAACACATTATAATTTACATGTTATTTCGAAAAATAGAAAATTGGTAAAATAACAAAGAAATATAATGTGATCCAAATTGAATATTATCAAACAAGCTTTTAGATTGGTTTTGGAAGTACTCATTGTGATGGGCCACCAATGTCATATGCAAATGTGTGGGCGAATTTTAATGAGATTAGATCCCTTAGCCCACAATAAGAACCCACGGGTTCTATATAGGTGGCTTTAGACGAATATCCTAAGAACGCCGGTGATTTTGAATCGAATGTATAATCGACATAGAAGCAAAAGGAACGCTCGACCTCAAGCCTCTGTCTAAGAAATCTCTATACCTAGAAATGAGTCTAGTAAGTTTCCGTACTTTGACATGACGTCTAAAATGTTTTATAAGTTCAAAGTTTTAGTCGAAAAATATTTTCTTTAGTAGTAGTGCAGTAAATGAGTAGGAATATTTGAGTAAATGTCATATCATTTATTATCAAACGTTATTCACTCAAGTGATCCATACATCTTAAACTTTTAAAGATCTACCGAATATCAATTTGGGTGTCACGTTTTTAAAATTTAAGAAAATAGGTTAAATAAAAACTTCTAATCCCGATATTTGAAGAAATTTATAATTTAATCACTATGATTTTTAAACTTAAGAATTAGAATTTACTTTTTCTGGTTTGGTAAGACCTCGTAAATAGTCTCCATGGTTTACTAAAATCCTCTTAAACAAGGTTTATTATAGAGATTTATTATCAAACCATATGTACTAATTAAATTCTAAAAACTCAGCTCCAGTTTAGACCAAACATTCAATTTAGCCTAGAACGTATTTAAGCCCCAAACTTCAAGTGAGTAGAACGAGCTAGTATAACCAATGTATATTTGCAGCTCCAATTACAGTTAACTAAAATAATACTATTCCAATTTTTTTAGTTACAATGTGTACTATTTCTCACTCACAATCTTTTTTTCCTTTATATATATATATATATAAAAGTATTTACTATTTTCTATCTATATTATAATAGTCTGCATTTTAGATATAGGCTATCATAATGAATATTAAAGTACATTGTTCTTAAGATACTATTATTTAATAGAGTATTTATGAACGACAATTTTAAGAATAATAATCAAATGTTTAACAATTTTTGTCGTTAATTTATTAACGATAAAACAATATTTTCAATAATAGAATAAAATCTTATATATACTAATACGACTATACATATTTTAATAATGTAGTGTCCAAACACATGTAGACAAATTTGTTGATAGAAATTGAAATCAATTGGGAGAAATGATCCCTCCAATGGGCAAAAAGGGTGTGGTAATAGCTAATAGCACACGGTTTAAAGGCCCATTCCGCTGCTGATTCCCAATTCCACATTTCTTACGTTCAGAAATCAGATTTGATATATCACAAAAATAATTTAATTTATTATTTTTATTTTTTTCCAATTTTTTTAATAATTAAATTTAAAGTGTTATGTGTCAGCGTAGCAGACGATTACTACATCACAAATTCATAATAATAATAATAATAATAATAATTATTATTATTATTATTTTGTTTTCCATTTTTGGGGTTAAATTAAAGAAACCAAGTCAAGCCAAAGCATGTGTTTATTCAAAGGGTCATATAGATTCTCTTACTTTAATTGCGGCTCTAAATGTGTATTGCTTACAACCCTTTATCAAAATTCCTATTCCTTTTTCAACCTCCTTAAGTTTTATTTATTGGGTCAACTCATTAAACTATATCAATATATCGATGCCATCTTTATCGAACCGTAGTTATAATGAAATTTTATTGGTAGATCAATGGAAATAAAGTTTGAATCACAAATGTAATTTAATCGATTTTTTTTTTGTATAATTTTGTAAAAACTTACTATTAATTGATTTCAAAGGCAAGTTTCTCTTCAAACTCACTAGTTTATTTCAAAATTTCAATAAGCATTATACGCTAAAATAATAATAATAAAGAAAAAAGGGTCCAATCATGTTGAAATTGTCCATCGTATGTCTCTCTAAAAATACAAATTATTTTAGAAAAACACATATTTTCCCTAAAGTTTCATTATTTTAAATTTTCTTAAAAAAACGACTTTAAAAAAATCTATTGAATTTATTATCAAAATATAAGAAAATTCATCAAATTCTTTATAATCTATTTAATTTTGAAGTGTTTGCAAAATATATATATATATATATATATATATATATATATATATATATATATATATATATATATATATATATATATATATATATATATATATATATATATATATATATATATATATATATATATATGTCAGTACGTTTTCTAAATTGCAAAAGTAGTAAATTTAAAAGCGGATAACCCTGATAGCTATTTGATAACTCTTCGATATCCATCTAATTTATCTAATTACTTGTCATACTTACAATATGCAAAAAAATGTGCTATGTATTGTTTTTTTCCTAAATTTTGTTGTCATATGATGTAAATTTTCTTTAATTTTTTTGTTATATTTTGTAATTAGTTTTTTTTTTCTTCATTATCTATTACGATTCTTCCAGAAAAACAATTTGAATGAAATTTTATTAAGACAATAAAAATTGCAGCACTAATCAATGTCATCTTTGTATGATTAGTTGCTTGCTTAATTGTAATTTTCTCATAATGTTATTAGAAAATTAGTTTAAATCCATATCTTAACATAGTTTTTATGTCTTTAATTTCATATTAGTATCAAAGTTTTTTCCCATAATGGTAACAAATCTTGTAAATTAAGCTTTTGTATTACTTGAATTCATATGCTCTTCCTTTGATTATTGTGTATGATATCATTAAAAGTTATTTTATCCAAAAACTCTTATGAAAATTTGTCAAAAGTAAATATAGTTGAGCACTAATAATCATGATATGTTGTTTTGTTAAAAACACTTGGTAATGTATGAAAATTAATTAAAAATATTGAATAATTTGTTTCATATACGGAAGAAATAAAAGGGTTCAATTTTTACCGATAAATTTTTATTTTATCATAGACGCATAGATTTTTATTTAAATTTTTAAATATAGTAAAATAAATCAAAATATTAATCAATAGATGAATTTATGATTTAAAGTAATTTTCCTAATTAGGCTAACACTTTTATTTGATACTATGAATTTGTCTAAGTTATAATAAGAAAAAGAGATTATGATCTGTCATTAACCATTTTTTCCTTTTTCCTTTTTCTTCTTTCCCCATCTTTTCCAACAGTCTTTGTCCACATACTTTCAAGGGACTATTCAAAAATCATCACCTTCTTAATATGAAAGCAAACTTGAAAAGTAATTAATGTACATAATTAAAAAGAAAACAAAGTAATTAAGTATAGCAATTAAATTCTCAAAGCATGCATTGCTTAATACAATACAATCAAATAGCTAGGCTCCCCTAATCACTTTTATAATTATAAATTAATATATCATTTTCAAAGCTCAAACATGAGTTGTATATATATATATACACACACACACACACACAATTATCTTTCTAATTTTTCATTATATTCACCTTTGATTTTTTTTTTCTTTCTTTCTAATTAGGATGGAAATTAATTTCAAGTTCTGCCTAACTATTTGTCCACACCTTTTGACAGCTTTCTTTCATACCTTCTACTTCTTTGTATTCTTTTTTAAAAATTAATGTTGACTTCTTTAGTTAATTAAGGCTATTAATTGTTGTTATTATTTAAAAAAAAAACCACTCATTATAATGTCTTCATTTTCTCTTGCATAGCCATTAAAATCATTATTTTGGAAGGGTGTATATATATATAAGAAAAAGGTTGTTAGGGCAGTGTACTTTGGTTGTACATGAACCCCACATTTGCCAAACTCATATACCAAACAGGACTTTTGAGAGGTTGGAGGGGTAACATGACCCTAATCCAAACTTCAAAAAACTATAAGAAAAACACAATTTTATGTATATAAACCGACGGTCGTACATCGTAAAGTAATTACGCCAAGTTTTTAAGCCTAGAGAAGGATAAATATTAAGAAACCGACGATAAAATCGTAAACAATAAAGGATCCCCACAAACATGTGATTCACTAACAATGCGATATATGTCGAATAAAAAGGTAATTTATTATGAGACATAAAATATTAAATTAGTTAAAGTGTAGTAAAAGAATTTAAATAATCTATAAGTTAAAATCGTAAATAACGTAAATGTAAATATAAGATTAGAATGAAAAAGTTATTGATTGCATCCATTTTAATTTTAATAAGAGAAAGAATCTCTAACTTGATTGATGGAGAACTTAGGAGATAGTGACATAAAAGGAATTTTTCTAACATTTGACTCCAATATTTTAAAACATATTTTAACCCAATTAACATTTTATTCTTAAAGAAAACAACAATGACTATATGGAGAGTTGACTACCAAATATAACCCTAGCAATGATCAATGTCTTTGTAAAAATGAAGAATTTGAAAAGAAGTAATTATAAAAACCTAACAAAGTAAAAAGGAAATCTGAAAAAGCACCCATTGGAATTTTTTTCCATAAAAATTTAGTCTAGTTTTTGTAACATTTTCTTTAGAAAAAAAAAACAACGTTTTAAATCACTTTCTAATATGTGTAAATGAAATTATTAATTAATACAAAATGACCACGAGTCGACTCGTTCTTGTAAGAGAATTTGAAAACTCGAAAATAGGATAGGATAATATTTGGCTGCATTCTGTGTATATCACCTGCATTTGTATATTCCTTCTCTCCACTTACGTTAAAAGATATTAAAGTATTCTAAAAAAATGATAATCATATAACGGATAACAATTTTAGGAATAACGACTAAGTATTTAGCAACATTTTTTTAAAAATTGCAAATATAGCAAGATCTTATGTTTATCACTTAAAAATCAATATTTGCAACGTGGTCTATCAATGATATACACCAGTTATTGATAGACTTTCACAGCAAAAATAGGTGACATTGAGATGGATTTAAATATTTTTCTAAAATTAAACTCGTTTGAAATAAAATTTTTTGAAGACACATATTTGTGTGTACTATATTTAAAATTTCCATATTTGTAAATTAAAATTTAAATCTATAACCATCAAAATTAAAAATTGAAAAGCTTTTGATTATTCATATGCAAAGTACAGCCGTCAATCAAATTGAAACAAAATTGAATAAATATTTATTCGTTTTTAAATTCTTCACAAAAAGTCCAATTCGGTTAAGAGTGAGTTAATTTATTTATTCGATTGGAACAAATTTCAATGACAACAAAAACTAAGAATTAAAATTGAATGATGTGATTATATATATATATATATATATAGGTAGGAATAATCTTTAATTATATTGTTTAATTAATCATGATTAATTAATTAACACAAAATGAAAAAAAAAAAAATTACACATTCCCATCAACGACCAACTTCTCTCAACAAACATTAGCTACCAACATCTTTACACCTTAGCTTAATTAAATTATTAGACTTTGTATTATGCATGTTCGTTTGCCGTCGTTGCGGTCGTCGTCGTTCATTTGTTGAATTCTTTGCAAGTCAACAAGTGTAGAATTCGACAAGTTCCTCCGTCGACCCCAACTGCGTCGCCGCATTCTCCAACATCCACAACAAATGCTCAAACATAACAACCTCACAAGAAACCACCAACTCCCCATCCTCGTCAAACGATGATGACTTATCAACCAACTCTTGAAATAGAGGATGCGTTACAACATCTAAGCTGACAAAATATGGTCGCCGTGACTTACCAACATAGACTGTCCGAAGCTCCTTGGAGTTGGTGTTATCACCAACATTCCCACCATCGCTCACGGCGGCAACCGATACAGAGCTTGAGCTCCGACCGAGCTTGGTGATCGAGGGCCATCTCTTAATGGCCGACTTGAGCTTGGTGAGAGTCCCGGCTTTGACCATGGCTGAAAATTGTAGAGAGAGAGAGAGGGGAAGAAAATTGAGAGAGAATTAGAAGAAGGTGAGGGAAAGATAAAGGGAAGCTTCGTTATATAAAACAAAGGAAAATGGAAGAAGAGAAATAAAAGAAGAAGAATTATACGTACATGGCCCACAGGTACATTGATAAATAAATAAAAATTTTGGTTGTTTTCTTTATTTTTTATTTCAATTTTGGATATGAGGTTTGGTAATACAAAACGCCAAAATATTAAGAAAATAAAATAATAATAATAATAAAAAAATGAAATTGTTTTGTAATTTAATTAAAACATTCCATTGTGTAATTTATTAATTTTTGTATTAAACTTATAATTAGTACATAATCATTCACAAATACGTACCAGTTTTGACGCGTGCACTTTCATTAATCAATTTCCAATTTTTTAAAATTTCTTTCTATTATATTGACAAATCAATTTGGTTATTTTTTATTTTGGAAGAATCAATTTGGTTATTAATATTATGGGGACTCGTTATTTTTAATTTATATCTTTTTTCTTTATTCAACAAAGGTATAAATTAAGAAAATATGGTGGAACTATGGAGTGTTCATGTGTATTTTAATACATGTATACAAGGTCAATTTATAATTTTGAGATTAACCTTTAAGAAGGTGAATAATATTTTGATCTGTTGGGTTAGGCTTATATTTACCTATTTAATGGGATATAATTCAAAACTTAAATTAGTCTCTAAAATTTGATCGAATAGTTCCAAATACATCATTGTTGGATGTTGTTACCAAATAATGAATATTAAATTGTTCTTATTATTGTAAGCGATAAATTACAAATCCATATTTAAGTTAATGTTTTATTGTAAATTGTATCATCATTTATAATACTCAATAAGTAGAAATGAATATTAAATATTAAGAAAAAAAAATTACATTATAGAAGTGATACTAAAATAAATTACTAATTGAACACAAAAACTTTAACTAATGAACGACTATCATATTACTTTTACTCGTTGTGATCTTGCTTTTTTTTTTTTTTCACTTTATAAATTTTAATGCATTGATAAATTTCACAAAAACAGGGGGTGTTAAGGAGAAATTTATTGAAATTAAGGGACTAAATTTAAACAAAATATCAAATAAGATGATAATGGGAACAAATAGATAAGAATAAAAAGTATTTTGTTTAGAGAGAGAAAATGAGTTGGGAAAAGAAAAAGGGATAGGTGTGGAAAATGCCAGTGAAGAGCTAGTTGTCGTTTTGAAAGGGCATTAAAAATAAAAGGATTATTATGTCAATATGAACAAATATTTAAGCATATCAATAGTGTCAGAAAAAGGAATCGTGCAAAAGAGAAATTAGAAAAAGAAGGAATTTTAATTACAAACAAAAACAAAAATTAAAATTAAAAGAAAAAAAGAAAGAAAAAAGAAAGAAAGAAAGCTTGTTGGTTGGTAATCTGCCAATGCCATCCAGCTTCAAAAATTCGTCTTTGATTCAAAAAAGGAAAAAAAAAAGAAAGAAAGAAAGAAAAAAAAGCTTGATTACCTTTCATTTAATTACCTTTTTCTTTTTTGTTTGCAACTCTATGTTTTTGTTATCTGCCTTCTCAGCTTTTCATTTTTCCAACCAAACATCTTTCATATCCATGTCTTTTTTCTTGTCTTGTCTCAGTAACACATCAGTCTCTCTTTCAACTTTAATGATTATGGGATCTTTCTCCCAATTATTAGTAGTTAGCAGTCAACCCACTTTGTCAATTTTACAGCAAAGAATCAAATCAACTCGATTGAATTTTCATTACCTTCTTACGTTTCGCATCGTATTTCACATGGGTGTCATCCGTTCTAGGCTAAGTTCAATTGTTTTGAAATCTTTGTCACTTTAGAATGTTCGATTGGTCCTTTGATTTTGCAATATATAGTTTGGGTTTAGTAGCTCATCAATTTCTTTTCTTAAGACGAATGTCGATATCACATTCAAACTTGTTAGTATCCAAATCTTACACCTAGAAAAATACTACTGCTACGGTAGTATAGGCTCCTTTCCTTCAACATTTAACAGTCACTAACTCTACACAATTCGTGAATGTTATTAATTGCAGGGTAATAAATCACTGACATATTGATAAGATTTTCAGCTCAGTCAGTTTTAAAGAAAGAACTTGAATTCTCTCCACCATAGCTAATCATAGAGAAGTTGTCAGTAGTTGGAGAAAAGTTTTTCACACCAAAAACCAATGGCTTTGGGTGGTCCAAATCGAGAAGACAGAAAAAAGGACAAAACAAGAGAACCTGAATGAGATCTAAAGAGTAATTTGTGACAACTTGTTAACCAATATACAATCTTGATAGTTCTGCCACCTATAAACTCATCAGCACAAAACAATGCCACCCCTCCCTTACTTTCCTTTTAAGCTTTTCTTTTGTTTTCTTTTGGTAGCTACCTTAACTAAAGCCTTCTCATCCTTATTCTGTGTTTGGTGAAGAAACTTTACAGCTCGGACCCAATATAATAGATTGGATCGTTTTGGTTCAATCATTGCACTAATCAATCATATATCAGAAGGCATAATTTTATCTTTGCCTGAATATTTGAACCCATATAATCAGAGACTGCAGCTCAGAATCTTGAAGATCAATCAATCAGTAATCTATGGGATTCATGAATCTGATAGAAACAAACAAAAACTTCACCATGTTGAAGATATGGTGTCTCTGTGTAATGTATTCTTTAGGATGTGCACAAAAATTCCAAGACAAAGTGGATTAAAGATTTTAATATAGGAATCACAGAAAGACAATATAATTCTGAATGAGAATTTGTTTTAGCAAACCTGATGTCGAAAGCTGACACCCCCACATGGCGGTGTCTGTTGGTTCTTGTGTCGATGATCAAGCCACAGAATGAATGTAAAGAATGATAATTTCTATTAATTTCTTGTTTACCAACCAAACCCAAGATGACAGTTCTAATCATAAATTTTCTTATGCAGGTTTGGTATAGGCATTGATTGTTTTTCAATGGGAGGGGGTCTGATTAAGGATAGGAAGGGAATTACCTACTTGCGAGAGTCTCTCTTCCTCTTCCTGGCCTTCGAATTCGATTTCGATTTTGACTTTGTTTCCCCTTTAGTAGGCTTCTTTTTATGATCATCGTCCTTGTTTATTATGTGCTCGTAATCTTCGAGGCTTGCAAAAGGTGATGCTTTTGCTTTCCTCTTCTTCTTAGGTTCATCGTCTGAATCCTGTCCCAAGTTGTCGTTATCACTGCCACTTAGCATTTCATCACTGCTAGAACCCAAATCTTCTCCATCTGCAATGTCGGAATGAATATCCATCTCCTCATCACTTGTATTACCAACCAAGTCTTCATCATCTTCATTGGCTACTCGATCTAAGTCGTCATAGTCGTAGTCTCCATCTGCTTCGCCCGACGGATTAGCAGAATCCAACAAATTCTCAATCTCTTCGTTATCACTCTCATCCCCACCAACCATGTCAATGTCTGACAGATCTTCGGCGGGGTCATCATTGTCATCACCCTCAACAGCTCCACCGAACAAATCTTCAGCAGCCTCATCATCTGCTCCTTTCTTCTTTTTCTTCTTTGGTTTCTTTGAGGAGTTCATTTTAAATGTGTAGAACTTATGGAACACAAGATCTTCTGGGGGCACATCTTCTTCAGCCAAGGACAATATTTCTGGTCCAATTAAATGATTGTTCATGTCAAGCTGAGGGAAACAGAACACAAGTCAGACACCTAAATCCAATAACATTTTATGCATGCAGACACTCAAAAGCACAAAAAAACATGAAAACGTCACATAAAAAATATCATAGAATAACAAATCCAATTAAGTACCTTCTTGGCTGGTTCTATTTGGGAACCACCGTGCCATGTACTTGCTTTTGGTTTCTTCTCCATAAACTTGTCCAAGAAAGCTGTAAGTGACAAGTCATTAAGTGGGTTCCCGTTGTAGACAATATTAGCACCGGAAAGAAGAGTTTGAGCCATGGTAGCAACTGATGGATGCACATGAGAAGCTAGTACTACAAGCTCCCACCAGCTTGCACGATCTGCGTTACTGGTGGTTCAATAAGAATTAATGAGTGAAAATTGACATAGAAAGAGAAAAAGAAAAAAACAAGTGTAAACGATCGAAAGCTGTAGTGGCTTGTGGCTTTCTTCAGTCATGTTAAACTAATATATGTAACTGGATGGATCAGCTATCAAACGCTTGTAAATAAGATTTTACCACATTGATTTAGAATTTTATGTGAGGGTTGAAAATTCCTAAAAAAGTTTGAGAAAGGGAATTACCAGTAAGATGGCTCCCTGTGCCGCGGATTGTACCCTCCAGGAAGTGACAGCCCCTTACAAGGTGTTAGAGATTGCTGCTCGTTTTCAACAGATTTTTTTATGGCAGGTTCATCAGTATCTTTTGAATCATATCTCATGAGCAACTCCCCATCATCATCTGAACTTTCGTCTTCAGAATGAGAAACTGGAGAGTCGTCATCTTCATCAGGAGAGTCATCATCGCCCGATGAAGCACCATCACTGGAACCACCACGCTCGACATCATCTTTATGTTCTCTGAGTTCAGTGCTTGTTTTGTTCATATTTTCTTCTTCTACTACATCTTCAAAATGTTCAAGTTCATCATCAATCGACTCACTCTGGAGAACCATATTCCTGTAAACCAAGGCTCTTTTAGACTTAACTGAAATGAGTAAATATAGTTACTACTTCCAAATCAAACATAAAATCATCATTAAATCGTACAAGCCAGCATTACCATAAGGAAGGCCTTGCTTTAAGAACTTCAGAAAGAAGAAATAGACATCCACAGGCATATTGAGGTGGTTGTTGAAGAGCAACCTGTACATCAAAGATTTCAGATATAGCAATTGCGCAAAAAATGTAAACTCCTAAGAACAAAAAGGTAAAATCACATTGGGAGGAAGACTGTGATAATTGCCTGCAAGATGCGCTTTGCATAAGCAGCTACACGCTTCAAGTTCACATCACTCTTCATAGCTCTCAGAAGAAGTCCAATGAACATTTCTGCCTGCAAATAGTTCAATAAACAATATTTTCCTTCAAAATCAGGATGCCCTTAACAAAGATTAGAGCATCTAAAGTTTGTATCGGAGTGCTCGACGTCTCTAAAGAACAGATTAGTGAGTTTGACTTGCCTTTGAAGAGTTCATGGCAACTGGAAGTAATAATTTTGAGTACAGCGCACGGTAGAAGCGATCACTGACAACTTGATTCTTGGACGATACTTTATCGAGAAGCATAAATCCTTGAACTGCCACGTTGAAATTCTTGGAGTGAACCTGAAAAAGTAGACATTTAATGAAACTTGAGCACTTCGACAACGTAACCTCGAAACTCCTAAAATAAAATTAGCATATGCCATTGAGCTTACTAGCTGAAAAAGCATCGGTGATTGAACCTCAATGATGTCATCAGCTTCCTTGCTCAAGACATAGGGGAAGGCTCTATTTACTCCCTATTACACAAAGTCACACAGAAAGCTCGGATATAAATGAAACACCCATACATAGGATCAGGAAAAAAACACTTAAATTTGACTAAAGAAAATGCTTGAATTTTTCTTTCTATTTACAATTAAGAATTTAAAGCTCTACAAAAATAAACAGAATACTAACAGCTAGAAGAGCAGACAAAATCCTAGAATCCATTTCAACATGTGATTCTGAAAGATCTTTTGCTTTTATGTCTTTTGAAGACCTTGAAGCTTTTTTCTTGTCTTCTTCACCACTGTTTTGCTTCTTTTGATCTTCAGAAGCAACCAAAACCTGCAATTATTGCAAACAAATCATATTTGAGATGACTTGTTAAGATCAACTAATCAAATCAGCGAAATTAGCCAACAGTAATCCAATATGTGGTCATAGCATCATATCATTTCTATAGTTCCACAAATGTCAAGGACTTCTATATATCACTCAACTTTCAATATCGTAATAGGAACCTGATAAAAGTTCACTAAAATTCAATTTACCTAAATATTTATGATAGAGGCATAGATAGGTACAATTATACTAAACAACAGAAATAAAAACTATTTAGTAATAAAAGCGAATTACACATTACCTTGAACAATGCAAAGTACACATCTATCAAACGTTTTGCCACCTGCGGTCCATCTCCTTTCTGGCTGAGGCGCATTTGGCTCAAAAAATTCACCTACAAGAAAATTATTAAACATCAATACTGTGTGCCTAGTAGAAGGTTCCCAAAATCACCAGAGATAATAGTTAACTTGCTGCACAATCTCATATAAAAAGGTCGGCATATAAAACCACAGGAAAGGAGTCTGAGCTCTTCCATAAAGAATTTCTAAACACAAAAGAGTGGTGAGTAAGAGAGGCATACAGCATGATACTTTGCTCGTAATCCCAAATGAGGCCGGAAAAGGAAAGAATCCACCTCGTCAATTACGACAGCCTATACAAAAGCATGGAGATCAGCCAGGTTCAATAACTTGTAAAAACTACCCCAAATGGAGCATTGATTTTATGGATGGTGGATAATGGACAGAAGAGGTACCAGCAATGTCTATGTCTAACACCATACCTTCATGTTTGGATGTTCAGACAATAGGTTTGATAAATGATAATCAGCACTGGAGGCAGTCTTGTTTTCAGGATCACCCAACTGGAAGACGATTTCAAAAAGGTATAAGCAATAAAAACCATAACTACCAATATATAAATATTAAAAACGAAATAAGATAAAAGAAAAAGAATGTTCAACTCACTTTGTTAACTAGTGCTGACAGTAGCCTGCGCTCTTGTTCAGATTTACTCTTAAGTAGCACATAAATGGTCTGGAACAACAGTGAAATTTAAGCACTTTCTGATTTAGTCTTAGGATAAACTATTCTAAAAGTTAATTAGAACATAAAGGTCCATTATTGTTTCCACGATTGAAACACTTGATGCTAAAAAATCTAATAATAAGAATAAACCAAAGAAGAGCAAAAAAGGTGGGAATAAATGGTGTGCAATGAGTGAGAGTTAGAAAGACAACCTTCAGGGCCTTACTTTTCAGCGCTGGTAGATCATCTCTTGATGCTTCCTCAAGAGCAATAACAAATCGCTCATACCTTGAAAATTTAACATCAGATAGGAAACTTTAAAGTTTCAAACAAAAGAGATTACAAAAAGCAACTCCAAATTGCAAAAGCTATCAAGTAGTGTAACTACGGTGAGATGGTTTTGGAAAGCATCTCCAAAGGAGTTCTCAAAAACAACCTTATCAAGGTAATGCAAGAAATCTGTTTTTGAAATCAAATTTGATCCTAACGTATCAGACTTAGTCCCCCACTTGCATAAAGAGTAAAATATATCATCAAGTGGCATTCTGCTCAAAAAATACAAGTGCAAAGTACCTTTGCTTCAGGCATTCCTCCCAAAACCAAAATAGTAACAGAGAATTGCCATCTTTTGTATCAGGAAGTTGATTTAATGGCCGTTGTAGTAAATTCTTCAATTTCCGATCAGGCAACAAACTGACACAAGGATGTAAGAGGTAAGTTTATGATAAGCAAATCCATAAAACTAAACGTATCTACTCTACTGCACAATAGAGACCAGAGTTAGAGATGCCACCTTGAGATAAACAGTTCCATTAACGCTTCAAAACCCGTCAATGCATGGCGCTTCCCCACTTTTGATGTGACCATCCCTTTAAAAACCAAAAATACTATTTCAGAACAAAACACGATGCAAATCCTAGGCTATAATGTAACTACCAAATCACCCCATTAACTTTAGGCTATAATGTAACTACCAAATCACCCCATTAACTTAACTAACATTGGCTTTTTTAGACAAACCAACATTTTGTATCTGAATGGGCTTAGGGTTTAGGGTTTAGAACTTGAACAATAAAATCCAGTGACCTCTAAAACCTCAAACATGCGCTTAAAGAATAAACAAATATTAGTTAATTCCAAGCTACAAGTATCAAACTTCCAAAACAAGCAATTCAAATTCTTCTCCATAATGAGAATGAAATATCCACAATACAAAGAAACAAGCATACAGATTTGTCCGCAACCCAACTAAAAAGATTACGCCATAGTTTTTTTAAGTGAAAAAAATACTTTAGAACTTACCTAACAACGCATCAAGTGACCTCAAACTGGCAACTGGATTGTCCCCCACCATGACTGAAAATGCCGAAACTTTATCAGCAGCAGTACCCGACCTTTGAGTGGTGACCAACATCCTGATATCTCCACTCTTCCCCCTTGAAGCTTCATAATCCAATGCGTATTGCGCCATTAATCTCTCCCCAAGCTCCCTCTTTTTCTGCACTAGTTTCTTCCACTCCTCCATGTTTTTGTTCATTTCAGTCTTCTTCTCATTTCCCATAACTTTCGCTTCCAGTTCCGCAGCATCAACATACCACGAACCCAAAACACTGGCTTTAACTAAAGGAAGCTTCGGCAGGTTCTTAAATTTGTCAAAACTTCGAGGCTTATCCTTGTCATCATCGAGAGAAAGAACAGGGGGCTTAGGCTTCGGCTGTTCCTTAGATTTGGGAGTGACAGCTTTTGGGTTCGGGATTTTGGTGGGTTCTTGCTCTGGAGTTCGTTTCGACTTTTTTTGGTGTTTGATAGGCTTGATAGGCCCTTGTTTACGAAAATCGACATCGTTGAACCCTGAAGATGGGGTTGAAGAAGCGAGGCCGAGTGAAGAAGCAAAAGAAGCAATTTCGCCTTTGAGAGCTTCGATGTCGTCCATGGAGTTTGAAGCTTTGTTGGTGGCTTTAGAAGCCGCCATTGTTGTAGAGCTCGCGAAGCTGCTTTTCGCGGGGGACAGGGTTTTAACAAAATTCGGGGTTTGACCAAGTCTCTGATCTACAAACCCATTGGATGACCCATTTTTTTCTAACATTGGGCCTAAAGTTCGGCCCAATATATCCTTTCACAATCATAAGTTTGGTAGTAAAAAAAAATTACTACTCTAGATTATATACTTAAAATTTTATTGCATTTTGATTAGTTACTCTTAATTATCTAATTTTGTCCATCCACTATTAATAAATCTTAAATTTACTAATAAGTAATTCAATTAAAACTTAAAACGACTTTCTTAGACGATAATAATAATAGTAAAGTAAAAAACAACACTATGAAAAAATCAGTAACAAATAAATTACAATTGCTAACTTCAAGATTTATTAAAAGGTATAGGGGTGAAAGTGGAAAAAAACTTAAACTACAGGGGTTAAAATGATATTTTTGGAATTTTTGTTTAATGCGTAAACGTGTAACTCGCTGCTATAAATATCGGTCCAAAAGCGAAAAGCGCGGGTCGTATTTTAGTTTTAGTGCGGATCGTGAATTCCGCCACTATATCACAGTCGATCGTTCGCATCGCATGCTTATAGAAGGAACAAGAAGACGTTGAACGGCGACTCGATCGGAATGATGCTGTGTTTTATTCTGAAGCCGGTGAGAACGGTGACTTCGAGTAATGGAGCGCTAGCTCCGTTTTCAAGTTCAGCACTAATGACGGTATGATTCATCAGTTACTTCTATTATTTTTTTGTCGTTTCCACTTCGCGATCTGATTACTGTTTGGCTTCTGCGGGAATCTGGAATTCCAAGGCCATTTTCTGTTGTCGTTAATGTTTAGTCTTCGAGTTTGGCTGAATTTGACGTAGGAAACATCGATTGTTTGCTTATGCATTTATTTCTTCGTCAAATTTGAATGCGATGCCATATCTTGATCCATATGGAGTAATATTGAGGATCAACAGAATTTGATTGTTAATATGTTCGCGAATCGGAAAATTCTATTTCAATCTTCATCTATTTCCTTGATGTTCTACTTATTCTCGAATCATCATAGCAATCTTGATATGATGAACTCTCAAAGTGATGTGGATCTAGTAGGTTGTGGCAGCAAGTTGCCGCGATTTAGTAGGTATCATCAACAGTAATAATGGAGTCGATGATATCGATAATAATCACTTCACAAAATCGTTTCTAGTTTCTGTGATCTGTGTTTTAATTCTGCATGTAACTTAGTATGTGATCCGTAAATATGCTTTTATGAAATTCGAAGATTGTATGTGTAAGATTACTAAACGCGATAGCTTAAAATAAATTATCTCCTGTGTCATGTGTATATATATGGAGTAATGTTAAGTATCAACCGAATATATGGAGTAATTTTGATCTATATGAAGTAATATCTCTAGTATCAACCGAATTTGATTGTTAGTATGTTCTTGTGTCGGAAATTTCTATTTCAGTCTTCAACTATTTCTTTGAAGTACTACCTTATTCACGAGTCGTAATATCAATCATGATATGATGAGCTCTCAAAGTGATGTGGTTATAAAAAGGTTGTCGCAGCAAGCCTGCCACGATTTAGTAGGTTCATCAACGGTAATGGAGTTGATGATATCGACAATAATTGTTTTAATTCTGCATGTAACTTAGCTTGTTATCTGTAAATACGTAGTTTGAGGAATGATCTTAGAAGATTGTATATGTTAGATTACTAAACGCGTAACTTAAAATTAATGAGCTCACATGTCAAGTATGCTAATATACATATATATAGAAGATAAACAAATTATTTATTTCTATGACACTGAAGACTGAATTAACATCTAACTCATTGCTATAGAGAAAGGTAATGAGTAAATCAAACATCACTCTTATGCGTTTAGTCTGGATTTGGAAGGTCTCATCTCTTAATTTATACGGTGCCCCTGCAGTTGGTTGCTACAAATTTCATTAAGTGAGTCTCATCTCTTGATCTGAAAACTGATCACACTTAGGTCCATATGACTATCATTTCAGTTTTTCATTGTTGATTTTTAAAATTTAAGATTATAGATACTTCAGTATCGATTTGTATGTCTCGTTGTATACATTTTAGTAACATTTTCAAAACCAATCATGCTACCTTTTGAAAACGAAGAAAATAGTTTTTCAAAACTAGTTTTCGCATTTAGAAATTTGACTTAGAAGCCAATTCTGTAGGAAAAGATGCTTTAGCAAAGAAATTGTAAGAAAAAAGAACCATTTTAAAAAATCTAAAAACCAAATACCAAATGGTTATTAAATGATTCAATGCTCAGGCATCAAGTTTGTTATCTGATGGATGCATTATGTGTATGTAGTTTTAGACCTTTACGCTTCCTTGAATTTTTTTTCTTTAAATAATTTTATAGCTTACCAATTTTTAACTCATTGTGCCCTATTTAAGGAGTTTGATCTACCGTTACTTAACTATCGTTGCTTTTTACGACAGCGATTTTCCTCTGCATTATGTTGATACTAGAATACATGCCTAGAAAAGAAAGGGAAGCATGAAGAGGATGCCTTCTGCTGCTAATGCAACGAATGGTTTTGGTAATCAATCGGTAACTATTGCATCTCTTTTGCTTTTTATACTCTTGCATGTGGTGATCCAGATTAATTAGTTGCATTAACTTAGTACTATTATGATCTGCTCATGAGGTAAATACTATGATTTCATATTCACTAAAACTATGATAAAGAAATGATAAAGGGGACTTTGGAATGCTGATGAAAATTAACCTAAATGAAAAGGACTATAACTTGTTGTTTTGAATGTTCTTAAGGGGTCTTTGGAATGCTGAAGTAGGTTCGACAATTTTGTTCATGTGAACTTTTAGCTTTTATACACATTACTCTTATTTCTATCAGATTTATCATTAGGATGAAAATTATATTTATATACTTTTCGTTCCTTCGACCAAATGTTAAGTCCTTGTTAGATAATTATTTTGTTTTTGGTTTCTGAAAACTGTGTTTGTTTTCGTTTTTGAAGGCACACTCAACAAGTAGATAAAAATAAAAAAGAAAAGAAAAACGATTAATAGGTTCAGTGTTTAAAAGCTTGAATTTCAAAAACAAAAAACTAAATAGTTAACTAACGGAGTCTAATACATTATGTAACTTTGTATTGGTTTGACTATCTATGGTTGCATATCCATAATAAGCCTTAAATTTGTCAAACATTTAAAAATTATCTAACAAGTATTTGACTAATAAGACATTTTTATAAATTATTGTACTTCAACGCAAAATTGGAAGGTCAAGATCATACCAAATACAAGATTGAAGTTAAGAAACGAATAAAAATTTTGATTGTACTTTTAAGAACTCATTTGCCTATTAGACATAGCTACCAAAATATCAGAGTGTAGATTTGACTTTGTAATATCACCATGGCATAATCCTTTATAATATACAGACGTGTAGGCCAAGGTTTAATCCTGAAAGTTGCTAGACTTGTGGTACCTAATGCCAACACAAAATTTCTCACATTTGAGAAATATAAAATACGGAGTAAGAGAATCTAGACAAGTTTTTCATACATTCTTAAAATAAGATTACAACTAATTGGTTTGTATATAATAAAACATGGTGAGTTTAATAATAAACGGGTGGAGGAATGAGTTCAATTATAGTGGCTATCTCTAGAATTTGACACAGTTACAAGTTTTTTTGACACTGAAAAGTTATTCCGTAAAATTAGTAGAATTATACATGAGCACCTGAAAACTCTCAAATCACTTATCGATTAGAAGCCTTAAGCTAATAGGTGGACGGTTCATCTTCCTTCACATCTGGTTTGAAATTTGTGAAAAACCTAATAAATAAAAATGAATATTAATTAATCCAAAAGTTTGAGGCTAAATTTTAGGACAGAGATTTAACTATAGTACTATATATTACATTGAATTTATTGCTAATAACAATGGGAAGTATACAACAGTATATGTGTCTCTTATCGGCTGATGGAAAGGATGCCTCAATGCTAGTGGAACCTCCAAGGTACCCTATTATTCCCCCCTCTTTTTCGTGTAATAAAACTTTGGAATTAAAAAAAGAATACCGTCCCACCTGATTGGACAAATTGTCCAGTCATAATTTCCCCACGGCAAATTCTTTAAGTATTTTAATATTTTTTTGTGTGAGATGGTTATTGTTAAAATAGGGTCATTTTAAAAAAAATTGCAAAAAAATTGCAAAAAAAAAAAAAAAAAAGCTGTATGAAAACTATTTGGAAAATTAGAATAAATTTGGTATTTTATTGGGATCCGTCCTTCAAAAAGACTGAAACAGAAATTTTTTATTAATCTTTTTAAGGACAGTGAAGACAGAAACATTCATTTTTATTATTTTATTGCAACTCAATAAATTAATATATATACAAAAACTTTCTCCTTTTATTTTCATTTCATCTCTTTTTTTTATATTTACTTCGAACCTTGTTTTCATTTTTGTAAGTCCATTTTTAAACTTAAATAATTTTTTCTCTTTTAAAGGTAGAACATTGAAGCCATCTTTGACATTTAAATAAACAATAAAATGCTTAATTAATTTTATAAGTTTATGTTAATTATTAAATGTATTTATGTTTTACAAAATTCAGGATTTAACAATTTTATAAACTTAAAAGGCATTTAAATCAATCAAACATAAATTTAAAGTTTTAATTATAAAATATAAACATGAATTAAATGTCTTCCTAAGAAGATTTTATGAGTGTTATTGATGCTATCAAAAAGGATGAACTACTTTAATGTTACAATTTTACACTATTTTTGCAAATAGTTTTGAAATTCATACAACTTTTTTTTTTTCCAAAATGACCCTATTTTAACACCAAGACCATGGGATGCACAAAGTTCGGTACATCTTTAAGATGCTTCAAACATTTCCAATAGAAATCGATATAAACAAGACGACAAATAAATAATTTTTTCGTCATTTTTATATTCGGTAAGAATAAGAAAATAGAAATTAAAATAATAATAGTAATAATAACAATAAAACAAGTCCTAATTCTGTTAAATAAATCACCAATTCCAATATTGTATGTTTTTAGTAATATTTTTTTAATCTTTAATAAAACGAGGAACATAGTAATATATAATTTAATCTTATAACCTTTTTTGTGTACTAGTCGAAGTTTTAGAACCATCTCTTTAAAATAGATCTACCTATAAAAAGAGCGATTACTATTAGACGTATGTTCTTATTTTCATACACCTATTTTCATTATAATAACCTTAAATTATTAGTTATTTTTAATTAATATTGGTATATTTATAAATCTAGATTTTATGAAGTTTAGAAGTGCATAACTCAAATTTTATTTTACTTGAATTGTATGTGATTGTTTCTGGTGCGGTATAGTATACAATAATTATAGATATTAGATATCTTTGGTTATTTTAGAAGAATTTAAATGACAAAAATTGATTTTTTTTAAAAAAAATTGAAAGTTGAAAATGAGTGAACTTATTTACAGAAATAATAAAAGGAAAAATAAAAGTTTCCTTTCGTATACTTAACAGACCATTATATATTCAGACCTAAATAGATATTCGTAAACTTTTTTCAATAATTTTACCATTTAAAACAATTTTCTTTTTGAATTGTGATATCTAATTTGTTAATTTAAGATTTTGATCAATTTCTTTAAAAAAAATTATACAATTTGTGTAATAATCATGATTTTTATTAAATAAAATTGTATGAACTTTATGATAGTATGTTGGAACAAACCAAAAAAAGATGATTAGAATATAATTATGAAAGAAAAAAGAAAAAAAAAAGGGTTAGGAAATATATGGATCTCTCCCCTAGCTGTTAACTTTGTTAGCAGCTTTCCCCCGATCTATACAACTGTATTTACAATTAAAGCCTTGGGAAAGATAAACAACAACTTTATAGGGTTAAGACTTAAAGAGTGGTTAAATACTTATATTCAAATGTAAAAAGTGCCTCCCCTCGTGATCCATCTTCCAAAATCGAACATAGGATAGCTACTATCCTCTCCATTCTCTTCCGAAAAGTTCATAATTCTGCCCATCAAACCCCACCAAAATAAACATAAAAACACTCTATCCTCAATATTAAAGTGTCACACATCTTGGATGATTATAGTAGGGGGGAAAAAAGTTAATTACATTTGTTTGTTTGTTTGTTTTCTTTTGGAAATGTAGTTTGTTTTTTAATTTTGCAAAACTAGAAATTTGAAAATTAAGATGGAAAAATTTGGGTAAATCATTTTTGGACTTTTATCACTTGTGTAAATATCTTATGGTTTTTTTTTTTTTTTAATATTTGAAAAGACATCTTTTGGAAATGTAGTTTGTTTTTCTTGACTTCTTATCATGATCATAATATTTCTTTTAGTAATAGAGAAATTCTCTCCCCAAATTTTATAAATAGAAATACGCTTTAAATTAAAAATACTGTTTTTGAGAATATGATAGGCTAGCAAAAAATTAAAAACCAAAATTTTGCCGTTCTAAAAGTATGGTTTTTCATTTCAAAAAAGATGATTACGAAATTGTGAAAAAGCAATAACAATTTTCAATTATTTTAATGACTAATAAGTCTTTAAAATTTTAATTTTGAGCCAATTTCAAATAGCCTACAAACAAAATTGAAAATTCGACCCTCATTAGAAATCACATGGGCTTATTTGGTAACTATATGGTCTTTATTTAGCAAATATTTTGTTTGTTTTTTTCTTTTTGTATTGTAAAGTTATGTCTATTTTCTCTATGGTTAACGATTTACATTTTTTGTATTTTCATTAAATTTTTAGTGGAATTTTAAACACAAAAATAACCTTTTGAAAGTTCATTTTTATAAATTTCAAATTTTGGTTTGACTTAAATCATTGACGGAACATAGATAACAAAGGAAGAAATTAAAAATGGAGGTAAACTTAACTTTAAAAAACAAAAACAAAAAAAGTCTAAAACTAAAATTTGAAAACAAGAAAATTTGTTTTAAAACTTTTGTTTTTGATTTCGAAATTTAACTAAAAATTCAAATTTTTTACTTAGGAATGATAAGAACTGTTCTTAAAAATTACAAGAAAATTAGGTCAATTTTGAAAAATAAAAAACAAGAATGATTGTAAAAGCCAAAAGGGACCTTGAGAACCTATTTGTTGTTTTAAAAAAGTTTTGTACTTAACAAACACAAACCTAAAAGCTTAGGCTGTCTTGAATAATGATTTTGCTATTATATTTTTGTTTTAGAAATTATGTTTGTCGTAGTATTATTTCACATTTGTGTTTAACGTTTTCTCTCAATTTATTACTATCATTTTCATTTTTCTTAAAGAAATGTTTTAATTCTCAAAACTTAGAGTTTGACCAATATTTATAATCTTAATTTTAAAAATGAATGAATAAATAAATAAAGTTAAAGGGTTATATTTAATAAGGCTTTAGGAATTGGACTTAAAAAAAAAAAGTGACTTACTTGTTATAGAGGTCTTCTTCACAAGAATAAAGCGATTCAGAATACCAATCTGCTGTAAGAAATCTCGAGGTCGTTCTGTAGTTTCAATGAGTTATTATTTAATATATATGCAATTTCGAATTGTATATGGAGATTACAAGAGACAAAGTATTAAAAATTACCTCATTTCTATATCTTCGTCACTAGAGTCGATTGATTCAGAGCTCGAAACTACCTCTGGAAATTCTGGGCTTATGTACCTGCTCAATTTTTTTCCCTTCAATTATTAGTTTTGCTAATACAACAGATTCTGAGATCTTTTATATTTAATATATTTGTTCTTGACTATATTCTATTTTACCACATGTCTAAAATAAACTAAGATATATTTTTGGATGCATTTCAATTCATCGACTTCATATGCTCTCCAAATTTCTACCTCGTAGATAAAATTTTTAAATGTATCTAAAATTTCAGGCTTAGATGATAATTGAAAAGAAAAAAAAAAGTTCAAAGTATTTACTAATATAAGTTTTTATCGTTTAATTACAAATTAGAAAATGATAATTAATTTAATTTTGAATCATGCGAAATCCAACCCTTTTGACCCTCAACTTTTTTAATTTTAAAATCCTTCTTTTTTCTACTCTAACAAACAATAAAATTCATTTAAAAATCGTTATACATTGAAATTTTTTATATTCTAAACAAAACATTTATATTTAAGTTTTATTCTGCGGTGGTGGAGAGATGGGGAATATACTAGCCTAGTATTGCATTGATGCATCTAGTTATTACTCATCGAAAGATTATTTTCTCATACCTATGATTAGTAGCTTTATATAATTTATTTTTTTAAAAAATATTATTTTTTCCCAATTTTGTTTTTTAACCGATGATATGCTTTATAACAAATTTACAAGTGTAATTTGCTTTTTTTTTCTTTTTAAGTTATAACTTAGCTCATGTGGTAAATGACCATTAGGTCCGTATTCTAGTTTTTGTTCAAAGTGTTTATCACTGTACATCATTTATAGAATTTTTATCAATAGGATATACTTTCTATGAATGATAGATACTAACATATTTTATCAATTTCTATTGGTTCATCTTTATATCATTGATAAAATCTAAAATTTTGTTATATTTTGTAAATACTATAGTTTATTTTGCAATATTTGAAAATGATTCTTAAAATTCTCAATAAAACTAAAAATTTCTTTTAGAAAAATAGGAAAAGAAAAGTGTTATAAAACCTTGAAATCAACAAGCAATTATGTATGGGGAGGGTGGTGTGAATATTAATTGAGATGTTTGGAAAGATTCATACCTGCAATAGGTTGAAACTTCCGGCAATAATTCTACGTGCAGGAGTTCATTATCCTGTTGGGCTGTAGGAATTTCATTTCCTACGAAAATATTGCTATCTGAAAGTGACCTTTTCATTAAAGACCTGCAATACACGATATAGTTATAAACATGATTTCTTTAATCGTATTAAATAAAGACCAATTTTTTTCTATTTCCCTTAAAAATCATTCCAATCCCAAAGTTCAAATGTACATCTTTGTTTGAATTATCGGTGATACATACTAATTAACAATATCATATTTGTAGACTAACACTACTGTTCCTTTTAACAATCGTTGGATATGAAATTTGAAATTTGTAATTTTATTCTTTTACCCTTTGAAAATAATTTTATTATAAAATCAATTAGATCTGAAATTAACTTGAGGACAGATTATTTCATGACTGGATAGTGAAGGACCCCCATAGAGAGGAGGTAACTAAGTTGAAACAAAAAAGACAAACGAAACAAAACTTTTTTGTTATAATAAAATTAGTTAGAGAAAAACCTCCATTTACTATGCTTGTCTCGATCCAGCAGCAATGTGCGCTTCTGAGGAGGAGGGTTTCCCAGAAACCTGCCAAAACAAAGCACTCATCAACTTCACCTTCTTACGCTATTAAAACCCAAAACTATTTTTTTTGCAATTACAAGTGAACCCACCAAAATACTCACAGGTCAATGCCGTTCTGTTTCTCTTCGTCCATATACACATTGTTTACAAATCGTTGAACAGATTTGATAATATCTACATACTCAATTGCTGGTTTCCATTGACCTCTTCTCTCAGAAAATATCTGCAAGGAAATACCGATTCAGAAATAGATTGCTGTGACCATTTGATAAATTGAAACCATTATTGAAAACCGGTTAGATTCTGGTTTTCTGTTTTTGAAATTTATATTTCTTTGCTTGTCAAATTTTAGAAATAAAAACTACATTTTAAAAAATTGACGAACTATTTATCTTCTATACATGACAAAACTTGAGTAAACAAAACAAAATGATAAAAATATTGTTTACAAGCCTAATTTTCAAAGATAAAAAACTAGATTACTTATCCAGCTGTGGTGTCAAATCTTCGATTCCAAATAGTTCACATATGTAAGAATTGTGTGTCAAAGTTATCGTTAACTTTGATCTACTTCCCACTAATAACATCAATTCATTTTGTTTTGTTTTCTGTTTAAACTCCACAGCTATTTTTATTTTGGAATGGTGTTTTTTTAAGAGAACGTTTGTAAGAATTAGCTAGCATAACTTTGTCTAATTAATTTCTCGTAAAAAGTATATGATTGAAAGTTAAGATTGAAATTAATCCTACCCAGAAGTAAAAGGAAGAGAGAAAAAAAAAACCTTATTGTGAGCAGGTGAACCACCATATTGGAGAGCAAGCTTGTCTCCCATAATCTCATAAATATCCATCACGTGTCTAGCAAGAGTGTCATCCAGATCAATATCTGGGGATTCTAAATATCCAAAAGTTTGAAGCTGATGTCCTAAAGCAGCAATCCCGTAGGCATACTGAGCAATATTTGTTCGATCTAAGCAATCAAAGCAATTGGTCCTCAACACTCCATTCTGAACACTCTTTATTTTGATATTACATTTACCACTTCCATCATCGCTGCCACTGTTATTATTTTCACTAATATTTACCCCCCTGCATCAAACAGAACAAGCCAACATAATTACAACACAAAACATTAATACCTAAATGAAAATTTATAAATCTTTAAAGATTAATTTAGCATATCCCCACCCCACCAGAAAAAGAAAATCTAGTGAAATTTGTATTGTTTTAAATAAGAACCGCACATGATCATTATAGTGAAATTTTGATAGTTTTAGTTCTCATTGATATAATATGACCAGGCCAGTGATCATGCAACTAGCTTTTGACTCAATGTGAAACTGAATTATACATATATATTTATACCTGTTCTATCATACTTACTCGAGATAGGGCCGAGCAGAACCCTCTGATGGTGAATTTCGAGTCACTTGACAATGAAATATTCCATTTAAGTCCAATGCTAATTTTGTCAATCTTTGTAGCTTTGACAACACAGTCGTAGCATCTCTGCAAAAAGTTTATTGCTTTTCGTCTAAGTTTTGATTAATATAATAAAACAATATATGTTAATGAGAATGGAAAGGAAAGGAAAGTAAAGACAACCTTCTTGAGTGTTGTTTTAGATCCCATTGAAGGAATTTTAGACGATTTTCTTCTGAACGTTCCGCATTGATGCATCCTATAGCATTTACGTACTCGGCATGGAGTAGAGTTTCTCTAGGCTTCTTTTCTCGGGTCTGTGTATTAGTAAGGCATTATGGTGGAGAATTGCAATACGATTCAATCATCATGTGTATCACTAAATACCTTAGTTAAATCTAAGATGATTATTGGGTTCCCATATCTGTCCGCAAGATTCTTGAAGTGAAGTTTTGTAGCTTTATAATCTTCTTGTTTGGGTACTGGAGGCAGAGAAATCAATAGAAAAAATTTAAAGATAATATATATGAAACTAAACAAGTAAGACTTTCTTTTTCTTAAGAAAAAAAAGGTTCGAATGCATACATATAACAACTGGATTGAATATTTTCAATAATGAAGTTTCCTGTGACCAGAAGACTGGAATTGAGCCTCTATTTTGCACGATGGAACTTATTTGCAAAGTTTGACCTTGAAACGTACTTTCACTAACAACTTGTTCAGTCTCAACATCATTTGCAACTTTGCCTTTCTCATTTACCCCTCGTCTTAAAAATCTAAAGAAAATAAAAAAATCATAATCAATTATTTTTTTGTGATAGTTATTAGAATTGTCAAAACACAAAGAGACAAAATTGCTCAGATATGTATGTATACACGACAAAAGGGTATTCTAATTTCTAGCATACACCTAAATATTGCTGTTAGATCTACCAACATAAGCTGCATTTCGTAGGGTAAATACAACACATAACTTTCATAATCTGACTTCACATGTGTTCTAATAACTCCAAATATAGAATTTGTATAATATTTCAAAATTCTTACCTTGTGCCAGCATAATGACGTGAACGTCGAGCTATGAGAGTTAAATCAAAGTCCCTGTCAGACACGGAAAGCTTAATCTGCAATTTTTGAAAGCTGAAATCAAAATTTATATATTTGTGTATATAATTATAATTAATTACTACAAATAGTGAGATTAAGGAAAATGAATTGAAGATTGTCATTATTATTTTTTTAATTCAAATAAAGAAACTTAAGAAGAAAAATCTATTAAAATAGGAAACAATAATTTATAAATTTATGTTATTAATTTTTTTAATTAATTGGTCGTACGTAATTCATAAAGATTTTGAGAAGGAAGAAAAATTAAAATATATACAGATACCTGTTTGAAAAATCCGTACACTAACGCGACTGTCCAAATATTATTCTTGAGCTGCTTTCGAATTCCTCGAGTTAAGTATTCATTCCACACGAACATTGATTTATAAATACTTTGATCGGTTTTATTTTTGTTTAAATTATCTTGAAGGCTACGCATAACATTATATGAGTAACTGAAAAAGAAGTCTTTGGTTAGATCCACCGAGGTCAGGAGCTTCTGATATCTGTTTAAAAAATAAAATTAAAATCACAATGAATGAGCAATAAACAGTAAATTTAGAATAAGCAATTAAAAAAACACGTGGACAACTACAAATAATGTCATCAGCTCCTCAAATTTGATTTCAGAACATAAAAAAAATCAAATAACGCTTTTTCAAATAATTCTTCAAATTTCATTTTTGTTTTTAGAATTTAATTAAAAATTAAACATGTTTTTAAGAAAAATAGAAACCATAACTAAAAATTGAAAATAAATAATTATAAATTTGAAATCTAACCACCAACGAGACGTAAATCAAAGCATAGTTTAGAAAAAAAAACAAAAGCAAACCTTTTCTCCGTATTGCAATAAGCCTTTTTGGACCGCACAATAGGATTTGGAATTATAACCATCATGCTCTTAGAAACGCCATATACTTTTGCCCCAAGCATTGTGCCTATTTTCTTTCTCTCGGTTATTATCAACATGTAATATGGTTCTAGGAACTGTATGAATCCTAAATTAACAAAAACATGAGAGAGAGATAAAAAAAATGAATTGATATCATAGAAAAACGATCCATATATAGTCAATAATAATGAAACTTCATAAGGCATAGTCATAAAAAGCTCACCAACTATTCCATAGCCAATTGCAATTAATTTAAGACCACCCATAGACCTGTTCCCCTGATGTATTCTTTTCAAAAGATCAGAGCATTCTTCTGCCGTATAGGTAGATTGATCTTCAAAAATATTAAGATCAGAAGGTTCCATTCTGTCAATTGAAAACACCTTCCACAAGGTTCTTTTCCTCCCTCTTCCCACTACGTAATAACGCTGTAGTTAATAAAGTTACACACAGCATTAGAATCATACTGTGAAATCAGGTTATTAGTTCTAATTTTCAACCATCCACAAGCCTACATTTGATTTCATCAACATTAAACAGACAGTCTTGCGCCATTAATAACAAGATATTCCTTTCCACATTCGTTGTAAACTTCTAAATCTCATTCTCTGGAAGTATATATGAAACTTATACAAAAATGGAAGAGTAAAAGCAAGCAGAAGCTGTGCTGTTGGAACAGAATTTCATTAGCCAGAAACCGTAAAAGCAGGCAGAAGTGTAAAAACATATAAACAACTTTATCAATGAACTAACGTTTCAATTTAAGCACAAGCACGAGACAATTTTTCATACCATCTCAATTCATTGCTTAACACACAAAGACATTTGAGAATGATATGAAATCTATAGAATATATGAGTAATAAACTAGTAAATCATTTAATAACGTGAGAAAGAATGATGTAAAGTAGTAAATACTATATAGTATTAGTAATTTTCTAAGGTAATTAATATTGGAACCAAAAGGCAAATATTAATATTCAAAAGTTGTGCACATTTAATGTGACGTAAAGAAACTGAAAAGACAGAAACATAAACGATACTTGTAGGCCTTTCAAGCATTGAATGAAGAATATAACAGACCGAATTTCAAACGAATTTGCATATATTTGATAACATTGTAATCACATATAGCTCTATAAAAGAATCCACCAATCATTGTGATTTTGGCATCATTTTCATTCATTTACTTTACTCAAGTCGCTATCTAAGAATACACAAAAAGTCAGCAAGATCCTTACAGTTCAATTTCATTCATCAAATAAATACGCGAAGAACCAATCCTAGAGCTCAATTTCAGCATCAAATAGAAGCCAGAACTATTTTTGTTTCATTCAAGTCGCATACGGATGATAAAAATTGTTAGAATTGTATACAAACTCACTCTCGGATCAATAACAACTTAATCACTCTTCGGAAACGTCAAGAACAAATTAAGGTTTAAGGAGGAAATAATTGTCCTGCAAACAAGTTTTAAACATTTTCCTAATTCCTCTTCCAATCAATTCATGCTTTAAAAATACAATGTAGCATTCGAAAACATAGAAACACAAAAACTAAAGATGAATTACAATGTACGCATCAAATCAACCAAAACAAATTAAATTAAACGAGCGCAAGTTCGCGTCAGTTTAAAGGAAAAAAAAATTATAAAATCATACCGCAAACGTCTGGTAGAGCCAGAATTTCTGAACGTCGAACGTGCTGGAGTTCGACGATTCCATTAAACCTATCAATTTGCTCGAGTTCTCGACAACAATCCGGTACGCTACGTAGCTCAATGCAAATGAACACACCGCGGATTAACGTAAGAAGTCGAAATCGCCAAAATCCTATTATGTAGCTTCTCTGTAATTACGGCAATGCACAAAACCTCTAAAACTTTTTGACACGAAACGCGATCTCATTTACGATAAAATTCTGAGGAAAAGGAGAAAAGGAGAAAATCGTAATCTCTAGACGAAAAAACGATTTCGAGTGCTAGACGGTGATAAACGGTGAGGTGATTGATTAAGAGCAATAACGAAGATTGAGATCAAACAATGGAAAACGAAAATTCAAAGGAAAAGGAAAAGAAAATAAGAGAGAGAGTAGAGAAAACAGAGAGAAATCTGCGAAGAAGAAGATGGAAAGAATCGTATGGTTATAATACTCACCATTCTAACCGCGGGAACTAAGCTTTTATGATTCCTTTTATGATTTGTTTTGGGTTTGTTTGTTTACATATTATATTATATTATATATATATATATATTTAATTATTTAAAGTTAAAACTTTTTATTTCTTTCCTTTTTTATTCCTTTGTTTACCATTCAAATTAAATTTTCAACCTTACAAATATATATAATTGGGAATGTGAAACCTATTTTCTTTGTTTATGTTTATGATGTTTGTATGATAAATAAGTAAACTAATTATAATATGGTTGTTTATGTTTATGATGATTGCATGATAAATAAATAAACTAATTATAATATTGTTGTTTATGTTTATGATGTTTGTATGATAAATAAATTAATTAATTATAATATATACCTTAATTTATTTTAAAATATTTCAAGTTTGTTTATTTGTTTAAATCTAAGTGGTTAGGCCAACTAATTTTACATTATTTAATGTAGCTTTTTTGGTCAATCTCTTAAAATTTTGGTGTTCTAATGTTTAAAAAAATTAAAGAAAATAAAACCAAAATTTGAGTGGTCTTTCTTTTATTTGTGTTCATTTTCTACCTACAAATTTTGATTTTGATTATGTTATCCTAATTGATTTCAAACTACAATCAGTATCAATGGGTGGCAAAAAAAAAATTCATATTATTTTTTTATTAAAATTTTGAAATTAATTGTAGATTTTTCAATTGTTTTGTTTTCTATTCCTAAATCAATATTTTGCATAGAATTATCATTTAAATGGACAACTAACCATTTAAAAACTTATCAAATAAAATAATAATAATTTTAATATGTTCAATTTTCATATATCAAACCATTTATAAAAAAAAAATAAGGAAAATTGTTAAAATTAGAAAGATTGAAAAAAATATTTACCTTTAGTTAAGATTATTCTTTTTCATATAAAAATTGTTTTTGGACAACTAATATGAAATAATTTTTTTTAAGCTTTAGGTTTTTTAATTGTAGATTAAGAAAATCTCTAGTATAATATTAAAATTAAATTAATATACATTCTATTTTGAATTAGAACTATATTTGTACTCGAAATACATCTATTGACATCCTATTAATTTTATTTTTGAATTTATCATTTAATTTAGTTTAATAAGCATAAAACTATTATATTTTTAGTTAATTTACTAAATTAAACTTTTATCGACATAATTATCATAAAATTTCTCTTAGAAGGTCAACCTACTTTCGTATTAATCAAGTAAGTTACTTGTTTCTTATATACACACATCAATGAATAAAAGAATTTTAAAAGATTCTTTAATACAACAATATACTATAGAAGTTGACCACCAATTATATTATAAAGTTGTGTCGTTAAAAAAATTTAAAACCTACAACAACATAGTCTAATTTGAGAGAGGAAACCACTGTGATTAAGTATTTAACTTATGCTTGAAACTTAAAATCTCATTAATTATATATATATATATGATTTTGATACTATTGCTCTATTTTATGATATTCAACCACCTATCGATGGTTACACTAATGTGTTTATATTTTTAAAAAATTCATCTAAAGAAGGAAAAACAAAAACAATAAGAATAAATGTTTAGTCAAATTGAACATAGTTTACTGTCTTAAATTATATATGTCCTGGTCTGGTCATGACCCTATATCTTATACTTTTATTCACATTTAACTCCAATGACCCTATCATCGTATACTTTTATTCACATTTAATCCTAATTTATTTGATGGAAGATAATTATATTTCACTGAATGATTGGTCTCTCTTTTATCTATTCAAGTAATTATGATTATTAAGTAGTTTGCACCGAAAATATACTATTATAAATCAAAATAGTGTCTAGAACATATTTTTATATAGAATTTTCATCTAAAATCTAATAAATATTTGTAAAAATAATAAAATTAAAAACAAATATAGATTGAAGATTTAAATCAATATAATTATTAATATTTAGGTTGATACCATACAAATCAATAATTTTTTACCAACTTATTCCAAAACTCAATTTTATTTTAAAAGATCCAAACAATTGAAATTTATAACTATTTTTACTGAAATCCTTTGCTCAAAGATCTCTCGAAATTATTCCTAAATCCTATAAAGGTACCAAATAATTCTTGGATCTTAAAATTGAAAATCTTATTCAATTATCAAAATTAAAAAGTTTAGCTGAAACAATAATTGTTTTGCAATTTTAATTCATCCAAACGGCCTAAATTTAGAGAATGTGAGTTTGACTTGATGACATTAGAACGACCTTCACTTGTAATTGTTATAAAAGTTGTATTTTTTTTATTATTTTCAAATAGAACAAAATAAACCAAAATATTTACAAAATATAGCTGTCTTTAGATCATGATAGATCTAGACTTTCATCCGTGTCTACTTCGCCATATTTTTGCAAATATTTTCAGAAATTTCGTTATTCAAAAGAATTTACTTTTTTTCCACCGAAATAAAAATAACGATAAGTATATGAAAATGAAACAGAAAATGCATTTATAGTGTAGGCATGCAGTATAAAATCTCACCGAGAGAAGTAATGAAAAGAAATTAAAAAATAATAATAATAATAGTAAAGTATATGATAACTTCCAACACCAATCACCAGAACAACCCGTAAAGATTATGCCTTGATCTTCTCTCTGTTTATAAACTATCATGTTTGCCCAATAATGGTGGGCTCGAGGAGAATTTGCTGTCATATGAACCTGCATATAAGAATCCAGAAGAACCATTCTAAAGAGAAAAAAAAAATACCTTATTTTTTCACATATGATGATGATGATATTTGTCTATAATTCACAAATAGGGAATTGAAGAGACTATCTGCAATTGTTAATTTGGAGATCCAATGGAAAAATATATTCCCTAAGAAATATTTACAATAATGAAAACTATGAGAATAAAGAACCTGGAGTTATTTTGTGTGGCTCCAGATATATAAGTTAGCGCTTCATACTTTATTCTTTCTTCTTCTACTTCCCAGCTTAGCTTTTCTTTTGGCCTCTCTCTTTATGGGGGAAGAGGTCTCTCTCTCTCTACAAGTCAGAGTAATTGCTGCTACTCACAGATGACCTGAAGATTAAACTCCAACAAAAATTTCTGCAGAATAGCAACTATTTCATTTCATTTCTCTCCCTCTCACTCTTTCCGCAAGTGTATCTTACCGTTGTTTATTTACTGCCTCGTCGAGCTGACTGATGATGATGATGATGTTGTTATGTTTTCACTTTTGGCTACAGAAACTACATCCTTCGGATGTAATTTAATGGATGAAAGAAGTCAATGTTGATTAGTAACTTTGAGTCAGCTTCACCAGAAAAGCACCCCACCATGGCTCACCCAGTCGACAAAATGCTCGGAGTATTCAGTGACGATATCGTCGCGACTAACGTCAGTTCCAGTTCCAGATCGTTCTTTTACCTAAAGCACAAAACAAATTGAAACCGATTAGTAGATGGTTTTTTCTTGATCTGTTTCTTGCAAGAACAAGAAAGGAACAGAAAAGGCATTAGTTTGAATTAGGATGAAAATGATATCCATTCCTCTTACAAAAGAATGCAGAATTGATGTTTCAGGAACGAAACAAGTGAGACTAAGTATGAAACCAGTACCTTTGAGCTTGATCCTGACTCACTTGCAGACGAGATAAAGTCGATCTTCATCTCACTTGTAACATTTTCTGATGAGAGACTGGCAACAGACCTATCAACCATGAGCAATCATCAGTAAACAGATTCCTTCAAAGCGCAAGTAACCAGAAATTCAGATGGCAATAAAAACAGCAAACGAACAAGGAGTGTGTTTATTCTTATCAGATTATTCATTGTTCTTGGGAAAATCAAGCATTCAAATGTGAGACCATAGTAAGAAGCAAAAAATCACAGCCACTGTGAGAAAGGAGAGGCAAGCAAAAGCAATAAGAAATACCTTTCACATAACTCATCTTCACAAGAATTCCCAGATGAAGAAATCCAGTCCATATCCAGAAAATTAGAGCAGCTGCATGAATCCCCATGTTCATCATGACAAAGATGATCATCTTCGAGCATTTGATCATCCTGCATGTTTGCATGAAGTTGTCTAGTGCACACAGAGGGAGTATACCTACGACAAAGACCAAGACAATTGGTGAAAAACGACAATCAGTAAATTTATTTAAATAGCCATGATATGGAGCTCTTTAAAATGATTGTATAACATTCAAATCGAGACAACAATACATTACACAATGCACAACAAAAGGAATTAGTATATTTGAAATGTTAAGAACTTATAACTTGGACAATGTAAGAAGGAAAACCGTGGAAAGTGTGATTTTTACAGACCTGCAAAGAGATATATCTGATTCGCAAGTCGAGACCTCTGGGGCAGACTCAGAGAAGCCTTTACTGCTTCCTTCGTTCAAATGAGGAAAGTGCCTGCTGCTTCCGTCATGTATATTCATCATATCAGACTCACTCTGACCAAGTATATTGCCATCTGATAGTGATCTTTTAAAAGATGTCCTTCAGGAGGGTGAAAAATTCCATTTAAGAATTCTAATTACCATTCAACACCTTAACCAAGTATATAATAAATTTTGCATAGATTGCGTTCTGTTATTTAACATCTCTCATTTTATGTTACACGTGACATGCTCTCTGCAGAATGTCTATTAAATTCATAAAGCATAGAGATGTACCTGAAATTCTCTTCAATAAGATCAGGAAAGCGCTTCCCAAGATCATAATGCTGGTCAGAGTCCAATTCCCACAAAGCTGGTTTTCCCTGCTGTGGCTGATAGTAACCTAAGAACCTGAAGAAATACAATGTCAAATGGTCCGTTATTTCTTCCAAGTCCACAATTCATAAAACTTGCAACCATATGAATCTCTGACTTACACGTTAATGGCACGTTGTTTCTCAGCATCTAGGTATGCATTGCTGCAATAACGTTGTAGTGTTCTGAAAAATTCCTGAGACTGTGTTGCGGCTTTCCATTGGCCTCTCCTCTCGGAAAATATCTGTTGGACGTGAATTAAAAAATATATAAGGATAATGGACCAACTCATAGTGGCAGGTCATACACGAGATGGAAAGAATAGGACCAGGGTATACACAACCAAAAAAATATTATTGAAATGTGGGGTGTAATGATCCATAGCACCACAAGTATTTAACTCTACATGAGGGGGTGAACAACTTATTAATTGTAATTGACGAGAGAAAAAAGTGTTTTTAAAAAATTCGTTTTCAATAAAACCAGTTTGATAAAAACTGTTTGCAACAAACTTTGAATGAGATTCAATTTTTTCCAGAATGGCTTGTTTTCAAAATTAAATACTTGAGAAGCTAAATCAATACACCATAAATTAGTTTTTTGTTTTTATCAAACCTACTTTTACCAGTATAAGCGACTTTTTTTCTTCTCTTCTCCTATCTAAATCAGGATTTCAAGTTGACTAAAAATGCTCAAATCTAACTAAGTAGCGCAAGTACAGAACGTGTTAAAGAGACATAATTGATGCTTGACTAAGATTCTTCATTATAATAATAATAATAAATTATACAAGACTGTATGAAGTACCTTATTATGTGCTGCAGAACCACCATATTGTAATGCAAGGGTGTCACCCATGTTTTCATAAGCCCGCATCAAATCCTCCGCCAAAGGGTTGTCCAGATCAATTTTTGGGGACTCAGTAAACCCTAAAGTATGTAATTGACGTCCTAAAGCAACTAGCCCATAAGCATATTGGGCGACATTTGTCCGGTCTAAACAGTCTATACAATTGGTCCTTAGAACACCATTTTGAAACATTGCAACTGGATGATTTTCAAGTATGCCATTAGCATACACCCTATTACTAACATCTTTTTCTGGATTTTCTTCATTTTCTTCTTCTGTTGATAGATTCTCCACGGAAGAATCGGTACCTTGATTTTTCCTGATGCATTGAAACATAGAAAATGTTGGTCAAGCATATTATGCAAAATGGGGTAATAACCTAGAACCATCTTTACATGCAAATAGGCAAGTGTGAGGGAACAAGTTTCATGCACCTAATAAACCACTCTCTTTAGAACTTACTTAAAGTAGGTCCAACTTAACAACTCCTCCGAGCTTAAATTGGAGGCTATTTGACAGTAGAAGATTCCAGTTAAGTTCAACGCGTATGTAGCAACCCTTCCAAGCTGCATCAAAACGTTGGAAGCTTTGCTGCAGAAAAGAGTTCACAAAATAAATCATAACCGCATGTAATTAATCAATTTCAATAGAATCTTGCTACTACCAAATACAGAATGGCTATAATACCTTTTCGCATGTTTGTTCAAATCCCAGTGAAGAAATCTTAGGCGGTTCTCTGCAGATAAACTTTTGTTTATGAATCTTATAGCATTTGCAAACTCAGCACGGAGGACACTTTCTCGTGGCTTCTTCTCGCGCGTCTATTTCACGAATGATTTTAAATATAGAATGATAAGAATTGATTAAGAGGAATGAAAGAAAAAAGAAGAGTAAAGATAGAAAAACAGAGGTCACAGGAACACAAACAACTAGTGCAACTTAGTGCTGAAACATAAAACAAAATCGTTAACGAGGACATACCTTAATCAAGTTCAATATAATTATAGGATTCCCATATCTCAAAACAAGATTCTCAAAGTGTAGTCTTGTGGCTTCATAATTTTGGTCCTTCTTTGACACTGGAAAGAAAAAGAGATTTCAGCAACATACCAGAGAACTTACCAATAAAAGAATACAACATAAAAGGGTCACAATCATACATATGATATCGGGCCTAATATTCAGCCGTGAGGTTTCCTGGGACCAAAATAGGGGGATCGATCCTCGATTTTGCACCACTGAACTTATTTGAGTCGGTCGTCCATCGGAAGCATTTTCGAAAACAATCTGTTCTGTCTCAACATCATTAGCTACTCTTCCCTTCTCGTTAACACCTCTTTTTAGAAATCTTCACGAAATAACGGAACAACAAAATATAAGCTGACTTACAGGAAAATGTATAGTTCACATCACATATAGACACAATAAAAGCCCTAAAGACAATGTAATATCAAGGAAAAGATAGTTAATCTTTAGGGATCTAGGTGATCACAATAGTAGATACATCCTGCTTGGGTGGACATGCACCACTCAAGGATTGTAGCAGATTATCAACAGAACTGAAATATGAATGATACCATGAACTTGATCTAGTTGCATACGTTCGCAAATGCAATGCAACATACCTTGTACCAGCATAATGACGTGATCGTCTAGCAATGAGTGTCAACTTGAAATCTCTACCAGAAATAGAAAGATCAACCTGGACAAGCAAAGCACAAAGTATTTAATGTCTAGAAAATCTGATTTTGAACTAAAATGCAATGGAACCTACACAAGAGCTTGAGACAGAATGTAATATTGTCTTAACAAAGAGCCAAGGAGAGGAAAAGAATATGAAAAACAAAATGCAAAAATGCAATAAAAGTAACAATCACGAGAAATGCAATCAGAGTAAAAGAAGAGCACATTATGAACTAAAATATGAAGCAAAGGCACTTCAATTCCTTAAGGCAACAATAATGACTGCCAGCTACAAAATAGTCCCCTTACCATGACACGTTGCTGAAAGCAAAAACGTTTTACTTATGTAAAGCATCCAATAATGTCCAATATCTATAAATAATAAACGCATACCTGTTTAAAGAAACCATACACTAAGGCAACAGTCCAGATGGTATTCTTGAGAATGTTCCGGATTCCACGGGTCAAAAACTCATTCCAGACAAACATTGTATCGTAAAGTAAATGTCCTGTCTTATTATCACAAATGTTCTTTTGAAGGCAACGCATGACATTGTATGAGTAGCTGAAAAAGAAGTCTTTCCTAAGATCCACTGTGCGTAAGAGCTTCTTGTATCTAAATCAATAAGAAGGAGGCAACAAGAAACATATTAGCATCAAATTAACAAAAAAAAAAGAAAAAATTAATAAATTTGATGAAAGACAAAATGGAAAAGAGGATAGCTTATTGAAATGCTAAACCACAAAGAAAGAAGGAAAGTAACTTTCCCCTCTCAAACCATACCACCTTGTGTTTATTCGACAAGTAATACAAACATCACATCCTGGTAACTTGGAAGTAATAAAAAGGTACTACCTTTCATATGAAACTTCTAAAAAAAGGGTATATATAGAGTTGAGCTATATTCATATTACTGACTTAAAATACGAAAGATAAGATCCACTTTTGCACCAAAAAAAAAAAAGGAAGGGAAAGAAAAGAGAACCCATACAACAGAGAAATATGGCAACATTTGTACAAGAAATATAATCAATAACTTTACACCGAAGGGTGTATTAACAAAATAGACTACAGATAAATTACCTCCACGGTGTAGAACTCAACTACTCCTAACAAATGACAAATAAAAAAAAAATATTTCCAAGAGTTTAATTGTCAATGTCATCACAATAATATAGGACCACAAAAATCTAATTGAAGTACATATGTACACTATTTCTGAAAGCTACCCCCTTAGGTCTCCTTAAGAACCAAGGACATATTACATTTACATTAAAAATGGACTAAAGACCTGTTTTCATCCTTAGAAATAGCCAAATTGGACCGGGCAGTAGAATTTGGAATTGGAATCATTTCGCTCTTTGTAATTGAATAAACTGCATGGCCGCAGATGGTTCCAATCTTTCTTCGCTTTGTTATCAATATCATGTAATGCGGTCCTAAAAACTTGATGATACCTGTAACGGGAGAAACCTTAAAGTTCTGAAGAAAGAAGAACGAAAAATAAGGATAAACGAACACATGTCAAGATAACATACCAACAATTCCATAACAAGTGGTCACAAATTTAAGCCCACCCGTTAACTTGTTTCCTTCGTGTATCCGCTTCAGCAGGTCAAAGCACTCATTATCCGTATATGTGGTAGAATCTTCAAGAATGTTCAGATCACTTGGTTCCAATCTGCTGATCTTTAACACTTTCCAAAACGTTCGGTTCTTATCTCTTCCAATCAGATAAAAATTCTGTTACACCCAAAAAAAAAAAACCAGATGAGTATGGCAGGCATTTCGTAATATAAGATTAGAAAGCAAACAAAAGAAATCAGCAAAGGTATACTAAACAATCCATTCGGAGAAACAATGTCTTAATTTTTCAAAAAGAACCAAAGCATACAACAAGAAAATCACAGAGCATGTGTACACAAGTTCAAATTGAAAACAAGCACGTCTTCTGAAGATGTCGATTTCCACCGCTACCCAGATCCTCAGATTCCAAAATCACACAAATCGTGCTCAAAGAGACAACAGATCCATTTCGCAATACCCATGAGAAGAATTAAATGAAAATTACCCGAGTCCACAAAACAAATCAGGAACAGAATCGTACTCAATCAAAACCAAGTCGATTAGTAGATTCGAAACTTCAAAAACTCATTGAAATAACAACAGAGATTGTATAGAATCAGATTAAACAAACAAGAAAACCGCTTTTCAATTTTGGAGTCTGAGATATTTACCGAACGCGTCTCATATAGCCTGAATTTCTGCAAGCAGTGAAAATTGGGATCAGGTTTATCATGAATCCAGCTTTGCTGCTCAGTCTCCGCACCCATAGTTTTCGATCTCCGAGCCTCAAGGCCCGGGTTCACCACCAAAAAACCAAACTATATCAACTACCCAAAACTCAAATTCCAACACCGAAAAAACTCCCTCGCTGCAGGAAAAAAAAATCCTCAAAAACCTCAATCAGTAAAACACTCGACACACATCTACCCTCGCAAGACGAAGGCGAAAGAGAAAATGCTCAAGAACAGTAGACGCCATAAGAATCAAAGAACCAAAAGAAGAAGAGAACAACAACAACATCCAAAGGAGAAATGACGCAACAGAAAAGAAGTACGAGAAGTCAAACCGGTAGTTGAAAGGACGAGGATGAGCAGCTTTTTTGAAGAAATAGAGATGGAATCAGTCAGATCGTACTCCTATGGAGGAGGAAGAGGAGAAGAAGAAAGGATGAAGAAGAAAGGGCTGCAGCAGAAAAATGGCAGAAAACAGCTTCGAAGACTGTATCCACACAAATTAAGGAAATAATAATAATTGATAAAATATAACAAATTTAAAAAATAAAAATTAATATAAATATTTTTTTTTTGGAGGGTTTTTACTTTTCTTCCTTTTAAGTAAAATTTAAATTGTAAAATCGTAATTAATTCGCCGTTATGCTAATAATAGGAGGCCCAATCATTGTGTTCTTTCTGGAAACACTTCCATTGGTGGGTAACTCAATTACTGAGTTTTCACCGAGTCACTGAGCAAGCTCGTACTGAGTCAAACAATTTTAACTCGTCCTAATTTGTCGCTTTGCAATAAGGCCAATTTACCACTACACTAAAAGATGATTTTGGGTTCACGTTTTGAAGCAAGTTTTTCTTTTCTTTTCTTTTCTTTCCCTTCTTCTTTTTAGTTTTATTTTTTTATTGCTCCCCTTTGCTGTGGTATTTTGTCTTTTTCATATATGGCTAATTATTTATATTTTTTTTTACCATTGCGTGGAGGAATGTCCTCATAATTCACTTCCAAAAAAAAATTAAACTAAACTCCCTTCTTTTCTTTTTATTTTTTTAATATAAATAACTCCCTTATTTTAAAAACTAAAAAAAATTGACATTATTTATATAAATGTAAATATTTTGTCAAATAGAACAACTCTCTCAAAATTATTTAAAAAAAAAGTTTAGTTCTCATAAATTAAATTATTGTAGAATAATTTGTATATAATAATTTATAGACAACAATAAATATTCCATCATAACAAGAAATTGATAGATAGTTAAGATCTTTATGCATAATTTTCTTAAATAAAAACTTAAAACAGAATTAATGAACCAAACTATATACAAATTATAATAAAATATTAAAATTTATTTGTAACAGACTTCAATAGATAATTACTTTTTATATATTTTTAAATATTTTCAGTAACTTTATTGTTATGTGATTAACAATTAAAAAGAAAAGGAATAAAAGAACATATTAAAAACACTCTTTGAAAGATGAAAAGCGAATATGCCTATGTGCCTTCCGTTACCCATTTTGCTTTGCTTGCTTGGAGTCTTCTTATTAGCTAATATTAAAGCTCCATGACCATTTCTAACCTATAGTAGAAATTTCCTTCTTTCTTTCTTTTTTTTTTTTCTTCTTCTTCTAAATCTCAATATTTTATTAACTTTGACGTAGATAAAAAGAAATATAGAATAAATTGACAAGATATTCGACTATTTTGAATAACTTTTGAACAACGATAAAAAAAATCATATGTTATCATCTATAAAGTTACAAATTAGTGTTTTATTCATTTCGTTACTAAAGTGAATCGAATTTCTTTATAATTACTGAATTTACCTGATTGATACATTTCTAACATTAGATTTAAAATCTTCGGTTTACATGTTTTTTCACCCCTTTGTTTTATTTCACACATTTTAAGCATGTTATATTTTTATAACATAGTCTTGCTACACTCTTATACAATTCATCTTCCCTTAATTCTATACTTTTTATAATTATTATAATAATGTATCATTTGGCAATTCTATACTTATTCAATGATCATAATTTGAACATTTTTATAAAGATATATTCAACATCTGGTCTATAAGCTAAGTTCACAATCATAATTATGCCAACTCATAATTTATTATTCCATACATGGAGCACGCAACTTAATGAATTAATGATGGTCTAATCTATTATCTCTACATACAATTTACTACTATAATGCAAGGTATAACTGACATCACTATGATATTATACCTACTATGTTCTCAAATTTATTGCTATTAAACCTTTTGCGTACGAATAGTCTGTTTGGAAGACTGAAGATCAGGATTATTAACAATCACGATTACATTGAAATTTTAAAATCGATGTTGAAATGAGATGTTAGAAGATGTGGGGAAGAGAGTATAGTAAAAAAGACAACAAAAATGAAGTGTAAAAGGGATTTAGAGATTACAAACAGAGTCTAAAGTCATCCTCGATCCAGAATTGGACCTCCCGAACATGCTTAAACAGTTAAGTATCATTTCTCTTGTCAATGTGAATTTAACTCACCAATAATTAGTATTGCATCTCTGTGTATACATCAAAGATATTTGATCCTTCCATATTTATAGATGTACTTAAAAAAATATGATAATTATAATATTTAGAATGATTATTAGGTACGTAGAAATACTTTTGAAAATTTGCAAATATAGTTAAGTCTATAAGTAGTAGACTTCTATCGATGATAGACTCTTATGGTTTATTAGTGATCGACCAATATTTGCTACGTGGTCTATTAGTGATAAACTCCTATATCATTTATAGATTTTGACAAATTTTGCTATATTTGAAATTTTTTTAAATGTTGCTATATACTTAATTATTTTGAATATAATTGTTATATTTGCAACTATCTTTAAAAAAATATTCTTATACATGTCGTCTTTTGTCTCATATTGCTAATTTGTATAGAAAGAAGAATAAAGATTTATTTAAACTCAATTAAACTAAATACGTATAATTCAATTAATTGAAATTTTTAGTCGAGTTGAAATGTTTTAATCGTTCGTCACATCTATATTATATTTGTAACGTTAAATGATGATGGCAATCAAAAAATTTCCAATGAAAATGATTTTTTTGTTTGGATGAAATTCTTTGCTTGTACAACCATCAAACATGATGCTTAATCAAAATTTTGGGAATTAATAAAAGGAAGCAAAGCTGGCCAAGAAATTGAATTTTATCAAACCCAAAGACCACTTCAATTAATTCTAGAGAAATCTATTTTATTATTTATTCTCAAATTTTCTAATGTTATTATTAATTTATGTCAAACGTTAAAATAATATTAGTGGATTGACATAAAGAAAGTGACTTAGGTAATAATTTAATCAAACCAAAATGAACGTGGGAGGTGAAACGCTAACCGTACGATCTTAATCAAACGGTGAGGGGAATGTGAAGGTTGAAATGAGAGATTGACAAGTTCAAACGTGGCCAGATCGTAGACGTGGCTGGAGACAGCTGGCAGTTGATGTGGCCAATACGTGGACTTTTTAATTTCCACAACGTGAAAAAATGTGCAAACCGCAACTAATTTTTGTCTTTCTTCTTCGGCCGACAATGAGGCCACGTGTCCTGTCTGTGATGGGTAGAAACAACAAATCATTTCCTCAAGATCCCACTCGGAACTATATCCTACTCGCACGTTAGAGGTCCACTTCCGTACTCGCTCCCTTCCCTTAACACGTCGCCTTTTTCATCTCATGGTTCTCTGTTTTCTCATCGTAAATCACGTTCTTTGAGAAAACGAAGTCTGAACTAATCTTTTTATCTTCTTTTTCTATCTGTTCTTTTCTTTCTTTTTTTTTTTCCTTAGAAATAAACAAGTTTATGTTATTGTTAAACGACGTGACATTCTGATTTCTATGATAAAATTGAAATCAACATATGAACAACAAATTAACCATTTTATAACTAATAATGTTGTAATGATATTGGATTAATTATATGTCAATTTAGGGATTTTAGATTAATTATTTTATTGAAAATTGCCATGTTATCGTGCGAAAACTTTAGACTTAATCAAACGATACACATATAATTCTAATGGTTTTAATTTGAATTGGCATCCAATTATTTGCAAGTGTATGAATCAAATTTTATTTGAAAGTTTTCACTCCTACACGAAAGAATAAGATGCCATCTTTTACAAGTTTAAGATTCTTGTATATATTTTATATGCGTAAAGCTACAAATAACACGTAAAAATACACCTAAAAACGAGTTTAGCAAAACCGAGTATAGAGAACTCTCGAAATAAATTGTACTAATGATAATTTTGTATTGTTGACTTAAAATTGTTATGTACTCAAATTTATTGGTTTGTATTGATTATTTAAAGAATATATATCTATTCATATAGATAAATTTAAATTTCAGTGGATTAGAGAAATTGTAAAAAATAAATATTTAAAAAATGAAAAACTGTTTATCCTTTATAAAAAAAATTTAAGTGTTTGGTTTTTTTTTTCTAAAGGGATAAATAATTTTATTTTTCTATTTTAAAAAATGCATATTAATATTTATAAATATTTAAATATCTAATTATAAATAAATTAGATGTTGTAAGTCTTACTAAATGGTTTTTATTCTAATTGGAGCAACCATACAATTAATTAACCTTGTTCATGGAACTTTATTTAAATTTGGCAAAAAAAAAAAAAGTGAATTTGACAATTTATCTAAAGTAATTAAAGATGTTATTTGAAACAAATTTAACATCTTGTGATTTGTGAGCTAAAGTTTCTATTGGAATTGGATAACTTTTAACGATTTTATTTATTTATATACATTATTTTTTAAATTCTGTTCAAAAATGAAAAAAAATTAACAAATTATTTACATCAATAAAACAAAATTACTAAAAGATTAAATTTCTTACCCTTTATATTTTTTTTTTATTAAATGTAAATATTTTGCCACAAGTTTTTGATTTTTTAAAATTTCTCTCTCTCTCTCTCTCTCTTTTTTTTTTTAATTTAAGAATTGTAATATCTAAAATTAAACTACTCTTCCCATGTTGAGTAAAATTATTTTAATTAATTTATTGTGTGATAAAGAATCCCAAAACTTTCATATTACCCTACTTGGCAACACTTGACAACATGTAAAGTGCAACTTTATGGAATAACAAAAAAGGATAAAAACTCAATTCCAACGAATCCTAACCATAAACGTTTCAAATATAATTTTAGAGTATTTCAATTTGTAAAATCGACAAAAATAACAACAAACATAGCAAATTTCATAATCTATTAATGTGTTTATCGACATTTATCATTAATAGATTTTGAAATTTAGTTACATTTGTAAATATTTTGGTTTAGTCTATAATATTTGAAAACACACGCTTTTTACATTTTTTTCAATTTAAATTTTAACATTCTTAATAAATTTTAAATTTCACATTTTAAAATTAATTTTATTCGAATAAAAATTTTCAAATATAATAAAATGAACTAAAATGTTAAAAAATACAACAAAATGTCAAACTTTTTTTATTACTTTGTCGTATATAATAGTTTTCTTTCTTTCAAAACTCCTTAAAACCATAATCATAATACCAATGCAAGAGAATACAACACTCAAATATGTTTTAAAAATTTATAATAAAAGTTCGCTAATAAATAATAACGTATACTAAGTTTAATATTCATTAAAATTATAATACTAAAATCGAACAATTAAAAATACAATAAAGTAAACAAATCGAAAAGTATACACGAGGAAAAAAAAATGATATCTTAACCTTAATTTTACTATTGTTCAACTTCATTACATTTATCATGCTAATAGTTGGACACAATAATCCACTTTTTACTTTTAAGAAATTGTTCAAAATAAATATATATAATTTTAGAAAATACATTGTTTAATATATACATACATATATATGTATGTATGTGTGTGTGTATATATATATAAATAATTTAAGAACTTCCAAACAACCTTTTAGACCATTGTGAGACTTCTTTTTCAACCCTCTTGAATAAGGAAGTTGGACATTTTTGTTCTGACAGCTTGTAGAAAGGTTGGTATTTATTATAAATGCAAAAGCAAAACAATAATAATAATAATTATTATTATTTTTAAATAAAGAGAGAGTAAAGGCAATAAATTCATAAAAATCAGGTGAGTGAGGGTGAGCAACTCTTTTGGTAGGTGAGTGTGACTCTAATAAAACCCATTAATTTAAATAATTTTAAAAATATATATATATATATATACCTGTCAAAATGAAAAAGACAGAAGACCATAACATATCAAGCAATAATTGAGGAAGGGGGAAATGAAGAGAAAGAAGGAGTAAAATTAAAATAATAATAATGATAATAAATAAATGAAAAAGTTTTGACAAAAATAAAAATAAAAATGGAAAGAAATAAATAAAAAAAAAAGTCAAAGTAGACTTTTTTTTTCTTTTTTCTTTTTGAATGATTCGAAATTCCAATCAATCTTGACTTAGAGTTCACATGTAAAATGTTATAAGTTGGGTTTTGGTTACATCTTGGATTCTCTAACTTTGGCTTCCTAATATTGGAAAAAAATAAAATAATAAATAAAAAGGCATCTTTTAAAAAAAGGATAGAAAATTGAAATAAATAAATAAATAAAATCAAAGTTTTTATTTGTATTGAAATAGGCTTTTTGGGTCCCAACTTTAGGGATTCCTCCTCATCATATGCATAAGGTGCAAATCCATGTCAGAAAATTTGTTTTTCTTTTATAGTTCTTTTTTTTTTTTTTTAAAATTTCTGGATACATGTTTTATATAAATAATCAAACATTAATAAAAGTTCAAAATCTTTTTACTTTCAAACTTAGGTTAAAGAACACGTGGTTTAATTTTGTTTAAAATATCATATTTACAAAACTATTACCCTTAAATCTCCTATGTTTTCACAATAGATCTCTGTTTAAATTATAAAAACAAAATTTTATTCTTATAGATAAATACGTAAAATATATTTAAAATCAATATATTTAACTAAGTAACTTGCATAAATACGATTGGTTAGGTAAAATTTAATATTGTATCATTTATAGAGAGAAAAATAGAAAGAACAAAAACTACGTATACATATATATGAAAAATAGATGATCTCGGTTTTTTTTTTCCTTTTAAATTCAACCGAACGTTGAGGTTGAGTTGAAAAATTAAAATCACAAATTTCTTGATCGAGGATTTTTTTTTTCTTTTTTATATTGATTGAGCTTTATTTATGCTATTAAAAAAGAAGTTGAGAAAATAACACGTGTTATAATTTGATGTATATTGAGAATGATTTAATTGAGTTATAGGAAAAGGGCAATTGAAAGTAGAAAAGTTTAGAACTTTCAAATAAATTTATTTATTGGGAATGATATTTTTTGTAATAATTAAAATGATTTACCTAAATAAGATGATGACACACACAAGCAATATTCAAGTAGTGGTTTGAGATCGAAAGAATTGGTGATTGTCAGATCCTCTTCCCCATATACTGTACTTTTCCAACTTGCTGCCTTTCACTTCTTTATAAAATCTGTTTTTTTTTTCTTTTTATAAATAAACAAAAACAAAATATTAATGAAAAATTTCAATTTGAATGTCTTACTCGAACACAATTATAAAATTTGAATTTTGAATAAGAAATATTTAACTGTTAATCGATAAAATAACATCTAAAGTTCAAGAATATTGATTTTGGGGAGAGAGAGAAAAAAATTTGAATGACTTTGAGCTTAAGTTAAAATGGAATATATAATGATACAATTATTGTATGTGTGATATATTCTATTCTTTTCTATTGCTTTCAATCAAATTATATGATGCCTTCACTTTAAAGATATAAACTATATAATGTTATATTCTCGATTTTAGATTCCATCTTTTTATTTATTTGTTGTTTATGGAAGAAAACTTAATAGTTTAAATTATAGCAAGTATGATCAATTTTTTTATGTTATTAGAAAATTAAGATTTTCGTGTATATTATTATAAAGGATATTTCCATGTGAGTGTATTTTTTTTATTACTAAAAAGTAAGATAAATGATTGATGAAATAAATTTTCATTGTATTCGAGATGATAATAAGTGTGTGATTAAAAATGTCACTAATCATGTGAATGTTTACTATTTAATAAGTTCGTTATATGTCCTAAGCAAGGATGTGATTTATATTATATGAACTCATATAACTATGTGTCAAGGAATAATCTTCGATATGTGTTAATAATGGGTTTTCAAGGCAAAACTGAAAAATTTATGGAAAAAGCTACGACCAGAAATTAATACGGGAAGCGATATAGGAAAATGTTCATTTCAAGAAGAAAAAGTTACTGCTTCAAATCCATCAATTGGCACACAACAATCACGAATGTTTGAAACAACGATGCACTTAAATGAACTAGTTACTCAATGTGCTAACTTAGACTTAGGTACCAAAGTTTGATAGGCTCGACACCATATTGGTGTAAGCATCCTTTACACAAGTAATGAAAAACTATAGTTGTATGAGAACAATAAACTTTGAATTTAGTGATCACTATCCATAATATCCATGCAAAGTACAAAAGGTTTATTTTCTAATACAGAGAGATGAATGTTCAAGGTTGTGATTGGATGTATTGAAAGAATTGTTTGAGGTTGTAAGGGTTGATGACTTGGGAATCTCCACTCCACATTAGCTTTGCAAATTGTTCATAAGCTCTTTCATTTGGATGATAAGAATCAAAGAACAAATATTCATTTGGATTTTCACATAACTCAAATTCTTTCACTCCTCTCATTCCTCCACAGCTATATATTCCTCTAAGTTTTCCACTCCCACAACATGCTTTCTTCCCTTCCTTCAAACCTTCATCCACACACATCATCATCAAATTTCTTTCATTAATTATAACCACTACAACAATTTCTAAACAGTTCACTTTAATCTAACACATGCATGAGAACTATTTTAGACATTTTTCGAAGTTATTCAAAATCTAATTCTGATCAACTCAAATAACATTTTATCATTTACAAAATTATTTACCATAATTAAGCATGGAAGGAATATAATATATAAAATAAGTGTAACTAAGAGCAAAAGAGATCAAATGAGGATTTTACCATATTTTGAAGGGTTGTCTATTCTGTTTTGAAGCATAGTGTACATATCAGCAACGGTGTATTTGAATCCTGGAAATTTGTCAGCAAATTTTTGAAGAGCAATAGGAAAAAGTTTATTGTGAAGGACTGCAAGTGCTGAAACTTCATCCCAACAGCTTCCATCGCCCTCCTTTTTCAATAATCTTGTGTTTGGCAAACAACCTAAAGGAGGAATCGCCACAAACGCAAATTTCCTTCCTCCTTTTTTGTATATTTCCTATCCCCAATCATCAAAATTTGTAAAATAGTTCAAACGTTTTTTACAATTTATAAGAATTTCTTTTAATTTAACTAAGGTTTTGGATATTTTATTTTTAATATTAAGTATGTACTCTTCATTTTTCAGATAATCTTCATGGCTTAGGAGTGAAAGAGTTGAATTCACTTCCTTGTTTAAAACTTTGGTTGAAAATAGACAACAAAACAATAAATTTAGAGGTGAAAGAAGTGTTTATAGATTCAATTTTTTTTAAAAAAAATTAAAAATAGAATGTGTACTTAATTTTTATGTTTTTAATAGTTTTGTTTTGGTTATTTGCTTTCAATTTAATCTCTAAACATTTTTTAAAATTTTGCATTTTAGGATTGATGTATTAAATTTTTTTAAAAAATTAATTGATAATTAATCATTTTCAATAATATCTTCTGCTTTTTCCTTAAATAGTCCAAATTCATAATTGATTAAATATAAAACTAAAATTTATGTCAAATAGAACCTTAAAGGTGTAAATTTATATCTAATAGATATATTGTTTTGTGTAAAAAAATATATATAAGTGTGTGGAATTGATAAGAGCTTATTAGTTACAAGATACAATTAAAATTTTTGAAATTAACCTATTAGAGAATAGTTAAAAAATTATTACACTTTTTGTAGTTTTATAAAATGAAAATTTTGAATTTGAGTTCACCAATTTCTAAATTTATTAGACACCTTTCTTAATTTTATAAAATTATAAATTAAAAAAATTGAAATATTTGTTTGGTTCCCTAATTTATACACTTTCAATAAATCTTAAATAACTATTTTTTTATGGTTGATTAAAAAAGGAAAATTATTTTATCATGCATGCTATTTCTAACTGTATAAAATTTTTCTAATCAATCTTAGTAAGAAACTATTAATATGTGACTAAAATTATTTAATTAAAAGACCTTATCTAAAATAAACCAAAGTATTTTTATAGCAAAATGCAAAATATTTAAAAATTGTGTCTCTTAAACATTTTGGTTATATTTTAAAAATATTTTTCACAATTATGTAAACACAATTCTAAAAAATAAGCAATTTATAAAGTTGAGTTCACCGAATTGGAAATTTAACGCTAAAGCAAATTTAAAGCATTGAGATGGCCGACACTTACTTCGAGCACCGCCGAGAGGTTTCCGATGACCATATGAACGTGCTCCGTTTCACTGTACGTCTCATGAACGGACGAGCTTTCAAACGGAACCTTGTAATCATTTCCTCCGACGTGGAAGAAATAAACAGAATTCGAAAACAAATTATACGCTCTTGAATCCCCCAGCTTCTTCCTCATCGATCTCTCCACTTTCTTGAAATACCTAAGTTGAGTTTCAATGCCTATCGCCTGAAAAATTAAAAATCAATATTCAGCACCAGAAGACGATTTGAAGAAGATCGCCCCAAAACGCAATGCAATGCGGTTGGTTTGATTTGATTGACTGAAGAAGAATCGTACGAGTCCTCGATGAGTTTCAACCAAAACACCGGCTCCACCGGACGCAAAATTCGCTCCATGGATGTAGAGTTTGTTGTGAGGATCTAAATACGCCTGAATCAAAGGCAAATTCGCATACTCCGCTGTAAGAGAAATCGACTTTTTAGAACACGAAACTGAAAGGAGTGTACTGAGAGACTTCTTAGTGTATGATTTTGAGTAATTACCGATGAAATCTGGCACGATACGGCCGTCGGAGAATCTTCCTGTTGGAGATTTGAAGAAAGTTTGGCCGTAGGGCGTGAAATTGGCGCGGAAAGATTCGGTGGTGTTGATGAAATTGTTGTTGCCAGGATCGACAAAGGAGTCGCCGAATACGAAAAAGGCGAGGGGATTTTGCGATGAAGTAAGATTGTGGATTCGAGAGGGTTGTGCGATGAAGAAAAATGTGGAAAAGATTAAGAAAAGGAAATGGAAGATTGATATTATCTTCATCTTCTGAAACTGATCCATGGAGTCGGATTCTTCTCGTGCTCTTATTTGTTCAACATAGTTTCGTCTTTTACAAAACGCGAATATAATTTTTCATTTTATGTTGAAGTGATTTGAATTCCTTGAACAACGATCGTAAACATATGAGTAAATTAAAAGCATATTATTATATAGTTAAAGTTCATCGACGTCTATGGTAAAATTATTATGAAGAATTAAGAAGAAGAAGAAGAAGAAGAAGAAAAGTCCAAATTATGAAAATACACACTCTCATTTTACACTAAAGAGACTAAGAGAGTTAGTTGCATGAAATGTTGCATGAATGCCAAATGGCTCATCTCCTCCATGCAAATGCACATTTACTAATTAGTTTTTTTTCCCTCTCTTTTCTTTTTAATTGCATGAGCTCACTTTTACTAATTAGTATTTTTTTTTTATTACACGATCTCACCGATCCAATAAAATATGCTTTATTTGATATTAGCAACTTTTAGATACTTGACGTTTTTATTAAAAAATTATTATGTATTGACTATTTTAAAGAAAAAACGTTGAATATAGTTTTAAAAAATCGAAATTTTTAGGAAAACTTTTGAACTATTTTACGTTAGCTTTTACTTGATTTTTTTTTCGCGTCAAGTATAATTTTAAGGAAGCAAAATTTTCACGAAAATGACATCGAGAAAAAGAATGTTTGACGGTTTTTTAGTGACAAGTAATGTGACTATACTTGACGGTCGATTACTTGACGCTTTTTTCAACGTCAAGTATAGATTTACTTGACAATATATTAAGGTCAAACAATCTAATTTCTGTAGTAGTGTATTTTTATTGATTTTTTTTTTTACTAAATTACATTGGTTAAATGTTTGGAGTCTACGGGTAATAAGTTTGAGAAATGGTTGTAAAGTAATTAATTATACAAAGTTTTCTTTGCTTACATCACACTTTAATTGGTAAGGGGTTAAAAAAAACAAGTGTCCAATTTTCCAAAAATAAAGTTGAAAGGGTCTAAAATGTCAATTTTCTGTAATATAATAACAAAGTATAGTGAGCTTAGAATCAGACATTATTTATTGATTCTATTTCTCAAAAATCATGGAATTTTTTTTATTAGAAACTAATACAGAAAAGTAAATCAAATAAAAAATTTCATTCAAAGTATTATCGATATATTTTAAAAATCTCCGATTATGATTGTAGATACCTTGTCATTTAGAAATAAAATCAAAACAATATTAAAGTTAACGAGGTTTCGATTCGAAAAACTTCTGGTTAAAGAAGAATATTACAAAAACGTCAAACTGATGTATAAATCTTATCTAACTATGAATTAAAATAAATTAATTTTTTTTTGACTTAATTGTGTTTTTTTTACAGTCAAAGTCTTCGACTATATGCTTTTATAAAATAATAAATGCATTTAAATAGACCACGGCATCAAATTTAGCCTTTAACAAAAACAAACAAAATCGAGCCTTTTTCATATTTCTAAAAGAAACAAACAAACAATTAATTCAATCATATAAAATTTGACACATAACTCATAATGAGATTTTAACTTTATAAATAAGTATATCATTGAAGTAAATATGTTGGCTGACTTTAGTTATTCCAAAGCTAAGCCTCTCTGCCCCCTTTGAAAATAATGAATAAATTCAAAAGTCTATTTGACAAAAATTGTAATGCTAAAAGTTCATAGACTAAACTTGTATTCTAAATTCAATTTGAGATAATTGTTTCATTTTAATTTTTAAAATTAAACTTACAAACATCATCACTTATTTGTATTATATATCCTAATCTCAAGAATAACAATGTTTTCTCACAAATACACAAACAAAGTTGAATGATTTAAAGTTAAACCATAAAGTAATAAAAACAAGTTTTTTCAAGACACTGTTTAAGAGACCTTTGTAGAAGAAATACATTATAGAAATCTAAATTCGTTCGTACACAAAATTATTGAAAATTTACAAACTTGTTTAAAAAAAATTTAATCTGCAAGTGATGCAAAATTTAGAGTTGAAAGTTTATTTAATCTTTTAAAATTTTAAAAAAATCATTTTATACAAATTTTAAAGTCAAATAATCATTTTAACTTTTTTAAATTTTAAGAAAGTTAAGCCTGTAAATACCTCATCCACGGCTAAGAAACTAAAAACAAAAACTACATATATATTAAATTGGCTAAAGAATCGAACTCTTTTACTTGAGAAAATAGAAATTATGCTAATTAAATTCCGAGAGAAAAAAGACAAAGACAAATAGTTACCAACTCCTAAGTAATCAATTTTGATTTTCAAATGTAACAAAATGAATCTAACTTATAATAATAATAATAAATTTTTAGTATTTATTAAATAATACACAACGAGTGCAAGAACATATGATTGGTATATATGCAAAATCGATAGCAAAGTGCAAAGGGTTTATTTAATTTTAATATAAGATATCAGTGTTCAAGCTTGCAGTGATCCATATTGAAAGAATTGTTTGAGGTTATAAGGGTTGATGACTTGAGAATCTCCACTCCACATTAGCTTTGCAAATTGTTCATAAGCTCTTTCATTTGGATGATAAGAATCAAAAAACAAATATTCATTTGGGTTTTCACATAACTCAAATTCTTCCTCTCCTCTCATTCTTCCACAGCTAAATATTCCTCTAAATTTTCCACTTCCACAACATGCTTTCTTCCCTTCCTTGAAACCTTCATCCACACACATAATCATAAATTTCTTTCATTAATTATAACCTCAACAATAATTTCTAAACCGTTCACTTCACTCTATCATAAATAAAGCTTTAAAATTTTCAAATAATTAAGAACTAATTAAAATGTTCTATAATGAAATCATTTCGAGGTTATTTGGTTATAATTTTGTCCAAATTATGAGATGTATTTTAGATCGTAAACATTGTATTAACATGAAAGAAAGTTAACGCATGATATGTTAAATGTTATTCATGTGTGTCACACTTTTCAAAATTATTCAAAATATATCTTCCAATTTATAAAATTATTTGCTATTTTCTACTTATAAATAAACATAAACATAAAATAAGATAAGAGTATGCAACTAAGAGCAAAATAGAAACGGGGATTTTACCATATTTTGAAGGGTTGTCTATTCTGTTTTGAAGCATAGTGTACATATCAGCAACGGTGTATTTGAATCCTGGAAATTTGTCAGCAAATTTTTGAAGAGCAATAGGAAAAAGTTTATTGTGAAGGGTTGCGAGTGCTGAAGCTTCATCCCAACAGCTTCCATCGCCATTCTTATTCAATAGTCTTGTGTGTGGCAAACAACCTAAAGGAGGAATACCCACAAAAGCAAATTTCCTTCCTCCTTTTTTGTATATTTCCTATCCCCAATCATAAAAATTAATCAATCTCATTATTTGAAATCAAAATTCCATTTTGATCAGTTTTAAACCTTCTCATTTCTCAACAAAAATTTCTATTCCCTAATCGGTCATATGTTCGAAGTTTTAATTTAAAATGTTTCTATTCTAAATCTCCTCATTTCATTTTTTTCCCCTATATTTGAAATTTGTCCAATTCGTACACTTTCAACAAATGTTTTCAACGCAATTTTATGATTTTCTAATCAAGCTTAGTAAAAAACTATTAACATGTGACTAAAATTGTACAATTAAAAGCATTGAGATTGACACTTACTTCGAGCACTGCCGTGAGGTTACCGATGACCATATAAGCGTGCTCCGTTTCACTGTACTTCTCATGAACAGAGGAGCCTTCAAACGGAACCTTGTAATCATTTCCTCCGATGTGGAAGAAATAAACAGAGTTCGAAAACAAATCATACGCTCTTGAATCCCCGAGCTTCTTCCTTATCGATCTCTCCACTTTCTTGAAATACCTAAGTTGAGTTTCAATGCCTATCGCCTGAAAAATTTAAAATCAATATTCAGCACAGAAGATTAAAGAAGATCGCCCCAAAACGCAATGCAATGCGGTTGGTTTGATTTGATTGATTGAAGAAGAATCGTACGAGTCCTCGATGAGTTTCAACCAAAACACCGGCTCCACCGGATGCAAAATTCGCGCCATGGATGTAGAGTTTGTTGTGAGGATCTAAGTACGCCGGAATCAAAGGCAAATTCGCATACTCCGCTGTAAGAGAAATTGACTTGTTAGAACACGAAATTGAAAGGAGTGTACTGAGAGACTTCTTAGTGTATGATTTTGAGTAATTACCGATGAAATCTGGCATGATACGGCCGTCGGAGACTCTTCCTGTTGGATATTTGAAGAAAGTTTGGCCGTAGGGCGTGAAATTGGCGCGGAAAGGTTCGGTGGTGTTGATGAAATTGTTGTTACCAGGATCGACAAAGGAATCGCCGAATATGAAAAAGGCGAGGCGATTTTGCGAAGAAGTAAGATTGTGGATTCGAGAGGGTTGTGCGATGAAGAAAAATGTGGAAAAGATTAAGAAAAGGAAATGGAAGATTGATATTATCTTCATCTTCTGAAACTGATCCATGGAGTCGGATTCTTCTCATGCTCTTATTTGTTCAACATAGTTTCGTACTTTGCAGACGTGAATAATTTGTTCTTTTATGTTTAAAGGGATTTGAATTCCTTCAACAACAACCATAAAGAGTAAATTTAAAATATTGGCAAATATATACCCATTTTTTAAAAAAAATTGTAAATATAGAAAAATTAATTAGAGTTGTATTCACGATCGTTATTATAATAGTCTGTAGATTATAATAGTGTGAGATACAAATTATTATCTCAGTTTTTGTAGTGACTGTTGTTGGAACCTTTTATTCGATCTTCTATCCTTGAGAAGAATAAAATAAGAAGAAACTCTGGAAAAAATTATTATTAAGAATAATTAAGAAGAAGAAGAAGAATCATTTTACAGTAAAGAGAGTTAGTTGCATGAAATGTTGCATGAATGCCAAATGGCCCATCTCCTCCATGCAAATGCACATTTACTAATTAGTTCTTTTTAATTGCATGAGCTCACTCTTATTGAACTTTTATTCTTTTACTAAATTACATTGCTTAAATGTTTGGAGTTCATAGGTAATAAGTTTAAGTAATTCATCATACAAACTTATTCCTTTTGCTTACATCACACTTTAATGGGTAAGGGGATAAAAAGAAAAAAAAAATTGTTGTAAATAAAAAATCGATAAAATATTTACACTTCATTAAAAAAAAATAGAGTGTAATAAATTTTGTCGATTAGTAATTTTTTTTATAGAGAATAAATAGTATATGTTTTTTTAATAAAAACCCTTAATTTTATTAAAAATAAATACAGAAAGTAAATCAAATAAAATTTTCATTTAAAGTTTTATCCACGTATTTTAAAAATCTTCGATTATGACTATAGATACCTTGTCATTTATAAATACAATCAATCTATTGTTTGGTTATTAGAAACTAGTCCTCTTTGATTTCATAAGGTTACGATTTGAAAACTTCTAGTTTAAAAAGAATTACAAAAATCACAGATTGATGTATAAATCTTATCTAACCGCAAATCAAATAAATATTAAAATTTCAACTTATAAAAAAATTATAATCAAAGTCTTAAGACTATTAGGCTTTTATAAAATAATAAATACATTTAAATACACCACCACATCAAATTGAGCCTTTAAACAAAAAAAAAAAAAAAAAACAAAAACAAAATTGAGCCCTTTTTCATATTTCTAAAAAAAAAAAAAAAAACAATTAATTCAATCATATAAATTTAGACACATAACTCATAAGGAGATTTTAACTTTATAAATAAAGTATATCATTGAAGTAAAATATGTTGGCTGACTTTAGTTATTCCAAGACTAAGCTTCTCTAGCTACCCCAATTAAAAAGAATGACTAAATTCCAAGGTCTATTTGACAAAAAAAAAAATTTGAAGTTAAAAGTTAAGTATTCTAAATTTAATTTGATAACCACTTTATTTGTTGTTTTTATTTTTCTGATTTTGTTATTTATTTTTTTATTGATGTTTTTTATATAAAAAAAAAAAAACGAAGCCAAGTTTTGAATAATGAAAAAAAAAGTTTTTAAAACCTTGTTTTTCTTTTTAAATTTGGTTGAGAATTTTATTCCTTTACTTGAAAAAGTTAAAAAAAATTAGGATAAGAAATGGAAAGAAAATACACTTAATTTTTAAAAATCAAACAATTATTAAGCTAAAAATATTCTTAAAATTAATTGTGATTTTTTAAAAAAATCAAGTAATTAAAATAATTAAAAAAGTATCTCACTAAATCAAAAGAACATATATACTTAACGAAAAAACAAAAAATAAAAACACAAAGAACAAGAAACAAAAGCATTATTATCATATGAACCCTTATTCAGTGGTTATTATTATACAAAACGGTGGCAAAATACAAAAGGTTTATTTTTTAATATAAAGAGATGAATGTTCAAGGTTGTGATTGGATATATTGAAAGAATTGTTTGAGGTTGTAAGGGTTGATGACTTGGGAATCTCCACTCCACATTAGCTTTGCAAATTGTTCATAAGCTCTTTCATTTGGATGATAAGAATCAAAGAACAAATATTCATTTGGATTTTCACATAACTCAAATTCTTTCACTCCTCTCATTCCTCCACAGCTATATATTCCTCTAAGTTTTCCACTCCCACAACATGCTTTCTTCCCTTCCTTCAAACCTTCATCCACACACATCATCATCAAATTTCTTTCATCACAACTTCAACAAATAATTTCTAAATAATTCACTTTTACTCTAACACACATCCTCTACGAACTAATTATCGATGTTATATACTAATTTTGAACAAGCAACGTTATATTAATATGATATGAAAAAAAGTTATATGTAATAAAAACTCTTCGTTATCTGACGTTATTCAAGGTCTCTCCACTATTATTTATTGAACACTTTCATTTAATTCAGATAACATTAAACTTAGAATCATGCTTCTAACTTTCTAAACAAGAATATATATCCTAACTAGGATGCTTGAATTGACACATGGAGGGTAAATTTTGATTTTGTTTACTCTAATTTTATTAAATGTTTCATTTTTAGATTTTTATTCTATTTTTACTATCATTTAGTTTTTTTTAATGATTATATCTTATATTTTACAAGTCATTGGATACTTCAAACAAAAAACATATAAGGGAGTGTTTTGACCCTCAACTTCAAATAGATGAAGTGATACTCCAATTATAATAGTTGATATTTCAACTATAGTAACCTACAATTTACTACAAAATATGATACCATACTTACTATTTCCCATTCTATATTCACTTTTCTTCTGTATTATATAAGGTATTCATTATTTTCTATCTCGACTAAAATAAATTGCACATTAACACACAAACTACTTCAAAATAGACTATTATAATCTAGGAAGTACTCCCACCGTCACCCACCTCCCACAAGGTCTAGAGTACTTGAGAGACATGGACAGTCTTTTTTAGCATTAAGCTCATTGGAAGTGTCAAAGAAGTTGGAGACTTTAAAGCCATTATGAGCTAGAGCTCCCGAATTTTGTCTTCTTAAATCTTTAGATACTTCTCCTACTTGTACTCTAATCATTTCTTTCAGGTTTTTTCATACTTCCAAGTCTAAGATGGTATAAATCTAGACAAAAGATCACCATGAAAGAAATGAAAATAAAGCTTAGGGAACAAAGAGCAAAGGAATTGAGGATTTTACCGTATTTCGAAGGATTGTCTATTCTGTTTTGAAGCATAGTATAGGTATCACCGATAGTGTATTTGAAGCCATGGAGTTTGTCAGCAAGTTTCTGAAGAGCAGCATGTAGAAGCTTATTGTGAAGCCTTACAAGCGCTGAAGCTTCATCCAAACAGCTTCCATGACCGTCCTTTTTCATTAATCTTATGTGTGGTAAACAACCTAAAGGAGGCACCGCTACAAAAGCAAATTTCCTTCCCCCTTTCTTGTATATTTCCTATCCCCATCAAAGGAAAAAAGAAAAAAGAAAAAAAAAATCAATCCAATTACTTGAAACTAAATTGCATTTCAATTCTAAATCTTCTCATTCCTCAACTAATTCTAATGAATTAGAATTTGTTAGTTTGTTTTGATTGGTTAATGCCACGTGTACTTTTACTGCCTATTTATTGGCCCAATTCATTTTTCTACCCTATTTATTAATTCATCAATTAATAAACATAGGTACCAATGTAGAATTATACAAATATATATATGTATATTGAAAAATGCCTACTAATCGTACTAATACTAGTTATGTAACAAGTTTTCGTTTAATTAGTGATGTAGCGTGTTCGGGGTATCAAACTAAATTCATGGTTAAATAAGGAAATGTATCATGAAAGAGAGAACTCTTAAAAAAAAAAAAAAGAAACCAAAGCTATATATTATAACGTAGATAAGCTTCCTATTATAACCCTAAATTATTTATTTATAGACTTTGAAAAGTAACATAGTTAACTAATTAATTCTAATTGAACATTCACTAATCAAATTTTACAACTAAATTAAAAAAGGAAATTGTTAGGATAATAAGAGAATGAAACACCAAAAAGAAAAATAAATTAATTAGGAAAGTTTAATGAAATTTAGCTTGTAAATAGTTTTAATATTTTTCTATTTAAAAAATCTAAACCTAACATAATGCATCAAAATATTTACAAAATATAACAAGATGTTTAAATCCTTTAAATATTGATAGACTTTCATGAATACATTTAATAGATAATGACGACTTGTTATCGATGATAGAATATAATATTTTGATATATTTTGTAAATATTTTCATGCGTTTTGTCATTTTTTTTTATAACTAAAATGAATTAATTACTCTATGATTTTTTATTTATTTTGCTATTTAATATTAAGTCTATTTAATAAAAGAAAATGTCTTTTTTTCTTTTTTTAAGGTTTTTCATAATTGGCTCGAAGTAGATAAACGTAAACAGGGGATTGGTTTGACTTTTTTTTTTTTTTTTTTTTTTGCTTTATTTGCAATTTAGGCATTGAGATAGAAACTTACCTCGAGCACCGCCGTGACATTTCCGATCACCATATTCACATACTCTGTTTCAGTGTACTTCTCGAAAACAGGGGAGCCTTCAAACGGAACGATGTAATCATTTCCTCCGATACTGAACAAATAAACAGAATTCGAAAACAAATTATACGCTCTCGAATCCCCCAGCTTCTTCCTTATCGATCTCTCCACCTTCTTGAAATACCTAAGTTGAGTTTCAATGTCTATCGCCTGAAAAATTAAAATCAATTTTTATCATAGGAAAAAGAAGATCGCGAAAAAACAAAAGGAAAGCAGCAATGCGGTTTAATCGATTGAAGAATTGTACGAATCCTCGATGAGTTTCAACCAAAGCGCCGCCTCCACCGGATGCAAAATTAACACCATGGATGTATCGTTTGTTGCGAGGATCTAAATACGCCGGAATCAAAGGCAGATTCGCATACTCCGCTGTAAAAGAAATTTACTTCTAAGAACACAAAATTGAAACGAGTAGAGTAGGAGTTATAGTTTCAGATTTTCAGTATCCGCTTTGAGTAATTACCGACGAAATCAGGCACGAGACGGCTGTCGGAGAACCTTCCGGTCGGAGTTCTGAAGAACGATTTGCCGTATGGCGTGAAATTAGCGCGGAAATCTTCGGTGGTGTTGATGAAATTGTTGTTTCCAGGATCGAAAAAGGAATCGCCGAATATGAAGAAGGCAAGGCGTTTTTCCGATGAAGAAACATCGTCGATTCGAGAACTTTGTGCGATGAAGAAAACTGCGGAGAAGATTAAGAAAAAGAAATGTACGCTTGAAATCTTCATCTTCTCTCTCAAACTGTTCGTTGAAGAACAGATTCTTGTTTTGTTGGAGTGAACTTATAAAGACATTATTTCATTGAAATTTTTTATTTAAAAAACAAAGGAAAAAGTGATTTTATTGGAAGTTTTTTTCTCTCCATATTTCAAATATGGAGTTTTCATATCTTGACATTTATAGAAACATTGGAAAGCACTATTGGTTACAAACTTGCTCTATATAGGTACATTAGGTTTCAATTAGAGAAACCTTTAGTTCATCGGTGCTTTGGTTTATTTTAGCAATTCAATTCCATCAAATTTGTCGATAATTAGTTAAATTCAATATAACTCGAGCATTATTATAAAACATGAAGTCAAAAGTTTGAATCTCACAACTTCGATTATTGTTGAGCTAAGAATTTAAATTCCTAATATAAGTTATATTGAATCAATTCCTATAATAATGCAAAAACTCTATATATTAAAAAAAAAAAAAAACAAGTTTTGAATAAAATAAAATTTAATTAATACATCATTTTAGTTATTAAATAATCCCACCAAATTTGATAATTTTAAAATTCGATCGAAAACTTAACGTGAGTGGTAACTTATAATACCATTTAAAATTTCAGGATAAAAAAGATCAGTCAGTTTTAAGGATTCTTTGCAAATATAGTAAAATGTTATAATCTATATGCGATAAATCACATAATATTACTTGTTTGTATTTATATAATGATAAGTACGAACAGTGGTTTAATATAAATAGATTATGGTATTTTTACAAATAAAATTTAACGTGGAATTTGACATTAAAAATTAGTCATTTTTATCAAAATTCAAGGTTAGATAATGATATTTTCTCTATAGAATAGCAATGTAAATTTGATTTTTGTTACCTTTCTTTTAGTTTGATATTAGATTAAAGTGGAGATTTAAATCTCTAATTCATTTTTACAATGTATGCTATAGATGCTTTGATTCTTTGATGTGTAAATGTTATACAAAATAATTTCCATAATACTTTATCAAACTACAAAATCAAATAAATTCAAACTTTTCAACTCAATTATTTCTCTTAGTCAAAGTCTTAATCATACTCCTCCATTAAATAATAAACATTTAATTAGATCAGGCATCCAAATTAGCCTTTAGCAAAAATAAATAAACCAACGAAATGTAGCCATGTTGTAAAAGCGAGGCGAATCGAAATACAGATATCAAAAAATATAATATTATTAATAATAATTAATTAATTAAAAATCTAAAAAATTCACTGTCTCTCACTTTCTCCTCGGAATTCCTCTAACGTGTATTCCTTCAAATCCACCAAATACCTCTATTTATAGAAAAATATTGATAGTGTTGAATGATTAAGAGGATGCTATTTGGTAGAACCCTAAGCTTGATAGATAGTATGTATTTATTATCTAATATTTATATGTTACCATCTTTATGGATTACAACGATGGATTTAAAAATAAGGAGAAACGGTATATTACACGATTGTAACGAATTATAAAAATTAAGCACTCAAATTTATAATACTCTCACAAAAATTAATGATAAAAATTGAACTCGTACGCTAACACCATTATAAATATTTCCAAAGATCTTTTACGTAATTTCAATATTTCCATATTTTTATAATAAAAATTTTGAAGGACGTAATTTCAATATTTTTCAAAATTTTCAAATAAAAAATTTGAAGGTTATCGTTTAGTTTTAGAATTGTTTTCAAGTATAGAAAAATAAATTAATATGTTTATAAAATATAATAAAATTTTATACCATCATTAATATATTTTTAAAGTTTTTTCTATTAAAATAATTTATCTTTGTTTTAGTGCAATTTGTTCATTAAATGTAGTGGAGATATTTAATTTGTTTCCTATCTTTTTAATCTATAAATATTTATTAAAAACAATGAGATGCTTTTAATTATTATTATTTTTTCTTTCTTTCCGAATCCCTAGAATTGGTTAGATAAACAAATAGGGAAAAATGAGAAAAATAAAGTATGCACCAACCCAACCCCATCACTTTGTCTCCAACAATAATTACCATTTGTTTATCATTTCCTTATGCTCTTTCATTTATTTAATTTGTATTTCCATTTTTGTGTTAAATTAATAAATTATATGCTAACAATGTTCCTTTTTGTTAATAGACAAATTATTTGGAAATTATTTGTGATTTTTCCTTATTTGAAGGTTACTTGCTATATATGTGACTATGATTGATTGTAATCGAAAATCAAATCTCACCGTATCTAATTTTATTGAGTTCATATTGGTAAAATATAGGGTTAGTTGCAATTATATCATCAAATAAATAAATTAGATTGATATAAAAACTAAAATCTCAAACATGTACAGTTGTTACCATCTCTACAATATTGTAAGTTTAAGAGTCAAATTTTAAGTACAATCAAAAGTTGTTTTTTTGCGATTCTCTCTAAATTTAATGATGCTTTGTAAATTTATAATGTGTCAATTTATCCTTTCGATCTTTAAGAACTTTTGATTTACTACAAAAAGATTTCGGATTATGTTTACAATTTGTCCATGTTGTTGGACAATAACGTGACTAAAACTTTTATATAAATCATATCGTTGATAACTTTGTTAACACATTCTTTTTTTCAAGTCATAGTCAATTAATCATATATAGCGATCGGTTTCTTTTTTTTATTATTATTAGTATAAGTTGGGAGTGAGAAATTTGAATCTGAAACATCTTAAATCTTAGTACATACAAATGCTTTTGTTGGCAATAATAAGTTTTTTTGATATCGTAAATTTAAAGTGCGTACAAATAACAAAGAAAAAGGAACGAAAAATTCTGACTAGAAGGGAAAAAATCAAAGTAATTAGATGATGAAGAAACACACTAAAAAAAGGAATTAAACCCAAAAGATACTAAACAAAACACTTGTAAGTAATTACTTGTTTAGTTATTAGTGAGTTAAGCACCTTTATAGGTAAAAAGCGACCCCACACTTTGAAGACATTGTCTTGGAGTTTGAAGGAATTGAATCCTGAAAATTAAGCAAAAGAAATTGAATTTTTAATTCACTTGATTTCTTTTAATATAAATATTATAGTATAGAAAAATTAATAAATTTATTTTAAATACTTCATTTTTTATTTTATTGAAGGGTTGGTTGCTTTTGGAGTTTCCTTTATTAATCTTACAAAAGTTGAAGTGTAGTTCCTAAGAAATTGTTGAAATCAATTACTTATTTGCTTAAACTTTGTTTAGTCATTGCTCTAAAATTTCCACCTTCTTTTCTTATACATTAGTTTCCTATTTGATTTTTTTAAAAAAATCTTCATATTTCTTTTTAAAAATTGCATAAAACTAAGACTTACAAAGAAAATTAAGACCGAAATATTGCTAGACAATTCGAAGCTTTAAAAACCCAATATTGATATAAAAATTAGCTTGACTCGGTGGTATTAGCATGTGCTCTATACTTAGAGATTAGAATTCTGTGTTAATAAATTTGAATTTAAGTTATAATTTACGTCTCTTTAACAAAATAATATTACTATTTTGATCGTCCTATCTTTGACTATCATACATATTAGTATTTTATGGTTGAAAGTAAACCGAGAGTAAAATTTTGCTATATTTAAAAACTAACTCAAAGTTTTACGATATTTCTTTACCCGTAGAATTCCTCTTTTTGTTTTAAGTTGCCATTTGCTTTATTAAAAAGAAGAGAGCACTTACCAAAGCTTTTCCTACAGATTCTCCATTGCCAAGTATTTCTTCTCTTAAATTAAGCTTTCTGTAATCAACATCCACATCGCATTTCAAAGCAACCTACAACCAAAATTCTCAATAAATTCAACCTTCATTAATCTAAAATTAACCCAATTCGATCTTCCATGGAAGAAAAACATCCGAATTGCAAAAACCGTTGTATTTGTAATTACACTCACAAACTTTCAATAATAATAATGAGACCTCTAGACATTTAAAAATGTTGAAATTAAACCTAAGACTTCCACTAATAGTAAAAATTGAACCCAACAAATGATAACATTAAATATACAAACAAAAAATTATTGTAAATGACAAATGGGTGAAAATATTAAATATATATATATATATACAAATAATTAAATTCTATCCTAATCTAAAATTTTGTTATATTTCGTAAATATTTGGTTCGTTTTTTTACTATATTTGAAAATATCTTTTTTCAATGTTATATAATTAATACAATTATGTAAACTGAAGGGTTTTGTTTTGAAATTTAAATAAGTTTAAGACTCAATTGGAAATTGACAAATGGCTTAATTGTCACAAAATTTCAATAATACCAATTATGTCCCTAAACATTTAAAAATATTAAACTTAAACTCTCGTACTTGTAATAATCGTAAAAATTGAATCTACCAGACGATAAAATTGAATTTTCAAATTAAAAAAAAAAAAGTTTATTGTAAATAACAAATGGATGAAAATATTTAAAATATAAAATTTTGTTGTATTTTGTAAATAGTTATTTGGTTAATTTTCAAAACTTATATAATCAACAAAGTTTCGTAAATTGAAGGGTTTTGTTTTAAAATTTAGATAAGTTTAAGCCTCAATGGTAAATTTTGTATTAAAAAGAAAAAGAAGAAGAAAAGAGAACCCTCACCTTCATCTTAATCACCTTCATGTGAAGCACAAACAGCTCTACACCAACATCACCAATAATCTTCATCTCAACAAATTCTCTCATCGTCTCCAACAAATCCACATCCAATTGATGCAACAACAGACGGGTTCGAACAATCCGTTCGCCGCTACGAGCAGGCTGAAATACTTCCGGCACTCGAATCGTTCCGATCATGGCGGATCCATCGTAGATCAAGAGAAGCCTTGACGGACTGTACTTGATTCCGATTTTGTTAGGGTTTTGAGAATTGAGAGTCAGAGTGAAAACCGATGAAAGAATTGGAGACCCAGATTTGAGGGTAATGTTGTACCAATCCAATCGCACTGATTGGAGAGAAAAAATCGGTTCTCGAGGTTTCAACAAGAAAATTACAGGCAAAGCGGCGATTGCAATAGCGATGATTGAAAAGATGGCGACAAAGAGAAGGAAAAGGCAGAATCGTTTTAAAGTATAAAGCGTACAAATCTGTTTGCAGCAAAAGCGATGGGAAAATGGAGTTTTGAATTCAAGAACATCCATGGATGGATGCCCATTTTAGGGGACAGGGAAATTAAATTAAGAATAGAAATTTCGAATTTGATTTCTTACTTTAGATTCTTAATCTCAAACTTGATGTAAACGTAACGAATTTTCGTTCTCGGTAAGCTATGATCGTAGTATTCTTATCCTTAATCTTAATAACAATATTAAGAATATGAATTTTTTTAATAATCAAGTAAATTACAAGGAAGTGTTCTTAATTTAGTACATTTTTTTTCTTCTTCTTTTGAACATTAATCAGTTTATGTGGAAACCTAATCCATCTACCTAATATGAAAAGTGGGTCTAATATGATTGTTTTTGGCTCTTTTTTTTTTTGTGTTGCATAAAACCTATTATAGTATCGATCTATTGGAGTTGGTTTTTGTGACTAACTTGCCTTCAAACTAACTACGGTCAGTTCCTTCAAATGGACTATGGTTGATTACCTTTGATCAATTAAGTCAATTTTTACCAATTGAATCTCTCCTTATGGCAACTGATAGGCTTTCAATTCGATCAATATCATTACGATGACAATAAGAGTAAAGTAAACCACCTAAGTCGTAATCAAATTACAATTATAAAATGTTTAAGTAAAACAATCCAATTACAATTTAGGATGGAAACCAACTATAATTGAGTTATCAATGCAATCTGGTCAACGCAATGAGAGAGCTATATTCTTATTTTTCTATGGTACAATTAATAATTGTCAAAATTTTGTAATTAGAAAATTGGTAATTCAGAAGATATCAATAAACAAACTCAATCATGCCAAGATGTGATAATATAGAACTTAATATAGAAAACTAGGGGAAATTGAAAGAATAATGATTTTGGTGTTTTGTCATAAAGAGCATATTTCTTCTTTAGTTTTTTTTATGGTCCATTAGAGTCACAAATGGAAAAGGATAGGGTTTTATCAATAGGATGAGTCATCCCACCCACCAAATGTACTCATTTGTAGATCTAACCTTATAGTTTATTCATATTATATATTCAAATCATATGTTAAAAAATAGTTTGAAAATATTGAATTGGATATCTTTTTTGTAAAAGTGGCCTTTTTAAAATAAAAAATGGGGATAAAAAAACTAGGATAGCTCATAAATTTAATCATGTTACACTTTAAAATTTGTCTCTTGATCCTTGAATTTCTAAGTTACAAATTTCATCTATACACTTAAAAAAAATTAGCCAAAATTTCAAATTTAATCCAATTACTTTAAAATTTAGGAAAATATTTCATTTTCTGATTTTGTTCTATGTCTATTTCTTCTTCTTCTTCTTCTTCTTCTTCTTCTTCTTCTTCTTCTTCTTCTTCTTCTTCTTTTTTTTGAAAAAACTCCTTAAATTTATATATTTGGTGCCTAAACCCTATACTATAAACCGGCCTTTTTTATAATAAAAAATCACATCTACAAAAAATACAAAATTTAAATATCAGAGAATTTCATTGGACATAGAATTCAAGTCTAATAAATTAGATATTTTTAAAAGAATTAAAATTTATTAGGAAATTACTAGACAAGAAATGAAAGTGGAAATTCAAAACTCTATTAAACACATTTTAAAAAAACACCAAATATTCGAGAAGCTCAAAATTTAAATTCCTTGTAATTTAAGTTAAAAACTACAGTAGTTTTCAATATTTTTCTAAATTTGTGATTTTCTTTTTTAAAGAAATATTGGGCTGAAAATAATAACAAAAAGAAGGAATTCAGCGGTTGGAAAAGTTTGGTAAAAGGGTGGAATCAAATCACATGCAAGAAAACAAAAAAGCTTAAAATAGGAACTTGCTCTGCAGCTGCTTAGAGAAACATGTGAGTGGTGAGAGTATGGTCAGGAAATGGCACATCACTTACTTTGATTATACAGACCACACCCACTCATTTTCCTCTGAATTCCCCCATGCTCTTCTTCTCCTCCTCAAAAAGCTGCAACTCAAGTTTATAAAAACACTTTCCATTACTGACAGTAAAGATCTTCACAATCCCATCAAAATTCACAAACAAGTGAAAAAAAAAAGATCTAAAAACAGGATAACATATTGGCAGGAATCAAAACAAACATTTTTCATTGCATATTTCCCAAGTGCAAAGAAGATGACTGAACCAAACTGTTCGCATCCATCATTTATATTTCATACAAATTCAAAAGGCTAAGAAATGAGATTCATTAAGTTTTCAACATACACAGCACAAACAAACCACAAGTAGTTTTTATCAGTACAAGCATATATATTAGTTTTGAGTTCTCCATATTATGGACTCAGAAACATGAAATGAAGCCTACCAAGTAAGTACTACTAAGAGTGTCCTCACATTCAACATACACACCAATAGCTATGTTTGTTAGGCCATTTTTGCTTATGCAGGCAGATCTCTCTCACGTCCATTCCCATAACAGATCACAAATGTTCCTGCAATAAGTCGTGTGAGATTTTTCAAGTTTTTACGGGCTCAAAACAAAAGATATATCATATCATCCTTAAGGAAGGAGTATACATGTTTGAAAAACTTAGGGAGGAACTGATATAAAGATGGTCAAACTCACTAATATGTAGCTTTTATTTACATAACCTAGCAAGCTGGAAAAGATTTGCTTAGAAGACACTGCCAACCATTCCTGCAAGATCGTCAAAGGTCCAAAGGTCGACTGAGTTTCCACCGTCCTGGTTCCCTGTCTCTCCTGCAAGGAAGGCATCCATTGATGCATCCCAGCTGCCATCGAGATATGGCATCTGGAAGTACTTCATTTCAGACTCAAAAGAAGACAACTCCTCAGATAAAGTCTTCTCAGAGCCTTGAGAAACCACCGTATTCTCTGGGCTATACTTGACTTTCTTCTTTGGAGAAGCATCCTCCACAAAGTGAGAATCTTCATTGTCCATGGCAGCTGAGAGAAAAGACGAGATTTCAGGCGTCCTTACACCCTGCTCTCCCCATCCAAAGTCAGAGTAATCAAAGGAGTTGCTTCCTTGATCTGAATTAAAGTACATGGGTGCAACATCAGAAGAAGCTGGACTGGTTTTTATTGCAATATCTCCATTCATAGCCAATGAATCCATGTTGGGAAGTTGATTTGTAAGTGGTTTTTCCTCCAGGAAACCCATTGTGCTATAGTATGCTTCATCGGAGTTATTCACGAAATTATTGTTCTGGATTGGATCTGGCTGGGTCTTTGCCAAGCTAGTTTTGGGAAGTGGTTCCTGGAGGTTTGGCTTTGCTGAACGTTTTCCACTGGTTCGTGGAGCTTCATAGGGAAAGTTAACCTTAGCTTTCTTTCCACGAATTCGTCGTGCTTCAGCATCATACGCTCGAGCAGCTTCTTCAGCAGTATTAAAAGTGCCCAGCCACACACGAACTCCTTTACGTGGGTCACGAATTTCTGCAGCCCATTTACCCCATGGTCGCTGTCGGATTCCCCTGTACTGATTCTTTCGCTTTCTTTTTGCTGATTTTTCTGCTTGTCCAGAGAATTCTACAGACTTTGAAGCTGCAAAGTATATATACCTTATTAAAGCAATGAAGAAGAAAGAATACACAGATCAGGAGGAGGGAAAAACATGGTAACAAAAATGAATCCATCCCTATCAACAAATAAAAAGGATTTAAGGGATTCAGAAACTAGAAAGGACAGAGTATGTAGAAAATGTTTGAAAAAGTTCAACTGATGATTCACTTTTTTTCAAATACCAATTAGCTATAATAAGATCAATAATTAGAAGGACCACCAAAAAGAAAAAGAAAGAATAAAGCGAGAGACCAAAAATTAGGTTCAAAGCATTTTAGGAATGACCAACCACTAAGCCACGATTTATCTGGCAATTACGTTAGCCGATCGAAAAATATTGACAACTTGAGAGAATTTTTATTTATAAAATTAAAAGGACAAAAAATGATCGAAAAGCAATAAACATCATAGAACAAATTCTGTTATGCGATAATTTCTTTCATCAATATTTAGGGTACTAATAAGAAAAATCTAAAATTAGAGGCGGAAAAGCTTGACTATAATCAAATAAAAAATATAAATCCATGGCTATTGGCTAGATCTAGCACTCCACCCCTCTTCTCCCCTTTTCTTTCATTAAAAATCAGTAGAATATTTTTCAGTTTATTCCTAAAAAAATCACTTCAGCAGTTCGATACCTAATGATCAGAAAGTGAATTTCCAGAGAAAATACCATACTCCCCTAAACATCTACCAAAATCAAGAAGGCGACAGATAACGGATCTACCATAAACCAGCTGAATGTTGAAAACAGAAAGAGAACAAACAGACGCCATGCATTAAAACCCATCATCCACTGATCAGAACATAGACAGACGATCAACTTCAAACAAGCAGTAAGGCTTAAAACCAACATCAAAACACCGATCCAAAAAGTCAAATGAATTAAGAAAAGAAAGTTACCACGAGCTGAAGGAACAGGAGGGTTTCCAGCAGCAGAAAAGGCAAGAGGTTTGGTATCGAGGAGCTCCTCCACATCAAATTCCAAATCGGAATCATCCTTGAAATGCTTGAAATCAGTCTCGAAATCATCATCAATGTCAATGATATCAGACTTAACCGGCTTGGACAATTGATTTCCGAAGGCAGGTTTCTTCAGATTAGGCCAAAGGTGTTCGCCGGTGACTCGCCGGGAGCGAGTCGGCGGAATGAAGCCGGAGATTATAGCACCTCCACACATTATTGAAGAAGAAGGAAAACACAAACAGCTGAGTGAAAAAAGATTTTGAGAGAGAGAGAGAGAGAAAATTGGGGATTTTTGGAAATCTGAGAAAAGAAATTGGAATGAAATGGAAGTTTAATTGATGAGAAGTGAAATTAGTTTTAAGAGGAAGGGATTCTTGATTAGGGTTTTTAATCAATGGTTAGGTGAGTCTTTCTTGTAAGAAAGTGGGAAGCGTTGGCAATTTGCAAGTGGGACCCAGTTCTCGTGAAATCCCCTTTTTACCCTTTTTCGCTATGACGTCAACTATACAGCTCGTTCCCGCCCTCCCCCCAGTGTCGACGCCACGACAGTGAAAGGGTTTTTCTTTCCTTTTATTTTTATTTTCTATTTTAATTTCTTTTTTTTTTTCCTCGTATTCGAAATTAATAAAAGTTCGAAACTATTTACAAAATATATACAAAATTTTGATCGGTCATTTTTAGCTTATTGTACTTTTTTTTAGATTTAAGAATATATATACATATTATTGTGTATTGAATATTTAACGTATGACGAAAAGATAAATAAATGACTCGATCCCTATGTTTTGAATTTGTTGTTGATTTTTTAAATAATTTTTTATTTGTTATCTATTATCATTTCTATTCTCGAGTTTGAAAATATATTCAAATATAATATTTTATTTTATGAAAATTATGACAATTCAATTAGTTTTAGTAAATATTTCTTTTGAGATATTAAATCGAAGATTTTGAACTATGATTAAAAGTAAATAATTGAATATACAGAGATTGAAATTAAATGAATTAATAATATAGAGATCAAAATAATAGTTAAAACACATTCGTTTGTGAGCTTTGCATAATCAAATTTTCAAATAAAGTGTCCTAAGATTTTTTTTCGAGGAAAATAACAAAAACAAGATAAGATACGTCGGAATAGGAGAAACAGTAATAAAAGACGAGTGCTCATTTAATATCTTAGAGGTAAAAAAAAAAGAGTCAAAGTATTTTATTTCATCGACAAGCATGAATAAAAGATATATTATCTAGATCACTTGAACAAACATCCTTTTTATTTTGAAAAACAAAAAGTTGTAAACTTAATCCTCCATCTTACTATTATTATTATGGTTATTTTTTGCAAAGAGCAAACTTTACCAATAATATACTTTATCAGGTCCGATACACTCCTCTTAATGATACTACTACATCACTGACAAACTCTTAACAACAACATGATATATTATCTATACTAAAAAAAATCAAGTCTAAAATTCTTTTGTTTATAAATTATCTTACATTACGATGTACCTCGAAATTATTGCTAAAATTGTTTTAACTTTCAACTACAAAAATGTTGATTTCAAATAATTTTGTTTTGGGAGTACATAGCATGTGACATTCTTCAAGGGGGTGTGGCATTCAAAGGAGTAGGCTTGTCTGCCTAATTCTATGCCCTAAGTCATATGTGTTTCATTGTTTTTGTGATTAAGAAAAAAAATAGTCAGTTTACCAAACTTGACTCTACCAACAAAACAATGACTATTTGAAACTTTCCCTTCTTTACTTTTTCCAAATTTCTCACAATCCCAACAAATTTTAAAATCTTACCTTTAGTTTTAATTTACAAAACCCTTCATTTTCTCTTTGTTCCCCCCCCCCCCCCCCCCAACAACTTTGATCTACTTCTTCAAATTAAATTAAACCACCTCAATCTTTTTTATTTATAATATATATATGTATATAATATTAATTTTTCATTTTGGTTGATTAACATATTTTTTTTCGTTTGATATTTATCGACGTGATCGATATAATTTTTTTACTTTTATGTTAAATATGCTGTTAGAATTTTAATTTTACGTTTAATAATTTACTGAACCATTGAAAATGAATAACTATTAGTCGATGTAAAAAAGATAAAGAAAGTAAGAAAAAAAAGGCATTTGTTAAAATGTTATTGTTGCAATTGCGACCAATCAGTCAAATAAAATATCTATAAATTGTAGTATCTAAGAAAAAGAAACTTATAACATATATTTTTAATATATCATTTTATGAAGTATTGATTCGATAATTTTATTTTAGAAAAAAGATATAGTAAAATATTAAATTCATTTTTATAAAATATAGCAAAGTCTGTTTAATTTTTTTCTATATTTTGTATTTTGTATATTGATGATCATTTATTTACTCTAACATAAAAAATACAAATTATAGAAAATAGTTAGTGGGTTTTATTTAAAAAACCAAATTTATATTTTATTAATTATCTATACTGAAATCTCATAAATCTTCAATCTTTTAAGTTTCATAATTATTTATAGAACGTACTTTTTGTTCCATACATATTCAGTAGAGATGAGCGTGATTAACTAAAAAATCGAGTCGACGGACCAAAATCAATATGGAGAGGTTCAATCGGCGTTGGTTTGGAAAAATTCCAAACTTACAACATTTTTTTAAAAATAAAAAATTTAAATTGATCAATCAACATATGGTTTATATTCGTTTATAGTCGTAATCGACTTGAATATTTATCAAATCAACCCTAATTGGTTCGATGTCGACTTAGTTGAAAAACGAACTCTGATAGTCAATCACCCATCGTGAGAAGATATTTGGGATATTGTTTAACATTAAATTAATTGGATATCGTTAAATCAAGTGGATAGAATTTAACTTTGTTTAATAATTTAATTTAATGAAAAGTTCAGAATATGTATAATAGAATTTGTTTGTAAAATTTAAACAGAATTGTGTTGAATTAAAACGTAGAACAAAAGAGGGAATTAGAAAAACGACGCGTAGTTGACTTGTAAGGCACACGAATATTCTAATTTTTGTTTCTTTACAATTTAGGGTGTGTTTGGGGGAAGGAAAGAGTTATGGAAGAAAAGGATTATAATAATCCTAGGATTATGATAATTCTAGTATTATGATAATATGTGTTTGAGGAATAGATTATTATTGGTAGTGTTGTGGTAATATGTGTTTGGGAGAGAAAATATGAAAGGTAGTGTTATGATGGTATGTGTTTGGAGGAGGGATTATGATAATAGTGTTATGGTAATATGTGTTTGGGAGAAGAGTTATGATTGTAGTAATTTAAAAAACAATAATAAATTTTTGATTGGATTGTTTGGGTAGGGTAATGTAGAGTTGTAAAAAAGTAAAAATAGGATAAGATAGGGTTATTTAGGGATTAGGATAACCCTAATCCCCCTTTATCATAATCCTTGGGCCAAACACGGTTTGGCCCAATTTCCTAATCTTTTTCCTCCTAAAACCCCACCCCCAAACATACCCTTAAAGTCACAAGAAGCTCTAATAGGCCATAAAAAGACAATTTCCATTTTTCTTTCATTTTTCGTTTCATCCTTTCCATTAACTTTCAATTACTTTATCTAAAATATAACTATGGAGTGAGAGATAATTAATTTCAAACAGTCACGTGAACAAACAAACAAAAAAAAAAAACTCTTGATTTGATTTTTCTATAAAATATAAATATTTTATTTTGGACAGTTTCTCTTATAAAATACAATATTTTAGAATTTGAAAAACGGGTTAAAATTATATTGAAAATTCGAACTTACAAGAATAACGCTTTGAAGTATATGGACCCAAAAAAACAAGACTCGAAATCTATGAATCAAAATTTTTTTTCTTTCATTTATAATTCCTACTATTTAAATCAAGTCCCACGTTGAAAAGTAATTTTGTTAAAATAAATAAATAACTTTTTCTTGTATAAATATCTATCAATAAAAATAAGATAAAAAAAAAAAACTTTATAAAGGGTGTTTCTTCGCTACTATTATAGTAATCAAACTCAAAATATTTACATGAAGGAATACTTATCATAAATAGTAAAAATTTGAAACTATTTATAGTAAAAAAATTTAAATAAATTATAAAAAATTTAATAAATTTTACTATATTTTATAAATAGATTCTACAGACAATTTATAGTTTGAGAGGATAGCAATAACAGATTATATCGTTAATAAAAACCTATCGGTGATACAATCCATTACGGATAAAGTTAGCCATCAAATTTGACGATGGCGTCCGAGCTTTGTGGTACAATTTTCCCCTTTTACTTATACTTTTAAATTTTAATTAATAAAATTAATATTTTCATTTATTTAATGTTTTTTTATTATTATTATTTTTGTGGGCCATGTGTACGATTTAATTTTATGAAAAGGGGAATAAATTTGAGGAGGTTCATGCACTCAATAATATATACTCTTATTTCACAATATTCCAAATTTATTATATTACAACCTTATAACCCCCACTTGACAAGTCAAGACATTGTTGTCATTTTCACGTACGGATATATATATATAGGGCCCACCAACCCTCTTGAGTCCAATGTCCATTCATTATTTGATCCCGTAGATTACGTACGATAATACTCTTTTTAACATAAAGTTGTAAATATGGTAATTAGATTTAAACTATTTATATATATGTAATAATATTTTTTAAAAAATTATACTAAAATTTATTTACGGTAAACTCGTTCTATCGTATCGGAATATTTTATTAATAATAGATTTTGTTATATTTGTAATTTTTTTTAAATATTGTTATATAATTAATTATTATTTCTAAAATTTTGTTTTTTTTTTTCTATAAATTTGTTACAAAATCATTTACATTAAAGTTTTAGACGGGATAATTTGAGAGTGATTAAAATATTTGCGTATTTAGTAATATATTTTAGAAAAGTTGTAGATCGATGAACTTTTATCGTTGATAGATTCAGCTTATCATTGATACATCGACTAATATTTTTAACATAGTCTATTAGTAATAGATTTTCCTATCTTTGTAATTTTTAAAATATGTTGCTATCTAAATTATTATTTCAAAACTCTTAAATCCATTTTAACTCTATAGTTTATTAACTAATAAAGTATTGTAAATTTTAAATCAAAACAAACTATGTTGCTGAAAAGAAAAATCAATATTTTTGTTGCAACTCGAGCTTTAAGTTATGTTTGATTCGTGCATATGTGGATTAATATGGAACATTTGATTATTCAAATAGGTCGTTTAAAAATATGCATGAGTTTATGTTTGAAAATTTTTCTATAACCTTAAGGATTAAATTTGGACCTAGCTCTTAAGCCAACCAATGATTATTGTGGGTTTGATTAGCCTTTTTGGTCAAATTAAGCTCTATTCAATTCAATGTTGAGTATTGACAATTTAATATCAAATTGGAGTAAATTAGTTTATTCAATTAAACGGTCATGATATGCATACACAACATCGTCCAAATCTATCAACATTTGTCTTGAAGTTGAATGTTTATCATATTATCGTTGATTTTAAAAACGACGTGAACGTGATGATTCATAATTGGTCCAAAATTTCTCATTCAACTTAGTGTCCTTCATTTTATAGTTTTCAATAATAAATATTTAGGGGATGTTTGCCCCTAGGATTAGAGAGGAGTGGAGTGTGTTTGGTCGATTAGGATTTTCCTAATCCTAATATTTTGATAATACTTGTTCTTACTCATATTTCTTCTCCTCCTCCTTACATCCACTCTCTCAATAAGCTCCAAATATTTACAAAGTAAAAATAGAAAGCCAAGCCAAAGCGAAATTCTAATAGCAACTACTACAGAAGAAAACAATGACAATAAAAGCTAAGATAATAATCTGTACCGCAAACGCATACTATCATAAGTCACTCCTCAGTCCTCGCCTCAAACGTTCCTTTAACGTTTAATAAATAAAAAAGAAAATGTTAAGACGTAAAACCTGAATCTATAGATGATGTTGCTTTTCTCAAAGGATATTAGAGAAGTCGTATATTCTTAGCCACAAAAGAAAAATCATATATATTGGTTACCAACAAATTTTTATTGACAACTACCTAAACTGCACAAAAATGGTGCGAATGGGTGTCATCGCTCAAATCTTTTAATAATTCACATTTGGTTCTAGCAAGGCATAATAACACAACACAAGTTGGAGTTTTCGAATATTAATATAAATATGTTAATGGGCCCACGTGGGCCTTCGTGGGCCCAATGTGTTCACATGGTGGATTAGATCAACATCGGATCGAATCAGGCCCAAAGAACTCTACGTAATATATTATTGCTTTCCTTTCATCTCTACTTCAATATAATCTCAAATCACGGTAAAAAAACACACAAAGGGTATCGTGTATAATTTTGTCGTGTAGTGGAGCAAGTTGATTCGTGGACTGGATTTAACAAAGGGAAAGAGTTGATGAATGTAATGTAGGTTTGTTAGAGCCACGTCAATGCGTGTTGTTATGAGAAAGAAAGCCAAGTGGCACAACTGGGATATATTAAAATGGCGTCTCATTCGAACTTATCGCCAACTCTTTCGAATTTGTCCAAGTTGCCCCTGCCAGATCGGACGCCATTTGTCCAAGTTGCCTCGGGGGATAAATTTGAAAGTGATTATAAAGTGAATTATGGCTTAATTATTATTTTATTATTTATTCATTTGAGAAACGTCACGTTTTATTATTATTTTACTATCTTAACCAAATTTACTATGATCGGTTCAGTGGCGGTTTTATAAAAAAATCGACTTCGATCGATTGATAATCACTCCTAATTGTATTGTTGTCATATATAAATTTCAAAATGCACACACGTTATTTCACTCATATTATCTTCTGCCCAAATTTACCACTAAAAAGGTATGCAATTGAAAATAATAATTAAAAAAGTAAATAAATAAAACTTAAAATGGAAATGCAAAGTAATGTCAGACGTTGAAATTTAATTATAAAATGGGCATGAAATATTTAGTATTGATGTATTATTTAATTGATGAAAAATGAAAAATCATTGTATTAAACTAACATAATATAATAATAATAATAATAAAAGAAACACGAACATAAAACATATCACGACGTGATAGAAAAGGAAAAAGAAAACTCTACAAGTAGATATAGCCCAAGAGAAAGTTGGAGGGACATTAATTCACATCAATCAAGTTTTAAATGAAATAATGTGAAGATTCAACGAAAAATAATTTAATAAAAATTTTGTATTGTAAAAAAGAATAAAACTTTCTTTGAATTTTCTTGAACACATACCCAATTGAAATATATATAATTCAAAAATTGAATGAAAATCTTGAAATTTTAATAAAAATTGAGAAAATTGGAAAGTTTTGTGCACCGAAATTACGAGATATCGACCGAAATTTTGAACTATGTGTAATTTTAATAAAAATTGAGAAAATTGAAAAGTTTTGTACACCGAAATTACGAGATATCGACCGAAATTTTGAACTATGTGTATGAGTAGCATATCATACAATATGTTATGATTAGTAATAATTCAAAATAAAGTCTAAAGATTATGAGTGAATGGAAATTCATAGTTAAAAATTATGGTAAATTACATATAAAGTATGTTGACTGATCGGACGGCCACGATGAAGGTTCCATGTAACAAGGTCGGCTAGATAAATCATCCGACGTGGAGTGGAGGGCCACGGGAGTTAGTACACGCCTTCTGCCCACCTCAGCTTTTGAGAATTATAATCTTTCGTGATAGGGTGACAGCGACTCTGTCACCCCTTTGGTCACCATCCAGTAACATCACGTCACGTCACAAACTGATTGTAAAGCTCCGTCTCTTACATCACAGCTCTCGTGTCCGTCACTGTTGTTAACCTTACCCAAACAGACAACCCCAATCATTTCATTCGTGGCCCATTTGATTAAGACCATATAACCGAAAGGGAAAGCGGATCTGGGCTTTAACCCAATATTGAAGGCCCAAACTATTTGTAAATCCAAGCCCAATCCAATTATTCTACAATTGATTGTTCAAATTTTGTGGATTTTAGTTAGAACTTTTAAAATAGTTGAATATACAATTTTTTAATATTTTGGTTAGTAAACTTTATTTAAACTTAGAGGTAAGTTTTAGTTGGAGACTAAAATTAACAACATTTTGGCTTTCGATATTTGTTTATTTGGTAATTAACAAATAAAAACCATTCAAATATGAAAAGTAAAGTGATAAAACAATAACAATAGTAAAAACACGACGTACTAAAAATACGAATACTAAAATAACAGTAGATTTAAAAGCATTGGAATACAAGTTCTCGAAGTGTGGGCACATTGGAATCTAGAGTCATGCTAGATGACTTGAAAGCGATTGAACGGGAATGTACTAAAAATATGAATACTAAAATAAGTTACTCGAGAAGGATGTACATTCTATCGTGGAGATGGTTATTTTTTTTTTAAGGATATTGCGTGTATTGAAAAATATTTAAACTTTATTGCTTTTGTTATTGCTTAAGATAGGAGAACAAATTGACTTGTGCTATTGCGAGTTTGACATCTTTTACCGTCTAATTTTTTATTTGAAAACAATTGTATGATACTCTCTCATTTAGTTTAACGAATATCTTGCTAAATAATTGGTTGGGTTTCATTTTATGATTACTGGTTCTAACAAGAAGAAAAAATGTATTTAAAAAAAGGGGAAGGTAATTTGAAAGTAGCAAAGTCCAACTAAAACAAACATAAACTTTATAGTCGAGAGAACGTACTAAAAATCGAGGACATGTGAATAAAGTAAAACAAAAATTCAACTATCTATATCTATTAGCTTAAGTTGATAGGCTATTATAGGCTATTTTGATGATAAATTTTGTACTTTTTTTTACTTTCATTTTTTTTTATTGGTTATTAAGATTGTGGTTGTAGTTAATAAAAAATTAAAAATTAAAAACTATTTGCTAATTTATTTATTTCAAAAAAAAATTATGGGATCTTAAGTACTGCCTTAATGGAGATGGTATGAACAATTTAAAACACTATATTTTATCCTTTTATTTTCTGAAATTAGATGACATAGAAAAAATGGAAAAAAGAACGGCAAATTGAGAAAGGTGAGCTTGCGGTGCGCCATATTATGTGGCAGCGAAACAGAAATTGGACCATATGGAGTCCGTATGGTTCGGCTATAGATAGCCGCCCCAAGCTGACGCAACACACTGATCAAACCACGTCAAACCGTCAAGCGTCGGTTCCCTTTCACAATTGAATTTCATAGTTATCTGTTTTTGTTTTTTTAAATTTTAGTTTTTAACTAATAGATAGAATTTCCATTTGTTTATACATTAAATTCAAAGTATTAATTTTGTTGAAGATAACATAAACTTTATTATATTTATAATCATTTCAAAAATATTGTTACACGTTTGATTATTATCATAAAATTGTTACCTATTATGGATGCTTTTTAAATATTATTTACTTTATTATAAGATACAAACTAATGTAAAATTTGAAAATAGTGTCGTTGATATTAAATTTTAATTAAGGAAAAGCACACATGACTCTCGCACAATACAAATAATTGAATTTGTAATTTGAGAAATATAAGATTAGCAAAAACGATTATGATGTCTAAACTAGTAAGAGAATTATGAAATAGAGTTACTATATGAAACCATAACGTAGGTGGATTTGTAGGGATTTTATATGCAGTCTATATTTGTTCAACTAAAATTAGGATATAAGTTTTATAATTCTAGATAAGATAAATTGTCTCTTAAGTTGAATGGGTCAAAGCATGTCGAACGGATAAAATTGATCTTGGGGCACTGGCTTGGACTTGACTTAAGCCAACCCTATTTTATAGGTTAACGTTGATCTTTAACCGTCTCTTTTGTCTCATATAGTGCTTAATGAATTTGTTATTTTAAAACATCAATTAATCTTTCGATTTAACATCACCGATAAACATTTATTTTAAAAAAAGAAATATGCTATCAATTAGGGGTGAGCATCATAAACCAAAAAACCAAGTAGACAAACCAAATTAAAGTCGACCGGTCAGCCGAAAAACGAGAGGAATCAATCAAGGTCGGTTTCGAAAAGTTTCAAATTGAGAATTTCTAAAAAATATTTTTAAGTGAAACCGATCTAACCGACCGACCCTTACTCATCCACGATGTGATCGGTTCGAGGACCAACTGATGATCTCCCTTGATGAATAATAACGATTACAATAATAACCACTAAATGATAGATTTGATATTTTTAAAATCTTTTATGAGTTGATTAATCACGTTTAATAATTTTGTAAATATTTTATTATGTGCTATTTTTAAAATTTCTCTCTTAAAGTATGCTATTTGCTCTAATTTTGTTGAGTAATAACAACAATAAATATCTCATAGAGAGACGAGCCCCATGTGAAGAAACTTTAGAGGTACATTGTCGTATTGTAGCTGTTGCAAAGAAAGGACAGATATTTGTCGACTTTTTATATATGTTACATTTCCAATATATTTATTGGGCCGGGCCGACTAAAACCGAATTCTTTATTGGGCTAAATACGACACAAAGCCCGTTTATTGGGCCGATCAAACGCAGGTCCAATTGTAGGCCGAGCCGTGATAACGAAGTTGCCGATGACGTTCCTAATGGAGGGAAAATTACCGCGCGGAAGGAATTGGATGAAGCTGAAAGAACAGTTCTGAGTTTTGGGATTGAAGATTGCAGAAGAGGTAATGTTTCCTGCTTGTTTTCGATTTATGAACCTTTTGTTTTCAAGTGTATGGAGAATCGAACACGAATCATCATGAAAACGCGTTTCTAATGGTCACGGGTATAAAGCAAAGCTATAGATTGGATTGGTGGTTGTTTTTCTTGTTAATTTGCTTTCATAATTTCCATTAACTGTGAAAATTCACTTCGTAAAAGCGAAATGTTGATCATGTCGAGCTTGTATACCATTCCAACAAATAGCTGGAAAGGTAAGTTTGATTTTCTCATCCTAATTATTGGTCCTTCACGTTTCATTTCCTTTGACTGTATTCAATTCTGTATATGGCGGCGGTAGCTTATGTTTTTACTCCCTTTTCCAGCTCATAAACTGCTGAGGTTCAGCCTTATACGCCGATCATTGACAATGGACCATTGCCAGGTATTTGTCGTCGCTCTCAATTTGAAATTACTGATGGGAATTTAATCAAACAGTTGGTGGGATTTAATGATCCGTTGTTACACTCTTCGTATTTTGCTTGAAACACGAGTCAACTGATGAAAAGTTGAGTGCACTACACTACACTTCACCATAGTTATGTCATATTGTGTTCATTATATTATAAAAGCAGACTATAGATCCATGTGGAAAGATATGATATCCCAAATTCTATATTTACTAATTTATTATATAGATGCATTCTTGTGTTTGCTGGATTAGGAAAGGGAAAGCCGAAAGGCAAAAGTGCGGCAACTATAAGCTTACAAATAGACAATAAACTATGGGGTTATTGGGATAGGCCATTTAACTTTACAAGGAACCCCACTTGTGTTTGTGTCTTAATGACTGTCTCCATCAAGTGTTGATGCTTTCAGCATACGTGTGCCTATGTTCTTTTGAATAAAAAATTTGATCGCCGAAGCATAATTGCTTTTGAAAGCAGTTTTCTGATGGAATTGAATTTCAACCCACAAGATGATTCCGGAGAAGAGACTTGCATTCATCTCTGGTCTATTCTTCTAAACACACTACTATTTTACAAACATTCTCCATAGTCTTACAACCAAAGATACTCATCATCCTTAACCGTGTTTTACAAACCAAACCCCACCAGTTTTCTGATATTGAAAACTTAAAAAGAGCAAAAATATTAAAAGAAGAGAAGAGGAAAAAGCATTTCCATTATACATACAGAGAAGAAAACTACGTAGTTGAGAAAGAGCAAAATTATGATGATCCTACTGCAGAGGTTGCTGCATGGTAACAACCAAGGGACTAGTGACTTCGTGCTTTCCATCAGTCCAAATTATAGAACCACCCTTCATGCTAGAGCTTCCAGGGGAAAGTCTAACAGCCATTGCTTGGACCCTAACCAAGAAACTCAATTTTTGCCCAACCCTTCTAAACGCCAGCTTTTCTGGTTCAACTGTCACTGAAATTCCACTTGGTGGCTTTATTGTTACCTTATAGATAGAATTGGCGTCTCCAACGTTAGTCACAGTTCTTATGAAATGTGTAGACATCTTATGCTTACCATATTGTTGAAACACCACAGACAATGAAGGGTAATTCAAATTCCCAGTATGTCCAGCCCTTTTCGCCCCACTACAATCTGCAATCTTCCCAGTAATAACTTGGATATTCTTCGTAGTGTAATTGGCGTTACACAAGAAATCAACATAATCATATGTATTCAAGTCATAGATTAAACCAGGGTCCATTGCCTTTTGTGGGTGAACATGGCCAGCTCCAAAGTCCAAAACCGTGGAAGTATTGCCTGAAGATTCATCTAACATCGTCTCACCCCGGTTGTCTAAAGTATAAGCTGTGGTCATCAGGGCTGATTTTATAGCTGCTGGACTCCATCCTGGGTGTGCAGCCTTCAGCAGGGCAGCCAAGCCAGAGACGTGAGGACAGGCCATGGAAGTGCCCGAAAGTATGTTGAACTCAGTGGTACGCTTATCTGTGGGAATTCCAGAAGGCCCAATTTTGTCAGGCCAAGCGGCAAGAATGTTCAACCCTGGCGCAATCACATCAGGCTTTACAATTTCTGGGGACTCTGGATTTGGACCTCGAGCTGAAAATGAAGCAACAACCGGTGCGGGCCTAACTCCAAGCCGAGTTCCCTTGAACAAAATTGTTGCGGTTGGCGGTGAATGAGACTTCGCTGCTTCTGCAATATATTTGCGAATCTCGTCGCCGCCGGAAGCACCAACGGCGGTGGCAGGTAATACGTGGCAGTCAGCTACCAATCCCTCACCGTCAAAGACCCCATTTGCTAAAATCATTCCCAATCCTCCAGCCTTTTTCACAACCTCACCTTTAGCAGCTCTTGAATTGATTCCCCTGTCACAAAGTACAATCTTCCCTTTCACTAAATTGGGGTTCAACGAACCTTCTAAGCATAGAGACGAAGAATATCCATCGCCGCCTTCAGTTCCTGCATAAATAAGAGGATACAAACGACCCGGAATCAAAGCCGGTCCGCCATAGACACTAGTACCGAGTACAACCCTCCCGTTTCCCAGCTTAACATCAGCCGGAAAATCTCTATCCATGGTTCCAGCTCCTACTGTTGTAACCCACGGTGCTACATTAGTCACAGTGAGCCCACCTGGACCACCATTACCGGCCGATGCGGAGACAAAAACACCGGCAGCCACCGCTCGATAAGCTCCAATAGCGATGGCATCGAGATAGTACGGCACAACCACACCGCCGACGCTGAGTGATACAACATCGACACCGTCGGAAACGGCAGCATCAAAAGCAGCAAGAATGTCGGAGTCGTAACAGCCGGCGTTCCAGCATACTTTATAAGCAGCAAGACGGGCTTTAGGAGCCATTCCAGCAGCTTTGCCACGAGCATACCCCAAAGTTGAAGCTGGAAACACATAACGACCTGCGGCAATGGACGCTGTATGTGTACCATGGCCATCGGAATCTCGCGGCGAGCGATACTCGGTGGTTTCATTCATCTTTCCATTGGTAGCCTCGTACCCACTACAGAAAAATCGAGCCCCAATGAGTTTACGGTTGCAAGAGCTAGCTGGAAAGTCTTTAGCCACCAAACACTGACCTTTCCATTTGGAAGGAACAGGACCCAGATCGCGGTCGTTAAAACTCTGCCTCTCCGGCCAAATACCAGTATCAATAACACCAATTACAAGGTCAGATCCAAAGTCGGACTCTTTAAGCAAGCCAGCACTATCAGATGTCTTAAGGCCAAGAAACTCGGGGGAACGAGTTGTGTGAGGATGACGAACCTGTTCAGGGATGATGGAAGCGATGTGGGGGAGAGTTTGAAGCTTCTCAACTTCAAGAGGTGAGAGCTTAGCAGAGAAGCCATGGAAAAGAGTTTCATATGTATGGATGATGGCTCCTCCATCATTGACAGAAGAGATGGATGCTAAAGAGGACTCATACCAGTGCTTGTGGGTTGGGAAAATAGAAGGCTTGGAATCTTTGTGAACCTGTACAATGAAGGTTTTCTTTGAAGCATCAATCGAAGAAGACGAAGAAAATGGAATGAGGAGAGAAAAGAGAAAGAATGCTCGAAGAAGAACAGCCATGAGAGAGAAGTAAAGTGAAGGGGGGTTTTGGCAATGGACTGTCACTGGCAGTGAAAGGAAAAACTTTAAAAAGGGAAGTGGGTGTAGAGAGAGAGATGGGGTTAGGACGTGGAGTTGTAGTGTAGTGGGAGTGCGTGAGAGACAACAAATGTAGTAATAAAACGCGTAGAGTGCAGTAAAGTTTGAAGAGGTGAGCAGAGCGTTGGGACTCTGGCTCTCTACTGATATTTTATCAGATAAGGGGTTTTGGTTAAAATTTATTTGGAAATGGAAGTACGTTTATTACCAATTTACCACTCTATTCCCTTGGAATTTAGTGGAAATTAGTTGGCAAAAAATGGTCAAAAAGTAGAAACTCCATTCCATCGCCATACCCCTATACCTTCTTCGAGTTGAAATTTTTTGAGTGCGCCCAACCCGAAAAGAATAAAGGTTCAAAATTTTGAATTCAAGGTCCTAGAAAAATAGTAGGTATTTGATTTTCTTCACTTAGGCGAGCTTTTTATAAATATATAATTACAATTTTAGTTCATGAAGTATTGAATTTCTCTCTATTTAGTTTTTTATTTGTTTTTCTTTTAACTATGAAGTTGATGCCTATTTATTTTTAAAAATTAACGCATGATATAACATTTAAAGTTTATAATTTTATTACAATGAAATTAAGAAATAAAATAATTTCAAATAATAAAATTGTTTAAAATATTTACGAATATAACAAAATTTTAAAATCTATAAAGGATATAGATATTAATAAACTTCCGTTTATTTTATTATATTTAAAAAATAATTTTTAAAAATTTTAAGATTTGTACGCCTGTTATAAATACAAAATTGAGAGTTTTTTTTTAACAAAATTAAAATCTAATAATTTATTATATAATTTTAAAAATTTTAAAAAACAAATCTCGAGATGCATGATTTAACTTGTAATCAATTTTTTAATAGTCCAAAATATTAAAATAAAACCTTAAATTTACATTTTGAGGTTGGGTTTAAAAATCAGTGATTTGTGGTTATTTTGTTTATTGTGGTACGTTTTTTAACATTTACTATCTAGTTAACGAAATTTCGAGAATTGATTTTGATCAAGAAAAATGATATAAAATAAATAAAAATAAAATATAGTTTATGGTATGTTCGATAGAAAATCTATATTTTGTTTTATATTTTTAAATTTATTGATTTCGTCGATATTCGCATAGCATATAATTTAGATTCATCTTTTAAAAACTGTTTTCCAAACTTATGTGATTCAAACAATCCAAATTAAAAAAAACAATATTTTTTATGTTTTCATTTATCCAAAATTTGAATTTTATATTTTAAAAGTTAAAGTTATAGTAAATACATCTAAAAATATTTAGAAAAACTATATGTAGGTTACCAGCTCAATTCATGTTTTTAAATATAATAAATTATATAATAATTTTATAAGTTTTTAGATTAAATTACAAATTTGGTTCCTATGATTTCAAAAAATAGAATTTAGTCTCTACAATTTATAAATACAATTTTTGATTTGATAGAATCATATAATATAAATACAATTTTTGATTTGATAGAATCATATAAAATAGTTTTCTGGAGAGTATTTATAAAGGTTGATACTTTATTAAACTATAGACCAAACTTTAACTTTCTCTAAACAATAGAGATTAAAATTACAATTTAATTAATTTTTTAAACATCAATTATATTCATAAATAAATTAACAATAGTTTATTGTCACTAAGGAAGATTATTTTATGATTTATAAATATATAATACGAAATATATTTAAGCATTCTTTTAAAAGTAGAATACAAATTTTGAATTTGCCACAAGACAAATATTTGATAATATACTATACTTATTTTCATTGAATCTCTTACTTTTTAAATTTATTTTTTCAAATTTTCTACCAAACCTATCCTTAGTTTTTTCAATTAAAAGAGGATTCATTTAATATTTATTTGTTTGCATGTAATTGTTTTTAATTAAAATATCATTTTTTTGGTATTATAGGTTGGAGTTTATTTAATTTTAATATATTGTCTGATTTTAATAATTGTGTTTTCAACTGATCTTCATATAAAGTTAATTTTTATGAAAAATCTATTAAACAATAATAACATTATTTAATGTACGAATATGTTTTCAAAATTTATAGTTAACAACGCTATATTACTTTTTTCTAATAATTTAACTGTAAACTAAAAATGTGAATTAAATTTAGAATCGATTGAAACTATATAGACAAGACTTTGATAATTGAAAATATAAACATCAAATTTGAACAAATTTCAAAGTATAAAATGCAAGTATGGAAATGATATTTTAACTCATCTTCTTAGAAAAAGAAATAGGTTTTGTTTTAATTAGAAAAATATAATTTCTCATCATTTTTTTAATCAATTGAATTTTACTTGTATTCACAATTTTTATTGAGTGATTTAGTTCAGTGTAACATAATTTATCGTCAACTAATTATAATACTTATAAAAGATTAAAGTGAACTTTTAATAATAGAGATTCTTTTCTTTGAAAGAAAAACCGTACCAAAATGTAGGTATGATTTTCCTTTTGAAAAGTAACCACCAGTTGAAAAATACTTGAAAAGTATATTAATGTGTACAGGTACAAATTGATACACCATATATTTTTTTAAAAACTAAAAAGGGAAAATTCTGATGAATTCAATAAAAAATTGTGTTTTCTCTCTGGTGCTTCTAGGGTAGGTTCATCGATGGGGGAAAGTAAATAGTGTGATGAATAAAAACTATGGCGTCGTTTTAACTAAACAGACAAACATATCACTCCTACCAAGATGGCTGAGCACATTTAGATTTTTATTCAATAATTTATGCCACATTCACAACCAGAGAAAGTCCCATGAAGAATCTGCTTTCTTTAGGACAAAATTACAATATTATAATTTATACCATCCCTTAGACGTTTGTTGAAGTTTTTTGTTGGCTTTGGTTTCCGTGATCAACGTAGCCCTCTGGGTGTGAAAACAAGATTAGGAGAAAACATAATTATATTTAAAAGAATCCTGCCCTCGTACCTTAAGCTTTAGGAACAAAAATTTACATTTTTACAAATGAATTAGGTTAGGTGTTATAATTAGATGAGATTTCGTTACAGACTGTTGTGTTAACTTGGAGACCGGGGGGGGGGGGGGGGGGGGGGTGTGAAGCTATTGCCAGTTGATTAATAGTAATTTGATAGTCTCGTGTTACTTTTCAAATAGCTATTGCCAGTTGATTAATAGTTAAAACCTTTAAGGCATTGCCAGTTGATTAGTAATTTCATGATGTTGTCTGACTTTGCAAAATCACAAACATTGAAGTATAAAACACATATTGGAGAAACGAATTGGATGGCTAGGACTGGAAATAACTTGTGGATGAAATTCGATGTTGTTAGTCATAAAGCACCGCATGAATAAAAGCTACCCCACCAATCATTAGTTGTATGAGACAACCAAGGTGTACGTAAAATTAAATATCTTATTAAAAGCTCAATTAGTTAGTCTTCAATTAGTCAATTGGAGATTTTAGTTTGAAAACCTGGTCGAAGAACCAATTTATTCGGAGGCCACATCGCTATAAAACATAATAATTATTATCTCCTACATATCATAGTTGTTGGGAGACATTTACTCTGCGTTGATATATCATCACTTAGTACTAAATTTGGAGATACATATATTAAGTCTACTTCGGTTTGATGAAGCTCTTTCAACCCTTTGGAACCACCATAGGATTGAACAATCATTAGGTGAAATTTAGACGATGCCTAATCACATAAGATGAAATTTAAGTTGTATTTAATCACATGCTTTTCTCTTCTTTGTCCAAAAAAGAAAAAACTCATTTAAAAATGACAAACAATACCACTTGATACGTTTTTATTGGGTACTAGTTGAGTTGCACTAAAGATAAGTGAGACTCTCTATACAAAAAATGGGTACAACCAGACTGCATCTAAGTTTTTACTTTTATGATTTTATTGAATAAATTCAATAAATGTCACGATGACTTGAGAAATCCAACCCACGTCGGAGAGCTGGATTTGCCTTGATTATCCTCTTTAGAAAAATTCTTAGAAGGCTTACAAAATTCCACTTATTAGGAAGACCTCATAGAATTTGAAAAAATTAAACTTTAGACATGAATCGACATCTGTAGGACAGGTAACCAAGTCTCCTAGAAGTCGCACATGATGGGAGAGAGGGAAAGCTATTCAAATGTATCATTTAGAACCAAACATATAAAATTTAGAATGCAATCTCAAAGCCTATTTCGTTTTACCTCGCCTCTTCAGATGCATCACTTGTGAATGTGATTGGGCATACATTCGATGAGCAGCAGGAAAAGCTTTTTCTTTCCTCGTTCTTTCTTTATTTCTTTTCAATATCTAAATGTGGGGTAGGAAGGCAGGAGGAAAGACTTTAATCTTCATGTTTAAACAAATGTAATATATCACTTCAAAAGCAAAATACCTACTTTTTTCTTTTGTAAACTCATTTAATCAATCAAAACATAATTCATACCACATGTTTGAAGTTTGAACATGGGGTTTGATTCTTTCTTCTCTAAACGTGAGTCCCACTGTTTTGATCTTCTGGAGTAATATTTCACAACGGAACTGATAATGTTTATAGGACTATCTGAATATAAATTACCTAGAATGGAGGCAGATTTGATTTTTAGTGGGGGCAAAAAATATTTGTTTGTCAATTTTTGTATTATGTTCAAAATTATGAGATGAATAGTACTTGGTTGAGAACCTGCTCAGTTTGGCTAGATTGTGTGAGGTGGAGCCCAATGTAAGGTGAAAATTTTGCGCATGGTAGGACAGTGTGGTTAATCATAATGGAGCTGTGGGCCATTATTGATTGTCATCAGAAACAAAATTGGTCCCAAAACCATCATTCTTCTCCTTTGAGTCTTTGCCTGTCTCTTCTTCCTCCTTAGCTTCCAATATTTGAACACCTCAAAACAAACCATCTGAATTTGGTGGTGGGGACTCATCAACCAGTACAAACTTAAGCTCCCTCCTTGTTAAATCAAAGGCTTAAACTTTGGATAGTCCTCCCCATTTATATATTCAAAAGTTATAGAAAGTCTAATGACGCAACCCCATTGTAGACTTCTGGTGGATTTGTACACCGACCCACTTCTTCAAATTCTTACCATCTTAACTGACGTGTGTGAGAGTTCTTCACATTGATGTGGTGCCAAACCTACTACACCTTGATGTCTAAATTAGTACAGTAAGTATAGATTAACTAAGCCCACAAAAGTAAGAAAAAATTCCCCTTAGATGATTATTAACTAATTCTTATTCAAGTTGTTGAATGGGACTTCCTTTGACACTCTTTTGTGGTTATGTTAAACTTGGACGATGTTAGGATACTTTCCTACGCTCCAAGCTGCAGAGTGCCAAACGATATATGGATAGGTTATTTCTAATAGGTAAATATTCACCATCTTGTCCATAACTCAAGACTCCAACTTTTTTCTTTTAAAACACTCTTTACCATGCCCACCCCATTTTTCTTTGGTTTTGGTTCCCAGTGGGTTTTAAACCTTTCCTAAGACTACGCTCAACATAAAATTAATATTAATTAAAAATGAAATGACTTATGGTATTACAAGAATTTGAATATAGGAATTTGTAATCCAATGTCATTTTAAATTATCAATCAATTAGAAATTTAAATTGAAATATTTGTACTTAAACTCTCTTTATCTGAATTTAGCTTGAAGCAGGCCCATGGAAAGCTTTGTTCTGGTCATATTTTAAACAAGTAATGGCCACTAGGTTGAAAGAAAGGACAGAGTGACAAACATCAGAGATAGCATTCGCTTTGTAGTACTAAAGTTTAAATAAGCCAAGTTTTGTTAATTAAGAATAATGAAGTCAAAGGGAGAGATTAATAACACACCAATAAAGGCAACAGACAAAGTAACTTCTACATCCGTCGGTGATCTAAAGTTTCAATCTTTTGAAATTTAGATTTGAAACCTCAAAGTAAAATTAAAAGCACCACTTTTTCTTAGATTTGCACATCCCTTGCTAAGCTTTCGTGCTTGTTCTTTTCCATCTTTTCTTTTCTTTTCTTTTTTTATATATATTCTGTCCCATCTTAATGCGTTGATTTAACAAAAATTTTGTTACTAATTTTACGCTTCCATATAGTTTTATCTATCTTTAAACTTTACGCAAGAAAAAGGAAAAAAAAATTATATTAAGTTACTGTTACTAATTTTTGGTTAGCTACTTGTACCTCTTTCTAAATAATTGTCCATATTACTATGAGTGGTTTTAAATACTTGTATAGACTCTAGAGTCTCATGAGATAAATGAATAAAAGACATAATACAGAGAAGTATAAAAACTATTATTGGCTGAAAGTTCACCAACATGTTAACTCCACCCAGAAGGATAAGGTGAAGTACCAATCTAAAATAGGTTATGTTAATTGTAATGAAGATAACATAATCAGATGGTAGGTTAGCAAAAATAAATGCGAGGCAATCATCTATCGAAAATTGATCGAATAAAGTTTGCTAGAATTGATCAACTATTTAGTATTTACTATGGAAAATTATTGATTTACTTCAAACTAAGGAATATAAGAAAGAAATATTTTAGTAGATAATATAATTTTTTATCTTTAATTTGAAAATGTTATAACCTTACTTATTATTAAGTTTAAAAGTAGAAAAATATTTAGATATATTGGAGTCATCCACCCATCTTTTTTTTTTTCTTAAGAGTTTATCTAAGTTCTTAATCCCTCATCCCTCGTTGTCGCTAGACTAGTTTACTTTTTATTTCATATATATAATAATAATTATATATTCTGTTGTTTATGATTCAAAAATTGCATAACAACAAGTGTAATTTGAACTACACTTAAGTATTACTAGCATAAGTTAACTTTTATTATTGTACTTGGAAGTATATCTGATTTTCAGTTGGATTTCGATAATGTTTTCATTAAAAAAATTTGAATATGGCTAGATTTACAGCTAAGTATTTACATTAAACATGCTATTATTAATGCTTTGAAAATTTTAATAATGTATAGGTTTTGAGGGAAAATAAATAGTAGGTTATAGTTTTCAATTTGGTCTTTTAATTTGTAAAATGTTGAATTTCCATTTTGTCTCTATTAACTAATGTTTTTTTTTAATCTTTGATGTCAACTTTCAATTAATTTTGATAATGAACGAAGATTAATGAAAACTAATTTAATTATAAAAATAATAAAATTTACAACAAAAACTAAAAATAAAATATACGAACATACGATCAATAATAAAAATTACAACAAGAACTAAAAGTAAAACATACAAACATACAACCAATGATAAAAGTTACAACATGAACTAAAAGTAAAATATACGAACATACCCAAATGCAAACTAAACAAAAAGCTGAAGAGAAAAAATATAATATTTTAAAATTTAAAGACTAAATAAAAACCTAAATCAAAACTTGGAGTTGGATGATGGATTGAAAACAAAACAAAACAATTAATTAATAAATAAACAAAGGAGACAAAGAGAAGTTCATTATATTTTCACCAACTATTTAAGAAAAAATCATACTGCCTAGGGGGAAAAGAAAAGAAAGGGCAAGTGTCTGTCCAGTTTAGCATGCAATTATTGACCTTTGTCATGATTAGTCTTGGTAATAAAGTGTTAAAGAAGGAAGAAGGAAAAGAATGGGGCCTCTTGACTCTTTGAGTTGTGGATCTTAAATGGACAACTACCTTTTTGATCATATTTCAAAACCATTTGCACCCTTAACAGAACAAATTACAAAAGAAAAAGAAAAGAAAAGCTTTTCCCTTTTGCTTCGTTGCTCTTATCCCTTCCCTTTGTGAAATGAAAGGAATATTTTAGAGCTCAACGCTTCCAGAAGATGGAAACATCTCTTTCTCTCTCCCTTCAATTATTGTTCCCTAATCTTTTAGATTTATTCACAATTTAATTCAACTAAAAGAACTTTCCATTCTCAAATAAACCATTTAATGAAAACATAACTGGAAACCCACATTTTAGTTTACAAATAATTTGAGATTTGCCTAAAAATAAGAGTGATGCATTTAATGCACCGGCAGTATCATTTAAGCAGTGGAGCTGTTGTTTGCTGGGATCAAGTTGATCTTTCTGTTCCTCTTGTTCATGCCTCATGTGTGTGGGACATCTACATTCATTATGTCAATTTATATGGTATATGTTTGAATAATACTTGACTGTTAGTTGAATTTGGCCGCACATTAATAGGATATTTAGTTAAATCAGTAAATAAATTTGTCACCGTAGGATAGAGCCACAAAGTTAGGCCAAAAATAGTTTCAACCCAGTCAACAAATAAGTTAGTTTTTGAGAGAATTGGGAAGAAATAGAAACAAATACACAATTATTCATGAAATTCTTAGTTGTTGCTCTTGCTTTCTTCTTATTCTACCTCTTTTTTAGTACCCTCCCTTTAAAACTAACAAATAAAAAAAAGAGCTTCTCGATCAACAGGGTGCGCAATGTAACTAAACTCTTCCCTCCCTAGGTTTTATTCACACTTGTGATTTAGAATTTTTTTTCTCTTCAGTTTTTTTTGAATCACCTCGATATAAGACCATTTAAATTCTTAATTCGACAATCTCTCAAATGTTTTTAGTCAAGTAGGTGTAACCAAACTCCCCATCTAGATTTGATTATAACACTATTCTTTTCTTTTTTATAGTTCTGTTTGGCTAATGCTCATTAATATTAGGAGACCATTCTCAAAATCTGTATTTGTTTCGAATGTTCTTTTTCCACTTAATAACTATAAATCTATTTTTTCTTAAATTAGAAAAAATACGATGTTAATATTACAATTTTTGGATATGTTATTATTACATTACAAGTTTGGCTAACCTTGAATATAATATCTCCCAACTTAGAATTTAGAGCGTAAACAAATTTTGTCATATAGTAGTTTCTTGATGTCAATGAGGGCTAATTTAGTCCATTACCTCATTTGGGTCAGTTAATTATACAGCCCATTTGAAAACTGAACTTTGGACCATACTAATTTGCTTATTCCAGAAAACCAACCCCATTTGCAACAACCGTATGCCGGGTCACCAACTGATCCATTCTATTTTGGACTGCAGCTAAAATATCTCAACCTCACGTACAAATTCATAGATTTGAATTTCTAATGGAATATTCTCAAAAAGTAAATAAACTAATCAAGAAGCATAAACCTTTATATAGTAAGCATACACGTGATTGTTAAAAGGGGGAAAATCGTGAGCTTTCATGTAAGTTCAAGTGGATTGTCCAATTCATCATCTTCTACATAGTCTAAGTTAGCCCTCAACTAAGTTGGAGAACTGTAGTATTCATTCCCCTCCTATATCCTATGGCATTACCCAAGTATTACTCAACTGCACCCTAAAATACAAAAAAATCAGTAGTTTTCTGCTGGACTTTTTCTCTGTTTTCCTGGATACATTATATATATATACTTGTAGATTAAGGTTAATAGCACAGTGATACATGTAGTTAAGGAAATTGAGCTTTATATGTACGGCCGCAACGGTTTGGTTCTTTCATAGTTATAGGTCGGCGCAAATTTGACCTCAAAATCAAATCAACTTCACATTGGTCTTGAGGAGAAGCCTGGAGATAAACCATTTGCAACTTTCTTCTTCTTATAATTAGCGACACTACAGTGTGGACATATGTATTCTAAGCCATCAGTTTTTGCATAATCCTGCAAAAATCATGCACAATGCATCATTATGATTCAAGTCAACACTCAATCTCATCCCATATTTGGCTACCTTGTAAAAATAAGACAGAGATGCATGTAGAAAGGAATTTTTTCTTGTCCTAGTCCAGTCTGTGCTTTCATTGAAGTCTGTATTACCAAGATGTAGTAGGATGAAGAAGATACCTTAAATGCACCGAGACCCTGCCTTCTATCGCAACCGAAGTGAGCCCACTCTCCACAAAAGCCACAGTTCACCCAGTCCCCTGCTGCACTACTGTTAAAAGCAAAGCAATCCAACATTTCAGTGTAAGGGAACATATGAAGTTTATCTAGTTTACAATTCGAGAAGAGAGAAAACTTCAATGTTAGCTCCTAAGCTACAAGGAAATATTCGTTTCATTTTTAAAATGGAAGAAAAAGAGACTAATATTGGAGAACGGAATGGAAGTATACAAACCTGTGGCATAACAGGCAACATTCACCGTCCACATCTTCATGTGCCAATTCATACTCTAGAAGATAAGTCTCGTAATGTCTTTTAAGCGTGTTTCCAACACCCTGCAGGATAATTAGTTTTTTATTTTCTATTACCACAGAAACCTTCTTAAACTCTTCTCATGTGCATCAAGAAACAACAATCCCATTATTTGTCATGAATATTAAACATTCTAGACATTCAAGAATGCAGTAACATAAAACCAAAAGATCGTCAGGATAAGAATTGTGTTTTTAGACATGAAATCCGTACAGTCATTCTATTGGTCATGGTGTAATTGCGCATCTTTGAGAAGATCTGTCCTTTCCAATTAATGCCATTTCCAACACGGAAGCCACCTCTTGAAACCACCTGATCAACAGCATCCATTCAGGTTTCAATTAATATCGAATACCCTATATCCTTCCATGATTCCAACTCAGAGAAAGGAGCTTACCTCCTTGTACAGGTTGTAAAGGTCAAGACGCTTTCCATTGAGTATAGCATCTGGAAACTCAGCAAGCCCACCAGGAGGAATAAGTCGACTGTGACCTCGAAGAGCTAAAAACTGCAGCAAATCCTTCAAAAATTCCTCCTACACGAGAACAAGAAAAAACAAAATTAGTTCATATAATTTTAGTAGAAATCAAACAATGGCCAAACACCTGATGATTAGTAACTAATCTAATGTTACCTCCTTTTTCTTTAAGCACAAGACCAGAACTTCTCAACATTCTTTAAGCGCTTATTATCTAGGAGCAGAGGTTCCAAGGGAGTGAAATTACCTCAAAGCAAGCCTGTATATGACTTCTGCCACAACCGTGCTTCTTCAAAGGTAGTGGATTCATGGGAATGATTTGTTTATATTGAGACGCACTTGGAAATACTTTTTGTTGGAAAACTGAAGCTGAACCTACAGTCACATGCTTTGTGGGATTACTAGAAGGAACACTAGCTTTAAGCAGGCCTCCATTGTGCCCTCCCATCTCAGATATTCCATGAAAAGAGATCATTTTATGGCGATTAACGTGAGGAATGGGCCTCATTGCAGCAATTTTCATGCCTCTCCTTCTTGGAAGTGGAAACATGGGAGTGCTAAAACCATTCCTTGAACCTATTTCCATGTTCGCGCTATGTATTCTGCTACCAGGCAATACCTTCAGATGTTCAATAATATCATGAGAACCAAGGCTTGTATCTTTCATATATTTTGATCTCTTTCTAGGAGCAGGTGGCTTCAACCAGCTTGGAAGTGTGCTATCAGTTAAATTGCTCAGAAATAAATCTTTTTCCTTCCTTGAGCAGAAGAAAAGGAGGCGCTCAGCATCATCCTTCTCAAAAGAAGCAACAGACAAACCCTGGATGCTGGCAATGCCCAGTCCCACTAAACTTCGATAAGAAACATCAGGGGCTAACTGCCTCAAAATCTGCAAAACAGCGGTGGACAAGCACCAACTCATTAGATTTTAAATAAAACTCATTATAAGAACTAGATCATAATCATCACTCATCATAAATGCATAGGAGATATTGCTTCATACATCTTCACTGGAGTCAGATAGATATCAAGCAACCATTAATTTCTTTACAAACACCAGGCCAGGAGAAACAAGTTCACAAAAATCAGTATACTGCATTTAAGACTAGATAGAAGATTGGCCATTCTGATTCTCAGGTGAAATAATACATTATTGATTCATGAACATGGTCGCTAAATTATGAAACAGAATCCCAAGGATACAATGTCATAAAAGAAGACGATGAGAAGTGATTGGACAACCTGAGATGCCCATGAAGGAACCTTCAAGCTAACTTCAAAAACCGTTGCCCCACAAGCAATTGAAGTAGATTTACGTGGTTCAGATAAGTGTTTGCTTCCTTCACCATCGATTAGTGTCTGCACTAGTTCGCCTCTGTCTATAATCTCATTCTTTATATAATTTTCAAATAGCTGAATAGAAACCAATAAGAAGTTATATAAGATCTGACAGCTGCAAAACACAATGAGAACCTAACCAGAGAGCTTTACGTTACCTGATCATCAAAACAAGCTTGTGCACTACCTGATACCAACAATGAAATGTGGGCAAAACTGCATGTTGATAAATCACAGCGCATGGTCACAACACCATTAGAGAGTGTTCCTGCCTGAAGAGGTGGAGGAGGGGCACTGTGCACATCAGATGAATTAATACAATTGACAGCTAATACACAATGTGGAGTTTACAACTCCATTCAAAGGTCAGAAGAAAATTGCAGTGACTACATTCATAAAACACGCCTTCAAATGTGGTGTATATCTCAATCAACCATTAGGCAGATCCCAGTCAATCTTAGTTTACAAAACCAAATTAAAACATTACAAGCTGGACAATAATTTTAAAAACCAAGGCACCTGAACTTGCTGTGAAGTTTGCTCCCCCGAATCTAGAACACAAAAATAGGTAGAAAAGTGTAAGAAGAAAGCTCTTGCTCCTATTAACATAGCACAAGCAAATCAAGAAGCTAGATTGTCCATTAAAAACGTAAGTCCTAGCAATAACATGTTTTCATTACTTACTTCAATGTCCAAGAGGGCGTTAAGACCATCCTCCAGAGCTTCTAATACATAAGCATCCTAAGAAGAGAAAAATAAACCTACATGTCATGCCAATAGGAAGCTAGAAGGGTATTAATACTAGTTTTGTACATCATTGAGTAGGGATTTAGCAAGGAAAATTAAAAGTAGATGTTTGTTCTTGCTTACCAATGACCCTGGTTCTCCACATACAAGAAATCTCATTTCAACATCATTATCAAGAACACTCACAGAAATTCCTTCTGACGAACTTTCTTCATCATCAGCTACCTCTTTCTCGAGGGGTTCGACATTTATTTTCAAGCGTTCCCCTAGAAGATGTGGACCCAGATCTTCACTAACTTCTTTATGACTACTGCTAGGAAGAACAAAGTTGTTTCCCAAGCAATACATCCTAAATGAAGCGTGTGCAAGTTGAAATGCGTCCCATGTGTGAGCAGATGAACTGCAATTCAAATAGAAAAACAGTTATCAGCAATTATCCTCCACTGCATTAATTGATTAATCTGTATTGTCATGCTAATGGAGTACCTCTGAAGAACTGAAAGGAATGCATTACGAAAATGACATGCTGTATAGCAAGTAAATGTGCTCCTCCAGTATATGACATAAGGAATACCCTGAAAACAAATAGCTCACACTTCATACAGGCATATCAGAAATTCCAGTCTGCAGCTTTCAAAGTAACGCTATTACTCTTAGCACCTCAAATCTTATAAATTGCCAATGGCAGTAAACACTGAAGGTAGATATGGGAACTGAATAAAATTCACCTTGGAGTGAAGTGCATCAGCTACTTCATCTCCCTTTGCTATATCCAAATATACCTGAAGGTCCACACACCAAAATCTTTAGTAAATGAAACATTAAGAACATAAGAAGTTGTGATGATTATCAGATCAGGTTTGTTTCAGCCAAGAGCATGCTTTATTTATTTATTATTATCATTATCTTTTGTTTCTGTTAACTCTTTTCCTTATGCAGGGGTTATAATTACAAACGGGTGCAAGAAAAATATGAAGCTGAAAATTAATAAAAGAATGTAGAACCTACAGTGGTGAGCAACGGATAATTAAAGAGCCCACTTATCGCTTCTACAGTGGACAAATCAACACCTCCCCATACTAAAGAACCAACTTCATCATTCTCGAGTTGTTCCCCTTGTAAGTAAACAATGTTCGGTTTATACGATTCAAGAGTCCTACAAAACTGATCTTTACTAGGATTTGACAAAACCTGGACCTGCAAAAATAGTCCAGAAAGATAATTACCACACAGTAGAGTATTAACAGGGTAATTGAAGAAACATATAGTTACACATTAATCATATAGAAGTAAACAAAAAAAAAAATCGCACCTCCAAACGCCCAGAAGAATTTAATTGTGGAAAGGGATATCTCTGTTGATCCTCTGGATTATCCTTCTTAGATTTATCTTCAGGAATACTCCCAGAAGGGATTGCAAGAAGCCTACAAGTATATCTAGCAGGAACTTGAGAATGAAAAACCATTGCAGTTATATAAGAGCAATGGAGCCTCTTTACCAATGTATTCTCTCCAGCTTCTTACAGGAGAGTTCAAATCCAAAACTTCCAGTGAGTTTAAAATTCTTGACTCCAGCATCAACTCATAATTTTAAAGCCACAGTCTCCCAAAGAGTTGACTGAAACCTAATGCTAGCTCTAGAGTAGCTATATCTCAAACACAAAAAGCTTAGAAACTTCTAACCACAAATAGGAAACTCCTTAAAAAATATGATCACACAATTCAACAGACACACCCAGAGAGAACTTGGTCGTTTTGAAAGGAAAGAAGAATGGATCAAAGGAGGAAAAAAAAAAAAGGACAACAAGTCTGCTTCTGCCGATGGGCTCCGAATGCGATAAGAGCCCTCGGAATTCAACCTTCAAGAGTTCAAAATTGAGAAGAGAACATGCAAAATCTTAGAAAATAACTAATGGCAAAAGAAAAAAAAAATTAAGGAAGAACCTAGAAGACGTAATTAGGCGAACTCACCGACTGGAGAAAGGAAGATCGAGCAGCGAATGGAAAAAATTAGGAAAATCGAAAACCCTAAGTAGTCCGTAGCTTTAAAGATCAACATTCGAGTCCACCAAAGAGGCGAATCCTTTACGCCCTTAAATTCATATCTTTAAAAATTTTACAATCCAAAAAATAATTAGAAACTAAAAGGAGTTATCTCCCAATATATTTCACGGAAAACACAAATTCAAAACGCTCAGAGTCACCAGAATTATTAAAAAAATAATTCCCATCTATTGATTAGTGGGTGTCAGATAAAATACATCCAATTCCGGAATTTCCAAGTTGAGGTCAAACACTGCAAATAAACGCGAAATTTTGATGGGAAAATACACACACCCAACATGAGGGATTAATTAAAGGCCCTTTGATGAACTGATTGATAAAGTAAGAAAGCTAATTCCCAAAACCCCAAAAAGAAAAAAATATATATATAAATTAAAATTTAATAAAAGGAAAAGACCGTAGTGTGTATTTGAAAAGTACCTTACGTTGATTAAAACAAGTAACTGATTTCTTTACTTTTCCTAAAGAATTTTGAACAAACCAATCGTACGGTCTAACCCACGAGGCCAAGAATTTCGACCACTGCTCTTAAGATTCCAATTTATGAACCACCCACCATTTTCTTGCTCCAAGGTACTCAATCCAAGGATGAACATCCTATTTGCTTTCTTCTTTCTATCCGTGATTCTGCTCTTATTTCAAGCTGGTTTTCTGTAAAGAAATGACGCACAAGCACCGTCGTTCTTTCTGCTTTGCAAGGTCTTGAAGCATAACAGAATTAAAGCAGTTGGTAAGCTCATGCATGGACTGATTCAAATACGCCAAGATTTCTTCAAATTCATATGTATTAAACAGCTTGCATAAAGTTGGTCTGTCACTTCCGAGTTTGCAGAAAAGTAGCAGCCTAAGACACATTTGTGCCAACGGGTACTTCGAAGTTAGAATTTAGGGTAGAGCATAAAAACATTTCCCCCCAATCATTTTACTTAAAAAATTGTTAGCTTTTATAAACAGACATAAGTTCTCACATATACATGAGATCATGACCCACATAAAGAACCACATCGAGGTGGGAATAAATCCTGTGGAATTAACGACTTCAAAATCTGAGATTGAGGTTGGACAATTCAACTTTTCGGAGGAACCAGATGAGAATGCCCTAAGTTACTTCAGAGGAAATCCAGACGAGGTTATTGAAAACTTAAGAACATTGTTTTATATTTATAATCATTCAAGAAGTTTCAGTCAACCCCTCCATAGCTTACCTTTTCCCTAACTTAAATGTTATACACTAAACCGTTTCAGCTAAAAACCCGAAAGCTTTCTAAGATAATTTTTTCTTGTTTTAACCTTATGAGTGAAAGGAAAAGACACTCTCTAGTGATTCTATTTCATCTTTTAATCGTTTTATGGAACGTGTTATGTCTACTACTTTTTCTTATTCTGGGTGTAAAACAAAACATCATTAAGCTCATTTTAGCTCATCTTTTTTAGTTAAATAAAACATCATTACGCTCATTTTAGCTCATCTTCTTTAGTTAAACAAAACATCATTAAGCTCGTTTTAGCTCATCTATTTTAGTTAAACAAAACATCATTACGCTCATTTTAGCTCATCCTTTTTAGTTAGCATTTGGGGTTCTCTCCTGATTTAGTATATATATGATACGTTTCTTTTGGACTTTTACCCGGGGAAAAAAAAACAACAGAAGTAACCCAAACTGGGAACTTTCAGACCATGGTTTCTTTACTTGTAACTTATGGAGTCATTTGACTTGCACTCTTTTATATCAATAAACATTCTGGCAGATCAAACCAGGGAACAGAATGGTGATATTCAGTGTAGTTTTTACAATTCAATTATAATTTATACTGACACGTTATTTGGTTTCTTTTGAGGAAGTTATGAGAGAAGAAGGTCCTGAATGAACAATTATACACTCTGTCAGTGTAAATTACCCGTATCTAGGTTCGAACTACTCAATAATAGAGTGCCAGATATTTTGAGGATAACGTTAGTACATTATCCATAACAAGTGTCTCTTTAGCCTTGCATCATTATCGCACACACAAAGAAAGGTAATACGATAGTACTACTCTTAACCAAAAATCGAAGAGTTCTCATAGAGCTACAAAATTTACAGCCTTTATCCCCTCCTTGATACAACATCAATCCAGCAACGGATTGAAAACAACTAAGATCTAACTAACTTCCTTTTTCTCCTTTTATTTCTTCTTATCCATTTTAGTTACACTGTTTCCATTTGCAGTAGATTGGAAAAAAGAGGAGAATCAACTATGAAACAACTGGTCGAATTCTCGAATGAGGAAGCCGGTTATGTTGCCGGAGATCTTCTAAGAGGAGACGTGTTTCAGTTCTTGGTTCATTTTTAAGACATTGTCTGTAAGCAGCCACCATTTTTCTAGTGGAAGCTTCTAATTCTCTCTTATCGTCAATATCAATCTGTTGATTTCGACACTTTATGCTGCAATAACCTTGATCACCCCTGTTTCACAGGACAACCAAAAAAATATCAGCAACAAAAACTCAACTACAAATCGAGAAACAACTTCTTCCAAGCAAAAAAGAAAAAGGTAAATCCTTATCCAAATTCCATGATCTTGAACTACAGGCAAAATCCAAGGATTTAATTAGAAGATCATATCCTGGTAATACTAAAAATTAAGTTAGAACAAGTTTAATTAGTACCTGTACATGTAAATATCTTCTTGAGGGTCCAGATTCTTGTTGCATAGAGAGCATGTTTTGAGAAAAGATGGGTTATTATTAGAACTAGAAACAAGTGAAGGAGACAATTTTCTGGATTGTTTAACCACTAGATTTGGTTCTGGTGATCGATGTACAAGAATTCCTAACCCAACACCCTTCAGATAACTACTGGAATTATCATTTCTCTCCTTCCTCTTGAAAGGACTGCTCAATTTGGGGAGCATTATGGAAAGTATAGAACTGTAGAAAGAAAGAGAGAAGGAAGAAAAAAAGAGAGAATAGGGAAGATGATAAGAGTGTGAAGGAATCGGATATGACGTATTTATAAAATAAAACTGATGCTATTCACAAAAATTAAAAAATGAAATGAAAAAATAAAATAAGTAAACGACATGGTTCACTACACGACATCTGGTTTCCACTATGATGATTTTTCCTGCACAACAAAAGGGAAAAGCTGTGTTTTTGTTATAAAAATGAAAACGTGGAAAATGAGAAAGAGACACTTATTATTGTTGTGGTTCAAAATTATTTTCTTTTTCTTTATACTATGGGCCGATTGCCCACAAACTTTGCTGTTCTTCATTTTTTTTATTTTTCTTTTTTACTTCTATCTCTAATATTTATTACCTGCTGAATACAGTCTTCACACTTGTCTGGATTGCGACTTTATTCTCTCTTCTTTTTCTTTTACAAAAACTCAGGAAAAATGTTCATTTATGCCATGAAATCGTAAATTATATCAATTTACACGTTTACGTAAGATTACCTTAAGATATGTTTAGTTCAAAGAGTTTGGAAATAAGAATTGAAAAATGTGGATTTATGAAGTTTACTGGAAATAAGAATTGAAAAATGTGGATTTATGAAGTTTACTTTTTTTTTTTACACAAAAAGTTTGTAACTTTATTCTTATAGGAAGAACACTAGTAATTCACAAATCTTTAGTTTTCATAACTTTTTATTGTTTACTATTCAATTTCTTACCTCAATCACTCCATAAATTTGTTGATTCGTACATCTCTTCGTATTTTGTTTTAAAAACATTTTATTAGAACTTACAATTTAATTAATATAATTTTTATAATTTCATAGGTGAATCAATTTATATTTATTAGAAATTCGTTCATTTATCAATCTCTATACTTTGTAGGCTTCTGCACATGTTGGATTACTAAAATGAAAAATTAGAATCGATACGTTGATTCTTCTTCTAGATTCTAAATTGATTCGATTTATAAATTTAAAGGTTCGGTAGATAAGATTATGAATCTTATACTATGTTTGTCGAAATGGAGGATATGATATAAGTTGATATAATTATTAGTTAAGTGTGATTGCTAATCTCTAAACTTTAATAATATAAATTAATATCAAAAGAAATAACTTTCAAGAGGTTAGTATTTTAAAACAGTAGTCTTAAACAATTAAACTATTTGTAAATGAAATTTTTGCTTTATCTTTATTACTAATTCATTTAAGTGGCAAAAGGGCATATTTTGTTGGATGTACATTTTGCCCAAATTTTATATTTTAATTCCATCTACTTTTTGTCACAATTTTTTTAATCCATAAAATAAAGGCTTTAATAAGTGGATTACAAACTTTATTTATAATTCATTATACCATACAAATTAGACCTCAAGACTACAAAGAATGTGAAACTAATTTGAATATAGTTTGTTGAACATTTCCTATGAAATAAAATATATTAAAAAAAAAATCCCACATTTATTGAAGTCTAAAAGAAAGTGTTTCTCAACTTTTAGGATACACAAACTAACCTATTAAAATTTATACATCAAGATTTCTAAAATTAAATGCATTTTAAGATTAAAAAAAAAAAAACTATTACGTTGACCAGTTTCTTTAACTAAAAAATCCTATATAAAGAATAAATAAATAAAGTGTAAAGTAGGTATTATAGAAAGACCCACCTGCCCTTCCACTCAATTGTATTAACAAAATTAATGAAGTTACGAAGAAAGAATGACCAAGTAAAAGTGTTTATTAATTAATTAATTAATTAATTAATTATTAAACGCGATAATTTTCTCTAAATAATAATAATTAATAGTATGATAAATCCTTACATCCAATAAGTCAATTTAGTAACACTACTTTATTACCATTGTTTTTGTTTTTGTTTTTCTGATTTTAGAGAAAATAAAATAGAATCATTTTTAACTAAACACCAAACTATAGAAGATTATTTATAAAAAAAAATTTATAAAATTATGTGGAGAAGATACTGAGTACAAATTAAATATGTAAATTCAATAATAAATAAATCGATCAATGAATTGGACTTTTGTTGAATGATGGATATGGTCAATCTAAACAACATTGATGTTTATACTTTAGAGTAATTAAATTGATGGTTTTTTACAATTAAAACATATCTATAGCAGCAACAACATCATGACCATGTGTAATCAAGAAGAATGCTTATAGTTTGTTTTTTCTTTCTTTCTTTCTTTCTTTTTTTTAGAATGAGTTTCCTAATTGGTTGCTTTGCCTTGTCTTGTCCAGTGGGGCCATGAGTGATGATGTAATTTAATTGTTTAGCATTTGTTTCCAAATATATATATATATATATATATATATGGGAAATTTCCCCGAAATAGAAAAATAATGGGAAATTTGTTAAAATATAATATTTGATAAAATATTTATACTCTCAAAAATCTCAAAAATCAAATGTAGTTAATTTTAGTGATTTTGTTAAATGTAAATAGTTTATCAATTTTTTCTATTTTTGAAAAGAAAATTCTATATATAATTCATAACCACGAGATTGTTTTAAATTATTGTAGTTTTCTTGAATAGTTGAGCAATAACCTAAGTTATGAATAATACAAAAAGTGAAATTATTTATAAAGTTTAGCAAAAAAATTTAAATGTATCGTTATCTGATAAATTGTATTATATTTTATAAAATAATTTTTAAACTTTTAAACTTTTTTAAAATATAAAAATTGATAAATTATTTATGTAATATATAACAAAAACACGGGAAAATAAAAAAATCATTATACTTGATTTTTATATAAAATATAAATATTTTATCAAAAAAATTTATTTTTAACAATTTCTCTAAATCTAATTAAAATAGCAACGTGATATTGGAGCAAAAAATGAATCGAACATCTTTTAGATTATTCTTCCTCAATCAATCAATTTGGTTGGACAATGGAACCACTAGTTCTGTAACAACTTTTAATACCTTATTCTTTTCTTTGCAATCTCAGTCTCAATGAATCTTAACGAAAACAATGAAATTCTATGTCCATTAAAGAGATTGAATAATATTTTTTTAAAGATATTTATTGATTTCCAAAGTGTATTCTGATTGAGTATGATCAAACTTCATGAATGATTTGGAGCATATAATCCAATTTAAATTCTTCACAAAAGGACAAAGAAAAACAAATGTTTAGAAGTGTATTTTTGCAATTGATTCTTTGTGTTTCTTCCCCTTTTTTTTTTCTTTTTCTTTGGAAAAGAGTATATTATTTGTTAATAGAAAGTAGATGAGATAGAATACGAAAAAATGGGCATTAAAGCATTGAAACCTGAATTGTTGGAAAATGGAAAAGTAAGGGAAAAAGATGCCTTGAAAACTGCTAATTTTCATCTTTTTTGACAATTCAAAAACCATCTATATATATATATATATATATATATATATATATATATATATTCAAATTAACAATTGAAAGAATCTAACTATTAATATTTGTCCATAGAAGGAAGGTTCGAGGAATCTTTACATTTGATCCTTAAATTTTAAAAATATATCATTTTTGCTTTGAAATATTGTGTGAATAGTTATTTATATTCTTTAAATTTTCAAAATGCATCTATTTAGTAATCATACATGTTTAAAAGATTTAAATAGCTATATGATATTTAAAATTAGAAAAAAAAATTAGAGTGAAGTAATTTTTGAAAATTATTCTTCTAGTTTAAAGTAACGTATAATTATTTAAATTAATATGAATTAATTATTTGAGAGGTATTTTAAAGTTATTTTTAAAAATTGAAGGACTAAAGAAGTAGATTTTTAAATATTAGAAAATGTAATCCACCTATTTTTCAAAATTTGAATTAGAAAAAGCGTAATTTATCCAATAACATATTAACCAATAACTTATATTTTGGTTGGTACAATTAATGTCAAGTAGGGCTTCTTGTGTTCAACCAAAATTTCATTTTTTTTTTTTTTTTTTTGCTATAAGATGAAATATGAATACCCAATTTTCAAGATAATAATTATAAATATAGCTAAGTATATCAAAGATAAAATAGACTTTAAACAATTCGCTCTAATTATATATTTTTTTAAATATAGATATATGCTAATACTTCAAATATAATTAATATATTTGCAATTGTCCCTAGAAATAAGTGTCAGCTATATCTATCGTTTAAGCGCCAATTGCATCATAAAAATTACCAAAATAAAGTTATTTTGTATATTTAGAGTTATTATTGTATATCTTTTTCCTTTTTGTGATTAGATGTATTATACTAGCTCGGTGATTCCAACTCGTTAGTAAACACAACTATACGAGATCCAAAAAATTGAAGACAGTAGATTTATACGAATAAACATAAGTAATAAGTAAAACGTGTGTCGTCTTAGCCTAAAAAGATAGTACATTAACAACCACTTGATCCCTTACTAAAATATCTACATTGAATCTCTAACAAATCAATAGCTGTAAACAAATAGCACATCACAATTTAATAAATTTTGTATTTATTTAGAGTATTCTTCAAAGATGTTTATTTGCTACCTCAAAAGTAATGGCACAATAAGATTATTTATTTATTTTGTAGGATAATGAAACAAAAATTATTAAAAAAAAATAAAATAAAAATAAATAAATAAAATCAGAAGTATACATTTTTTGAAAAAATGGTTTTAAAATTCTATCTAACCAAAGTATTCCCATATATCTATATCTACTCCATGCATTTACATATCAACATAATCTAATAACAAAACTAGTAGTGGGTGTTCTGTTCATAATAAAATTCCAATTTGGCAACAGGGTATTTATCCTTCAAAAGCAATAGAGATTCTAATATTCTCACTCAACACAATAGCTTATTCAAACAAAAATTCACTCTCCCTCTTCCAAATTATAAATATTGTGTGTGTGTTCTTTCCATTCGTAGCCAAATATAGAGAAGGAAAACTTCCTCTTTCCCTCTCAACATTCTTCTTCTTTAAGGCATGACTAAGGTTACTGGAAATAGTCTTTACTTTATAAGGTCGATCCTTCTCGTGCAGGTGTTATGTATTTAATTCTCGCTATCGTTCTTTGTGTATGTTTCTTTTGTGCTCTTGTCTAATTTAGCAATGTAATAGCAGGCGAATGAGCTCTTCAATTGCATCTGAGCAACTTAAGGCACAAACAACTGCGTCAATGGTGGTTAGGAAGGTGAAGGCAGCTGTGGAAACGAGCTGTTATGATAATGAGGTAGTTGAACAGAAGAAGACGTTTTGGATGAAAGATCCTAAGAGTGGAAACTGGATTCCCGAGAATCATTTTGAAGAGATTGATGTGGTGGAATTGAGGGAGAAACTGCTGGCTAAACCTAAGATTTAAGAAGCTGCTCTAAAACAGCAAGTGAAAAGCTTCATTTATGTGCAAGAACAAAAGTTCCGCCTTTATCCATCTTATCCGTGCTACTAAATAACACCTACAGCAAAAACTATTCTACAATACTTTTCTCTCTCTAATCTGTCACTTCTATCAATTTAAAGTCTCGTATGAATCCTCTAAAGTTCAATGGTGTTGATTTCAACGGGTGAAAGAAGGGAATCCGAATCTCATCAAGTTTATCAAAGAAAGCAAATTGCCAGGTCATAGTAGTTGCAACAAGTCAAGAATGATGAGTTGGCCTACACAAATTAGTAAATACGTACAATTATGGACGAACATCTCAATAGAAACTTATTCCTATGATTTATTTTATTAAATGTTTATTACTTTTCAGAAGGGACCATCCCAATGACATCCTTATCACTCCAGTTCCTTCTAATGAGGAAAGAGGGAAAGAGAGAGCATTTCTCTCTTTTGAGAAGGGACCATCCTACTTTGCTAAAGAAAAAACATGGTAGACCATCCTAGTGACGGTTCATATCATTCCAATTCCTCAATTGAGAGAGGGACCTTTTTCTATATTATGGATTCGAACTTGTGACCTCCCCTTGGGTCAAAGACAATCCTAAAACTAGTTGGGCTATATTCAAATAGGCTAGAGAGACACTAAACATATGCAATCCAAATATGCATGTGTATGTGCGACATGTATACACATACACAAAACCCTAAACATGCATATACACATGCATTACAGATGCATGCACAAATGACACAATATTGGTGAAGACAGGGAACTCTTGTGTATGGTTATCGTGAAGCTGGACTACAACTACGTTACAGCAGAACATAACTTGCACTATTTTTCTTTTTATATTAGAAAGCATATATGTTCGGTTCTCATGTATGAGCAGACGTGCATAAAATTCACATGCCAAATACTAGACTACATTTGGAAAAAGGAGTGAATACAAACAAAAAGAATTTCTAAAGTTAAAGCACCCACGTTCAAGGTGCAAAATATGGTGCAAAATAAATACTTTTGAGTTTTACTATAAATATAGTTGGATGAGCTCGTCACTCACCACAGATGGAGAGAGAACACCCAAATCTGTAAAGAGAAGGGTAAGGTATTGAGGAGGAGTATAGTCTCGAGCAGATTTTTCAACTTCAACCTTTGATGGGATTGGAACCCCAAAATCTATTGGACGCAGAGCAGGGGCCATGTCTTTTTGATCCAATGGGTACAGTCTAGCAAACTGCAAAAATAATTGCGAATCAATTTTGTTTTTTTTTTTTGCCTTTCTTCAAGATAGTATAATCATTTAGTGGTAAGAAGGTATTTATGGATGCCAATACTATAAGTTATCTAATGAAGACAAACCTTGTAACTCTCAGCAGCCACGTACACCGGTTTGTTCATGCTATGTGCCACTAATGCAATTTGATATGTGCCCATCATATTGATTATACCTCCACTCTCGACTACTCCATCGGCCCCAACAAGGACCATATCAACCTCATCCATTGTATATGCTACTGCTGAGTCAATTAGGAGCTTTACAGGGACATCAAGTTTGGCTAGCTCGTTGGATAAACGCAAACCTGTCCTGTCCGGTCTTCCTTCTGCATATTTTAGCATTGAATTTCAATAAATATGAAGGCTAATAAAAAAATCAATATGAAGTACTAGACACGATAGGAAATATATTGCTTTCTTGTTCACCAAAAGTTAATCATACACCTAAGCCAGCGTATTAGAGAAAGGGTAAAAAGAAAGAATAACCTTTACAGTTGGTTAGCTAAACCGAGTACTTATTTTATATTGTGGGCAATAAAGTTAGTTTGTCATTCATCTCTGCTGTGAGAGAGGTAGGGGTAGGAGGAGACATAAGCCCTCTTGAACTAACCTGGGAGCTGATCTGTACTGAGGCATCTAAATGCCTGGTCCATTGTCTATCCCCACAATAACATAACAAAGATAGAAAGTTTAGTACATGAATGATGAAGCATTAGCTACAGTTATAGTTCACACTGCTCATAGCCTTTTCCTTATCCAGTCTTCTGTGTACCCACCAAATGGCACTTTGCCAGACTCAATGTAGTTGACATCTTGGGTGGGGATCTGATAGTTCGTCTTTCACATCATCAGGGCATTTGAAGAAGATTCTAGGCTTTATATAAACGGTCAAAAATCATGACTTTTGGGGATAAACCTTGCTCCATACTCCCATCATTAGCAATTAAATTTGCTTGCAAAGAAGGAAAATGGACAGCCTCATATCTGGGTTTTCCCTAGACCCTTCGATGGTAAACCAAAATCCCCTCTTTTTGTGCTCCAATTAAAGAAAGTGGAAAAAAGACATAGTTCTAGCAACACTCATGCATCTCTAAAGGGGTTGCCATTACTCTTATATAAGCAAGAGCGGCCAACCTCCTCATTTGTTATTTATTCATTTTTCCAACTACTCTTGCCTTGATGCATGACAAGCTGCAAAGAAGATCTCCATGGATAAACATCTCTCCCAGCTGTTGTATTCTAATTTCTACGCATCACTTTTTCATTTGTGCACGCGTTGCTCAAGATATATACTATTGGGATCAGAAGCATTTGGTTGGCAGATTGAATTCCTTGCGAGTTTTGCCTCTCCGTCATGGTTATTAGGCTACCCAAGAAATAAAAGAAGATCCTAGGGCTAAACCCCATTCAAGCTTTCTAGTGGTCTATTTAGTTGGAACGAAACTCTCATATCTACACCACAAAGAAAAAGGTTCCCAATCTCTCCAATCATGTTATCATCACATTAATTATCTATCTCTAACTTGGTGTAATTATAGCTTATCAACCTTACTACCCATTGGTATAGCATCATTCTGTAGTTTCATTCTATCGATGAAATGAATCTTTTCCTATCAAAAGAAAAGATCATAAGAAAAAAAATAATAAAGTATCTATCTCTAACCTGGTGTAAATTGAGCCCCTTTTGTAATTATTATATTTATAGCTTATCAACCCTTACTACCCATTGGAATAGATTTTTGAATCCACTGGATAGGATTTCATCATTTCATATTATCATTCTATCAATGAAACGAATCCTTTTTCCTATCAATAGAAAAATCATCAGAAAAAAAAATAAACGGGGTTCCTTATCCAGTTTATCACAGGGGATCCACTTCCTTAAAAACACTCACACAACTCCTAGAGTTTGCCTAAGTAATTCAGACTTCAATGACAACATAAATTGCAAGGTGGTTAAAGCCTTAAAAGAGCCTAACCTGTGCAAAACACTCTAAAGAGCTTCTTATTCTGTGCAGCCAACCTCAGAACTTCCATCACGACTCTAGAGAAACCATGGACCAAAATTGTACAGCCGTCAAAAATGAAATCCTGACTAAGCATTGCAATAATCCTCCGTGCCTGCAATGCAGAACCAGTTTCAGTACTAAAATTCCCGTCAAAGTACATAGTTTTCAGCTATTACAAAGGATTAAAGATTATCATAATAACCTCTACCTTACAGGATATCTCCCCAAACTTTTCTGCACGTTCAATCAGGCGAGATTTAGCAGACTTGAAGTCCTCATATTCTAAAGCCGAGGTTCGAGTAACATACCGCATGAACAAATCACAGCCAGCTGTTAATGATATTGAAGTTGTATCCCACGACTGGAGGAGATAAATAGAGATTAAATTGTATCAACCCATCAAACAGAAAGCACGGAAAGATCATTCTTAGTATGAACTATTCTATCCAAAACTTGTACAGCCCTTTTCACTACATACTGGACAGACAAACCAAACATATGGCTTTCATGATACGGTACCATCAGTTCTCAAGATGTAACAAAGCGTTTCACCGATTACAACAATGTTGGCCAGTTTACTAATATAATATACCCATTCTTCAACACGATGCTTGCCTAAAATGCATCCATCTACTAAATTAAAACAGAGCCTCATGGACACCACTTCTACACCAGGTAAGGCATAGAAGATGATAACGGATGACTAGCACATACATGTTAGACCACTCCACATCCAACAAAAATTACTTCCCAATTATGCCTTTAAAACATCAAAATACAGTACAACAAACGTCTAACCAGAGAATAACTCACTTTTAGGGAGTCTGAAGCCTTTTTCAGCTCAATTTCGAGCTCCATCATAGTCGTGGCCTGACTAGACCTTATGACGGCCGCCAAAGCCCGAATAGCTGCAACGGCCTCGGCCAAATCCGGCTGTTTCCTCCAGTTATTAAACTCATCAATCACACTAAACGGCTTACCGGATGCAGAGTCCTTGGTATCAGTTTCCGACAGTAACTGATCGTCGGTTTGGAATCCGACAGCGGCCTGCGCCTGAGCAAGCCAATCACTGGTGACGACGGCGGTGTGGGCAGCTCTACTTTGGTAATAGGCTGAAATTTTAGGGTTAGGGTTCTGAAATGCATCCGCCATAGAAGATTGCGTGGGTGGGGAAATGGAAAGGGTTTCGGGAGGCTTTGAAGCGCCTTCAGCCTGCTGCTTGTCGAGGATGAAAGAGGCCGATCTCCACCACATTTGTGTTATATAATCTTAGTTCTTTTGTGGGTCTTAAGAGGGTGAGAATTACAACCGGCGACGGTGGCGCTCCGATTTGAAGATTCCGGCGAGTGAATGTTTTTCGACGACTGATATTGCGCGAAATCAAAAACCTTAATTCTTAATTAGGGATTATGGTTTTGGATAAATTAGTTGCCAATGACAAAATACAAAAAAAAAGAAATGGTATTGTTTTGTTTTTGTTTAATTACTTTTTGGAGAATATTACTTCCTTTTCTCCAAATAAAATATAAATAAACACACCCTATTTGGGGTGACAAATGTGGGAGTCTTATTTGATCAAATTTAGATCATGTTTCTCCATCCAAAGTGCCTATTTGGAGATCTAAAATGAAATGTGTGCAAATAGTGAAAATCATGGTCGGATTAAAAACCGTTAATAAAATGAGTTTTGTATTACAAATCGAATCCAAATTGCTCGTTTCAAATATAGATTTTAGACTACATTACATTACAAACTCATTACATTCCAGATCACCAAACATTCTACTAATGTATTGAATTGTGGGGTCTCTCACAAAACTATAAACCAACAACAACTGTTCAATTGGAAAGTTTGGTGATCGATTTGATTGCGTTTTTAAATTATGTGAGACACGTTTTGGATCTAAAGAAGAATGGAAGACGATTTTACAACTAAATTAGCTACTAGTATTGATATTATTTTAATTCTACATACAAAGAGTGCATAAATGTGAGGGAGACTTTAACCTCTAGACCTAATGTTAAATTTGTCGATGTTTATTGATCAATCTTAATCTTTGTGGTTGATAATGGTAGCGGTAAACCCTTTTTTAAATTGCTAAATGATGCTGCATTTTTTTATTGTTCACCTAAGAAATTAATGGATTAATGAATTGAGGTACCTATTTTTTTGTAATTACATATTTTATTACAACAGAAATTACAAAATTTTTTCTCAAAACTTGCGTACAAAACTCGTCCAAATTGCCCAATAATTGTTCATAATTTATGATATAACATTGAGATCATCATCGAAGGGAACCACATAATTACAATTTTGCAAGGAGAGAAATTTGAGCTGGACAGTAGTACAAGAAAATTCTCTCATTGTCTATTGTTAAAGAATTTTGATCGATAAAGTATCGTACATTTAATTAGTCTCAAATCTGATCATTCGTAAGTCTTTTTTGTATGATCGTTGGATCAAATAAATCCAAATGAGTATTGATATTTGGGTTTTAGTTTTAACTAAGCCCAAAACTATACTTATTCTAGACCAAATGCAAACAAGCTTTAGAAGAGCCCAACTAATTTTCCCCAAATGCCTAAGCTATTGACAAACCAACCCTAATCCTACTTGGAAACTTCATAAATAGATAAGTTGAAGGCTATTGAATGATTTACAAATTTAAGGCTTTATAAAAAGTAGAATTCTCGAGCGATAGACTTCCCAATGAACGTAAACATTCCACGCTAACTAATATGAACACATTGAGAAGATCAACTAACTAACAGTCAATTTTAAGCCAATGCAACGTACAATATCAAGTCAAAAATCGATCCAACATATACAATCAATGAGTCAAGCTTTAACGTACATGCAAAAACAAAAAACCAAGTTTAGTTCAGAATAAGTGCTCCAAAATCTCAACTCACCACATATGCATAAAATTTATGGGCATTTGCAAAAATAACAAAAGAATTATAATAATAAGATTCATATTACTACATTTTATAAAATGTAAAAGTAGCAAATACAATCCTATGATATATCTAATTACTTGTTATATTTGTAATATGAAAAAAAGATGTGTTATGGCTGTTTTGTTTTTTTCTTGTCATATGATGTAATTTTCCTAAAATTTATATAAACTAAAATTTAACTCCACAAAATATGTTGTACGTGTCCATTTACTCTAATTTATATATTTTATAACAAAACGAGTTTACGTCGATGATAATTGATATGATGTTCTATATATACAATCTCTCTCATTGCACCTTCACAAGAACTTCATCATCACACCCATTTGTCAACCAATAACCCTAAAGCCCAAAATCCCAAAAGCCTTAAGACCTTCAAGTATTAATTGTGCCCACACTTGTAAGGTATTTCCTTCAAAATAGAAAGACAAGAATCTGCATGTTATTTTGGACTAATAGAAAAAAATCTAATATTTATAGGGAATTGTGTTCATGATTCCACCCTTAATAATTTAAATTTAATAATACGAGCTATTTGATAACTTATATATATATATATATAGTAATGGTTGTTTTTTAGTGTAACCGTCCTAAAGTATGGTATAATTTTAATTAGGTTATTAAACTTTAATAACAACAAAGTAATTTAAAATTTTTAAAAGCGTTAAAATTAGATCATCTAATTTATGATTAAAAATAATAAAAATTGAATCTATAAATTTATATGATGCAGTAATTATGGTACGAATTTAGATAAGTTTTAGAATTTAATTATTTAATTTTGATGATATAACTACAAATATCACCTTATTTTAAAGTTACATTTTTTACTATTTAAAATAGGGACATGCAAATATAAAGATCAAAATCAAAATATTTAAATATAACAACGTTGATAAGCTACCAACTACATGGTCTACCATTGATAGACCATGGAAGTTTTAGAGCGATAGACTACATGGATCGCTGATAGACCTTGTTTGATATATAGGTGTAAACGGGTTGGATTAGGAGACGTTCTCAACCCAACCCATATATATTTTCGGGTTGATTGGATTGCCAACCCAAATAAAGTTTCCAACCCAACCATAAAATATAGGTTGGGTTGTCTGATTATATTATTATTATTTTTTTCGTTTTTATATTTTAATATTTGTAAATGGAAATCATCAACTGTAAATCAAATATGTTTTGCATTAAGATAAACAAAAAAGAAAAATTTCGGAATTCAATATTGTTTAACTTTTATTAAATAAATAAATAACAATGAAATATAATATATATATATATATTTATTAATATTTATATTTTTTATATTAATTCGAATTGAGTTGGGTTAACCCAAAATTTTCAACCCAACCTAACCCATATAATATGAGTTAGGTAGTTCGAGTTGTCGGATTGCTCGAATTATTCTTATGTCCTTAATTTGATAGGTTTTCTAAAACGATATTATCTATTTGATTATTACTTTTAAAATTGATTTTTAATTTTTTCTTTCTTTAGTTACATTTTACAATAAATCGGAATCTGCTTTGAATTGAGAAAAATCATAGAACTAATAATGTTCACGACGTTCGAAAAATCATTCTCACCATGGAAGCTTGCGAGCGTTGATCCTTTGAGTAAGTAAACAACAAACAACGAATCATTTTCCCAACCAAATACGATTTCTACTCAAATTTTCCTTGGAGTGATAAATACTGCTTTTTTCTTTTTTTTAACCCAAGGTTTTACTTAGGCAAAATACTATTTTAAAATTTAAAAAAAAAAAAATAGAACGAAAAGTTATTTTAAATGATAATGCTTTTAAAAATATTTATCAAGTATGATTTTTTTTTTTTTGTTATATTTTAGTATGTTTTGTTGTATTTGAAAATAACCACAAAATATAATTCTATGGTCTAAAAGACAATAAACCTTAAAAAACATTAGAATTTTGATTCATTTAAAGTTTTATTTATTTGTGTTAATTATCATAACAAATGAGCAGTTTGATATTTAAAAATAACAATAACGAGTTAAAAATATGAAAAATATTTTAAATAACAAAAAAATATTGAAAATATTTACGAAACATAACAAAACATTATATTATGATAGACAGCGGTAAACTTCTATGAATTTTTATCGATGTCTATTAATATTATTAATTTTTAACAATTTATTCGTATTTATCGATGATAAATTTGGAAATTTGTTATATTTGTTGAATTTTGATTCATTGAAAGTTTTATTTATGTGTATTAATTGTCATAACAATGTGGCAGTCTGATATTTAAAAATAATAATAATGAGTTTAAAATATGAAAAATATTGTAAATAACAAAACATAACAAAACTTTATATTTTGATAGATAGTAGCAGGCTTCTATGAATTTTTATCGATGTCTATTAATATTATTAATTTTCAACATTTTATCTATGTTTATCGATGATTAATCTAAAAATTTATTATATTTGTTAAATTTTGATTCATTGAAAGTTTTATTTATTTGTGTTAATTATCATAACAATGGGCATAATGATATTTAAAAAATAATAACAATGGGTTAAAAATACGAAAAATATTGTAAATAACAAAAAAAATATTTAAAATATTTACAAAACATAACAAAACTTTATATTTTAATAAATACCGGTAAGTTTTTATAAATTTTTATCGATGTCTATAAATATTATTAATTTTTAACAATTTATGACGACAATCTGAAAATTTGTTATATTTTCATTGATTTTTGTATATTTGATAATGCTCCAAGAAGAAAAGAAAGATTTGATAACGTATATTAAATTTAGGGTCAATTTAATTAAAAAGTGGAGCTTGATCGATTAGATGTGATTCTTTTAAAACTAAGAAAACGGTCAACTAAAATAGTAAATGGTTAATTTAAAAATTTGTCAACCAATACTGTTTTTTTTTTTTTAATGGTAATATTTACAATGATGATAATAATAATAATTGTCCATCAAAAATAAAATATTACATTATTTTTTTATTTAAAAAGAAAAAAAATATTGAAACTCCAATTTAAAATGGTAAGGGAAAAGAAAATCCAAACTGACTTAGGGAAAATTTGCATTTAGAATAATGAAATGAATTATGAAAACAGGGAGAGAAGATTAGGAGTAGAATTATGAGATTTAATGATTAAATATAATGTTGAGTTGGGCCATTAATCGTATATTATTATAAACTATAATGTAATGAAATTAAAAAAGAAAATAAAGAAAATTGCTTGTTGTTGAAGATAGAGCTTGCCAGGCTGGCAATTTGCAATTTTATTTTTATTTTTAGGCATTTGCATATTTCTCTTACGCGTTGGATAATTTTTTCTCACCCAAATTTTTAAATATTATTTTATTTTTATAAAAAAAAAAAATTGTAGCATTGTTTTTTAATTTAAAATTTTAAAAACATAAAATTAAAGGAATCGTCAAAAATATTATTTATATGATAAAATAAGTCTAATGAGTTTTTGTGTTTTTTTTTTTTTTCTGGTGTAAGTAATTTGTAAATTTTTATTATTCTTGATAAAATTCTATTTATTATTCTAAATTTTATTTAGAATTCAAATCTATAATCTTTTGATCGATAATTCATAACTTACACTGTTTTTTCTTTCTTTCTTTAATTTTGTTTGAAATAGATAAATTTGAATCACAAAGCTTGTAAGAACGAAGGTGTTGATATGCTAGTGCTAGTTGAATAACAAAATAAATAAACAAATATATAGTGAAAAATAATTATAAGCTTTATTTTTTTAAAAATCAAAATAGTTACTAATCGAATATGGTGATTTTTCTTTCCAGCATTTTTCTTATTGGTTGTGACACATCACTATTATTCTTTTCTAGATAACATAGTCAATAAAACTAAAGGGAAAAAGTATGTGCACCACTTTACTAATTAGGGTATTTGCTAAACAAAGTCAACTTACACCGATAAGGCATGGTAAATTAAAGTGCTTGCTAATAAAGGAATGCATCAATTGTAGATGTTATAAAATTTCATGTTAGTTTTTTTTTTTTTTTTTTGTTAAGTATTATGGAAAAAAGTTTAAAAAAAAAAATTATCGAGTTAAAATTAAATGACTACTCATACTTGTATATCGGTCTCAAACTAATATGCTAAAACAAGGATTTATGTTTTTAGTTCAGAGAGTCGAGTAAAAAATTTTCTTTTCATTTCTTAATTTTTATATTGGTTGACAAATGAATTGTTTTGACATGTTTAGAAACAAAGATTTACCTTAAACACGATTTAATTGACAGATGATTGCAATTCAACTTCTAATTTTTTAATTAGGCAAGGAAGACAAATCAAACACACAAACAAATAAATATTTCTTAAAATGTTAAATAAATAAATATTTGTGCACAGTTGATCTTCAAATTGTACAACCAATTGCTTGTATTAATATCAACTAAAATAATAATAATAATAATAATAATAATAATAATCAGAAAATATTTTATCCTGAGACGAATTATAAGCATACAATTGTTTATAAAAAAAACCATGCATCGTTAGAAGGAAAAAAAACACACATTCTTAGAATAACTTTTTCAAATATATTACAACTTTTCAGATTCTATAATGATATATATTAATAGAAGTCTATCATATAAATAAAATTACGTATTAGTTGTTTTCTCCCTTGATATATTCTCTGTTCAAAAGTCAAAACATTATTTTAAAAAAAATATAAATGGAAAACTATCACTTTTCAAAACCTGTCTAAGCTAGCTCGGAACAATCTCCCTACTGCAAAGGCAACAGACGCAATAAGCCACATCGTTTGGAGGCTTTTGAAATGCACGACACGCCATGAGATCCTTCGTTTATGTCATAATAACCTAATAGTAGAATTACAAAAGAGTTATTTTGCAAACTTTTGATAATTGTTTTTGAACAACTCAACTCGTAGGTTGTAAATTCATTTCAAGGCACTTGAAATTACAATAACCAAAGGTTTAGAACTAAACCATCAACAACCTCTCAACAAATTTAGCCACAAGCATATACTCTTTGAAATATGAACAAAAATATAATTTCATACAACAAAATAAAAGATGAAAAATAATTTGACATGGTCTAAAAACACATTAAAGGATAAATAACAATAAATCTTCTCCACTATCTCATTAATACCACAATTTCAAAACAAACCCATATTGAATCCAATAAGTTTCCACAATTTCTGGTTTTAACCAAAAATTAATACCATATTAATTCAAAAGTACTCTTTCAAACAAAGAAAAATTCCATTAATATATAAAAAAAACATGAAAAAAAAAACTATAAATACAAAAAAGCTAAAAATATTTTATATAAATAATAAAATAATTTTATAATGTCATATAATATATAAAAATGTAAATATAATTTATCTTTTTGGAAAAATCTATTTTGAAAAAGAAATAAAGAAAAACACACTTTCAAAGCTGTTATCCAATCCTTATTCCTTATACGGAACTATTCATATTATGATATTGAAAAAAAAAGAGTGATTAATTGACAGCAATAAATATGATACCAAAAATAATAATAAATAATATTATGATTCCCATTTCTTTCGCTTGTTTTCTTGGGTGTTTTGCTTTTAAAAAAAACAAATCAAAATTTATGAAGAAAACCGCATGATTGAGTTAGCTAAGAACTGTGAAAGAAAAAAAATTAAATTAGGGGGAGGATTTGGAGAAGTGTTTATTGATGTGGATGGATGAGATGAATGGAAAATTTTGATATGTGGTGGCGATGATGGGTGAATGTTAGTGTTGTTGATTGATTTTTGGAATCTGCGAGAAATCTCTCACTCTTTACGCCTTCTTCATCTTGACTCTCTTCTTCACCAACCCCTTTTATTTTTCACTGTCTGAACTTTTCTTGGTAGTGAATCACGGTTTCTTTCTTCTCAAACCCAACTTTGAAGTTGTGTTGGCTTCTTCCTTTCCTTTCCTTTCCTCTCTCAGGAGGATTTTGGCGGTGGTCAATTTTAGTTCAAGTTGAAGCCAATCGGAATTTGACACCTTTTTATCAACTGTTTGATGTTGAACTTGGAGGGTGGTGGAGATATATTGTTGAATATGCAGTAGTGTTTTTTTTTTTTTTTTTTTTTTTTAAAATTTTTGTTTTCTGCAGAGGGGAGCTGGTTTTGGGTGTAATCGGTGCTGGAAGTGATTGAATTCGGTTGGTTTTGAAGGAGCTTGATTGAACTTATTGAAGGTAGCTGAGAAGATTCTTGATCTTGCTTTGCTGGTGTTGTTATTCGATTTTAATTAGTTCACGCTTTCATTACTTTGGAGTTAATTTATATCTTAAACTGGGAAATGGTTCTTTAATGGCGAAACTACTTTGTATTTTGTTGTTGGAAGATTAATGTCGATGTGAAGTATGGGAGTAGGTTTAGTAGGCGAATTCTGGGATGGGTTTCATTTCTTCAACGACGAAGTTCCCATTTCGCTGTTTCTTTCTTTTGGTTGTCTTTCTTTTGCGTTATGGTTGAATCAGTTTGATCGAGGTTCAGAAGTTTATGTACTTCATTGGGTGATTGACTTTTCTTGTTTTCAGGTTGAATTTGTTGGGTCTCCTTTCAAATGAGCGAATCATAATGAACGGAATCGTGGGTTTGCTGGTCAATGGATTCTCCAGACAAGACATTGACTGATATTCTTGGTAATTGGAAGTCTTGGATCCCTTGGCGATCTGAATCAGCTAATGTATCGAGGGCTTTTTGGATGCCCGATCAGAGTTGCCGGGTATGCTACGATTGTGACTCACAGTTTACCCTTATCAACCGTAGACACCATTGCCGACTTTGTGGAAGAGTGTTCTGTGCTAAGTGTACAGCAAACTCAATACTTGCTCCATCAGGTGACCCGAGGATCCCTCGTGAAGAGAGGGAGAGAATTCGTGTTTGTAACTATTGCTTCAAGCAATGGAATCAGGGAATAGCTGCTTCAGATCATGAGATCAGGGTGCTTAACCAAGATATCTCCAGTTCACCATCAGCGGCTAGTTTGTCCAGTCCTAGATCTAGTGGCACTGCTGACAGCAGCATTACTTTTGCTTCTGTGCCTTATTCCTTTGAGGCCAACCAACAAGCTCTAGAGCATTCTGGTCTCAGCCCACAACATTCACCTGTTATCTTAACAGGCAGAGATCAGCAGGGTGAATCGGCATTGGGAAGGAGCATTGACATTCTTTCTAGCATAGGAGATATACCACAAAATTATTCCATGAACAGGTCTTATCTCTAATGTTAGCATTTAATTTTTGGTTGTTGCTCGGCTTTTTCAATCCCATCAATAGTTTGATCGTTCTAGACACCTCTATTATAAGATTTCCACTTTTTGTTACAAATCAATATTTTGATTTAACCTCAAGGGTTGAACTTAATGATAGAAGACCCTTGAAGTCGATTAACTGGTCAGAGATTTGAAAAAATGAGAGCCACACATTTCCAAGTCTTATAGGATCTAAGAGTAGTTAAATGTTCGGGATTCCATTTTGAAATTTCAATATCATTTTACTTGTGAGTTATTTTAATAGTTGATGCTCCTGGCAGGAAGGCATAGAGTGAAACATCTTTTGTGGCTATTTTACTCATGTGCCTCGGTGGTTTCTTTGTTATCAGGAGTGCTGGCAAGGATGATTATGATGGTGCATATAAGTCTGATACTGAAGCAAGCCATTCACCTCAAGCCATAAGTTACTTTGGTCAACCCGAATCTGAAGATATTGGAATTGAGCATGGACCACATAATGAGCAGCTTGATGGGGAAAACAACGATGTCAGAAGTTTAAGTAGCTCTCCATTGCAGGAAAGTTTTTATTCACGTGGTCTGGAAGGAATTTCAGATCTCGACCAAAAAGAAGAAACAAATTTTATTTATGGAGAAGATCCGGGGCAATCCTCTTTAGACTTTACAGATGATGTCCAGTCTGAACCTGTTGATTTTGAGAGTAATGGGCTTCTTTGGATCCCACCTGAACCTGAAGACGAAGAAGATGAGAGGGAAACTTTCTATGATGATGATGATGAGGGACATGATGCTGGTGAATGGGGGTATTTGCGAGCCTCTAGCAGTTTTGGTAGTGGGGAATATCGTAGTAAGGATAGGTCTAGTGAGGAGCACAAGAATGTCATGAAGAATGTTGTTGATGGACATTTTAGGGCTTTAGTTGCTCAATTGTTGCAGGTTGAGAACCTTCCTTTGGGTGAGATCAGTGATAAGGAGAGTTGGCTGGAGATAATTACTTCCTTGTCTTGGGAGGCTGCCACACTATTAAAGCCAGATATGAGTAGATGCGGTGAGATGGACCCAGGTGGATACGTGAAAGTCAAATGTATTGCATCGGGACTTCGCCGCAATAGGTAACTGTTTTGGTGTATATATACCTTTTATCTGTCATTAGCCTTGTTAGGTCATTTATGACACCTAACTCTGTGTGTATGGGTTTTAGTAAGAAAAACTATTCTCCTATTGTATGTTTTGATTCTTTCCATCTTGGCCATTTTTGTTGACCGATGAATCTTTATATATATTTTATTTGATATGATCCATACCTATGTTGATTGCTATCGTACCCATTTGTCTTTATTCCATAGTTGCATGTACTTTTGGTTTTGAAAATAATTTAATACTTCTAGTTCTTAAACCTTCTGACAAGGAGTTTGATAACTTTTCTTTTAGCACGGTGGTAAAAGGGGTAGTTTGTAAGAAAAATGTGGCTCATCGGAGAATGATCTCAAAGATAGAGAAGTCTCGCTTGCTGATTCTTGGAGGTGCACTCGAATACCAACGGGTTTCCAATCACTTATCAAGTTTTGATACGCTGTTGCAGCAGGTAACTTTTTTAGTTTCAGTCTATAGTTGATATATTGCCAGTGATTGTATATAATCTGTAATCTCATGCATTCATTTGTTTCTTTTTTCCTTTTCTCCCGTGTCTTATGCTAATTTGATCCAAACATTTATAGGAGATTGACCATTTGAAGATGGCAGTTGCAAAAATAGATGCACACCGCCCTGATGTTCTTTTAGTTGAAAAATCAGTGTCAAGATTTGCACAAGAGTACCTACTTGCAAAAGATATATCGCTTGTTCTCAATATCAAGAGACCTCTTTTGGAGCGTATAGCCCGCTGCACGGGTGCACAGATAGTTCCTTCAATCGATCAACTGTCATCACCAAAGTTGGGATATTGTGAGTTATTTCATGTAGAAAGGTTCACGGAAGATCTGACCTCTTCTGGACCAACGGGGAAAAGATCAGTGAAGACATTGATGTTTTTTGAAGGCTGCCCAAAGCCATTGGGCTGTACTGTAAGTTCACTATATATCTACTGCCAAATTTGTGTGTATATTTTTTATTGAGAATAATGCAGAAGATCATGTGCGTCTTTGTGGGGTTGAAAAGTAACTTAACAAGAATTTCTAGAATTAATAGGGTGGAAAAGAGCTTGGGCTTGGCAGAACTTAGTTTCTGCATGAATATTGCTCTGCTGTTGATTTCCATCCTTGGGATTATCTGCTGGAAAAATGGATTGAAGGTTTCAGAATTACTTTCCTTGCACACTTCTTTTTTGGGGGTCGGTAGGACTGAGGAAGTGATGACTTGGCGGTATTCAGATCTATAATTGATTCATTTTTTCAGTGGTCCTGTGGATGTGCTACTTATAATTTAATATTTGGTTGTTGTGCCATACAGAATAGATGTGTGATTACAGACCATTGGTTTTAGTTGTAACTTTTGCATATTTATTTCTTTTAGATTTTACTTAGAGGTGCTGACATGGATGAGCTGAAGAAAGCAAAGCGAGTCGTTCAGTATGGAGTTTTTGCTGCTTATCATTTGGCCTTGGAAACATCTTTTCTTGCTGATGAAAGAGCCTCTCTACCAGAGCTTCCCTTGAACTCCCCAATTACTGTTGCAATTCCTGTGAAATCGTCTGTTGTCGAGAGATCCATATCAATGGTCCCTGATTTCAGTCTTCCTGGCTATCAGGGGCAGCAACCTAGCTTACCTATCGATGAACCACAAAGATCCAAAAGCTTACCTTCCTCAGATCTAATCTTATCAAGCAACAGCACTATACCTTTTGTAGAAAATGGTCCTAGTTCTCAACTCTCCCAACCTAGTTCATCTGCAGCAAATTCTACTGCAATTTTCTCTTCTCATCCCGTGCCCTGGACTATTGGTTCAGAGTCTTATGATGATGAGCCCTCTTCATATAGTACAATTAAGGAGAGAAATGCATTGGGTACCCGGGGTGAAATGGAAGAATCTTCTGCTAATGGTTATCAGAAACAAGAACTAGGATCTGTTGAGTTGTTGGGGAATGACAAGTTTTCTATTGATTCTGAAGACGTTCATAACGCAGTGGTATCTAGTCAGCCAATTGGCTCGGAGCCATTAAATGTGCAACAGAATATTCAGAATCAACAAGAGCTTGGAACTTACAAAGAGGAGCTGGGAACAGGGAAAGATGATTTCGCTACAGCATCTTCTGCGCATCAAAGTATTTTGGTCTCTTCATCATCAAGGTGCATATTGAAAGGAAGTGTCTGTGAGAGATCACATCTCTTTAGAATCAAATACTATGGGACTTTCGATAAACCTTTAGGCCGATTCTTAAGGGACAAATTATTTAATCAGGTAGCTGTCTTATTTTAATGTACACCAGATATCTCTCTATTGCAATCGTGGATATGCTTGATGAAAATTATAAGTCCTTGTTTCATTTCAGGCATACCGATGTGATGCTTGTGAAATGCCAGCAGAAGCACATGTTCATTGTTATACTCATAGACAGGGCACCCTCACAATATCTGTTAGAAAGTTGCCAGAAATTCTCTTGCCAGGTGAAAGGGAAGGGAAGATTTGGATGTGGCATAGATGCCTACGATGCCCACGAAACAATGGTTTTCCCCCAGCTACTCGAAGAGTAGTGATGTCAGATGCTGCATGGGGACTCTCATTTGGGAAGTTCTTAGAGCTCAGTTTTTCAAACCACATTGCTGCTAGCAGAGTGGCAAGCTGTGGGCACTCCTTACATAGAGACTGCCTTCGTTTTTATGGGTAATTATTTGGCTTATCAAAAATATCTGAATTTCTAAAAAGTTATAAAACAAATTTTATAATAGGCAACTGGCAATCTATAATTGTAGTTATATGCCTTTCAATGTCATGCACTACTCCATGAAACGAGAGAAACCATAGTCTTCATGGACATATCAAAGTCACTTTCTGAAATAACACCGATCATCGTCATAATAATTGCAGTCAATTTCTTATTTCTGTAATTAAATTTTTAAATAGTCTTACGTAGTTCATTTCTTTAAAATAAATGTAAATTTACATATTGGTTCTCGGTTTGTGATGCAAATTAACTTTTTACTTTGCAATTTGATTGCTGATTCCTTTATTTCTCTTGTTCGTAGTTGTCTGCTTATTATTTTGTACTTGATTCAGAACATTATTATATAGGGTCCACAGATCACTGAAAGTGATGTAGGTTTTAGAGTTTTAGATATAATATTAAATTTGCTCAAACTCCATCAACTTAAGTTTTGGGTTTATTGATATCAAAACAGATCCTGAGTTTGAACCCTTGTAAAGTCATTTCTTCCCCAACCAAATTAATATTAATATTGAATTCCACTTGTTGGACCTTCAACAAATCTTCGAGTCCACAAGTGGGGTACTATTAGAGTGTTGATATAATATTAAACTTATCATTACCCATCATTAAGCTTTTGGGTTCCATGTGAAAAGTTCTTTTTCTTTTCTTTTTTCTCAACATGTGGAGGATACCAAACTAGCCAAAGCGGAGAGTATACTGTCTCTCGTTTCACTTTTGCATCTTCTTTTTCAACCTATGGGGGATATCAGAGTAGCCAAAGTTGAAAATTCTTCTTTCATTGCTTTACTTGTACAGATATGGGAGAATGATTGCTTGTTTCCGCTATACTTCAACTGATGTGCATTCTGTATACCTTCCACCATCAAAACTGGATTTCAACTATGAGGATCAGGAGTGGATACGAAAAGAAAAGGATGAGGTCCAATAACATCTAGATTTGAGATGTTTACGATATAATTTTCAATGCACGTGGATGATTTTAATTATCTGATTGTAGCAGGTGGTGAACCAGGCTGAGCTTTTGTTTTCCGAAGTGTTGAACACTCTTCGGCAAATTGCAGAAAAAATTTCTGGTGCAAGGACCATCAATAGCACGAGAAAAATGGAACTAAGACGCCAGATTGCCGGGTTGGAGGCAATCTTACAAAAAGAGAAGGCCAAATTTGAGGTAAGCCTCCAAGAATGGTGAATTGTTAAAGTTAGAATGGTCTTTGACATCTAATCATCCTTCCTAAATTTGTATGGAAATGCAATTTTGTTAGACTGTAATTTTCAGTTGAATCCCTTAGGTTGATGAATCATAGTGGTTGAACTCGTCTTACACTTCTTTTTTGTATGGTGCATATGCCTTTTTGAACATTTCAATGGCCCATTTGTGTTATCCGCTTGTATCTTTTAGGAATTAGGATGGATCAAAGTTGTTGAACACCTGCCATTTTACTGTGTGGTGCATATACTTTTTGATGTATGCCCTGATTACATTTTCTTTAAAAAAAAAAACAAAGAAATTAAAACAAACCTAAGTAAATATCTCCTCAGTCATTTTCTCCCTTACGAAATTCATTGTGTACATGCATTCTTCTCAGTGATACTAAACTGATATGCTCACGAAGAACTTTTTCTTTTTATTTTTGTTGAAATAATTAAGAACTACTCTTGTGTCTCAAAAACCGCACTTGTTTTTTATATTTAAAAATATAAAGAACTTATTACATTTGAATTTCATGTCGACATTATCTAATTTCTTGCTAATTTAGTTGGTTCTGATGCGTGTGATCAAGGAATCACTCCATAAAACTATGATCGGGGAAGGAAAACAGGGCCAGGGTGCTGTGGACATTCTTGAGATCAACTATCTACGTAGGAAGTTACTCATTCAAGCTTATGTATGGGACCAGCAATTGATCCAAGCAGCCAATTTAGATAACGGAAACTCTGCTGGCAGCTTTATTGCAGAGTCTGAGGAGAGACTTATGGTTGACAGCGAGAAGCTCCCCGAAATTAGCACCAACAGAAAATTGGTTGAAGACCTTAAATCCTCTGACTCTCACCTTGCCTATCAACAGTGTTATGAAGGGCCAAGTAACGGAAAGGAATTTGTAACCAGCTCGGCTCAACCTGACATTCAAGTTGAAGAAGTTGGAGATTCAGATGCAGATAAAGGAGAAGAACATTTATGCAGCACAAGCATTAGTGCTCCATCTGAAACCCTAGAATCAAAGACATATCTTCAGGCAGCTCAGGCTGATGGGGAGTTTTCTAGGATGGTAAATTTATCAGATACACTAGAGGCTGCATGGACAGGTGACAATGGTTCAGTAGTTGGAATAACAAAAGACAATTCCCTTATTTTGTCCAATTCAACTTCGGAAGATTCATCAGCCATCGATATTACTATATTGAATGATGGTTCTGAAGATCAGAATGTGGACAGGGTTACCCATGCCATTTCTCCGTCGCTTCCTTCAAAGGCACTTGATGATACAGAAGACTTTGAAGGCTACTTAGATACGGCTTCATCAAACTTTTATTATTTATTTAATGAAAATTTTCTAGCTAGTGGTCAGAAACTTGAATCACTAGCTAAACACAATCCTGTCTTTCTGTCTTCATTCTGGGAGTTAGAGTTTCAAGGTGGAGCTAGACTGTTCTTGCCCCTTGGTATAAGTGAAACTGTTGTTCCGGTTTATGATGATGAACCCTCCAGTATCATAGCTTACGCTCTAATGTCACCAGAATATCATTCCCAGTTGATTGATGAGGCAGAAAAAGTGAGAGATTGTGGTGATTCGTTGCCTTCCTTATCATCTTACACAGACTCATTTTTCCAGTCCTCTGATGATTTCTCCTTTGATACTTCTAAAAGTTTGGGACCTTCAGATGACACTATTTCATCCATCTCTGGACCTCGTACCTCTATTAGTTTGGATCCACTCTTATACCCAAAGTCCCTTAATCCCAGAATTTTTTTTGAAGAATATGGTCCACATGGTGGAGTAAAATATTCTGTTACCTGTTACTATGCAAAACGATTTGAAGCTTTGAGAAGGATTTGTTGTTCAGAACTTGATTTTGTAAAGTCTCTAAGTCGTTGTAAGAAGTGGGGCGCCCAAGGTGGTAAGAGTAATGTTTTCTTTGCCAAAACATTGGATGATCGGTTTATTATTAAGCAAGTCACCAAGACAGAACTGGAGTCATTCATTAAATTTGCACCTGAATATTTCAAGTATTTGTCTGAATCAATTGGTACGAGAAGTCCTACATGCCTAGCAAAGATTCTTGGAATCTATCAGGTACTTCTAATCCCTTAGATAATCAGGTTATGAAATTTTAAGAGTGTTTAGAACGTTCCAGGACTCGAAACAGATAGATTGATAGTAGTCTTAAAAATGGCTAATTCATATTTTAACCGCTAAATGGAAGAAATGATGAAATGCGAGTTTTTGAACTTTTTTTCTTCTTTTGGAACACAAAATATGTTCCTTTATGGACTACAGTACGGATTATCTTTTAGAAAAAATAAAATCTAGAAAAGAGGGCATTTTGTGCGGACGTTGAATCCATTTTAATTAGCCTACAATGTTACACTTTTGATAACTGAGAGGTTATCTTCTCTGAAATTTACTGTTTTTTGTTGGTTTCATGGTGGAAGGTTACGGCAAAACATCTTAAGGGAGGTAAAGAATCAAAGATGGACGTTTTGGTTATGGAGAATCTTCTGTTTAGAAGGAATGTTACGCGACTTTATGATCTCAAAGGATCCTCAAGATCACGCTATAATGCCGACTCAACTGGGAATAACAAAGTTCTTTTAGACCAAAATTTGATTGAAGCAATGTGTACTTCTCCAATTTTCGTTGGAAACAAAGCAAAACGATTGTTGGAGAGAGCTGTCTGGAATGATACTTCATTTCTTGCCGTAAGTTTATCAATATGTGTATTTGCTTGATGTTCTGTCAACAATCTTCCAATGCATTCTCACAGATTGTTTAACCTGTGTGATGCAGTCAATTGGTGTGATGGACTACTCCTTGCTGGTTGGGGTGGATGAGGAGAAACACGAACTGGTTATCGGAATCATCGATTTCATGAGACAATACACATGGGACAAGCACCTCGAGACTTGGGTAAAGGCTACAGGCATTCTTGGTGGGGCAAAGAACTCATCTCCCACCGTGATCTCCCCCAAGGAATACAAGAAGAGGTTCAGGAAAGCAATGACAACCTACTTCCTGATGGTCCCAGACCAATGGTTTCCGCAGTCTATCGTTCCGAGCCAGTCTCAATCTGATTTTGGTGAGGAGAACATGCCTGATGGAAAATCTGATGCCGTATCTGTGTCGTAATACGTTGTAGATAGATGTGAGTGAATCTCAGAGTCCAACCTCTTACATTTTGTTTATTATCTTGAGTAAATTGATTCTTTTAGGTAGATTCTTTTCCCCCTTTTTTCTTTTGCTCTATCATTGTTGAAGAGGAAGAGGAGGTGATGAGAATTCATTAGGAGGTGTGAAAGAAGGCTGCTAAAGCCATTAAGAAAGGAGGTACAATATTAGTTAACCTCTTGATTAAGATATTTGTATAAAATAGGTAGTGTTGTAGTTAGATTTACAATGTAAAGCTTCTGTTCCCCACATCAGTGTCTATTGCTTCCAAAAAAAGAAAAAAAGAAGAAAAAAACATTACCTCCATATGTTGTACTTTACAAGATAAGTTACTTCAGTTCCAACATCAATGAAACTAAATTTTCAATCATTCATCTTAATAGTCTGGATTCTTTATCTCTGCTGCCAAGTTATTGTTATGAGTTGTTGCTTTGTTATTTGTAATATGAATTATTCTCCCTATATCCATTAAGCGAAAATAACCCATCATAATTTTTTGTCTTGATTCTCTACTTTTTTTACGCCTTTTTGTTTATTTATCGATTCTATAACCGTTATAACAGAGTATAACAAATTACACATCTTCAGCCACCATCATCTGACATAAATTTCAAAAGTTTAAGAGTTGGATAAATTCAAGAAAAAGCTATGCAATTTTGGGTCGAAGTGATTCAGATACAGAATAAAGTAGTACTAATAAAAATTACTCAAATTAAAACAATGTTTTTTACACTTAACATAGGAAGTACATACATCTTTATGTTTGAATATGATCCAAAAGAATGAACCATATTTAGATTAGCAGAAGGAGTTGAAGCCATTAATATTCAAGTCTTTTCTGACAGCTACTCCTTTTTCAGCATGGCTTCGCTCTCCCTCAACACCTTTCCCTAGTTGAATCCAACTTTGTTTTAGTAGTAGATCAATAATCTCTGTCTCTCTAGTTGTGACCAAAAAAACAAGAACACATATCAGTATTACAGCTTCCTTTTTCGCTTTTTCTCTTTTCAGAACATTGGGCAGTTTAGAATAGTTGATTCGTTTACCTTTGATGGTTCCCTTTTTCAGAAACATTTTGGTGAAACCGAGGACCCTCATCATATCCTTCACAGATGATTTCTCCGTTCTCGTCTGCGTAACAAATCACCCCTTCTGACTGATCCTCGAAAACCTGTTAGTTTTTCGTTAAACTTAGTAATAGTGAATTTATTAGCTCGGATCGTTCATACATGCATTGACGGATTTAGTATAAATCTAGGAGGACTCAACCTCTCTCAACTTTATCCTCTTTATATATAAACCAAAATAATATAGTTACTATCTAGTGGTAAAACTGTCACTCATCCTTCTAGACTTAGGTTCAAGCCGTAAAACACTCTGTCAATGAAATTTTTTTACGCGCTACTGTATAGACGGTTAATCTATAGTAGATGTAGAGAATAAGGTTCAACCGAAACAATTATTTTAAGAAACAAAGATATGAAAGAAGAATGTGAAAGAGAGCAAAGTTGATGAAGAAAATCAAACAGAAAACAGAAAAAAGAGAAGAAGTTGACCTTGTTCTTAAAAGAAGATCTGATCCGCAGGGGAAGCGAATTCTTGAGAGGAAATCTTGTAGGTTTAAGCATCCAAATTCTCGTAACAGGCTTAAATGAAACTGAAAGACCAGTTTTCAAATGAGAGAAATTCAGAGGAGAAGAAGAAGAAGAAGAAGAAGAAGTTAGTGCCATTAGTTTGAGACTACAAAAACAAGAAGAAGGTGGAATGATGAACTTTCTAATTTGTTTTCTTCTATTTCCACTTTAAGTTTCATATACTTAATGCTTTTTTTTTTTTTTTTTTCTCTTTGGGTTTAACATAGAAGTTGTGTTATTTCCAACTTTTTTGTGCATAAAGTATTAGAGATTTAAAAAAAAAAAAATATTCCAATTATTGAAGAATGGTAATGTAAGTGTCATCATAGAGCATTATAATATAAATGAAATATACATCTAATGTCATATAGTAATGTGAGGGCCCATGTGGGCTTATCTTCAACCTGTAACCTGTTGCTGCCGGTGACTTCTTCGATCCTCGTGTCCATATTTGGGAGTTTGTTCAATTTTAATCAATAATATACTTCTCTTTATCTAATTTTAGTTTATATAATTTTAATAAATTTTGAATTCAAAATTTAAAAGTTAATCCTTACCAAATTTAGTTAAACAATACTAACAATATTATAATAAAAGAAATGCGATATAGGAAAATGTTTTCGAAATTTTTTATAAATTTTGTTAATATATAATCCAAAAAATTCTGAAAAATCGTTTCCTAAACTAAGAGTGAAGACTAATTCTAGTATTTCGTTAAAAGTGTAAGACTGGAATTACCGAATTGAAAATGTGTTAATTAGAATTGAAATGCCAATATTTTGAGGTTTTTTTTTAAAAAATATAGACAAAATATTTACATTAGAACAATTTTGTAGATCGAAAAAAGGCTACAGATCCACAATGTAAATATAAAAAATGGCGCATTTGGTTGGGCAATTTAGTACTTAAACCACGATGTTTTTCAAGATTTGTTTGTATACACATTTAAATATCTTTTAACATTTTTTGGTATACGATAGTTACTATTTAGTTATTCTTTTTTTTTTTGCATACGAATAATATTTAAAAAATATTTCATATTTTTAAAAGAACAGTCAGCTACATGAAAATTTTGTTAGACCAACGGTAAATATTTTTGTGTTTTTGTTATGTTTATGAAAAAAATTTCTCTATATTTATTTATTTATTTGTTTATTATTATACAATTCTTCTCTCTCTGGTAATTGGTCAGATGCCTTTTGGAAGTTGGGTGGGTGTAATTTGGTTTTATTTATTTATTTATTTATTTTGTTTGGGCATTGGCCACTTTGTAATTAAATATTATGTTAGTTTATTTTAATGGCAAATTTGTTATAGAAAAAGGGAATTTTGTATTGCATTAAACCGTCAGATTGAAATGATAATATTTAATAAACCATGTGGGATAGTCCAATTAAACCTTCATCAACAAAACACTCATAATTAATTAAGTGCACATTTTCATAATGGTAAAATATTTAAAACTCGTGTAATAAAATAAAAACGTCTACAAAGTTGCTCGTTTTTTTAAATATTAGGTTTACCTTTTTATTGATTTTTCTTTCCCTTATTTTTTTCTCTTCCTCTACTTTTTTTAAATAATTTTTTATTTTTTTCAAACAGTTATTTAGTTATTTAATATTAAATATAAAATATCTTTAAAAAAAATTATTTTAATTCAAAAGATTTAGATAGCAAAATTTAAACTATATCAAACAATCCTAAAAAAAGATTGATCGTGACCAATCTAAACGGACGTATACCAAATATATTAAATGCATACGAAACATTTTTTATATTTTTCATTATAGATCTATGAGCTTTGCATTTTTTATATTTTTCATTATGGACTAACTTTGCATTTTCTATATTTTCCATTATGGACCTATAATTTTTTTCGTTTTCAAAATTGTTCTATGTAGTACAAATATGTTATATTTTTTTAAAAAACCTCTAATTAATATCATACACCGATCGAAGGGTTATTTTTAAATCTAGTAAAATAAACTTATAAAATTCAAATCACAGCAAAATATTACCGTTATCAATAGACTAAAATCACACATAGATTATGATATTTTTAAAAAATTTGTAATTTAGAATATTTTCTCATTGGACACTTTAGATTTTGTATTTTTGTATTTTTGTATTTTTTTTTTTGGTTTAAAATGGATGCTTGAGAGAAGTCGATGAAATATGAATCAGCCTTTCTTTCTTTTGATAATTTCAACGCGATGATTGAGTATGTGAGAAAAATATCTCTGAAATTTAAAGAATATTATCATTTACTTATCAATGTAAACTCAAATAATAATAATAATAACAATATAAGATCTATAGCTAAATTATTAATTAAAATAGTTTAATTCTTACAATTTCTTTATGCAAAAATACAAACTTTCCTGTCAATCTCTTATCGTTATTTCCCAACCTCAAAGTCCATTTCAACAGTTACCTGATCCCTCTTTGAAATGACACCACCATTTGATATTAGATTTGACTTTTTCTAGATGATTCAAATCTAATATCAAGTGGAAACCCAAAACATATAAAATGAATACAAAATAACATAACATAAGATGTGAATTGAGGAATTAATTTTATAAAAAAGTAAGGGTATATCATTTGAACTTCATATATAGTAAACCCTACATGTAGTGTAAAGTTTGCAGCAACTGCCACATATGGTTGATGCTATGGAATATTCTAATATTCTGTCCCCCCAAAAACAAACAATTCACAATTCAGATTGAAGAAAATGGCACATATTTTGGATATTAACGAGCCCATATAACTCCCAATTTCTCTTTTCATCCATCAATTTTAGATTGGGCCAAGTTCTGTTCAATGTCACAAAATGGCCCAGTTACTTCAATTTAGCCACTGCTCTTTCTATCCATATAACTCTGGTAGTCCTTTAATCCCCAGACTATTTGGTTTTTAAAAATAAATTCTATAAACACTTTCTTTCCAAGTCTGATTTTTTTTTTTTTTTTTTTTTGTTTCCTTATCTACCTTTTACCAATGTAATAGTTTTCAAAACTTGTTGTCTTTAAATTTTGGCCAAAACTTCAAACTCTAGTACTTAATAAAGATCTAAATCATGATAAGAAATTGAGATTAACTATGTCTAGTTATTAAAAACTAAAGATAAAAAGCAAAGTGTTCACTTAACGAGGTCTAAATTTTCTAGCCTACCCAAGAAATGCTAAAAAGGTTATGACTCACAAATTCCAAACCGAAATGAGCATGATAAGGCCTCTATTCCTTTTCATGAAATCTAAGGTAGAATCTCACCCGTAGTAGAGGAAGGGGAAAAAGTTAAAAATAAAAAGTCTGATTTCCAGGGATCATCTCAATGTAGAGATTTTCTTTGTGTACTTTCCTTACAATTAGCCTGTACGCTGTAACAGCTTTGTTCTTTTTATTTTCTATTTAAAGATACGATGCTTAGCTGAACAATCAAAATTTGGGGCACAGGAAGACTGTGTCATAGTAAACTGTTTAGGTAACTAACCTCACATTATTCAATAACCCAAAAAGACATAACACACATATCAGTTGCTAAGTAAGGAAAATTGGTTGCACCTTGATGAGCAGGACGAGTCCCTAGAGCTTCAAAAAGTCTTGCAACTCAGTCACGATATTCGTTCATGAATGCTTTATGGAAGTCGGTCAGGCGAGAGATGACAGCTGGGATCTTGTCCTCTTGGGGTAGTATTGTACACCTGAAGTGCCATGTACCGGGGACCTGCATCAAGAAGACATGTGCATAATGGATCATTTAGTTGTGTAGTACAAATGTGTTACAAAATGACAAAAAAAGATAGACAGAAAAGTGTAAACATTAAAGAATCAACATAGAGATTTACGTTGTTCACTATCAATGTGTTAGAGAGAACATTTTTATTATAGAGAATCATTAAGGATAGAGGAGCGCCTCTAGGATTAGAGTTTATATAGCACACTTCTAACTCTAGAGTAAAAAATGTAAATAACACAAAGATGACAAATACATAAATAACTTAAATTGAAGGCATTGCAACATAATGGTGGATAAATCAAAAAACAGCAGATGACGATATGGGATTTTAGATTGAGAGCTTAAGCCAATGACACGAACCTGACCAAAGCCGGAACCAGGGACAACAACTATTCCAGTGGCATTGAGAAGTTGGCGGCAATAGAATGTATCAGGGGCCGTGTTCGCTGCTTCTGCTGCTTTGATTGCCTTTACAGGCAGCTTAATACAGGGGAATAGGTACATTGCGCCTTCTGCTTTATTGCACGTAACATTTTCTAAACTGTTGAGTGCAGCTTCTAACATCTGCAGTGCAATCAATTTTATTCATTTATTTTAAGAAATCAAGTTTTTGTTAGGAAGAACGAAAGAAAAATACAAGGATACATAAAGAAGTCCACCACTAACTAAGAAAAAGGATAAAAGAATCAAATCCTCAATCATAACGCCACAAACCCTGTCTCAAGTCAAGCATAACCCAAACAAACTCAATACGTACCCCTGTGTCACAGATCATTAGGCTCTACGCAGAATCACCAAAATCAGTTTGCCAACGCCTCATTATTATGTATTAGGTTTCCCATACCCACCCCCCATGTTTAAAGAAACGAGGAAACAAAAATTTGAAAGGTCTACGTAAAAGAAGCTCTTCTTCTTTTTCTTCTCTACCGAGCAGATTTATACAAAACAAAACAAAATAAAAACAGAAAGAGAATATTCTCACTCCACAGACCTTTGCACGCCTTGCCAAAGATGAGAGAATTCCATCTCTCTCTGCACAATACGATTTATAGATGAGATCCCCATCCTGCACAAATCATCAACGGTCTTCAACAAACAAGGAAAATGAAATTGATCCAAAGCTAAGCACTGCACTTTAAGCCCTTTCTAGCAGACATTTTTGCCATTTAACAATCCAGATAAATTTATTATTTAGTTTTGCTCAGATATCAGAAAATACCTTTGGTGGATTCATTACAAGGCTAGCAAGAATCTGGCCGGTAATATTAGAACAAAGATTAACAGATGCCACTTTGTATATCTGTTCCCTCACATCAGCACTAAACCCAGTAATCTCCATGTAACCTCCCCGTTTTCCACATTCACCATAATATCCTAAAGCCAGAAAAAAGAAAAAATACCGCACAAAATCAGACCAGTTGGCTGCATAGAATTCTCCACACCACGCCTAAAATAGATATTGACAAAGGCAACAAACCTTTTGAGACAGACTGAAATGATACCAAGGAAATGTCCTTTTCACCATAACCCATGGTGCGTGAAATCTTCTTAAAAGAGTGGAACTTCTTGTCTGGAACGTAGATATTTTCCTGATATACCTGCACCATTCATCAGGTCTTACATGAACCCACAGTGATGGCTACCGTAACATTAGTCAACCAAAGTATAAAATGTTAAGAACTCGAGTATAATTAATGCATGCAGTAAAATTTACATTGCAGGCTTCCTTTAATGTTCTAGATGTACCTCATCTGCCAAAAGAACAAGGCCCTCTTGCTTGCAGAACTTCACTATCTGCTCTTGGTTTTCCTTAGTGAGAACCTGAAGAATCATACAGATGCTACGTTAAATTAGAGATATCTAAGGAAGTACGAGAATATGTAAAGGGAAAAAAACCCATCGAGTGAGATGAGAGTAACAGTTATAGCAAACTGTCTGAAGTAATTTCATTCCAAGATTTGCATTCAAAACCCATCCAATTACAAACCTGCCCAGTAGGATTGCCCGGATTTATAACCACCAATGCTCTAACTGAAATACCCTTAGACTTGGCAGACTCCAATTGCTTCTTCAGCTCAGAAATTTCCAATCCCCACCCCGATGCTTCATCAAGATAGTAAGGAACCTGCAAACCACCAATAAAATTCAACTGCTTGATATTTACACAACAAAAAGTTTGGCAGCACACAAAATGTTATAAACCCAATTCAGAACGAACCAAAGTCTTTACAAGTTAAATCAAAGGAATCAAATCAAACAAAAAAGTTATTTGAAATAATATAAAACGTACAAGAGTACCCCCATGAAGAGCTATAGAAGCAGAGTACAGAGGGTACTGAGGAATGGGGCAGAGTATTCCATCTTTCTCTGAAGTTATCAACAATTGCATCATCATATGGACCTGATAAAAAACAGATAGAAGAGCTTCTTTGATATCCTATTACTCTGAGGTTAATATCTTGTGTCAACACTACTAGATATAAAGACTCAGTCTCGTATCTTAGAACTTACCGCTGGGCTTGCACCATCTGTTAAAAATATATCATTAGGATCTGCTGGAAAACCATCACGAGCATTAATTCCTTCAGCAATCGCATCACGTAGCCCCTTAATTCCCTGATGTGACAAATAGAGTAAATGTAAGATGACCTGAATTCTATGAAAGTTGGAACTCTGTTTCTGTATGATAACAACCTGACTGTGGCTGTAAGCACCAGTAGCTTTCCCAGGAATTTGTTTTAGAATTTCTGAAGCTCGCTTAATAGCATCTTCACTGCAACAAGTTAAAAAAAGACGTCCATGAAGGAATTAACACAAACATTATTACTAAGAATTTGCGTACTAAGAGCAAAGGAAAATGTCTAATTTGAGCAAAATAATATTTGACATAAAGTTGATACTATATGTTGTAGTCTGAAGGAAAAAAAAACTAGAAATAATTACATCCCTGAAGCTCATATAGCATGTCTTGAAAACAACGTTTACTCTATTTGTCACATTTTCATAATTTACCAGTTTCAAAATCAGGCACGATTTTCTTAAGAAAAACATGTTGTGGAGTAACTTAGGGGCTTTCCTCATCAGGAATGAGTTAATTAAAATTGCAATACCTGAACAAACCCTCTACTTCCTTTCTTTCCAGAATAGATGGATGGTCACACAACGCAAGAACCTAATCAAACAAAGGTAATCAGGAATTCATTTTCTCAAGGTAGAACGAAAAGTGCAAATAGACAGTAAACTGGCAAACCTCGCGGAAAAATGTTATTGGCTGCTGACCAAGTGACTGAGGATTTCCTATATTGCAGTATAGTATCTGCATCATAAAGTGATAGACTAATGGTAACTGGGTCATTCAAAAACCTTATAGCACCAACAAAATTTGTGTTGTTAAGCACGTATCATCATATAAGCCTTGCACTACCATTCGGAAAGAACGTGTTTGGGCTACATGTAATTTGCATAACCCAAAAGTTGAAAGTTATGTCCCATGCTAGGCTTAAATGGGGAGCCTGAGGACACATAGATGAATGTGCGACGATGCTAATACAAAATAAATGGAGAAAAGTAATCGTACCTCTTCAAAAGGACGTGAGCCTGGATTAGTCAATAGCTCTTCTTGTATTTTCTGTTAAGAGGATAAAACATAGTAATCAGATGGATGGTACAATCACAAAATCAGCAATACATGTCATATTTGGAGCTAATTAAACAAACCCAAACGAGATATCAGATCTCAATTTTATTGGTAATGAAATAGTACTTTAAGTCCTTCAACCCAATGCCGATATTTTGCTAAGATTTCCTGCCTAACCTTGTGGATTGTTAATTACTAATTTTAACCCTTCTAATTAGCATACAAAGTTACCTGAGCAAGAGCGACAATCTCACCACGGACAGCATACTCACATTTCAGAACCTATAAAACAAAACAGACATTAAGCTTTTGGCACTGTAGAAAAACAACAGGGTGGAACAAACAGTCATGAAAGCAGCAAGGGAACACAGTTCAACGGATTGTAAACCAGAAAGTGGACGAATCAAATCTCAAAACATCTAGGAGTTGTCATTTTCCATCAAATCCTACAGCCACTTGAGTACGTGTAAAAACCCATCGCCAATAATCAACCAAATGAATTAAGATGGCCACACCACAGCCATAAGAAAACGGATTCGCTCTCATAAAAAAAAAAAAAAACAACACAAAACTGATCGATTCACCAAAAAGAAGGAAAAAGGACAAAATCCCGAACGTGGTCCAGACTTCAGTTCAGGAAGCGCAAGTACAGAACAAAACAGATCGTGATGATCTAAAATAACGACAACGATTTAGCTGTAAAAAGAAAAGAAAGAACAGAACGAAATGAATATGCGAGCTGAACCTTCGGATTGATGTTGTGAATGGAAACCGGAAGGGAATCGTTGGAAGTAGGTGCCATGAACAAGAACGAAGAAGAAACGTAAGAGGAGTTAGTGCTGTAGGTGAAGAGAAAGTACAAAAATGGTTGAAAATTACAGAGCTCGAACTTCCGCGTCGAAATTTATAAAGGCGGAAGAAAAGGAAGGTTCCTCCATAAGGTACACGCGTATGCTTTTGTCACTGTCGAAGCTGACGAAGTCATGTTTGAGCCGCACATGGATTGCAACGTTAATATGGAGATTGCATCTAATTCCCAGATGGAAAAGCAACGGTTCTTCTTCTCATCATTCTCTTCTTCCATTCCGCCATTGATGCCCATTCCAGTTTCTTCCATACCACACGCCATCGCTCTGATTTTAGAATCTCGAATTTGTAATGGCAGTTTTCCATTTCTCCAACATCAACTGAGGCGCGAAGCGAACGCCGGTTTTTCGTTTTCTTTCATCTTTTTTGTTCTGTTTTTTCCTCTCTTTTTCTCAAATAAAATTTGACCATAAAAAATCGTCAAATTGGAGGGCCTACTACTTTAATAACAATAATTAAGGGCATAATAGTGTTTTTAGAGAATTACAAATAGGTAATTACAATGGTATACCAACGCATTTAATCATTGATATATAACAATCATAAACTTTTGTCATTTGCATTTTTTTTTTTGTTAATACTTTAAATTTATTTATTATATTTGCAAGCGTCACATATTATTTTCGTCTAATTAAATTCATTTTTAAATTATAGGATATCAAAATATTTTTGTTTTTTTTAAAAAAAATTAAATTTATAAAATATTTTTTCACGTTTAATTTTATGTTTTATTATCTAATTTTATATTTAAAAATAAAGACAAATTTTTAAAAGAATTATGTTCAAATATAACAATTTTAATAAGATAATTACAAATATAACGAACATTTCAACAATTTTATGAGAAAATCCAAACAAATACTTAAATGTTTGTAGAAAATTGTGTTATATTTTATTTATATATATTTAGTATGCATTCACTAGCAATAATGATTAATTAAACTCAATACAATTTTGTCAACTGTTTTTTTCTTTTCTTTTCTTTTGATAATGAAGCCCTTAGGGAAGGTGACATTTTTTTAATATATAGTTTCTATTTTTGTTTGAAATAAATATTATTTTAATCTATAAGATATAAATAGTTTGTCGGTATTTTTTATTTTTGAAAAAACTAATTGATTTTATTTTAGTTTAGTGTTTTTTTTTTTTTTTCTTTTAACTAAGATCTATTTTGAGTGGAAGGGCAAAGTTGACATTTTACAAGGGGTTGTGGTCTATGACTTGGGCAACAAGTCACGCGACTATCGAAAAATTCCATGCCAAATTATTTATTGCTTTGTTGGAGCCAAATTTGAATACGGCGCCTCGAAGCTACTTTTTTAGATTTTCTTTACGAATTAAATATTTGTAATTGTTATTATTATTTTTAAATCCACACCATTCAATTAGTGCCACGTGTTTGTTTACCCTATATTGTGAAGGGATAATTTATCTAATTATTAAAATATATACTTTGTTTTCTTATTAATTTAGAAGTTGCCTATTCAGATTATCATTAGACACTAACAGAACTGTATGATTTGTTAATTTCCTTTTCATCTTGTGTCAACTTTCCACTTTTTATTCCTAAAAATTTATATAATGTGCTCTTAGATATGAAAGGTACGCTACTACCAAGGGTCCAAGGGCAATGATGAGAAGTGGGCCAAAAGAAACTACAAAAGGGAAGGCGAGAGAAGAAATTGGGCCGAGAAGCCTAATAGGCTCACTTCGGCCTTCGAGGTTTATGTTGAACCCAGCCCACTAGCCTATTCAACGGACCAAAGTCCAAACCATACATTTTAATTCATATTCGAATAAAAGTGTAAATCCAAAAGAACAAACTATCTATCTTTATTATTAATAATAAATTAAAAAATAGAAAAATAAAATAAAAAAGTGGATCATTACATTTATTTAAGATTTGTATTTATTAGATATCCTATGTAAATATATAATGTGGTTAGTTTTATTATGTTAATATTATAATCAAAATTACTTTTTCGTTGTTTTTCTTATGACATATATTATTATATAATTTCGAATATATATAATATTTATAATTAATGTGAGGGATAAAACGGTCATTAAAATTTTCAAAGACTAATAAAATTTTGAGACATTTGTGTAAATTAATGTGTAGAGTAAGTCTTCTATCTAAATCTTTCATAAATAAAAGACATAAGCGGTTATGAAAGGTAAAGTTCATCTACTTTTTAAAAAACTTACTTTAATCGTCTGTTTGAAGATAGACAATAGAGTTTAAGTGATAGACACAAAATGAACGTCATTTTCTTTGTTTTTCATGTCATTTCTTTCATAAAATGACAAGTTCATTGTTGTTGCATGAAGGTTAAGTTCGTTTTCCGTCATTTTTATTTTGGTACTACTTCGTAATAAAGCAGGTGAATTATTAATCGTTTTATAAAGTTTAGGACAAACACTTCCTAATAAGTTTTGTAATTTAACAAACAAAAAAAACGAGGCGAAAAGTTTCCTCTCTTCTTGTACGTACTCTCTGAGTCCCTACCCCAACTTTTTCCCTCCCTATCTTCGCATCATCTAGCCCCATATTGATTCTGTTGTTTTTAGATTCATAAAATAATTTAGATCTCAACACCAAATTAACAGATAAAAGAAACATAATCCTCATCTCATAATTGTTATAATTATTCAAGGACTCCCTAATGAGACAGAGAGACAACTAATAGAGTCTTTTAATTATGTAGACACCTCTCGTCATGGTTTAGTTATAAAATTATCTTTTAATTGATTTAAGAATTATCTCTTACTTAAATTATTCCAGTGCAATAATATGTCCAAAAGATAAAACGATATAAGTCATTTTAAGTATAATATTAGATTTAAAATCAATCTAACACTCTCATGTGTAAAAGGACGATTTATAATCATAATACTTTTATATTGGTGGATTGAAAAAAACATCGTAAAGTACTACTTTTCTTTTAAATTCAAAATTTTAAAAGGTTAAATGTCTCGTTCGGAAATAGTTATCCATAAACACCAATATTGATAAGTTTTGGAAATGGATTATTTAAAATATAAAAAAAAATTGATAAACTATTTATATTCTATAAAACAAAATTCATTATACTTGATTTTCTTTTTTAAAATGTTTTGCTAGATCGATATTATTAGTTAACATAAAAAAACACCGACTAAGTTATGTCTCATTTCAAATATTAATGTAAACGGAAGGAGAAAAATGTACAATTATTAGAATCCATAAAGATTATTCAATGCATTAAGCATGTGAGTGTAGTTTTTAGATCGGACCGGGACCCTCCGATAGCTAAATATATGGGTCCCATGCTTTTTGCTAAAATGTGGGCCATTTGTTTACATTTGACCCGTTTTTCTTTTAACCGTAAATTAAAAAGTTACTGTTATACCCTTAAATTTTTAATTATAAAACAATTTTACGAAGGTGTAATGGTAACTATCGCTGTGTTTTATGGGTGGTTTTGCAGTTTTATTTTCCATATATTTTTTATGGTTTTACCACAACTTCATTGTACTCTATCGGTTTGTTTTTCATTTTCGTTACCTGTTTGTAGTTTCAAAAGAAAAATGTCAATATAATTAAGGTACAAACTACCATCCAACAAAACTAATGAATAGCTATATATCGAAAAATAATCGAGTTGCACCCAATCTAGAACTTTACAACTTTATGAGCACAAAAAACAATTATGAAACACCAAACATTACATGTAACAAGAGATGAGTGTCGACACAGTCTATAATAACTTCATTCGCCAGCCTCACATGGAAGAGTGGTAAACTTTAATTAAGAGTGTGATCTTGTTTTTTTGTGTTTTGTTGAACTATATGCTCGTTGTATTGACTTAGTTATTGAAACGGTCATCCAACATATATGAAATCCAAGCAGCAACCATTATTATTTATAAATGCATTATTGAAGACATTAGACCATTGAAATTTATTTACTACAACCACTACTAGTAAGACTATTTGGTAGGTTGATAGTTTTTGACCATGTAATGTAATGATATGTATTAGACACATTCAAATCTATGGCCATGCCTGTAATTAATTACCCTACAACTTGTTACATAATAATATTATAGCATTATGAAAATATGAGTGAGACTTATTTTATTATACTGTGAATATAAAAAAAAAAAAGCTTATTTGACTCGAAATTTGATAATAAATTCATACGCTTTTAAAATTAAACAATTACTTATGATACAACGATTTTGGTTATTAAGGGTATGTTTAATAACATTCTCATTTCATGTTTTATGTTTTCCATTTCTTGTTTCTTGTTTCTTGTTTCTTGTTTATTCATTTTTTAGAACAAAAAACGTGAATGTGGTCGATAACGGTTTATGTTTCTTGTTTCTTGAAGAAGAAAAAAACTAATTGTTTATTGTTTTCTGTTTCTTATTTTTTTTTTGTTTTCTTAACAATGTCCTACATTAAACATATAACTGTGAATTGTGCAATATGTTATTGGTATATATTTCACAACGTACATGTTCTTTTTACACGGTCCAACTCTTTGCGATTAAGTCGTACAACCTGAGGATCGTCGAAGATGATGGATCCGTCATCAGGGTGCTTAAAGATGGGATGGGTAGGAGATTGAAGAAAGTGAATGAAGAGATGGAGCCCTGGTCGGTGAATGAAGAAAAACACCAAATAAGACTTTACTGGAGAAGAGAGAAGACGGAGAAGTCACGAAACATTTTTGGAAGAGAGAAGATGGAGAAGCCATGAAGGGAGAAAGGAAATCTAAATGATGAAAAACTATTTTTTCGTTCCCATAGATTCCTTAATGTTTTAGAAAAAGAAACAAGAAACGAAAACATTACCAAATAAGCCCTAAAAATCTAAAATTAAAACCATTTCAAAATCTTTTAAACAATAAAGTGAAATAATAAAAACAATACAACACCAACTAAAAGTATCTTTCTCAAGCTTAGGTATTAGACACAAACATAAGAATTTAGGGGTGGTTGGACTTCAACCGCAGTTGGGTATAGTAAACTATTGTAACTCATCTCTAATTGCATCTCCATACATAGATTTTACCAACTAAACTTTTGTGTATTATTATTATTATCATTAGGCAGATTTAGTAATATAAAGACCTTTTTATCTTCTTTAGAATATGGAAAATGTTAAACGTAACCCTTGAGTAATTAAGCAAGCAATAAACCAAATTCCTTCACATGTGAACACAGGCTCTTCATTGGCAATTATTATTACTTTTTACCAAACTTACACTGTCACCAATAAGTGTAATTCGAAAATTACACATAAGAACTAAAAAAGATTAAAAGAAAAAAAATTACCACAAATGAATAGCCGATTACAAAAATAAAATTACCACCCTCACAATCCTAAAGAGAAAGGAAAGCCCGTAGAGCGCAACCAACTCCCACCGCCAATAAATTTACCCGCGGTAAAACCTTCCGCCTCCGTGGCACTCCTAATCACCCTAAACCCCTTCCACGTCACCCTCCCTCCGGTCGAAGCCCCCGGTCCAGTATTTTGATACTCACCATAAAACAACGTGTTAAGCGCAAAACTACCGCTCCACTCATGCCATCCCTTCGGGTCAATGACGTCGCTAATCGAACACTGCATAATCACGGTTCTAGAGTATTCCTTCCACGGCCTTCCTAGAAAAGTCGGGAAACTCTTCTGGACCGGGCGGAGATCTGACGTTGCTCCGATTCGTGATTTTTGGATAACGATACCGGTGTTTTGGTTCGGGTCGGACCGACCTTGAGCCGTGACCATGTTTTTCTGACCGGAATTTGGTTTGCGAGCGTGAATGTCACAGTCTTGGAAAATGGCAGCGGCGTTGCCGAAAATGAAATCGACGGTGCCGGAGACGAGACAGTTGATGTAGAATTGACGGTTGGAATGGACGTAGAGAGTGTCTTGGTAAGCTAACATGTCGCATTGGTAGAAGGCTGAGAGATCTGCTCCGACACGGAGAGCCACCGCTTGGTGCTTTGATGGACCAGCGGTGTTTTGGAACGTGATATCACGCGCTAAAAATCCTTCACCTACCGCAGCTGTCAAAAACATAATAGAATTAGACAAAAAAAAAAAAAAAAATTTAAGGTACAAAATCTCATACAATCACTAAAAAGAATCATAGATTTACTCAATCATAATCAAATATTTTTTTAACATTGTAATCTTTTGAAACGTCATTTCAAAGAAACTTTTTTATGTTGATAATAAAAGTTAGTTTAGATGAAATATTCTAATTTGTTGGACTTGTGAGCTGTTTTCCCAAAAGTCTAATATTGAAGTTTCTATAAACATCTCAAGAACAAAAACGTCTACCTATTTCCAACAACAATAATTTTATAGATAAATTTTAAAACTTTTTTTGTCTTTTGAAATATTAGTATTTTAATGGCAAAAGTAACTTTTGCCCATGTGCGCTACCACCGTGCATTAGGTGGAGGTGTCTTTCAACGAGAAACAAGGAGATTCTTCCACGATGGGGACAACACCAAACAAAAGAAATTGAAATAATAATATTTTGGTTTCCTTTGTAATATTTTATAAATAATTTTAATAATTTTATATTTACGATAATTTTTTCATTTTTAACCATTCAATTTGAAAATTATTTATTTAAAATTTTAATTTTTATCTTAATTTTTAAATATTATTTGTCAGCTTTTTCTCAAAATTTTAAACGATTACAAATTTATAGAGACTCATGAAATTAATTTCAAAACGAATCAACTCGCTCTTATTATTATTGCAATTATATTTTTAAAAAGAGGAGATGGGTTCACTGAAAATATCAATTTTTTTAAAAAGAATACTTTGCCATTTTTTATTACTTTTGGCCAACTTCATAAGTAAGTGCTGCTTTTATTCCTTTTAGGTGATTAATTAAATGTAGCCATTCCAAATCTTGCTTTCTAGTGTAATCTTTCTTTTAATCCCTCAATAAGTAGGGATGTTTTGTCCCCTCCTTTGTTTCCCTTAATTATAGAAGATGAAAATTAGTTGCTTAAGCTCAATGAAGAATAATTGTCTTCTTCTTCATTTTTCCTATGTTTAAAATTTTTTTAATAAAAAAAAACATAAGATTAAAGGAAAACTTAAAAGTACTTTTATCAATATCTTAGATCCAAAATATTGTATGGTTATGATTTTTATTATTGCATTTTCAAAATATAAATCTTCATCCATGCATTTTTAACTTTAGCTTTTTTAAAATTAAAGATGGGTATAATTTACTTTGTACTTTTAAAAAGTGACCCCAAATATAAAGATACCAAAATAGTCACATTTTAGAAATTTTAATACACAAAAGACATATATAAAGATAAAGAATAAACCTTTCGAAAATATCATTACTAAAATAAATCAAAGTAGAAAGTTATATAAATTATTGTTATAATTATTTACTATCTTACAGAAATAAAATATTGTATTGTCCTACCAAAGAAATTATTGCTCATATATATATAATTTTTCAGTGGGGATTTTCGAAAAAAATCGCCAAGACAGACTAAATCACGTGCGTGTGGCGGGCGGCCTAAATAAATTTTTCATAATTTGTCTAAATTAAAATTAAAAATTGCAAAAAAAGAAAATATTAATAATTAAAACGAACTTACCCACGGTCGCCGACTTAAAAGTGGTGCTGCCGTCGACCACATTCCGGCTACCGGTAATTATGGTGTTCCGTCTTCCATCTCCCATAAACATAATATTCGTCTTCTTCTTCGGCACTTCCACATTCTCTCTATAAACCCCAGCTTTAATTCTTATCACATATCTCTTACTACTTTTCTCCGGCGCCGCCGCCACGGCGGCTGCCACCGTTCGAAAGTTTCCACTACCGTCCGCCGCCACCACCACATTCGGCGTCACGGACGACGACTGCAGTAGTCGTCGGTCACCGGCTGAAAGCCACTCCGGCCACTGGATTTCGTCGTTATTGTTGTTGTCTTCCTCCTCCGCCATGAGTTTTCTATTTTTGGTTATTCCCATTTTAGCCTCGTAATTGGCTATGTCTGTGTCCGTCATGTTCTTGATCATGGCTAACGCATTGCTGCACATGTGTTCCACTTCCATTTGCCCCGCTTTCAACTTGTCCCGTAGGGTTTTGTCCGCATTGTCGTGGGAGAATCCATCGAGACACGTTTCCTATGGGTGACGAATAGAAAAATTAAGTTTATCGTAATCCAAATGAGTGCAGATTTTGAAGCTCGTAAAGTTAATTGTTGTTTTGTAGCATTAAACTATGTATTAGTGAGAAATAAACATATCAGATATATGATTTGAATCTCTTTTATCTATAGGACTTTCATTTGATAAGTATATGTGGCCAAACAAGTATACGTATTTTTAAGACATTGAAATACTAAAATAAGAAAGTTGGCCAAATAGAGAAGTAAATAATTGCTGAGATGGGAAACAATAATTCACATATACTTGTGTTTTAGTAACAAGATTCAAACTTTCGTATATTTACGATTCTCATTCTTTAGTTTAAAGTTCATAAACATTATTTCGATTCTAAATTTTATCTTTATGATGTTCTTTTCTTGCTTTGCCAGCATTTAAAAATTAAAAAATAATTAATTTTTAAAAATAGTAAATAAAGCACTGTTGGTGGACTATTTGAATTTTAAAAACAAGTTTATAAATTTACTAATTTATTGATGAAAAAGTAAAAACCCCACATTTTGAAAACAAAAAACTAACAGAAATATGGTTTTGAAAAACAAAAAAGGAAATGGTTACCTGATTAGTAATAGCGGAACTAAGCAAGGTCTTGAGATCATCAGCATGTTGGTTAAGAGACTTTTTATTTGGGTATTCATTAAGATCCACAATAGCTTTATGAAGTTCATCAAGCGTTTCATCAATGGTCTCAAGACAATCATGGAGAGCAATTTTCTCTCTATGACTAATGTTCTTCAACCCACACAATTTCTTCACTCTAAAATAATTTTCCTCCACAGCTTTCACCGTAATATTAATCGAAACTTCAATCACATCCTTTTGACTCTTCACTTTCAACATTGCCCCTTCACTTTTCGAAATTGCAGAATAGCACATATCAGGATACAGCGTGCTGCTGCACGTACTCTTCACGATGGCGTGGGATTTGCCGGAGTCTTTCGACGATTTTGTTGTTCCGGCAACGATGCCGATGACGGCACCGACGATGAGGAGAGTGGAAGAAAGGGTTAAGATTAGAAGCTTCTTTGAAGCTTTTTTGTTTTTTTTGAGGTCGCTGGAATTGGAGATTCCGGCGCCGGCGGCGATGGGTTGTTCCATGGCGTCGGTCTCTTTCATTTTTGCGAAATGAAGAGATGGAGATTTGAGGAAGATGGTGTGAGTTGGTGGAAAAGAGTAAAGGGCTTAATATATAGACACCCAAATACCCAATTGAGAAATTTCAAATAATTTTAGATTTTTTTTTTCTTTTATTGTAAAATTACAATATGAAGTTGAAATAAATAATGTATCATAGTAATTTCTCAATTATTTCCTTTTCTTTTTTAAGTTTAATCTAATATTCTATGTCTTAGTTAAATTATCACAGTATTTGTATTAAATTTATCTTTATCTAATAGTTTAAGCTTTTTGATCGATCAATAATTTAAGATGGTGTCAAAATAGGTCGTTGATGTTTTGGGTTCAAGCCCTAAGCTACAATGTTATTTCCTTTCCAGATAGTATACATTTTCACTTGTTTAGCTTTTTTTCGTATCTCAAATTTAAAATGTTAGGTCAATTGGTGATTTAAGAACTTAAGTGTTTTTCTATATCTTTATATTGTATTTTCGTATAATTCCTTTATACTTCATCTTAAAAAAAAATTCAAACACCTGCGAGTCTTATAATACAAAAAAAAGTTCTTATTTTTTCTTCTAATATAATAACAGTGATGGAAGAGTGAGGATTCATCCTCAAAGAATCAAGATCGTATCAATTATCGTGGAGTTAAAGATCACTTTGACATATTTGAAACTTGCTTAGCTTTTTGTTATTTAAATTTATTTTTGTATCTTTTTAGACTTCTAGATTTTTTATTGCAAATTGTTACTTTTCTCTTATTTATAGTATACTAAGAGGAATCAAATTTACAACTTCAAATATTTTGTTAAATGAGCTATGTTCATTTTAATTATTATATTTTAATCTATAAAATATAAAATTCAAAATTTTAAATTTGCGTGTTTTTTTATAAAAAAAAAAAAAAAAAGAAAATTGTGTATAATTAATTAATACTCTTCAATGTGCAATGCCAATGCACACATGCGGAGCCAAGCTAATATTTTAAATTTGGCTCATTGTTTCTTGTGACCCTTCATGGTTATAAATTTGAAAAGTTCAATCCTAAGAACTAAAAAGACAGAATTTCAAATTTTGAATAGTGTTTCTTTGTTTATTTACCTTTCTATAACCAATGAGTAATTATAAAATCGTTGTTAGCCAAAATATACAGAACTCAACTCACAATACGTCATGGTTCAAATATTCCACTCCTTATTTTACTAAAAAAACAAATCGAGATTCATTACATAACTTTGCATATAAATATATTTTATATTTGTACATACTAAAAAACGTATAAAATTTTCATGAATTTGACATCAACATTAGAGATAGACGGATCAATATTTTTCATATATCATGAAAAATTGATTTTTTAACTTGTTTAAAAATATAATGTATTTTTTTTTAATATTGGTTTTAATTAATTTATTCCACAAACTTCCATAGACATCGACATTTTTCTGGATAACTAAAGTTCTCAACATTTTCGTCTAACTTTGATATTATTTTGTTGGATCCCCACGTTAACATCAAACTCGACATATTAGCTTGAAAGATCTAAATACATTATTAAAAATAAAAATATAAATCATGGAGAAGTAGCTTTAAGAAAAACAAATAAAAAAAAGTCATATATAAATTTAAATTTTGAACACTATCCTATCCATGACTAAAGATAAATCATTATTCCTTTTTTTTTTTTAGGATACGTTAAGAATCGATTGTCCACTTGCAAGCGATGGCTACTGACAGCCTGGAAAAGTATGATTTCTTTTATTATTGAAAAAAAGTATATATTCTTCTATTTTAAAAAATAGGATTTGATTTATACCTACATATATTATTATAAAAAGTATTAACAATATTTGCTTTATTTATTATTGTGTTTTTTAAGACATAAATTCTCCCCCAAAAAAAAAAAAAGAAAAAGAAAAACTAGGGATGACCCATGACCCCCTTAAAAAATAAGAGAAGAAACATGTAATGAAAAGACGTTTTTTTGTTTTCCAACAAAAGATCTAAAAACCGATGTTAAAGTTGTGAGCAGTTTTAATCTTCTTTTAGAAACTTTACAGAAATTACTTATTATTTTTTAAAATATTCGTTCATGTTTTTGTTTGCGGTATTCAGTAGTGATAAAAATATATCAACATGTAGAACAAAGATTGGGAGAAAAAGGGATGGTATTATATTTAAAGGTATTTAACTTGCTTTTATCCATTAATTAAACAAGGGTGAGTGTGGATTCGTTAGTCTTAGTGAGTAAGCAATTATTAACTTTTTTTTCTTTTTTTTTTTTTAACAAAGAAGAAGGAATCCATAAATGAAACCTAAACTTCAACCTAAGTATAGAAACATTACATATTTATAAATTTGTTGTTGTCAAATGAATGATAAAAACTATTATAATATAAAATTTGTAATGCTTTTGTCAAAGACGTAATGTTGACATGTCATTTCTATCCATCGATACTCGAAATAGGTGTAATAGTGCATAAAACAATGTGGTCAGTGTTTGAGTCTCAATTGATGGTCCAAATCACTACTAAACTAGGTGTAAAGTTACAATTTTCATCGACTTTTTAACAAACTTTAGTAATTTTGAATTGTCTATAAATGTTTAAACACATATTTGGTCTCCTCTATAACTCCAAAGTATTTTATTATCGTACTTTCAAAATAATTTCTAAATTTAGCATCTCGAAGTCAATTTTTATCAACTTTCATACGGTAAAATATAATACGTGAATATATTTTCAATATTTATTATAAAAATGCCAATACATGTCAAAATATTTATACAGAAAACCAACGGTAAATAAAGAGTCGATGCTAAGTTTAAAATTAATTGAAAATACAGAAAAAAATAAGAGACATTTTTTAAAAATTGTAAAACAGTAAAAATATAACAAAATCTATCCAACTATTTATAACGTATTTAATAAGATATTTCAGTTTTTTTATTATATCTCGTAAATAATTTTGATATTTTATTACTAATAATATTTATCTGAAATAGAAAAAAATTTAAAAATGCAGAAATTAAAATAATACATTAACCCAAAAACACAAATGTGATAGATAAAGATGGAAGTAGAAGGAAGGAGGGCAGCCGTCGGGTACTGACAACGGTCAAAATAGGGTTCTCAAAAGGGACTTCGTTTCTTAATTACAAAATAAAATAAATAAATATAATTATAATTATTATTGTTTCTTCAAGTTCGAGGGAAGCTTGGCAGAAGCGTGAAAATACGAAACGGTTTTTGCCGGAAATGTATTATTTACTAAAACTGCAGAGTTTCCAACGGTCCATTTTCATTCAACAATAATTAATTTAATTGGTTAAAAATATATATTATATATGTATATGTATATATATATATATATATATTAAATCTAAAGATAAATCGTAAAAATATCATTAAAGTAGGGTCACCGACGAATTTAGTATAGGTCCGAGACTCGAGTCTCTCAACTTATATATATAAAAAAAAGTATTTAATTTTTAATATTTATAGTTAGTTTAGTGTTACTTTGACTGTTAGTCATTTTTTCAACTCAAGTTCGAATCTTACCCATGTAGTTTATTTTCTATAATTTTTTTAAGCCTCTTTTCAATATATTTCTTAGATCCGTCCTTGAATAGGATAAAAATTGAATCTATGCGATGAAAATTAAATCATCAAACTTATATAATTGCTATTAAGGGAGAGCACAACATATTGAAAATTTAAATCATCAAACTTATATAATCGCTATTAAAGGTGAGCATAACAGATTGAAAAACCAAATCAACTAGTCAAGTCGAAGTTGGTCGGTTGCTCGGTGTTGGTTTGTGAAAATTCCAAATCGATAAATTACAAAAAATGTTTCGAAAAGTTAAAACGACCGACCGATCTGAAAAAACCAAATCACATTTACTCATCGATGATCGAGTCGGTTTGAACATTTATTAAACCGACCGTGGTTAGTAGTTTGGTCGAAAAACTTACTCTAACCAACTGATGATCACCCAATTCGATATAATTTATACAATTATATAATTGTTCAATTTTATAATCGAAATAAGTTGGAGGATTTAGTCTTTTATTTTGAAATTTTAACAGCACAATTACAACTTTAGTGGTAGTTTTTGCAATCAACCATATATTAATAAAATCTCCCACGAGAGAGATACTAACATTAATTTATTATTAATACTATTATTATTTTTTTTCTCTTTCGTCGTCTTTCAACACCTAACATGTTATGTTATGCCTCAATTTATTGTGTTTTCTATTTTTGATTATTTTAATTAATACAATACAACATCTTTAAACAATGTCGGACCAACAGACAAATCACATGTAAAAAGAATGTTCTCCCATTCCTTTATTTTTTTTCTTTACCTAATTTGATTTCAATGGTTTAGAGAATTTTAAATTTTAATTCATGTGATTCAATCACATTTTTATTAATTTTTTAATTTATACGGGGAACGGTAAAAAAATGATAAATTTGACAAAATATAGCAAGATTTAATATAAACACTAATAAATACTAGTATGTTTGAATCAGTCATATTGATAGATAGTAATAGAAGCTATTAATGTTTATTGTTGATAGAATCTCAAAAAATTTTGATATACGTTGAAAATATTCTAATTTATTTTACTATATTCTATACAAAATTAAACATTTATAAATTTTGTGAATGATCGATCAACGATTTAATATGGTATCATAACAGGTCGTTCTATGATTTTCTGCGTTGTTGTTGTTTATTGATAGACAATAATAGAAGTCTATTGACGTCTATTTTTAATTTATTTCATTTATCATTGTTATTTCCTCGTTGTTTAATATCAATTTTCACCTATTGATTTTTTTTTCACATTTTAAGTCTACTAATAAGGATGTGTTAAATATTATATTAAATTTATCTTTATTTACTAACTTAAATTTTTTGGTCAATCGATGAATTAAAACTTTCCAAAGAAAACTATATCGTTAGATAATTGGAAATTTGAATCAATAAACAATAAAAATTTAATGTAGCAGATGTTAGGTGACCCATTGCATTTCATCATCGACTCAATTTGACAACAAACATGACTTCGTGTAATTAATAATAAATGATAGTACAAGTAAAATAAAAGTTCATTGTCATTGCACAATTAGTGATTTTAGTTATTGGACCCATCACATTTGTATTAAAAAGAAATAATTACATGCATCTCGAACAACGTTTATTTTCAGACATCTCGCTTAATCGTTCAATCAAAACTTGTCATACAAAAATTATTCTTATTTTCTTTATAATAAAAAATTCATTAGACAATAATTATGTTTTCGATTCTTAAGATCCAAGCATTTTACCATCATAATTTTTTTAACCACGAGACCCTAATTATTCTTAAATTCTAAATTTACAGACAACGTTTAGGGAAAAAAATTATTTTTTTCTAAAAATTGACTTCAATTTTGAAAATAACAATAAAAAATGGCAACATACGAAAATATTATCTATAAACTTAATTTTAAACGTAAAACATTCGATTCTTAAATATTTAGTTTGGTTTTGATATAGTTCAGTATGAATTATAAAATTTTAAAAATTTAAAGTTCATAAACCAAATAAAAACTATACCAAAAAGAATTTAAATAATGATTGTATTTAATTTATTGTTTAAAAGTTTAATTGGGATTGCCCAGCAAAGGAAGCAACACCAATCTCGCCTAATTGCGTGATTTGTCCTTTTCAACAACCGACCGTGACATTTTTTTCAAAACAATAATGTGTGTAAAATGTAATATATTGTTCCGATTCTTCACAATTCCACGTCAAATCTCAATTTTGTGTGTTATAAAGAATGGGTTGGACGATGCTGTAATCCATCTTGAAACATATCTTTCTAATAAAACCAATTTATTTTTTCAATACCTAATATTTACGATTTCAAATGTGTAATAGAGTCTGAAGACCAGATCCGCATATTCATTAGGTGAAGGTTCGACTGAAAAGAGCCCAAGATTCAAGTTGAAAGGTGTGAAGCAGCTCGACTAAGAAGGAGAGAAGAGGGGAGAAGCCACTCGAGTGAGGTTAGGAAGGAGAGGTTCAAAAAATTTGAGAGTGTAAGGGTTTTTGGACCAAAAAATATAACTGACATTAAGCAGATACGTTGCTTATTCAAACATATCCAAAATAAACTAAAAGAAGAATGACTAGAAAAATACCAAATGGAGTGAACCTTTCGACATGTACTCATCGTCAAAGGATAGTTCCAGTGCAAGTTTCCAATCTTGTGGAGAAGAGCCTTAGGTCAACTACATTTGAAAAACATAACGGTTTTAGGGAGAAGTAGGTTCATTTTAATACTCAAATCTTCTACTCGTTGTGTAAATATTGTTGAAATGTCTTGAGTTTGTTGTGTGACGTTACAAATAACCTAGTACTCTCATGTTCTCGTATTGATTAGCATATGCATTTATTTATGAGTTATATCTACGGTTTTTATCGTTTGGTTTTGAAAAGTGCAATATATAAACTCTCCAAGATAGTGACACCATTTTGTATTTTGAAAACATTATCTTTAGTAATACCATTCTTCCCCTATCCTACAGACATACGCAACTAACACACTGTTAATGAACTACGTATATCGATCACTATACGTTTTATATTTTTTAATTGTTGATTTTGTAACAAATACAATCTATCTGATAAACACTGTATCGATCTGCAACGCCTTTCTATCAAACTTTTTTTCTTCCAAATCATTAATTTGTAATTGCTTTCACACACGAAGGTCAAATACATCCATTCTTTATCTACATTTTAGCATCTAACAAATAAAAAAAAAAATTATATGATTATGGACTCTTGTAATCACATTAACTAAAATATCGATCAAAATCAACGTTGATATTAATTATAATTTCCCATGATTATTGATTTTATGCCGATTTTAGAAAACACGACTAAACAGTGCCATATGATCACATCCCTCATTCAATTGGCCGCTGTTTCGTTTAAATGAAAAACGCCACAAATAATAATTTCCAATAATTGTCGAAGAATTATTAGAAAAATATTAATTTGGTACATTTATAGGATTCTTCATGATTATTAAATGTAGATAAAAAATATTATTAATTTGATGCTTCTCTTATTTTCATTTGCAAAGTAAATGCTATTGATTGCCATCCAATCATTATTAAAGAAAAATCTCAATAATGTTTTCTCATAAAGAAATAACAAATCTCAGTGATTTACCTTTTTAAAAGAAAAAAAAAATTCAATAACTTATTCTACATCTACGTTTGACAACTAGGTCGAAGTAGGACGGAGACATGTATTCTCTATCCCGTTTCCCCAAATTCAATAATGTTTTTCGAATTTGACTAAAAGTTAACCTTCCTATCTAAAAAAGTTACAAATCACAATAAAATTCTTATACTTGGTTTTAAGTAACAAAAAATAAAATAATTATCGATTGATATCAAAGCACAACACTTTAATCTCTCAATAATAATTTGCAAGTACTAAAGTAGAAGAAGTTGCTTTAATCATAGCACCAAAAGAAAAGGTTTGAATTATATAATATATTGACAAGATTATAAAGAGCTTTTTACTGGTCATAGGTTCCACATAATTAACATTAAAAAGGTTCCACATCACCTTTTATTTTGGTCAATAATGTAAATAAATAATACAAAAATTTGTTTTAAATTATATTTACGAGGGAACGCTACGTTTGGGATAAATACTATCATATGTAAGACTATAACAATCCTCTTTTGTTACATTTAATATGCTTTTGAACTTTTTATTAGCTACAGTCAATAATATTTCAAAAGCTTTATTTTACTATCGTTTTTTTAATTATTTGCTACAATATTTACTATTTACTTCTCAAAATAAAATAATTTATATTTCGAAGACATATTACCATAACTAAAAATAAAATAGTTTGCATCTTAAATACAGATTACTATAACTCAACTACCATAGTTTAGGATTGAGACCCAAACGTCAGTATATTAAGTAAAAGAGACATTTTTAAATATAGTAAAATAAACTATAATATTTATAACATATAGCGAAATTTTAGATTCTATCAATGATAAACACCGTAGACTTTTGTTACTGTCTATCAATATCACTGATAGAAGCATTTATTATCTATCAATGTCTATCATTGTTAAATTTTGCTATATATTGTTTGTATTTTTTTAAGTTTGCAATTTTTGACAATTCTCCTGACTAAAATGTAAAAATAACCAAAATTTATCTACGATTGATCCTATCGATGATAAACGACTAAGTGATAAATTCTATATGTCAACGACAGTATTTATTAATTACATAAACTTTGGAAGTTTGAATCCATATTTTGTTATATCCGTAAATATAATTTTATATTGAATTATGTCTTACAATTTTTTTTTGTCTAATTATTATAATATATATATATACATATAAAAGCTTATCCTTTATTAAGAAATTAAATATTGAAAATTGATATTCCTATGGTGCCTTGTGGGTGCAATCTGTAAAGAACAACCGCTAATTTCGCTCCTTTTAGTCCCTAACACACAGCACTATCTCGCTGGCTTCTTGGTAGGCACCAAATAATACCATACCCATCCCTTTAAATAAATTTGAAACTAAAATTATCTCTTTTTGCATTTTTTTTTCTTAAAACTGCTTTTTCTAATTTATATACTTTGTTTTAAAAACGCTTCTCTTGAAAAAAAAAATAGTATTATTTGTTTGTGTTTTTTTTTTCCTTTAAAAGATGTATTCTCCATAAATTTTAGATATGATACATTTTTCTGGAATAAAAATCGATTTTGAAAACCTAATTTAACATTTATTAAAAATTCAATGAAAACTAATTTTCACGTTTCAAATATTGTTCCCGTTTCTTGCTATTTTGGGTGTGGCTACGTTTTGGCCAAACTTTTGTGTTTTTACTAATACCTTTTAGTTTGGAATGAAAATGAAAATGTTCGTGTTTGTTTCTATCTTTTAACAAGTGGTTGTCGTTGTTATTTACGAACGTATTTTAGTTTTAAAGCTAAACCACGATATGGCTAATAAGGGCAAAAAAATAAAACTAAGGCATATAATTCCAGTATCACACGTTTCTCTATCTTAAAACCAATTGTAATTTTGAATTCATTCCCCCTTGTACGATAACATGTCATTACCTTTATATTTCAAATAGAGTTCTAAGGGTTTATATTGGAAAAAGACATATTTGTCCCTTTGGTATTAATTACTATTATTTTAAATATAAATCGAAACAATAAGAGAAGAAAAAAAAAAAAATAAGTAAAGACAAAAATAAAAAGGGCAAGGACCATGCTAGAAATGGTAACTGGCTATTTTTAAAATCTTCAAAATTTAACGAAGGGATAATTATAATGGGTAGCAATTTTTAGAATAATTATTAAATAGATAACAACATTTTTAAAACATTGTAAATACAATAAAGTTTATTGGTGATAAACTTCTATCGTTGATAAACTCTTAATAATGGTGTATCAGTGATAGACTAAGTTGATTTCATAATTCATTCTCGTGTGGAGACTATAGATAGAAGAGTAGTCCGGACGAGCTGCTTTACGGTCATTCGCTTCCTCTACGTACTTGTCTTCTCAATCTGAAAGGTACTACCCTGTGGAGAATTACCTTGCTGCAGCAATTGCATTTGTATTCATTCAAACCCTAGCTTTCGACCCGAGTAAATGTAAGGGTTGAAGCCAAAATGGTATTTATTTTCACTCTTTCGAGTTTGAGAGTTTATCCCACTTCGCGATCTTGCAGCTGAAAACCTAGCTAATTAGAGCTACTTCCAACCATATCTACTTGGGCGACGACCAATGGTTTTAGGTGAATTCAGTCTTCTAAGCCTATATTGTCTATCAGTGGTAGACTCATATCGTTGATAGACTTTGACAGATTTTACTATATTTGCAATTTGTTAAGTGTTGTTATATAATTGCTATATGTGCAACTATCTTCGACTAAAACTTGTAGTAGCCGAGGAAGAACATCCCAAGTTTGAAAATCAAGCGATGGACAAAGCAAAAATGAAATCTGGCTTAAAAAGTTTGAGCATTAACAAACGAGTTAAAAAATAAATTTGAAAATTGATAGAATATTTATACTTCATTCAAGTGTAAGTTTTTACAATTTCACTCGTAAAAAACTAGAGTAATTATAATAGGTAGCAATTTGTACAATAATTATTAAGTATGTAGCAATATTTTTTAAAAATTGCAAATTTAGCAAAATCTATCAGTGATAGGCTTCTATCGTTGATAGACTTTTATGGTTTATCAGTGATAGACCAACATTTGCTACATGGTCTATCAATGATAGACTCCTATCATTGATAGATTTTGACAGATTTTGCTATATTTACAATTTTTTTAAAATGTTGCTATGTACTTAATTATTTTGAATATAATTGTTACATTTGCAACTATCCCAAAAAACTAAGTTTCATTGTTTTCTAATCTTGGGTCAAAATTCAGATGGGCCTGCAAACGGGCCTCCGTACAAATTTCCCAAAACTAGAGGCCCAACGGACGACGAGCCCATCACAAACCCTAACCAAGCCCGTTCGATAGATATTATTATTTTACTAAATTTATTTTTTCATAGATGAAAAAATAACACAAATTTTAAACCCCGAGTCTTGAACATTGGGTTTTTAGTTCTACGGCGAAAGTTTCCCGGGACTCACTGCGCCAAATCGCCCGCCACCTTCTTCTTGCTTCCGCTCCGCGATTTGGGTTTCTGAAAACGCGTTTCAGTGTAAGTTTCTCCTTTTCCCATTAATATATTTGCTTAGCTTGCTGGGAATTTTACTATTTTCGTATATTTTTTAGATAGTTTAGTCGAAATTAGTGTGCTGCTGTGATCCGAATGAAGGATGATAATTGGTTTCTATAGTTTGCATTGTGTTGGTAGTCAGCTGATTGACTTGATTTGTCATTCTTTCATTCACGCGGATGGCTAAATTTTGTATAGTATGTTCCCCTCTGCGTAATTGATGAAGTATGCATTTGAAAGATTGCTAGTTAGAGAGTTAGTTTATTCTTTTCGCTTGTTAATAGCAATTCTCTTGGTATTTGAGATACGAAGTCGTCCAATATTATTGCAATTGTTGTGAATTCATAAGGCACGGTTTAATTTTACTGTTTTTGAAATTTATGTTTGTTTACTCATAATTTCTTTACTAAGTTTGTCACATTTATTTAAGAAAAATTAATTCTCAAATTCCAAGAGCGAAAACATGACTTTAGAAACTACTTTTTATTTTCAAGACCTGGCCTGAATATTGATCAAATTTTTAGGAAGTAGATAACTAAACAAAGAAACTCATGGATGGAAGTAGTATTATGAAATAAAAAAAATTAGGAATCAATTGGTTATTCTGTGGGGGATCTAAAATTTTGAGTTCTACATTTTATGCACTGTTTTTTGCTCCACCACTAATGATTTAAATTGGTGTATGGTCAGAATTCTTTTCTACGTGGTTGGTAGGGCCTAGGTGGTTATGGTTTCTGTTGGTTCGAGAGCTTTAACATCGAGAAGACATAAAACCTGTATTGTACCTGAAGACCATTTAATGGGTGAAGATAAATTAGCGCATAAAAGCGGGAGAAAGAAAAATACCATGAACAGGAAGGCTGAACGTGGAGGTCATGGTTTTGATGAGAATAACACCCACAAGAAGGCTTCTGGGACGGATGGTGGAAGGCCGAACTCCAATAAAAAGTTCACCGACAGCAAAAGTATATCTGCACCACAAAGTTCGCTCATTAGGTAATGTGACCTCATTTACAAGTAAACTAGTTATTCTTGGACAATCTGCAGTGTAATTGTTCTTCAACTTTGTGCACTTTTTGGCTACTTATTCTCTGTACTAACGGGGAAAGTTATCTTATAAAGGAAACAGGTTGATCCTGAAACAACAAAATACTTCACAGAGATTTCCAATTTACTTGAAAGTGATAATGTTGACTTTGAAGAACGATCAGTTATTTGTGGCAATGCTCTAGAGGAAGCTGTAGGGAAAGAATTTGAACTTGCCACAGATTATATCATAAGTCACACTATGCAAAGCCTTCTTGAAGGCTGTAATGTTGAAGCCCTTTGTAATTTCCTCCACAGTTGCGCCAATCAATTTCCATTCATTGCAATGGATAGATCCGGCTCACATGTTGCTGAAACAGCTATCAAGTCTTTAGCTATGCACCTACAAGATGAAGACGTTTATCCTCTGGTTGAAGATACTTTAACGGCCATATGTAAGGTGTGAAATTTTAGTCGTTCATTTTTTTCCTCTAGCTTTTGGATGACGAAGGTTCAGATTTTATTTCTTCGGTTTTCTGTGAGATTCAGAGCAGCTGATAGTTTCTTGCTTTAGGCATAAAGTTTCTTGGTTGTCATAATAATTAACTTGAATAATCTCTAATATGCACATTGCATAAGTGTGTGGGTAAATTTAGTATAATGTGTATATACGTACATACTTGCAAGTTTGCACCCACACAATTCATGCCTTATGCCTTAAGTGTATAAATTCTTTTTCAGGAAATTGTAGCAAACTCTCTAGATGTGATGTGTAACTGTCAAGGTTCCCATGTTCTTCGAAGTCTTCTCCATCTTTGCAAAGGAGTGCCTCCAGAGTCTTCAGAGCGGCTGAATGTCAAGGCACCTCGTTTTAATGGAGATCATGGGTTCCATATTCAACGAGGTTTCCCAGATTTACTGAAGTCGCTTATCTCTGGGATGCTGAAAGGTGCAAGAAAGGATGTCAGGATCGTGCAAGTTGATCAGTACGGCAGTTTGGTTATTCAGGTTTTGTTCTATTAGTATTTTTTTGGTTTCATAAATTACTTTTGTTATGCTTTTTAGGAATTTCAAGTTGATTGAGGGTACGGGGGAAGGCTCCATGATTTTGTACATTAGGCCACTTGATGGCTAGCATCTACGACAAACATTTTAGGTGTATGAGTAATTCATACTTAGTTATAAGACTATAAAAGGACTGGCCTCTATGTCAATATCGGGCCACCAGCTGTTAAATCTGGCTGGAAAATGTGTATTAGACATGTGATCATAGATAAATATATGTGAATAAACAAATTTAAATGCTTGTCTCCGTTTCAAAGAAAAAATAAAAAGATAAAAAAATCTAAATGGAGTTATGAGGTAAATGTAAATGGTGGATTCTTTTAAATAAATGTTTCAATCTTGTTATCATTCATGAATCTGCTGCTTTTATAACCTTCGAGACTTTCTGGTTTACCAATGGGTCGTATTAACTGGCATCTTACCTGGTTTGTTTTTCAGCTTGCCCTTTAATTTTACTGAAGTGATATTGTTCCACTATCTTACAGACTATTCTGAAGTTGTTGGTGGGACAAGATGAAGAGCTGAGGCATATAATTCCCATCCTTCTTGGCTGTAGTGAAAAAGATGTCTTGGAAGGAAATTATGTACAAATATCTGTTGTTCCAGATGTTGTGGATTTGATGAAAGAAACTGCATTCAGCCATTTAATGGAGGTGAGATGGACAATCTTTTATGGGGTTAAGTTTTGAACTTATGGGAGTAAACTTGCCCGCTCTACATGTATTTAAATACTTATAGCTGATTAATTTGGGACCAAATTACTATGTCCAATCTATTTCGTGAAAGTTCGACTATTTCTGTATGCAACTTTCTGTTTTAGAAGAAATAAAAGGAGGTTTTAGAACATGCAGAAGAAATGCTTACTTATAGTGCCAAGCTCCATCTTTTGCACTCTGTAAAATTAATTTGCATTTCTGGTGCACCTGTCAGATGATTTTCTTTTCATCAACAATATTTTGTCCATAGTCTTAGCTCATGAAAAGGAATAACACGTTCTTAGAGTTGGATGTATTGATTCTGGTAGTGTGAATTTGCAGGTGATTTTGGAAGTGGCTCCAGAAAATTTGTTCAATGAACTTGTCACAAAAGTATTCCAGAATTCATTGTTTGAGCTGTCATCGGATCCTTGTGGAAATTTTGCTGTCCAAGCACTAATTTCTCACCTAAAATACAAAGATCAAGTATGTCTTTAGCATGTTTCTACTTGTTGTAATTTGAAAATGGCATTGATAATGAATATCTTATTTGACCTCTCTGCTCCCAGTCGCTTTCACACATTAGGGCACACATGCAAATATGCTGACATACAACTCTAAAAATTTTCTGTTGCGTATTGCATTACATAGACTAGTGTGAACATGTTGTTTCAATACTTCTTAAGGAGTTGGTTTTTTATGCTCTTTTTTTCCTACATAGATGGAGTTGGTATGGTCTGAGATTGGAACAAAGATTAGAGATCTTCTTGAAATGGGAAGGTCAGGAGTTGTTGCTTCACTTATTGCTACTAGTCAGAGGCTTCAAACACATGAACAAAAGGTCTATATTTAGTCTTTGTATGTTGGAATGTGTCCCTTTTTGATCTTTTGCCCAATTTTCTAATTATGAATTTATGATATTGGACAGTGTTGTGAGGCTCTTGTTCGTGCTGTATGTTCAACCAACGAATCTCCAAAATGTATTGTTCCTCGAATATTGTTTATCGACAGATACTTCTTCTGCGAAGATAAAGCCAAATGGAATTTTCCCAGTGGAGTAAAAATGCATGTCAGGGGTTCTCTAATCCTGCAGGCAGTTTTTCGATATCGAACGGTATGCTTATTTTCTTTCCCGGTATCGCTGTTTGTTTCTTTGATTTTCTTAGGGCAAACAAAACATTCATTTTTCTAAATCTAGGGTCATGGGAGATCAATTATCAAGGACCATATAGCAACTTAGTTAGCAAGCAATTATCTCAAATTTGGATGAGTTGTATAGTTCACATTCTATTCCATTGTTTTCTCTGACAGTGTAGAAAATTATTATGATTAACTTGTTTTCTTTATGGTTATACAATCCGCGTCGACAGTCTCTGTTTTTAGGATTGAACCACTTTCATCCTTTTAGGTCGATGTTATGGAACCATTACTGTTAATTTATCATCATTATAGAAAACATATTATGTTTACTGGGAAACAACATGAATAGCATTAGAGTTCATCTGTAGATGTCATGAACTTTTAATTTGTCACGAACTTCTTCCCCTGTGTCACATGTGTCTATGCATTTTTTTTGGCAGGAACTGATTCAACCTTACATCACAAGTATCACATCAATGGAAGACAACCATGTCCTTGAAGTAGCAAAAGATCCCAGTGGATCTCGAGTTATTGAAGCTTTCTTAAATTCTGACGCCCCTGCTAAATTAAAACGCAGATTAATTATGAAGTATGTCTGCTGAACTACTTTGATGGCTTTTAATGTACCATAAGCTTGCCTTTCTCAAGGCCCTTGATACTTCTCTCTCAATATTATCACGTTTCTATAATTTCGTATAGCTACCTTTTGAATTAAGATTTTCATTCAGGCACAGTTGTTTGATTGTTTGATCCTTCATCTTTGAAGTCCAAATTACTTAGAATGCGTTTGATAATTTTGTTGGTTGTAAATAAACAGAGAAGTTTCATTCAGTTTGTTGGATTTCTTTTGTTAGTTTTTGCACTCAGTCAATGACAGCCTTTTCTACTCTGAACCAATAGGCTAAGGGGGCATTTTGGAGAGCTTTCGATGCAGTTATCAAGTTCCTTTACAGTTGAAAAGTGCTATAATTTCAGTAACATGTCTTTACGGGAGGCCATTGTATCTGAGTTGGTAGCTGTACGATGCGATCTCTCCAAAACGAAGCAAGGACCTCATCTCTTGAGGACGTTGGATGTTGAAGGGTACATAATCAATGCCTTTTATGTTATGGATATGACCTAGATCTTTTTTATGCATGTTCTTTCATAAGTTATAATAAAAGGTTGTAGCAATTTCTTTAGAACAATGTTTAATATTTTTGTACGTAATCCTTTTTTTGTGTCAGGTTTGCATCCCAACCTGACCAGTGGAGATCAAAACAAGCATCAAGGGAATCAGTTTACAAAGAATTTCACGATACATTTGGGTCTGGCAAGTCCAAATCATCGAAAGCCGATGGCTTCCTTGCCGATAATTCAAAGTATAGATCACATCCAAAGGACGTGAAGACCATGCGGCAAGAGATTGAGCATCACACAACATCTGGCATACCCTTTCTAAAAATGTCTGGCTTTAAGAACAAGTCAGAAAAAGGTAGGCACGGTGGTAAACAATATTCAAGAGCTTCCATGGATATTGATACCTCAGGAGGGAAAACAAAAACTTCCAAAAGGAAACGGAATAAGGATCAGTCCGAGAAAACTGCTTCTGGAAAAAGGAAACGAAAAATGTAGCTAGGAACAAGAAATGGTCCTTGTACTTGTACCCTGCAGAAGTTAGCACAAATGCATTGCCCGGAAGAGAGAAAAATCTTCAAAGCTAAGCTAGCTATAGAAAGTGTAGTGAGTTGTAGGTTAAGAGTTTTCACCAGGATTATCTAATTTTAGCAACAGTCTTTTTTGGAGTTGGAGCATAGATTTTCATGGGAATGTAGAAGAAAGGAAATGTTTTTCAATTTTCAGTGGGGTGAGAGAAAGATATTTTGATGGAGCATATACTATACAAGATCTTCCAAGTAATCAGAGAAATATGAGAGGTCAGTAATCAAAAAATTTCTTTAAGAAAATATATATCTTCATGTCGGTAGATACTTGATCTTTATTTGCTAAATTTCATTGTCCGAGATTATGTTGTCGGAGAACTTGGATGTTTATGCCTTTTTATTCACAACAGATGAGGACCTCGTGCATTGTGTGGAAGAAGAAATGGTCACAACAACTTAATGTAGAATCAAGTTATGTACTGTCTTCCTCTATTTAATTTTGTTAAATATGCAACATTTTCAGCTTTATACTATGTCTCCCAACCCAACTCAATAAAATCTTCATTTCTCTTCAGTGTGTGTAATTTTCTGACGATTTTCTGATGATTATTTGACCTTCAATTGTATTCAAAAAGTTATTTACTGGATGTCTAACTTCTTTTAGAAAAAGAAAGAAATTGAGGGTTAATCTATGGTGACCACCTTCTTAGTAATTAAATTTCCTTGATACCTAAATAGTGTAGTACCAAGCAGATTGTACAAAACATTCACCGAACATTCACGGATATAAAAATACTTTCTTTTAGAAAAGAAAATTTTCTAAGAAGTCAAGGTTGGTTAATTTTGCATATGTTCGTTTCCATGTCTTTGCTTATTACCTTACCAATGAAATTTATGATAATGGTGAGTCAACTTTATTATCATATCTTTTCAATTCTGTTTTCTTTTAAGGTGGTAATTGGTGTGTCGTATTTAGTAAGTTATGCTTGTATTAGGTCATTGAGACCGTTTTAGTGAAGTTATTTTCATACTCTATATGTCATCATTGTTCTTGATTCTTAGATGCCAGACCTACTTTTTTCTCTCCTATATCCTGTCCGTCTCTATACGGACATGTGTATGTATAAATGTACAAGTACTAATCAACTTGGCCTAAAGCTTTCTAGATCGATGAGAAAATAAAGTCAAATATTAAATGGTACTAATGAATGCTATTAATTCCAATTGGTTCGAGTTTGACAAGATTCTCCTATGTTCTATTCATTTAAGCTTTAGATGCAAAGAATTCAATCCTGTCAGCTGACGACCTTTTACAAGAAACCAAATTCAAATTTACTAAATTAGAGGAAAAACAGAATTTTCATTTTTGGTGATCAAACAAACGGCGGGATGGGACTTTTAAATATACTAACTGTGAAGGCCAAACTTAATCAACCTTATTATTAATAAAATAAAAAATTTGAACCCCACTTTCTATTAATTTATTATGTTGTTCATTCAAATTTTCAAAAATTAAAAACGTAATCTTAAAGGCTCCTTTGGGAAACCATGGAGCCCATTTGCTTTTAGTTTTTAATTTATTAAAACAAAGTTTATAAATATTGTTTTTATTTCTAACTTTCTTGTTCTATTATATAGTGTTCTAAAAAACTAAAGTCCAATTTTTAAAATTTAAAATTTAATTTTAGTGTTTGAAATTTGATTAAGAATTCGAATCATTTCGAGATAAAAGAAGTGAAACTTCAAATGTTAGTTTAAAAACATGTAAAGAATTAATCTCGAATTTGCCACTTTGGTTTGATTTCAAATTAAATGGTACAAAAAGAGAGAGAAAACAAGCATGTGAGTTTCAAAAACATAAAACTAAAATCGAATTTGAACTTTGGTTTGATTTCATGATACGATTTTGCACAGAACAGAGAAGAATGAACATTCATCAAAACCCAAGAAGATGAACTCTCTTCTCTCCATTTCTCAAATTTAACATAAATGAAACCCACTTCTTGTTTTTCACATTACAATCAATTCTTTGTTTTCATCCACATAATTCCAAGTTTTACAATGGCAACAGCCGGACTATGAACCTCACAGTCTCTTGCTTGAAACTCAAAAACAATTTTCAAAATGAAAAAAAAAAAAAATCCGATTCTTCTAACCTTCTATATGTGCAAGAGATTTTAAAAAACCACAATCGATTTTTTTTTTCTTCTTAATTCTCTTTAGCTCTGCCCTATCCCTTCTTGTTCAATATCTGAAGAAATGGGATTGTTCCCAATTCTTCTCTCTCTGCTCAAAAGCCTTTTCAATGTTCTCAATCTGTTCGTCACAACCGATCCCATCTCTTCATCGGCGAAACAAGTGCTGGCGCCGGATGTAGAGGGCTGGCTTGGAATATCAATTACCACCATTGCATTTGCTGAAGAAGGAGAAGAAGGAGAAGAAGAAGAAGAAGAAGAAGAAGAAATTTGAGGTTCTTCTAAACAAACCCCTCTTGAACTAACCTGCATTTGATTCCCCCAAAACAGAACATTAGTAGGAAAAATCGGAGACTCCGTTGAAGATTCAGTTTCTGGATTCTGTTCTAAATTCGGTTCTGTGATTGCCACTGGGTTTCTACAAAGAGGGCAGGTGGAATTCGATTTGAACCACATATCAATACAATCGACGTGGAAGCCATGGTTACATCTCGGAAGCAACCGAGCTTTCTCACCTTCACTTAACTCCGACAAACACACAGCACATTCTAATCCCTCTTTGAAATCCGCCGGGGAGAACACCACCACCGGAATCGAGTGGAGGACGGCGGAATCAAGGCCCTTGCGCAATGTAGTGGAAACAGGAGATTCTTGATTGGTGGCGGAATCAGAGGAGGATTGGTGAAGGCGAGATAAGAACCAACGGGAGTAAAGCTGGAGAAGGAGAACGAAGGCAATGACTAAACAGAGAATTAAAATGGCAGCGAACATGATTTTTCCGGTGAGCTGCATTGCAAAGGAGTCGCCGAATGGATGATTGATTGTGGATGCTTGTGCCTCCATGAATGCCCGAAATTGGAAATAAGTAATGGAATTTTGGGATTTGGGAAATGTTGAAATGGGAAGATGAAGAAGGAGAGATTTAAAGAAGAAATGAGGGAAGACTTTGGGGTGGACTTTTGTTTCTTGGTTGTGCTTATGGAGAGAAAGTGGAAGAAGAAGAAGAAGAAGGAAGAGTTTGTCGAGAAATGGTTTGTTAAGTAGAACAGTTGAGCGAACAGAAGTGTTGAGATCATAAAAAGGAATCACGTCTTCCCCTTCTCCACGAAAGTGCTTCTTGACTTGGTCAGTCTCTTTTGCCTGCTTTTACATTTCTTTTTCAATTAATTTAGCCTAAATTGCAAAAAATAAAAATAATGCTTCTTTTTAACTTTGTAATTTGCTTAACAAAAATATCTCTAAATTTTCAAAAATTAATTTTTTAACCTTTTCTTTTCGTTTTAAACATTTGAAAAAAGAAAAAAAAGATGATCATAGATACTTGCGTCATCATAGATTGATTGGGGTGGTTTTTTTAGTCGACTTAGTAAAGTGTCAAACCAACCTCGATGTTGATAGATAAGAGTTGATTGGTTTCTATCGGATTGGGTCAATCGTTTTAATATTTATAAATTCTCGATTTGAAACTTTTCGAAATCGATTCCAATCGACCACTCTCATTTTTTGATTGACCAACTTCGTTTTGGTTAGTCGGCTTGCTTTTTCAGTCTATCGTGTTCAACCCTAGATAAGCTCAAGCTTAACAAATAAATTAAATAATACTATCATTAATCTAATCTTCTTCTTTCTTCCAAACTTTTAGTTATGATGGATAATAATTAGAGAGAAGATAATTTTTTTCTTTTTTTTAAAAAAAAAATATATATATATTTTTTGGTGCTTTTTCGAGGTATATCCTACCAAATTGTTCTATCATAACATGACATGTGGCTTGTCTTTTATTAAATCTAAATCCCTTGTCTCGGTATCTACTTTTGAGGAATATTTAAAAAAAAAATCAAGTTAAATTTTGAAAACTAAAAAAAAACACAAGTAATAACTACTACACATAGTTTTGTACGTCACTTAAAATTTCTTAATTTTAGAGTTAAAGCGTAGATTAAAATGTTACAATTTTAGCCGACTAATTTAAATATACTTTCCCATACTTTGACCAAGACCTTGGAGATTCAAACTTGAAAGAGTCCAAATGATGTTAAATTCAAAAGGAAAATTTCATAAGTGGAGTGAAAATTGTTAATGCATAAATGAGCTATTTTTCACTAATCTTCCCATATTCATTTGTTTCTATTGGCTTATTTGGGAATTGAAGAGTTTTTGGGCAGTTTGTTGGGATTTTGGAAAAAAAAAAAAAGAAAGAAATATCAATTCTATTTCTATTGGCTTAAATTCTATTTTGTGAGGAAATAATAATTAGGGTGTTGACTTTGTAAAAATAAAAAGTAAACTTAAGACTAAAACATAAACCAGCAGTGTTTAGTTGTGTGGCTATATCATCATCATCATATTATATCGTGTCTCGTTCACCCACCACGCTCACATGGAACCAACCCCTTCCTCACCTACGTTATATATGAGATGTCTACGAGACGGGGTGGTGTTGTAGATGGCTTTCTCATTTGCATGGTCGTTATCTATTTCATTTTTTATTTTCGTGAAATTCTAAAGATTGGAATAGAGATTCCTCGTAAAAAATTTAATAAAGATCAAGTTTCTTTAAAAAAACAAGAACTATTGGTTTGGTATTTTTAAAATACTTAAATAGTTAAATATGACAGACATGTGATAGATTTTACCTAGACAAGTTTATATCATTGATATATTATGATAGATTTTACTATATTTGTAATTGTTTAAAATTTTTGCTATATTATTGTTTAGTTAAGTAATTTTTTTAATCAGCCAGGAACAATTTGAAAACTAAAAACACTTTTAAAATCTTTATTTGCAATAGAATCAAATATCTTTAAAAAGATATTGTCTATGTTTGCTTATTATTAAGAATCATGACTAAGGGAATATGATTACATAGAGTTACTTATTTTGATTTATGCATATTTTGTTGTCTTCATTTTATTTCAATGATTCTTTACAATTCTATTTTCTTTCATCATTCCTATATGTCATTTACCAATTTTTATCATTGTTTTTTTCAAAGTTGAATTGAAACCCAAAGTACTTTCCACCATAATCATATTTCACCCACACCCCTCCATTATGAGTCTGCTACTCTAATAGTAATTGTAGCCATAGACAAATGAAATTGTTTTTAACAACTAATCAAGGGGATTTTTGGGCCATATAATTGACTATTATAGTTCGTAGTTATTATGATTCATGAGTTGTTAGTATTTGAGGTGCATATTATCTGGGTCTAAATTACAATAGCTTGTGTTTTAAGTGAAACTGTTTTTGTTTAAGTAAAAAGCAGTAAACTCGATGAGTTTTAAATTAATCTACTGTTATTAATTGTAGATCACTATTATAGTTGGTGTCTCAAATATGGAATGGGCTATAATAACCAACAGATCCAAACAACAAATGAGTGGAAAGATAACAAACTTTTAATTTTGTATTTTTAAAAGTAAAAGTAAAGTGAGATTTGCAACAAAATGATTGAAATCTAATGATTTTTTCTGTGTTTTATATAACAAAAGCACTTTCAATGTTCTGCCATGGCATTGAGTGGCTCTGCCTTGTTTCTTGGAAGTTTGTTTGTCTCTTTACCAAACCACGAGTGGGCCGCTCAAGGCCCTTAATGGGCCCAGTCACCTGTATCGTTTGGTAAGCCCATTTAATCCCCATGTCCTACATGGAAGGTCGCATTACCTTTGTGGACCGGGCTGTGCTGGGCCCACTTTAGATTCTGGTATGCCAATGTCTTTCATTTTGGTGTTTGAATTGGGCACTCAAGAATATGCAAGTTTTCTGTATGGGCTGGGCCTGCTTCTCTGTCCAGTTGGATTCAAAAGGCCCAACAATATATACACAATATCTATGCATGTGTAATATTTTGAGAAATCACCAATGTGTTTAGGCCAATTTTCCATTGTAGTCTTTCTATGCTATTACGACATCTCTATTTTGTTTCGTTTCTAAGTAGGTCTACTATAGGGTATTTGGAGGATACATTGATGGTTCGAGTCAATCAACCAAGTCGAAGGCTATAAACCAATAGAAAAATAACTAAGTTGTATTTAGCTTTACGCCTTACAACCTCGAATGTCAAAATTGTCCTAGACATTATTGACATCACAAAGACATGTATAAAAATAATAGCCAATTAACTACAACAATTTAATCATTTCAACAAATGGAAGGGTTAATGATTTGTCAAAACAAACACTTTGGACACCATCTTAGGCATAAACGTTTAACATGTTTGGCAACAGAAGTAATAATAAGAAGAACAATAATAATATAGTCCTGTACAATATATTCTCCATCGATGTTAAAAATATTTTACAGGTCAACTCTCTTCCGTGTTTAGAGTTTTTCATTCGTTTGATTTATTTAATCATTAAACGATGGAATCTAAATTGAGCAACAACAAGTAGGTCTCTAATCAATATGGAACAATTCTTTCACTTCTCACTTCAATTCCACTTGTAAAGATCTCAAATAATATTAATTAGGTCCGTTTTAATGAACAAAGAGATCTTGAATTTTCTCATGAGACAACAATAAAATTTGAAAATTTGCTCCAAAGTACATTTTGATTATAGAGAATCTATTTAAAAAAAAAAAACGAGTAGAAAATCGATTTAAAAAACGTGTATTTTATAAAGCGATTTTATAAATTTACCAAATATAAAAAGTAAGTAAGAACTTGTAGAAGATTAAAGACTGAAAAAGCGAATTTAATAAAGTAGAAAACTAAGAAAAAAAAGCAAATTAAAAAATAAATTGGGGTCAAAATGTAATGAATATAAAAATGGAAGGGTAAACTAAGAAAAAGAATTAGGATGGGAAAAGAAATTCTCATTCATAACGAAAGTGAAAGTATGCGGCGGAATTTTTCTCCATCCGGCGTTCTTGCATTTCCCGCAACAACAGCAACTATTTAAACTCTCAATTCCTTCATTTCTCACTTCTCTCAATATTTTTTCCACTTCCAATTCATAGAAACCAATTTGCTTAGGGGATTTAGGGTTTATGTGAGAGATAGAAGGAGAGAGAGAGAGAGAGGAGTTCTTGTACGTACGAACGAGCGAACGAGCGAACGAGCATTTTCTCCATTGGAATTTTGGAACGATGAGAGCCAGATTGGTAGTGTTTCCAATCAGAGGAAGAAATTGGTGTTTCAGCAGATCCATCGACCCAACCGTTTCGGATTCCGCTTCTGCTCAGACTCCTTCAACTTTCAAAGATCTCTGGACCAAAATCTCTTCGTCTTCTTCTTCTTCCAAATCCGGCGCTCTTTCCATCGCTAACGCTAGTAACAATGCGGAGATTGTGACCGATTTCATCTCTTTTAAGGTTCTTCATGTTCTTTTCAGTTTCGTTTAGTTTCGTTTGTTTGTTATGGTTTTCGTTTTGATTGAATCGAATTTGGCGATGTCATTGACGTTCTATTTGTTAGATGAATAAAGCTTGGACTGCTCTTGAAAAGGCTCCCGATGGATCGTTTAAAAATAAACTTCACGGGTGAATTCTCGTCACTACGATTCTATTAGTTTATGGTATATTTCTAGTGAAATTAACGAACAACTGCTGTCTTGATTTTTCTGCTTGTAGGATTGGATTGAAGCTTTTATCTCGAGTTAAGCCGTCTGAGATATTCTTGAAGTCTATAACTAAAGATGTTACGAGCGTCGAAATAACATATCCATCAAGGTTTAATCTCTTTCATCTCTTTCACCTTGTTATTTTAAAAATATTTTTATAAACAATTTCGCGATACCGCTGTTTCTTTTTCGTCTCGAGATTCATTGTCCGACGTCTTGTTCAACACATAATATTGTTATATAAAATTGGTTCCATAACTAGTAGGAGAAGTCGAAAAGGATTTGTTATGATTATTCCAATTCGTTATGTTATTTCACTAATTTCTTGCGACATTACAGTTTGAATCCGCGGCTCGTTCGCAGGAGGTTACGGCATATTGCCTTCAGGTGCGATTTCTTGTTTCATCCGCCGTGTTTGTTCAATACCGATACACTCGTTTTTTTTTTCTTTTCCTCTGTGAAGTAATGCATCGATGATTCAATAATGTGTTATTATCTGCAATGAAGAATGTGAATGTCTATAGATAATCTATTTTCTTTGGACGTTTAAGATTTGGTCATGAATCACGATCATAGTAAGATCTTGTCAGCACAACATCCATACATACTAGCCTGTGATTCCATGACATATAGCTTATTATGATCTCAAATACCTCGAGTACTTTTTGTTTTTAGAAAACTATTCTTGTTTCAAAATTTAGATCTATGTCCCTTACTGATGTGAACTTTCTGTACATTGTGACCAGGGGAACTGTCATCCACCGGAAATACTTCTATGGTTCAGTCTCGCTGTTTCCATTAGCAAGTGCATTTACTGTATGTTTTGTATTTATTTTTGTATATCCTCCTCCATGATTTTTTCCTGCATATTTTTCTTTTCTATGTTGATGTTGTTCTGAGATGCGTTGCTACATTTCAATTCCCTTTTCATTTAATGATTTCTATACCGGTTTGTTTTATCATAGATTTTACCTCTGCCAAATATTCCTTTCTTTTGGGTTTTGTTTCGCACATATTCTCATTGGCGAGCTCTGCAGGTACAACTGTTTTAGTTCTCGTGAATTGACTCTAGGATTTTATTTAATTGCTGAAGAGTTTATTAGATGTACTTAATGTTTCTACATTTTTTCTTCAAACGTGTATATATATATATACACACTTTTAGGGAAGTGAAAAGCTCCTTCAGTTGGTCTCAGATAGATCTTACCCTGGCAACTCATCTTCAGATGGTAAGAAAAACGAGGACAAAGTCCAACAGTATTCAGGTCCAGCATTGGTAAGTTCAAAGTATTCTTATCTTCGCACGTATTAACACTTCTATTCTTGACTGGAGTTGGACAATGATCTTGAATTTCTCCTGTTCTCTTAAATGTCTTAGCAACTCAATAAACTTCCATATGGCAAGTCTTTTTACTTGATAAGTCATGTGCCATTTGTTATAACCGTCTTTGGTAAAGAAATGGGAAATTCATTTTGCATCTTATTTATCCCAAACTGTAACTCTAGTTGGCCCCTTATTTAAATATTTGGTTTGTTTCTATTTTTAAATTTCATAGGCTATCATGTGAATCTTTCCTTTGTTTTTTTCTTTGTTGTTTTACATTTGATCCAATCCTTTTTTCTACAATTGATTATTATCTTCAAAGACATACCTCATGCAATATTTTTCACTCAATCCTTGTATTCTGCTTTAAATCGCTCTTACTTGGATAATGCTAATACTGTTTTATCTTTATAATTAGGACATGCAGCCATCGAAGGAACTTGACAAATTTCTGAGCCAAATGGAGGCATCTGGTGATATAACTGCAATTAGAGATATATGCAAGATGTTTGATTTAAACATTGGTAATGTTTTAAAGTACAAAGATGCATTGTGATCAGTGATCCCATCTTCAGATGGGGGGAAAGAAGGTGCGACATTCAATCAAACGAGATGATGCTCATTGCCATTCATGGGATGAAAAGAAGATCAACAAAAATCATAAAAGACGAAACACGAGAGCCATCACATACGTTTGGACTGGTGGTTTGTTATGCTTCTTCTCAGAATTTACATTGTTCTACCATTATAAAAAAGGAAGTGCATAGCCTAATTTTCCCTGTTGGGCTTGGTGGGTTTAATCTGTTGGCTCGTGTGTGATCTTATCCATTCCCAGGGACAAAAATCGGCCCGGTTGAATGCAAACTGAAATCTCGTTGGCACCAGATCCCATACTGGTCAGTAAAACAAAGCTTTTTCTTTGCTTATAGAAACTATCAAGTCTTTTGTGAATTTTGTTTTCCTGTTTGTAATTTAATAGCTCATCCTTGCATATCTTATTTCGTTCATTTGATTATAAAATGTTAAAACTATTTGATTGGAAAAAATGTTTTAATGTTGTTCTTATGAGCTTACTTCTCTTCTGGGCTCTTTCCTTCACTCATTCTACCCTAACACCATCATATATAGTTCTCACACATATGTAAGTCTTCTTTAAATGTAATATAGTTAGCCAAATGTCATCGAGAAATACTTGAATTAAATTAAAGTAGCTCGGGTTACTTAAAAAATATAAAATTAATACAAATGATTTTTCTACTTTATTTTTTTTAAAAAATTATCTTTCTCGTCTCCGAGGTTTGATGAATATATGCATTTTGATCCATACGTTTTGTTTTTTTTAAAAAATAGGTTTAAAAGTTATGGCAATCTCTACTTTGAAAGTTTGTATCATTTGCTGATAAATAACTTTTCTCAAACCAGATCTCTTTACTACTTTTTTTTCTTTCCCATAAGATTTGTGAGGTGACATTGTTGCTTTTTAGGCTGATTTTCAAAATGACAAGGATATTTACGTTTCATAATGTAACTATTTTATCTTTTATGATATTATTCTATGAACTCTATTTCTCCAACTTTTCCCTTCTAACTTATTTAAAACTATTTAAAACAATTATCGAGCAATTCTATTTTTAATAAAATGTGATTATTATTATTTTTAAAATTTTGCGGAGACCAAGTTTAAGTCACTTTATTTCTTTAAATTTTGTTTTGTTTTTCTACTACTTCTTCTGGTAAGGGGCGTTCTCAAATATAATAGCAAAATTTATCTAGAAGCTTATCTATGTTTGAAATTTTGGTATAATACGAACTAATTTACCATTTACAATAATTAATTTCTTTTTAATTAGAGAAGGAAAAAAGCATGGAAGCTAAAACTAGTAATTTCGATTTGGGGGCGAAGAGGAATGTTTTTCACCCACTCTACAGAATAATATTATAGCATTCATTATTATCTTGTATTCGACAAAGTAGTTGGTAATTAAAAGTCCGTTTTTCTATAAATAATAACACAATCCCTTTTTCTTTTAGAAAAAGCATTTCAATTAAACATATGCGGCTGTAATTTCCACCGTTGAGAAATTCTACCGTAGACTAGACACAGACGGCCACCAAGATTTATGAAAAGGTAAGATTGAAGGTTTACGTCACGATCTTCACGATTTACTCAACAAATTTCCAAACAATAAATAAATAATAAATTGATCATCAAAAGCAAACAAAACGTTCATACAAAGTAAAAACCGAAACTCCGCCAATTATTTCTTCAAAATATACGTATGTTGAAAATGAAGTCTTCTTTTTTTTTTTCTTCTATCAAAATACTAAAAGAAAAAGTAAAAAGCCTATGGAGTATGAAAAAGACCTAAAAGACCAGACATGTAATATTAACAGACATACATTATTAATTACCATCGCAATTCCTTGGTTTCCACCCCATTCTAAATATGAAGAAAGAAATAATCTCAAAGAAGAAGGTAACGAAGAGAGATTTTGGGGCTTACGGATACAAACTTTTGTCTTTGTTTATGGTGTGTCCTCTCCACCCATCTCCCCTCTGGGAGAGGTTGCGTTGTCGCTTCCATATGTTCTCTTACTCATGTTTGCTCGTTGCACCAAGCGGACCAACGCCTCGACCACCTCCGACATTGGAGGTCTAAACTCAGGTTCCGTCTGTTAATATTAAAAATAGGCAAAATAAGTAGGTTGAATTATGTTTTAAATTGAATTGCAAACTCGTAAATTTACTGTACCTGAACGCAAAGTGCAATTACATCTGCAAATCGGGAGAGAGATTTAACGGGATAAAGGCCTTTGAGTTCGGGATCAACCATCTTGGTTAAAGCATCGATGTCATGAAGCTGAGGTGTTGCCCATCGAACCAAAGATTGCTCCGACCTTGGCCTTGAACTAATTACCACAACCATATCAATATGTCAAAACGGCTTAAAAATGTTGTCAGAAAATAAGAGAAACGAAGACGGAAATGGGAAGTGAAGTTAACTAAAATATTCACCTATCAAATGGTTTTCGTCCAGTCAGCAGTTCCAACATGACTACTCCAAAACTATACACATCACTTTTTAGAGTATATTGGCCCGACATGGTAACCTCCGGCGCAGTGTATCCTGAACTTCCACTCCCATCCAATGCCTACAGATTATAAGACACAAGCCAAGTTAATAAGCTGAAGATACGATACATTCTTTCTTTCTTTGTTTTTCATAATAATAATAATAATCATTTTATTTTTTTATTAAAAAAATTGTCAAAAATAAAACATTTGATAAAATATTTACAAGTGTAAATAAATAGTTTTGTTCTATGGAGTATCAATATTTTCTATTTTTGAAAAAACCCCAAAAAACGTGGATACAAAAATAGAAGATTATATGAACTTGCATTTGTGTATCCAAGTATATGACAAAAAATAAGATTCATTAAGTTTAAGATTGACCTGATCTGTATTTGGTATAAAGCTTTCCAGGCCAGAATCAGAAAGATGGGGGCTGAGTTCGGCATCCAGTAATATGTTAGCAGATTTGATGTTTCTATGAACGATCGATGGGGAGCAAACTTCGTGAAGATACCTGAAAAGTTCCTCGATAAGTATCATCGTCACATCTAAGAAATGGGAAACCTTAGTCTTCAAACACTGACAAACTGTCTTCCCACAAGACCCTATAGTCATTCATAAAAGGCTTGGTGGCAACTTACTCTAATGCGCGCGCTGTTCCCAGAGCAATCTTAACACGTAAATTCCATATCAGAGGTTTGTTGTATTCATCTGATAGTGATAGATGTAAGACGTCGTAAAGCGAGCCATTTCTATGGAACTCGTACACAAGCAAATGCTGCCCATGCTCTGAACAATAACCGACAAGTTCAGTTATATTGGGATGGTGTAATTGGGAGACTTTAGAAACAATATCAGTGAAATCTTCGGATAATTCCCGAGGTAGTGCAGATGAATTTATTTTTTTCACGGCAAGAACCTGCATTATAAAACATCATCCAAAGTAGAATAGATGAGTTTTCAAAGGCCAGAAGCCATTTGGAGGAATAATACGAGATAAAACCAGCTAAAGCTAAAGTGTGAATTATAAATCTAGCACATTCTAGGCGGGAGATCTATCATTAGATCAAATTAAGTTAGGTAGTAACCTTTCCATCATCGAACTCAGCCCGATATACGCGTCCGAACGATCCCTCACCAAGAAGATTATCAACATTAAAGCTGCCTGTCGCCATTTGAAGGTCTGCTATTGAATACGACTTTACATTAATAGGAACTGCAGCACTAGCCTTCTTGACTGGGGCTCGTTTTGAAAAGTTATCTTCGTCAAATGATTTTTGACGATCAATAGGTGGGGGTTTAAGATTAATTGCAGCAGGAGTGTCAAATGATGTTGGATAAAATGTGGAGGAAGAATCTTCCGATTTTGTTTCTGCATAACAATGTTTGAAAACACAGGTTAATGTTCAAAGTATATTTTGATGGCATAAATTTCCAACTTTACACAATCATATGAAAGCAATCAAAAAGAAATAACATCAAATTCAAATATCACGGATCATCAAGTGACTGGAAAAAAGAAGTTGCCGTATCACATCCTAAAATTTAAAATTTTTAGTTTATTCTGAGCACCAAAAACCAACGGTTGGAAAAGCAATTGTAAATTGAAAACTCTGATGTTCTTTCTTGACCGTCTCTTCCATATCCTTGACCAAATTTTTGGAACAAGAAATGACGGAAACTAATTGAAGGAAGAACCAAGGCATGAATATTTGTGATTGATTGTAAATGTGTAAATACTAGTTGTCAGTATTGTCTTTTATCTTTTCCTTTTTTATAGTAGTGTTCTCTACTATACAAAAAGACAAGGGATGCTCGTATTTGAAACTCTCTCCAATTTAGAATTTTCAAAGTTAGTGTAGATACCTTATAATCATTTTGACTCAGCACACATTAAAGAAATATTGAGAATATGAAAAAGAATGACATAATACGAATAACAATTCTCATAATTTATAAGCTCACCTTGTGCCGCAGTCATTTTAAGAGGTTGCAAGGGTTGATTGTCGAGCTTTTCAATATCCGTCAATGGTCTCTTGGATCTCCTCCTCCTGATGAGGAAGAATGCTACTACAGCTCCAATGACGAGCACAGAAATAATAATTCCTGCAATGGCACCACCGCTGATACCTGATTTCTGACCTTCACTAGAACCACCGTTGGATGGACTGCCACCTGAATTGTGACTTCGGTTTCTTCTCGTGGCTGGGGGTGTACCAGGCGGAGGAGGGGGTGCAGGACCGGTGTTCCAGGAGTTTCCATTTTTCCTGATAAAATTGTCAATCATATGGAGACCTTATGGAGTCATAATCTGTATTTGAATAAGAAAAAATTACAAGTCCAGCCAATGAGAATTTCAGATATACTCACTGCAGGTTGATGTTTTTCAGTGGTTCAGGGATCCATCCAGTGAAACGATTATTTTCAACATTCCTTAAAACATAAAAACCAATACGTTCAATAACTAATAAGAGTAGGGAAAAGACGTGTCTCTTGCATGTTAACTTAACTACATTGAACTCACAGGTTATCAAGAGGAAGACTTGCAAGGACATCAATTGTGCCAGTGAACTGATTGTTTTGCAAATACCTATTCAGAAGTTAATCAGTGGATCGGAAAAAAGGACAATACTACTTTAGATGTTAGTAGCGTAGGATCTAATTTAGTGAAGACTTACATAGAGCTGATGCCAGAAAGTGAGCTAAAACTCTGAGGCAGGTTGCCTGACATAGAATTGAAAGACAGATCCCTGATTGAAATACAAAATTCCAATAGTCACGAGGAGGAAGATAACAAACTCAAACATTTTCATACCAAAAATATGTTTCATGCATTACTGTAAATTTCTGGTTGTAGAACGATGTATTATAACTTCTTTTAATCTTCCAGATTCTAGATGAAAATGCCATTAAATAGAGTGGAAATAGAACTCATCAGGTTGAAAAAAACTCAAAATTGTTTAGCCCACAAAGTATAAAAATCTGCATTCAAACAACGTAAACAGGGATTGAATATTTGAAAGAATCTGGACTGGAGAATTTTTTGGTCAGCTCAAATCAGCAGTCATAATTCTCTTCATCAGAATCAAATAAGTAGGGAAGATATCTTACAATATGGATAGGGAAGTTAGCTGGCCATACACATCATTCAATGGATCCTGAAGCTGATTATGACTGATGTTTCTACAATTTCAATAAATAAGACAGCAATGACAGCTTAAGTCTAATGTAAAACAAGCAATACCCATTGATGGTAAAAAAAATTGCTTACAGGTATTGAAGAGAAGTCATCAAGGAAACGGAATAAGGGATGCCTTTATTGAAGTTGTTTCGTCCAAGATTTCTGCAGAAGAATAGGTGAAGAGAATATCATGTAAGCTTGTGGTTATTGAGCACATATGCAATTATTGAACTCAAATTATGCTTCATAAGCTATTCGGACAATCCACAAGCTTAAGCTTTCAGGAGATGACCGTCATAAAAAATAGTTTCCGTTCTTTCGGTTGAAACCCATCTATCCTTCAATAATAAATTTCTGTGGTTGTCATACACTACTAATATCTATCTTATGTACTTGATTTCGGACCTTTGGAATACAGGGCTCAGCTCATTTCCTAGCGGGTAGTGGACAATTCATGAGTTAATGTAAAACGCAGAAACAAAAAGTTTCATATGAAACATACAGTCTTTTCAGGTTAGGTGGAAGGTTGTAGACAATCTCGCCTCCAAGGTTGTTATTACTCACATCCCTGCAGCATAATAGGATCGACCATATCAATAAGAAGTAAAGAAGAAACAAGTTGAAGTCCATAAAATAAGGCTTCTTGACCTTACAGGTTGGTTACCGATGTCATACTTCCAAGCTGGTATCCAAGCGATCCACTGAGTCCAAGGCCAGATAAGTTTCTAACAAAAAAAATGTGAACATCCATAAGCATCAATGTGAAATCGAATGAGGAAAGAGTTAGGGTTAAAAAGTTACATTTCTGTAACCCGTGAGCCGGAGCAAGTAATCCCCCTCCATGATTGTCCACAAGGGTCATCCCCATTTGCGTTCCACTGGGTTAACTGAGATGGGGAGTTTAAACTGGTGTACAAAACCTTTAAAGCAGAGGCTGTAGATCAAAATTGGCAATAGTAGACAGGCCATTCAGAATGAGGAACAGAATTTCAGAATGGATGAACATTCATCCACAACGTGCGGTGCAAATAACGAAGGCATTAAGTAGTCAAACACCCATGTTCCTAAAGAATCTAATTATATGGAGGCAAAGAAGAAATACAAAGAAAAAAATAGTAGAAGCAAAGCCAAAAAGTGAAAATGAAGTTGCAGATGGCAGAGAAAGATGAATGGGGAAGACAGCTGACCATCTGTTGGATCTGTGGTTCCTTGAATGCAGATAGGCTTCGACCATAGAATGCAAAGAATGATGAGAGATATCACCTCCCTCCACCTCCAATCCATCCTGCCTCTGCCCAGAACAGGAATTAGAGCCTCAAATCAACCACCCTCTTTTCCTGAATCTCACTCGCTTTCTCCCTCCCCCCCTCTCTCTCTATCTCTCTATCTCTCTTTCTCTCTCTCCTGTGAAACTTGGAAAAAGTGGTTATCTAATTTTTAATACTCTGTACAGCCACGCTCAAGTGAAGCTGGCAGGCACGATTAGCCAAGAAGAATCAAAAGCCACAGAAAAGCTGTCTGTATCTATCACAGTTTTCTCTTAGTTTAATAAGGATATATTTTTTTTTATTATTTTCTTATATATAGAAGGTAAAAAGACAAAAGTAGCCTTGGTACTTGGTAGGTGTAAGTAATCTACTTTGGATCGCAGGAATCGTAGATTACATGGAAACAAATTTTGAAGAAAAGAAAGTGAGAAACGGTCTCTTTCACACCGATTTCTTCGTTCTTTTCTTCTTCTTCTTTCTTTTTTTTTTTTTTTTTTATTACAAGATTTGAATTCTTAATTAGAAGTGTGTTTTACAATATTTCAAGCTTTTGATTAATTAACGGTTAACAATTGAAATTACAAAGTTTTGACTCTAAACAGTCTAATCCTCCAAACCAATAAAAATCAAACCAACAATTATTGATGGTATGAATGTTAATAATTCAACATTGAGTTTCAACTACCATGCCATAAAAATAAATAAATCAATCAATCAACCACCGTACAGAAATTTATGCATAACTCCGTATATTATCATTTTGATTGAAATATAACAAGTAATAGTTGTAGTGTTGAATTACATCACTAGTCTCCACATTATAGAGAGAGGTTCCAAGTTTTATGTTTTGCCTTTTCGTACATTTAATTTTTGAATTATTATTCACTTAATTATTTTTACCCAACTTTTTAAACGTCGACCAGTGAGACACCATTACCACTTGCCTTCGTTAAAGTCAAATTTAAAGTTGAGACAACTAGTAGAAAGAAAAAAAAAAACAACAAAAAAACAAAAGAGATGGGATCAAATTCATTAATTGTACAATAACATAGCGTAAAAGTTTCCCCCAATTTAAAATGTTGGCTGTGCGTAACTATATTAACAATTGTTTTTGTTTAATGTATTCATTTATAAATTTCAATAAGCCATTGATGTTGGGTTTGAAAATCTTGAATATTTAGTAAGCAAAATGTCGTTCTCTTAAACTTAAACCCATCAGTAATATATGGGTTTGGTGTAGTGAGAAGTGTGTGATACGTGTTTCTTTCATTGTTTGTTAGAACAGGACTTGGATGGAAGTGGAAGGAAGGCAAGATCAGAGTCTAAAGCCAAGCAAATGGCCTCACATACCATTTCCCAACGCCAAAGCATCAACCACTTTGCTTAAATCTATTCTTTATCTTCATTATTTTCCTAATAATTTAATTTTAGAATTGTAATTTTATTCACTATTTCACCGAATCTCTCATAAAATATTCAACCAAATGAACATAAGAAACTTATTATAGTTATAATTATACACACATTACAGGCTTATATATATATAGACTTTTTAATGTTAAAAGCACTAATTGCTATATTTCTATAACTTTGAAACTTAAATCCGAAATGCAACAAAACAAAAAATATTGCCATAATCGGCTAGAAAGATAGAAACATGTTCTAAGTTTGGAAATTTCTATTGCTTGATCATCCTTTTTTTCCTTTCACTTCACTCTATTTGTTTTCACTCTATTTGTTTGTGTTTTATGCGTCAATAAGTCAAGAAATCATGGGGGTTTACGTCATTTTGTATTCCATCTCAAAGTTCAGTCTATTGACATTAGTTTACTTTTAGAACATCGTGGATTAGTAAAGCTGTTTCGGACAAGAACGAACACCATACGAAAAATGACTGCAATATCAATCCTAAAGTTATCCCTCTCACCTTCTAATCTTTCTTCTTCTTTGTAAAAGAAGATTACCAACTCTGATTTCACCTACTTTAAAATAAAATTAAAATTTTGTAAAAGGATAGCATTTACAAAATGACATACCTTCGCTATCATGTATATATTTACGCTCAAGCTTTGTTTTATTATAAATATTGTTCACACTTTTATATCCATCTGTTTCTAAATTTTTTTACGGATTTAATGTAGACCCAGGAAACATAAGCTCCTTTCTATTTTATGTTTTTTATATTACATGTGTATATATATATATATATATATATATATATATATATATATAAATATAAAATAATAACAATTTCAAAAGTTAGCCTAGCTGTAAAACTATCTCCCAACCTTTGTTAGATCCGAGTAAAATCGTCTACGAGTAAACTAAAATATTTATAAAAAATAACAAAATTTTTATTTTATCAATAATAGATATTGATAACTCTATAATTAATAAAATTTAAACATTTTCAACATTTTGTAAATACTTTTAGCAGTTTTATATTTTACAATAATTTTTGTAATATAATAATCTATATTTAATATATCTTAATATCTTAGAGAAATTATTTTACAACTTACACAAAACTCAACTACCAAATAGGATACCTTATTTTTTAAGTTATAGGTTTCAATATTTTTCCCATGTTTAAATGTAATACAAAAAAGATCATATGTTGTCCCAAAAAAAAAAACTATTATAAATTTGTCCAATTATGATAGAACAAGTAAAAAATACAAATGCCTTGAAAAGCGACAAATATATTCTCAAATTTTCCTTGCCACGAAGTTGTTTAGATGAATATTATAAATTTATATGACAAGCAATCGTAAATGAATCCCATATTCACAACAACTACATTGAAAAAGATGACAATGAAAGGATTAAGCGTTTAAAAACTGGTTTTAATGATTTGTAGATAAGTTATAATATGGAATGCTTTAACTAAAATAGATTCTAATCTTGGTAGTTACAAATGTCTATCACTCAAAATAACATTAAAAGAACAAGTGGAAATATATTGGAATACCTATCGAAAGAATAATGATTGAATTGTATAGGTGTCCATTTTGTCATATATATATATATATATTTTATATCTATATATATATTATTTAAAAAGTCATTTCCATCTATATTGAAAATTGGTAGGAAGCGTGAGAGGTCAATAATAATCAACAATGCATGGATCTATTGAAATTTGAAAGGAGTCGGAGAGACAAATCCAAAAGGCAAGTCGTGACGCGTAAATCGCCATGCCGTGTATCTCCGACATGTTTATTGTTAGAGAGTTGGCCAACGGCCCAGGCTAACTGGGTGACAAATAAGGGTTCGTTATAGTGTTATTTCTTTTCCTTTTTCTGCTTCCTTCCTCATTTTTACTCTATTTAAGATACATAATTGTTTGATAATGCATTTAAGTCCCCAATAATAATCGTTTCTTTCTCTTTTTTAAAAAGTAAATTTATTTTCTGAGTCTGAATCAAATTCTAAAAAAAAGTTTTAAATTTTTTTAATTATTAAAATTTAACTATTCCTTTGGAAAACATGGATAAAACTAGATGAGAAAGTAAGAATACTAATATAATCGATGTTTACGACATTAATTTCTAAAAATTAAAAACATAATAAAAAAGAAAAAACCAAACAATTATCAAACATGTCTTTTTCTTTCTTTCTTAAATTGGTACTAAATTTCAAAATCTCAATTCTTTCTTAAAATTATGTTCCTCAGTGAACTTGCCTTCCGCCGTAAATTAAATCTTTTAAATAAAACTTTTTTTTAATGAGACAATCAATCATTTGATTTTAAGATTTTAAGGTTGATAGTGCATACAAACACTATGTCAAATTGTGTTGGTAAATTTTTCTTATCTTATTTGTTAGTTGTTACAGGTTGCAATATACATGTCATTTCAATTTCGAATTATATATTTTTATATGATTTTTGTGTGTTTCTTAATTTTTTTATATTTAGACACTATTTTAATTTTCACTTTAAATTTTTGCAATATGTATACGGTATAATATTTAGACTTTAAGATTTTAAATATATATAGTATTTTGATTTAAATTCAAAATTTTCAGAATATATTTATATTGGCAAAAACTAGTGGATTTTGCCAAATCCACTGGTTTTTGCCATTATGAACCAAATTTCCTAGATTGTTTCAAATCTTCTTACTTTAGCAAATAAATAAATAAATAGCATTGTTCTAATTAATCCCACAATGTATTACTTTTAAATGTTTCCAGAAAAAATACCTTCGGGAGCGAGTCAAGCACCATTTCTCTTCCCTCAACCGAGTCAATGCCAGCTTGAGCTTTTCTGGTGGCCACGATCTATTGACTCTGTTTTTATTGATTATGCCATTTCCTGTGTAAAGTCAAAGTTTAACCCAGACTTATTAATATTAAGGAAGCAATGGCATCTTTGAGAGAGAATTATCAAGTGAGGCAGTCTATTTCATTTACATTCTCTCTAACACAATATTACAGAGACGAACTAGTATTTATTGACAAGTTGAACTTAATGATTATAACCAAAAGAAAGAAGAAAGAGATAGGTCAATGACAAATATAACAATCACACCTAAAGTAGTAACCAATGTAGCACAATACAAAGGAATGTGAAGATGTAGCACTATCTAAATCCAATTCTTAAAGTTTAATGATGATAGTCTATATCCTTTGTAGGAAAATTTTTCATTGCAATTACCCAAAGAAATACCATATTGCATTCTTTTACACAATTAATCAGTCAAACAGATCAGTTCAATGTTGGGCCTTGCAAAGTGTAGAAGATAATGGGCTTGGATTGTCAATGAACCTCCCACAACGAGATTCATGCCCTTTCATATTACTAACCCAATACCTATACACACGGGAGTCCCACTTTGGGAGAAGGTGTGTAATTTATTCAGAAATCTCCAAGTCTATAAAAGATAAAAATTCCTTAATGTACGGAAGCTCCCCGCCCCATTTTGAAAATCATTCCACATTTAGCTTTCCTAAACGACATCAAGCATTTTAAGAATTGCTATGTATACTGACAAAGCGTTTATTAAAAGAGCTTCTGAGTACACGATCTGATTTAAGTCCAGGATTCTTGATCTCTAATGAAATTCAAATTTCAGACCAATATTTTAGTAAAGAATTTCGGTAATAGTTACAGAAATCAGAAGAAGCTATCTGCATATATGTATGGCATAACAAAATTCCAAGGAAATCCGTCATGGAATATTGAACAAAAAAGTTAGATCAAGTTAAGGATACCTTACTGAATTACGCGGCCCCATAGCCTGACGAGCACACAAGGATCATCTTCCATTATTAACAAAGTTTCAACACATCGACCATGAAATTTGTTCTATCATTGAGAAAGCCTTCAGTTCGCCGCCCAATCTTGTCAAGTTCCAAGAGCTAAAATTAAAAGGATATAAAACCGACCACATTTGTTAAGGTTGTTGAGAAAACGAGAGAGAAATGCTTCAAATCTAAGTTCGCCAGTTCTATTGATAGATTAGATCACGACATTAGTAGTTGATAGACGAGTGTGAGCAGAATCGAGAAGGGAAGCGTCTTTAATTAGAAATAAGAAATGTACTTATTCAAGACTCCACAAGTAGCATTTGTCACAGCATCAATCGCTTCCATACTGCTAACGCTTATTTATGTTCCGACTTGAAAGCGTTCGACAATTCGAGACTCGTTTTTCAACTATACTAAATAACAATTAGATTGTGCGATAAGCAGTGATAAGGCCTACTGAAGACCAAACAACGAACAAAAATTACCTTAGCTTGTTAAAGCTTTTAGCATCTATGTTCTTGCTTCAGTACCTTATCTTTCAGGCTGTGATTTCAGATATCTAGCTACTCTTTAAAACATGACTATCCAGTTCTTGAATCGAGAAAAATAGTTCAAATTATACGTTTCCACTGAAGAATTGACGTGAATTTCGTAAACGGTAGCAACCTAATAGTTTCAAACAAAGAAGAAACGAGAACAAGTTCATATTTAATCCTCAATCAACTTTTAAACAGCCGATCGCAAATCTCCATATAGCAACCTCAAAATCTAGAATCAGAAAAGATATTCAAAACAATCACGAACACAGGGATCAAATGGAAATGCAGCATTGGATATCGTCCGTACCTATTGCGAAACATTCAGCCTGCAGTTGAAACTCGAAGAGCGATAAAGAGAAATCATGCGCTCTAGAACTGTAGTTCTCTCATTCCGATCGCCGGATGATAAGACCTACTGAAGACCAAACAACGAGCCAAAATTACCTTAGCTTGTTAAAGCTTTTAGCATCTATGTTCTTGCTTCAGTACCTTCGTCTTTCTGGCAGTGATTTCAGACATCTAGCTACCGCTTTAAAACATGACTATCCAGTTCTTGAATCGAGAAAAATAGTTCAAATTATACGTTTCCGCTGAAGAATTGACGTGAATTTCGTAAACGGTAGCAACCTAATAGTTTCAAACAAAGAAGAAACGAGAACAAGTTCATATTTAATCCTCAATCAACTTTTAAACAGCCGATCGCAAATCTCCATATAGCAACCTCAAAATCTAGAATCAGAAAAGATATTCAAAACAATCACGAACACAGGGATCAAATGGAAATGCAGCATTGGATATCGTCCGTACCTATTGCGAAACATTCAGCCTGCAGTTGAAACTCGAAGAGCGATAAAGAGAAATCATGCGCTCTAGAACTGTAGTTCTCTCATTCCGATCGCCGGATGATAAGACCTACTGAAGACCAAACAACGAGCCAAAATTACCTTAGCTTGTTAAAGCTTTTAGCATCTATGTTCTTGCTTCAGTACCTTCGTCTTTCTGGCAGTGATTTCAGACATCTAGCTACCGCTTTAAAACATGACTATCCAGTTCTTGAATCGAGAAAAATAGTTCAAATTATACGTTTCCGCTGAAGAATTGACGCGAATTTCGTAACGGTAGGAACCTAGTAGTTTCAAACAAAGAAGAAACATGAACAAGTTCATATTTAACCATAAATCAACTTTTAAACAGCCGATCACAAATCTCCATATTGCAACCTCAAAATCTGGTATCAGAAAAGATATTCAAAAGAATCGCGAACACAGGCATCAGATGGAAATGCAGCATTTGATATCGTCCGTACCTAATGCGAAACATTCAGCCTGCAGTTGAAACTCGAAGAGCGATAAAGAGAATCCATGCGCTCTAGAACTGTTGTTTTCTCTCATTCCGATCGCCGGATGACTCTGGAATAATCCCGAGTTTGCTCCGCGAACCATTCGGCTCTCTCACTCTCCATTCCGTTTCCCGCCATCCTCTTCCAGTATTTTAAGGACGCCCGCGGTACTTAAATGAAAAAAATTGATGGGTAACAATTTACGAATAATAACCTAAGTATATGTCCATATTTTTTAAAAATTACAAAGAAAATCGACCATTTTTATTAATGAGTGATAAAGGAGTATTTTCAACGTAGTCTATTAATTATAGACTTTTATCCTACATTAACCGATTTTACTATATCTATAATATTATTATATTTTTAATTATTTTAAATTAAATAATTAAAACATTAATGGTTACCTATTATAATTATTTTTTTTATTTAATGTTATAATTCAATTTTGTAGTATATTAATAAAAGTAGACTCTGACCGATTTTGCTATATTTTTAATCCTTTTAAAATGTTGTTATATATGTTAATATTTTTAATATATTTGTTACGTCTACAACTTACTCCTTTTCATTTTATTTGGGGTGGGCCTCAAAAATATTTATTAGTGGTTAAAATTCGACTATTTTTATCTATGTATCTTTAAGTTCGATTTTAGTCTTATACATGTAGTTATTTAATTCTAATCTTTGTATTTTGAATAAATCTTAAATTTAGAGCTCAATATTAATATGCTATTTATTTCTTAAAAAATATTCCATTCATATTTTATTTTTCTTATTTTATTTTATTCAATAAAATTTAATTAGAAAATAATAAATTTTAAATTTACCGAGTCTACGAAAATCAAAATTGCAAACAATTAAAGACAATGTGGACTAAATATAACAAAGTTCAAAATATAGAACCATGATCACGTTTTTTACATTTATTTATTGGCTTAAATTACCATTTGTCGTCTGACCGACTAAAATAATACTTATAAGCATTCTATATGTTATACTTGAAGAAAATTGCTCGATCGTAATGTTTCACGTGGTAAATTATCTTCTTGCTTATTTTTTTAAAAAAATTTAATCAAATTTATTGTGTATATGATGCAGATAGTTGAATATTGAGAGATACATCCAAATGTTTTCATTTTCTAAATGTTTACCAACTTAGCTAGGTTATGTGTAATCTAACAATTCTTTAGACTACAAGTAAAATAAAAAACTTCAAGTTTTCAAATTACATCTATTAACTCAATGTTATTTAGTGTTTACTTATTTTACATGTAAAGCTCATCCATTTTAATATTGAAAGTTAAAAACAATAACTATTTGACATTTTAAAAGTCTATAAACATGTTAATTATTGCAAAATGAACATTTTATGCAAATTAGTAGTGTATTTTTTAAGCTTAAAAACTTATTAAAAAGTTTTGAATTTTATTTTCGTTTCAAGCTTTCACACGTAGTCATTAACTTTCGTAATTGTGTTTACGTGGTATTTCAATTCTCGAACCAATGTTTTAATCATTGTTGCATTATCATTCTTCTACGTTGAACAACTATTACTTTTTTAAATATAGCAAAATGTACTATAATATCTTTTTAATAAAACAAAATTTTACATTATATTAGTAATAAATTGTAATAGACAACGACTACTACATGTATCGTGATTGATCCATATATAGTAGTTTATCGTAGTCTAATATCCACTGATATATTGTAATATTTCGTTATATTTATAAATATTTTCAAAGGTTTTATCATTTAAAACAACTATTTACACATATAGCATAATTTTACTTTGTATCTCTACAATAATATCAAAATGGATCCAACGTAGTCTATCACTAACAAAAAGTAAAAGGTTTGGTATATCTGTAAATATGTTCAACCGTTTTACCATTTAAAACAATTTTCCATCCCTTTATTTTGATCGGAGGAATCAAATATTTGTTTTCGAGAGATTAGTAGGTCATATTCCATATCAATAGGGGTGTGCTCATCATTTTAGTCATCTACCATTTTTAAATTATATTACTTCAAGAATCTCTCCCCTACATATCTCTCTACTCTTTCTCTCTCTCTCTCAAGTTAAATATAACAAATCTAATTAACAGATTGAACAAAGTCAAGAGTTAAAGGATCAAAATCTTACATTAATTGAATTACTAACATCATTATCATTTAAAAATGTAATCACATAACAAGTGAAGTGAAAAGCAACATTATCGAATAAAGATTGAGGTTGTCTGCGGTCTGTGTATTGACCAGCTAATTAGCCTCATTGCCCTTATATTCCACAATATCATATAGATTCTGATTATCATATCTCACCATCTAACTTTGATATTTGTTTAACTGATTATTTTTAACCTAAACTTTATATTAATTAATTTAATCAGACCTTTATCTTCAATGTTTGTTCTATAGATCAGTCGTTGTTGCCTATTTTAAAGCCTTCTGTGTGGTATTTGAAACTCAAAAGCACGTGAAAAAGATTGAGTTTTCTTGCTTTGGAATGATGTGTGCTAAGATAATATTGTTTAAAACCCTAACTGATCGTCATCATCCAAATAAAATGGAGTGTAATCTATCCAAATCTAAAATCCTCTCTAATGGAATATGATCGATTGTCAATCAACACATGATCAATGTAGTTGGACTCAATTAATTAGTTATGTACAATATATTCAATGTATGACAAGGACACGTTTGACAGCACATGATTCTTGAAGACATGTCTCGGGACTATTTAAGTTAAGTTTATGTTGGCAAATATAGGAAAACCTAATTATCTTCCTTAGTGATGACATATACTTTATCATAACGTGTTATTTGATGACGATCATGATCAACTATTAAAATCCATAATCGCTATGAGGAAGAAAATTCATTAATTTGGCAAGGCCGTCGTCACAATTGTGATTGTCTAACAGTAATTGACGGATAAATACACATGTTTCGTAATAGTCATTTTAGATGTGAATTTAAAAATATAGTTACAGATGTGGTAATAGTGGTGTTGCGTCTAGGAATCATTTTTTTTTTTTATCGTTGTCCTTTTAGTAAGACTGTCTTAGATGACATGCTTTTGCAGGATCAATGTTTCTATATGATTTTTCATTGGAACAGAGAGTTGACTTGGATTTGTTAGTTCAGTTCTAGAATGCAGTCGAGACCTAACTAAAAGTTCAAAAAGTCATTTGGTACGCAATTATTTACCATGTCTTAAGGAAACATAATTTGAAAGCCTACAATGTCTCACTATGCACCCACACCCTACGTTATCAACATGAAATTTTTAGTTGTCGTTCTAAGTGAACTATATAGCTTCTCTCACGAGGACTCTTCACCTCGAGACATATTTCCATGAGTTCGTTGGCATTTGTGTTATTTGTTTTAGTTTTTACTATTATCCTTTTTTTTTCTCGTGTTGTATTTTGTTCGTACCCATCCTAAAACTCTTCTTCTTAGCAAAAATATCACTTTTACAAATAATAATAATAATAATAATATATTCTTACAACCTAATCTTTATACGTTAAATAGATGTAAAACTGTCAGTCACACATTATGATGACTTACTTAAATAATAAATATTTATCACCACGATCAAATCTCATCAAATAGTTACCAAGTAGTATCATAAAGACGAATCTCAATCTTCTCAAAAGAATAAAACTAGTTGAGAAATAGATATATATAAATAGTAACATAGAGATATTGGTAAGATAGATGTGAAGGAGTAGTAATCAATCATAGTAGTGGTAGTAGTATTAGTAAATTAAACAATGAATTGAAATCCCAAAGATCAAGACAGTTGGCAGAATAGAAAATTATTATGAATTCCAAATAAAATAAAAGAAAAGAAAATAATAAAGATTTTTGAAAATTGAAAATGGAACAAAACCAACGTCTGTCCTAAGGATTTGAGAGTGAGTTTGGCGGTTCCCTGTTTGGTTATTCCCAATAATACAAAATCTACAATGCTTCGTCCTCATTCAAACAACTCCCCTCTTTTCCTGCTAATTTCCCCTTTGCCTTTCCCACTCCTTTAATCAATAATAATCAATAACGCCTTTTTTTAATTATTATTTTATTTACGTATATCTTACTCTTTTGTTCCCCACGTTCATTCCCCCTGATTTCAAACTCCGTTCTTTTTCTGCTTATCTTCCCAAAGCTCCGTTATTCGTGTTGAGATTCACACACACCAATTCACTCTAACCATGGTTAAATAATCCCATTTCTATATACTACATTATTTTAATATTATTATTTTATCGTTTTTCAATTATCCTACCTCAAAAAATTGTTTAAAATATTTACAAAATATAATGAAATTTATTCTAACAATGATCTGATATTAATAGACTTCTGTTTATTAGCTATAGATATTAACTTTTTATTATATTTTAGTTTATTTTGCGATCATTTCGTTTGGATAGTTTTCAATTTTACTCATTGGTTTTTATGTTTCAATATTTCATTTGTGTTTAGTTTTCAATTACTTGCTTTTTCTTACGCTCTTTTAATTTTTATTAATTTTAATTATATTTCAGATCTCCAAACACGACCAATTCAAACAAACACTATATATAAAGTTAAAATAATAATTAAAGGGTGTATGAGGCAAGAAGCGAGTCATTATATATAGTTTGGTTATTATAATTTGATTAGAATAATATGTGTTTGATGCAATTATTTTAGTTTTATAAAAAAAATAGTAAACATTATAGAAAATAATAAAAAATATATATAAATATCAAATAGTAAAAACCGTAGCAAATAGTAAATATTATACCAAATTATGAGTTGAAATAATGTTTCCGGTAGCTAATCGAAGTTTTTTAAATAATATGTATTATAACATTATAGTTTGAATATCTTTGTAAACTTACCATTTTAAAATTTGGTGAGATGTAAAAAAATAAATTAAAAAAAAAAAAAAAACAAGTGCACTAATTAGAATGAAGAAGACCTTAAATATTTTTATTTTCCCAATCAATTAATAATTCAATAGCTAGCTGTGGGTATAAATACGTAGGGGGATTCAGATTCTAAGCTTCAGAGCTGCTTAATTATATCCCACACCGGCCTGCATTTTTTTGCAGCTTAATTGGGAAATAATATATTTCGTTTCTTTTAAAGAAATAAAAAAAAAAATGGTGGAATCGGCCGGGATTAAGATCAGATCCTCAACAGGGCGCCGACACGGCGGCGGTTTCTCTCGGCGGTGCGCCTCGTTAGTGAAGGAACAACGCGCCCGTATCTACATCTTGCGGCGTTGCGCCACCATGCTTCTTTGTTGGTACATCCAAGGAGATGATTGATATCAATAGCTGCAATTTCTATATATATATATATATAAAATTGCTTTTCTTTTTTCTGGAGCATAGGCTTTGGTTACGATATGAGTGAATACTCATCATCTGTGGCTGTATCATATACCATTTTTCAATCCTCTCTGCTGGGTGCTGCTGCCCTTTTTTTAACCCAATTTATCATTGATTTGATATTGGGTTTCCAACTAGAGGATTGGACTTTAAAAGCTGCGGTTTGTACGTATTTGCCTTTTTCACCAAAGCCCCGATGGCTCTGCCTTCCGCTTTCAAGAACTGCTCCAACCCAACCCACCCCCTAATCTTTCTCAGGCACTTTTTTTCTTCTTAAATTAGTTGATGTTAATTATGATTATCTAATCTATAACTATAAGTGGGGGGGGGGGGGGGGGGGGTTTAATGTCTCTTTCTAACATGTAATTTGCAAGTATACACCAAAGAGTATCGCTGTGAGTTTATACATATATGTTGTGTATTAAACAGCTTATCCACTTCAAGTAATAACGATCGATGATAATAACAATAATAATTGAAGTTTATATATGTGTGTGTATGTCGTAATCGTCTCCTGTGGTCATTTTTTTTCGATATGGGTGGAAGATCGAACTTTTCTAATTCCAAGGTCGATAACATATGCAAATTTGATAGGAATCAAGGGTTTAAGTTCATTTTGGCTTGATTGTTGATGAATAACTTTGAAAATATATGTGATATTTAAGTGTATAGTGTTTCAATAGTTAGTTTAGTTGCATTGTTCAAAGTTGTTGGGTTATAAATTATTAAAGCAAAAATTAGAAGGAAAAAAAATGATTGCTTATGAATTTCCAATAGTTAATGATAGTAATAAAAGGGAAGTCGTTGGTTTGGCATAGTAAAAAAATATAAAAGAATTAAATTCGGATATAGCAATATTTTAATATATATATATATATATAGATATAACAAATTTTGTAATAGTCTATAACGGTAGGAGTATACCAATAGTAAAAATTTATAACTAACAGATCATATTGCAAAAGTGATAGACCATAAAAGTTTATCAACGATTTTTTTTATATTTGTAATTTTGTTAAAATGTTATTATACACTTGATTATTATTTCTAAAATTATAAGAGTATATTGAAAATTATATCAATATTGATGGATGGTTTTATTTTCGACTCCCTACGGAACTAAAACTCGAATCTTTCTTATGAACTTTTAACTTATTCTTGAATTAGTATCTAATGCATGCTTAATCTCTTAACTTTCTCTATGTTTGTTTTATTTTTGGATTGCAATACTCATAGACTATACTTATAAATTAATTTGTGAAAAGTAAAATAAAAAGTACAATATCTCCAAATAGTTCATTTCTTTGACTACTTCCTTTTTAAAAATCGAGGAAATGAAATATATAATAAATTCGTATTTTAGTGACTATAAAATATTACTTAAAACCTTAATTTTAAAAAGTAAATGCAAAGTAATATATATTCCAACCATTTTTGTTAGAACTAGAAGCCCCTAGAGAAGAAAAGAGCAGTAGTCGTAAATAATAAAATTTTTGAAAATATTTACGTAATAACAAAAAAAAATTAGGTTTTATAAATAATGGAAAATACTAACAGATATTGATCTTAATTTATCATTGTCTATCAATTATAAGGATAAACATTATAATATAATGTCGTCAATGTTTATTACTTATAGCAGTTTTGTTATATTTTATAAATATTTTAATTTATTTTATTATATATATTTAAAAATATTAAATAAATATTTATCATTTAAATTTAAAAAAAACCAGTAGAAATAACATTTCAAAAATAACAAAATGTTAAAAACTATTTACAAAATACAGTAGAATTTATCGAATTTTTTATAGAATATTACAATTTTTTTGTTATAGATGATAAATAATTTTACTATTTTGCTGTTCATGACAAATTTTTTATTCTTTATTATATTAAAAAGAAATCGTTTTTGTTTTGTATTTTTTTCCCACAAAATAAACTAAACACGTTATCTGCTTAAGCAAGAGTAGACAAGAGAATTTGACATGCCATATAGTTGAGAATTATAATATTGTTGTTGGAGATTTATGAAATAATTAATCATATTCTTTAGGGGTTTAATTAGTGACATGTTATAGCATAAGGTTACTTTGTACAACTACAACATGTGAGTTGACAGTTGTATTAAAACAAAATAAAACCATGCCTACAATAACTGTCAATTACACTATATATATGTGTGTGTGTATATATATATATATATATATATAATTTGTTCATAAATATTGAACAGTTCATTAAATTACATAAAACACAGTTGCATGGAAGGTGCCCATTGGATCTGATAATTAATAAGTTTCATTATGGTTTATTTATTTACATTCATTTTTAATTACAATCAATCTTGCCCTAAACCCAAGAACTTGCTTGGGTAAAGAGTTCAAAATGTTGTGTGTGTGTGTGTGTATTGAAATCCCAATATTGAATAAAAACAAATCGTAAATTTAATACCTATGCTTTTAGAGTGTTTTTTTTTTCTCTTCATTAGTTTTTTTTTCTTTCAAATTATTTATATAATTCATTTTTTTTTTTTTGTTTTAGTTAGGTATTTAAACTTTTGTCTTAAAAGAAAAAAAGTATCGGCTATTTGATTCTTTCACTTATCTTTATATTGCTTTAATCATAATTTAAACACAAGACACTGTGCTTAACAATGAAATAGAATCATATATAAATGTTCTTATTATTTTAGATATAAAAATAAAAACAGTTGCTTTTAAAAATTAAGAAAATGAAAAATCAATGGTGCAATTTACAAATTGTCGTTTTAGCTCGATTAGATTGTCATACCATAATGGATTTTATTCTTCATTTCAACCTCACACAACAATTCGATATTATTTCACTCACGAATTTTATTTCTTTTCACTAAACCCACTTTTTAATTTTAATTTTTTTGACAAGTAAAAGATAGTATAAAAATAGCAAATGGCGCAGCCAATAAGAAAAATAAATAAAATAAATTTGACTGCTAAAAAGAGAAGGGTTAAGTTTGTAAATTGTACGGAGGAAGCTACGGCAAGGTTAGGCGTACTTGGGCTTTTATTGTGCACGTGCAGGAGGTTCGGTTTACTTCTGTGTTTTGATACCTTTTTACTCCACCTCTTGTCCTCACCCTTCTTTTCCCATACAATTCATTCTCTTCCACGTGGACGAAAATTATTTTAGTAAGTTGTTCGGAAAACTAGAATGTAACTAAAATTATTAAAATGTATAGGGAGGTTGAAAAATATGAGTAGTCAAGGATGAAATATAAATTAAATAGTGAAGCATAAAAAAGAAATTGAATTGAAAACTATTGGAACGAAATAAAATTTATATTATAAATTTAACTTAAAAGGCTAAGTTGAAACATGAGTTTTATATTATGTTATATTACAGTCACGTCCCATTATGTATAACCAGACACTCTAAACTCTTCTTTTGTTATTAGATTTAGATAATTTTCCTAAAAAATAGTTACTTCGAGTTTTAGTTTTTTTTTAAACAAAATTGAGTCTACTTGATTTTATTTATGTGAAATCATTTTAAATAACAAAATTATTAGAAAAAAATTACAAATGTAGCAAATGTCGAAGTCTATTACGATAGATAGACTACTATTAGGTTTATCTTGAAAATAAACTGTGAGATTTTGTTATATTTATACATATTCACAAGTAGTTTGACAATTGATGGTTGTAGAAGATTATGCAAGTGAAAAAAATAAACATTTGGTATGGATCAAATAACACACACGATAACGCTCAAGGCAATGTTGAGTTCGTGAGTAATTAGACAATAGATAGTAGTAGGAGACCGTGGGTGTACCTTTGATCAACAACTTTGGTAGTCTTATATGGGCTAACAACAGTAATGCAAAACTAAGTATGGGCTCGTAACTTACCCTCTTATATTTATGGAAACATTGAGCCATTATTCATTGGACAATTACATTGTTATGATCGTTCAAGGTTACTAGCGCTTTAGTGTATTACTTGTTCGGTCATTTATAAGTCGTCCATTGAAAACATAGAGAAGTCAAAACTCAATTACTTCAAGATCCTTCAATATATATCCTTTAATATCCTCCCAAGCTACCTTTAACGTCTCTCACAAGTCATCTTAACTACCACTAGACTCTTTTACGAGCCATTTGAATTACATCTAAGCTCTTCATAGATCCTATGAGCTACCACTAAACTTCTTCATGAGTTTTATAAGTTACTTATAAAGTCTTCATAAGTCCCTATGCTATAACGGTCAGTTGGACTACCACTAGACTCCTAAGGGTTGTATGAGTTAACACCAATCCCTCGTATGCTTTATATAGCTACCACTAGGGTATTTTTGTCCACGACCTATTAAATCTAACCCTAAGAAAGACACAAGCATAAAATGGAGGTTGAGTATTAGGGGTTTTAGAGACAGAAGTTGAAGCCATTAGAATATAACTAGAATTGAAAGAGATGAAATAAAACCAAACAATATGTGTGCCACATGGCACCATTCTATTATGCCACATCACTCAATGGATACATAGGCATATTATACCTATCACATCCAATATGGTTTACCTATTAAAAGTGTCCTATCTTTTAAAAAATATTGTAAGAAATTGGGATAGAATTGGTTTGATTTTTAAAAATTGAAATGAGAAAAATCAAATATATGATCAAATTGAATTGAAAAAGGAAAAAAAAAAAAAAAAGATGAACGTTCCAATTCCATTGAGTAATAAATCATATAAAAAAGCTGCTTCAGTTCATATATATATATAGACCAAAAGGAAAAAGAGGTAACAAAATCTCTCATTTAATTGGGCATAATCTCTCTTGAGAATGTGAAAAAAATTTCAACTGAATCCCCAACCAACAACCATTCTTGATCATCATATTACCACTCTCAAGAATACAAGAAAATGCCTCTGTTTACTTCTTCCAAGAAGCACTCACAAGCCTTCCTCTCTCCATTAATGGCGTCTCGCATTTTCTTCCACTCTCAAATCCTTACATTCTTGCTCATCTTTTCAGCTTCATCCGCTCTTCCAAACTCCTCTCAAAAAGGTATAATTGAAACAATTTTTTTTTTAATTTCTTGAATAAAATGAATTAATAATCTGAAATTTATGTGAAATCAGATCCCGATTACCTGAAATTTGTGTCCAACGCGACGGAATTTCCCAAAGTAGATTACTACGACTACATAATCGTCGGAGGCGGAACGGCCGGTTGTCCACTCGCTGCCACATTATCAAACAAATTCCGAGTTCTTGTTCTTGAACGCGGCGGCTTTCCTCACGGAAATTCCAATTTGATGTCTCAGGAAGGATTCTTGACGACTCTAATGGACGACGTCCACTCACGTTACTCCCCCGTGCAAGCCTTCACCTCAGAAGAAGGAGTTCCCAATGCCAGAGGACGCATCCTCGGCGGCAGTAGCGCCATTAACGCCGGCTTCTACAGCCGAGCCGATCAAGCCTTCTTCAAAAACTCACAACTTAAATGGGACCTCGCCATCGTCAATCAGTCCTACGAATGGGTCGAAAAGGAAATCGTGTTCAAACCAAATCTCAAGAACTGGCAATCAGCCGTTCGCGACGGAATGGTCGAAGCTGGAATCACACCGTACAACGGCTTCAGTTTAGACCATGTAATAGGAACCAAAATCGGGGGCTCTACATTCGACGAGTTAGGCCGACGTCACAGCGCCGCCGATCTTCTCTCTTATGCGACGCCATTCAACATCAAAGTCGCCATCTACGCCACCGTTGAGAGAATTCTGTTAGGTTCCACAGTCAAACGAAAACCAAAAGCAATCGGTGTTCTTTATCGTGACCAAATCGGCAAGTATCATCACGCGATGCTACACGCACGTGGAGAAGTATTCTTATCAGCAGGCGCAATCGGAAGTCCGCAATTACTGTTACTCAGTGGAATCGGATCGCGTCCATATCTCTCGTCTTGGGGAATTCCAGTAGCTCATCATTTACCCTACGTCGGCCATTACCTCTACGACAACCCTAGAACCGGAATTTCCATTTTAGCGCCGATGCCATTGGAGCAATCTCTAATTCAAGTAGCCGGAATTACAGAATCAGGAACATACCTTGAAGCAGCATCGAACGTAATCCCGTTCACAACGCCGCCGAGGTCATTTTTCATTAGAACACCATCGCCGCCGGTGTATCTGACGGTGGCGACATTAATGGAAAAAATAACCGGACCGGTTGCGTCCGGTGCGATGCGGCTGGCGTCGACGGACGTGAGGGTGAATCCGGTGGTGCGATTCAATTACTTCGGGAACGCGGTGGACCTAGAGAGGTGTGTGAACGGGACAAGGAAGATCGGGGATATTCTACGGAGCCAGGCGATGGAGGGGTTCAAATTCAGGGATTGGTTCGGGAGGAAGGAATTCCGGTTCGTGGGGCCGGCTTATCCGGAGGATGGAGATGAAGATGGATTGGTGTTGAGGGAATTTTGCCGGCAGAGTGTGAGCACGATATGGCACTACCATGGCGGATGTGTGGCGGGGAAAGTGGTGGATTCTAATTATCGGGTTATGGGAATGGAGGCGCTGAGAGTTGTAGATGGCTCGATTTTTGGGGTTTCGCCTGGTACTAATCCTCAAGCTACGGTTATGATGCTTGGACGACATGTCGGTTTGCAAATTATCAACCAACGCTCTGCTGTTACGACGCATCGTGTAGTATATTAGTATATGCTCTAATTCTCTCCTTTTCTTTTCCCTTATGGGGATGATATTTTCTTACCACATATTCTTCTATAAATCTTGTGTTTTCTAATTTTTGGTTTCTATTCGTAGATTGTTTGTAATCATTTTGTTTTTTTCAAATTAGGTCGATTTTCTTGTCATATCTTCGATCGATTTGAATCTTCTTTAATCAAAATTGATTAAATAGACCAAATTTAAAAAGCAAAAACAACTTTTTAAAGTACTTTTTCTAGTTTTTATTTTGATATTTTATTTTTTTTAAAGAACCGATTTGTAAAATGTATGTAATAAATGAAGAAAGATGAAGTTAGATATAGTGTTTATGGACTTGATTTTTAAAACAAAATAATTCTTAACAATACTCTAATTAAGGGATGAGTAGTGTAATTATATGATCTTTCTTTTTTTAAAAAAAAAGTAGAGGTTGGATCCCAAAATGATTTATTAAAAAAATGTATATTCATAGTGTTTGTAGAAGATATATCATAGTTGTGTTATAAGTGATAAATTGACCTTTAAAATATGGTTACATTGTGCTTTTAGGAATACAGTGACAAATAAAAATATAGGAAAACAAAAACGGTAGTTTTCTTAGTACAAAAAGTATTTAAACATGGTTTAATATGGATTCACTTATATATGGTAAATATGTCATGTATTTCATTAAAAACAAAAATTAATTATAATTGATTTTACGGAGAAGCATAAATATTTTATATTTTTGACAAATATAATACACGTGTATGTATAAGCTTTAACTTTGTATCTAATAATCTACCATTGGCTAGACAGGTAGTTTATTTGTTTATATTTGTCATTAAGTATGTGATGGTATTTTTAAACCTTCATTTACAAACTATCAAGACATAGTTTTTATGTGTGTTAAAAACTTATTTAAATATAGTAGCAATTAACAAAAAAAAAAAATGATTAATCTTGTATGTCTGTCAATATACAAACACTTAATCAAGATATTATATTTTTTTTAACAGAATAATTAGATATTAAATCATCGATGTTTGAGATGATAATTAAGTTCTATCTATTAAACTACTTTTAAATTGTATTGAATTCTATACCTTTAAAATTTATTCGATGCATTACAAATTTTAACTATAAAAATGATAAATATATTATTTATATAAAATATTTAATTTTAATAAAAATAATTACATTAAATAGTATTTTAAGATAATAATCTATACATCGATCATGATAATTTTTTACTACTCTATATATAATTTGTAGACTAGTACGTATAAATTTTTTATAAATTGATTTATACCAAGAATACATGTATGAATATTTTAAATGGTAGATTGGAAAGTAAATTGGTTATGCTGGCGGGCAGTAGTTGGACCATAGTGTTTTAATAAAGGCCCAACGGCGGAGGACAACTCACAATGCTTTGGCGCGCAGGGCGGCGTTTTTGATCCTCTTCTTAGGTTTTCCACCGGGAACTTCCAAATCCGTATCGCAGCACTGTCCAGAACTCCAAGAAATTCACCATTTTTGTCAATACGAAGAACAAGAAGAAGTTGAATTGAAACCCACAAATTTGGTTGTTTCCATACTCCATTCTTGCTTCCTCTTCCTCCTTTCCACTCGTTTTTACGCATGGCCGGTACTGGAATCCACCCGTACCACCAGCAATGGCCTGCCGCCGCCGCCGCCCCTCCTCCTCCTCCTCCACAAGCCGCTGCTGCTGCTCCCCCTCCTATTCCCCACCCCCATCCTCCTCAGATCCTCGTCGACAACCCCGGCCGCCATGCCTCCGATGAGGTACTGACTCTCTCTTTTCCCCAGAGGTTTTACATAGTTAACGAGCTTAATTTGGTTTGTCTTGTGTTGCTTCAATTTTCAGTGAGTTGGGCTGCTTATTTTGCTCAATCAATCGTCTTTATTTTTTGGTGTTGTGTTGTATTAGGTTCGAACTATATTTATAACAGGGCTTCCTGAAGATGTAAAAGAGAGAGAGCTGCAGAATCTTCTTAGATGGTTACCTGGTTACGAGGCTTCGCAAGTGAATTTCAAAGGTGAAAAGCCTATGGGCTTTGCGCTCTTCTCCAATGCGCAGTTTGCTATTGCTGCGAAAGATGCCCTCCAGGTTAATGTCTTTGCCTCGCTGTTCTGTTTAATGAATTATTGAATTCTCAATCTTGAAGTTTCGGTTTCTTTGATCTGTGGTTCAGGATATGGTTTTTGATGCGGAGTCTAAGTCAGTGTTGCATACTGAGATGGCCAAGAAAAATCTATTTGTTAAACGAGGTGATTTAGTAACTTTTGTGATTCTTGTTGGGTTTCATTAAGTTTATTTTTAGCTCTGATTGTAGGATTATCACGCATTACGTTTGTTTTAGATTTTGGTTATCATATTTACTTTCCTGTTGATCTTGACTTGTAATGCTACATGCTTCCGCAATTCAAGTTACCTTGGGCACTATATAGATACATACAACTACGCTTCTTTTTTCTATCAACGATGAGAGATCCATCTCTGCTTATTCAATATGAGGCTTTCTTGTGATGTCTTCTAACAATGACACATCAATATACCTTCAGTTTCTTTTTTTGTTTGTGTGTGTGTGTAACGTTTTCAAGCTTTAAACACCTTGCTGCTCTTTTTTCATTCTGAAAAAGAAAGAAGCAAAAGATTGCTCCTGCCTGATTTGCTAATCTCTGTTCTTCTCGTAGGCATTGTTGCTGATGCAAGTGCTTACGACCAAAGTAAACGATTGAGAACAGGTGGTGACTATGCCCACACCGGATATTCAAGCCCATCACCTTTTCATGCCCCTCCACCCCCCATTTGGGGGCCTCATGGGTGAGTCTTCTGTATCTGAAAGCCAGAAAGTGGTTTCCCTTCAAAGTTAGCATATCTCCAATTATCCGTGTCGTGTTTTATGGTTATAGAAAAAGAGTTGGACTTGTTAATAGCTCAATTTGCTCATGTTCGTAGACATTTTATGGTTGTTTTGTGTGTCCCCCATCCCTACCAAATGGCGTTGGATTTTGTTGGTCAAGTTCCTTATGGTTCTGTGGTTATCTAGGTATATGGCTCCGCCACCTCCTCCATACGATCCCTATGGAGGTTACCCTGTTCCTCCTGTACCTATGCCTGCTCCTGCTCCTGTACCAGCACCTAGCAGCTATGTGCCTGTTCAGGTAATCCTACAAGTCTATGGCACATAATTATGATTCTTGTTGGAGTTTCACTTCGTCTGTTGTGTGTATTCTCCTGCCACGCCTTCTTCTTTTTTCAACATTTGATCACGATCCATATTGTTTCATTAGCACGTTGATGCTCCAGCTGACACTGAACTTTGACATGGCCCACTTCCAACTACTATCACTGGAATAGGAGGCTTTAGTAAAGCTAACTATTAAAGTTATGATGAACTGATGAAGACGTCATGAAATGCTTTGTCTTATCCATTTCACTGGGAAAAGAACAAGATTATAGTACGCAGGTTTTTTCGAGTATTGGAATATTTATGTATCTCATTTTTCTCATGTTTCCTACAGAACACTAAAGATAATCCTCCTTGCAATACCCTGTTTATTGGCAATCTAGGGGAAAATGTAAATGAGGAGGAACTCAGAGGTCTTTTTAGCGTGTATGCAAGTCTCATCTTTGTGCAATTTTCAATTGTTTAATCATGTTTATAAATCAACCTAAACCAACTGAATCTTTTGGATCACTTGTTCATTACATATAACACAGACAACCTGGATTTAAGCAAATGAAGATTCTGAGGCAGGAAAGGCACACGGTCTGCTTCATTGAGTTTGAAGTAAGTAGGTTTTAGTTGACTGTTGATCCTTTAAGCTTCACTAGTCATGTTCAGGTTATTGATTATCAACATATGTTTCTTTTTTTGCTTTCTAATTTGGTTATCTACTTCACCTATTTAGGACGTGAACAATGCCACCAATGTGCATCATAGTTTGCAGGGTGCTGTTATCCCTAGTTCCGGCTCTGTGGGCATGAGAATACAATATCCTTTTCTTTATCAAATTGTTTTTTATTATTTTAGCCGTAGAACGATCTTACCTATTCTACTGGTACTCGAAAATTGGAAGCTGTTGCCTGACAATCTATGTGTTGGAGTGAATGATTTATCTAATATTCTAATTACATGGTTGAATTGTGCTACTTATAGGTGTTATGCCTTAAATCTAATTTTAGAAAATTCTATATCTGCAAGTGTATTGTTTGTTCTTTGCTGAATGTGATGCTGTACATTATAACCAATCAACTTCTCATATTATAACAATTAGTTTTTATTTCTAACATTCAATTGCAATTCCTGTTGATGTTTGTCAACGTTGTGATATAGGTTTTGCAAACATATGTATAAATGTGATTTCTTGAACTTTTTTCATTTATTGTTCTTTTCATGATTTTGCATACACGTTTCTTCTCTTGACTCATGAATACATTTTCAAAGAACCCGTTTGGGAAACGGAAGGATGCTGCCTACCCTGTTTCTGCTCCTGGCGTGAACGGAACTCCACAAGCTATGGCATACCAATAGCATGAAGGGGATGTACTCTGTTCTTTTTGCTCCAACAAATTCAAGCACTAGATGATAGGATGCATCTTGCAGCAGTTGCATGCATCCATGATCCATTTCATATCAAGTCATCAGCATTTTCATCTCCATGGGAATGAATGCTCATTTTGGTGTCACGAACATTCCATTTGGAAGCATGCTACTGTAGCCCTTATTTGTGACATGCATTTACTTTTCAGTACCTGAGAAAGATTTAAGTGGCTGGATTACATAGTAGGGCCTCAGATATTATTATCATTTGTAGGATGTGTGCTGTGCATTAGTCCTATTCTATCTTTATTGTTTGTGTATGAGTATGTAGCTATTTATTTAAATGGATTTCCTTGTTTACTTAGAGCATTCACATATAAAAGTTCAGCCACTTCATCTCACCTGGCGCAATTTCAATTCAGTAGGAGTTTCCATATCATGGTGCCACTCTAGTAGGAATGTAGGGCAAGTAGGCCACCAAACAATTCATCACGCCATTACTTTATTTTTCCATTAACATTCCCATATTCATCACCACAACATCATACTCGGTCAGCAATCAATTCATGGTGAAATATTCACATTGAGGGCTTGTTTGGATTAACTTTCCAAGTGCTTAAAATATATTTTTCGTCCACTTAGAAAGTCAATCCAAACGGATCCAACTCCATTTCTTAAGCATGGAAATATATAGTGGCATTTACATACAGGATTGAAGTATGAATTGACCAAGGCTACTATCCATTTGAGGTCCAGTTTCAGGTGCTATCTGAAGTTTCTTTTACCAGCGTTCAGGAAGGCTTCAAATGCATGGAGGTGAATTGAACATCAATTAAGGGCGAAGTGGGGCGAAGTGGAGATTCGTATAATCCCCCCTCCCCCGAAAACATAATTACTTGAACTGAAGCAACAACCGCACGAAATTATACAGGCCACAGGACTATGATTCAAAGAACCAGTTCGAGCCATCTACTCGTCATTGGCGAGTTTGCTGGACGTATCCAACTCGGCTACAAAACTTGAGTGTGCATGTTGGCTTGCTATGCTAGGCATAGTGGTGGGATTGGTAGAAGTGATTTGTTTGATCAATATATTAACTTATTCTCAATCAGGATGGCTTTGTAGTGCTTTCGTGGAGTTGTCATATTTGAAACTTCTACCTTGTTAGTGTTTTAAAACTGTTTCGTCTTTCCAATTTCCTAGACATAAGTAAGAGTTCCTTTATGAAGTTAACGGACTTATCTATGAAAGGATGAAATGAAAATAAATGTGATTCGTTCAATGGCTTTGGTTATCGAAAATGGGAAGCCAGTGTGATGAATACAAGGAAGAAAAGTTGCTAATTGATAATGGAGAAAGTAAAACTTTCACATTTTAAATGCGATTAAAATGAGGCGAAGTGATTTACACAATATTGAAAGTGCTCAATTGTACATGTTAGAAGTGTTTTAAATTGAGAAAGAGGAGTCGATGTTCGAGTATTAGTAATCTTTTCCTTGGGATGGAATTGCAACGTTTGGAAGAAAGTTTGAAATTGAGATGGAGAAGTTTTATTCAAATATCATTTATTCATTTGTTTATTATTCTATCTTTATTCTTTTGAAATGTGACTTTGTTTTGTGTAGTTTTGGTTTTGATTTTTTTTTTTGGTTACTACACTTAGATTTATTTTGATCTTTTAACTTCAGAAAAACAATCATTTTGATCTTTGAAAAATGAAATAAAAACAAAAGAAATGTAAATAATCATTTTCTAAAAGTAAGAGACATAAATAAATTGCATTTTTATCTTTTAAAAATAAAACAAAAAAACGTAAATAGCCACTGCTCAAAAGTAAGAGGACTAAATGAACAAAAGTTGATGTTATAAGGACTAAAACGAAACATTTTACAAAAGTAAAGAAGCCCCAACATTTTTTTTTTTATTTATTTTATGTAATCGCCATGTTTTGAATTAGTATTAATCGACATTCAAACATCAGTGTAGTTTTGCAATGTTAGAAGACAAATGAACAAAATCACAGGCAATAATCCTGCTTCTGTTAAAGAATGGACAAATATATAATATCAAAACAACTCGTTCGACCATCATTTACAAACTAGATGCTTGTCAAAAACTTCATGCCAAGCTATCGCTGTGCAAATTTATCTAGTACAAAAGTAGGGAAGCCTCTAAAATAGAAACAGGAAGGTGAATAAGATTCAAAGAATATGGGCGTAATTGACAGATCAATGCTCACAAATCCAAATCCACTAGAAGAACTTGGATGGTCTAATTTACAAGAAAGAGAAATTGTGACTCTTAAGAACTCCCATGAGATCTAACAGAAGATATCGACTGTGCTGAAACCGACGCTGTTGGACTGTTAGGATCCCTGTCCCCATTTATAGCCTTTGGCCTTCCACTCAATCTTTCTATTGCATCTTGACAAACATCATTGAACCACTCATCTTCCGGTAGTACACTGACAGGAAACAGATTGAATATCAGAAGAACTGAACAAAAGTCTATATAATTGCAAATACATCACAGAAAAAAGCAGATTTCAATACATGTATAGCATCTACTTGAATTCCCAAGAAGAAATAAAAGGTAAATGGTTATTTAAATTGTAAGCCAACGTATCATCCCATACTGCACGGTTCTAGTTTATCTTTGGAGTTAGAATATCATTACTCCATTACTCCACAAGGGAGTGTTTGGCTCAGGGGGTATTGGAGGAGTTGGGGAGAGCGAGTTGAGAAAGTGTGTGTTCCACTACTAAAAAAAGTGTGTGTTCCACTACTAAAAAATATCAATTTTTGTCTTTTTAACTCCTCGTGAATTCATGATTCTCATTTATCCGGACTTCATAATTCTATGAATTTTTCAATTCCACCCCCAGCCCCAACGTGGAAAAACTGATTATCTGACATTTCAACCAAATTCAAATTTTGGTGAGTTATTATGTTTTCTTTTAAATACACATCATTCTGACATTTCAAACTCATGACAGTTTCAAAAAATTCAAAATTCTAGAAAAAGATACAAAACTTTTTTTAAGGAAGTTTAATAGAAATTTTAGCATTCAGAATAATGTGTATGGTGTACCTATCTGGATCGATTCCTGTTGTAGCAAATGCAGCCATTGCTTTTGATATGATCTCATTGACAACTCTGTGCAGATTCCGGGATAAGTATCGACCTTGGGCAGCAAAACACATGACAAATTTCATATCCAAGTAGAACTGCACAAATTCGAAACAATTAGTTATGATTATCCATATGGAAAAACGTATCTAGTGATCGGTAAGAGATTCTAAATCACAATATTAGTAATATCAGCTCTCCAAATAACACTTTTTTCCTTGATAAGACAACACAACAAGGCAGTTCAAGTCTCTAGATTACAAATCAAATACTGATGCTGTGAGGTGTTGGTAAAAAATATTCATTAAAACATTATGCCATATGATTATGTAACATAAAGTCATCTGGAACAGGCAGAAACTACGGTCGCACCTGCTGAAGACCAAGAGGGCCAAGAGGCCTTGGGCCTTCCTCAATATCATCCCAAAAACTTTGGTCACCCGAAAGCCACAAGATGACAGTTTCCGTAAGCCTCATCAATAGTAATGTAGCAAATCTTTCCCTGCCAACGAACATATCTGCTGCCATACTAGCTATTCTGCTCAGTTTTACAAACAGTTCCTGAATTGTGATCAAACAACATGGTTAGACTTCCTACGAAAAACCAAGCAATGGCTGCAATGTCGTATGTTTTTTAGAAAATTAATTTGGCAGAATAAACAAACTTCTTTTTTAATAGGTAAAGTTGATTCTTGGCGAACGGTATTTCATTTCTCATAGAAAAAGGCAAGTTAAAGCTAGCTTTCTCATGTTCAAATATGCATTAGTGACACAGGATCAGAAATAAATCAACTAACAAATTATACAAGAGTCCCAACACAAAGGAAGGATCACACGAAGTACCTGGAATATAAGAGATGGGAACCATTCAACATCATCCATATTTCCACCCATGTTTAGGTACATCTCAGCAGTGAGATGGCTGTCTCCATCCTCTGTAAAAATTAGATCAAGGGCATGCTGTCGACAAAAAGTATCCTTCAATCTATCCACAGAGCTAACTAGCCGCCTCTTCCACTCCCTTTGTTCTGGGTGACGGTTTTGCTTGTCTGAAAGTCGTCGACGAGGATCGTCCTTATAAGCAGTTTGAGTTGGCGGAGACAGTTTCATGGCAGCACGAGGTAGTAGTTCATCGGCTAACAATGATGCATTTGCCAAGAGTGCAATTTGCTGAGCTTCTGTTTCAGCCAAGCGCACTATCTTACTTCCAGCACCATCAAAATTTGCTTCCTCTTCCACACCAGGCAATGCTTTGATTAACATGTTGATATAAGAGTCAAATACTTGGAATAATCCCTCCAAAGTTTGACTCCCTAACTGCATACTAAGTAAAGGTCCCACGTCCTCAAAAAAATCCTGCAATGGAAATATTTGATGCAAAAAAAAAAAAAAAAAGGGTCAGGACCAATAAGAAAAATGGGACAACGAAAACAATATGCCATTCCAAAGTGCAACATCAAACATGTCTAATCCGACTTCCTTCCAAATCCCCCCCAAAAACACACATGCGTGATGTGCATGAAAACACAACATACAAGAGTATTGATGTAATCCACTTAGTTCAAAAGTAGACCTGAAGAGGAAAATTACAGAGTTCCCTATCTTCCCCTACCTCGGACTAGCCATATAAAGTCCATACAGCGCTCATCCAATTCTTAGATTTACTCACTTGCAATCCACTTAGTTACAAAGAGGACCTCCATTTACATCACATCTCCCCGATCAAGTATATATTACTTCCCAGAAAGAACAATAGATTAATAATAAATAATGTCAGAACAATCACCAAAGAAATAATATACACACAAATAACCCACCCACCAACACACCAAATTAGCATCATCAAAGAACAATCGAGTAATTTTTACCTGGACCATAAAATTAAACCGGTGAGCACTGCTAGTCAATTTATGTTGGAATGCAGCATTACTAAGAACAGTGCTAGAAGTTCGGCCAGATTGCCGTGTGGTTGCTGGAGCATATGTTAGTACCCAATCATCAGCAGCAGCCAAGGCCGCCGTGCTCTCTTCAATTCTTTTTAAATTAGCTTCTAGTGCTTGTTCAACACTAGGCCTAAAAAGTTTTAAAAGCACAGGACAAAGTGCCAAACCACGACCTTCCAATAACGAACAATGGCCTAAAGCAATTTGAACACACTCTGCAGCAGCTCTGAGACCTCCAGCAGCTGCAGATGAAGCTAAAGCGTGCCTTTTTACAAGAAGTGCAAAAGCCTCCGTCTGTTTTGTAGCCCACATCACAAGCTCAGAAGAATAAGCAAGTTCTTTACCAAAAATAGCCAAGGAATCACTAGAAGCTTGAGCAATGGCTGAGAAAACCAGCTGGGAGAGAGCGGCAGTATAGGCTCCTCCATATGAAGTGCTGGATGGCCGAAGGCTTTGCATATTGTACTGATATCTTTGGAAATGTGCTTTTAGTAACAAAGAATGAGCACGCTGTCCATCTCCTAATTTTTTGAGTGCTGATACGGCTGCACGGAGTTCAACCCCACGGGTAGAAGGCTGACAAGCAGCCTCAGCAAGTTGATCTGCTAACCTTTGCCTTCGTTCAGCAGTTGCTGATTGCAGAGATATAATTGCAGCTGGGGTTAAAGTTTTGTTTTCTTTCGCCTCAGTAGCTATCCTCTCTCCCTCATCAAGGGCTGCCAAAGCTTCATCAACTCTTCGTTCAGCTAAGAGAACGTCCAAAGTATCAGGGTACTCCACTAACCACTTCTCAATATCTGAAGAATAGCCATCCCCTGAACCTAAAAACCCATTTGGAGTTGTGCTTTCAGAAATAGAGGAAGATACTGAATCAACGTGAACCCCTTCAGCTAAACCATGAATTAAAGCAGCCTGGGTAGACAGAAGGTTTCTAATGGATGAGAGCTCCACCTCTAAATCCGATATCTCCTTTGATGTGCTGTCAGCAAATAGCACACGATATCAATATAAACTATTACTACACTGAATAAAATTAATAGTGAAGTGACCATTAAAATACGCACTGAAACTTTTTGTGGGCTTATCTCAGTTTATTCCTTAACAAAATATACAGTTCAATCTTTGCCACATCATCTGTTTTGCAAAACTTCAGTGCACTGTATTTCTTCAAATGATCAAGCAAGCTAACTAATTACTTCACATCTTAAATTTATCCCCCACAATAATCAAAGGAAATTCTTCCTCCACCCATGGATCGGCTGGTTCAACCTTCAAAACAGTCATGTATATCTAATATATTGGCTCTTAGTTATAACATACCGTATAAAGGCAGCATAATTTGCATAGACACTTTTACGCATCTCCTCAGCAGAAGCTTTCTTCAAATCCCAAAGATAAGTGCATAATTGCTTAATTTCCTATAAAAATGTCAGATACTTAACATCATCGATTTCATTAAACAGAGAAAGTTCTATTTGGCATGATATAGAAAATAAATAACTAAACATGAAATTGGGGGGGGGGGGGGGGGGGGGTAACAAGCTCATTAATCATTCCTTATCCAAGAAGAGAACCCAGATAAAACTAATCTAGATTAAAAGATAATAAGAAGAAGAAACAAAAAGATCGCACAAATTGACCAGGGTCATATGATCAAGATTTTCAAATCATGAATTGCAATGTCGAGGATTTTGAACATAATGTATTATGTACTGCAAGTTGTATTGTTAAAAGTCTTTCATCTCCTGCTGGTACATGGCACTAACTTCCAGTTCTCAAAGGCTATAAGTTTTTCAAAGTTTCTAACAAGGTTTCAAAATTTCCCAAGTCTATATATAGTTTCCTTCGACGCTCACAACCTTCCTCCTTTTGGAATGGTTCCAGCCTTGGAATCCTACTCTTATTCTGTAGTCCCTTTTCCTCAAGATCAGAAATGATTAATAAATTAGATTTGTAGTGTCTAGCATATGAGTTTTTCTTTCCGATACAATATTAAACTTCATAATTGACAGTCACGAAGGAAATGAAGAATGTTTTCTACCAAATAATAGTTGTGAACCAAGTGTCTTTAAAGCAAGACCATAAGAACTTTGATTAACGTATATCTTTCCATCTCCATTCTAATTAATTTGTGTTATTTTGCTCGTAAACAGATGATTCTGTTCATTAAAATTCAATAGGAGTATTTAGAAATTAGAATTGATGGCAATGCCATTTGATTCAAAGCATATGATATGAATCATGTATTCCTTTAAAAATCCTTTATGACTGTGAGGTTGACAGAACGGCCTGACATTTTATGCGAACATATTGCTGCTGCAGGATGATGATGATATACAAGAATGGAGAGAGATTATAAATAAGGTCATGCTATAGGAAGATGGGTGTGAACTTTCATTTTCCTGTACGAGGAAGCTATTTATAGTTCGAAGCTAAGTAAATCTTCAACATCTGTAACATTAACCGAAGGAATAATTCTTCCAGGAATTCAGGATTTCAGATATTCCCATCTTAGATATTTCATGGAAAAATCCCTACAATCAAATTTAGTAAGAAAACCCCTCTGAGAGAGAACAAATCACAACCAATAGAATCAAGAGAAGGAAAGCTAAATTCAACAGATATCCTTAAAATGGTTAAAACAAACATGCGACTACCGAGATGGCATGCAATCCCCCCAACCAACTGAAATAGGATAAAAACACACACACACACATACATTTAAAAAAAAAAAAAAAAACTTGAAACGAAAGAAAGAAAATGGGTAAAATGAAACGAACAGAACGAACCTTCTCGTTAAGAGAGCATCTAGTCTGAACATAGGAATCAGCATCAAACTTGTCAGACCTGAAGAAATTGATGCCTTCTTCAAATTTAGCGCCAGTTTCCTTGACAGGGGTGGGTCTAGACCGAGCGGTCTTGACGGAGGCCATGGAAAGGTGATCCAACTACAGAATCAGATCAAGAGAAAGAGAAAAAGGGTTTTTGATATTGGAAGAAGAAGATCGAAGGAGAAATGGGAGGGAAATTGGGGAAAAAGGAAAGTGAAGAGAGAAATTGGAAGAAATGAGAAGGATGATTGAAGGAGAGAGGGGTGGGGGGGCAGCAGCCAGAAGAGAACAGCACGATTCTTTCTTTCTCTTTCTTAGTCTCTGTTTTTCCGGTTTTTCTATTGAACCAAAAGTCGAGCCGGAGCAGAGTCACAAAGCGGCTCTTGCACACCAATGAAGGTAAAGATGTGAACCGGGTTGGTTCGGTTTATGGTTCACACTAGATTCTATGTATATTTTGTGTGTCCGAGTCAGGTGGGGTCTAGTCGACTGCCTGGATGTTGTGGAAATTGGGATACGCTCCTGCTTGTAGCGTTATACTCTCACCTTAAAATCAAAATTTGAGGGATTCGATCCGTATATATATATTTTCGAGGGTCTTTTGCAAAAATAGTAAAAAAAATATTATAAAAAAATTATAAAAATATAGTGAATGTCTCAATATGAAAAAAAAAAAAAATGTTATGGGCTTTTTTTTTTTTTTCATCTTATACAATTTCTCTATTTTTTAAAGTATTCTAATTAAAAAAAATTTTAAAAATATTTACAAATATCGCAAATTACATTCCATTTGTGATAGATCATGATAAACATAGGTATCTATGCCTTGCTATATTTTTGTAATTATTATTTTAAAATTGTTTTTTCTTTAAAGGTATCATTACTAATGAGTGGAGTTTGATCGAACTTCTGATCTCAAAATTGACGGTGTGAGTATTACGACGGTTGAGTATGATCATTTTGCTTAAATTCTTCGTATGAATGTAAATATATTGGTTTTATATTCAATTAAGCTATGAATAAACTATGAAATTTTGCTATATTGGCAAACCTTTTAGAAATTGTAACTTCTTAACTAGAAAACAAAAAATATTTAATAACGAAAATTTAAAATTCTCATTTTTCTTATTGGGATTATCAATTTAGATTAACAATTACATCAATTTGAACTCTAAATTTTGCAAGCGTAACACATCTTAAGTTCTGTTTAAGAAAATTTTATATTGAACTCATAATTGTATTAGTTGAAACAGTTTAGACTCTTGCATGTATTTTGTAAAACCAACGTTTAGGAAACTTACATTTTGAGAATTAATTAATGCATAGCGATGAAGTCAAATTGATTGTCTCATAAAAATTTTGAAATTTAATCAATTAAAATATAAGTTTTACATGAGGTGAATCATACAGTTGACAACGTCTTAATTCATACAGAATATAAATTATCCAAAATTTTAACTTATTGAATCCAAAAGAAATGGTTACTAAAAGCGTCTTTTGAAAATGTAACCAAATCCATCCATGATTTAAATCATTAAATATATATGTAGTTTACCCAAAAAAGAAAGGTATACCAAACTCACCAAATATCTGTAGGTGGACAGATCAGAAACTTTTGAAGACAGTTAAAAAAAGGAAAAAGATTTTGGAACATATCTCAAACACCTATTATTCTCCTTCAAATGAACAATAACAACTCCTTACTTCCTACCACAATGAATCACTGATTTAACTCAATGCCCATTTAAGCTAATATTGAAGTAAATAAACAAATTATATCATGTTAGAGTAACTACATCAGAAAATAAACTAAATATACAGCAATATGCTATTTTTTCATGAGTAATTATAATGAGTAAAGGTATAACAATTACAAATATAACAAAGAAAAATCGTTAAAAATGATACAACATATTTGCACAACACAATTGTGTAATGAATCTTTGTCACGAAGCATAACTATTGCCTTTTTATTATCTTTAAAACTTGAAGATTGATTGCTATATTTGCAACTATTTCGATATGGAAAGCTAATATTGTAGGCATTGAAATGGAAATTTAAGGAGTTGACTTGGAAGCATGGTTTAGACGACGACGACAGGCATTGAATGATGAATCGGCTATGAATGAATAAAAAAATAAAACCCATTATTTAAGGTAAGGAATAAAGCCAACCGCCCCAACAGGTTGTGGGGAATTAATTATTGCTGTATTATTCCATCTCTATCATATAATTGTAATTGTAAATGTGTTTAAAAAAATGGGAGCTTTTCTGGTAAGGAACTGCTTTTGGTTTAGAATATAAGAATGGAAGTGTTTTTAGTTCAACCTCCAACAGAGGTGGTTGAATAAGAACACTAAAAGATACATCAGGACAGACTATAATACAACACAGAAAAAATTATTTTATGAAGATCCAATGCTCAAAGTGGCAGGATACGGAGTGTAGTTTCATGGAAAAACCAAACATAAAGAACTTTATAGTTGATTTAATAGCAAGATTTATTACATTTTGCAAACCTATGGAAATTCAAGAGATTCATCAATCCATTTCCATGAAAGGTTTGATTTCAAAAAGTGATTCAATCCTACGAATGTTGATAAGAAAAACAGAAGCACCTTCGAAATGGCAACTACCAACACCTTCACGCTTCAGGAGTGTCCGACCTAACAGCTGATGTAACAAAGATAAAGTTATCAGTAAATACGCAACCGTATATAGGTATATAGATATATAGGTTTATACTAAATACTGAAAGGTGGTATCTGAATTTTTAATTTTGCGTCAAAGAGATAACCAACTCAATTGGCAATTTCCTAATATTCAAACTTATTAAACACAGCATATTGTTTTTAAACGATACTCAAAATTCAGAGACTTTGTTCACAAAATTAATACTCTAGCAAACTTAAGACATCTAAACACTTCCATAGGTTTAAGCTTCTACGTTTTATTTGTCTACTTTTACTGATGTTTTTAAGAAGCAAATCAAGTTTTGAAAACTGAAAATATGTTTTTTTGTTAGAATTTAGCTGGGAGTGAAAACCATTAGAAAAAAATTGAGAGGTAACAAGTATGAACAAATCAAAATTGTGCAATGAACAGAGTTCCCTTTGAAATTGCAAATGTCAGGATGGAGTCCAATGTGCATAGAAACTCTTTAGGAGAAATGAGTTGGAGTACTTTTAGAAAGTTGAGTTGGGTAGGTAATTATTATAGGAGAGAGTAATTAGGGGAATTGACGCAAATAACGAGGTATAAACCTCTTCAATTGTTGGTGCACTGAAACAGTGATCGAGTTTTTTTTACCCACCCAACTCATGTCGACCCCTTTGTGAAAAAATTGGACAGTAATTCTTGTGGTGGGATACAATAGAGTATTGACTTCACTCGCACTGTACACAGTGGTTATCTTACCACCACAAACATTTCCTTTTTCCTATGTCTATCACACACACATATAGTAATAAAAAAACGTTTATCGTACAAACACATCAGTAATCAACTGACAAGGAGTATATAAGACTTTCACGAGCAACAATGCAAATGTATATCCCAGACATTAGAGAGTTTACACTAAATCATATAAAAATTGAAGAAGAAATAGCCCTACACTAGAAGACCATCATGGATTCTACATTTGAGATTGAAACATAGTAGATAGTACCTATACTTTAGGAATTGAGACAAAACTTGCCATTAAACAATCATACCTTAAAAACAAAATAAGCTAACACGTCAATGAATCTTACCCAAGAGGAGAAGAAGTAGAAATGATGAGGCAGCCAACCTTTGATCAAAGTAGGCCGAAATAAGGTTTTTTATGTCTAATCTCTAATTTGGTCAGGGAAAGGGCCACTTCCAAATGACGGTCATTACTTGATCCCTCAAGACTGATAACTAACAGCCTCTTTGTGCCAACCAATATCTAATTTGGTCAGAGTCGGGCCATTGGCACACGAGGGTGGGAATTAAGTTTTTTTATGTCTAGCTCTCTAATTTGGCCAGAGTTGGGCCACTGGCATATGGCGATCGATCCTTGATCCCTCAAGACTGATAACTAACAGCTTCTTTGTGCCAACGAATATCCGTTTTGGTATGTTTTAGTCTAATCAATAGGTTTTACAGATTTTCAATACCAGCTATAAATTTCTTATAAGAAGAATTACCACCCGTAAAATTTATCCGCAAAGACCTCCAAGCTAAAAGTCTAAACCCCATTGGCAAAGGAAGTAAGTCATATAGACATCAAGTTATTCAATTGAATAATACATTCTAAACAGGTTTGGAACTACATTATTTATAAGAAAATGCTTCCTTCAAACAATGAAAATGAAGTGGATCGAGAAAAGAGACGCTCCACTACAACTCAAGGGAACAAATACCCAACCACAAAAACGACTTGCACGACATGGAAGCGACGAATTACTAAGCCTGACACAACACAAATAGCATCAACAACACAACAAATACGCATATAGGTGAACACAAACTAGAAACCCTAGAAAACCACTATGCGAATTGTATCCGTACGAAATGTGCGATCCTCATATCACCTCAAAGAGAACTGAAATTTCCCCTAAATCCTCAACAATCGAGCATAATAATCAACCCCAGAAAATAAAAAATAAAAAATCCAATAGATAACAGATAAATGTATTGAAAACAAATCATAAACAAAAACAAGATATCAACTAAGAGCTAGAAAACCCTAGATCTCGATCTAAAATCAAAATAAGAGGAAAAGAGAGAGAGAGAGAGAGAGAGAGCATACTGGGCTTTTGGGGCTTGCCATCCACCCACTTGGAAACGGAAAAATGAACCTTCTCACGTTTGAGAACGTCGGTCTTGTAAGGCTCCTTGAGACAGTTCCTGACCAGATTGGCACAAATGTTTGAGTATGTTATGTAAGTCATCCCCGCCGCTCTCCAAAAGGGTACCGCTGCATTCGACGCCATTGTTCTCCGACTTACTCTCTAAACTCCCTGTGTCTCGAAAAAAATTACTCAATTCTCTTACACTCTCGGCAGTCTCGATTTGTTCGTGGTTTAACAAGATGAATAGTGTTTGGGCTCATGGGCCGAAGAGATGCTCTGTCAAATGTAATGGGCTCGTTCTAGCTGGCCTCCATTCAAGGCCCATGATGCTGCTTCGTTGAAAAAAGAATGAAATACTATAAAAAAGAGATTCAAAGTCCAAAGCACTTACCACTGCATCATTGTGATTTGGTTTCACCAAATAGATAGTTATCCTTATCATATAAGATATTAAATATTTATAATTACCACTTTCATGGAATGAAATCATCTGAGTTATTATAGTTGAGTTATACTAGTGATTATTTTAATTTGAATTATAATAGTATGTGTTTGTGGTGTAATAGTTTAAAAGAAAAATAGTAGACATTACAACAGAGAATAAAAAAAATGATAAATATCGAATAGTAAATATGGTAGCAAATGAGGGAGATTTTGAAACGGTGTTTATTGTAGCTAATTGAAAATTGTAAAGTATTTACTATAATGAAAATTCTCTGGTTTTGTACAGCTTAACCTAAATTTACTATATCCATCTTCCATAAATCGTTAAATCAATGGGGAAAAAAAATTACGAAGCCCATTGACCTTCATAAATTTGCACATGTTCATGCTCGTAAGCTTTTCTTTGCTCTTAACAAAACGAAGATGAGCAAAGAGAAACAAGCAAGAATACAACATGTTATATTATTTACACGAGTAAATATTCACATCATCATACATGTTTTGAAGCTCAATCCCAAATCTAATTCACTTTCTTATACCATCAAAGTGAAGAATGGAGTTTGGTAGACGATGACATGGAGGAGAGGATGGTAATTAGGGATGAGATGGAGTTTAACGCCACTTCTAAAACCTCTTGGGAACAGCTTTCACTCACAATCTTCTTCACCTGAATGGAATATGAACCACCAAGCTTAAGGGTTATAACTCAGACATCAAAATAATGATTTGTAAGAACATTATTACTTTACAAATTAAGAATCTTGGAAACAAAAGTTCATTCAATCAATTAGTCAAATTTTAACAGAACTTTGTTTTGGTTCCATCATTTTTCATAATTATAACTGTTAAGATAAGGAGAAAACTTAAACCGTAGGGGAAGAGCAGTTTTTGTTATTAAAGAGAAACTGTTAAACTTAAGATTACAGCAATGCCTCTAGAACTAGAAAGTTTATGTATAGCGCACTCCTCTAACCCTAGAAAAACCCATGTATGATCGTTCTAAGCACCAGAAAACATATTCAAGGTATTCTAACAATAATAAATCTGTCCAAGCTGTTTAGAAATAAAGATACATATAATCAAAATCCAGAATGATATTAAGTGAAGGAGAAGACATGTAAAAGTCTACAAGACTCACGAGTTTCAAATAGAATGGTAAGGGTGTGATTCTTCACTCATTCTTTTTCATTTCTTTACTCATTACCTATATATATATATATATATATATATATATATATATATATATATATATATATATATATATATATATTTTGGCTAATATATACCTTTTTTTTAGGCAAACAATCCAACAAACTACCCCCTAAACTCCTCTTTATGAACGATAGAGAGAATACTATATAAAAAAGCATTTTTTTCCAATCAAAGAACAACCCATTGCAAAGATACCAAAACTGTTAAAACTTGAACATTACTTATTTTTTGTTTCCTTATTCCTTATTTCTAGATTAAGCTGTCTTCTATCCTTTTCTAGTTTCCTTAATTCTTGTTCATGGCTCAGGGAGTCCTGAATCGCCACTGCACAGTGCACTAGAAGAAACGACACGCAATTTTCTGGCTGCACTAAGAAATTACGAAATACTCAAAATCATATTGATAAGAAATTGCCTAACAAATAAGCCATCCAGAAATAAGCATGCAAGTTATGATAAATTGATTGAAGAACGGCTGTTCTATGACCATGAGGGAAATACAGTAACAACTATGGTTTCATTTCAATATAGAAACTAATAAGCAGAAGTTTCACCTCATCGAGGTAACCCTGTAACTTGGTTATCTTCTCCAAGTAATCTTGATCCTCCAAAACTGTACCAATAATCTGAAGATCAACCAAGACTTTAGCTTCCATTCAAGCGTATCCTGAAATTAGACTGGAAGCAGCATCAAATTTGACTAAAGTCAAACAATTGTTCTGTGATAATATTCGAGGTGCTTGCAATGTAATGTAAAAATATTGAACTTCAGAACGAAAGTTTTCCCTTACAAGAAGTAAGGAAGCACAGAACAAGAACAAACACAGAAAATAACCAAATAACCTAATTAGCTCGAAGAAAAGTGAAAATGAAATCACTCTTCAGGACTCATGGATTCTACTTCTGATCAAGCTCATATAGCACATTCTTGGTAAAGAAAAGAAACGGAATGCCCAAATCGTCCAAAAGAAAGAAGAAATTCAATTTGTTGGAACAAATTCGAAGCAAGAAAAACTATCTTTGGGTAATTTGTATCGAATTTTAAAGAGAATTCAGAAATGAAAGAGCTTACTGAATCCCTAAACAGAAACTTAATGGCAAGTAGAGTGGAAGAAGAACATAGCGATAATGGCCGTAGACGTCGGAAGTTTGTCGGAATTTCTTCGAGAATGGCTGCGGTGAAGTGGGGGAGGTTGAATCGTACACCACGCGTAGTCGTCTTAAATTGGGCTCCGACTTATAACTTATAAAATAAAATAACCCATTTGGACACGACATGTCGTCCGCAAAGTGAAACTGTTATAGGCTTTAGAACATTCTAATGTGGTAGCTCAATCCCAAATCTGATTTACCATAACTTTTTTTGATGAATTCTTGTAGCAATTATTGTAAAAAAAAAAAAGTAGATTTCAAATTATATCCATTTCCATTATTAAAACAAAATAAACACATTTGTTTAACTCATCACCGGAAACTGAATGAAAAGATATTCGCACTATCATTTCTTACAAAAATTGTATATCATATAATATATATGATACTCGAAAGACGATGAAAGAAAAGAACACATCTACTTGAAGCGTTTGCAAGTAGATAACTCTAAGTGACCATTAGAGACTCAAGAGGTTGTGCCAATATATTTCAACCAAATAATTAATGCTCCGCTAATAAGAAACTCAAAACCCTATTTCAAAACAATTGTTCTAAATACCAATAGGATTTTTTTAAAACCTAAACCCTAACGATACCTCCATTCTTCCGACAGATCTGACATATATATTTTTATTAGTAATACTTATAGTCAGAGTCTCTTTCACCTTCACTGTCTTTGTTCTTGAATATTTTTTCACATAAACTTGTTAAATCATCGATGTTTGAACAAAGGAAGAACCACTAAGACCGACTACCTCCTCTGATACCTATTAAATCACCAACTAACCTAAAAGTTTAAGCTAATAATGAAAGTAAATTTAATATTATATATATCAACTAACAAAACTTGATTATTTTCTTTATACCGATCCATTACAAACGTGATAAAGTACTTTTCTCAAAGGGAAGAGTTGAATAAAATCCCTTGGCTATTACTTTTGGAGTGGATGTTATTGATTGTAATCTTTGATCATCAATATTTCACCACATAATTTCTGCGGCACCTGCTCCAGAGCTTTTCCTTCTTGCCATGCCTGTCCAACTAACACTCCAGGTCCCAAATATCGAACATATACGACAACTTGATCATTGAAAGGATATAGATGCTTGGCTGCAAAATGAAAAAAATATATGTAAGTATTGAAAACTTGGAAAACCGAGGACAAGCATGCTTCTTGAGAGCTATCATTTCAGTTCAGTGTGAATTGTGAAATGTACTCATCCAAATTCATGAGTGTAACTCCAAAGATTCAAAACATATCTCTCAAGTCACTAATTTTGTCCCTAATGGTATGTAGTTATAATTCTCCTTCAAGAAACAAATTAAAGACTTCATAGACATAGTGGGGATCATTTTGCAAAGACTAGAGACTTCATGATAAGCCCCGAGAAAATAGGGGAATGCAAAGCAAACTGTTCTTTTAGTTATCATTTCGTTCTGAAAATGATTTTGGTCACAATTAGCTTGCATAGATAACATTAGATTAGGTTGAAATAGTATCATGGATACATTTTAATATCATACCTGGCACCGGAAAGCCTTCAGGGTATTCATGAATATCGAACAGCCCATCACCAAAATCAAAGGCCAAGTCACAAGGATGTTCAGTTGACATCACTTCCTTAAGCTGTTTCACCTCAAAGTACAATGGACTAAAGGAATTTGCAAATCCAGCTAGTAAGGGCATGTCTGATTCGTGAAATGTTAAATGTTAGCGGCATTGAAACAAGAAGGAAATTTTTAGTGGCTTAGTAGAAGTAACATTCTAATTTCCAAAATACAGTCAATAGGCACCATCCATGCTAAGGCTTGATCACCAAATAATTTTTTTTTTTCAATTTATCAAACGGACATAGGAATGGAGTTGGGACAATTGGATCTCTCACATCAACTCTATTCTTAAAACTCAAGGGCACAAATGCACATCCTATCAATATAGTGGTCTGATAAAATAGTCTTGTCTAACCCATGTTTACGAACAAAGAAAACAATGAAATAAACTTATGAAAGTTCAAATAGATACTGGATCAGCTGGCTTCTGTAGTGTTTTAGTGCCATAAAATCTATAGTTCTACCGATTTAGTAATGTCATAAGAGGAGTCATATCGTTGCCAAGGCTAGAGACTTACTAATAATCCGCCCATATATCTTTCCATCCTTGCAAGAAAAGATTGCCTGATAAACAAGGAGATGTAAATAGATAAATTCAATTGTACTGTATATTTGAAAGAAGAGTCAAGGTTTTGATAAGTTTCACCTTCTTGAAACGATTAATCCAACCAATAGGTATTTGTCCTATTCAAGATATTCAAAATCAAAGTTGTTAGGCTTGGATGATATAATCATAATATGAGGAAAAGATTAAATGAAACCTTGAATATTTGAACTATAGATCAGTTGCTAAAACTCAAATTTCAGTATTTCTTATCCTTTATCAAATCACTTTCCTTATAAAGTGAAAGAAACTTCAAAATTAAGACATGTTGTATGCTTTCCACACAATAACCTAGGATATTATGTATGTACTGAACTACTTGCCTCCACTTTTCAGGCAGTTATAATATTCAAGCACCATGCCATCTTCATTTTGCAGCAAACTAGATGCCATTTTTTTAACTAACTTTGGATCCTCATATCTCGAGCCAGCAATTCCCCAGGCCCTTGATATACACCTACATTATGATTATATTGCTGGTTTCAGAATTTCCAAAATCTTAACAAAACTTAAAAGGTTACAGTTCTGTTCTTGCTAAAATAGTTCCCAACCAGATTAGAAGAATATATATTCCAATTAAGAGAAGTTGCATTAATGAGGAACAAGAAAGACAATAAACTACTGTACAAGCATTACAAATATATGTAACCTAGGGGTTAGGAGGTGCAAAAGTCTATGTCGTCGTTCCTCCGGAATAGCCTCAATCTTTTTCCTGTCAATCATAAGACAAATTTCAAACTGCATTACAGGTAAATTACTTCAAAAGGAACCACTGAACATAACAAATTTATAGCGATTGTAATCAATTTATGACGATATGAAACAGACAGAAGCAGATTGAGATGGTTATAAGTTCTAAAGGAAATTACTACCAAAGATACGCAGCGGGATTATAGGAAGCAGGGTCTAATGGTATAAGCTCTTTAGGCGGATCTAGAAAGGATGCTACATCTAGTTCATCTATGTACTGTATCCTTCCGTTTGGAAGCAATTCGTAAGGCTTCTCATCCCACACAGAAGATGCTTCCTCCCTCTCCTTCCGTCCCGCTACAGCAGCAACCACGCAACCAGGTGACCGTACACAAACTCCACAACTATACCAACCGATTCCTAGCCCTACGATACAAAAAAAGAGGAAGAATTTTAGAAATCGAACAAGTAAGGCTCTGAGTTCATTCCAATGGATTTTCCTGTTTGATTGACAGGAACTGCGAGGGTTAAGGAAGTGGTGAAATCAAGCAATGGCGTCAATGCGACGAAAGGGAAGAAGACGGACTGACCTTTGAAGTTCGTAAAGCTAAGACGCCGGTGCTGTGTGTTGAAAGTGTTGATTTGGCGGGGAAATGAGGAACAGCAAGTCCATGGGGAAATCTGAACGGGACGGCTAGAAGTTGCTGCCATTGCCTTCATTTTGATCAAGCTTTAATCGACTCCATGGTTATCTAGTTGGTTGCTAATCAAGCGAAGCCGAGTGGTGACAGTTCCAACGCCGACATGTCATATAAATTGTTCGTGCAGTTCTCGGTTTTCTTCTTGCCTAGACTCTCAAATCATTTATTGACGACATGTCGATTCGAGAATTATCCCCCAACTTTTTAAGCATTAGTTATCCACTTAACTATTGATTTTGAAGCTATGTATTTTTTCTCCCACCAAACCATCCAAATTTGGTGTATTATTTTTTTTTTGTTCGAGATGGAACAAAAAAAACAATAATAAGGATCGTCTCAAGTCTTAAAGATAAAATTTTTGGTATAAGAAGAATGATCGAAAACCGATCAAATAAGAAAATTTGAAATATAAGCGAAAGCATTTCGCGATGTGATGCTAAGTTGAAATGACGCTAAAATAAGTTGTTGAATCTCCAAAATCAAGTTGAACCTTTGGATAAGAGTAAATAAAACAATTGATCGTATTAATTATGATTAATTAGAAAATATGGAAATAGTAGTGACTTCGTTTTAAAGGGCAAGTTGAAGACCTTCATAAATCGCCATTGCCTCGAGATCAAGAAGTATAGTAGAGATTTTGAACCACATGTGAGGAAATGTGACTAGTAGTAGAATTCAGAAGCACACGTGTATAGCCGGGATAACATTCCCCTTACTTATAGTAAACATCGACAACATAACAAAACAATTTGGGGTTTCAAATGGTGATAGAATTTGGTGTATTCAAATATAAATCATTTCATTTTGTGATAGTTATATATCGACAGTGACAAATATAACAAACACGCTCAAAGTATTTATACATATAATATATAATAAAGTTTAGATCAAACTCTTAAAATTCAATTCTTTTAAAATGTTCCTATACACTTAATTATTAGTCTAGAAAATTGTACTCATTGCAATTACCTTCGACGTTAAATTTTGCCAATCATCCAAAAGTGTGAAAGTTAATTTATATTGCAAAACAATGCATCACACATGAAGGTGTGATTTAAACTAAAAATAAAATCATTAGACAATGTTCGTGTCGGATACACTTTAACTTTTATCATTCATTTCATTATCCGAGTGGGATGCTCGGACCGAGAAAAGGGTCTCGTCGCCGTGCAAGGATATACCTCTTCTCTTTGACGCCCCCGTTCTCGGCATTCGGAATTCAAAAATCAGCCCCCGTTCATCGGTGCCCTCCCGATATTTTGATTATAAATGAGTCAGGTTTAGTTCGATAGAGGTCTAGCTCGAAAAGGGCAGCAAGATGTGAACTGCTTATGAATTTCATGAGAATCCAATCCGTGAATCCCAATCCTTATTTCTTTATGGAGCCTTTATATAAGGGAAGGGGTCGGAAATCTAAAGAAGGAAAAAAGGCAAAGCCGATACCGATCCGATCCGGAGGATTTGAAGAAAAAGAAGTAGCCTTGCCGGCGATTACGTGCTTCGGCCCCCTTTAGAAAGAAGGAGGAAGACTTCCAAACCCAACGCATCTCATTAAAATTTTTGTTGTATTTGTAAAATTACCAACGAGACATCATTGTAAGTTGGATTAGAGAGTAAATTAGGGTTATTTTTAAATTTAAAAAATAAACAAAAATATTTACAAAATATAGTAAAATATAATTGATTATATTTAATAGATAATAAATTAAGATAAATTACTATTTGTGTGACACCGATAAATTATGATATTTTATTATAATTATAAATATTTTAAGAAGTTTGGTTAATTAAAATAACTTTAGACGAGTCAAATTTAAAATTAATCTATGTCATAAATTTAAATATTTAACGAAACTAAAAAGATATATATAAAGTCACGAAGCAGTAACGGACGCGCGAAACTGATTAGTGACAAGGCTCTTGATTTTGGTAATGAAGCGAGAATGGGTGTGACCGTTGCTTCTGATTTGCACACTCAACGTTGGGGGCCGAAACATGGAGCTGATCACACTCCCCATACTCTCTGCAGTATATTTCAAATACTTAGCTGCGCCTCGATCTTGTTCGATCAAAGCTTCGAAATTCTTCAGATAAACTGGCACAATCGTCTGCACTAAAAGTAGGCAAATTCTCTCTCTCAAACCCTCATCTGAAATTACCCATTTCGATTGCCTTCTACATGTTTGTTCAAATGCCTGAGAGAACTTTTTTACCCTCTTCTTCAACAGATCGGTATCCTCCCATTTTTCGCCTTCAAATTGAAGCTCACCCTTTTGATTTAGAAGGCTGAGAAGCTCTCCCCAGCTTTCTTTCAGGTAAAGTACTGCATAATATTCCTTGTATTGGTTGTGTGCGTTTAACCATTCATCTCCCATCATTTCACCCAGTTTTGAGCCTTTTAGATTGCTAAAATGGCAGTGGTTGTTCATCATGAAGTAGTAGGACTTTGACATATCTTGGTAGGCTTTTGCCCATGCATCTAGATTTAAAGCAAGTTCTTTTATGATTAGATAAATTTGATTCTCTAGAAGGTTTTCTTCACATGTCTCTTGCCCCCAGCTTTGATGGATGATTAAAATCTGGTTTAGGATTGGTTTGTAATGGTTCCCAAGTAGCTTGTTGCAGTAATCTGTGACAAAGCTTACCAAGCTTGGAATGCCACCGTCTGCTGGAGGACAACTCTGTCTTTGCAACTCAACTTGTATTGGAAGTTCAGAGAAAACCTCACATATGCCGTTTACAACTCGTTTTACGAGATCCCTTGTTGCAGCTTGAATCTCTGTGCAAGCTTTCCCACCAAACAACTTGTTAATGTCTGTCCTTAAGTTGTCTAGAACCAAAAAAACGTCAAGTAGGTTTAAGAGCTTGATGGGGTCCTTCTTTGTTTGGGTGACTTTCCTCCCAAATCGGAGAAGGGAGATAAATCCCGACTGTGATGCAATCTTAGCGAAATATCTAGTCCTGACTTCAGATTCGATCTTCTCGAATATGTCGTTGCAGAGTTTACATTCAGGTTCATATACTTGCTTCACAGCAAGCTCAAGATGCTTGCTCCATTTGTTGATATGATCTTCAATGCTCCGCATGTTGCTCAAGTCATCAACCGATGTTTCAAGATAATCCAAACCAAGAGTTCTTAAACTAAGTTCAGCATTTGAACTTCGAACTTCGATATATATCGATATACAGTTTTCAATTCGATCGTTGGCTTTCAGTCTAGTTAGAATTAATTGTAGTTTTTGAACTACAAATTCTGGCAATAGTGAGAAACCAATGAAGCCTTGGTTTTCACTGGCCAATAAGGGTGGAGCCAGACGAAGAGGAACACTATGGTCTCTTAATAACCTCCTGAACTCAAATTCAAGCTTGTTCAATGCAAAATCGATAGGCCCTCCATCAATACGAGCATCGTTCTCAACTGTCTGCAACTCACAAAGAATTGCCAACGAGTTTTTGACATTGAGAAGACGTTGATCATCGACTATTCTGTTGTCTTCAACAAATCGAACAATTCCATCCAACCACTGAGTTGTAAGGCTGCAATTATCAGAAATAAATTCAAGTGCTTCTTCAAACCGTTTCATAACAGAAAGGTAACTGGAGAGTTGAGAACAAGAATCTGCCGTGAGTGACTTCTGAAGTTCAGAAACAGTGTTGAAAACATTAAGAAGCGCGGTCGCAAGTCCAATGGCATGATCTATCTGGTCTCCAACACCAAAAGAGTTACACTTCTGAATCTTAACAAGCTTAGCTTCCAAACTTGCGAGTCTTTGAGCCTTGTCTCTCAATCTTGGTCCAGCATTGGCCAATTTAGATTCGATGTCTCTCGATCTTTCGAGGCCAGTTTTCAAGAGCTGTCTAGCTGCAACAAGCTTTCCAGTGGCTTCCATCTCATCCATTGACGATGAAATAACAGGTCCGGTTACTACTTAAGCTTATATATTGTCTTACAATTTTATTTATTCTTTTTACTGTTTTGAGTTTAAAAAATGGTTGTCTGGTTTCTTGAATGTCACTCCTTTCACTTTTTCTTCACCAAACTTAACAATCAGGGAAATGAAAAGGCTGCCATTTCAAACCAAACCTCACTTGCAAAATCTCTCACCCACCGTAGGACACAAGTTCTGATCAACTACCTTTTGTATGTGCACGTAAAAGTAAAGAAAATTAAACCAGTCTTTAAACTTAAGAATTTTATATACATCGGATTAAAGACTTAAAAGAAACTGAAGCAACAACCAACCACCCATGAGAAAGCTCCTAAAAGACATAAGAATGTTTATAATAATCCATTAATTCATAAAGCACTCTGAGTCAAGGTTGAAGTAATTTCTTCCTGCCCACCTGACTTCCAATATTTGACTTGGTCAACCTAAGAATTCAGCTAGTAATTGATAAAATAGTTTATAATTTTTCTGCTACTATTTTCCTGGAAAATGGTTTGAAATTCAATGACATTATGGCCTCAGCATGCGAGTCAAAATACTTTAGAATTAACTTCACTGGAAAAGAGAAGGGCAAAACACTTCAAGTTAAAGTTATTATATTTCACTGTTTTGTTGTGGAAGTCAATGGTAATAATAATTGCCCATCCAGAAATCAATATCGAAGTACACAGTTTGTGGCTTCTTTTAAACTCATTTATGCTTCTACTTGGTTGGAGATCTCTCCTGTGGCAATGATAGCAATTACAACTGAGGTGTTGGAGTCTCAACACTATATTATGAAACTATTAGAACAACCCATGAAAATTTAGAAAACTTCCTAAGATAATATGAACAAATTAAAATATATATTTAAATTACAATATTGGCTCATATGGTTGTTTGTATAGTTCTATAAAAGTTTCAATTTAGCTTTTGTAGTTTTGATTTAGTTTTTGATTTTAGAAGTTTCATTTTAATCTTTATAAGTAGTTAAGCCTCATAAATTATTCTTAAACTATCCTTTACCTATCCAAACACCCTGCTCATTTATTCTTCATCTAATAAAGTTGGCCAACATCAACTCATTGCATGTAAATAAAACATGTTAAACCTTCTTTTTCAGTTCAACAACAAACGAGGTGGGTATATTTGAACCTCTTATCTCTAGAGATTGACCGAACCATATGTCTTAGTTAAATTAGGTTCAAGTTAGGCATGTCGAGTATTCAATACCATAAGCATTAGATTTGACGAAACCGTGTAGATCCTATTGTAACTAAACTCAAATCATACGGAGGAACGAAAATTTTAGAATAAGTTTTTTTCATAACAAAAACTTCCTTTTTTTTTTCTTTTTTTCCGTTTCTTTTAGTAGATTCAAGCCTTTAACTCCTAATCCAAATTTCGGGTATGTTCAAATTGGCTAAAAACATACATAGACACATGGACAAAATTCAGTCCTTTACCCATAAATATCTTATCTTATTCGTGTCGAATCATCATGTGAATCCACAAATGAAAATGAAAGAGAAGATGAATAGTAAGATGATTTAGATTTATAGTGGCAAGTGGTAGAATAAAGGAATCTCTATGCATTGGTCTACAATGATATTGGAATTTAAAATGCGTTATTACAAGGACTACTCACAGACTATAGAGAAATTAGAGAGAAGTAATTTTGTTTTCATATCTAAACATAACAAATATGTAATTTTCATACAGACCCTACATATATCTATAGCTACGTCGGATCGGAATCAAGCGGACACACATTTTCCGGTCGTGATCGGAATCGGAAATTAAGGCACTTATGGAGGAGGAGGAGGATGAATCTTAGTCAACTAAAATCACCCGGCCGGAGGAAAACGACGTCACAACCCGACGCATTTTCAAATTCAAGGTGATCTCAATCACTACTTTTTATTTATCTTTTGGGGGAAAAGAAAATAAAAGATTGGATGCCAAAAAGAAAATGGAAGTTTAGTTTAATTAGTCCGCTAATTCGGAAAGTACACGCAATCTCAGCCCTATAAACCGTTAAACAGATTTGACCCAAACACCAACCCCATCCTCCCCCACTCTAATTTATCACTATTTTTTAAAAATAAATTATCTACTCATCACTTTTTTTTTTTTTCTATTTTCTCCAACTTTTCTTAACCATCATTTGACTTTTAAATTTATGTTCCAGTCTTTTAAAAATATTATTCGGACTATACTGATTGCACAATATTTACAAAATATCACAAATACCTATTAATGAAATTTTGTAAATATTTTGATTTATTTTCTTTAAAACGGTTAAAATTATCAAAAATCGACTAAAACCATGTAGTTTGTCATTAAAATAATATGTAATATTTGATTTTATATTTTCAAATGTGCTTTTATAAATTCGTGTTTTTAGAGTAATTATAAAAAGATTTCAACTATTTCATTTGGTTTAATCCCCTGAAATAAAAATTGAAACGCTTATAGGGTTTATTTTAATCAACTTTTTTTTTCCTTATAAAAAACAGTTTAAATAAAATAAAATAAAAAGTTAACTTATTTGAAAAACAAGTCTTTCTCTATCCAATTAAAATATGTCCTTAATTATATTACTAACTTTATACAAATATATAAATCAACTTGAGAAATAGAAAATTTATAATTAGACAGAGAGTATCAGAATAAGGCTTGAGAAACACATGAGTATTTAAAACCAAATCTTTCAACATCAAATTTTCAATACAAAAATGAAAAATTGATGGAAGGAATTATAATTGAGAACTTAAAAAATAAAAAAGGGATATTGTTGCATTTAAAAAAACAAAAACAAAATAAAAATAATAATTATTATAAATAAGAGTAGGTAGGGACTGATGAGTTGGAGAGTTGGAGTTAAGGATAAGACAAAATCAGTGTCAGAAATCTTAACTTTAGAAAATGGTTCGAACTCTAACCCTTGGTTTCAGCCCCCACTAACCATTTATTTATTTATTTAAGAATATTTATTTATAATTATGTAAATTACTAAATATTATTCAATCTTGACCTACTACCCAACCAATCATTGGGCTCCACGTGGGCGATGTATATATATAATATATATGTAGACATGACTGCAGTCTTCACTCTCATTTGGGGAACGGCAGCCCATGAAGATTTTTTTGTTACTATCCCAAAATGTTGTGTTACATGTGTGTTCTTTTTTTTTCATTTTTATGGAAGAAAACAAACGTAAACATAATTGTGAAAACCAAGTCTATCGTCGTAAAATATATATGTTGTCAATTTAACAATCACGATATCTGTGACTCAAATCTTTCTAAATTGTATTAATATAATATAAGACGTGCGTTAATAATCATCGTTTAAATTTTTATATCTTTAATTGTATCTAGAAAACAAACTTATCTCAATAATAATTGGTACTAGGTTAATTTTCTTCTTAAAAAGGAAAAAGAAAAAAAAAACCTTGAACAAGGATCATGAATAATAATAATTTTTTTAAGAAACATTTTTAAAAATAGCAAAACGTTGAAACTATTTACAAGATATAACAAAATTCATCTGTAACAATTTTCCTTTGGATAATTAGTTTCATAATTGAATGATATTTTTATTTTTATTAACTGTTGTGTCGGGTAAGTTTTGTAAGAGATATTTAATTACTAAAATTTTTTCTTTCTTAGAGCAATGGATATAAATTTTGTATAGGACCTTGAAGATTAATATTTCTCAAGCAAATACCGAGATGAATATAATTCAGTTGACAACTCGAAGTTTAAGGTTACGTCTTCTATCCTACATAAATTATAAAAAAAGTGTTCATATTTTGTAAATACATGACGAGATGATTTTCAGATCGATTCTAGGATCAAATGAATCGTAGCTCGAACAACTTTGAGCGGCCTATATTTCACCGTGGATTCCAATATGATGGTAGATGTAAGCTATAAATATACTAGAGTGAAAATGAACTTAATATGGAATGTTAAGGAATGTTATATAAGGTTGTGGTAAAGTTATGATTTTTCCATCCTTTTACCAAATTGGTAGATTCCATAGTATATAATATATCAACACAAAGAGTTATTATTTAAGCTTGTTTTTTTTGTGGACCCAACGACAATTTAATTGATACAAAGCATTATGTACTTTCTCGTGGTTGAAAGATTTAGATCCTCCTTCTATTTATTGAAATAAAAATAATAATTAACCGACAATTTTAAAATAATATATATATATGGTACGCCAAATTATACCATTTACAATAGGTCGGAATAAATCAAAATATTTATTTTTAAAAAATTAAATCTGAAATTTTGCTACATTTTATAAATAATTTATAGTAATTTTTTCATTTACAATAAATTTACATTTTTCATTTATATATATTTGATGGAATAAATAGTTTATTTGTTGAAAAATCGTCAAAAATGACAAATTTAACAAAATATAACAAAATTTCATATTCTATTAATTATAGACATTGATAAATACTAATGTATTTCTATGTGTCATATTGACAAACAGTAGTAAAAAGGTCTATCGATATCTATGATTGATAGAACTAAAAATTTTTGCTATATGTTGTAAATATTTTAGTTTATTTCACTATATTTAAAAATGTTACTTGCTTGTTTTTAATGTAATTTGTGATAAAATTAATGAAATATTTACATCCCATAATAAAAAACCGTGTGTGATGTGTAAACATATTTTATTTTATTGTTATTATTGTGAAAATAATTAAAATATTTACAAGATTTTTAAAAAAAATAGAAAGATCAATGAACTATTTATCCCTGTAACAAAAACACTAAATATAAAATTTATTACGTTGATTGTGAATATTTTGTTAATTTTGTTTATTTATAAATATATTAAAATATCACAATTTATCGGTAAAAACACCGTTACTTTGTGTCTACGATGATAAATGGATAAAAAATGTATTGATTAATGGACGAAAAAAGCCCTAATTTGGAGGGTATAAATTGATAATTGTTAAAAAAGTAAAAGAAAAGGAAGGGATATGAAAAAGGAAGACTAAGGAAGGGGGCAGTGAAATTGGGAGGGAAGTGTCGGTGGTGTTTATTGTATTTGTAAATATAAATAAATAATTGTGTGTTGAAGAACAATAGGAAGAGGAAGAAGAAGAAGAAGAGATTGATATTTGTTTGATAATCCGAGAAGAGAGAGAGAGAGAGAGAGAGAGAGAGAGGTTGAAACAGCATCATCCACAGTTCCATTCCAAATTTCTCAATCCTTCCATTTTGCTTTCCCATCATCAACTTCTCATTTCAATCCTCCACTGCTTAATCTTCTTCTTCTTCTTCTTCTTCTTCATACACTGTTACTGTAACCTCAAGACCAAGATCTCTCAGCTGCAATGGGGGTGGATCTGAGACAAGTTTTGGCCGGCATACTCACTCTCACTATGTTCGTCATGCTTGGCCATATGATCAAGCGAGACCACTTTGATTCCGTTCAAGTACATCCGCTAAACCTCCCTTTCCTTTTCGATCTGCTTTTTCCTCTGTTTTTATTTTTCCCTTCTCATCTCGAGATCTTTTGCTGTACAATTCGTCTATTCTCTGTTTTTCTCTAATTCTGGTTTCTTTTCTTTTTTGCTTTTTACTGTCGTTCTTGCTTGTTTTTGTTGGGATTTTGTTCTGTGTATAGTACTAGTAACAACCATAGTATCTCTGCTTCTCCGAGTTAAGAGTATTGATTACGGAATTTACTAGATTATGGTTGTTTAGTTTCTCTAATCTGCCAGTAAAACCAAGCGCATTTTTCCTCTGTATATTTGATTGAGTGAATTTTTGCTTCTCATAAATCAAGTTTAAGAAACTAGAATCCTGGTTGATTGCGTTGTATCTTGCTTTTGTTTTGAAGGAAAAATTTCCAGGGCCAACTAAGGATGCTACAAAAGTAACAACAATGCGCAGCATCCACAAAAAAAGTGACGTTCAGTTGAAAAATGATGTGCTAGAGCTAAAACAATGTTGGAGTAAACCCGAATCTGGTTAGTATTCCATTTCTATTCGAATTGAAAAATGAGTGAAACCTAACTGCCATTTATCGTGCTTTTGTATCTTTTATCCATCCCATTTTCTCATTATTCTTTTGTTGGATTTGGAAGCAGATGAGGGGCAGGAATCAAAGGGGTATGTCACTTTTTCATTGACTGATGGTCCTGAATACCATGTCTCGCAGGTACTCAATCGAATGATTCAATTCAATTGGTTTTTGTTTTTGTTTTTGTAATTCCACAACGTAAACGTTGTGGATTGGATCCTTGTTTCTGACCAACCACTTAGAGTGTATGCTTAAACCAGTTGAGCTATACTACAATTGGTTGCGACTTTTAAGCAATTAACTTAATGGAGCATTGAACATCAGTACTGAGGTTCATGTTATTTAATGGCTAACTAACCATCATGTTTATGAAGTAATTCCAGCATAATACTCTGGCTTCTTGCTCTAAAATTCCCCATTTGTTGCATTATTGTTTTGGTTCTTCTCAGATCTTCGTACTTGTCATCTAGCATTGCCTTCCCTTCATTTTACTGAATGTCCTTGATGTTTATTGTATGTTTTCAGATTGCTGATGCCGTAGTTGTGGCTAGATATCTAGGTGCGACTCTTGTTGTCCCAGATATCAGAGGGAAAGAGCTGGGAGATAAATGGTAAGCTGTATGTTCTAACGAGGAAAACAGTAGAGAAAAATTCCCATTTGATTGTATATTCGTTTTTGCTGGAGCAAGATCCTCTGTCTAAAGGATCTTTGTTTCCACTTCTATTGTCTTGCAATTTGCTATTGCTTCACTCATATTCAAAGATTTGTGCTTTCTAATCTGTCTAGTATTTCTAGAGAGACTATTCTGGTTGAAATCTAACAGTACCGTAATCTTCCAGGAACTTTGAGGATATTTATGATGTCGAGAAGTTCATTGGAAGCCTGGAAGGAGTTGTGAAAGTAGTAAAACAACTGCCATCTGACATCTCTCCAAAAAAGATTTCGGCTGTTAAAGTACCAAACCGAGTTACAGCAGATTACATTTCGGAACATGTTGAGAAGGTTTTTAAAAGAAGTGGCAACATAAGACTCGCAACTTACTTCCCTTCAGTAAATATGAAAAAATCATCCACATCAAGTGATGGTGTATCAGTTCCATGTTTGGCAATGTTTGGAACGTTGGAGTTGCAGCCAGAAATAAGTGAGGTGATTGAATCCATGATGGAGCGGTTAAAAACTTTGAGTCGGAAGTCCAATGGTCAGTTCATAGCAGTCGACTTGAGGATTGAAATGTTGGGAGAAAATGGATGTCAAGAGGCATCTGGAAGCAAAAGTTGTTACACTGCACAAGACATAGCTTTATTTTTGAAGAAGATTGGTTTCGACAAGGATGCTACCATATACTTGACTCAACCGAGATGGGAAAACAGTCTTGATGATCTCAAGGATTTATTTCCAAAGACTTACACAAAGGTTAGTACACAATGATTTCTTCAAATGATTTATCTTCCGCACCACTGCCTTTTCTTAAATATTGTTTTGGTTAGAATTCGGAACCCTAACGGAAACTATGAATATTCTCTCTTTCTGAGAGTTGAGCAGCTCTTCCATTACTGATTGTGAGAGTAACCTTTCTACTTTTGTAGGAAAGCATAATGCCTGCTGATCAGAAGGCAAAGTTTTTGAATTCAAAGAGTTCAGAATATGAGAAAGTGATCGACTTCTACTTATGTAGCCAAAGCGATGTATTCGTACCAGCGATTTCCGGTCTCTTCTACTCAAATGTTGCAGGAAAGAGGATTGCTTTGGGAAAGAATCAAATACTGGTTCCAGCCACCATTAGAGAACCCACTGCCTCTGCTTCCAATTTCATCTCCTCTTACATCACAAAGAAGAATCACTTGGCATACTCGTGCTTTTGCTAGGTTCATAGTAAAGATAAATGAAGAGACGAGCAACAGTATCGATCTCTCATTTGCGTTGCGTGCATCGAGCTTTGTGGCCAGCAGATGACAGCCCAATTGTATTGCATATGTTTTCCATATTGTTTCTTAAGTGATTCCTAAACAGAAAAAATTATTTGTTAAGGTAGTCTTGCAAGACATTCAGCAGAACGATTAAGATGTCAACTATTGTTTTATAAAGGCTTCCATTTAAAGTAATGAGATTGAGAGAGTACTACATTTTGTGTTCAAGTTCATGGATTCTTTCACATTCCCTTGGAGAAGCTGTCAACTTATATAATATTGCATTCAATCCAAGTCTTGTGTATTCCTCTAGTTTTTGGTTTCTTTTATTATCAACTCCTAAGAAAAGTAATAATAAATAAGGTTCCTCCTCTCCTCATACTTAATGAAAATGTTCGACAGACAAATGAGGAGGAACAATTCAAGTACCTAGTTAGTTATTATAATCATTGGTTTGTAGTGTAGCAAATTGATGTAAGAAAGAGACAACTCAAGAGAAGTTAAAAAAACAGTCGAACGAACACAAATTGTTTTGCAGTTCAGTTTTTTCAAAGGTCAATGTGAATATTCTATTATGATCTATCAACACGAAGGAAAAAAAAAAAAAAGGTTATACTGTGTTATAGTTTGTGATTATGACAATTTGTATTTGAAATGCAGACTATTTTAATATAAGCCGTAATAGCTTGTTTCTGAGATTCAAATTAAGTAGAAAATAATAAAACAGTAAACAAAAGGAAAATGAATGAATAAAGAAAAATAAATGTTATAATAAAAACAATAGAAATGGTAACACTATAGTTAACTGTCGAGTTCCAAACAAAGAGTGAATTATAATAACCCACATCCCCATCTCATCCTCTTCTCGGAAACATCTTCCCAAATCCCACTATCATAACAACATTGAGACTGAAATATAGATAAGTAAAATACATAAATTTCTTCAAAATCTGAAGATTCTTCCTCCAAACTTTTGATAACATCACTATGAGTATTTATCATCAATCGCCCTTAAACATTACAATTACCATGAAATAACAAAAAGAAAGGAAACAAATACACTGTAAAAATATAAAAGTAAAATTTACAATTTCACTTTTTATCTTATGGGTTAGTAAAGGTGATATGTACACAGGCAGTCTGATGAGTAAACCTTCAGCACATATCTTTACAATCTGCTGTTTTATTCATTATTACAACTCAAACTTCTGAGCAAATGAAACATTATGGGATTCTTCTAAAAAAAAAACAGCATTACTAAGAAGAAAAATTCTAAAAATAGCACTGCCCTCGAAAGTAATTTTAAAACATTGTGTCCAAAACGAAAAAAAGATGAAATTTCACTGTCCGTACTCAGTTTTATTGCATTTTAATTGTCATGAAATCACCAAAAGAGAAGTGGTTTTCTTTTTCTTTTCGTGTCTTCATAAAACGAGACCCTTTAATTAATTACTTGAAAACATATACGGAAGAGTCTACACCAAATTATTCAATAAAACATTAGTTAAATTTTATATTTACTCCAATAATATTTTGGTTCTTATATATACTTTTTTTTTTTTTTCATTTTGCAATAATTTAGTCCATGCTTTAAAAAATGTAACAATCAAGTCCTCGACATAAAATACCTGGTTCAAGTCCATGAATGGGTAAACAATTAAAGCACTTTTAATTCGAGTCCATAGAGAGATTTTCTCTCTTTTTTTCTCAAAAAGTTTTAACCTCAGGACTTGACTGTTACACTTAATAGAGTATGATGACTAAATTATAGCAAATAATAAAAAAAAAATAGTAATAATAATAACCAAAATATAGAGATTAAAAGGTATATTTTAACCTAGAGATACTAAATTATGAATTTGTCTTTCAAAATAATGCTATTTTTAAGAGAGAAAGAAATCCCAAATTTAAGCAGCACGTGACCTTCGGCATCGTTGAACTGGCTTTGTGAAGTATTTAGCCAATGGGGTCTCCGGAACCGGAATCAGTTTGCCAACAACCGCCAGCGGCCAGCTGAAAAGAGATGAGATAATTTAATTACTACTTGAACAAAAAAATTCATTCAATATTGTTGTTGGTCATTTAATCAATTATTTAATATTGTTGTTGGTAATTAACAATATATTAATCTATCATTTAAATATTGTTGTTGGTAATTAACAATATATTAATCTATCATTTAATATTGTTGTTGGTAATTAACAATATATTAATAGGTAAACGGACTACCAAAAATGAAAAAAGTGATTCAGTTCTCAATTTCCCATTTTAGAAACAACTTATTTTTACAAATAAATCACATGAAAAATTTACATATTATATTTTAATTTAATGTCGAACATGTGTTTGGTCCCTAAAGTTTTCAAAACATACTTTTTTAATCCAGAAGTTATAAAACTATTTCGTCAAATCTTGGGATATATATGTTTTTAATTATTATTATTAGTACTATTATTATTTTAAATTACAGAAATATTTTTAATATAATTAGTTCTCTCTCTAAACTTATTTTAAAAATTCAAGATGCCTTGGGGCAAATTTGGGGACATATATATTGAGAACTCAAAAATGTGTCTACACTTAAAAAGCCTGAGGAGTAAAAAGACAAGTTTTTAAAACTCAAAGACCAAATACACCTTTTCTTCTTCTCTTCAAAACTCGAAGACTATAACAAAGTAATTTTTCCTAATTCCTTTTGTTTTATAACCAACCAAAATTTTTAAAATGTTTGGTTATGATTTCGGAAAGGCTATTGAAAGGTAGAAAAGAATGAAGAGTTAGCCAACCTGACAAGGGCGACAGCAAAGCATATAAGCCATTGTTTCCCATCAAGTTTTACTGTTGAAGTAAATTTTCCAGCAAATTCGACGATGAGAACCTGCATGGCAATTTTAAAATGGAAAGCATTAAATAAAAAGGCCTCTACATGGACAATACAGAGCGATACAAAGACGAATGCTTCGAACCTGAAGCACGAACGTTGTTCCGACTATTCCCATAAAGAGATAATTTTTCGTCACTCCGCTGAACACATTCATTTCATCTGGTTTTCGAGCATTAAATTCATTGAATATCTGCATTTTCAATGGAAAAAAACAAACGAGTTTCAAATGGCTTGAAGGAAAAGAGAGTCAAAATAGAAGAACGTGATACAACAAGAATTACTCTTACGTTCTATTGAAGGGAGCAAACTAGAAGAAAAATGTTAAATGAATATTTTGAATTTTAAGAACAATTAAAATGTTTTCTACTTAGTTCGCTTGTTTGGATTAGCTAAAAAAAATGTTTTTTACCAAAAAAAATTATTTTTATTTAAACTAATAAAAACTATGTTCTTTGAAGTGTTATAAAAAACTATTTGAGTTATTTTTAAATTAAATATTTGAAAAGTTAAACCAAATACAAAGTTGTTAGATTAGATACTCACTAGTTACAAACAACCAAACTGCAGATAAAGACTTATATTAACATTTGAGTTGAGACAAAAGGAAATGCGCATAGACTTTGCATAAATTTCATAGTTATAATTACTTGGCAGAGGACAAATGCATTGAAAATCACTGTATTCTTCACACTAAAGGCATGCTCCTTGCTATCTTTATTCAATTGAAGAATATCAATAGCATAGAAGTTGAGAACAAGAAGTACAGCAACTTGATACAAAGCCTGCACCAACAAAGGCAAAGAAAATCAAGGAAAAAGAAATCGATCCACGAGTTTCAAAGATAACAAGCACCCGTCTTCTGCTCACATACCTGCACAATCAAATTCCTCCACATAATGTTCGTTATAAGGGGTTCCCTGTAATAATCAGCAGAAATTACCGTTAAAACAATTGACAATAAATATACAGCAATGATTTTAGTACCCTACAGCATATGCGGCATTGATTGTTACCTACGCCCAACAGGCGACCGATGCATCAGGTGGTCAGTTGGTGGTTCTGTGGCTAATGCTAGAGCACCAAGTGTATCCATGATCAGGTTAACCCAGAGAAGCTTAAGAAGGAAAACAAACATACATCCCTTAATCAACGATAACAGAAAATTATAGTTCTACACAAAGAGTTTCTTCTTGGTATACGCATAAATATAGAAACAAATTCACAATATTGTATTGCTCTTTGGCTCGCTGCAATTTAATCAAAAATTACAATTGGTATCAAAATGTTACTGAGCATCTTAAATCAATAAGTTACAGTATATCTCACATCCTTTTATATTTTTACACCGTCTTTCATTTTCAAACTCAAATTTAGCGCAAGAGGTAATAAGTTGCCATCAATTTTAATTGAGACGTAATGATACTATGAAATTTTGATTCAACCATAGAACCTCGGGCTCTAAAGATTAGCTTAAACTCCCACCACGATGATAGACTATAGAATATTTAATCTTATTCACTTCTAAAATTAAGCAATTATCCTCTGTTGCATGTCGGTTGAATTCCCACTGTCATACATGCTTTAAGAATGTGATATGGAACAAATCATTTCAAAAGGTAAAAAATGATTGGTACAGGGGAGAGGAGAAACCTGCACGGTATTCAGAGGAACATCACCAGAAGACACAGCTGCAACGACATTGATCACAAGAGCAGCAACATTTACAGTGAGCTGAAACTGGATGAATTTCTGAATGTTCGCATACACAGAACGCCCCCACCTGACAACCTACATAGAATACACAATGGATCCTTAAGAAAATACCAAAACCTGGAGGAGAAAACAAGAACACAAAAAATATCCAACCACCAAATCACTCTTGGAAACATTTGCACACCATATCCCGTTACATAAATCGGCATAAGTGGTATAATTATGAACTAGCAAGTCAATAGTGCAGAATAAATGCAATAAATTTAGCAATCTCCATGATCTCAACTTGGGAAGATGATGTCACAAGTTAAATCACTAATCAGCTCAACAACTTAATTCTTAACCGATTTAAGTTGATGGGTTACAGTAAATTGATTTGTATTAGTACTTTTAATACTTGCTCTCATGTGTGGACTTGAGAATTTGTAGAAGGCCCAACATGTGAATCAATATTAATTGTAAAGGAGATGACATCACTAAGATTCCAACATATCTACTCTAATACCACATTAAATTAGCAACCAATACCAACTTATGCTATTAGTTATATTATACTGTAGCGATATACTATTACAGAAGCAGATTTCATTGATTGAAAATGTCAGACCTGCTTCCATGCATAAATATAATGGATACGGTATTGTAAAGCTGAGACATATACGATCTTCCAATAAGTAACAAGTACAGCTAAGGATGATGGATGATAATTCTTTATTACTCATTCACTTCTTGGTGGTTATTAGCTTCAAAACCACAGAGCATAAAAGAAACTGCAGTAATAAAAGTGGGAGAAACACACAAACCTTTACAACTGAAGCAAAGTTGTCGTCCAAGATAACAATATCAGAACTCTCTTTAGCAACTTCAGTACCTTGAATGCCCATAGAAAGACCGATATCTGCCTAGAATTCAAAAGGTTAAAAATTGCTCTAACCGTGAAATGAACTCAGTTAAACAGTAACAGAATTTCACATGCAATATCAATCAAAACAAACACTGTAATATGCAAGAAACTCCTTCGTTGAAATACAATCTAAATAATAGTTCAAAAGAAAGAAAGAAATGTCGGTCTTCTACCATCAGTAAGTCCTATATATCTGAACTCTGATTTTTTTAAAAAATAATAATAGTTAAGAAAAAAGTTACTTATAAGTTTTTTTATATATTTGTGAGTGTCCGGTCCAACTTATGTACATCTCAACCAATCTCACGGGACAATCCGCCTAACCTCACAACATTTGGGTGTTAAGAAAACTCGTAGGAAATTAATTCCTACGTAGATGACCACCATGTTACTTGCTAGTATTCAATCAAACAAGAACTCAAATGTTTCTAGACATATTTCCATACTACCAGTGGACATAGTTTCCATTATGGACACACACAATAGACTTGCCCATAAAAATTGTGGGCAGCATATTAACATTTATTGTAGTCAAATCGAGTGTAGCTCAATGGTATATGAGTGTGCTAGTAACCAAAACGTTTATGGTTTGAATCCTATTGTACTAAAAAACATTATTTATATTGTATTATACTGTCTATAGAAAATGTTAAAGAGTAATATATTACTACACCTTTCTAGTTTCTTCTTTTTTAATCAGTGAGTGTCCAACCCAACTTACATTCACCTTGACTAATCTCACAAGATAACTTGTCTGACCCTACAACATTTTGGTGTCAAGGAAACTCGTAGAAAATTAATTCCTATATAAGTGACCACCATAGATTGAACCCATGACCTCTTAGTTTTTCAAACTATCTCCTTGTTTACCACTAGGCCAACCCATGATGGTATACTGCACCTTTCTAGTTCATATAGCTTGCAATGTTCTATACTTAGATATTAGTGCTATAATAAGCAATCGAAAAAATCTGACAAAAAAATTGCAATAAAATCTCTACATAATACAAATAGAGAATTGTTCGTAGAACTAATGAAATAAGAAAACCACAAAGATTACAAACCTCGTGGAGTGCAGGGGCATCATTAGTCCCATCTCCAGTCACAGCAACAACGTCCCCTCCCTTTCTTAATGCTTGAACAAGCAACAGCTTGTCATTAGGCGAAGACCTCCCCATCACCTGTATATCATTCATGGAGTTCACCCTTATTTATAATAAACAAAAACTCCATTAACGGAAACAAAAAAGCTTGGAGGCCAAGTAGACAAGATGTCCTCTTGCTGAAATGTAACTCTCAGTGCATGGTTATTCTATGTCATCCTATAAGCAGGGATTGAGAACATCAATGGCTAATGAACATCGTATTTTCATGTAAACACATGCAATTACCGTTATTTTTTGAGCAACTTGTTCTCTTTCCTTCTCCGACAATGCACGGAATGTTTTTCCTTCAATTACTGTAGGCTCAGAAGCATCCTCATTTGCGTTTAGTATTCCACATTCAACTGCTATAGCTTTTGCAGTCTGTATATTGTCTCCGGTGACCATGCGCACCTAAAATTTAAAAGTTGTATTACATGAAGCACACACGTGAATATATGACATATTTCACATGCTAATAGCCAACTGATGAATGCATAATTAAGACATGCCATGTCCCAGATCTTGAGAAAATAAAATAAAAACTAAAGGAAATTGAAAAAAAAATATGCTCTTTTTCTGATTATGAACTAAAGAACTAAAAAGGGTGTTTCGAGCATTGAGTTGGTTATTATAGTTAGTGGTCATCATAATTTGTGGTGCATGCTATTTTAGTATGGATAAGAAATAGTAAACAATGTAATAAAGAGGGAAAGAGATGATGATTGAGAAACAATACATATCGTAACAAATAATAAGCATTGTAGCAAAGAAGAATTTGAAATAATAATAATTTAGTTAATTGCAGGCTATAATACACCAACTATCATAATTGGAGTCCTAAAACATGAGATAGACTATAATAGTCCACTCCACCAAACACCCCAACTAACTAAAAGAGTCATCAACTACTTCGGCGTCAAAAAACACAGCCAAGATGAACATAAACCTAAACTCCTAAAGCCAGATGAAGGTTTAACCATGTCCTTCACCATCTGAAATTTAGGGTCAATAGACTATAAAGAATCCAGCTCACTCAAGAATATGTATATGCATCCGTACATCGAGACATTTGATTCCCGCATGTGAAAGGAACAAAGCACTGTGAATAAAAAACACATAATAAAGTACCTTGACACCCGCATCTGTGCACACTTTAACAGCCTCTTTAACACCATCGCGACAAGGATCCTGCAACAAGATGACATTATTAGATTGTGAAAGATATAAGAATTGCCTTTGATAATTCAATGAAAATGGGAAAATAGCATAACTTGGCACTTCAAAATGAGAAACCAAAAGTCCAAAAAAGATAAGATGATGGTAATAAGAAAAGGAAAAACTAAGGATGAATAAAAGGAGATGGGCATCTCACACCCACAATGAGTACTTCAACGTCTAAAGTTCAACCATATTGAACAGTGAAAGCCATGTATATTTCATAAAGCAAGAGCCTACGTAGTTAGTAGTTCAAGGAAGAAGCTACTGCATTATTTTAAAAAAGGAAGAAAACTCTCTATCTTGAAAAATCAATTTATCAAAAGATCAGGCCAACATCTAAATTTAAAAGATAATAATCTGTTTGAGAATGATTCATGGCAAATGAAACTGACAATAATAACAATATATTGTATCACAGGGATTGATCCTTACCTTTATACCAACAATGGAAAGCAAAACAAGATCATCGGCAGGCAAATCCCATTGATCCAAACGTTGTTCATCTATTGGAATCTTCTCCAATTGATATGATCTATATGCAATGGCAACACAACGCAAACTTCTTGCAGCCATGTCACTAATAGCTGCCTTGAAATAATCCTGGAAAGGATATAAATAAATGAAGTTCACTCAGAATGTCCGATAATGAAAAGTTTAAAAATAAGAGATGCACTTAAAAGAACAAGAATATATTTCAATTACATTCACCTTATGTGTACCATATCTCTAATTATGAGCTAGAAGAACAAAAAATTCACAGAACTTGGATTGAAAGAACATATTATGGGTTGACAATCAATCAAAATTCAAATTTAGAATATTGTTGCATTGATGAAGTGATAAAATACTAAATGAGTAAACTGTATCTTGGTCCACTAAATAAATACAACCAACAAGACTGTCGTGTTCCACAAGATGAAAGCAAATGAAAATTTAGAATCAGATATTCCCCCAGGATCATATGCATATATCTTTAAGACTCTCCAAATGACCAGAGGACTACCATGATTTAAAGTCATTACATGGTTTCTCAATCTACTCAGTTTCATATAGTTGCCCAAAATTAGTTTTCAGAATAAACAGTTCCCTCAGCATCCTACAATCCTAGTAAAAATCTCAACCAGGGAGGGAGATGGCAACACTACACTGTTCTCTAAGTAGAAAATTGCTACCACTGACCTCATTGCCCTCTATTGAGTGCACTTCACCATTCAAGTCCATAAACTTTGTACACGAAGATAACACCATCTCTGCCGCTCCTTTCCAGTGTATGCAAACTTCTGAGTTGGCCTGCCAAGAAACCACATGGTTAACTTCCATGGACACATATGTAATAAGCAATAAAGAAAGTGCTTAAAACTTAAAAACAATCAACAGATTGCTTAAGAATAATGTTCCAGTGTTCTCTAAATCATCCAATGCACAAACTTGTGGCTCAACCTCAAAGTCAACACCATAAAGGAGTGAGGAAGAACATGTGCTCCAAATTCATGATCATAATAATTACCCGCTTTATTGCAACACCGCCTCGCTTCTTTTCTGAATTGAAAGGGACAACATGGAGAACTTTGGACTCTGATTTAATATCATCAAACTTCATTCCCAGCTGCACGACAGGATTAGAAAATGAATAAGGGTTTAAACCAATACACAAAATAGAGGCAAAAAACTAAAAGATAGAAAAAAGACATGATATAAACACACCTTTACAGCCCACGATAAAATAGCCTTTTCTGTAGGAGATCCCGAGACCTCTATACCTCCACCATCCTGTCAATACAAATTCAGTCAAAAAGAACTTTAGCTGTTCAACTCAATCAATCACAGAATGTACAAACAAGTGACAGAGCTCCCACAGATGACAAAAGAAAAATGGAAGATAAAACACAAGGACATGCGTTCCCCGCTCAACTCAAAATAAAAATTATAATGTTTTGTTTCCTTGAAATTTTAAACGGAAAAAAAGAAAAAAGAAAAGAAACAGAAATTGCCTCAACCCCGTAACTTCCGAGAGGCAGTCAAGTGGTCTTCCCAGGACAAGCCAAAATTACTAAGAAAAATGTTTTCTGCACTGCATGAAAGTTCACCTTAGCCACAAAAACATTGCCCGTGCTGTTCAGAGCAACACCCTCGTGTAGCAGAGTGAGTACTAATGAATTCAACTGCAATGGATCATCTGGGGGATTGATCATTTTCCTTCCAACGCATGCCTCGACCACAGTCATCTATAATTCCCATTTTTTAGAGGAAAAAAATTAATCATCATTTAGCAGTAAAAGTAGAAAGCTGACCTCCCCACGAACAAGAAATAATAAAAGAAAAACATTAAGTCTTTAAGTTCTCACGCAAGAAAATTCTCATTTCCTAATCTAAATCAATTACGAATAAATGAGAAACAAGTATGTTGGATGATGTTCGCCATTTCCACCATTTTCAAATTTGTCAATAAATTTCCGAACCTATTTTTCTCTCTGAACCAGTTGTACTGAAAATGTTTAATAATCAATAACATGAAGTTTAAATATCATCCCCGATACTTAAATTTGCCAATAAATTTGAACATTTTATTTTTTAAAATAAATTTTTAACCCGAACTAATGTTTTTGTTCAGACTTAGAGAATAGATAACTGAAATCAGAAAAGGAAACAACCACCGCACAAGTTCATAGTCAACTTAAAACACACACACATAAAATCGATATAAAAACGGTTTCTTCTTCTATCACACCATCAGGAGACAAGAAAATGGAAAATGAAGAACCAAAGAATATAGTTGATTGTCCAAAAATGACTTGAAATAAACAAAATTTCAAATCAGGTATTATATAAAAAATGATCCAAAAGAACCTTACTAACAAAGATGAGATAACATTGACATGATGTAGTTTTACTGAAACGGGTAAATGCCTATTATTCTTGTAGACCAAAAATATCAGCAAGTGGTTCTCGCGTTGCTAAACTTACACCCAAATCTAATTGTTGAGCCTCAAACGTACCTGATTTAAAGTCAATGTTCCAGTCTTATCACTGCATATTGTTGTTGCAGAGCCCATGGTTTCACAAGCAGACAGCCTACGAACCTGCAAATCAACTCTTTTACTTGGGATTGAGAAAGATGAAGAAGAAAGTTTGAAGGAGTCTGCTTGGAAGACAAACACAATAATATACTCTACATAATAATTTCTATTCAAGTAAGGTTGTAACGTCAAAAGAATATTTTGAAGTACAAGTTTAACAGATGGAAATCAATAATAATACGAACCAGTGCTTTATCAGCCATCATTTTCCTCATGGAGTACGCTAGTCTGGAAATATAAAGATTAAAAATATCAGAATTACCTAAGAGAAATAGGATCAAATCCAACACAAACTGCAGTGAAACGAATACTGCATATTTAATTTACTTACGTTAGGGTGACAGCCAAAGGTAGGCCTTCGGGTACTGCAACAACCACAATAGTAACCTGAATGATTTTAACCAGCAATTAGTGAAAAAACAATACGCAGATAAAAACAGCATCAAGAGGCTAAACTTACAGCAACAGTAACGATTTTAATAACTCCATTAACAGCATCACCTAGACTCGTATGGCCATGCCGAAATTGAGGGTTCCCGTTTGCATCGTGTGTAGTTCCCGTGAAGTACCTAAATTTCAAAGTTATACTTCGAAGGACAGAATCATGAAAACTCAAGAATAAAAATTATAATTGTGAATACTATGTCACCTGCCCAAAAGGACGGCTAGCACAGAAACTGCAACTGCAAGCCCAACTATGCCAATGAAAGTTGCAACTCCATTCAACCGGACCTGTTATACGTCATTCAAAGATAAATTATAAGTTCTAACACACCGACAGCAAATTCCAAAGCCTCCTAAGCAGCAAATTTCAAGACATTAACCTGCAAGGGAGTTTCTTCCCCAGTATCCTCTGAGATACTTGCCATCAACAATCCCCATTCAGTATTGATTCCAACGGCAGTTACCTGAACGTGAAAATAGTGAAGCTCCATATTTGTAATTTTTGCATACTTTATGACAAAAGCTTACAAGCATATATGCATCTTCTCTATGAAACGTTCAACAACAAAAAATTTACACGGAAAACAAAGGTACAATGATCAGACATAAGCCAAGTTCTCTGACAGACCTAATGAATCGAATCAAACCTAGGACAAAACCAATCTCTAACCAGCCACGCTTCCTACTACCAAAACCAGAAAATTAAGTTAGGGAACCTAATAAAAGTCAGTCCTCCAGCCCATGCAAAGTTCTAGCCAGATAAATTAAAATTCTATAATAAAACAATGGCCTGTTTTTTCCATAAAAAAGAACTTGAATAAAAGTCATTCATAGAGGCATGCTAATATTTATAGTTCCAGAACTGCACCAGACTAAACAAGAACAGCTGATAGTTACAAGTCCTCAGAGCAAAACATTACCATCATGGTACCAACTCCATCTGCAACCTTACAACCAGACATCAAAAAGGGTGCCTTCTGATCCTTGCGAACCTGAGAGACAATATCAGCTTAGTCATGGGGGAAATTAAAAGAGGAATGATGATCCTGTGATTGCCTACGATTGAGATGGAGCAATTAAACTTACAATCTTGCTTTCTCCTGTCATGCTAGATTCATCTATGGCAAGTGAATGGCCGGTGATCAATATTCCATCAGCAGGGATCTAATCGGTTCAAATTAGTCTGGATATGAGAAAAATATGATTGAACTTTAAAGTAACCAACAAACAAATAAACCACAAAGGGCAGCCACCTGGTCTCCAATTTTAAGAGGTACAACATCCCCAACAACAAGGTCAAATATTGAGACCTTTAAAGTTCTACCATCCCTCAAGATCTACATCAAATTTTGCTTCGTTAGCAGGTTTATATAAAAATTTATTTTAAAAGAAAAAGTGGCATCAAGTTGCCAGCATGTACCTCTACTTGTATGTTTTGCTTTTCCTCATTTAAGTTCTGAAACTGAAGAGACTGTCGATAATCACTAACCGCTGTTAAGTAAAAAAAACAATTAAAAAATAATCTAAGAACAGAACGGTGCATTCCTCAAAAAGAGGCATTTATCAAAAAGATAAAAGCACCATTAAAAACTCAAGTTCAAATCAAGTATACTGCATCAAAACATATATAGAATCCAAATGCCTACATGAACTATGTTAAGTGAACCTGTTGAAACAAACAAGCATGTAAGAAATCAATTTTAAATTGTTTTAAAATGTATCACATGATTTTTTATTCTGTCACCAATAAAATCCAAAAAACTCTTCCCTCTTCTTCAGCAAAAGAACAAGCGTACTAGCTCTTTGAAAGGAATCAGATAGAATACCTGTTACCATTATGACAAGAAACACAGCAAAGGCAATACTTCCTCCATCATACCATCCTTCCTCTAAACCCTGCGATGATTGGCAAAGTCAGAGACTCAGAATGCACCAAACTTACTCCAAGCCGAAAAAGAGGTTGCAACAAGTGAAGAAAGAAACTAAAAAATGTTGCATGCCAGATTGAAAATAACATTAAATGCATGGGATATAGCTTCACCCTAGACTCGAATTGTGTTATGTGATCTAGTAAATAGTAGAAGTATGGCAATTCATCCTAACATAATTGCATCTAATCTTTGCCAACTTCAGTGTGTAAATTCAATAAAACGTCTCGCCATGTTGATCTTTACCAAAGTTAATAAAACTCAAAGCATCCGTATACAAGAACCTGCCGATATTATAACTTCTGGCACAAATATTAGTCACAACGTGTGACATAAATATATTTCTTTAAAAATGATTAACAAAAAGGAGAAGATGTTCAATAACCCAAACCAACCTCTGTTTTAATACCCAAAGCCAATGATGCCACTGCAGCTATAATCAAGATGATTAGGGTTAAATCTTGCCAAGCTTCCCAAAGAAATCTCTGTCGAACATAGAACAGTGAGAATGATGGTCATTTACTAACACAAGACAGAAAGAAACCAGAAGCAAATGTAGAACAAGTTTGTACCAAGAAGCTCCGTCCTTTTTTACGCGGATACGTATTTGATCCAAATGCGTTTCTTCTTTTCAGCAAATCAGTTTCATCTCCTGATATTCCTTTCTCGGTACTTGTTTTCAACAAATTTGATAAGCCTTTAACCTTACAAAGAAGATAAAATCTTTACGTTTAAGGATGAAAAGGGTAACTATGATACAAAGAAACAAACCATAATGGACTTACTCCTCCATGCTGTTGTAAAGAAGTCAAGTTTTGATCACGAGTCAATGAAGCAAGTTGTTCTAAACTAATGGAATAGTCACTACTTGACAATGGAGGTGATGCTGATGAACCTACCAACGGTGACAATAAAATTAGAAGAATAGGAATTGAGTTAAATAGAAGCAATATGCTTTCACTTTTCAGTTCCCAGTTTCTGATTACAACCGGTGCATTGCAGCAATTAATCAGACGTTTAAACACCAACCTAAGTTTCAGAATCAAAACTAATTTCAAAATGATTCATTTAAGGCCTTCGGTTAGCATGTGTGCTGACACTAAACTTTTAGGGAACTAGACAAGAAATAAGGCATGAAAAGGATGGCAGAGTCAATTTGTTGTAACATACAATAATGATAATAAGAAAAACAATATTGAAAGTTTTTTGTGAAAAATATGAAAACTTTTAGAGGCACAATACCAATTTGTTGTTCCCCAGCCAATTTGAAAAGCAGCGCTGCCTGAAGAAAGAAACAAAAAGTGTTAAGGTCGTAAGGATATAAAAGACCGAACCTGTGATAGAAAATGTCGGTGAAGAGTCGAAGTATTACCCTTATCACTTGTGCATGGGCTCTAATCATCCGTCTCCTTTGTTCTTTCTCTTCCTCCTTTTTTAAGTCCAAAGTATATCGAAATCTCCGAGAGGCATTAAGCACCAATGCAGCTTGCTGCACCCCCAAGAAGAAAAGAAAAAAGGAAAAATTACTGGTTCATACTCCAGTTTCCATGTACAAAAAACTGAAAAGTCTTTCACAAACATAAAAATCAAATTTACAAATAATCTTGTGAACTTTCATAATATTTTATCACTAAGCGTACAAATAGACTAGCTTTAAAAGAAAATAAATGCAATAGGAAAGAAGAATTTTCCCACAAAGAGCTTATTTGCAAATATGCATCACATTTTACATTCTTTTGAATGATGACTGCAGTTTCCAAGTTCATTTCTGTGCATCCCATTGCATAAATTCCCAATCCTCTCATTCCGTAGTATTTTGCAACAAGAAACTTATTCAACGTCAAAATCCTTCATAAGTGGTACCAGAAAATTGTTTTGAACCTTTAATATTACCATTTGAATGTGTTTGCTTGGTACATGATCTCTCCTATTGCACAGTTTTCTAATACTTAAAAGTTAAACTATTGACTTGAGATAGTTTAACGAGTAATACTTGGGTGGTAAACTTATATTTAGCAATATTACATCACTATTTCCACGAGTGACCACTCTAAGGGACATTGGGTGGCCATCGAGATAGAAAGTATTCTTCAAAAGAGATTAGATATCCTAAATCTAGCTAAAATGTCATACTTCAATGTCCTATTGAATTACATATATGATCACCCTTCACAAAAATATAAAATAAAATAAATAGAAGGTATTGAATTGCACAAAAAGAAAAACAAAGAAGACCTCACAGCCCAAGGACAAACACCCTTAACCAGTTTCTAAAGATGGTCACAATTCATTTCATACTTTTCTTTTTTTGAATTAAGTGATTCATTTCATACATGATCAGCTTTCAAAGAAAAAATAATTTCTTTCTTCAAAAAAATGGATATAAAATTTGATTTATACATCGCTTGAATTATAAATTTGATTGATAAAAACATATAATTATTTAATGATAGATTAATGAAATGATAATTATATTAAAATTTAACCAAAAGTTAGAATAAGTCTTTACTTATGAAATATTAAAACTCAAGTGAAGACTTTGTTTTATAATTAACGCTGGTACTTTTTAATTTAAAAGTAAAAATTTTAAAAATATACATATATTTTTTCCTTTAAGGAAGAAGGTTGGAAGTAAATGTCCAATGAGTTAATCATGATACAAAGGTCCAATCTAATGGATCAATCCACGTTCAGTACAAAGTTTTATCTAATCTAACAAGGTAAATGGGTTGGTCAACAAGAGTTGACTTTTTGAGTTGGGTTGGACTAGCCAAGGCCCAAATAATGACTATTGAGCTTGGGCCTTAACCAAGTTTGGATTAAGAGTTCTTGAGACAATTCTAAGAAAATTATAGAAGTCAAAATCTTAAAAAGTAAGACAATTGAGAATGAACATTTTAAGTTTGGGGTTGAAATGTTTGACTGTTGTATGCCTACGGATAAAAGATGTGGTATTTGTTGCGGGGAAGTCAAGACCACAAAATGAAGGGTTTAAAGGTTTGGTGCTGCTAGTTAAACAACTAAGACATGAAGACTTTCGTGTTTAGCTCAAGAAGTTTGTGGCCTAACACTAAACAAAAACATCAATTTAATATCAACTCCTTATATCGTGGGTCCCACTTTTTTTTCCAACTCTCAAAACTTGACAACCTCACTCTGTAATGTTGTGTGCCTTGAATTTCTAACTTACCTAGTTTAAATTGTGTACTCAGCGGTAAGAGGGGAAACGATTGCTGAGTCAAATTAGCCGCTAAATCTCTTGAAATATGGGCCAAATCGAGAAACCAAGCCCAACACTAAATCAAATTAGATCAAGCTCACCGAGCCAATTGGTCAGTCACGTAGTTTTTCTATTTTCTAGTAGGTTATTTTCAATAAGAAAAAGGTATGAAGTTCGTTTTATATTTAAAAATAAAAAATATAAAATAACAGTTGGAACTTGGAAAAGGTCAACACACTTGGTTGACCCTGCACTTTTTTTTTTTCTATTTTACAGAGGTATACATTTGTTATTTTATTCGATTGGCATTTTTAATCTATCCTAAAAAATACGACATGAGAATAAGAACATTCTATCTATCATCTACATTTCCATTGATTCGATTCTACTATAGAGCGAATAATTAATAATTGGTTTTCATTTGAAACAAGGAATAGTAATAATAATCATAACAACAATTTTTCATCGTGCTAATAAAGTAAGTAGAATTTTACAATTTATTTTTCTAATTCTCATTAAATTTATTGAAATCAATAGTAAATCCAATTATCTGATATCTATAATTAATTTCATTCTAATCATCTTTTTTATTTCTTCTACAAAGATTCGATCATCTAATTACTCACAAGAAAACAGAATTTGAAAGATAATTACCCTCCATCGCTTGAGTATCTCGAGAGGGACATTTTTGGTGTTGTCAATGTCGAAGGGATCCGATACAGCCTCTTCTTCCTCCTCGTCAATGCTTTTGCCGGAGGAGAGTCCACCCTCAACATCGTGATGTCGGCCGGACGTGGAAACAGTAAGAGGTAATAGGCCATTGCCGGAACTGGAGGAATCACGAGACGTCATTTTTTGGCTCGGCTCAGATTGAATTACGTCGCAAGAGAGATGGCACAGTACATACGCACAGTCAACCGACGCTTACAACTGCCGAGCCAATTCGCCCAGAAACAAAAAGGGGGAAAAACGATCAGACTCGAGAAACTCAGAAATCGAAAACACGTAAACAATCTTGAATAATAAAGAAAAGAGAAGAAAAAAAAAGTCGTCGATGTTAATTCTGGCTGACGGTTATGCTATTTCTGGAAGAGCGATGAAATTGGGGGAATGAATAGTAGAAAAAAAAGGAGCGATCACATACCAAATTTAGGAAACAATAGAGAAGCGAAACGGTGGGACTGGTGCTTGAAACCGAATGCACGTAACTAGGTAAGGCAATGGCAGCCAAATTGGTGCGTGGTGGCCGTGTATCTGAGACTGAGAAATGACCAGTCCATTGATCTTCAAAAGGAAGGTCTAGAGAAAAAGCAAAGCAGCAAATCGGCATGAAAATGGAGATCCATTGGAGCTCCGAGCTGGATGAGCACAAAACTGATCTGTACACTGTCCTCAGTGTTATCGTTCCTCGATACGAAATTTCGAAGAAACTTCCTACGGAGACCACCATCGAACTTTCCCTCCACGCATTTTTAAGTAGGAGGTACGAAGTGATGTCTTGGGCGGGCCCGGTCCGGTTCGATTCAACGTTAATATTTTAAAATTTTGGAAAGAAAATGTCATCATACCCCAAAATAGAAAGTCCAAAATTAAAATCAAAATATATAAATTCTATTTTCATTTCCTACCATACTAAAATTAATTACACAGAGGATAAATATTTTATCAAATTTTTATTTTTAACAATCTTTTTTAATATTTTCGTTATATCAAATTTGTTTGATTGTTATTATTTTGTGAAAATAATTTCACAGTGATGAATTTTGAATTTAATGAACAAAGTTGATCCCACCTGACAATTGTGAAGTCTTTTCTTATTTTCCTTCAATTTTTTTCTATATTTATGAGTGGAAAAATCTTATATAGCTTTTAAAAGTTTGGTATTGGTGTTGGTTAAGTAGTCAATTTTGAAAGATGATTTTTTAGGAAATCACTAGGTCAAATCCACCGTTCATGTTCATAGAAAAATGGTTTCACGTTATTATTTTTTATTTGGAAATAATTATAATTTTGATACTGAGTATTTACATAGTACGTTGTTACGATATGATGTGTGTACAAAAGTGAGTTCAGGTGTATTAATTAACATGACCTTCCACCTTGAGATTGGAGGTTCATCCCCAATCTTTACAATTGTTGTATTGTAAATTTCGTGACATGCATGTTTTGTTACGTACTTGCCTCGATCCAACTCAATTCCCTATTAATTCAATGATGCTCGAGAATGCTTTTGTATGAATACACTAGGTTGCACCTTGACAAAACTTTTTTTCAAGGCTTGTTTATAATATACTGTTGTACCCTTTTATTAAATTATCATAAGTTAATGCACTCTCCAACTATTGGTAGTTTAACGATGCAAACGACCTATTTGAGACAATTGAAATGAATACAGATCCACTAGCATGATTTTTTATTTATTAACTTTTAAATCAGATGTTTGATTCATTCGGTACTCTATATATTGTTTAACATACAAAAAAACAAAAACAAAAAACTATTCTATACATAATTGACGTGTTTTTGTTGCTATTCTTTTACTTTGAGTTGGCTCCAATTATTCGTGTTTGCAGGCACTTTTGGACACAAAAGGTTAATGCATGTTTCAAACATTCAATTGGTAACAGTATACCCACATTCTTTTTAGAACTAATGCATAGTACTAATTTGGTTTTATAAGCTTCACACACTTTGAGAGGCCTTAATTACAAACTTATGAGTTCAACAATGTTAAGTTAAGTTTTACAAAGTGTATATATATATACTTGTAAAATATTTAGAAGTCTTGTAAGAAAATACGATTGGTTAATTATATATAATGGATACAATGATATGTAGATTTCTAAAATACGAAAATATTGATACGTTTGAAAATATATTCATTTTCTACGAAAAAGGTAGGATATAGGTAAATTTAAGATAGAGATACTAAATGTAATTCACAATCTAAAAAATATTTTTAGTTTTACGGAGTGATTTGATGACAATTTTAATTTCATACTTCAATCTAAACAAAAAAATATTACTATAAGAAAAATGTATATCGAATTTATAGAATGTAGCCCTCAAATTAAAGGGAAAAAATTATATTGATCAAAATTATTCAACATACAAGTTTTTTTAAAAAAAAAACTTATAATTTAAAGTTGATTATAATTGGATAAAATACGAATTTGTTTAAATATACACACCACAAAATATTACGAGGTTCATCCTCCACTTTTACAAACTATTTATGGTTCGTAGCAAAAAATCGTTAAAGGACGAAAATACTTTGTTCACTTTGCCATTTTTAACTATTCTCCCAAAACCAAACTCGAAAGAAAAATTAAATAGACATTAACAACAATTTACCTTACTTTGTATACTTTTAAAAGTATTAATATTTGTCGTTGATAAAATATGAAAATTTACCCTACTTACTAATTATTTTGGTTGGTTTTATCGTATTTGAAAATTCACTTAATTATCTAATTAATTAACAAAGAAGAAGCGAAAAAAGAGAGGCAATTTTCATGCTAAAACCGCCGGAGGCAAACTAAAAATGATCGTGAATTTTATATATACATATTTGTATATAAATATTAGGGGCATTTTCTAAAATAACATAATAATATTAAAACTATTTATAAAATATATCAAAACTTATCAAACTATTTTTAGATATTTAAATTTTTTACTATAATTTATATTAATTATAGAGAAATCGTTATAAATAGAAGGAAAACTATTTATAAAATATAGCAACAAATTTAAATAAGTTCTAAAGAATTGGATAGATTTTGCTATATTTTGTAAATAGTTTGAATATTTTGATATTTCTAAAAATGTCCTAAAATTATATATCAAACAGAGAAATTGTCAAAAATTTACCACTTGAAAAAATATTTACAATTTTTTTTAAAAAAAACAAGTATAATAAGTTTTGTCTTTTAGTAATAATAAAAAATTTGTTAAAATTTTTTATTTTTGAAAAAGCTCCAATAAATATTTACAAGGAAAACTATTATGAGTAGAAAAATTAAAAAGAAACAACTTTTGTAAACTTAAATAAACTAACGAGAATTCGATGAATTTGGTTATATTTTATTGCTATTTAAAAAATGTTCTTATTGATAATTTGATTTTTATATATTTGTGAAAACGTGTTTCCGACTCCCCCCATCAACCTAAGTGAATATTTAAAATGTGTATATATTCATTTATTTCCCCTCATTTATTTAAAATTAGGTCTTGTAATTCAAAATAATAGTAAATAAATAAATTGCCGCGTAAAATAATATTAATAAATTAATTAAAAAAAAAAGACCCGCGTAATTGCCGCCGTGGGGCGGGAGGGAACGGTACAATGGGCAATGCCCCACTTGAACCAAACTGAGTCAACATAAGCTGGCACACACACGCAACGACACACTGCAAGAGTCCAACCGTCCAAGTCCACTTTCAAATTTTAATTAAAAAAAGAAAAACAATTTAAGAAAATGGTGAATAATATTAAAATAACAAATAGATACAATCAATACTGTGAAAATAGTAAGAAATAGAAGACTTGGTAAAATATTTCTCATTTATAGAAAAATTAAGTTTAATAAATTTTATCGTTTTGTTCAATAAAATGTAAATATTGTGTTAATTTTTTTTTTTGGAAAAGTTCATTTTTTTATTGAAAATTTTGAATAAAGCGATTTATATATATATATTTACAAAATATAGCAAAAGATTTAAATAAACTACAGGGAGTCCGATGAATTTTATCATATTTTGTAAATAGTTTAAATACTTCGTTATTTCTCAAAATGTCCCCTTTTATTTTAATACTATTATTTAATTCATTTACTTTTAGTCTGTTTTACTATTTAGTTTTATTTTTAACAATGGTGTAAAAATGAACTTGGATTAAAAATTAAATTTAGGGATTTTTTTAAAAAATATAAAAGTTTAACAAACCGTTTACATCTTATAGAACGTAAGCATTAAAAGACAAAATTTGTTACACTTGATTTTTATATGTTGTGTATATATTTTTTCAAATGTTTTATTTTTTATAATTTTTAATTTTATTGACTTTATTTTGGAGATTCCAAGTTCTTATTTAATTAACAATTCTTCTGCCATAATATTGTGCAAAACCAAGATATACAATTGCTAAAATTAGTTTGTGCCATAAATAAAATTTTGACTTATGAAAATATTCGAACATAGATACACTCAAGAGTAGCGTATGCTTTGATTAACTTGGAAGTCACGCTTTGATTAGCTTAAAAGTCATGGTAAAAAAACACATGATTAACTGTCTTCCATGATTTATATCGTCATTTAACCACCGTCATTCACATGTGTAGAGCCCTAATAAACATTGTCATATAGTTGGAAAACTGTTATAAACAACACAAAACTTATCTACACTTCACAATATATCACCACCTTCTTGTCTGGTGACAATGACCAAGACAAGAATTGAGACCGACACAAAACATATGTTTTATTTAGTTGTCACATCCAAATCATCAAATTTATTTAACTTTGTCGACAAATAAGAACAGATATCCATGCTAGTAAATATTTGTATACATTATCTCCTTAAATATGTAACGTAGCCATTTCAAATAGCACAAATGATATTTTTCAAATTCCGTGTTTCTAACCCAAAATCCCAATCTCGATATAAAATCACCTCACTTTGCAAAGTCTAAGTATATGTTGAACTAGGGATTTATGGAGAAAAACAAAATTTATGTACCATGTTTGAAAACATTATGTAAAATTTGAGGACATCGAAATATAAAAGTTGGGAAGAACGTACGTACTATTTGAGAACAATTGAAAATAAGGTGAATCAAATATTGAATTTGATATTTGAATTATAAATATAATATTTCAAAAATATTACATCCACGCTATTTTGGAATAGTCATGTAATATTTGAGAAGAACATATAAAATATAGTGAATCTCAATTTAAATTGTGGGTTGAGGTTCCACTAAAACGAAGGTCAACGATTGGTTGATATAAACTAAATTGATTCACTAAAACGATTGGCACACAAAATGTTATTCGTAGAAGATGGCAACTGTCAAATGGTGCTCATGAAAATTATCTAAAATCTCACAATTTCACTTCTGATTGGTTAATCAAATCGAATTTTCATTATAACCAAACAATCTAGAGGTGGTAACAACCTCTTCAAGAAGCACAATGTGTAAATTATGGAGGTGGAAATCTAAATAAGCATTCAACTTAGGGACACAATTTGGCCATTAGAATCAATAAGTTATAATTGTTAGTAGTTACGATAATTAATGTTAGCAAAAAAAGAAAACAGAGAAAGATTAAAAATAGAAAATACTGTATCAACCATCGATTTGAAATAATATTTGCTATTATTTAGTGTAGATTATAAATAGATGTACACCACTGATGTACTTAGTATCCTAAACATAAAGCCGTTTGATTAAGTTATAAAAATTAACTCCACCAACTTTTAGAGCATGGTAGACCGAAAATTCGAGCCCACCGACCAATCCGAAGTCAGTTAATAAAAAAATGAGAAAGATCAACTATGATAAGTTTCAAAAAGCTTCAAATCGAGAATCTAAAAAAAATATTTGTAGGTGTTAAATCGACATGACATAAATCGACCGACTCTTAATCATTGATATTGACGTCGGTTTGAACATTTACCAAACGGTTTGGTTTGGTTTGGTTTGGTTTTTTTTTCGGGTACACAAGGCATGTCCTCATTTAGCTATCTGGGCTGGGCCTATGACAAACGAGACAAGACTTTCGGCCCAATCATTGGGCTTTAGTATTTCCAGGTTTTGGGCTTTTGATGTACACAGAGTCTTGGCGCGGACAAACCCTACAAAACCCTACCCTTTCATTTGATCGCCTTCTTCCCTTTTCTATGCTCAGGAAACCCTAATTCTGCTTCAGTAACCAGTATCACAACAGCTACAAAGGGTGAGTAGCATTAATTCAAGCAATCTTTGTTCTTGATTTAAACACTGTTATCAGATTCATCGTAATCGACGGTATTTGATTTTTGTATTTTTCCCCCAACCAGTAAGGTACTTAGTTGATGTGATCTTATCTGCTGAAAAGATTTTCACAGTTTTTCATCTCACAATATTATTGAGAGCGTGTTCTGGCAAATGTATAATTCTGCCTTCATTAATTGAAGATCTAATATCGATTCACTAATAAGAACCATCGACATGGTGTTGAGTGCGATTCCTGTTCTACTCAGCTCTTTTATTTGTCTACATCTACGTGTTAGACGATAGATATATATTATTTTTTAGAATTTTGTTTTCTGACGTCTAGGATTTTGGGATTTTCATGCCATTTCAATATATCATTGTCCCTGAAGATTATAATTCGACGAATTTGGTACATTGTCACTCCCCGTTCTTCTACTGTTGCGAAATTATTATATGATTACGAATCAAGAAATTTTCTGCATTCCCATTGTTGGCTATCACATGTATACGATGCCTTTTTCATTTGAATTTAAGGAATATACCATTTTCCCAGTTTCTCTATTTGTACGCCTCTTCTTCCAAGTGTAAATGTAGAATTTCCATGAACATATCTTGTGCTATTAATCGTTCTGTTATGCTGACTTCGGGGTATTATTACTAGTCCCGTGTCAACGGTACTTCTTTTTTTAGCATATTAGTGTGTTTAATCATTTTTAATTATCTCTTTCGGCACAGAGATGGGCCAAGAAGCGAAGGCCATAGTTCCAGAGTCGGTCTTGAAAAAAGCAAAGAGAAATGAAGAGTGGTCTTTGGCCAGTAAGCAAGAACTTGAGGCAGCAAAGAAGAAGAGAGCCGAGACTAGGAAACTGATTTACAACCGTGCTAAATCGTACTCAAAGGAATATGAGGAGCAGGTACTTATCACTTTTGTAACTGACAGTCTCCTCTGATTAACAGTCCAGTTATGGAGAGATATAAACCATTGTTTGTGGTATCAGGAAAAAGAGCTCATTAGGCTGAAGCGTGAAGCAAGGTTGAAGGGAGGATTTTACGTTGACCCTGAGGCAAAGCTTTTGTTCATTATTCGTATCCGTGGGTATGTTTAATACTGTACACGCCTGTTGAATTGTTGTTGTTGGATACTCACTTGATTTTCTATTATTTAATCTGTCAATTTAAACTTTCAGTATCAATGCCATTGACCCTAAGACGAGAAAGATTTTGCAGCTTTTGAGACTGAGACAGGTAGTGTTTTAGTACAATTGCTTCAGTGCACATGCAGTATCATATTTGATGTTTGATGATTATTCTCGTAGACGTTCTTGCTTGATGTGTTTAATATGTTTAGAGAAGATATTTTTCATCCCTGAATTGGAGTTACGTGTTGATCTGGCACAGATATTCAATGGTGTATTTCTGAAAGTCAACAAAGCAACACTGAATATGCTTCACAGGGTTGAGCCTTACGTGACTTATGGGTACTTTTCTTAACAATTCGATTCTTTTATCGCACATGAAAGTTCGTGTCTTGCATCTGAAATGAAATTATCATATTCCATTCTGTTGTTAGTTATCCCAATCTCAAGAGTGTGAAAGAACTCATCTACAAGAGAGGCTTTGGGAAACTAAACAAGCAGAGAACTGCTTTGACAGACAACTCAATCGTCGAACAGGTTTGCATTATTTCTTTCATCCATCATTTAATTCATATCCTTCCTTCAGAAACTCCTTGTATGCTTAGTTTGGTCCATTGTCTCATAAGGCCCTAGGTAAACATGGAATTTTGAGCGTTGAAGATCTTATTCACGAGATCATGACGGTTGGACCTCATTTTAAAGAGGCAAACAACTTCTTGTGGCCTTTCAAGCTCAAGGCGCCATTGGGTGGTTTGAAGAAGAAGAGGAACCACTATGTTGAAGGAGGAGATGCTGGAAATCGTGAAAATTATATCAATGAGCTTATCAGAAGAATGAACTAATTTCTTCTTCTTTTTCTTTTTTTGCTATGGAGGGAGAAAGTTAGTAGAGGCTTCTAATTTTGTCCTTGTTTGATGGGATAATTTGAAGCGAAATTTCATTGCTCTCATATCATCTGAACTTTTCTATACTTGATCGTCAAGCTTATCATTGTTTGTTAGTTGTTTGGAGGACGTGGATCAATTTCTTGAAAATTTTGTTTCCTTTGTTAAAGTTTTTAAAAGATGTCAATGGGGGATTTCTTGGAATTAGACAAGTTACATTATTTATACTCTTGGTTGTAATCTCCGTTCCCTTTTCTCATTATTAGTTAGTATTTTTGTCTTCTTTGTCATATTTTGGTATGGATATTGATAACATTAAAGTCGGTTGATAGAATGAATGTTTTCAGGAAATTTTGTTAGTTGATGATTTTGTAGCTTATTTGTAAACACATTTTTATTAGTTGAAAATTCTTGTTTTTGCACATAAGATTCTACGAGTTTGAAAAAAAGTTCATTATTAGTTTCAAGTTTATAAGAGGCTTATCTGATCTGATTCTCAAGTTTTTCTTGTTACATTTTAAATTTTAAAAAAAATCTAAAAAAAGTGGTTTTTATGGGGTAAATAGTTTGGCTTTTATTTTCTATTTAGAAGAAAATCTCTTTCAAATGACACTTATTTTTTTTAAAGAAATTAAACAAATAGAAAATACTCTAAACCTTTAATCTCAAAACACACATATTTATCACAATTTGTAAACTCCAAAAGTAATTTTTCTGAAAAGTGAAATATTGCATGGACAAACAATGATGGTAGACTAATCCAAACATAATTCTAACAATAATCATTCATTGATATGTACAATAAAGTTGAGTTTGGTTTTTATGAGAAAGAAGGGAGAAACAGAAAGGAGCAACGAACATCCATATTCCATGCTTTAGTCCCTTTTTTACCGATTGCATTCTCTTTCACGTCCAATAATTGGAGCCCATCCCATTTTTTTTATATATATCTTACCTCCCATTTGAACTTTTCATTTGAGGTTCACCGATGGATTTAACATAAGTTCTAGAGGGTTCAAGTCCTCCTCAACTTTATTATCTTTATATAATATATATATAAAAAAAACTATTTATTTTTTAATATTTATAGTTAGTTTGGTGGTTACCCTCTGACTGTCAGTCTCCCTTTGTTTAATTTTGCAACTATTTGAACTAAGTCTCTTAAAATTTACTTACTGTTTTTTTAATATAGTAGAATAAATGAAAACATATTTATAAAATATAGTAAAAGCTCAAATATATTACTAATAAACATCAATAAGCTTTTGATATTAGATATTTTATATATTTTTAAGTGTAATCTTGGTTTGATTATTCTAAAATAACTTATAAAGAAAGTTGCCAAGGTGTTTATTTTATTTATTTATTTTTAAATATTATTATTATAAATTTATGATGATTGAAAAACTAAAATATTTACAAAATGTAATAATTTTAAGTTCTATCACTAATAATTAATGTCCTACCAATATCACAAATAGACATCGATAGAATGTATTGATATATATAAAAAATTCAAAGCTTTATTATAATTTGTAAATATTTTGATTGTTTTTCTATATTTGAAAATGTCCTCTTTTCAAACCTAATATCGAAATATGTGATGTAAAGAAATGCAACTAAAGAAATTGAAAAGTTGAAAAGTGAGATATAAAATATTTAGATGCATCCCTAACATCGACAATCTTTTCATTCCACTGAATCGTTCAATTATAACTTGTCATGAGACTAATTATCATTATTTATTTATTTCTTTAAGAATATTTTAAACTAGTCTTACTCAAGTGGTGAGAAAGAATGCACAAAGACAGGTAGTATCCGAATACACCCAAGTATTATCTAAAAGAATGGTAGATGGTAAACTGATTTGGAAGAGAGTCCAAACAGATTTTATGATTTTTAAATAAATATTAATTGAGATCAAAATAAAATAGATAAAACAAAAGTTTTAGGATCAATACTTATCACCATTTTTTTTTTCAATTCTAATTTTCATAATATTGAATTGTATTTGGGGAGTTAACAATTTTACGAGTTGACCTTTAACTAAGCAATCCATCTCATAGAAAAAAAAACCAAAAAAAAAAAAAAAAAACCTCAATAATCTTCATAAAACATTTGGAATGAATATCAAAAGTTTAATAATGAATTTTTTTTAATGCAAGGGAAATAATGTGAACTTTGAATAGGCTGAACATACAAGAGTTCATGAGAGTACGCCAACCTAAACCCCCTAGATCTGAAGTGCATTATTAACGAATTTCCTATCTGGAAGGTTGTGAACTTCAAGTGGAAACTTGTTGACTAACACACACACGCACAAACCTCATTGGCAAGCCAAACCTTCATTTCAGGATCGATTAAAAGCGAGCCATAATATTGACAAATCGTAAAATATTAACAGAAAAGAAAGACTTCCCTGTGACTCATGGGGTTGGCCCAGTAGGATTATGAGCCTCAATATCAACATGCCGAATGCCAGGAACGAGCTCCTGAATCTCTTTCTCTAGCCTATCAACTTCACTTCCTAAAGCAGTAACCACTTCTTCACCTGCAACAAGAATTTGTGAACGAAACATGTTGAGATCCCAATTTTGTTAAATATTGAAGGTTCATTTCATACGTACCGTAGTTTGACATAATTTTGAGCAAAGTCGAATCATCCTTGCTCTTCGCAGCTCGACGGAACTGTTCGATGTGGATATAGTTCAGACATCATCTTAAGAAACTACCATTGGACATGAATGCTTACAAAGTAAAAACGATGAAAATAGATAATGTGATGGCGATTTCAAAATTCCTTCTCTCTTTAAAACAAGAACTTGTCCAAACATTGACAGGTTTTCTAATTATCAGATTGAATGATGATCAGTTCACAAAAATAATTTTCTAGTAACATTAAAGACATATGGATGAAGAGTCATGCAACATGATTAAGCAGAGTCCAATGTATATTTTCTTGGACAAGAGATAACATCTAGAAATCATATTGCAGTGATTTCCTTAAACTATTATTGAGTTTAAAAAATCAAATCAAACAAAAACGAACACTAGTGAGAATGCTGAAGATAAGGAAACAGTATCAACCTCTCTAGCCCACTCTTCACGTCCAGTCCTAGTTAGATAATTTTGCACCACCATGACTCCATTGAAATCTGCTTCATATAGCCAGATAAAATCAAGATATATTGATGGTACATAATTTCATAAACTGCCTGAAATATAGAATCATTGGAAATAAAACTGACAATGACCGCAGGTTTTCAGCATGTTGAAAAATATACAATTTGATTGTGCTTTAGTTAAAATCAATCTACTTCATCCCACAATTAGAATACAAGAAACAGCTTTCTCGTTTGCAACCAATTGTTTTCTGTAAGTTTTGATCTTTGAACAACTAAGTGATAACAGAACGGTATGATAAGGCAGCTGTAGAAGTTGGAATAATTTACATCTGATGTAGGATGTCACGAGCCACGAACCATAGAAGGAATAAAATATACAGAAGGAAGGCAATTCATAGGCATAACATATATGATGAAAGTAATGGATACTTGATTCACCTTTTAAATTGACTAAAATCAATGAAAGAACCTAAGCAATAGAGAATCTGTGTAACATTGGAGTGTAGAAAAAAAAAATTAGAGGAAAAAATTATTAAGTAAAAAAAAAATCCACCTATTTCTGCTTTGAATCTATAAAATCCTGGTCCAATCACCTCGCTTTTGCAATCATATAAAGCATCAACGACCTAGAGAAGAAGACTTCAAAATTTGAAATCATGAAGTATAATATTAAAGCAGAGATCCAAAGAGAGATTTATCAAGCATAACCATACTGGATCATTCTTCAAGAATTGGAGAACTTTCTGCATATCATTTTCATCCATTGCTCTACCGATCAAAGCATGCCGATTACGTTGGATGAGAAATATGGCCACCTGCACATTTTGGAATTTTTTTTAATAACTTTCAGACTACTATATTGTTTATTATTCATGTAACTTTTAGCTCAAACCTCTTTTAAAATTTCCGTGCTTGCTGACACTGTGACTACAGAGAACAATAATATTCCAATGGGAGAAATTGTAAACTACAGAGAATACCATTGTAGTCCACCGGTTATTAATCTACCGTATAATGCATTTCCTTTGCCACTCCATTATTAATCTACCCTTTCCTTTGTTCTAGAAGCTGTTTCTTTTGTCTCGCTTCACTATCACTTATTTGTATTACAGAACATGATATAAGAGAGTTTGATTGTGGCTATACTTGCGATTCCAAGATTTAGCCAGTGGGTATTGGAAGCAAAAGGTAGCTGGGCTTGGACTTCTTTGGAGAGGTCAGTTTTTTCAACTGCATTTCTTTTCATTATTTCAACTTCTCAATCCTCACTATCAAATATATTTTTCTACAAGACATCGTGATCAATCATACGTCAACCCTGGAATCGAATGTTTGGATGGAAAACTAGGTAAGGGTACATCCTAAGGAAGACCCAGTACATACCAAAGTAGTGAATTTACTTTTATCAAATAAAACAAACACGTGTTATGCATGTTTCAAATTTTCTGTGACTAAAATTTGAGGCTCATACATTTATTTAAGAAAATTAAGCAAGCCTATGTGTTTGGTAAGGTTTACTCACAGACAAACTTAAAGAACATATCAAACAGAAGATAATCCGTAAGTCTTCTTTCCAAATAAACTGAAGGAAAAATATCAATCTATGCATTGGTTCCAGTCACCTATTTCATTAATCTGACATTTCAAGAAATCTACACACATGTAAAATTGATACATTGAAAATTTTAAAATGCAGCTTTAAAAAATTACCTAAATTGATTCGCATAAGAAAATTTAGAAGTTTACTTGAAATAAGGAGAAGTTTCACGTGATATTTTCTGAACGAAATCGGAAGGAGGGTGTCAATTAATACATTTAGTTTAAATTGATACAATTATCGTTTAGGATTTTATTTGATAGAACTCCAAAGTTTAGGGGTATGGATGGATATTTTCCCTAAATTTAATCGATAATACCTGACAAACAAGCCTCCAAGTCTCAAAGGGAAATTCAAGAAGCACTTTGTAATCTAGTGCAGAATGCCAGCATATTTTTGGATATTCACTATGAAATGTCATTTTCAATAAACAAATATGGAGAAAAAAATATTTGCTTACAGTTGCAGGCAGGAAACATACCATTCCAAGTAGGTTACCAACTATAATGGAACCGATGGGATCATAAATTGCATTCCCAGTGGTATTAACTGCAACGAGAGATGCTGCAGCAATGACAAGACCAGTGACTGCAGCACCATCCTGAACATTTTAGAAAACTGGGCTCAGAATGTCTAACATATTTTTTCTCATAAGAAACCAAGCTTTCGTGGAAAAAGAAATAAAAGAACGTACAAGAGCATACACAAAATAATCGCCCAACAGAAAATCGAACCCACAGACGTAGAAAAAAGAATCCTTCATCGATATATTTGACATCAAATGGTACCACTCTGTAGTTCCGTGAATTAATATACTTCATTCAACGACATTAAAAGTTCACAGATTCAACTGATTTAAAAACTATCTTAAACAACCAAAAACTAAAAGGTCAGAAAATACTCTATCATATTGGATGCAATTCTAAATTTTTGACTTTAAAACTTAATAATTCTTAGATCAACTAAGTGAATGCACGCTCCCTCGTGTCAAACAAGCTTAGGTACTTCTGACATTTCGTGCTTCATTAATTTAATAATCTTAAGAATTTTTACCACATGAGTAGTTTAACACTTAGGAACAATGTTCATCAATCCACAGTATGTAAGAGTCACCACCTCTGTCATAACTGCTACAGATGTGGGATCATGACCACGCCAGATATAGTCTCTCAGTTTCATTCCCTCTGCAGCAGCACCTTTCTTGACAGCTTGTATGGCAACAACCAGGGAAGCACCTGAGCAGATAAAATGATTGTGGAGTAAAATCAAATTAGATAATATCCAATTAGTATTAGGAACAGTTGTAGATGTTCCTTTTAAAGAAGGATAAAATCAGACCTTCAATAATAAGCGAACCACCAATCACCAAGGCTGCATAATGTATATTGGCAGGAGGCTGAAGCAAACAAAATTAGAAGATAACATCCAGAGTTGCCACTAACAACAAATGAGCTAAGTACCAAATGGGAAAAGAGAAAAATTGAAAGTGGTAACATGTGAAGCAAGATTCAAATTTCAATCGAACAGTTACCTGTGAAGTCCACAAATTTTGGATTCCATTAACAATGGTAGCACCAGAACCAAGACAAAAGATTCCAACAGCAGATATCAATGACCAAACAAACCTTTCCTTAGAATATCCATAACTGTTCAACAACGAAAATACCTCAGATGTTTCCATTAAAATTGTTGTCAGAAGAAAACACAAACTAACAGCCACAAACTATAATTCTTGAGCAAAACTAGGCTGTATCTTTTTTTTTTTTAATAAAAACTAACCAAACTGCATTTTGAAAATATAATAGTAATAGGTCATACTATTTCTGCACCACAGCATGAAAACCACTCAATTTGGTTATTAGAATAAAATTGCAGCCAAATCCACCAGCACGGAAAGATTGAAAAAAATAACTTCTTGTATAAAGTAGAAAGCAATATTGCCATTTACATTCGAAATTATGTGTATACAAACTGGATGAAACTAAAAAGATGAAGATATCTATAACTCACGGATGGATAGCATCAGGGGCACGCCTTGAGCTACTCAGACCATAAGCAAGAAGTGCCTACAATGTTAAAAATAATTAATTTCTCTGCATTCAGTTGATTAACAACTAAAGTTAAAATTAGACATGGAGAGTTATGCTTTGCTAGATGAATGGTTAAGATACCTGATTTGCAAAATCAGCAACAGAGTGCACAACTTCTGCCAGCATGACATGACTTGATGTGGCAAGCCAAACCCCAAATTTCAGAGAGAAAACAAGGAAATTGCACCACAAAGCAGTGGTAACTGCTCGTTGACTAGGATAAAAATATTATACCGGCAAAATGAAGAAAATAAGTCAATGAGTTAAAAATAACTTCCACTATGGGATGTGTGAAGAAAACATACTAACAGTGACGATAAGGTAATCCCAATTCCTGTGTGATTATAAGTTAATTTCCTTTTTCACGTGCCTTCTACTCTGTATCTCTTCCTGAGGATTGTTTTCATCAAAAGTACACACATTTACATTGAGTGCTACCTATAAGATCCTATATGTTGAAAAATAAACTGAAAAAATTACATTCCTACTTATCTAACAACTTAAATGAAAATTTCTGCAGTATAACCGGCTCATTTCAAATTAAAATTTCATACGTTCAAATTTTATGAATCTTAGCTGCCTGATATAGTGTTTGAGTTTAAAGGTGCTGATTCTTAAAGAAAAGATCGAAAATATTACATTTCACTGACCAAAGCAATCGAACTTTTCGGTGTAGTTACAATTGAACACTAGATCAAAACTTCAAAACTGAATAAGACACGATCAGGCCAAGCACGGAAATGAAATGATATAACGGCAATTGCTTGCCTTTACATTAATTATAACAAAACTACGAAGAGATAAACGTCTTAATGTATATGTATTTCATAATTATATTACTACATAACGTTCAAGGGAATTGCGTAAGAAAAAGATCCACTACCTATGATAATCATTGAATTCAATTCTTTGTACAGGCTTAGCTCTAGTGAAAAAACCTGCAAAAAAACCCAGTTTTTTAAGGAGGTAAAAAAAAAGTTACGAATTGAGCACAAGAGTAAATACATCTCCATTTCGAGCAAAAAGTATAATGACTTTAAAACCAAAAGAAAATGCGAAGTCGAAAATGAACATACCGCGATAGAAAGCGTAATGATGATTAAGAAGAGGACGAGGGGGATTAGAGTCCAATGAAATCAATCCCAACAAAACGGACCGTCTCGAACAACTGGAAGGAGACGAAAGCCTCCGCGACTGAAAGTGAGTTCCGATAAGTGGAATGCGGAGACTGTCACATTCTTGTTGCTGCTGCTGCTGCTGCTGCTGCTGCTGCTGTGGTGTTTTGGAGTCAAATAAAGAAGGCGGCGAGGAAGTGCAGAGAGAACGGAATGAGGAAGAAGAATAAGAAGAAGAAGAAGAAGAAGAACGGTGAGAGTGGTGAAAACCGAAACGTTGCAATAAGTAGGATGTTCGCATCAAAACGATTGTGCAAGGGTTGCTTTTCGCTTTGTCCCGATTCTTTATTATCACAGCAACATCAATCTCACGATTCCATTACCAACATATCAAACCATGTTCTCGCATTCAATTGAAGATGGCCGGAGCCGGCGGGTGATTTGAAGAACAACGATGAACAAGAAGAGTTCTGTGGCAAAATCGAGGGCGGGCCAGAAATTTGCATTCGCAGCAATTGCTACGAAGTAGACCGGTTGGATACGACGGTGATGAGTTATGTGTAATGTATGTCCTTAGTCTAAAAAAAATGCTATCTAATGTAAGTTATTTGATAATATAATTTCATTATCTTTTCTTTTATTTTTCCTTTTCTTTTTCAAGCATAGCTAAGTAAATTTAAGAATTATTACATCACATATTAAAAAAAATTGAAAGGCAATTTGATTCAAGAAAAAATAAAAACTTTTGGAGCAACTGTATAGAAAAGAAAGCCATGACTTAATCACTATCTATTTGATTGTACTTAAAATTTGTGTTATAGAAACGATTTTGTAAGTTTGAAATCGATATTTATTTGGTGAGATTTTTTAAAAGACGTAATTGTAAACGATTATTAAGTGTATTCCAAATTTCTAAAAATTACAGGTTCAACTTTTACTCTTGATATGTTTTTCTATCGATGATATGATCTATCTTAAAAAATGAATGATAGACCATGGAAAATGTGTCTAAGCTTTGTTATATTTGCAAATTATTTGATATAATGTTATATTTGCATCTATTTCAACTATTTTTTTCTCCTTTAAATAAATAATTACAACATGTAACATTTTAGAGTTAATAATTAAATACATAATAGCGTTTTAAGAGAAAAGCAAAAATAGAGAAATACAAAAAAAAATTGCAATAAACAATATTTTGGAGTTAATAATTACATATATAACAATAGTTTTAAAGAAATGTAAATATAGAAAGAAAAAAATATTAATGATAGGTAATATCACTAACCGGCTATACAACCAATATCGTTTACTGTTGATAGACTTCAACGACCTATTGTCATGAATAACACAATAAACTATTTACAAAATATAGTAAAATTTTCAAATTAACAAATAGTTAGAATAATTTTTGCTATATTTTATAAAGTTTTAGTATATTTTCATTTAAAAGAATGCTCGAAAAAATGTACACCAAGAAAAATAAAGAATTTATAAATTATAATTAAATGTCGAAAGAGACAAGTAAATGGAATAAGCACAAAAGAAAAAAGAAAAAAAAAAGTAGGTTAAGACAGTTGGGCCCCCATACCCAATCATAATTTGCAAAGAGTTTTTTTCCACAAACGACTTTATATTTTTCCGAAAAAGATTGAGAATTTTCTTGCGTTTAAAATACAACTTTCAACCGGTAATAGTTTTAATAGAGTCCGTCCGTATGGATAGAATTTGAAATTGTATATATTTTTCTTACATATTTTTTTAACGGTTATTGTTATTTAATATTTTTCAATCTTTTTTAAAAAATTTAGTCCCAGAAAATTAACTTTTACTCAAATTAATTAAATAATAATAACTTTTGTGCATAGAAAATAAAAAATATGAATATGTTGAAAAAAATAAAAAAGAAAGTGGAATATGAACTTTAATTATGGGACTAAATTTAAGATTTATTGAGAGTATATTGACTAAAATTATACAATTGAGAATACATGAACTAGTTAAACAACTTCAGAGTATATGTATCAAAAATGATATGTATATTTTTTCTATGGAAATGGGAAGAAAAATCCCCCTGGATTCTATTGATAATCCATTTGTAAATCATCCTCAGCATATCTGTTTCACATCACAGCAGTTTCTAACTTTGAATGCAGCACCATTTGATCATTACAGAGCTGCCTTGTTTCTATTGGACACTACATATACATGTCCCCTCCACCATATCAACTGTTTGAGAAAATGGAATCCAAAGAGGAAGAAGAGCTTATAATTTTTTCAAGCAAGTTAAGCAAATAAATATCTCCAAGAGCCCAGAAAGAAAAGAAAAGCAAAACAAAAACCTTATCAAGATTTATCTCTAAGTATTACATCTTACAAATAAATTCTGTCTAAACATATGGGAGCTGCATTATTTCCCAGAAGCAACAACTGCCTCTATTATCATCTCAATAACTATAATAATATAGGATGCTTGAGGTTTTCAACTATAAAAATCAACTCTACCAAGAATTAGAATGCAATAAAACACGTTTTCAATCAGACCGACCTTCCTTCCTGCTACGCAGCCTTATGAATGGCTTGCGTTTCTCGTCTAATAATCTTTCAACGTGTCCTCCCTCTTTTCGAGTTACAATTCGTAGAGGGTGAGCTTCTGTGTTGAAGACCCATTCGTCTAGAGGAATGACTGAAGGTGGTGTAAAGAGAAGATATATATATTTCAGAGTCTCTGCAAGGAAGAAACTTTGCATCATGTTGTCCTTCACACCTGTGTTCACCTGAAAATACCGGTCACAGGCACATCATTCGGAGTTCATAGGGATTTTAGAGGATATTTGGGCAAGGGGTGGAATAATAAACTCTAAGAAGTTATGAAGTGGCGAGAGTTATCTACAAGCCTACGGTTTAAGAAGTTAATAAGGTATAAAATAATATTATTTAGAAGTGGGATCCCACAAATTTCTTGGGCCAAACACCCCCCTTAAAAATGACTAAAACAGTGACAAATATTTTAAGAGTTTGGAGAATGCTCACATCTTTCAGCCCAACATAACCTGATTCCACCCGGGAATTCTTTTCGAATGCTTGAAATATATTCCAACCCCACTCTTTGTATGTCTTGTTGCCAGTCAGGCGCCAGAGGTAAAAGAGGGATTCTACTGTCTCTGGTCTCAGTATATTCCAAGATGTTCCGACGCTCATATCCTAAAATTACATATAGAAATCGAATCATGACTAAACCACAGTACAAAGAAGAAACTGGTGAGAGATATTACATTAGTGGATTAATAATACCAACCTCTCCGGAGTAGAAGAAATAGTTCTCCCCAGCCAACTTTGTAGGAGTGGTCTGGTAGAAATTATAGCACGTCCAAGCAAGCTAGAAAAAAATAAAAAATAAAATGAAGAATTAACGACAACTCAAGAACCAACTTCAAACTAGTAAACAAACAGAGTTTAGAACCCAACATGTGCAGAAAAAAACTTTTAGGATCAATCCCCAGTCAAACAAAAATAAATAAATCATCCAAATGCCCCAATTTACATGTTCACACACCGCATTTCAACAAATTGATTTATGTTTGTCTAAGGCAAACAATTGAGGACCAAAACCGAAGTTCCCAGAGAGTGTCAAATAATCAGAAACAAGCAGACCTCGTTATTCCATAAGGGGAAAAGGTGGAAACGTTTTACCTCTTCTGCAAGCGTTAAAAACTTCTTAGACTCTTCAGAATCATAACCAGATGATCCCAAAGCTATCATTCCTGGAGCAAAGCATGCAAGTTCATCCATCTGCAAGTCATAAACATAGGGGAAAAGAAATTCATGGCAGTTGATTTTCTTAACATAAACGAGAGAAAGATTAGCTGAGACTTTACCTTGTCACTGAGGGAAGCTCCACTCTTCTCACAAATATAGGTGAAAGCTGATGGGGTTGTCCTCCTAACCAAGCTTGAAAGGCCTGTCATTGACTTCTCCCACATTTCCCTAAATTCAAAATACCAACAAACAGTTCTGTATATCAAATTCTGCCATATTAAAAGATAGGAAGTTTAAGAATAAATTAAAATAATACTACTAAACCCATCAAAGCACTCATGGGTTATCACTAATTAAGATCTGCCACTAATAGGCCTATCAGTGATAGATGTCTATCACTTATGGACCTATCATTGACTGAGGTTTATCAATAATAGACCCATAGCTGGTTGAAGTCTATATGTGATAGATGTCTACTATCGGTAAGATATATAGAAATATGATATATAGAAATCGTATTATTTTACTTCATTTACCATTAAATGGTAAATTTGTTGTACCTTCATTTTTTTAAAGGAAACATAATTTTTCATTGACATAATGAAGAGAGACTAATGCTCAAAATACAAGGAAACAACATGTGGATATACAGAACAAATTTAAATATTATAAATTTGTTGTTATCAACGATTATTTATACTCGCTTCTTCACTATTAGATATAAAAAAAAATTGTCATGTTTGCAAATTATTTGCTTTGGTGACATATATGCAAAAATGACGACTAGTTTTGCTACCTTTACAATTATCCTTGTGTCAAATATCTCTCTCTAAAAAGACATACCATCATTTTTCTCCCAAATTTCAATAACCTGAACATCTTCACAGAAAAATATATCCACTTTGAACTGTGATTATAAATGAAATGGCTTCTTACCGGTAATGCTTTACAGCAGAAGTTTTATTTCCATGTATCCACACTTTGAGCAAGTATTCATAAAAGCTGCAACAAATCTTCGAGTTAAAGGATACCAGCGAAGAATTAAGTGTGGTTTAAAAAAATACTTGAAATGGAGGGGGGAAACCTAAAAAAACAAAATGCTCAAAAACATAATAAAAAATCTCAATCTTGAACGATTGAATACCTGTCGCCCATGGCACCAAAAGTTATGGTTGCGTGGGATCCTTTTCCTTCATTTGGATCAATGTATATGGGAAGCAGCCCATCATCGGGAAAATTTTTATTGAGCTGTGTTATTACATTCTCAACCTGACATGTTGTACACCAAACGTTCAATATTCTAGGAAGCCAATTGATGCACAGAATAGCACTTGACAATCAAGTAAGCCGTAGAACAATGAATTAATCAAAGCCACAAATAGTGGAACACTAATTGCTATTAGCGTCCTCATCAACAATAATTGTGTACATCATTGAAGAATACATTTCAGGACAAATAACACTTTCAACAATAGCATTGGTACACCACATTAGAGCCACCGTCCTATCTTTAATATATATATAGAAACACCGGCTTTTTTTAGAGTCAGCACTAGGGCTACCATTCTATCGAGTGTATTGAGATCATATAAGACCACAATAAGAAAACAATTAAAATTTAACCTTTTGCTGATACTTTGGATCACCAGTCCTTTGTGACAGAGAAATGAACTCTAGCTGCTCAGTAGCAGCATCTGCAAGGATACTAAAACCCTAAGAAAAAATAATTATTAGTTTAATAAGAAAATTACAATTATTAAAAAATTAAAAAGAGTAGTAAAGTATTTGAATTAGAAATACCACTATTAAAAAATGGATTATAACTGCAAGTCATATCTTAAACAATATAGCTAAAGAAACCTCCAGCTGGAACGATTGAACTCAACATTGAACAAAATACATCAGCTAGAAAACATGATGAATACTCACCAAAGGTTAAAGAAAACAACTTCGAAGTCAGAGATCATGATTCATGATCAATCGTGGAATTAAAAATGGGAATTTCTATGCCCAATAGCAACCTCAACGTGCAAGTTTAGAGGTAAAAGGCATTGCAATACCATTACAAAGATATATAAGTAGCAACATATCATAGCTTAGGACTGAACATGAATGTGTTATCCTAACTATTGATGGTAACGACAAAGAACTAGCACAGATTTACGTGGAAACCCTAGTACAGGGAGAAAAACCATGGTAGAGAGTTTTCTTATGCAACAAATGATACAAGAGGTGAAGATTAATAGGCAACAAGAGCCTAAATAAAAAGGAAAGAATAATTAGGGTAACATAAATTACAAAATTACCCTTAGGCTTTCAACACACAACAAGCCTGCTAATTCTAACACTGAAAACATTGAATGCACTGGAAAACTAGAGAGAAAGAAAGTTACCCCAGTCCATGAAGGATTATGAGGCCTTCCATCAACCAAATTTATGAAGTTATAAGGGATTCCTGAAGGGGTATCCCATGCTGGAAGCAACCTATCAGCTATATCTACTGCCTTGTCGAGAAAAAGTTTGTCACCGGAGAGATCGTATGCACTGAGAAGTCCACCTACCACTCTGATTCCAATCAAAAGAAAGCACTTATGAGCAAACAAATTGTGACATCATCTCTTTTTGAATTTCTCATTAGGAGAAGCAAAAAATGCCACAAGTCCGGGGATCTTCTGCCCAATAACAAAGGCAAATAAAATCAATGACGCATTAAACCTTATAACGCAACCTTATGGTTGTCTCAAAAACACTGGCGTCATAGTTCTTGTTGAAATCCAATGAGTTTGCAACCCACCTACAAAGTGAAGCAATATTTAGAGGCATTAGAATTGTCCGCAAATATTTCTGGACACCACAAATACACATAGCGCATTGACCAAACCCAGCATATTATACTATAGATCACACTTAAGTTGAATAGTATTAAATTTGGATCTTGACAAGGACTACCAAATTGGCGTAACCGTAGGTTTATATGGAAATAAGGAAATTGGAGGTTAGAGATTAAAAAAAAAACAAATTAAAATAAAAAATAAATAAAGGTGGGGGAAGCATGAAAGAAAAAATATGCTTGAGTTTGCAGCAAAACAACTCTAATAACATTTTGGTGCTCTTTTGGCTCACAGGAGAAACAAAAAATCTAGAATGTGTAAAGCGAGTCAATGAGTCAAATGCATTAAGAAACGGGGAAAATAAATTCAAAACACTCACTCTTTAGCTCTTTGGAATTGCTCATCGAGACCCATGATATACAATGTATCAAGAGAATCTACTATTGTTGCTCCAAGACCACCAAAGCTATTAATCCCACTTTTTGATTGTGGCTGGACACACCCAAAATTAAGAGCAATCAGGAAATAGAAAGCTGTTACTCATTAACTTGAATGCAGAACCTGATAAAGTTGAAAATGAAAATAACATAGGAAGACAAAAGAGTAATCATTCTAAAGAAAATCGCAGAAGAGCAGTCAGTGTGAAATTCAAAACTTTTGATTAGTCAAAGTATGAATAACGGCATCCTCAGTGCTACATCCATACCAAATCACTTAATACTTACTGACCACTATGGGGGAGTAATCAAAGAACATAACAAAAATGAATTTGCAAGCGATGATCAGTTCATATAGTTTTTTTTTTTTTTTTGGGAAATGGAAACAAACATTTCACTGATATGATGAAATGAGACTGATGCTCAAGATACAAAGAGATTAACAACGTAACACATAAAACCTTTGCATCAGGAGGTGCACCCAGAAAACAGAAATAGCCAAATGTTGATTAGATAGAGAAAGTAAAAGCATTCTAGTTAAGACAATATCCCGATTAGAATAATCCTTGAAGAGTTTTGATTGAGAACACCAAGAAGACATAACAGGCAATACAACTCTTATCTTTTGGTCAAGGCTCAGTTTTCACCCTATCTCATTATTCATATCCTTTCATATCACATAACAAGCACTCCAACTCTCGAACAGATGCAAAATTATATTTTAACATATATATCCAGAGTCAAGCATGTAGATGCTTGTACATTCTACTTTTCGGTTATGTTATTTCAAGTTCAACATTCCCAAGCTAATATTCTGGTTGTTCCAACAAAATTGACAGAAACAATGGATACATCAATTCTTTTATGCAGGCCATCTTAATGATTTCTACAAATTACAGAAACAAAAATATTGAAAAAGGAATTAAATGCATAATTCCTTTTCAGTCTGTCAAAGAACCACAAGAATCACCGAAGAGAAAAACAGGAGGCAGAAATTTCTTGCAATTCTTAGTTATGATTTTTTAGCTAAAAACATATCACATGGAGATTTGGACTGCTAATCTTTTGGTCAAGGCTAATGTTAACTAGTTGAGCTATGCTCATGTTGCAAATCTCTATTTTGATTTTCAAACTAGTCTAATACATAGACGAATTTATTTACAAAGAAAATGTAAAATATTGCCAAGGATCTAACGATAATCTCACACATACAAATGCCTTACGGCAAACATAAAGAAAGGCTGTAGATTCAGCTTTTTTATAACTCTGTTTCAGGACAAAAGAAAATATAGAGGGAAAGAGCATAAGTGCAAAATTTTGAACATTATATACATAAAAAAAATTACAGGACTTTGGGCATATAAATTTCGACTCTCAAACCAATTCATAGATGTTGACTGTTAACTTATAATGAAATAGAACAATGGCAAATGAACAAATTATAATACTACGTAGAAGAAAGCCCATCATACTTGCAGTTCATCTTGTCCCCAAGCATATTTTTCATAGGAATTCCAGGCATGAATTGCTGCTTCTTTGACTTTTTCCCTTCGCTCAGCATCAATAGGATCATCAACCTCCTCCTCCTTGGCCTCCTCACGAACTCTGGCAACTGCATTCTCTACCTTAAAGTTATCTTCTTCTACCTGACCATAAAGCCATTTGCACTTATGAAGGCCATAACTTAAATTCGGAAAGATTGGACATAAGCAGCTTAGCGTGGTATTGAGGAGGGTTAAATGCATCAAATCACTTACCAGACTTTTCAATCGTACCACCTCAGATTTTAACTTTGTAAGCTCATCCTACACAAGAGTAATGAATACACATCAAAAGATGGCAATGAAAAAAGGCAGGAATGAAAATACTCTTAGGCTGAAGGAACTACATTGAAAATTGTCCTAACATCAATATGCAGGGATTACCCCAAACTTCAAAACAGAATCAAGGTTTTGAATACACTATGTGACAGGACACATTGGTATAACCAATAGAATAGATCTTGTTCAAGTAAGGTCGATGACAAAAGCAATTTGGTAAACATAAAATTATAAGTAGTGTGACCATTTAGCTCGACCTGGATATCACTTCCAAAATGGATCCGTGGATAGATTAGATAGTACAGCTAATCCAGACAAGTTTGGTTATAAATTATAATTGCAAAGGACAATAACTACGAACGGTTATAACTGATATTGTGTAGTCACTCGTGAGTAGGAAAGAATATAGGTTGTTCAATGACAGGGAAAAAACGAAGATGAAGTGACAAACGCAAAAGTGAATTTTTCGCTCTTTGAATGAGGACCCAGCCAACCGGCATTAACATTCATACTCGATAGTTTGTCAAGCATATTTATACTTTAATCCTCAGACATGTAATTTAAAATCCATTGGTAGCAATATATTGAAATAGTTGGCAAACATGACGAATTATCAGTTTCGACAACGTGGGTTGGGTGAGTTGCGACGTGGACTTGACAAGACAAAACTAACTGTTATCGCGAAAGGGACAAAACGAGCTACTGAGATTCGTATTTTCTCGATAAATTCTCTACCCAACAAGTCGCCGTTTACCAGTAAATGGAGATGAGGAGGAGAGAACCCATTCAAACATTGAAGTGCCAAATTCAGAATCTAAACTGTTTGCATTTTTCTCATATTCCACGGTCCTGAAGATAAGGCAACCCAACTTACACGGCCCCTTCACAAAAATTCCACATAAATCCCCCAAAATTCAAAGCAACCAAACTAACATTTACGTAAGTTCTACGATTTGAAAATTAAGCAATACCCAAAACTCAAACAGTACCTCATGTTCTCTGAGCAGAGTCTGGCGGTCCCAAACTAATAAACTAGCGCAAACGAATGCCACTAAAAGAAAAGCCAATCTTTTGGGTCTCTTCAGGTAGTACGATGGATGACAATACCTCCATTTACTCGTAGACGATCTGGTCCTAGCCATGGGATCTCAGAACAGGCTCCGGCACAACAAATCACCTTTCCCAGATTCACTATCAGCAAATAACTTCCGACTCGGAGTCGAGTGATCTATCAAATAACACCAAGAAACACCATGATTTATAAAGAAAGAGAAACAAAAATGGCAGAGATTGAAGCGTCTGGAAATTATGGAAATGATAGTAATTGAAAGGATCTCTTCGTAGATGCAGAGCACGAAGGTGCTTTTCTGAGTTTGGAAGAAAACTGGGAAGTGGAAATGGAAATGGAAATGGAAATGGAAACGGAAGAGCCGCTGAAGGATGGTATTGAACAAAGATCGCCGAGAAGAAAATGGGGATTTTTGGTAAATGTAGAAAAGAAATAAAATGTTTTTTTTTTTTTTTCTTTTTTGAAACTATAAAGAAAAATGTTGATTGTTTGGAAATTAAAAAATGGGGAGAGAGGTTCTGATTTTCTTCACTGACCAGTAAGTTATCTACCAATAATACTTTGACACGTATTGAGTTGTGGTAAACGTCAACGTACATAACTTAACGTTTAACAAACACCGTAATATTAGGGAAAGGGCAATCCAAAGACTTTTGCCTTTTCTTTTCTTTTCTTTTCTTTTATGTGGTGTATCAATTAAAGCCCTAAATAAATTAATTGAGTTCATTTCATTCTTCCATTCATTGCATCCTTTTCATAGCATATAGAAACTAATTAATGAAATGAAATGATATTGTAAATGTTATAATTGAATTCATAATTGTTATAATTGGAAACTAATTAAGTGGGTGTTTGGACACTTGTACGGGAATTGAATTGAATATAATAAATAATTCATGTTTGGATTAAAATGTTTTGAATCTGAATTGCTATTGGAAATTCGTTATATTCTCATCGCTTCACTCTTTAAAGTTACTTTTTTGTTCCATTCTCGATTTGAGACAAATATTCCAACGTCTTAATAATCTTGATATATTATAGTTCTCTAAATATCTCTTGAATGTTCTAGTTGTTAACACGTGCCTATTTTATCTTATATTCGTTTTTATGTGATTGAAGATACCACTTAGTATAAGTGGTTTTTAAGGTTTCGTTCTTTCTTTGTTTTTTACACCCGTTCAAACAGAATTATGTCAATGTGTTCTTTTTTATATATATGTTTATTATATTTTTGGGGAATGGTATGAAATTTTTAATTATAAATAAGGTTTCTCTTAAAATTTGAATCGGTGAAATTCTTTGAATGTCTAGTCATCTCTAGAAAGAAAACCCTCAAATTTTATGCTATTATTTCTCATTCATTTTATTACAACCCTTTTGATTAACTCCATGAGTTTCTCATTCAAATGAGTTGTAAATTTGCTCGTAGACTTTGTTTGAACCTATGTATACTTTCATCTTCAACCCTTTTTCTTATCGTTTGATTTATTTCATCATGTTCAATATTACCCCAACATTCACTAAACTCCCAAATTAAGTTTAGAGGTAAGTTTTTTTAAATGGCCGTAAGTTGAGTTTGAAAGTATTGTTTTATAGACCACATAAGTTTGTAAAGAAGGGAAATATTATCCTATCAAAATAACTAGGACACATCGTTTGATTCTTAATTTAATGACGAGACATTTAGATAAACTAACAATCGATTTTCGATATGCATTGAAATTAAGCATCTTAGGTAAAAGTTTTACTCGTCTACAGCTCGTTTAATTGATTTTAATTGTTTTTCTTATTTCGAACCCTTTGATGTTTTGATTCATCCTAGTCTCCTAGGATTTGTATTTTGTCTTTTTACCACTAGCTGATATTCTCCAACAATGTCTTTTAGCATAAATTTAATTCTTCTCTACTTAAGGTTTTTATCTTTTATTTGGTATATTACTATGAATGTCAAATTCTCTAATGCCTTCTACCACAAGCCTTTGTTTTGTACAAATAGATTCCTTGCTTGTGGGCAATGCAAAGTTATTCTAACATATTTATTAATGAAGTTGCCTTTTTTCTTTAGTTAACTAAAAGTTACAAACTATATATAAATATAAGTTCTTAAACTAGTAAATTTGTTGCGACTAATCACAAGTAGAGTATTGCTTCATACAATGGTAACACTTTTGTAGTTTTAAAGGAAAAATTATGTTATGACTCAAGGAAAAAAAATAATAAAAGAAGTCACTTGTTCAAATTGTTGCGTAGATCTATTTAGTCGTGCTAAAATTCATGGTTTATAAAGAAATATGAGACTCAAGAAAAAACAATGACATACAAATATAAGTCAGGTTCAATTAAAATGACCATGAAAAACTGAATGGATCCACAAGAATTTTAGTGGAGAAGCTTAAAAGGTCCATACGAGATCTAAATAAAACATACGAATGAGCTCAAACAACTCACTCGAATGCTAAGACGAGCAATGATGAAAGCTCCAATGATTTGTGAGGCAGCTCGTACAACCATGAAAACTTCAATAAAACTTGTGAGGAAGTTAAGAGAAACAATAAAAGAACCTCTATAGGATTGACATAATACTTAAACATGAGTCATTAAGAACCTGCAAGTCACGTAAGGACCTCGTAAAGACTAAGTATATGAAACATTCCATATTTTCAATGGACATTTCACAAAGGTAGGTGAGAAGTTAAATGGGTAAATTACGTATTACTAGCCTCTACAACATAAAAGTATGCTAAAAAACCTCTATTATCTTATGTTGTCGAGTTACTCGCAAATCCAAACTATCACGAATGTTAAAATGTGCATGGTTTGACATATTTGAAAGTGCCCAAAAATAATCAACAATCATGTTTTTAGTTTTTAAAATTATAAAAATAATAGAATTATTTTCAAATGTAACAAAATGAACAAAATTATTTTTTTATATTAGTAAATATTTTTGTTATTTAAAATAAAATTTCAAAATAATAAGATAACTATTTTTTTAACAAAGAGAGAAAAAATTATAAAACTAAAAAGGAAATGGGTAAAAAAAACTTTATAAAATCACATAGTATAAAAATCCCGAATCAAAATATGTGTTAAGCGCAAGCGGGAGAGATTCAGCGCACGTCTGTCGCTAGTTTCTAGAACCTTCTCTCATCTCTCCGAGCTCCATCCGCCGTTGATCCCAATTGGTTCAGATCGCATCTTCAGCCCTTCCCTTCCCGAGGAGAGATCATCCACCTGAAAACCAATGTGATCGACGATCGTCTACTTTTCAAGCCTACTTCGCATCAGAACCAGGAGATTGGAATCATCTTGTTGTGGATTTCGCGATCATCTGTGGGATTATCCACTCTATTTGATGGTAATTTTAACCAAATCTCAATTCATCGTCTTCTACCACTCTTCGCATCTGATCACTCCCTCTCCCTGAGTTTATTTTTACCGAGAATGGAGGAAATTGACTTCTTCAACTCACAGCACATTGACATTGTGTTAGGCATAATGAACTTTGAATATGGTTTTGAACTATCGACTCGATGTTCTCGTACGCACTCACGGATATTCTTCATTTTGGTTACTTAGTGTTTATTGTGAGTTTGGCATTGAATTCGGTAGGGTTAGGATGAACTTGCCTCCTATTTTTATCTCATGCACAATGCTTGTCGACGATTAATCGAGGTTTCTTTCTTTCTTTCTTTCTTTTTTTTTTCCGGTGTTTTGGCGGGAGCAGTGAAATGGACAGTATTCATCCAAGTGATGGACGGATGCATATTAGCCATGCACCGCATTCGATGCACACGCAATCTGTGCAAGAACAGGAACACCATGACTTGCATTATATGAGTAATGGGAATGGATTGGCTGATGAACATGAAAATGAAGGTCATGGTATTATGGTTGTGGAAAGGGAAGTTCAATCGGACCATGGTGATCTTGCTGAGAATCGTGGTGTAATGGTGGATCGAGGAGGCGAGAACTGCGACCAGCTCACCCTGTCTTATCAGGGTCAAGTTTATGTTTTCGATTCTGTCTCGCCTGAAAAGGTTTATTTGTTTACTGCTTGTGTTAGCTGCATTAAGTAAAAACGGTTTAGAGAATTCTTGAAGTGATACTCTGATGTTGAGACAACACTACATTTTCACAATTAACCTTTCCGAGCTCTCTTCGTAGTTTTTGAAAACATTGCTGAGTCAGATTGGTCCTTCACAGTCTTCGTTAGATGTTGTGACATAAGTATCTTTCACTTTTCATTGTGACTGAGATATTCTAAATTGACACCGACATGTTTATCGATATTACCGGTTTTTATGACTAAGTGGACATTTTGATTTGGGCTTCATAGCGGATGGACGGGATGGGATTAATTGGATGGTTTATGCAATGATAATACGTGAATGCTAGTCAGTTGAGGTGCAAGCAAGCTACCCTAATTATCATTTTTATGGCTAAATAGAAATATTGGTTGCTTATCTAAATAAATTCATGCTAGCAATTTCGCATGTACCTATTAGTTCATCCGGTAGCATATGTAGTTTGTTTTTATATTGGTTCAATTGTTTCCCATTTTCACAATAATCTTAAGAACTCCTTTTCAGGTACAAGCCGTATTATTATTATTGGGAGGTCGCGAAGTACCTTTGCGTGTTCCGTCGATCCCAATAACTAATCAACCAAATGATAGGGTATGTATTTTTTATTGTCAACATTTTACTATTATCTTATTGTACTATCTATTAAAGAATGATGTGTTATCTCATCTGTAGCATCTCACTGATGAAGCGTTTAACCAGGCACTTGCCAATATTCCCCCACGTCTAAGTGTCCCTCAGAGATTAGCTTCTTTGATTAGATTTCGTGAAAAGCGAAAGGAACGTAATTTTGACAAGAAAATTCGGTATACAGTTCGTAAAGAGGTAGCACTTAGGTATCTCACCTTCCTTTATTGTTGGATTATTTTTTTTCTCCCTTAAGTTATCTATTATTTCATCTTCAATAGGGTTATATTTTCTTCTAAGAGTTGGGAGTTAATGCTGTATGTTCCTATTATGAGGCTTAGTTTGACTTGAGCATAGTTTTTCAGCTGATGGTAGAAGCTGTTTAGTGTCATGTAGTCTTGTTGAACTGGGTAGTCAAATGATGAACTTGTAAAATTCTGATGACATGATCAATGGATTATGCATCTTTAGTTTGTCCATTGGCTTTCATCCTGATGATTCCCCTCTCTCTCTGAATTAGCAAAGTTTTTTGCCAATTACTTTACAACATTCACTGCCTATAAGCTCAGTTTCATCATGCCTGTTTATGAGAATTGAAGAGGGCTTAAGGGGCTGGAAACAGTTTTAGGTAGTGGCTGACTTGGAATTAGTCTCAAAGTTGCGTCAAGTAAAGTATCCAGTGTTGTATTTAGAGTTGCTAATTGTAGTTCAGTTAGTAGTTTGTCTACTGATTCTATCTTTTTGAATCGAAACAGAAAACCAAAACAAACTTACTTCCAATTCAAAATCAATCAAAACACCTTTAAAAAAATTTCATTAAAAAAAGCTACATGCTTTCAAGTAGCTATTGACTATAATTTCGGAGAAAATATTTTGTCATAGACTGCACATCTAGCCCATTACTTTACTGATTCAATGATTATAAGTGCAACTGAAAACTTTGACTCACTAACCTGTATTTTCTTACTTGCTGACCAAAACTGCATCTTGCATGCTTTGTCGCAAGAAGTTGAAATTATTTTGTTTGTATGCTGACAGATTTCTTTTATACGCTTTCTCGTTGTACATAGGTTATGTTAATAAACGATATTGGCAAATTCGAAAAAGACCACTGAGCTTATATTTAATGTTTTCACTTTGTTGTTCTTACTCTTATAGGATGCAGCGTAATAAAGGCCAGTTCACATCTTCTAAACCCAGTCATGAAGATTCATCATTGGCCATGGCAAGTTGGGAATCAAATGAGAGCTGGAGTAGTGATGGAAATGGATCCCAACAACAAGAAATTCTGTTAGTTTTTATTTATGATTTCTAGTTCGACTACTCTTTAAACAGTCATGCTTATTGCTTTATTGATCGATTCACTTTTTTAATTTACTGGCCTGTAGCTGTCGACATTGTGGTATTAGTGAGAAGTCAACACCAATGATGCGACGCGGACCTGATGGGCCAAGAACCCTTTGCAATGCTTGCGGACTCATGTGGGCAAACAAGGTATCCAACATTCACCCCCCCCCCCCCCCCCCCCCCCCCACACACACACACACACACACACACACACACACACAGAGCTTAAAAAAAGGGTTAACAGACGGTAACATCTTTTAATCTGGTGACATAGTTCTTTTGAAAATGCCTATTATATCGTGTTTTAAGCTTAAAGGATTGTATCAACTTTAGCAAATCTGAGATGTGAGATCTTGAACATAGCTGCCAATAAACTATAGATGGATCTTTCTTGGCCTCTAACATCTGTTGCATGCATGGGTGACATTCTGGAACATAACTGCCAATAAACTCATCAATTTCTTTTTTGTAATGGGCTCTACAAAATGAAAAATTGAAAGAGAGAGTGACATTCTGGATAAAACAATACACCAAGGTTTAAGCGTTTTTATGTCTCTTATGCAATCCAGATAAATATCATCAACTGGTTGCAAATTCTTCAAAATACAAAACCCCACATACGGTATATGAATTAAGCCAACAGAACATGGTTTAGGACTACAAAGTGGCTAGATTGCTTGCTAATATAATCGCCCTATTCTTCTAAATGCTATTGGTAGTTTTTGTATGATTTCTCCTTTCATGTAAGGTAGACCTTAGTTGGATGCCTTCTAATTCCCTTCCTATTAAGCAAAAGTTATTAAGGTGCCACGGAGTTTTGTGGTTGTAGAACTGAGAAACGCCTTTTTACATTAGAATTTCGATAACTGCAATGATTTTGCAATCCTTGATAGAGCTTCTTCGAAGTCCCTGGAGCATAGATTCTTCAAGAAGTGGATTCCAATCAGTACTGTGGATGACGTGTAGTGGTTATTGCATTCTATGTTGGGATTAAGAGAGTCAAAGCGATCCTTGTGTAGGGTTTAGAATTAGACAGCATGGATGGGGGTGGATATGATGAGGGTTTCGCTTTATCTTGGGATTACTATGGTATGTTTGAATATAATGAGGGTGCTAACGGGTTATTAATATAATTGAGATATCTGGGTACACTTCCTAATCTTGAAGTGTTATTGTTCTTTGTATCTATCGCATGTACTTTGAACAATAGTCTCATTTCATCATTTCAATAAAGATGCTTTTATCATCTTTAAAAGAAAAAAGAATAGACAGCATGGATGGTCTATATTTAGGATTATATATTAGACTATACTAACTATACTATACTGTACTGAAGTCAACCAAAATTAAAGTACATTCAACAAATTGAAGTGTCAATTGAGGGCCTTAGGCCTATTAGACAATTAAGGGCCTTTCCAGTCACGGATTGTTAGAAAATGCCAAATATTTCTGGATTGACTTTTCTGTGGTGATATTTATTAATGGTATATTGTGGACCTAAATTACCTCCTTTTTCTTAGAAGCCTATAAAAGTCATTAAGAATGGTGTTGGTAAACCAATTTCAAAATTTTCGATGGACATGATTTAGAAAATGATATGGTGCATTTAGCTGTTCTGCTTTTCGCCTTGGTAAATCTTTTCTTGAAGGCTGTTAGGTAGCGACTAACAGCCCTTAATGTTTTTGTTTCAATTACTTCTAATTTCTAACCCTGTGGACTGTGAAGGGAACTCTTCGGGACCTCTCAAAAACTCCAAATCAGGGTGGACAAACTGCAACCTTCAATAGAAATGAGGTGGAGCGTTGTATTATATCATCGTTTTCTTTACTATTGTTTTTGTAGTCTTTAAAATTTGTGCTGTTCTTACCACTCATTACGTCAAATCATTCAAATTTGTTTTAGAATGCTGTGCAGAATGGAGATTCCGAGTCCAACCCGAAAGGTGTTTAGAATTGTGAGATATGGCTATGAGATTGCTGTTGCGGAATTTAGCAAAAACCATACATATCTCCTATAGAGATTAGTTTGAAATGAGTTAGTCAACACTTGACAGATTTAAAATTTCACTGATGGCTATGGATGGATTCACACCCATCGACAAGAGGAACAAACCCCTTGTATCTTCTAAAGCTGGCTGAATCAAGGGCGAACCGTGTACGCGTACCAATTAATTTTATTAGCCTTTTGTTGTTTTATCACATTGCGAACCATTTCAAATTGTCAATTCCTAGAATCTTGTAAATTATCATCTCCTGCGGGTGTACAATGAAACGGTTCTTTTTTGTTTTGTTTTTCTTAATCAGATTTTATTTTTGTCCAGAATTTTCTCTTGCACATAACTCTCTCTCTTCCTTTCTACAGAGTCTCCAATGGCCGCTACTAGCATAAGGGTCGAATCAAATCTGATATGAATGGTACAACACGACTATAAATTATATGCTCTACGAAAATTGAAACTAACTTTGTATTTTTTCTTATTGATTTTCTACATTGTGCAATTCCGGCTAGTGGCTGGAAAACATGTTTGAAACGGGAAAATGGACTCAAACCCTACATAAATTGAGAAAGCACTCTACTAACTCACATGTATCATGTATGTGTTTCAACTCCGATTAAAAACTTTGAGACAATTCAATTTTCATGCTTCATCATGATTGTGTCTTTCCGCACAAGATGAAGGCATGGACAAGTCTCTGGGCAGCTCGAATCTGTTCGGGTGTGCCGGACATGATTACTTTACCATCAAACATCCCAGGTTTAGCATCATGAACCACCAGCATTGCTCCTGATATCTGCCACAGTACCACATAAAACACATTATAGAGGCCAAAACACAATAATTCGTGTGCCCAACTTTCGTACTCTACCAACCTGCTGAACATGAGCAATGTTATTGTTGTTCTCTCCATAGATGTGACAAATTAAAGTTTGTGGAATCACCATCTCCATAGATGTGCCTCCCATAAAATGAGGACCTCCGCTGAAAGACAATATCAAACCAATAAATAGCCGTCAACACCAAGTTTAAGAAGTAACATCTTCCGACACTTCGTTATTAGTTACCTGCCGTAGGACTCATTCCTTGAAACCATGCCATACCCATCAGTTGGTCCCTTGGGTATTTCGCTACTACTAACCTGAATATGATCCAACAATCAAACAAACACATTTCCCAATCAGTTCGACACGATAAAGAGTTCTAGGTTTCTTGGGAAGTTCAAGCAATGACCTGAGAAGTCCATGATCTAGGAGAAGGTCTCTCAAAAGAACCTGGCCCTGGTCTCTCCATGCCATGGGGATATGGAACTCCGTCCATGTTATTACCACCGAAACCAACATTATGAGGATATGCAGGCTGATGATCGAGTGGGTGGGAATGGTAAGGAAGACGTTCGGTCCCACGAAGAGCTCCAGTTTGAGAAGGATAGTATCCGGGGGAATGTGCATTACTTCCTGGCCTAAATAAGGGAGGTGTTTCTGGGTGGGGAGACAGGTAAGGTGGATTGTTGAAGTTCGGTACGTGTGGTCTCATTGGGAAGAAAGTGTCTCTAATTCGATTTGTTATATGAAACAAAGCATCCTGTACGGACGGCAAATTTCCGATCACCTGCAATGAACATTAACATAAATCAGGTTTCAACAGAAGATTGGACTAGTGTGATAGTAAATCTATACAGAAAGAAAGATCTCTGGCCATATTTTGATAAGAAATAAACTAATTACTTCTTTTAGTTAGTCATTACAAGCCATCTAAGGGTTAACAAGATTGAAGGTTAGCACTCATGCATGTTGCAATCGATCCATTAATTTAATTTGAAATAGATAACATAAGAGGAAGGTGATTGCCCGTCAGTCAGTTTATTTGTATGTGAAAACATATTCATTTTCCTTCGTTAGCTTTAAACTAATCATACGATCATGCAGCCGTTACATGAAAAGGAAAGGGGATATAATAAGCAATCGTACTAAAATTCATCTTCTTATTTCTTACAAAAATTGTTTACACGTATCTTAACTATCATATAGACCACAAAATGACCATCCAACATTTGGGGTGAAAAAGTTGAATGCCTAACTTCTAGGTTGATACGTTAAATAGGCTTTGCAGCTTTTCGTATGAATAAGAAAGAACTGAGGAAACTAGAAAAAGAAAGTACAAGATGATCGATCATTTCCATAATCATACATATGTATCAGCAAGAAACATTATACAGCAATCTTGGGAAGGAAATAGTTTGTGCTGAGGAAAAAAGCACAGTAATGTTAAAGAAATGTGAATTACCTGTACTACTTCGTCAATCATAGGTCCATTGTTTTGAATTTGGTCCCGGGGAAATATCTGAATGCTGGTACCAGTGCCTCTTCTCATGTCATTAATAATATGGCCTCCTCGACCCACCAAATAACCTATCTGTTGTCCATGTACAAGCAATCGAGCAACAACGGCAGCACCTGGTTCGTATCCAATTTCTGCAATTCGACAATGTACACGTATAACAGCCTCTTGTGCAGGAGAATATGTTTGCTCCAAACTCTGATAAATTAAGAAGGCAAAGAGAGGGAGAAAAAAAGAAGAAAATGCACCGTATCTTTTAGGGATTATTCTCAAATATAGCAAAATGAACCAAAATATTTACAAATATAGCAAATTATCACAATACATCTATGAGTGATCTAGATTATGATATTTTGCTATTTGTAGATATTTTCAATAGCTTTCTAGACACCTAGTCCAAAGTATGATATTTTGCACTTTTGAAAAGAATACAACACCACAACTCCATCAAACTAGGCATTTTCCTAGACACCTTGTCAAGGTATTCACCCTATCAAGAAGAACGAGCCAGACAAAAATCTTCAACTTCTTGAAAATTTTCATCCTCTACATCAAGGCAAAAAACCAACTCGTTTAAGAGTTCAAGAAAAAGGAAAAAGGAGTGACAGGAAAGATCCCTCGAAGGGTTAGGACACCAAAGGTATCCCTTTTCCCAACAAAACATTGAAACTACCAAGCAAAGAAAAAAAAGAAAACCAACAGTATCGCGTGTTTCCTTAATAAGTAACAAGGGGCGGAATCCCAAAAAGGGGGCAAGCTGAGCCAAGACCACAGCCACTGAAGCATTCAAAGAAGACAAATGGTCACATGCTTTCGAGTTTCCTATACCTAAGCCCCCAAATCCACGAGTTTCAAAATCCCACCTAACCAAATGAGACGCCCTCCCTTGCTCCACCCTCTTAAACAAATTTAAGCTTCTCCAAAGCGTTACTAAGAAACACACGAACTTAAAAAGAGAAAGGAAGTAGGGAAGAATCCCACTTAACACTAATGACTGAGAGTTAGTCTACCAGTTTCTGACAAGAAACTCCATTTCCACAATGGCAACCTTCTTTGAGTTTTTTCTACCGTAAGATACTAAAAGAACAACTAGTTGGATCTCTTCTCCTTTTCCACAATGCCAAACTTTTCTAAATCTTTTCCACATTAAGATACTAGAAAGACGACTAGTCGGATTGTGCCCAAAAGGAAGACCAAGCAGGGAATGAACCAACCTCACAACCTCAAACCTAACCAACATTATGACAACAAGCCTCAAAGAATAAAATAAAATAATAAAAAAAGGAAGGTAATTTATGAACTCAAATAAATTCTAGGACCGTGAACCATCATAGATTGAGCTAATGGTAAATGGAAGACATGACCTTGATGAAGGGCTAAAAGATCATTAGTTCAATCTATGGTGGCCACTTGTATATAACTTAGTTTTACGAGTTTCTTTTACACCTATATGTTGTGGTGTTAGATGGATTGTCTAAAAAAATAAGTTCTAAGATCGTAATTTATAATATTAAGGAATACATAGGCTTTCAAATTCAACCCGGTTTGCCTCTCTACTTGTTCCTCAAAGAAATAATTATTCAATCCATTTTTTCATATATGGAAGATATTGGTGGTAAGTAATAACAACACGCTGATCAAAACAGAGAGGATTCCATGCCAATCTCCTTAACTCCAATATCTTAGATCTTTTTACTTATGACCCAAAATAAAAACTAAAACAAAATGGAAAATAGTGGAACATGTAAACTAATGCAAGTAATTTTACAAGAATTGACTTTAACGTGCACAAAAACCAACGATAACCAAGAAAATTGAAGCTTTAACAAGGTCATACCTCTCGTGCAGATATCACAACCAAGCGTTCATCCAAGTCGGGTGTATCGACTATCTTTATAGATGCACCCGTTTCGTTTTGCAACGCCCGTACTACAGTGCCACCTTTTCCAATTAGGCTTCCAACTTTATCGGGTTGACAAAGCAATCTAAACACTACATCCTCTTCCATGGACGCTCTTGGACCAGCTCCAACATTTTCATGTCCTGGTATGGAAGAATAACCCCTGGAGCGGTAATCTGCATTATGATGACTACCATATCTCCTCCTAGGAGAAGGTTCTTCGTCTTGTACTGGCATAGAACTTGCATGGGACGTAGGCCCCGATGATTTTGTAGAGGAAGAGTTGCTCGAGTCCACCCTCGGGTTATCCTGAAGACAGGAGGAAACAGAAGAAAGAGCCTTCATCACCGCCGGAAAGTTTCCTGATATCTGCAAATGAAAAGACAGTTGATAATAATCACTGAAACTTTTGATTTCAAGTGCGACGTTATAGGCCGAAGAAACTCATGCGTATTACTTGAATCAACTCGTCCTGCGGCGACGCACATGCCGGATTTTGATCCTTGGGGAAAATCTTTACATGAGCCATACTCTCCTGCCTAATCTTCTCCACAGTTCTGCCTCCTCTACCAAGTACGCGACCTACCTGATGACTAGGCGCCAGCAGCCTGCAGACTACCAATCCATCAGTTTCACCACCGCTAATCCGATCGTTTGGAGCAGAATCTGCATTTTTCTTCTGTATCTCTTGGTTTTCTCCACTATCCTCGTTCATCCTAACTATACTCTCAAAAGTTCGTAGCAGCGCCTGCTGTGCCTGCGACCGCTCGTCCGAATCTCCAGCGACCGTATCACTAGAGACGTTGCGATTGACGTCATGCTCACGGAATTCTCTATCATTTCCTGGATTAGTGTGCGCGGGTTTGGAAGGCGAGCCGGCGAGGATGACAAGCACGCACTCGTCACATGAAGGAAGAGATTCATCAATGTGGACCCTAGCGCCGGGAATATCCCGGAGATGACGAAGGATGGATGAAACCTTGGAGGCTGGGCAAAGGAGGCGAAAGAGAGTATCGGAGGGAGATGAGGGTTTAAGAACGGGAGCATCTCTGGAGATAGTGTCTAAACCTAATGTTGCCGGTGCAGTGGTGGATACTGGCGGCGGTAGTGGCGGAGGTGGAGGTAATTGTCTTGGGCGGACGGAGCGACCGGCGGAGAGGTTGTGATCGGAGATGGCGTCCGGTGGACGTTTAGGGCTGAAATTGGTGTCCATTGATTGAAACGTCGATCACAACATTGATCGATTGAACTACCAATCCAGCGCCAACTGCGCTTCCCACCAATCACCAAATATTCATAGTTTATAATTAAACGTGTTTGAAGACTTATTTAAAAGAAGAAGTTCAAATATGGTTTTGTAATTGTTAGTTTTAAAATGTGGATAATTGTTTTTTAAATAAGAAAAAATATTTATAAATATAACAAAAATATTTATATGTAATAGACATGATGTAATCTCAAAGTAAAAATGAAACATTAAGAAAAAATAAAAAGGAATGAAATGGATACGGTGATATTTATTTTTCCTATTCTTTGTTGTGCTTTTGTCATTAAAGTTGTAGTCTAATGAAAAAATAAAGATTGCGGTCAAGATGGTCATTGCACTAGCGTGACTAACTATTTAAATAGCACTAGTACATTTTGTCGTAAGTAAAATATTAAATTTTATTAGTTATTAAAGACAAGTCAGTAAGGGTCGTTTAAGCTACCATCCCGAAGTTAAAGGTGTAAGTTATTTGAATTAGGTAGAGTAAATATTATCTCAATATCAAAATCTCTTTTTACTCCAATATTCACTATTTTTCTTACACTTATTTTTAAATATAACAAAAAGAACAATGACTATTATTTCTGTTGATCTGTATCATACATAATAACCTATCTAAATTTGTTATAAATAGATCGTAATCTGCTATATTTGTAAATAATTTTAGAATATCTTTTACAAAATTTAATATTTATTATCGAAACAAAATTGGTTTACAGTACAAACCCTAAATGCTATAACCTACTAACTATAATAACTAATCTAACGTTTCCAAATGCATAAAAGAAAAAATAATAATAAAATTCAAACACTCTTAGACAGAAATTAACCAAACAGAAAGAGGGTTGAAAAAGAAGGGCAGTAATTTCTTAAAAGAACTTAATTTTAATAATATGAGTTTAAATCTAATCCCAACTTTGAGGAGGGACATGAAGTTTACAATAATAGAGTATGCAGAAGGCATTGTGGCTGTAATAAGTAATACACAAAGTAAGAACTACAATTAGTATATTCCAGGAATGATTTTGCAAGGCACTTTCTCGCAGTAGAGTTTCCAATATTTCCCATACCTGCATGATTTCAAAATCATCAACTATACTACTTCCCATCCCTTATTAGCTTAACCAAACAGATTTACTTACTTGGAGCGACATCGATCGTCATCCCTTTTAGCCCGGTCGAACAGAAGGATAGTAAGAAATATCACATAGAAGTATGGTAGAAACTGCATAAGAGAAGATCCAAACCAACAAGGAAATTGCCATAAATAGATGATTTAGTTTTTCCTTGAGCAAATATCGATTTGTTCGTATTAATTTAAAAGCGAACTCACTTTTGTACATGTATCAACTAAAACTCTTCTCAAGATTTTGTTCGACCATTATCATCTAAAACTCATAATTTGAGTGAATTAAACTCCTAAATTATCATAAGCTAATCAATTTACAGCATTTACTATGATTATCATTGAAAATTGTTTATCTTTTAATTTTCAAGCATAGACTTCTTCAAATGTTGATTCTATTTATAGACGATTAGAGTAAATGAATGGACGGTTTTCAAAAGAAATTGTCTAAAATTCGTAAATTCATTCATTTAGGAAAGTTTAGGGGTTGTAAGTTTCAAAACTTTTTTCAAACGGAACCAAGAGTATAAATTGAATCAATCACCAAAATTTTAGAGTTTAAATCGATACATTTATTAGTTTATAGAATGTTTCTTTTTTTTTTTTTTCTGTCGGGTGAAAAGTATGTGTAGGTATTAATGAGAATGGATGATGCTTACATGATGAAAAAGTGCTGGAACCGTCCAGAAAAATGCAGCCAAAATTTCTGGGACATAATGAAAATGCCGTGCTAAACCCCACCTGCACCAACCCCAACAGCAAAATGCTTAATACTTCCCCAGCCACATTTATGTATGTATAGGAAATGATGATAATGAAAACTCACCATCCAGAGGTTAAAAGAAGACTAGTTCTCGTTTCCCCAGATGTAGTGGTATATGAAGCGACAATCTGTCAAATTAATACCAGATTTGATCACATAATATCGCAAGTTAGTTCTATATGAATTCTTATGGGCACAGAAATCTCATCAAAACCTTTGATGGAGCTTTTCCCCAAACCAAGCGCTTCCCATTTTTTCTGCGAAATTCTTGCCTCTGCCTGTCACAATCGTAGTTGATATATATGCAAAGAATGCCCGCTACTAGAATAGATACTGCCAACTGAAAACCAAAAGGGATCGTTAGGAAAGTAGCACGGTCCACAAAGAAGTATAAAAATAGAAGTATGTTTTTATCTGCTTTCAAGCTCGTCTGATTGGGTGAGTTCTGAGTTTTTGGATTAAGAAAAAACTATGCAACCAGAACGAATGAAGCATCTAGCTATTCAAATCATCTTTCTTATTCGATATCAAATGCCTAAAAATACATTAAATAATTATCATTTCCACATTGGCTAACCAGCATCCATCGAAAAGCTAATGAATTTCCACGAATCTCTAAACAATGCGATTATCCAGCATGTTTCAATTTAAATTAAGTGCTCGATGTTCGAAGTTAACCAGAAGAAAGGATACCTGAGTGCCAAGGTTTACAGGATGGTTGACCAAATACATGCCAGGAGAGGTATACACAGACGGAACCCATACCAAGCATCCCCAACAAATATAAAAACCAGCTGCAAAATCCAAGTTTCCAATTTTGAGGAATATTGAGATTGATAAAAGTAAAACAAAAGGGATAATATATGTTATTTATTTTTAATTCCGAAAAGATAAATGGACAACTAAATCAGATACCAGTACAGTTCAACTGCAAATGAGTTGCAGACTAATATATCACATTTTTCATAATAAAAAACTAGTCAATTGTGCTCCAGCACTATTAACCAAGCCTGAACTAAACAAAATACTCCATAAGTTTCAGTTATGACCTTAGAATTTGAAAAGTTTGAACTGTTTGATAGCATGGGGTTTCATCTCAAAACCAATTGGCAATGAGAGGAGAGTGAATCTCTTTGGTTTTCCCAATTTGGGACTCTCACCATCTCAACATACCCCCTCAAGATGTCTTTAGATTCACCTATCTTGGACCGAATACCCATTTAGGCTTTATGGCTCCGATACCATGTTTGATAGTAAGAGGTTCCATCTCAAAACCAATTGATTATGAGAGGAGTAGCCCATTTAATCTTATAAGGAGTGAGTCTCCTTGATTTTTCTTATGGGCACTCTCAACATCTCAACATGAACTTTTCAAAATTTGGAGGCATAATTAAAACTTGCCTTAAAGTTTAAGGGTGTTTTTATGATTTAACCTTTAATTAATAACAGAAAGGTATGAGAAAATAATATGTTAAAAAAAAACCATACAATATAAGCTAACCTCTATCATGCGCTATGTCCATTGTGTTCCAGTACCCTGCTTCCCACCAAAAAAACTTTGTAACATAAACCAACATCAATGCAGTATTTACAAGCATCGAATCAGCTAGTATCCCGTTCTTTTCATACTGAAATAGATGAAGAGAAGATAATTATGCAAAAATTTACATCAATCACCACTTTGAATACCCGAGAGAATCAACACAAGTACAGAAGTACTATATACATATAAGTGGTTGAAGAGCAAGAAATAGAAGGGTGAAAACTAACTTTTGAGTAAAACACACAACCACTCAGTTAATTAAGGATGTTCCTCTGACAGTTCAAGATTATTACAAATAAAATTTTCTGACCGGAATTTAACGCAGTTAGTTTCCATTAGTTATATTAAGAGGAAGAAGAGTGAATCTAAGGTGGGAAAATAGGGTGCTGTGGATCGAAGGCAGAGTAGTTATTAAAAGTAGGGTGAGGGTATCTTTTCTCGTTATAATACAATTGTTCATCTTTGGCTTCTTCAGTCTTGTTGAGAAAAAACTCACTGCTACAAGAATAACCAGTAAAATAATAGAGAAATTAAGAGAAAACAATGAAACTGGAAACACAAGAATTAGCGTACAAAAACTCCAGACCAGAAGAAAAAAAGAAAAAGAAGACAGACCAGAAAAGAAAAATTCACCATGTGAAAAATTATGATAATCACACAAATCTTTTCCTGGTCCCAATTATAAAGAAAACACTGTCAAAGCATTATACACTCACATAACTGAGTAAGTATACCAAGCTTAAAGCGCTTATAGACTCTTTTTATAGTGTTCTCAGTCAACTACTTTCTTGAACATTTCTATGGAACAATTGCTCTTCTAATATTTGTCAAGACTCAGCAACTTCGTCATAGTTGGTTACTTTTAGTGAAATGATCGAAGGGATATGATTCAAACGTATTGAGTGGGAAAAGATCTGGGTTATATGTAGAGGAGAGGGCAAAGAAAATAGTCTGTCTGTCAGCGAGTGAAAGCTGTAAATGGTTTCTGGCCTTGAGAGAGGCAAGCCTCTTTAACATCTGTGAATTTTATTTCTCTTTCCCTCTGGTCATCAAAGTTATACAACCTTTCCCCAAGTTTTTATTATTATTATCTTTTTGTAACAAAATAAAAGAATGCAAGGGCATACAAAAAAAACTAAACCAAGAAAGGGATACCAACTAGAGGAAGGGCTCCATCTATTAAAAATAGTACCTACAGAATACCTACAAGACTTTAAAATTGAAGCATCAAAGCCAAGAAAAATGTAAAATCTAACGAGAGACCAGACATCACTAGAATCCCTCTCCAACCCTCTAAACACTCGGTTATTTTGCTCACTCCAAACATCACACAATATAGCACACACCCTAGCAAGCCATAAAAATCGATCCTTCTCACGGAAGGGCGGATGAGGGAGGAGCTATTGATCAGAACACAAGGCTCTATCAGATCATATGTATCTAAGAGAAAGTAGCATACTACCTACAAACTCCCCAGAAACTACTAAATAAAAGCTCAAGTACTTTCAGTAAGACAGTATATGCCCCCAGATGCAAAAGCTCCTTTGTGCAAAAACGCAAATCCAAAGTTCCGAGGATCAGTGTTTACCAACTACTTTAATTTAGAAGTGTGATTAATACAAACTAATGGAACCGTGACAATAAAAGACTTGACTCATAAGACAGAATCATAGAAATATAAAATAAAAAACAAAATAAAAGAAGCACCACAGGTAACAGATTTTAACTTCTGTTGCCTCAGAAATATTACAAAAGGTGCCAACCAATTAAACGAGGCTTGAATCCCATTATTATAAATGGTATTTAGTAAACCTCACATGAAAAGAAAACATCCACAAGTGTCAGCTAATCTTTCATACTTGGGAACTTTCAGATTACCTACTTGCTTTATGCAATAGGTCACAGCAAGGACGGCCCAAGACATCATCCCAAATCTGCAGTTTGTGAAAACCTTAATATCAAAATGTTTGCCAATACGCGGGTACAATTCCATGCCCTGCAAGCAAGTAAATAGGAAAAGTGTGTGATAGAATATCAACAAGACCTTGCTTAGCCAATGCAATCATGTGATCAAACAAAACTACAAAAATAAAAGGAGGAGCAAAACATAGACAAGTTGTATGAACTCTCGAAGTATGGAGAAAAATATTTTTCTCAATTCCCAAATTGGAAGTCTATAAACTGCATAAATATATAACTTCACGACACAGTAGAAAGCATTTAAATGAAATGCTAGTGGATATTGCATATGAGCTTTGTCAAAATACATTATAAAAGGATATTTATCCTTAGAACTCAAGGACATTGTTGTACAACCTATAGAATAGATCTTCTTCTAGTAAGTATGTATGGCACAAAGATATTGTTCACTCCAAGGAATCATCCGAAGTTAAATAAAAATTGAAAACAAAAGGAAACATGGTTACGCCAAGCCAGTTGGGTTTCCAATTTTGTTATCATAGCATACATATCAAGCAGACAAGAAACTAATGGCAGGGTGATTAGTAAAATAACCAGCAGTGAACACCTAATAAAGCAAGAGATGATAGCTATGTTTATATATCTGATACATAGTAGCATCATAACGTAAGAGGGAGTTTGCTAGCTCGAAAATTTTAAAGCTTCTAATGAGGTTTGCTCTTCAAAAATATTTAAGCACCCTAATTTTCTTACAACCAACAGCTGAGGTTCTCTTTTCCTTTTTGTTGTTCCATGTGTGTGGCCTTTTCTGAACTTCATTCATCTTTAAAATAATTGTTTTTTTTTTTTAACTAAAGAAAAAGAAGTTGTTACGTCAAGTCATAAATATCAAAAGGATGTGAAAGCTTACCCAGTAGAAATCAAGTATAATGTTTCCAGAGGAACCTGAATCAGAGGAAGATGGCGCCACATGACCCTTATATATGCAAACACCAGTGTTACATATGCAGAGAGCACATATACATATAAACTCAACTTCAACAGGTATGGGCACAAAAATCTAAGTCCTCACTTTTATGTATAGAAGAATACAAAAGATGAAGCTTCCAAAAATAAGAGTTGAAAATATTTCTCCCAGATGATCATAAACAATAGCTGGATCAAATATCCCAAACCTGATTATAAACAAGAATAACATCATAATAAATCAGAAAGCAGAAAAGATATTTCCTACCAAAATCATGTATAAACACATAATTTTAACACAAAATACCATAAAATACTTTACTGAGTGTTAGAGGAATACAATCATAAACAGACCAAGATCGAGAGATATAGACAAAAAGAACATATTTACAAAAAAAGGACTATTTTCATCAAATATAGCAAAATGAACTAAATTTACAAAATATAGCAAAATATAACCGTTTATTAGACATAGGTAGTAGTCAATCACACAATGAAAAAATAATTTCCCAAAACAAATTGGAACAACCGAAGAATTACAAAAAGTGTAAATTGTCTGGCTGAAGGTACAGACTGCAATAAATTCTTAAAGGGGCAATAAGTTTGTAGAAATCTGACTCAATACCATACCGCCAAAGAGCAACATAAGTAACCAGTGTCACTATGTAGGCAGCCACGCCATTTGCCTGCAGAACAAAAACAGGAGCAATAAATTATGAAAAGAACTTTGAGCAACACCATGAATTCCGAGGCATTAGTAACTTCTACTGCACAATGAAATGCAAAGAACTGACACAAAGTGATCAAGAGTCTAATGTGCAGACACCTTGTAGACAGGTTGATTTCCTGTTGGAGAGACCGGGCCCAAAACCCTCTTTCCAGGTAAAAGAAGCTGAAGAGCAGCCTCAAAGGCAGCATAACATCCAATTATCTTGCAAGCAGTAGCAGAGGGCGATGGCCATATATTAATAAAGCCCTCAAACCCATTTTGATATAAGTAATTCCAAGTCTGAGAAACAGACCCATCAGCATGAACCATCGTGTACCATCTGCATTGAGGAAACAGACACAAACATAAGAATTGCGTGTCCTACTAAGCTGTTTGATTGGATCAATGAGACGGGAAAGCAAGATCAGTCATGAATCATTGAAATTAGTTGAATATCGAAACATAGAAGCGGGAAATAGAGAAATGAATGAGAGAAAGGATGGAAAGCGCAGTAAAGAACATTTAAAAAAAAAAAAAAAACAGAGAGAAAGAGAGAATTACAGTAAGATAACAAAGGGAGGGCAGAGGGTGAGAAGAGATAACATGGAAACATAAGTGAGGAAGGGTGAGTGTACGGTGTTGGATCCTTCCGCCATTTTTTAGGCGCCTGAGTTTTCTCTGAGAGACTGTAGTGAGCTCGCCTGAGAAATGAGTTGACTCAATTGGAGTTGGGATTTGAATATTGAAGACGAGATGTGTACTTTTCCTTCTTCGTTTGTTAGGATTTAAATTAGTAGTCTCGACCCAAATGGTAGGCTATCCATTTTTCTACATTTGTATTCACTGCGAAATTAATATGGATTCAACTTTTGGTCTTTTTAACTATTTCTTAAGACTATTGCTATATGGTTGTAGGAAGGTTAGAGTGTGGTTGAATTATATATCGAAAACATGTATGTGGAAGTGCATTTTTTTCTGATGCTTCCTTAAAATGAGTATAAAATTTAAACATTTGGTTATTTTCTTAAAAAAGGATGATTATTTTTTTATCTCATTTAAAAAATTATCGAACGTATCAAATTTCTTCAAAATAATTTATTTTTAAATTTAAAATTTTAAAAGCTAATCCAAACACACGGTTAGTTTAGTTTTATTTTAAAACAAATATATATATATAAAGCTCTAGTTTTGTTGTTATTATATTTGAGAATGATATTGCACTTCGGTCTTCGAATATACAAACACGCTCAGATTCTGCAATTGGTACGACAAAGGTAGAAGAACAATGGCAGGATGGATCGATTGAGGACCTATGAATGACGAAGTACGATTGAGTTGTGGAGCACGCTGTCTTTAAGACATTTCGTGTCTATTGATTTTGCATAGAAATGAAAACTGGACGGACTTATATAGTGGACGTTTCTAAAAATAAACGTTTAGAAATTTTCAGTAAAATTATACATAATTATTTTATCTCTCCTCGCCTAAAACAGAGACATATTCTCATTTGTCTATATGGGTCCAAACCCATTGATCAAATCAATAGGTATATGAAGGAGTCTTCGCATTCCAAAATAATTAATATGTGAATGCTTCCAAAAATAAAATAATATATTTTTTCTTTTTACAAATTTTTCATCCGATAGAGAATGCTTAAAAATAATATTGTTTGAGACAAGAGGTGAGTTATTATAATCTAAAGAGCATAGTTTATGTTTAAGGTATAGTAAACACTATAACAAAAAAAAAAACGATAAATGTTAAATAGTAAAAACTGTACCAAATAGTAAATATCATAGCAAATCGTGAATAATAGCCTGTTATAGTTCTAAGCACTCTTTCCTTCAAATAGCAATCAGTGTACTTTTAAGTATTATTGGAATGCACTTGAGTACTGCTTTTAAAACAACTTTTTAAAAAATTAATGTGAAATTATGACTTCTTCTGCTGCTGCTATAAAAAATTAATGTGAAATTATGACTTCTTCTGCTGCTGCTACTACTTCCTAGTCCCCAAAGCTACTCTACTCTTAATTTGAGGTAGACAAAAAGTAACGTGGACGAAAACTAAGAAATAAATAATATTAACATTAATGTAAACTTTGTGCTATTAAGATTAAAAAGGTAAAAATAATTTAAATTAAATTAAATTAAAATAGGTTAGGGAGTCAAATAAATGAACAAAACCGAAATGAATTAAAGGATTTCCTTTTTACACAAACCAATACTTTTATTTGAAAAGAGATGCAAATCAAATGTGTGCTTTCATCATTCATCATATCAACTTCATCTCTGTCATTAAATGATGAAAAGAACCTATGTCATTGGTGCAATAATTGAGATTCTGCAAGTTATGTTAAATCATATGTATACAAATTTGTATGGTGGGAAAGAACTTTTAAATAGGTTTAGAAAAAAAGAAATCTTTAAATATGTATAGCCATAACTGCTCTTGTACTTAAAAAAAATTAAATTAAAACAAATTCTTACTTTTTATACTAATAAAACCATTTTTGCAATAAATATCAAATGGATAAGGAATTCGTTACTATGGTAGTAGGTTATCGTAATACATGTGTATTTGAGATATAGATTATGTGAACTATTTTAATTTTAGATGAAAAATAGTAAACACTGTAATAAAAAATTAAAAAATGATTAATGTAAAATAACAAAGATGGTGACAAATAGTAAATATTATTGTAAATGAAAATATGAAAATTTGAAATAGTATTAACGATAACTAATTGAAAACTACAAAATAATAGTATGTAAAACGATGTAGTTATTATAGTTTTAGGATAATCTTTACTATAGACACCCTCTAGAATTTTATTTGAGATTGAAATTTTGATTTTATATATCTACAATTGTTCGTATTAAAAAAGTAATAAATAAATGATGGAATTCCATTTTCTCCGCAGCATCCAATGAGCCCACCTCATCATGACTTAATTCTTGGTTGGTTTATTTGCATATATATCACTAATTTGTAATGTTTTCCAAATGCAGCCTATCCTACTTTTCTCATTCACTAAATCCTAATCAAATCACAACATGCTTGTCGTACGAGTTGGTTGGGTAATTAAATTGATGAGTTTATGATGCATGTTTCAATATTTTTAAAGTCTTCAAAGAACTCAAAGTATCACCGAGCTTTCATCATACTTTGTCATTAATAAAATTTGGTTGTGTGGACAAATCTCAACTTTATATCTTTGAAATTAGGATGAAAGGAAGAGATGAGATAAGATAAGGAATATTTGATAAAATAGGTGAAGGGAACAAAAGAATAGTAACTACTCGTGATTTACATTTAAAATTAACATTAATATTCGTAATTAGATTTATCAAAAAATTAAGTTTATTTTAACAAAAAAAAAAAAAAAAAAAAAAGCTTTTCGAAGGACCAAAATGTTCAATTTAAGACATAATTAACCTAACTTAATATTTTCGAGAATTCACCTTTTCTTTTTCTTTTTTTAATACATCAACATAATGAAGAGAATAAATTTTGAACCTTCAATAAAACAATTATATTCGTTGAGACTAAATTAAAAGTTTAAAAGGGAAAGAAAATTAAAAAATTTTATATTATAAGAATGATAGATACTAAAAGTTAATCTATTATGGATAAAAATAAGGATAGTTGCAAATGTAGCAATTATATTCAAAATAATTAAGTATATAGCAACATTTTAAAAAAATTGCAAATATAGCAAAATCTATCAAATGATAGGAGCCTATCACTGATAGACCATGTAGTAAATGTTGGTCTATCACCGATAAACCATAAAAGAGTCTATCAGCGATAGAAGCCTATCACTAATAGATTTTGCTATATTTGTAATTTTTTTAAAGTATTATTACATACTTGATAATTATTCTAAAAATTGCTACCTATTATAATTACCCATAAAAATATGAAATTTTGCTATATCTTACAAATATTTTCTTTTTACCTAATGCATACTTGAAAAATTGCTTTTAAATTATATAATGGTATAAATATAATTAATAATTGAAGGCAGAGATCGTAATTTCTTCAAAAAGTGTGGAAGAGAATTCTCTATACTACTCTATAACGATGGGGAAGTGATCCCATCCTACCACCAAAACAAAAACAACCAAGGAGAATGGACATTCATTTTCCCAAATGTTATTACATCCATTTATGTCCCAGAAGAAAAAAACAACCGCCAAAATACAAACTCGGATCCATTTTATTGCACAGATATTATAAGATAAATAAGGGAATAGTATAAGAATCTCAGTTCTGAACGCCAAAATACGAACCCGGAAAAACTTGGAGGGGTGGAGGAAAAATAATGCACATTATTAAATAATAGCTAACCGAAAGTTGCGACCGCAACCCAAACCAACATAATACATCGATATTATTCTACAAAATCAAAGGAGGAAACACCAGACCTGGCACGAAGTCGGCAAACAAATTCTTGTTGTCTATCGAGTTTCATCCTCGAGAGCACGGAAACCGTTTGTCAGATCTTCATGTAGCTTCTTGAATTTTTCGATGAGAGCTGGTTCTCCTTCAGCTGGATCCTCGAACTTCTGAGACCTGCAAGATCCCCAAATATTTTTTGTCACAATGGACATCACAACCTAACATCCATCCATCCAACGCAATTCATAGACAATCAACGTAGCCATTGTATTGTATTGTATTGTTTTCACTTACACGAGGCGATAGAATAGATCTCCCAACCGATGCTTAATCAAACTGTATGTTATCTTTTGGCCATCCATACCCGCTCCCCTCTCTACTGCCTGCAAACAACATCGAACCGAAGTTATGAAATGTGAATGTTCTACCCTTTATAGCTACAGCACCATTTAAACATGAACGGATTGGTAAAAGAGTAATCAAGTACCTGATTAGCCAAATTGTAGAAATGAATGATATTACGCATCATCCAGACCGACTTGTAGAATGGGCAGAATTTATCGTACCTGTCACACCCACAATTTTATTTTTATTATCATTATATAAAAGCTAGAAAACTGTTGTTCTTCTACCTACAATCGATTGAATTGAAGGGACCGGGGAACAAAGATGTAGCTAAGACTTACGGAGTAAATGCATTCTGAGCAAGATAATCCTCCCTCAAAAGCTTTGCAGTCTCTAAGGTGATCTTATCTCCTTCGGCTAAGGCATCTTTCCCCACAAGCTGCCATAATCAAGAAATTAGACAACGTTCTGTGACGCACATTTAAAAATAATCTCAAGTGTTTTGTTATAACTAACGAAGTTTACTAGAATAGGATTATAAGACATACTTGGACAATTTCATTGAGGTCATCTTCCCTCTGAAGGACTTCACGAGCCTTCGTCCTGATGCTAATAAAATCTGGATCAAACTTCTCGTAGAAAGACTCCAACGCCTAAAATAAAGATGAAAAGGAAATCCATTATTCGGTGCACTCGTGTGAAAGATACAAAGAGGCAAACGCAATATTGAGAGCTTTGTTAACATACAGAGGAGTATTTTGAGTATGAAATTAGCCAGTTCACGGAAGGGAAGTGCTTCCTCTGGGCAAGCTTCTTATCTAGACCCCAGAAAACCTGCAAATAATTTAAATAACTATAATAATCGTAGATAATAAAATATTGATTGGAGATCTATTAAAAAGAACCAGATTAGAATAGTCTTGAGAAAAATTCACCTGGACAATACTGAGGGTAGCAGATGTAACTGGATCAGAGAAATCTCCTCCAGGTGGAGAAACTGCACCGACAATGGTGACACTGCCAGTTCGTTCTGGCCCACCGAGACATTTCACTTTACCGGCACGCTCATAGAAAGAGGCTAAACGTGCTGCTAGGTAAGCAGGATATCCACTATCTGCTGGCATTTCTGCCTGAAAAATAAGCAAAGACAAGTCCAACAAGAATAAGACGAGGAACACGATACAATAACACATTCCTACAATATTGTGCACAGGCATCTCATGAGTCACAATTTCAAGCTAGAAAACCTAGCTAATAAACGCACACATTATAAACGCTGGATTTAAACATCTTGATCAGATGATGCTTAACTACAGTGTAAGACCGTCTTAACAAGAGGCAACTTGAACAATGTGTGATCTTTACGAATATAACAAAATAGATTCTTCTTTTGAAGAAAAGAAAACTGAAGGAGATGAGAAACATCTAATTAAATATAAATAATTGAATGGATGTATTGATTCTGAGTTTTCTTTTGCTATTGGAAGACGGTGATCGTTTGGAACTTGTTTATCTACTTTTGTATTCCCTTTCACACACCTTAATACTGGACAACGGATCTTATTGGATATACATTTTGCTTCTTTGCTTTGAGATGTTACATACCTTATCTTGTTTTCTAATTTAAAATTTCAATGTAGCTATTTTCTTTGACGTGTAAATATTGTAGCACAAAGAATGATAGAAACGAGTTCCCTTATATTAGTTCAACCTAAACATTGAATCTTAACAGGTTATGGTTTCAGTTTCCATTAGCTTCCACATATCTTATTGGTCGTTTACTATGTAATTCCAATGCAGCAATTTAAAGTCAACAACAAATACTAAAGAACAAAAAATCATAGAAATGAGTGTACACATATCAATTATACAACGCTGTGGTCCGTGTTACTTAAATAAAAGTAATATTAAATTAAAAAAGCTGTAAGTTAGGCAGTTCTAGTTGCTACTTTATGAGAAGATGGCACTTGATGAGAAAACGAAAGATCAGAATAGTCCATCACACAAATCAATCTAATTCATTTATTTTCAACACACATCAAATACAAATTTTATTTCCTGTCCTAGTACATTAAAAGAGACAATGAGCAAATTATAAAACAAGCTCCATATACTTACCAATCGTCCAGATATTTCACGTAGTGCTTCTGCCCATCGAGATGTTGAATCTGCCATCATACTTACATTGTATCCCATATCTCTGAAGTACTCGGCCAAAGTAATTCCTGCACACATTTTATACGTCATTATATGGTGATATTGATATAATAAAATATGTCAGCCAGGCTCCACAAAACTTAAAAGAAGCAAATGCAAAAAATATAGAATAAACATACAATGAAAAATGTAATGTACGTATCAATTGAAAGAGCTCATTCCATGATATACTTAATGCAATAAATTTATCTGCCACAACTCAAAAGAACATAACAGGAAATACGATATTGAGTCTCCATAAAATGAAAATAACTTTTTATAGTAAATGATAACACTTCTTCTTAATAGCAGTGCCAAGGACAATAAGAAATGACAACAGGAAAATTGCATCAAGTAGATCACAGACAATAATTGTGGTTAACTAGCAGCACTCAATGGGAAAAGAGGAATGCTAGAAAGATTTTTAAAAAGATGCAGAAATTTACCAGTATAAATCGAAGCTTCACGAGCAGCCACAGGCATATTAGAAGTGTTAGCTACAAGAGTGGTACGCTTCATGACAGATTCTTCACGACCATCAGGCAATGTCATTGTCAATTGAGGAAAATCCATAAGAACTTCAGCCATTTCATTTCCTCTCTCTCCACAACCAACATATACCACTGTATCAGAATTGGAATACTGCATGAAAAGTTCAGCAACAATAGCAACTTTTAACACCACAGAAGATCGTGCCAAATCCTAAGTCAGATATAAGATAAATAACTTACTTTGGAGAGAGCTTGACTAATGACTGTTTTTCCACAACCAAACGCTCCAGGAATGGCACATGTTCCACCAAGAACAGAAGGGAAGAGTGCATCAAGAACGCGCTACACATGAAAATCAAATACATAAATATAATAAAAACAAGTTTAGAAATACACAACTTCTACAAGGGAAAAAATCAATGGCAAAGCAATCAACTATCTTATTCACCTGTCCAGTCAAAAGAGGGGTATCGGCTGCAAGCTTCGATGCAACTGGTCTAGGAGTACGCACAGGCCAAGTCTATATTGGATAGAAAGACATACATACAAACATAAGAACTTATTGAACCATAAAATTGTGAAGGAATGATAAATAAAACATCAATTAGAAACCTGAAGCATGGTAAATTGCTTTTTAACTCCTTGAAACTCGAGCTCTAGAACAGTATCCTGTAAATAATAAGCTTTTGGATATGAAAGAAGCATCTAAAATAAATGAACAGATATAAAAAATCAAAAAGAAAAATAAAATAAATAAAAAGTCTTGGAACCTTCAATGAATATTGACCGGGCGCTGCAATATAGGTAACTTTTCCCATAGCATCAGGAGGAAGTGCAATGCGGTGCTCCATTAGACTATTCTCGAAGACAGTCTGATTAAAAAAATTATCAATGTTAGGTCATAGGAGAAACCCAAAACATCGCCATTTCAAGGGATCTTAATGAACAAAGATGGCAGAACTTACAGCATACAAGTCTCCACCTGTCAATAAGTCGCCCTCACCTGATTTTTTTTCCTTTTTGTGAGTAATAAATTTATTGCAATCTGACAAATATAATCAAACACATCTGCATAAAACAAATTGTATGGTCATATCATACCTATCTTTTTGGGTTGAAAATCCCAGAGTGTGTCTTTGTCCAGTGCCGGCACAGCGACACCACGAGGAATGTAGACATCTCCCGATCTCTTTGCAATTGTTTTTAATGGCCTCTACATTCTCAAAATTTTAAGTTAAGAGAAGAAATCAAAGTAAAAATCTAAATACAACATGTGGCATGAAGTGATACAAACCTGAATGCCATCAAATATATTTCCCAGTATTCCAGGTCCTAACTCCACTGACAGAGGCTGATAGTTCACACGCCGTTAATTAATTAAGATTCAAGAACTGAAGGGATAAATAGAATAACTAAAAGATGGAGTGCTTACTTTATGAGTACGTAAAACAGGGTCATTCACCATCAAACCAGCAGTTTCCTCATAAACTACAAAAAGAATAGAAAAGTGCAATCAATTTACTGCGGTTTATAACATTTAACACAAATACTAATACAATAACAATGAAGCAAGGTAACTGAAGGAGGATATTCGAAAGTCTTGTCAACATATCAGACATGAAGGAAGAAAGTGTGCCAATGGACCTCTGAAACAAGGGGGATCAACTTAGTAGAGAGAGAAATTATCCCCGTGCTCATGTACATACCCTGAATAGTGGCAGAATCTCCTTCTAACCTAATGATTTCACCAATCAGATTATCATGACCAACACGAACCAATTCATACATGGCTGCACCTCCCATGCCATCTGCCACGACGACTGGTCCAGATACCTGTGAATGATATGCGAGTTTACCATCCGAGAAATTAAAATGATAATTAAACAAAAATTTAAAAGATCAAATGTATGAAAAAACTAAAGGAATGAAACTCGATGCATCCACAAGCATATGACCAACCACAATCACAGTGACCATAATTCATTTCTTTTTGTTATCAACTTGTATAACCAGATAGTAAGGACATACACAGTAACGTTCAGTTAGCAACATCCAACAAAAATAACGAAATCACTCAACGTAATAACACTGCAGTTAATTTAAATTTAAATTAAAAACAAAACAAAACAAAACAAAGCAAAACAAAACAATAAAACCGGATCCATAAAATAAGATCAAATACGAATCTGAACAAAACAAAACGACAAAAATTGCACATCGAGACGGGAAGTGAAGTAACGAAAAACAAAACAAGTATTGGCATCTGAAGTATAAGAGAATGCATGTAAAATCAACTTAAGCCGATAGAATCACATCTAAGAAGATCAAGGAAACAATCGAGGCAGTCAGAATTAACAAATAAGAAGTGAAGATAAACAGATCGTGAAGTAGAAACAGACCTTCCGGACATATCCATACTCGCTTTCCTTCTCAGAGTCTTCAAAAGTGGTCAAACGAGCTCCATAGACAGACGGCATTGTGGAAGAGAAATGATCGGAAAGAAATCAGATCGAATTGTTAACAGGTAAGAAAAAGGATCAAATGAAGAAACAGAAATCGACCAAAACCCTAAAGTCCCGATCGAGGTGGAGATGGAGATGGAGATCGCGGGAGAGCGAGCGAAGGAGAGAAGGAGGGAGGGAAGAAGATGAGTGTGGAGAGTAGGATTTGTTGGTATTGAGAATCGTTTATGAATGAATTATGATGATATGGAATGGAACGGCGATAATTGGGTGAGGGAGGGTGTAGGGTAAGATGGTGTGGTATATTTCTAACTTCTTATTTGACATTGGCAGCGTTGAGGGACATTGCAAACCCGTGAGATTCCGTGTTTGCGGTCAGCGACGTGGCTGCCCGTTCTCCACTTGGATTGGATATACATTTATGCACGGGTTCCTCCATCCGACCCGACCCGACCCGATTTCTCTCACCCTTTTTAAAAGGTAAAATACTTTTTTGCTCTTACGCTTTATATTTTAAAATATTACTTTTTTTTTTTTTTTTTTTTTACTTTTTAAATATAAGAAAATGAGTTAAACTATTTATAAATTGTAGTAAATCTTTTTAACTTTTTGTTTAGTTTACATAGACGATGATACAAATCTATTAGCATCTATCTAATACAATTCTATTATTGATGAACATTGATAGAAGTCTATCAACGATAAAAATTAATAAAAGTTTATCATTGATAAAAACTAATTGAAGTTTATTAGTGATGAAAGTTTATGAACAAAAAATGATATAGATCCACCGTTGACAGAAGCTTATTCGTGTTTTTCTTTTCGTTATTTCTGTAAATAGATTGGTATTTTTTAATATTTGTCAACATTTCTCTTCTATTTATTTTAGTTTTGTTCTTAAGTTTTAAAATATTATAATTTATGGTTAATTTGAAATTTGTTTCTATTTATTTTTTTTTTGTTTCAAACTTTACCCTTCATACTATTAGAAAATTATGAAGTAAAACATTAGCCATAAATTATTAAGATTATTTTTTTACAAGATAATAAAACTTAATTGATTATAATTTTTTTCAAACATTTTAAATTAATTAATAAGCACTAATACTAAAAAAAAACAGAAAATTAATATTCAGTTTAAATTTTGAGATAAAAAATGTTAATCCTCAAATTCATAGATTAAAATTTTAAAAAAATCAAAAGATAAGATTGCAACACTTTAAATTTATTGTGATTATTGAAATTAAACTCAAAACTCAATTATGAAAGTTTTGAATGATGACCGAAACTTAAAAAATATCTAATTGTCAATAGGTGTCATTGTCGAAAGTCTAGATATTTGGTTTATTTTTAAAATATTCAATGCCTTGGGTTACTTCTAATTTAAGAACTTAAAATGATATTTTATCATAAGATATTCTTTATATATAGAAGATGGTTTTAATAAAATCTTTTCTATTATTTTACATTTTATTAAAAGAGATTCCAACAATAGAATGTTAGGTTATACCACAAACTATAAACGATTCTACAAATTCTGATACATAATAAAATAGTCTATAATCTATGATCCGTCACTTTTTATATAATACATTTTAGAAATATATAAAAAATTCGCATAACTCAACAAAATTGTTTAACAAATAATTTTTACTTAGCACCAAACACTTAATACAAAAAACATTTTTAATTCTCTAAAATTACTAGGAGTTAGTTCAAACAGACCCTCTTAAATATATATTTGATAGATAGAAAGAATATGACTTAACTCTTCTTAAATAGCTATACTTTTGTTTGGTTTGACACAAAATGAATTAATTAAAAAAGGAAAACAAAAAAGTCATCCTACTGTATACATCATACCTTACTTGAGTTATTTTTATATTTTATTGAAAAAAAAATATTATTTATGAATGTTTGTTTAGGATGAAATTGGGTTAATTATGAAAAGAAGAATCATGGATTTTAAAACTAAGAGATGAGATGCAAATAGAGTAGGAACAAAATGATAGAAAAACAAAAACCTATATATAAAAGTGAAACTATATTTTAAATCACAGCAAAATATTACAATTTGTCATTTATCGGTGTTTTTTTATAATTATAGTTTATAAACTATTATTTATTATATTTTATAAATATTTTAATTTATTAACAACACAACATCGTAACTATCCTTACTAAATTGAAAATAGTACTACGAACAAAAATAACATCACTTGGTGCAGTTTTTATAGAATAGAACTTTACAAAGAAAAAGTAAAAAGGAAAAGTAGAGCTGAAAGCCAAACTGCATATTCTCATCAGAACAAATGTTGAGACCACAAAGTGATCCCAAAGGCATCAATATTTAACATCATAAAGCTGAAGCAAGTAAGTTATTCCAATGTTGTTTAAGTGCCTCATAAGCCTTCCCACAGCCTACAGCCTGCACTCTTGTTCTCCCATCTTCCGCCTCTACTTCTGTTAGGGTTACTAACCCTAATCTCGACAACGTATCTATTGCATTGTCTATCGCCATTTCAACCTGCATAATTTATAAGTATCGACAGCTTAGTCACCCTATAGTTGAAGTGTGTGTTTAAAAAAATGTTTGGGAATAATTTTGAAAGAGTTAAAATCACTTTTGAGTATATACTTAATCCCTCGAAACTAATCTAATATTAATTTTACACGTTCAAATGCAATTCTCTAATTATGAAAATTGGTTTTGAACAAATAAGGGTTGTTTGGATTAACTAGAGAAAAACAAATGTTTTTATTTCCAAAAAGATCATTTTTATTTAAATCCTTTATTTCAAATAAATTTTGAAATGTTTCGATTAATATTTTGAATGATTGTCAAACACTTCAATTTTTTTTCAAAATGACTTATTTTTAAGATAGTTGAACCGAGCACGCCCTAAAAATATATTAAAAAGTATTTTGAACATAACAAATGGTTTTTAACTATTTTAGAATCACACCCACCATAAACTCGAAGCAAAACAACTTCTATGCTAGCGAAGGTTGGACCTAAGTGTTTGTGGTGTGTGCCTTAGGCTCAAATTTCCTACTTTTTCCTATTAAAAAATTATACTCTTAATAAAAGGAAACTTTTTTTAATACTTTTAATAAAAGGAAATTGACAATGCTTTCCATCTCGAATAGAGAGCTCTTTTTTCCTATTTTCATGACGTGACCTTTTAGTTAGTTATTTTTCTTATTTTTAAGTTCTAGAGTGCACCTTCAGCTTGCGAAAACACAGGTAAATCCCAATTAGAGTTGAACAATAAGCAAATACAATTTCATTCCCATCTATCATACCTTCACTTTTAAAACCTCGTACAGAAATTTTTCGCATTTGTCCCCAACGCTTTTGCCACATGTTACCTGCAATTACAGAAATTCATTCTTCCGTCAACCAATCAGCTTGCAAATGTAAACATATAAGAATCTAAGTCTACACTACACAAGAAAAGGCAGAAACCTCTCCCTTTTCTTCTTTGAGTAGTATTGCATACGCCAAAATAGCTTCTTTGTACTGCACCAGAAAATGAATGTTAGACAAAGCAACTCAAGGTGGAACTATATCCACATCATTTCTCTTTTATAATATCACTTGAGGTAGCCTAAGGGATAAAAGGAGAGAAACCTCCAATAATAAAGTCAAAATCTTTATTAGAAATCAAAAGTTACCGAAGAATATTTCTCTATTTTTAGAGAATCGTAAAGCAAACTGTTAGGAACCATGGTAGAATTGGATGTCTTTGTCTCACATCGGTTAGAACGGAATGACCAATGTGGTACTTAGGTGGCTTGGTTCTCCCACCCCAATAACTAACTTTTGGGGGTTTGGTTCTTCAAGGTGCTTAAGCACCTATTACAAACTAATCTTAATTCTAATCGATAAAAGAAACTAATCTCAATCCTAATAACTAATCCTAATGAGACAATAATTTTGAACTCAGACATCATTGATAATGGAAAACTAGTTTACGAGAGGTGAAAGGAATCCCACTTTTGAAGCTTACCCTTTTTTAGTTATGTTCTCTCGAATATTACAACCCTAACGGTAGACAATGACTTTACTTCTTCCATCTTTGTATACTCGAAATTGATATCATGATGTAGGCATCTCAGGAAATTGTTGAGCAGTTGTAAATAAAACTTAAAAAGAACAAAAAACTCACTTGCTGTTGTTCTGAAGCGTCCAACAGAAAATGAACTGACCCAAAACCACTTGCTATAGTTTTCTCATACAGCGTCCTGTTAACCAATAACTGTTCGAATCTTTTAATTAGAAAAGTAGCGATCAACCATCATATGCATATAGTAAGCTGGGTTAAAATGAGACGTTAGCATCAATAAAATTGACTCACTTGATACCTATCCCAGGTTTGTTTGTAACCCAAAACAACTCGAGTGATGTAGATGACAAGAGCACTGAAAGCAACCACATCAAGAACAATTGCTGACCTATGGCAGAAACAAACGCAAGAGTAAAAAGTCAAACACTGCAAAAATAAGAAGAAATAATAATTATTCTTTAGGTTTCAAATAAGTGACATGCACAAGTAAAAAAAATGTTCCACCTCTTGAGGCTACAACCTCAATCTAATATTTAACTAGATATGCATACCTCCAAAAATCAATTTAACCAATTTATTCAATACTGTCCATTTAATATTATATCAAGAAACAGTAACCCGTCAAAACAATATTTAATCGTTCATAAGCTAACCTTCTAGGTTTCTTGAGATGCCAAAATTGAAGACCAATTAGAATTAAATCAACAATTGATGTACCAACAAATTTAGATGATATTCATGTAGCATACATTAACAATTATCGTGTGTATAGGCTTGTAAAGCTGCACGTTTCACATAGAATCAATGTTATTTTTAGAATATAAAATACATGAGAAATTAGATGAATGCCAAAAAACTCTGTCTAGAAAGAGACCAAGAGCAAGCATTCATGATAATCTCCACAACAGTTTGTTAAGAGCACAGATATCTAGACTACCTACTCTATCTGGAAATCACGTGGTAAATACCTGAGCAAGTTCACTCATATCATAATCTTTTAAAAATTTGTCATACAGAGGTGTTATAAAATGTGGCCCGAGGAAACAGATATGTTATCCTAGGAAGCAAATTACTAACTATAATCATGTAGCAAGTTAACAATAAGCATATATTCCATAAAAGATGGAGTTAAGACAAAGCATACGGTGAGGACAAGACGTTCTCAAACTTGTAATTGATGAAGAAAGCCAGAAGTCCCAATATTGTCGCAGCATCCAAGCGTAGCTACAATTTGAAGGTATCACATCAAGAGATTAAGCCAAAAATGATAACAATGAACCATCTCAACATTGTATATAATCAACTAATAATAACCATACAGATAATAAAACAAATAGGTGACTGACCACAAAACTTAATTCATAATTAAGACTGAACTTACTTCATATGGGTTGATATTGCTCAATATTGGAAGGCACCGATGTAAAATACATCAGTATATGAACATGATCATTAATAAAACTATGGCGGAAATGGATGACTCAAGAAATCATTCCTCCTCTAATTAAAGCTACTTATGCCTTGCATTCATAAAGTCCCTTGGGAAAGAAAGCCTTTGACCATGATCAGTCTTGGATATGCACTCATAACAAGTTGCTTGTTTATTTTGTCTATTAACCTCATTAAGCATGGAACTCTATACAATTTCATCCAGATTAGAGAAGCAATACCAGAGGGAAAAATAGAAGTTCTGTTGATCCTTGCACACCAATAGCCAATAAATCAACTTACTAAATTTGACACAGGTACCTAGGAAAGTCTAAGCTCATTCGCATATTTGCCACTCATATTCATTTTCCTAATTATTACTTGCCACTCAATCACCGGGTATCTTAACGAAGACATTTCTTCCAACCCTAATCTCAATTATAAATAATCACTACCCATCCCAACAGATAACATTTGTCTCCTCCATGCATGAAAACATTAGTAAAACCATCTAATACTCATTGTAAATATCATATTATGGAATAAAAAGCACGAGATAAAAAAAATTAAGCTAATAAAATGACAATTACAAAGAACCATGCACTGACATTCTACACACTCTTCAGTTTTAGTCCACATGGATATTAATTCAAGCCATTCTAAAAATTGCATTTGAGAAAATCAAATATAGGCCATACCGCATCTATAATTCGAAAAGATAGTTTCTTGTCAGGAAAGATCACCTGCAAGTCATTTTAACCAAGATTGAAATTCATGAGTATAAATAAAAAGAGAATAACGTCTCAAATAAGAAATGCAAAAAGAAATGTGCAGTATAAAACAAGGGAAAATACATTGTATGAAAGAAAAATGAAAGCATTAACAGACATTGAAGTGTGAGAAGTATATACTGGTAAGTCTGGAATAGGAATCTTCTCATAGATCTTTAACTGCAAAGATGGAACCTCAGTCCTATCTCCACTATTTCTTCCATTTTTGGTGTAAAGTAAAATCAATTCTTCGAAAGCTGGCTCCTAATTCACAAGCAAACAGCAAGTTATAAAGTTCTTTGAGATTAATGACCGCAGGACAAGAAAGAATAAACAAATGAAAATTCTCAGTGAAAGCTTCGTTTATTGTTTAAAAAATAATAAATAATAATGGATATTTCAACATATGACCAATAACTATCAATAAACTCCAAATAGTGCATTGCATTAACACATCAGAACATTAACACAACACATTATAAAGAAAAGTGTTTTTCATTTTCAGATATTCCGTGATAATTTAAAAAGAAAAAGAAAAAAAATGGTGAGCAGTGACTGTTGGAGTAAAGATGTGTGGGATCTAGATTTTGTGCTTACGAGCATTCCTTTTTATTAGATATATTGAAAGTTCCCCGCTTAGAAACAAGATTAGGGCAGTGAGCATTTGTTTGTCAGATGATAAAGTTCTTTGACAAGCTAGATTTCTGGGGATTTCTCTGTAAAGTTGTTTATTTCAAACATTTCGTCTATTCTGAAAAAGTTACAATCAATTAGATATAGGAAGGGTAGTACCCAAAGAGGTTTAAAAAATAAAATAAAATTGTAGTGTATAGGAGATGGAATCCTAAGTGACAGATGAAAAACTCTTACTGGTACATCTCCCCAAATACCTACTGTTTCTGTCTAATTGAAGTAGAATATTAAGACCACTTGTTTCACCTTCCCCTTTTGCTGCTAAAGGATGGGTATTTCTCTGATGAAATCTACTTTCTCACCTTTGGCCTCCTCAAAGATGCTTTGCTCCATGAAGTATAGGGGAATCATGCAGTTAGAGCTTTTATGTGGTCTCTTTGGCTCAAAAGAAACAAAGAGCGGCCTTTTGAAGCCTTTCTCAAGCTGAAGCTCCCTTTACAAAAGCTTCTTTCGTAATAACATTAACTTTTTGCTTTATTATTAATTTGAACTGGAAAGACTTCGTGCAATAGTTATTCCTGGTGGGAATTCTTTTTCATCGGCCAGGTTGCACTTCTTTCTATTTTTATTAACATTCTCTGCTTGCGTCAAAGTTTGGGTGAATCCATATTATTCCAACAGCTCAGCTAAAAGGAAGAGGAGGTACTAAGAAAATTAAAAGAAAAAGAATACCTGGAGCACTGATTGAGAGAGGAGGATTGAAATGGATGTTTTCAACTGTTTCCAAATATCGTTCCCGCAATTTTTCATTGCAGGCCTCCATATATCACTGAGTGATATTCGTGATATGAAGATAGGCCTGGATTAAAAACAATTTTATTGCAAAGTTATTCAAGAGGTAAAATGCTAATCCAACTACTAGGCCACAAACACACACAAAAAAAGGAAAAGGTTGCAACAATTCCAAATGAATGTCAGAGTGACTGAGTTATGTGTCCATAAAGGTGAACTGGTTCTCTCAACACATTATCATATTGTGTTAAAGTGAACATGGGACCAATAAGCAGCATCCATGATCCAACAGCATTTAAACAAGCATTGGTGGTAAGTGTAACCGATAATAATAATATTATCAACAATAAATGATTCGTACGGCTAGACTAGTAACAAACATCATAAAAAATAAAATCATGGCTATCTACTCACCAATACATTTGAGATGAAAAGACAAGTACTACGTTAGGAATATAGTAGGATACTTCCTAAGAAGATCAAGATCTGAATATATTGAACTATAACTATGAAGAAATACAAGATAAACCTAAATATAAAGAAACTTGGAACCTCCTTCTTGAGTGCACTTGCCCAAGCGCTGGAACACTCCACAAATAGTTTGTCTTCACTCACTCTCCCCCCTCCTATTTATAACAAAGTTTGTAACTAACTTCCCATATAATTACCTCTATACCCCTTACTATATCATACTATTATACTTATCTAGATACCTTACAGAATATAATAAGAACATCAGGACCTTATATGGGCGTATTTTTCACTAAATACCAGTTCATTAGATGTTTAATGGATAGTGGTTCAAAGTACAGTCAGTAAGAGGGGCGAAAGTAAAGAGAACTCGGAGATAGTTATTAAGAGGGGCTCGTTATAATATATCCTTTTATGACATAATGAGACCAATTTCTAAAAAAAGTGATAAAATCTGACATGGCACAGGCCATGAGCACATTGTCAACAAGCACTTTTAGCAGCATTGCCAAAAAGGCATAGCTAGAGAACTAAACTTGAAATTTCTTTCTTATACAACAAGATTAGAGCAATAACTAGATGGGCCAATCGTAATGGTCAAACCTTAAATAAGGTTCAAAAGCTTTACTGTCATCAGTAAGCTTGAATGGTTGCTCTGGCATAGGAGGAAGAAGCCCTATCCATGTCAGAAGCCTCCTTAAGAGTCTTCCACGAGGTCCTGTAGAAGAAAGAATTCCCTCATAACGAGATACTGCACTCTGAGCTGCCAGCCAAATTGGAAGGTCTTTATCCGAAATCTGATTGTCTCTCAGTAGATCATCAGAGTCTTCTTCATCATAACGAAATAATTGCTGAGACATAGGAAGATCCCTCACCCAAAGCCTCAACCTCTTAACCCATTCTTGTATTTCTTGCATCTGTGGAGCACCAAGGGCAGCCTGTTGATAAGAAAAAAGGAAACATGAAAAGAATGACAATGAATGATGCTGGAAGTTCAACATAGTTACAGAAGTATCGACACGTTAGATGTTTAAGAAAAGGGGATCAAAGTTGGCAACCAATATCCAAAAATGGTCAACCTCAGCAATCCAAGTACCAAGTCTCCTCAGTGGTTTTGAGATTAAGGAAAAGAGTCCGCGTAGAAGTCTAGACTGTATATAATCTAGTTTATCAACAATTAATAGGCCTCTCTGCCTCTCAGTTGCATATCCTCGCCTGTTAAGAAAACAATCACAATTGGAACCTGCCCAATGTTGGAACAGGAAAATATATGCTGACGCTATATATAATTGACTAGGGTATTGCTTCAAAAAATTAGATGAGAAACAATGACATCTCTAACGGCCATATTTTCATATCAAATAGCCAAGTAGGCTATCGATACTGATACTAATACCCAACCACCAAGTATTGTTTTATAGTTTACAGGTTTTTTTTTTAAATGCTTTGAGAAAATTTTAAAAAAGAAGGAAAAGGAGTGAAACGGGATGGAATTATCAGATCTAGGCAAGTGTACTGTTTTAAAACAACCATCCAGTAGTTAAAAAATGCTTGGCACTCCTGACTTCTAACAATAGATCCAGATAAAACGTGACTATTGTATCACATCGGGATTAAACAAACCCAAGCAAATATAATAAATGAACTCGTTAAAGAGGCATGTTTTTTAAGAACTTAGAACGTACAAGATGCCTAAGATAAACAATAAACAACGAGCATTATGTCTCGAACTTTACAAAGAGAATAAAAATAGACTATTGCAGAACCTGAAAATAATTGCATTGGATTCAGATGCCCTCTTCCAGTCAACATATATAGGCAAAGTCAGCAGATAGTCCGTATTCAATGCTGATGTCAAGACCAGGTCCATGGCTGAGAGTTCTTCAAATTGGGCATTTTTAAGAAGTTTCATAAAAGAACGCTGGAAACGAGTGGCAACTGCTACTCTAACAAAAATACACAAGAGGGAAATATTTCATTCAGATTCAGGTTGAATCAGTCTAGCTGTAGAAAAAGGAGAGAATGTACAACCACATAAGCACTACACAAATTATCTTACATTTTATTTTAAAGATTAAAATTGTCCCTAGCTAAAATCACTTAAGCAACATGCGTACAGGAATGGTGAATTCTATCAGAATAGCATTTCATTTTAAATATCTGCTGTCAATGTCATGATATGATGTCAGAGTCGCAAACATGAAACATGAACTAAAGAAAGACGGTATTTCTATATCCTAAAGGGATTGCATAGGCCGATTCATGCAAGTTGTTATAACTTAGCTCATCTGAGCATTCGAACGTCAAGGACCATAAAGGGAATCCACAAGTACAAATCTCGTCTTCTACGTGTTCATTGAGTGAAAGTGTAGTCATATCATTTCAAGTTGCAATTACTGGCAGTATGCAAAGATCTCATGCAGAAGCCTTATTAATGAATAAAGAACAATAGAGATCAACTCGATTGAAGTTTTTGTTTTGATCATAAACACATGCAACGTTTGATGTTTGTAAGCTCATTAACTTCAATTGGAAAAACGATGTGAAGAAATTGAAGACTTCAAGACATACGAAGACTCCCCGTTGATGTAACTATTTATTCCACCCTTCGGAGAACTCAATAGATTACGGAAATCCAGACTATAACCGAAAGGCATCGCACTGCTAACGCCAATTTTCTGCACCAGATCCTCCATGCTTTCAATCCCAACCATGGCATCTTTGGCCGTGGTAGACACCTCTGTCTCATTAGAAACAAGCTGGCCATCAGTATTAGTAGAAACCTCTGCTGGGGTAGCCTCGTTTTCCAGCGACTGAGAAAGAGAGTAATCACTCCGCATTTCTTCTAAAATCTTCTTGTGTTCAGCATGAAGAATGGAATCCAGGCACCTGCAAAAGCGGTTAAGTGAACTTGATTGCCTTGATTTTCGGGAGAAGAAATGGAGAGAACGAGTGGTGGAATGGAACTAACGAAGAGATGAGCTGAAAATGTTGAGCGTCGTTATGATCATCGTCGGCATGGTTGGAATTGAAGAAGGTGGAAACAATGGCATCCAACAACTGAGCTTTGGAAACTGGAATGTGTTTGTGTCTAGGAACGGGAATCCTAGAAATGTCCTTATCTTCGTAGTCATCGTCGGCCATGTCGCCGTTGTTGTTCTGCCATTGGTTGAATGTGGAAGGCTCCGCTGCGATGGATTCCAAGGGCTGCGTCGACATGTCGGGGAAAGCGGTGAGGGAAGAGGAAGATGGAAGAGGAAGACATTGACGACGAGCTTGCCCTTGAGGAATTGGAGACAAGAGAGGTGATGAACTGCGGAGGCCAGTGGGAAGTTGCAAAGACGACAGCATCGTGCCAGGCTCAGCCGAAGCACACAACTCCGCATCAATTAAATTCGGATAAGAAGCGCGCAAGCTCCGATAATTTCTCAGTTCCCCCACCGGTTAGAGTCAGATTAAGGTTAAATTAGAAGTAAGTGTGTAAACAAAAATTATGAGGTGTATGGCTCGCCAACTTTACATATTAAAGTTGGTGGTGGATTTGATTTTGTATACTATCCAACTTTTCCTTTTTTTTTTTTTTATTAATATTTTCAATGGAATGAATTCACTTATCGATCACCATTAATATTTTCGACTATTTAACTTTGATGATTACTTTTCCACGTCTAACTTTGATTATTGATTTTGGGCTCCGACAACCACCTTTGCGTGACAAATTTTGGTAGAAAAATTTTGTACTCTGGTAACCATCTCTAATAACAAATTCCAACAAAAATCAACTTTGATGACCATCTTTGCAATATGAATTCCAGGCTCCAACAACAAACTCTCACAACCAACTTCAAGTTCACCTTCGTGTAGCCAACTTCTGTCTCCGACAACCATCTATAACTATAAATTTTTTGTGAAAATCACCTTTGGTAATTAACTTCAAAAACCACATTGAACTTCATACTCCAATTACTACCACTACCATAAACTTTAACGAAAATCACATTTGATTGTCAATCTTAATGACAAGTGATGACCACCTCTAACAATCGACACCAACATTTACCTTTGGCAACCAATAACAAAAAAGACCACCTCTATCGATCAACTTCAACAAATATCACATTTGACTTCCAACTTAGACAATCATCTTAAACAACAAACTCCAACCAATAACTTTGTTGTGCATTTCAAACTACCAATAATATATGTATGTATATATATATATATAAAGTTGATAAAAGTGCATTTAAATACAAAATCAAAGTTGTCTAATGATGTTGGATCATCTTTAAAGACTTGTTTGTCACAAACATCTAAAATATAATATGCTTCTTAACGATGTTACTACAATCAACGAAGACGTTAACAATCAATGAAGACGATTTTATGTGTAACTCTTTTAAAAGAACAAATATTATTATATTTTTATTTTCAAGTTTCTCGGTATCTTTTAAATAAAATGTAAAAACCGACGGTTGAGTCGGTATAGATATAGTTCGTCCGTCGAGAGTCGAGAGTTAAAAATGGTTGGTGTTTTTGCCGGTTCCACGAGTCTATGTTTGCCGGGAAATGCTTCAGCGGCGGCATGTGTGTGGAGAAGACGAAGCCGTGGAAATACAATTAGAAGCGAGGCAGAAGGGCAAAATCCGATTCCAGGCAGAGACCGGGTGATAGGGTTTGGAAAACACAAGGGCAAAATGCTTGGAACCCTTCCTTCAACCTATCTGAAATGGATCTCCAAAAATCTAAGAGCAAGAGAGTTCGAAGAGTGGGCGATTTTAGCAGACCAAGTTCTGGAAGACCCGGTTTACCAAGACCGGGTCCAGTGGGAGTTCGCTCACAACGTTCTGACCGGCGCCGGTCGGAGTGGCCGTGACGACGTCGTTTCTGAGTTGTCGGAGATCAGCGACAGGTTTGGTTGGGATTGGGATAATAAATCCGGTTGGAGAGATGTGGATTTTGAGCTCTTGGGGACCTCGAAAGGTGGAAGAATTCCACGGCGAATCGAACCAACTCAGAATTCGGAATGGAAGACGGCGCGAAATGTATCAGGTGGCGGCGGCGGGGGAAGGAGGAGGGAGAGAAGAGATCGGTTGAGAGAGAAGCGAGAGAAATCGAAAGGAGGCGGCGAGAAAAGTGAAGGGAAAACGGAGAATGAGAATCCCGTTCCCAGGTTTAACAATCCCTTCCCTGGCCGTCAAGCTCTTCTAAAACGGGTTACCACAATTAAATCAGATTTGTTAGTTAAAAAGAAACCCAATTGGTAAGAGAAAGCAACTATATAATAACTTTGAGAAAATTTATAATAGAATCTTCTTTCATTACTGGTAATTACGTAGTCACTTAAGTAACATGTACATTATTGAGTTATGTAGTCACTTAAATAACATGTACATGTATATTATTTATATTATTGAGTGATTGTGTGATCGTTTGACATAAGACCATATAAAATCCTGTTTAAAACTATAAGACTCAAACTTTAATAACTCATTCTTTGACTCGATCATTTTCTAGCACATAATTAATAGGTCACGAAAAAAGCTTATGAAAAATTCACTTAGTTAAAACGAAATTATACCAAGAGAGGTATAGCCTTGAAAAATGTTGAGGGGTTTCCTCCCAAGTTTCTCCTATGACCATTGCATTTTGGTGTGATTGAATTTTGAAAGTAGCAGTTTCGCATAAACGAAGTCATGCAAATAGCTAAGATGGTAATTCATGATTATGTCTTTTCAACCTACCAAATGAAGTTTTAAAATATATTAATAAGATAACCTATACGTTTGTTTTTCCTTTTAACATTTAAAAAGTCAATTCAATATGTTTTTTTTGGTCTTAATAAACTTTGTTCATCATGTTGCCAACTTTAATAGTCATTTGGATGGAAGGCTACTAGGATAGCCTACAAGTTTATGTTAATATGAGTTCATCTTTCTAAAACGTCTTAAGATCATCCTACATAAAGTTTAAGAAGTCACAATTTCAACCAGTAGAGTACAATTTAACTGCACCAAAGAGCCATGGAGTGACAGTTTGCAGTTTACACATAGGAAACAGGCAATGCTCATTAATTAATGATATACATACGTACATATATATATGGACCCTGGGGATGTTACACGTGTAAGCATATAAAAATGGTAACCCCAAAACAAATAAGGGAGAATGAATACATGGAAAATAGTCCAAATAATGATAAGAAAAATGATATTCCAAAATCGAATAGTTAAATTAGATTATAACATTATTCCTCAACACGTCTAGTAAAATTTCAACAAGCTACTTGGATGTCATATTCACTTATGCAATAAACACCAAATGGGAAGTAAAAACAGAACAAATCAACAGAACTCACTGGCTTATTCTTGATCCAGACTTTCTACAATACCTTGCCTATATGATTTCAGTACTTCACAGCGCATCGTCCATTGGGCGTAGTAGGTTGTGAGCCTCGAGATGAGAGATGGAAAAACATCCTTTTTTATTGAGTTAAACCATCTAATTATTTTTTAAAATTGCATACTCCACCTTTGTTTATTAGCTTCCAAAGTGCAACCTTGGCTTCCTCAAGTGTTTCCACGGCATGCCCTCCTTCAAAAGATAGTCTTTGGACATTGAACTGTAAAAGGCATAGGTTATAGATTATACAGGTTGCCAGAAGATGTAAAAATCTCCACACCATTATCTTTTGGTACCTGAGCTCCTTGCCGAACTCGAATATCTATTCCCTTGCTGTCTATTGATATTAAAGCGGCATCGTCAACTTCACTTTCAGCTGACAGCAGCTCTTTCAAAGGCTTTGAGAACATCACGTTCAGTTCCTACACGTGGGGGATATGTAGGGGGAAATACAAATACTAAGAAACCCAAATAGAAACAGTCCCAAAAAATATCCCTCGTTAGCCTGCTTTGAGAAAGAACATTGTACACACCCTTATGGGAGTGCTGGATATCGAGTCTTCAAAGCAATAATGACAATGTACTTCTACATGTACTTTCTTAAGACTCCATGTTTTCAAACCATTCAATTCATAGATTACAACTGAATTAATATTTTTGAGAAGAAAAAGAAGATGCAGAAGAAGAATTAGCAACTTAGATCCTCACCTTAAGGTTTTGCTCACCTCCGTCAACCGCAATCTTATCAGGTTGAAGGGTCTCATACTCCTTCACATCCACCCACGCAACAGTCCCAAAGCCTCCAATAAAATAAATGTCACTGCAAAAACACCAAAAGATCAAGCACGATAATTTTTCTTGTCATTAACATCCACTTCCTCGTTGGTAAACATGCCAAGCATGAGCTTATGTATTTTTTGCGACCACCGGCAATAATATTTAATTACAATCAAATATATAGCACAAGTAACTGTTCCCCTCTACTACCTGGTCACCCTTAACTTTATCCTTGTTAAAATTATGTTGATATATAAATAAACAAAACAAAACAACGGAAAGGAAGAGAACAAATTGAACCCAACATACGAAGGCATCTGCTTGAGGGATTTAGCTATCAATGAGTCTAGACGAGTTATCTAGGAACCAAATGTCATTCAAACATTTTTTTCTGTAAAACATCTATGTGATGAGAGAGGCAGGAAAGATTAGTAAAAGTGCAGAAATAACAGAGCAGAATGGATGCCCTCAACGCTTATACAGAGACGAAGTATTTAATTAAATAGAGAAATGATAGGACACATGTATGAATGTTATTGAGTACAAAAATACAGCCAAAATAGAAGCAAACAAAGCATAAAACAGAGGCGGAAATGTAAATAGCAGAAATCAGTAAATCATTGATAGTGTAAGTAAGTTGCCGCCCAAAGTCCATAGTCCGAACAAAACAACCAAAAGGATATTACACATATTTAAAGTCAGATCACACGAAGATTGGCGAATTTATAAAGTACTACCAATTACTCAGCATTCATTTCACATGGTTTATGTAACTTAGTTAAGTTTTAAGAGCTTTGATAGTGTCTTCAAATTCCCATAAACTAAAATAAACTTACTATTTTCAAATTCTCGCCTAACAAGGTTGAATATTTCCGTTTATGAATAACAAGAGGGAAAAAACTTCCATCTCGATGAGAAAGCTCTTACTTCTGTGATACAACTACCTACTGATAATTTGGAGATCATTTTATACATGAAACAAAATGCTTAGATTAATTAACATGGCTAAGTTGCCTCAAAATGGAGAAAACAAAATCTATTTCTTTTTAAAACTTCGAAACAAATGCTCCAGTAAATTTTATTAATTAATGAAATAAAGAAGTGTTTAAGTAAAATGAATTGAGAATGTTAACAAAGCAACTTACACAACGTGGAAAAATACAATATACTAGAATAAGATATTTCTCAAATATCCGAATCTCAATCTATGAAAGAAGAATGATGGTATTTCTTAAATGTTGATAAATGGAAGTATAAATATTGATTAAATAATACCTGAATCATTGAATGGGATTCTTTTATACCGTAAACATGCAACCAACTTATGTACACCTCTATTAATCAGTTGTATAACATTTTATTGTGAAAGAGCTCATGGATTACAGCCACACCAACTTGAATAAGATTTAATAAATTTGGGAAAATATTCATAAATTCAATGAATAGGTAAATGATTCATACACATGTTGCAATTTTTTAATTGTAACTTTTAGCCTTTCAACCCATCTAAAATTTTGTTTATTCAATTCAGGAAAACAAAGGTATGAACTAAAAAAAATTAGACCTCCAATCCCACCATTTATTTTTATATACATTATAGATTGCAAGGGACCACGTCCAACCATAAGCTGTGTAAATGTAAATTACATACAAAGCCACAACTCTGAATGAAAGGGTGAGTTTGGGACAAGTGAAGCATTAGTTTTCTAGCATTGACAACTAAATAAATGTTTCATCCAAAAGCATTTTCAATATTCTTATCTACTTCAAAAAAATTTCAAACTAGTTTTAATGTTGAAAATTATAAGAAGTATTATCGCGTTACTGCACATCAAAGACTCACTAAGAAAAGAACAAAAAATGAACCTGATATCTTGCATCCTGAAGTAATAGAAGTTTCCCCACTGTTGAGAAGGTCCTTGTTGATGCTTCGCTATGTATTGCTTATGAGCCCATTCCTGCAAAAACTCATGAGTATCATTTTATTGCTAGTATGCGTATATTGGAGAAGAATGATGATCAAGCATGAATACTAGAATGCCTATGCAATTAGTTTGATGCTTCACTAGTGAAACTAGAGGCAAGCAACAAAATTTCAACTTGTTAATTATACTATAAGATAATTATATCTTCAAAGTAAAACTAACCTGTTGATCCTCTGGAAGGGGGTATATATCACCAAAAATAGTAACTCTGGCATTTGACAAGCCACTCCATCCAGGTATCTGCAAGGCTATTATGTCACATGAAAACCTAAAATGTAACGAGCAGAAATGTTGTTTGTCAAAGTGCCCACCTGCACAACAACAGTGCATCTTGGGTCTGCCAACAAATTTCGTGTATGGATGGCCAGAGGTGAAAATGAAAAAATTGGATCTGCATGAAGGAAAAAAAAAACACATAACTACCAAGATTAAATAAAACAAGAAGCAATGCACAAGGTCATTATTTCATAGAAGTGACTATTGAGATTAGGACTAGAAAAGAGAAAGCTAGTCAAAAAAGTATATTGTGCGTCATACTCTATACCATTGCCCAAAAGAAACCCATTGATCATACTTCTTTGTGTGACTTTTCAATCTCCCAGCCATAGAAACAAAGAAAGACCAAACCAAACAACAAACACAAAATACATGATTTACAAATGCCATTAGATATGCTCAATACTTTTGAACTAAATTATTAATGGACAGGTAAAAACTATCAGGCCAGTATTGAATCTAATTGACTTACGGCCCATGGAGTCAGCTGCAAAATCTACTAAAGAACCAAATGGATATCCTTGCCTGCGGTGGTGCATCCGAGACATCACAGTACACAAATGAGCAAATCTGGCCTTAAAAGTACAAAAAAGATCTAATTCAGAAAGTCTTTGAAGTTTAGAAAGCAACCACAACTAAATTTTATATACAGACAATACGACACTGAGAACTTCTGCTACACTAGACAAGAATGAAAGTTAAGCCTAACCTGTTCCATGAGATTGCGAACAGCTAAGGCTGGTCTAGGTAGACCATGTGCTGAGGTTGCACTCTGCACACCACCAGATATTGGTGTTCTGAAAAGGCCAGCTCTAGTTCCACTTCCACCACCAGATGGAACCGTAAGAGACACATCCATCTTTAGCAGCTCATTTGCATTCTTCTCATCGTTCTGAGTGAAATTTAGCTCGTCCTAAAGGAAGCAAGAGATACGATCATAACAAATATGCGCCAATTTATTAATATATGACATCTACTCATTCTCATGGCATTACAAAATGAAAGCTATTTCATGAAACAAACAAAATCACCAGCAATAGATCTGTTTCTATCTAACAAAATAGATCAAATTAATACTTTTTAATAAAAATAAAAATTAAAATTAAAAGTTGTGGTGCTTGTGGGTTTTGGTAGTACATCCAATCATATTCTCAAGCATCGAAGAATTGATTACAACATTATTTAAATTATCAACCAAGCTTTAAGGAATGCATTCTGGTGCTTCTTTTAAATGCCTCCAGATTCATGTTCATCAACTATGTTCGTGCATCACTCCACCTTCAAATGTCTCAAAGTTCACGTCCACTAAGACTAAAGCATTCATGGGGCGCAACTATTGAGAATCTCACATTAGAAACCCAAGGGACCTCGCACTCCTTATGAGGTAGTTGAGTTGCTCCCCTCGTAGCCAGTTACTTTTAAGATGCAACCCATATTATCTCAAGTTTGGTATCAAGCTAAGAGACCGACCATCTTGAGGACGCTTCTTGAAAATCCCACGTTGTAAAAACCAAGGGACCTCAAATTCCTCTCATTGCCAAAATGATTACTGACTTATCCTGATTTTTCAAAATAAAATTTTACGGCCCTTTTCAAACTTCTTTTACATTCTCTCTTCTACCTTTCGCTCTAAACTCCCATTCTACTTCTCTTTCAAAATCTCTCTTTTTGTAGGTGACAACAAACGAAGTTTTTTTATCCGCCAAACAATCCCAAGTACATAGGACAATAATTAACAAGTGATCTAGAACTAGAACAATAGTGAGAAAACAAAAAGTAATCCGGAGGAAGGCTTATGATTCCAGCAAGATGTTAAAAAAATTTGAAATTCATTTTCCTATAAGTTAAATGATATCCGTACAAAAATCAAAATATGAACTCGTAGGAGTTGCCTTTGTTGTCGTAAATTTCCAGTCACAATTCCACGCAGAAAAATCAAAACCTAATTCCATATTTCTACGGACGCCGCTTACTGTAATATAAAAAGTGTGCATAACAAAACTGGGTATCCAACGAGGAGTAAGGAAACGGTACCTCGCTGAAAGGGACATCTTCAAAAGATACATCTTCTTCCGAAAATAATCCAAACCTATTATCAGATGGCTTGGCCTCTTCAGCTTCGCCGGAGAGAGCACGAAGGCCAACGAAGTTATTATAGTCGTTGATTCTAAGAAACCCAGTTCGATTGGTAGGCTTCCTGAACAAAGAAGAAGAGTATGGGTCTGGAAACTTGGGAATGTTCACGGAGCTTGCTAGCGCTTCCATGGAGAAATCACAGATGATACGGGGAGCCGTAGGAAAATGGAATATAAATGTTAGTGACAAAAGAGAAGATTGCGGAGGTCTTGTTTGGAAATTTAGACAAATCGTCTTTACTTCCTTCTCGGGTTCTTATAAAGTAATCTTTTCTATAAATTTTATTTTCATGAAGGAAAAGGTAAACAAAAAATACCAAAAACAAAACAACTCAGCTCATATTTTTTGAGATAATTGTAAATAAATAATAAATATAATATTAAAATAAATAAATTATAAAAAATGATATTTGGCAAAATATCAAAAAGAAAAACTATGATAATAAAATTAATATTCCTATATTTTTAAAATTAAAAGTTAACATATTTAAAAACGTATAAATCTTTAATAACCTTCTAATAATTGTTTGATATAGTTAATTATTTATTATATCTACAATATGTAAAAAAGAGGTGTTATGAACGGTTTTTTTCTAAATCCTTTTGTCATATGAGATAATTTTGAGATTTTTTTTTTGAGATAATTGTAAATAAAGAATACCAAAAACAAAACAACTCATCTTTTTTGAAATAATTGTAAATGAATAATAAATATAATACTAAAATAAATAAATTATAAAAAACGACATTTGCAAAAATAGTAAAAGAGAATTTATGATAATAAAAATCAATATCACTATATTTTTTAAATTATAAAATAATATATTTAAAAGCAGATAATCATTTAATAATTTTTTAATAGCTATTCGATATCGTTAATTACTTGTAATATTTGTCATATTCGTAATATATAAAAAATATGTGTTATTAACGGGTTTTTTTCTAAATTTTATTGTCATACGAAGTAATTTTTTTATAAAAGATTTAAATTTTCATATTTATCTGTTATCTGCAAATTGTATGAATTTCTCTTAACCGTGTATTGTATGTTATCAATCCATCAATGCTACTATTTATAGACAATTTGATCGGTATCGATCGATTAGAATCTCAAAATATGTGAGATAAGAGTTGAACGAGAGAGTGACACATAACAATTCGAACACGGGTGAATAATGAACGTTTATTTATTTATTATATATAATATAAACAATAAAAATAAACTAATTTTTATTATTATATTCCGCCTCTCCAAAGACAATAGAATGGCGGTAACATTTTCACTTTTGCCCTTTTAATTTATTTAATAATAAAAGCATTGCAATAAAGTTAATATATATATAGTTTGTCTCTTTCAGTCGTACACTTCTACTCCCTCACTCCCTCGCTCCACTCTCTTCCCATTTTCATCTCCATCCTCTCGCAAACACACAGATCTTTTGCCACGATCCCGCCGAACAACCGCGATCGAAGCCAACGAACAATGTCTGCAAACACAACCACAAACGGACTTCAAAGTCGACGGTTGGGGTGGACTAAAGGGTGATCTGACGGGCGGGAACAGATACTTCGACCACAAACACGCCGGAGGTGTTCTGTGCTGTTAAAGACAGTAGCTAGGGTTCCGGTCGGTTTCCATCGGCGCCGGCTAGGTGAGGCAGCTAGGGTTTGATGCTCTAAGTTAAAACTAGGGTTTTTTTTTTTTTTTAAATATTTCTTAGCCCTGATACCTATATCACATTGGTTTAAATGAAATAAAACCATATCGCAGGATTTTGCTCATTTTCCTACCTGCCCATTGATTTCAGTATCGATTGAAGTTTATTACTTTGTAAACCAAAAACTATTGACGTGCAGAGGAGAATATAAATCATATGTTAATTCATTGATTTGCCTTCACCTGTTAGGACCATGTACTTGATACTGTTTAGCATCTCTGGGTGCTTTCACTGGTTTATTAATTTAGATTTAAGATATTTTTATAGATCATCGCAGTTTTATGGGTCTTCTTCCCTTAATTTACACTAGTTTATCATTTTGGGGTTCTCATAACTTTTGGGCTAATTTTGTTTTCTCCTAGATGTTAACTCTTAGTAGCTCTAATAAAGATCATGCCAAATGGGTTTCTAACAACTGCGTATGCTCGTGTTGTATTGAATGTAGACCCAAACTTCTGAGGTTAGGATTGCGTTTTGGTTTCTATGGGCGATGGTAAAAAGTTTCACAACAACAAAAAGACGCAGGTATGATACTCCCCCCTCCCCCCGGATAGGGCAACGGAGCTCAGATTCAGCTTTGATATATGTTTGAAAGGTTTCTTGTTTGAAATAAGTTTATGGATGCATGGCTCCTGCTGTGTTAACAGCTTGTTTATCATGGGAGAATGGTCCACTGCTTTTGCTAGTTCTCAACAGCTTTTTTGTTTGTACACGCGCAAGATCACATAAATCTCGTACTGATTTAGATCGATAGTAAAATTTATCTGTGATCTTATTTTTATTTTTCAATTGTGCCGGCCTGACTCTCACTCTGAATCAGATAAGCAGTTGGCAGATCCCAAATGAAGTAACTGAATTGAGCCAACATAATGATGAAAAACAAAAGAACATTCGGCTCCTTGGCCAAATGATCAAGCATTGACCGACCTAGGAACTTCTCCTATCACTATCAACACTCCAGCCACTAACAGAGGGGGTCGTGAAGCCACACACATTAGAATGGTAGGAATATCAGGGTCATCTTCTGTTTTGAATTTGATCAAGAAGAAATTGCAAGACACTGGAACTCCTGTAGCTTCCTCACCTATTTCAGCTCCAACAACAGCTCAATTAGATCTAAATCTACAAAGAGACGTTGATGTTGCACTTAAGGCACTGCAAATAGAAAACAGCCAAGATAAACCAAAATATGCTAATGCTGATGGAAATGTATCCGATTCCTCTTTGGACTCTGAAGATGTAGAAACCAGGCCAACTAATGAGCAATTAATCAACCAGTTTAAGGTATCATCTAACTTCCCCTTTATTGAGGATCAGTGTCATACTCTTTTTGACGATGGTAAAACTAGATGGAGTTTTTGTCCTTTTCTTATCTTAATCTTCACTTGCTAGTATTCTGATTATCAAGTTCATTCTGCATTTGATTTTTTCCTATGCATGCCAGGAAGAGGATGGCACAGATCCTAAGAGTATTGCAGAAGTGGAAGCTGAAGAGGACGAGGATGATTTCATAATGGAGGAGGTAAAGAGGAGACTGAAGGAGCTGAGGAGGAACAGTTTCATGGTCTTGATTCCTGAGGAAGAAGAAGAAGAAACTGAAGGAGGAGAAGAAGAAGAAGTAGGTGAAGGGGAGCCTGAGTGGAGAGACGTGGAAGCAGAAGGTCGACAATGGTGGGGAGGGTTTGGTGCTGTTTATGATGATTACTGTGAGAGAATGCGTTTCTTTGATCGTAAGAGCATTGAATCTGGTATGTTCCCAAAATCAATGAATTTATTTTAAGCTAGTGAAATTAGGTTGCTCTTACATTACATTGCCATTGTCATTACGTTTTAGGTTCCGAATCAACCTCCCAAAGATCTGCATCGAAAAAGAGTGCATCTCCTCTTCGGTGTCTTTCTCTGAAGAGGATTGAAGAACCTGAAGACGAGATGGAGGATTTCGATCCTTTATTGACTCCGATTGATTCCAATCACCACATAGAAATAGCGTATGTTGCTCACATTTGCTTGTCCTGGGAGGCCCTTCACTGTCAGTACACTCAACTTAACCACTTAATATCATGCCAACCCCAAAACTCTACTACTCATTATAATCTTACTGCTCAGCTCTTTCAGCAATTTCAAGTCCTCTTGCAAAGGTTTATTGAAAATGAACCCTTTCAACAAGCTCTCAGGCCTACAATTTATGCTCGAACCCGTCGAACTTTTCCTAAAATGTTGCATGTTCCTAACATACAAGGTATTGTGAATACACAGACCCCTCCGAATTTGTTTAGGATACCCTGTATATGATCAACTCTATTTTTGTTTCTTGTTCAGCTTCAGATCCAAACGGGGTTCAGGAACAGGAATCTGATTCCCTCATCCTCGCTCCTGACCTGCTGTTCATTATTGAGGCTTCAATCTTTACTTTCCACCGCTTCCTGAAGATGGAGAAGAAAACTTCAAATTCTGCTTCTTTATCATTTCGGAACCACACCCAGGATGCTGCTCTGTTTGCTCGTGTTCGATCTTCTCTTGACAAGGTATGAAATTCAAATGTACTTAAATTCGTTGAAATGTCAAATGTGACAATATCAACTCAATCATACCTAAATTGGTTACAAGACAAATACCTATTTTTTCTTTTTTTCTTCTTTTGATAAGGAAGGCAAATACCATTTTCAAAAAACCAACTTAGTGCCTATAATTTAATTATGTATCGGCACTAGTTATATTCTCTGTAAGAGAAATAAGTGGATTTTAATGACTATGACATGATCATGTATCCAAGAATTGAATTTGGAGAATAATATAAAAGGGATTCGAGTGTTTGCAGAAGAAAACGAAGCTGAAAGAGGTTAGGAAGAAAAGTAAAGGGTGGAAACAGAAAACGTGTCCTCAAACGTACGAAGACATGCAATTACTTTTTGGAGTTGTGGACATTAAGATCATAACAAGGCTTCTTAAGATGTCGAGGATTACTAAAGAGCAGCTGCTTTGGTGCGAGGAGAAAATGAACAAGTTAGATGTGTCTAATGGAAAATTGCGGAGAGACCCGTCTCCCCTTCTTTTCCCTTGTTAATTACTTTTTTTCTGCTGCTGCACTGCATCACAGAGTTGTTGTATCTGTGATTATGTTTTATGTAATTGGATTATGGCTGCAGATAAGTACGGTAATGGACCCTACTACTAAGATGAATCTGAATTTGGGGGGGTTTTCGAATTCCTTTTGTTTTAATGTACCCAATTCATCTTTAGATAAGCTGACAACTCTTCGGTTACCAACTCTGACCCCCTTTCTCTGTCTTTACAAGGGGACGAGTTTATTTATTATTATTTTATACAACATTGGCTGGGGGATTAAAACTCCGACCACCAGAGATGGAGTTGTGCGAGTATCGTTGAGTTAAGTTAACTTTGACGATGGTGAAAAAAACTTAAATGCTGTCCGTTAATTTATTTTCATGTACTTCTGGTGTGGACTTTTTGGTCAAGTATTCATGTGGACTTATGGGAATATGATATATATTAATAGAGAGAATAAGAATAATTTCTACGCTTCATAAATAATTTGACAAGAATAATTTCTACACTTTATAAAGTTTTGTGAATCATGTCTTGCATTTAATGATGGAAAGGTAGAGAGGTATAGTTATTGATTATTCTATTTACAGTCACTTAGATGAAACGTCATCTTAAATCTATAATATAGTATTACATTCCATGAAACTCAAATGAGTATTTTTTATGGATATTTGGTAAAAGAACATGAAATGAGACTCATAATGAATCACGAAGACACTATTTCTATGAGATATGTTGAAAATTTTACATAGTGACAGTAAATGAATTAAATTACCATGTTAATATAATAATAGTTTAATTTATCTCATTCTCTTGTAATGACTTCCCACGTCATTTTAAAAAGTTCAATGATGAAAAACATTCTTGTATAAATTAGCAAAACAATGAATTAAGATACAAAAATGTGAAGAAAAAAATGTAATGTTAGTCTTTTACTATAAGAAATAAACAACAAATTAACTATTTTAATCAATACAATCTTGGTCATGTATGTATATATTTTTATCACATTGGTTGTCTTTAAAATCATGACTCAATTTAAAGTTGTTTCTCTATTTTGTATTTAACTCAAAATACATTAAATAATTTTTTTTAGGATGCATGTTGATTGAAGTAAAAGTGGTATAAGTTTGCATAATGCTAATTTTTTACATTCGTAAAAGAAAGAGGAACAAATATTTAGGAACATGGAAAAGCAAATTACAACCATGGAAAAGTGAAATCTAGAAAGAGGATAGAAGAAACAAGATCGAGAAAATAGAGCAAATATTTTGACGCTTGACACATACAATAAGGGTTATGACACTAAAGCAATCAAAATATCAAAGTTTATTGATTTTTGGGATAGTTGCAAATGTAGCAATAATATTCAAAATAACTAAGTATATAGCAACATTTTAAAAAAATTACAAATATAGCAAAATCTGTCAATAATATGAGTCTATCACTGATAGAACATGTAGTAAATATCGATCTATCATTGATAAACCATAAAAGTCTACCAATCATAAAAGTCTATGACCGATAAACCTTGTTATATTTTCGATTTTTTTAAAATATTACTACATACTTAATAATTATTCTAAAAATTGTTGTCTATTATAATTATCCGATTTTTTTTTAAACTCTAAATTTAATTTCGTTGGACCATTAGAAAAACCCAACCAATATATGAACCGACCAGCTTTTCTATACTTTAACCGACCGGACCGAACTAGATCTAATTTTAGGTCATCGTGAAACGCACAGGCCCGAGATCGCCAGAAAGAAAAAAAATAAGGAAAACGAAAAACAAAGGAATTCTCACAAGACGACCACGAACAGGCGTTGCAAAAACGCGAACAGGTGAACAACCATTGCACAATCGTGCAAAGATTGGAGGTAGATCGTGAACTTCATACACATGGCTTCTGGGTTTTCTTCGTGGTTGCAGGTTGTCCCGCCTGTTGCTGGTTAGCTGCGTTTCATTTCACCATGTCTTCAGCTTCAACTGTCTCCCAATCTGTGTCACTACCTGCTCCTCCTACTTCAAATTCGGTTGCTAATGGTTCTTCAATTCCTAATTTGATCCCTTCCACTTCACCGGTTCCTCCTGCCCCATCTTTCCATATTCACCAACTACCGCCTGTAGCTCCGATGGTTCCTGGTCCACCGGGAATGTCACCGTCGACGCCACTTGTGTCCACAGGTCCGGCAGTTTTGTTTCCGCCAACCGATTCTGCTTCTACTATTCCGGGACCCAATATGCATGCAATTCATAACCCAATTCATCCTTCTGCTCGTCCACAAATTTGTGGCTCCTATCCTTCTCTAACACCTGTTGTTTCTCCACCTCATGCGATGTGGTTTCAGCCTCCTCAGTTGGGAGCCATGCCCAGGCCTCCCTTTATACCGTACTCTGCTTCTTATCATGGCCCTCTTCCTTTTCCTGCTCGTGGAATGCCCCTTCCTTCTGTTCCATTGCCGGATCCTCAACCTCCCGGTGTTACCCCTGTTCAAGTTGCATCTGCCATTCCTGTGCCATCTGGTCATGGAAATCAGCTTATTGGCAATTCATTGATTCAGACAGACTCAAATCATCCCGAACTTGGTATGCCGTAGGCTGTCAAATTATTATCTTTATATCATGGCAAAGCTATTTATAATTCTGTTTTTATATGCCGCTAAGCTTTTGTTCTACATTCTTTGTCTGATCATTTAACAGATAGCCAGAAGCACACTCAAGTTGTAGGGCATTCTGAGAACATCTCTTTAAACAAGCACTCGGAGGATTGGACTGCCCACAAGACTGAGGCGGGAATAATTTATTACTACAATGCATTGACCGGAGAATCTACCTATGAAAAACCTCCAGGTTTCAGAGGGGAGGTATTTTTCGGGAAGTTCTCTATAGCTTCGAATGCAAATAAATTTTGTTTTTCCTTCTTGTTGTTTACCTGTAAATATCTCTCCCTATTTCCTACCCCTCTCTGCTTTAGCATCACTCCGTTAGTTCTTTTTTTTTGGGTGGAACACGGGCTGAGTAACTGGCTGAAATGAACATTTGTTATCATCCTGATTCATTATTTAACTTTATGATAGGCTCGCATGCAGGTTATTATAAACAATGTAGGAATGTCATGACCGTATTCTGGCTTCTTTATTTGTTTATGTAGAATTGATTTTTTTTTTTATTCTTTCAATTTTGGTGCATCTCATTCATTAATATTTCTGCATACATATATGGAAATTTGATGTAATTGAATTTGTTGCAGGCTGAAAATCTCGTGGCGCAGGCAACATCAGTTTCAATGTAAGTAGCCTTATTAACCATAATGGAAATGCGATTGTCCATATGAAACTGAAGCATGTTTACTTATTTTATTAGCTACTTCTACAACAGCATTAACTACCTGCTTTGCAGCCATGTATTGGAGATCTTTGTTATGCCACACGACTGTAATTTTATGGGCTGCATTGTTACGATCTAAATATCAATGCATAAAACTTGTCAGCACTGTTCTATGATGGTCCATTTATGTTTTGGCGGTATTCCGGCATCAAAATTAGACAAGGTCTTTGTAATGGGTTACTTATATGTCATGTATAATGCTTTGTTTCGGGCTTCCACCTGTTTAAAATCAAGAAATTCCTTTGATCCTTTATATGTAAATACTTGGAGTAGAGGGACCTATATTTTGTTGTTCTTTAGGAGGTATCCTTGTTTTGTGGTCGTATCCCCAATCTGTTGATGAGGATAGATATTGTTGTGGCTTTCTCTATTTCTATGTTGATGATGTTGTCTCTGGTAGAAATGTATTGTCTCTTGATGGCTTCTAATGAAGGTATATTAGACTTTTGATTGGACTTTGAGATGATTTAGATATTTGGAATTGGTTTTAGTATACCCATGTGGGCATAGGGTTGGTAACTAAGGGAAGTTTAGGATTTTGATGCTTAAGACTATATATGTGGCTTTGCTGGTAAAAGGGCAATGATTGTGGCATTTCTTCGTGGAGCCTTACATGCTGTGGTCTAGTCAAGCATGTGTACTACTGCATGTTCAACCTTTCATGTTCCATCCATCTAAACTTGTTAAATCACCGGTCGACCCAAAAACTAAGCCAAGCTTAAGTTGATGAGTGGAGACAAATTTAATATTACATAATATAAACCCCCCTCATTTTTAAGCTTGCAATATGAAAAAAGCCAACAAGTGGAAGTGGAAATCAATATTAATTGGGGAGGAATTAACACACATGACCTACCTAGACCACTTACTCTTATACCATGTTACATCATCAATTAACCCAAAAGCTTAAATAAATTTATGCTAATGGGTGAAGGCAAATTTAATAATTATATCATTTAACAAAAATCGACTAAATCGATTGAACCGATGAACGGCCAGTTGGGTTGTGTGAAGGTAAGAGTTACAAAATGCCCTTTGGTGCTTGGTAGGTTGATAATTGCTAGGTCCTTGGACGAAACTTCGCTGGAGTGAACTCCTCTAAAAAGAAATCCTCTAATGAAAATTGTTGGTGGAGTAGAATTAGGATTGAGGAATTTGGTAGGTTGGAACTTTTATCCATGTCGTTGACTTCAATCGTGTGGATAGGAGATGTGATTGGGAAGTTAGTAAATAACTTGATGTACATGTTGAATTAAAAAGAAAAAATATCATCAAATGCGTTGCTTTTTGTCTTAGAACACAGTTGATTCCCTTAGTGAACCCCCATGACACCCTGGTCACACAACTCCAAAGAAGCTCTGTTTTGCCTTCTAAATATACATATTTAACACCTTAAGACGCCTATTTATCTTTTAGGATTTTTCCAACTTTAGTTAAAAAGGAACAAAAAGTGAGTTTGCAAGGCATGCATGGAATTGCTTCTTTCAGAAGTTTGATATTGTGATAGCTCGACACAGGGATCTTAGAGCAACGATTAGGGAGCTCCTCCTACACCTGCTCTTCAAAGAAAAAGATAGTATCTTATGTTTTGCAGGGGTTTTTGCTTTGTTGTGGGACCTTTAGGGGGAGAGGAACAACTGAGTATTTAAGGTGCGGGATCTCTAGTGACATTGGTCTATGGTGGGTTTCATGTTTCTCTTTGGGTTTTGGTTTTGAAAACTTTGTAATTATTTCCTAGGTAACATTTTACATAGTTGGTACTCCTTTCTTTAGCAGTTCTTTTAGGGCTTGATTTTTGTATGCCCTTTTCATCATTTCTTAATGGAAGCAGTTGTTTCCATCCAAACAAAAAAAAAAAATTTCTTTTTTCCTTTCTAGTGCCAAACATCTGAAAAAAAAGTCCTGTCTTCAAATCTTTTTTAAATAATTGTCAACCAACTTTTTAAAGTAATCATGAGGGGTGAGGGTTTGGGACAACTTGCACACATCTTGACTGATTGCACAGGTGACTACAGTACTTTTAACCGATGTTTTGGAAGTTTGCAAATGAACCTTCTGACCCATGACATAAACCATTGTGTGTGGATGGGAGAAAGCTAGATGATCAATACAAAAGTGGGAAGTTATAGAACCCCTTGGTGGACCATCACAAAGTTTAAAGTTAGATTTGAAATAATTCCAAAAATATTCTAAAGGATTATTATTATTATTATTATTATTATTTTATTTTATTTTATAAGAAACAAAACTTTCAATCCCTTTAAACAGTCTTTAATTTGTTTAATCGAAAATAATATGGCAGGACTTTGCTCAGTTTCCTATATGCCCATTTATTTCAGGATTGTTGGGAGTTCTTGTTTATTATTCCTAAACCAAAAATTGTTGAAGTGTGGAGGAGAATATGAACCATATTTTTCTTCATTTCTTTTTATTCATTTGTTAAGGACCATTTACTTGATACTGTTTGGCATCTGTGGGTGCTGTCCCCGCTTTTCTAATTGAAATTTAAGGAATTTCTATTGATCCTCACACTTTTATGGGTGTTTTTTTTTTTGAAGTGGAAGCATGCCTCTTCATTGACTAAATAAAATGAGACTATTACTTAGATACAATGAGTAAAACCCAAAAACCAAGGATCAGAAGGTGCACTCGGACATTTAAACTAGGTTGACACTCCCATAGCACCATCATCATATCTTAATACAAACTGTCAAGGTATTTTTATGAGTGTTTCTTTTATATCCATGAGTGTTCGGTCCAGCTTACACACACCTCGACTAATCTCACGGGACAGTCCACTCAACCTCACAACATTTTGGTGTCAAGGGAACTTGTAGGAAATTAATCCATAGGTAGGTGTCCATCATGAATTGAATCCATGACCTCTTAGTTAGTTATTGAGACTATGTCTCCCTTTTTACCACTAGGCCAACCCATTATTGTTGTGTTTTTTATAGGTGTTCTCTTAATTTATACCAGTTCTTCATTTTGGCTTTAGCTTAACTTTTGGGTTAATTTTTTTTCCTTCTAGATGTTGACTTTTACTAGTTTTAACCAAATCATTTTCCCTCAAAATTTTTGGATTCGTCGATTAAGCTATGCATCAGAGGTTTAGATCATGGGATGATCATCTTGAAGGTGATCAATATATGGTAAAGCTCATCTCAAGGCTTCTTGGCGTTCTTTTTCTAAAGGCTCCATGGGATACTTCTATTTAGGATATTAATGTTAATTGGATTTGGAATGCTTTTATGTTTCCCTTATAATCTACTTAAGTTACGATGTTTTGATTTGATTATTGCTTTATTATTCTCGTTACTCCTGGTTTTGTATTTTGGAACATTAGTCTATTTTTGTTATAACAATGATAAACATTTTTTCACTCATATGTATATAGGCCAAATTGTGGGTTTCTAGTCTTTCTAGCTATTGAATATGCTTGTGTTCCATTGTCTATAGGTCAAACTTGTCTGGTACAGATTGGGTTTTGGTTACTATGGGTGATGGTAAAAAGTACTACTACAACAACAAAACGAAGGTATGCTATTTTTCTCCCTCTTCAAAATCACCCCTTCCACCTCATAGGGAACTGAACTCTGTATTGAGCTTTCTTATATGTTTGGAAGTTTTCCTGTCTGAATTAAATGTATGGATGTATTTCCCCTCCTCTTAACCATTTGTGCATCGTGATAAAATGGTCCACTGCTGTTAGTTCTTAAAAACTACTCGAAATTGTGTGTTTGGATCCTAGTGAAATGTGGGCCCTGGTTGGGTTTCATATTTCTTTTGGGTTTCGATTTCAAAGACCTTTTATAACTAGCCTATAGGTTCTATTTTGTTGAGTTGGAGTCCATTCTTTTAGCAAGGCTCTTTTTTGTGAGCTGGTTTTTTTTGTACGCCTGTGTATTCTTTCATTTATTTCTCAACAAAAGTTGTTGTCTTGATTAAGAAAAAAAAGTGGATAGATCTACAGCATGATGGTTGAGGTCAATTTGTTTATATGAACTCATTGGACGAAAAATGAACCTCAAAATCACGACATCGATTCTATGTCTTTTACGCAATGCTGTGGATTGTAAGGTTCTTATTCTGATTTAGATCAGTAGTAAATTTCAGCCGTGAACTTAATTTTCATCTTTCAGTTGTGCCAATTTGACTCTCTCTCTGAATCAGATTAGCAGTTGGCAAATCCCAAATGAAGTGTCTGAATTGAGGCAACAAAATGATGAAAAAACAAAAGAACTTTCAGCTCCTTTGCCAAATAACAATGCATTGACTGATCTAGGAACTTCCTCTAGCAGTATCAATACTCCTGCCATTAATACCGGTGGTCGTGAAGCCACACCTCTTAGAACAGTAGGAATACCAGGGTCATCTTCTGCTTTGGATTTGATCAAGAAAAAATTGCAAGACTCTGGAACTCCGGTGGCTTCCTCACCTATTTCTGCGACAACAGTAGCTCAATCAGATGTAAATCTGCCTAGAGATGCTGATGCTACAGTCAAGGCACTGCAGACTGAGAACAACAAAGATAAGCCAAAAGATGCCAATGCTGATGGAAATGTATCCGACTCTTCCTCGGACTCCGAGGATGTAGACAGTGGGCCAACTAATGAGCAATTAATTATCCAGTTTAAGGTATCATCTAACTTCCCTTTTATTGGGATCATTATCAAAATCTTTTTAACAGTTCGATAATATTTGATGGAGTTTTTGTTCCTTTGGTGGATGTTGCTCATTATGTTGCAATTGCAGGAAATGCTTAAGGAGCGAGGAGTGGCACCATTCTCTAAATGGGACAAGGAATTGCCGAAGATAGTTTTTGATCCCCGTTTTAAGGTTTGTTGAGTATAAAGATTTGAATTACTTTGTTCGGGAATAAGGGGCTGCTACCAGTGGTACCCCTTGATACAGGTTTGTTTGATTTTGTTTGTCTATGCTAGACTACTTCAATACATTTGAATTCTTGGTTAACGCATGACTTTCTCCTGTTATAGCTTCCAACAAGTTTGTTCTTTTGTATTCCTCGTCTCTTTATGATGGTCAAAAAATTCTTTTACTTTTTAAGAGTTAAGATGTACTTGTTTCTATCTATCTGTGCAACATTTTATTATTATTATTATTTTTTGGGACGGTGTCTGTGGTCTTGATGGTTAAATTGTTTTATGATTTTCATTTTTTTAGGGACCAGAACATGGTTTTATTTTTTAGTTTCTTATTTTATAATTCCCAAAGATACAACAGAAAACTGATTTCAAAGCAAAAGAAAAACAGAAAATGATTACACAGGAAATATGAAAGCTCCCAATTCCAATTGACTTCCTGTGGAAATAAACCGTCCAAACGATGAAATGGAGAGCTCCGAAGAGAAGTTTTGAGACGAGCTAATCAATGAAATTTGTTTCTTATAAAAAAAATGGTCCAACCGAGAACAATATTTATCTTCAAAATCAATGTCTTCTCAGCATTGACCCATCCTATAGGTTCTATTTTGTATAGTTGGAGTACCTTCTATCTTATAGTTGCGCTTGGGGGCTGGTTTTTTGTATGCCTGTGTTTTCTTTCATTTTTATCTCAATGTAAGCTTGTTATGAGAAGAAATTGTTAATTGTTTTGAGAAGTATTTATTCAATGACAGGCTATTCCCAGTTATTCAGCTAGGCGGTCCTTGTTTGAACACTATGTTAAGACCCGTGCTGAGGAAGAACGCAAGGAAAAGAGAGCTGCTCAAAAGGCTGCAATAGAGGGATTTAAACAGTTACTAGATAGCGCCTCTGAGGTTATCTCTTTCCACATTGATTACCCTGTCTTATGTTGCTATATTTGTAGTTCGGTCTTTTGAATTAACTTAGAATTGAGATGGTTGAGTTCAAAACCTCTTGAGCAAGCTATGATTATTATTATTTTTCGTAAACATAAGTTCAGTTTGTTTCTCTTGTCAGAATTTAAAATCCCTCTAACTAAAGTCAAATATGTCCTTAATTCTGAGTTCTAACCAATTTGTATTTATTATTTATTTTTAGGATATCGATCACACAACCAGTTATCAAACATTCAAAAAGAAATGGGGAAATGACTCACGGTTTGAAGCTTTGGATCGTAAGGATCGGGAGAATTTATTGAACGAAAGGTGCCATTTATTGAGTAACTAGAACATTTTTCTTGTCCAGTACATTTGCAACTCTTTTTGGTGCTTTCTTCTGGAATTTTTAATCTCGTAATTCACTCCTCAAGTTTATAAAGTTTTTTTGAAATAGAGACAAGCCTCTTTAGTAGTAATAATAATTATAAGAGGGACTAACGCTCAAAATACAAGAGAGTTATACATAGAGCAAAAAGGCAAAAAAAAAAAAAAAAATACAAACAACAGCTAAATAAAAAACAACAATAACAATGAGCTAAACAAAATCCTCTATCTTGAAAGCACAAATGAAATCTGGAATGTAAAAAGTTTATTAACATGGTTGGCAATTGTTCCTTCAGTCTGTTAAATTATGGCTTTGTTAGGTGATATTTTGATGTCAAAGTTGAGCACTGAAATTTCTATAGAGAAAGTGCATGGTAAATCACATAGAACATCTTAATCCTAAGCATCTTATTGACAAACATCATATTCCCGTGCATACTTTAAAATAAACAGCCCCTCAACTTGCAGCTTACCAACTTACTTGATCTGAGAATCTTGATTTAATGGAAAAAGCTCTGTTGACCATGCTCACCCTCCTTCACCCGGTCATCCGTGAAAGTTTGGTTTGTTGACAAGGTAGGAGATTGTTAGAGCTCTTGACGATTTTGATGCACACACTAACAATAAGAGTGCAAAAAAAGATGTTCTACTGCGAATTTGACAGGTGAAGAGTAGTGAAAGTTCTGGAATCATATCATCACAGGAGTTGACAGTTGTGATAGTGTGGTTGATAGACTCCATGGATGACCTTTTTCAAGCTTCAAAGTCCCCATACAAATGGATTACATGTGGGGTTTGTTTGGATCCAAAAACTACAAAGAAAAGAGGCTTCCTTGAAACCCCAAAATCTTGTTATCTCGTCTGGAGAAGACGGGGAAGGATGGGTGGACTTTAGGAATATCCGTATAATCTTTATGAATGGGGTGGATCCAAATCAGGTCAATGTTGAGAGAATGAAGAAATAAGTAAGACACCCACTAATCGAAGTGTGTGAAGATGGACAGAACACTAGTACATCTTTTTCACATTCTAATAAAAGCCTAGTTTTCTCTGAGGTTTAACAGAGTAACGTGAGGAAACCAGTCTTGTGCTTTTAAATCAAATGGCCAAGCTCAAGAATCAATGAAAATCAGCAACTAGAAGCAAAAAGGAAAGGCAACACAATTGCCCAGTCCCTTAAAGCTAATATGTAAGTCGAAGTAAAATGAGCCCATCGCAAAAGGAATTACTTACTAAAAAGACGGTGCCCATCTGCTCCAGATGTTAAATATGTTTGGATTATCTTGAAAATAACTTCATTGCAGTTAAATCTTTTGTAATAGATCTATGTTTAACATGCCTCTTATTTAATTAACTCAGGTTTGACTGTGAGGATCAACATCACAGTCAAACAAATGTTTGGATCATACTTATTATTTATTTTGTGCAAATTGAAACTTTGGCCTTTTTACATATTGTATTAGGAGCTTTTTATTTTAAATGCCCCACATTGCCATTTATTCTTTATGATTTTTATGTCTTGTGATCATGCCTTTTGGAATTTAAAATTCGGTTGCTGTCATGCCTTTGATATGGCTGCCCTCTTCTGATATGGTTTTACTCTAGGTGGATTCATTTCCAAATGTAATATGAACTGTTTTCTACACAGAAAGTGCTTACTATTGCTAACCTCTGAAAAAGCAACTTGAGTCAACAAGGTAGTAGGCTAGTAACCAGAATCTCATATTTATGTTTGATCTGTCCTTTTAACTTTAATTCATTGACTTGGGTTTTAGCGGGATGATATCTCTATTTAACTTGTAGGGTCCTTTGTCTGAAGAAGGCTGCCGTTGAAAAGGCACAAGCTTTATGGGCCGCTTCCACCACTAGTTTCAAGTCCATGCTGCAGGAGAGAGAAGATATCAACGTCAATTCCCGTTGGTTCAGGGTGGGTGCACCATGCTATCCTTAATTGGTAGTTCATTTTCTGAACAGTATATGATTGTCTATCCAAAATACTAATGGTTTTTGAATTGTAAGAAAAGGTTGTAGAGAGAATAAACCTGATAAATTCATAGGTTTTATTAAATTTCAACTATGCTGCACCAGCTTTGGGACCCATAAACTTGATGAAAGATTTTAAGTAATTCTTTTTCTGATCCAATCAGTTAGATTAAGCGAGGTTATAGTCTTTGAAAAGTTAGATATTCATTTGCCGTAAATAGTAATGAACATGAAAACACTTTGGACTACAACGCTACATTATTCTGATAGAGGTGTAACTATTTTCCCCTCCTCCCCGTCTGTCATGTTATAGGTAAAAGACAGTCTACGGGAAGATCCAAGATACAGATCTGTTAAGCATGAGGAGCGTGAGATGTTATTCAATGAGTATATATCTGAACTTAAGGCTGCTGAGGAGGAAAAGCAGCGTGAATCAAAAGCTAGAAAGGAGGAGCAGGTAAGCTAACTTGAAATTCTGATTCCTTGTTACAAGAACCTGCTTTTATCATTGGTTATTTGGGGTAGTGTTTTCAAGGTTCAATAGATGCAAGAGCTGAGAGGTGATAGGTGACGCTCTGGTTGATGAGTGGCACCTAATGGCCAAAGCACAAGGAACTTCTTTAAGATGTTCACCATCTTCGCCTTTTTATTGCCACAACTATTTGTTAATGGCCACGAGCCCTTGTCCATGTCAAGGGTTGTTTTTTTAGTCTAGGGCTTTCATTCTTCCTTCTTTGACGTTGACCTTCGATATAATCCAACATCTTGTTTCTTTTCCGAGAAATGATTTTTTTCCCTAGCTGTTGATCTACATTTAAATATGGTAGCCACACAATCCAAGATTTCAACTTAAATTGGAGAGCTTTTATCTTTCCAACTTAATTTTGTTGCTTTTATTCTATTCTTTCAATACCTTCTCTTCTCTTTATTATGGTTACTTCTCTTTGTACTAAACTCCTTACTAGTCATGATCTAGTAAAGATCATTATCATGGTTTAGTTTAAGTTTGTTTTTTCATGGTGAAAGACCAGAAACCCCATGAGATGATGTAGTGGGATTGGGTAATTAGGGTATCTTAGTCAACTCCATGATTGATTAGGATTATGATTAGTTCTTTGCAAATGAAGATAAGTTTCAGTTTCCTTAACTAATTAGGATTAGGATTAGTTTGTTTTTCGATTCTCTATAAATTGCATATTGTCTTCTTATTGTTCATTACTTTAGTTTCATAATAAATCCTTTTCTCCAAGGAATTTATTTACATCATCCGGTATGGTAAGCAAAATTAACCACTTGGTGAAATGGGATTTGGTCTCGAGGCTCTTACAGATGGGGCCTCAACTTTTAGGGGCCTAAAAGCTAGGAATCTGGCTCTGTTAGCCAAGTGGGGTTGGACATACTTTAGTGAAGAAAGTTCACTCTAGTGCTAGGTTGTTAGTAGTACTATAAAGCACCAACACTTCCATGTTGAATGCTCATACTAAATTTCAAATGCTTATTTCAGGAGAAACTGAAGGAAAGGGAGAGAGAATGGCGGAAAAGGAAGGAAAGAGAAGAGCAAGAAATGGAAAGGGTACGCCTAAAAGTACGGAAAAAGGAGGCAGTTGCATCTTTTCAAGCATTGCTTGTTGAATCGATCAAAGATCCTCAGGTAAATGGATTAAGAAAAATGGAGCGTGATATGCTTGATCAGACAGAATTTAGTAGTGATTGAGATGTCTTTTGCTGGTGAACTTAAAAGCATTTAATATGATTATAATTTTAACTGAAATTTGTCTGCCATAAAGTTAAGCATAAGTTATTGGATCTATTTATTTCTATTAAACATCCGATCATTCCTCCCTGCTAATGAACAGTAGTCAAGTACGTTCCGTGGATGGTGAAAGTACTCAAATACGTTCCAGTTTTTTTTATTCTGCAGTGTCAGCAATATAGAACTCTTTTTTTTTTTGTTTTTTTTTTGGCTTAGGCCTCTTGGACCGAGTCAAAAGTTAAACTGGAGAAGGATCCACAAGGTCGTGCATCCAATCCTGATTTAGATTCATCCGAGACAGAAAAATTATTCAGAGAACATGTAAAGATGCTGCAAGAGGTAATTCTTCTTCAACTTGCGGACTATTGATTTTTCAAAATAAGTATATAGTCTGAAATTGAGCAGATCTTTATAACTCAAAGACAGTAGTACAACTTATAGAACAAATACTGTTGAAGGGAAATCTAATATTTGTTTCTCTCATCTTTTCCCGCTATCTCCTGCTCATATGTTCTCTACTAGGATTTAAATTTTATGAAAACTGTATACTTATCTTATTGCTGTCCCAAATGTTTTATTATCACGTTATTCCATCGATTGGATTCTACATTCTTTGCTTCTCTTTTCAGCAGATGCTTGTAACGATACATACATTCAATCTCAATAGAATTGTGGAAGGTTTATGAATCTGCTCGTCTTATCTTGATGATTTTGCATACTAATAAAAGCTTCTAGATTTTGGAAATAGTTATGGGTTCTGAACTTCTAATTCGAACTGGTATAAAAGTAGATGGTATAGTCTCCATTCCAAAGCAAATGTACTTGGGAAATAATTGAGGAAACAGTTATCTGTAGATCCTATGAGAAAATAGGTGATCCCTTGCTGTTTTGCTCTGCACTACACCCACCATTCATTCCCAATTTTTGTAGCTAATTTCGTAAATGTTTAAACAAAATGAATGGGAAAAGATTTAGCATGTGTAACTGGATAATGATTTTCCAGAACTTTTCCCTCACTCACTCATTCTTTTCGTTTGAATTTTTCTGCAGCGGTGTGCTAACGAGTTCCGAAATCTATTATCTGAAGCCTTTACAGCTGAAGTAGTTGCTCAGGTATCGGAAGATGGAAAGACGGTCCTTAGTTCATGGACGATGGCTAAACGAATTTTGAAGCCTGATCCCAGATATGGTAAAGTCCCAAGGAAGGAAAGGGAGGCACTTTGGCGTCGATATGCCGATGATACAATGCGGAAGCAGAAGTTGGCAAATGATCACAAGGGAGAAAAATATAACGACTATAAGAATAGAGCAACCACCGACGCTGGAAAATTCCCTTCTAAACCAAGAATCCATGACTGAAGAAAGTTTGAAGCGTTTTTTTTTCATCTCATTTGAATTCTTTAGTCTACGGGCAGACGTTTCCTCTTCCCATCACGATTATTCATTCTTTCATGGAGGTGGGTGGGGGGGGGGGGGGGGGGGGGGATCACGTTCAGTTCTGATATAGTTAGATTTTTCAGGTGCACCTTTTTGGTGATTTGTTAGTTTACTCAATAATATATTTATGTTGCCGAAGGAACTGATTTAGCAATTAAAATAGTTTTAGGGTACAATTCCTTTTGGTCTGCTCTTCGATAAATTATATTTGTGGTAGGATGATCTTATTGTTTGACTCATAGGAGCTAGCAACTAATTGGTAAGTATTACTTAAATATATTAATTTGGTTGGACCAATATCGTGTGAAATTCGTAATTTGAGTTGAAGTAAACTCCTAAATTCTTTTCAACTCAGTCAAACTTATCATTAAGAATACCTTTAAAAATTATTCAAACGTATAGATTTTTTTAAAGGTAGGATTTGTTAATGTGAGTTTAAAATTATTAGTATCTTTTCGAGTTTTAAGTGGTTTCAAGTTTAATTTTTTTTTTTATCTCAAGTTGTATTTAAAATGAAAATTTTGGAAAAGAAAAAAAAAAAAAAAACTAATTGGTTCATTTGTAAAGGTAAGTTTTGAAAGTTATAGATTCTTAAAATTTAAACTATTAGAGAAGAGAAGGTAACACTTAAAAAGAGAATTTCAACCTAAAGTTTTAGACTTCGAAAGTTTTCTTTTAATACATTTCTTTCTTTTAATGCATTTAAAAATTACATGACCTTTTTCTTTATATCGCGATATCGCAATAAATAGTTAAATATATTAGGGAGTTATCAAATGATTATTTCTTTTTAAATTTAAAATTTTTCAATTTAGAAAATATAACGACATAGATCATCTATAAATTTATTTTTCTTTTTCTATTTCTGCAAACTTCCCTTTCAAATTTACTTTATTTTTATAGTATAAACATTACGAACTATGCTCTAAAACTTTTTAAAACCATCAAAATTTAACTCAACATTTAACATAGACCTTCAAGATCTCGAGATAATAGTGCACTCATCCCAAGCCACTCATATTGTATTACCAACTGACACCCACCCAAAGGCATTTAAAATTAGACCATAGTGGGTCCAGGTTCAACATTTAAAATAAATAAAAGGGGAAAATTTTTCTGAAAAAAACTGTAGGGGCTGAGAAACGTTATAGATGGTTCCTGTTGACCAAAAGCATGTCCTTCCAAGCCTCATAAAACATCCAGGTAATGCCAGAAGAAGGCATGACTTTCAAACAGCTAGCTCCCCATCCTCTGTAGAGTCCTTTAAGCCCTTCCTCTCGAATCACTTCAGAAATTGCAGCTGCCATGTTTGGTGGACATTTCCCTTGTAGAGCTCCTACCATCAGCCGTTTTCTAGCCACCTCCAATGGAAAACTGATTGTGCTTGCAGTGAAACCTACACGCATCCACATCACATCCAAATGAAATAAGTACACATCACAGAACATGTGTATCACCTTAACATCAAAGAATAAATTCAGTCAAAGAATTTTGTGATGGTAATAATAACGGTATTAGTTAGTGGTTTCCATGTAATTTTCAAACACAATCGAATTGATCACCCTTCGCTCTTTAATCAAATTGCATTTACTAATTAGACTTGAAGGTGGTCCCATATATTTCAAAATGTTCACAAAGAACACATGCAAACAACAAACATAATCAAGCCCACTTTCGGTATTCATTGATTTGTTGTACTTTCCTGTGATAAACATGGCATAAATTCAATTCCATCACAAAAAGCATATGTACATATACAGAAATTTCCAGTTAACCACACCTCCTCTCAATTGCCTTGGTCAATAGGGGGACTATAACAGTTGAAATAGAAGCACAAGTTTAAACAAAAATAATAGAATCAAATGGCTTGCTCTTTCATGAATTATTCTAAAACAGCAATTTCACCATTAAGGTAAAGTCAAATTACTTACCTGAAAGAGCTCCAACCAGAAGCATCTCTATGCGGTTTAGAGAATTCTTCTTCTTTTTTAGGCAGTATGTTTTCTTCATTGTCTCGTACATGAAATAATAGCTTGTACTGTATGGAAGCATTCCAACAAGTGTAGGTGAAATACCCGCATAAAATGCACCAAGGCCACCATCTCTGTAAATCTTGTTAACTGCAACGCTTAAATTGGGATAAACCTCAGGACTAACTGTCAAGCGATCCTGCATTTATGAAGTAAGTGAAAACAACATTTTTCATAACCAAAAAAAAGATTAAAAATGAATAATTTTTCGAAGCTTTCAGGGAGAATTATTTCTCATTAAGAAGGTTGGGCAACAAAAGTCTATAGAAGAAACATATGAGCAAGATCTTAATGAACTGGCACACTGAAGCAGTCAATATCTTGGTCACGTGAAAGGTTAAAGTAGCATATGTTAAAATCCTTTGTACATGAAATGAATACTATTACAACATCTGAAGCCTTTACACTACCAAAAGAAAATGTGACACTCGTCCATACCTTTAAAACTTCAAGAGGATGGCATGCAAGAGTGCTAACAACACCAGCAGCTGCACCAGCTACAGCGACAGGAGAAATCCAGGAGAGTGAAAATTGTAAATTGACAGGGCCAAAATGTATGCTTGGTTTTTCAGTTTTACTCCACCTCTCCTGTGATGATGTCATTGCTCGTTTTACGCACTCAAAGGTTCCCAGTTCAATTGCCTGCGTAGGAATTATACGAACCATATTGATTGCATTTCCTGTCCATAGACCTTGCCAACCTTGCTGCTCAATAACCTCAATAAAACTACCGGCAATATCTTTTGATCCCACACCAACAACCATTCTCGTCCTGCAAATTATTACATGAAGTAATCGTGATATATTATCAAAATGAACTGATTAACAAATGTAGATATGAAGAGAGAGATTATGACATCGAAGGTTTCTACAAGCCAAAATAAGAGAATACGGAACCCTAAAAATAGTTTTCATGTCCAAATACAAGAAACAACTTCAATTAACATTTTATCCACGCTAGTCACCAGATTATACATTGCCCCAGTAAAGCTAAACACGTTAATATAGTTTGATCCCTAAAACAACTGCTATCCTTGCTTTTCTGCCTTGAATGATAACTCAAATAACCGAACAGTTGGCAATATCATCAGCCATTACACGTTGACATGGTATTATCAGCCATTACATGATGTACAAAAAAACTCAGGGAACTAAAGATGAAAGTAATTACAGGAAAGGCCAACCTGATTGTTTCAAGAGGAGCAAGCACAGCTTTTGTCATAGCCCCTGCCATGGCCCCACTAACAAACTCAGCAACTTCTCTAGTCCTAAAGAAATCCTGAGTGTTGAATCATGTTTAGACGTATGATGACCAATAAAAGGTTATGATTAATTACTTTTATTTTTGCCTTGGTGACAAAAATTAATCTCGATATGCAGTTTGATATTTGTTGCATTGTGGAGAAACTAGAAGTTACCAATAATGTATGCTCTCTTTGCATCGAGTATTGTCTAAGAAATTAGAGTCCCAAATTAGATATGAAAAAACACGGTTTCTGTGAGAAAAATATACATTAGTACATCTGGAAGGACATGATTTGATGGAGCAAAAAGGTTACAGAAATCGGATACCCATAAAAAGGAGCATGCAATAGAAAGGCCGAACCCAGAATATTGCCAAACCCAAAAATATCATAGGTTTAATCCATCTAAAGTTATTGGAAAACAAGTGATACTTGAAAGCCAGACGACTTCACCCAGTTGCTCTGTTCTAAGTAGCAATTGCTCCAATGTGGAGAACAAATAAGTCGACTTTCAACAACAAAGAAGTAATATTATAACCCACCACAGAAATGCATAAAAATGACATTGAAACACAACAAAGTAGCGAGAAGAAGCATTGAACATTTCAATGAGAAGGTGAAGAGCAACAAAATGGGTGTTTCAAGCTAGAAAGGTTATTGGAAAGATTGCATTAAGTGATGATATGTATTACATTAACACAAATGATAAAAACACAAAGGGAGCTCACTTTAATGGCAAGCCTAGGATCCGGAAGCTGGAAATTGAAGTGGGGTTTCGCGTTGCTATCGATTTCAAGTTGTTGTTTGGGAAGCATCGGGATGGCATAAACATCATCGAAAACACCAGCACCGCTTACCTCGGGGGAGTAATCCTTTTTGTGGGACTGTGACTCAAACGCCATGGATTTGGATAGTAAAGCTCGATACTGAGATTGAAAAAAAAAAAAAAAAAACAGAAAAGAGGTCAATCAAAAGTTTGATTCATTACTTCAAACAAGTTTCAACAACGTCACAAACAGAGGCAGAAACAGGGAAAGGTAGGTTGAAATTCACGTGCCTGAATGGGGGATTTGGAATTTTGTGACATTGAAGGAGATTGGGGAAAGATATTTTAAGAGTGTTTTTGGTTTTTCCCGCCTCCGTCACAGTCTCAGCCCCGACCCCGACCCCGGTCCCGCTTCAAGTATCAACACGACTCCGCCGGGAAACGACTGTGAGTTTGATGTTGAAGTGAAGACGAGATATTAAAAATTGAATGCCTTTTTGACTTTATAGATATTTCAAAAAGAGTGTTGAAAGACTTTAACTTTTTCTTCATTACGCAACAGCCCCTCAACTCCAAATTTTCTAACCCTTCCCACCATATAGTAAACTATATAATTAACACAAAAACTATACTCTTAAATGACAAAATTCAAAGCAATTATTTATAAAGAAGAATCGGCATGGATAACCAAAAAAAAAAAAAAAACTAGAAAATCGTTTACAAAATATAACGAAAAAACCTTAAATTCATTTACGTTAATTACTAAAAATATCGAGTTTCATATGATTTGAAAGAAATTACTAACTTAACGTCGACATATTATAATTTTCTGCTAACACTCAATCAAAATACTAACCTCAAGTATGACATGATAGGTTTAGAATACAAAGTATACAACAACAATTTTTGAATTTATTTTTATTAGTTACCACATTCCAAACATGGTTATAAATACATTTATTTCAACATTTTATCTATTCGACAAAATAAATAATTCAAAATTACATAAAAATAAAAGAAAAAACAATTTTCAAACACAAAACATCCAAAATTATTTATAAAATATTGTAAAATATAACAAGTTATATGTAATATTATAGTCCGCCGTAAACATTTTGTTACGTTTTATAAATATTAAGTGTATTCGAGACTATCCAATTTTAAAAAAAAAGTGTCAAAAAAATAGAAAAATGAAAAAAATGTTAATTTTTGTGTTTTAGTTTTTTTTTTTTTTAAAATATATAGTATAAATAGTTATTATTATTATTATTTGAAACAACACCAAATTTAGAACCAATTTCTTAGAAAAGGGAGGGTACAATGCTTTAGGGTGTAGATATGCGTTTTGGTGAGTGCGAGCGAGAAGGTGTTTCGATTTCCTCTCGGCTTTACTTTTGTTTCGTTTCCCGCGCCCTCAAAACCGCCAAGTGAGACTGAGAGGGCGACTTGATTCAACAATCATCGCCCTATCGTCACCGGCATCGGACTCACTGTCTAAGCTTCGTCGATCAAAGAAGAACAAGACCCTCTTTCCGAATCCCCAATCTATTATCTTCTCTCAGTCATTGCTCAGTCATCCACCGCCATGGACTCCCTTCTTATTTATACTCATTCTTGTCTCCTTCCAATTTGATCTTATCAATCCCACTTTCAGACATTCTCCCCGGTCAATGACTTCGATGGCTTCCACGAAGACACAACTATTGGCCCGCTGGCGAGCCATCGAGGAAGAAGATGAAACTGGCCATGGCACACATATGCAACCTCATCGTTTTCAACAGCTTAAAGAGGAATGGTATGTCTTTTGTTTCTCATCCATTTCCTCCACTCTGCACTTTCTCCATGATTCCCATTTCAGTGAATTTATTCTAGTTACTCTAGATGTTGCTAGAACAGGAATCTGATTATCACATTAACATTTTTGCGGCATCATTAGTATTTAGTTTCAACAATGCAAAATTGCTACTCTCTGTGTTTTTACGAGTGAAAATTGATTTATGTCATTTCGAGTTAAGTAGCTCTAATTTGCTAATTGCTATGTGTTCTATCAGGTTTGCAGACGCCTTTACTTATTTGATTAGTTTGCCCCAAGAAAGTCACATTTGGTGCGGATCATGGGATATAATGGGGCCTCTTCTGGAAACATTTTACAATTATTTCAAAGATGAAAGCCACGACTCTCCTCTCAGACGCCTATGGAAGAGGATCTCAATGGAAATGAATCAGTGTATTCAGTGCGTATGCCAGCATCACCAAGCCAAAGATATGTATAGTTCCGAGTACGAGTTGAGTTCCATTGGACCCCTTCTTGATGTATTGAGAAGACTTGACGAAGAAAGGGTCACTCAGTACTTGAGAAATATCAATCACAGAATATCACAGGGTGAATACGATGCTGCACAGGATAATTCTGAAGTTGTCAGTGTTGTATATGAGGTTTGTCAGTTTCCGGCCCCAGCTCCTCCCTCCACTGCCTAACTTTATTAACACACATCTGAGCGATGAATTCTACTTCCAATCTTTTCCTAGTTACTGCTGACTTGATTGATAACTTCAAATGCTGATACATTTTTTTGGGAGAAATAGAAGAATTTATAGAGAGGTGAAGAGAAAGAGGTCTGTGAGGTAGCTAGATTTAATGTGTATGTTATCCAACTTCAATGTAATAATGATTTTTTTTCCTTTTGGATTGGAGAGCTTTTCTGTAACTTGTGTGGACTCCGTTTTTCTTTGCCTTTCTATGCCTTTTATATTCTTTCATTTTTACCAATTTTTTCTTAAAAGCAACACCGATACACCGTGACTATTGGTAGTTGAAAAAATGAGAACAAGGATGGCTTCATGGAAATACAACTACTTCTCCTAAGCCAGGAGACAATTTGATTAAGTTGGTTGTAAGTGCATCTCCACCTACTATTTCTCTGTCTAGATCCCCTATTAAGGTTGCAAGGACATTAAAAAACTTAAGTGCAACTTTATTTGCATTTGGTTAGGTCGGATGTTGTTGGGAGGTCGGTGAATTAGGGGGGGGGGGTGTTTTTTTGGAAAGGAAACGAGTCTCACAATAATAGAGAGATAGAGCTCAATGTACATGAGGGTTAACAAAGAGCAATTGGGGGGAGGAACAGCAGGCGCACCCAGACATCTCAACTAGGTTGACACTCTCTTAGCGCCCTCATCATATCCAAGAAGCGAAAATAAATCCCTTATACTAGGTTCCTATTCTCAATACAATATAAAATCAAAAAGCCTCAAATACAAGGCCAAACATAATGATAAAATAATCTGTCCAAATAAAAACACAAAACAAAGGCAGAAGGTCGAGAACAAAGAAGAATAATCCTTGATTGAGCAGAAAACTGGTTGAAGTAGAGGGCTGATCCGGAAGACATAATGATCGAGGACTTCAAAGTGGGGAGGCTATAAAGGCTGGCCAATTTAATAAAATTTCCTGCGAAGAGTAATCCAGAATATATTTGGATAATGAACACCATGAAGATGCATTCAAACGAGCAGAATCATAACGTTCCTTCCAAGTTGAAGGTTTATCATGGAAAGCCATTTAGCTAACCGATATTGGTTATGAATCCTCAAATTACCAATCTCAACACCCCCTTCCTCCCCTGCTTCTAATTTCTTGATTTGGTCCGGAGGCTTGTTTTCCTTTCCTTTTGGATTTAGTTGCTCTTTGATGAACAAGGAGGCGACTGACGTTGTCTCTTTGTTGTTGTTGGGGGAGGTTAACTTTAGGCGTGGGAGAAGAGATTTGTGTGTCTGGGATCCCGACCCTCTGAGCAGTTTCTCTTGTAAACCTGATTTTTTATGTTTGTTGGATCATCTCCCTTTATTGTGTCTGTTTTTTCAGCATTTGGAGGATTAAGATTCCTAGGAAATGGGGTTATTATTTTGGCAAGTTTTACACAGATGTGTGAACATCTTGGATCGGCTGAAAAAGTGTGTGATGATAACAAGCTTTGCCTGATGCAGATCGGTGCTTTGCTTGATGCTGAGAAAGCTAAGGCCAAGTACTGATATGCTTCTCTAGAAAACTGTCCAGATCGGTTCTTTGACTGATACTGAGAAAGCTAAGTACAGTAGCACTATTTGCCCTGATAGAGGAACCTTCATTACATTTTACAAAAGGAACTGTTGATTGTTCATGGTAATGAAAGTGCTAAGCTTGTGAAGGCCTTCTGTAACATTCTGGGTATTGATGTTGTGAATGTTGGGAGGTTGAATCTTTTGGAGCTGTCTCCTGGAGGTCATCATGGAAGATTTGTTATCTGGACCAAAACTGCTTTTGAAAATCTTGATTCCATTTATGGATTGTTTAAGAAGTTCTATGAGAAAAAGAAGGGTTACGTTCTTCCAAGGGCGAAATGGTCAATGCTGATTTAGCTAGGATCATCAATTATGACGAGGTTCAATCTTAACAGCACATCAAGAAGGATGTGAAGAGACCTTTATTGGAGATGAACCCACTCAAGAGCCTTAGCTCCACGTTGAAGTATAATTCATATGCTAAGACTACAGGAGAATGTCTTTACTGGCCGAGGCATAACATGAAAGTAAAGAAGGAAAAGCTTGACAAGAAAAGGAACATTATCCCGAAGGAGGAGGCTGCAACAGTAGAGGCAGCTGGCAAAGCATGGTACCAGACAACAATTTCAGATAGCGATTACATCGTGTTCAATTAACTTCTCCATGTGGCTTGGTGTCTCTCAATGATTTTCCTTCTTTTCTTTGACATTTTCATAGCCTTAGTCTGGTAATTAAATTTTTATGCTATTGTTTCTTATTCTATTTTGCACCATGGAGGAAAGTAGGTTGAGGAATAGTTTATATTGTATCGAATAGGATCATGAGTGCTTCCTCCAAAAAAGTGTAGCTAAAGCCATACTTGCTGAAATTTGGGAGGAAGGGTCATTTTTTATGGTGTTCAGGGTGGGTGGAATTCTTTGGGTCTTATTGGGCGAGCGGAATAGGAGAGTGTTTAGGAGTTTGGAGAGAGAGCCTTTGGATGTTTGGTCCCTCCTTTGTTTTCATGTTTCTCTTTGGGCTTCGGTCTTGAAGGACTTTTGTAATTATCCTGTAGACACCTTATTACATAGTTGGAGTCTCTTCTTGTAGTGTAATCTCCCATCTTTTTGTGGGCTTGGTTTTTTGTATGCTCATACGTTCTTTAAATTTTTTTCTCAATGAAACTCGTTGTTTGCATAAAAGAAAAATTTGGTTTGAGAGAAATCAAATGGTCTTCCACGATAAATTGTAGTGGTTCAATTGGTTTGAAGTTACAAGGATCAATGCCTCGTCCAGGTGTTCTCTTTCTTAACCATTTGCTAAAATTTCTATTCAAGATATTTTTCTGAATTGGAATGCTTTTATTTTCTCAGTGTAGGCGTTTAATTATCTTGTACTTTTTGTTTTTTGTTTCATGTGACATTGTATTTTGAGCAATAACCTTTTTCATTATATCATTGAAAAGTGTTGTTTTCTTTAAGAAGAAAAACAGTCGAATGAGAAAAATTGTTAAAAGATAAATTTCCACGATTTTTTTTGTAGGCTGGGTTTTTTGTACGCCCTCGTATCCTTTTTATTTTTTATTTTCTCAATGAAGGTAAAGAAAGAAGAAAAAGGTCCACCCTTCACTTTCTAAGGTTTCTTTCAACAATGTTTGCTTTGTAAAGCTTCTTGTTGAGATATCTAAGGAATATCTATACTCTTTAATTATCGTTGTTGTTGTTGGTGTTGTTCTTTTTTTGGTATAGAAAAATAAAATATAGTATACATGGATTCATGCTGTTGTTGTCATCATTTCACATTGTAATGTTTGCAAAGTTGCAAACTCCTTTTCTTTCCACATGTGTAGTGATTGCACAAGTTCTGGTCTTACAACAGGTTTTAATGTTTCCTGTTCTTCTGGATGATCAATCTCTGTTCACTGAATTTGGAAAGTTCATCGAATCTGTAGATGATATCCATGAACTTGCTTTGGATGGACAGCAGCAGTTTCCGGTACTAAAGAGGAATACCTAATTATTCTGTCCTATTCTTTTTTTTTTTTTTTTGAAGAACTATTCTCTTTATGATTCTTATATGGTGCATATTGTCTGTCAGGGTGCTTATGCCCTTTTCTTTTTCAATAGAAGAGTGCGTTCGGTAGGTCATCGCTTAGCTGCTTCAATGGGAAAACTAAGGTACTTCTTGACAAGAATTAGTCATCTGTCTGTTTTACTGTGAATATTACCTGTCCTATCATTCTGTTGATGATAACCATGGACAGTCTGTAAAATAGCACTTTTGTTGTTTATCTTCTTCTTCTCCATACAATGAATCAAATGAAGCATTAGATACAAGTGTTAGTAGTATTGGATCAGAACCATTGGACTTGATTTCTAAAGAAATTGATTCAATTTTAGGCTTGAGAGAAGGGATGTTTGTGTTTGTAGTCCGAATCCTTTAGAGGGTTCTCTAGCAAGTCCTTTAGCTTTGTTTGATTTCCTTTATCTCTTGTAATATTAGATATTTATTTTCCTTGATGTCGAGTCTGATTTTGGGGGATGGAATATGGTGTACCATGACACCCTTTAAGAGTTAGTTAGTTAGATAGTTGGTAATAAGTTTGTTTGTTATTTTGATTTGTTAACGTTTCTTTTACAAACTTTTAGTTGCAATAACTTTTTTCCTATAAATAAAGTTCATCTCCCCTCATTGTAAGGTAAAGTTTGTTTTCATTCAAATCAAATTAGACTTTGGTATTACACCAGGAACCAAGTACCTTTAACCTTATTTCACATCACAATTTCTACTTTCCACTCGGTAGTTATCAAATTTTTTTGTAACATGTGAACACTTGTGTCCAAACTTGAAGTATCCAAGCATGTTATCCTTTGTTTCTTAGCCAAGATGAAGGAATAAACTTTATGGATATGTTATTTTGGTTGTAGGATGGCGACAGATTTGGAACCTTTGCAGCCTTTGCTTAAGAAATTTATAACTTTTCTGGAAACAGAAGCTCTGCCATCAACTTCTCTGATGCCAAGGCCAAGAGTACAGCTAGACCGTTTATCTGTATGGCTTGGGATTAAGTCATTGTAGGAAGTGGTTGCTAAACCTTTGATATAATTATGATATCTTTCTCTCTTTTGCTTCTCATATACTATGTTTTTTCTGAAGGCTTGGATTCTTGGAGCCTCCTGCATTTGAGGAAGGGATATTGGAGCGTTATCCCATTTTTCTTGACATCGTACTTAATCATATAAGTAGCGACTCACTTGAATTTGCTCATGCAGTTACATGCTTAAGACTACTCTTTGAGATGCTTGGTCAGTGAGCCACATTCTGCCGTTTTCATGTGTGTGTGAGTTTTCAGTAAATGGTACAGGTTTTGACAGTTTTTTTTTCTTAATAAATGTCCTTTGAAGGCTGTGAGCTTTGGTTGAGATCTACATTATCTCCTAGTGTGATGCGTAACACTTTATTGGGTCAGTGCTTCCACACTCGAAATGAGAAAAGCCATAAAGACATTTTTGATCTTTTTCTGCCGTTTTTGCGGGCAAGTATTTGGGGCCTTTGACTTATTATTTACTTTTTGTTGCTGCTGATATATTGTTTTTCCTTTTTTTAATTCGGTTTATTCTCAGTACTGAACTTAAATGTGGTATGTCTTCAGTCTCTCGAGGCTTTGCAAGATGGGGAACATGAAAAGCAACGTACGCATTTCCTTTATTTCCTTCTTCATCAAGTGCCAGTTAGCAGTAATTTTAGTGTCTTAACCAGGCAAAAGGCTTGTCAGGTTGTTTTTTCTACCCCATGGATGGTCATACTAATTTCATTATTCAACAATTAAGAATTGTATTGCACGCGCAAATTTAATGTATGTACTGTTTTCTGGTTGTATGCATGTGTAATATGTATTTGTGCATGTAAATTTATTGGTAGACTTTATTTTCAGATAGCTCTTCAAATTGTTCACCGAGGATATAAGATGAATCCGCCATGCCCTCCTTTCGAGTGTGCACACATGTGGTGAGTTAGCCTAGACTTCGATTTAAAATGTGTACTACATATTTTTTTCTACCATTCACTCTGAACTATCTGATGCATGGATTCCCTTCTTTTAGAAAGAAACTCCATGTAAATTTATGCATTTGGGTGATAAGCCCACACTTAAGTTTCTGCATGCAAGGCGGAGGAAGATGTATGAAGATAGGAAGAAAATGGGAAATGAACAACTACAGGCACAATGATGGGACCATGAAGTTAGTTTGGATGTACGATTGGAAATAGGAATGGAGAGAATTTTCAATGGTTGACTATTTGGAACATAGAGATGTCTAAACGTGTTGCAAAAAAGTAAATGATCCTCTGGAGAAAACCCGTGACAATTACAGGTAGAAGGCAGATCAACTCAGACGCTGTCAAGTATTTGAAGTCAGATATCTAGTTATGGTTCATTTACGCAAAAATCGACTTCGAGCAGGAACTCATACCAAGCTTCACCTGAGGAAGATTGAACCTTAACCTATTTTGAAAAAACCTTTGTTAGTTGTCAGATCGAAACATATTTTGGAGGCTATAGGTTTTGCTTTTACTCATCTTTGCAGAGGAAGCTTCCATCTTTATGCTTGTGTCGCTTTTCGTGGTTATTTTGAAGACCTTCATCGCCTTTTTTATTGAGTGCAGTGTTGTTCGGTGTTGGTTGCCCATTTTTCACTTCCATTGGGTGTTTGATATCTCGATTAAGATCAACTGTAATCTTAGAAGCTTATCCTTAGTTGTTTTGATCTCGTGGAGTTGTAAATTACCTTGCGGAGTTTTGTTTTAGAATATTTCTTTGAGCCTTTCAAGATTAGTCTCATCCTTGGTTTTTTAGTAAAGAGATTGCTTGAGTTCTGTCCTCTTTTGTTTTAAGAGGATTGTTTTAGTTTCTGCATAGATCTTACGCTTTGTTGTAAAAGGGTTTTTCGTCTTATTTTTATATATTTGTATCTTCAAAGTTCAACATTAGTTTCTTTTTATCATTTCTTTTTTTTTAAAAGTGGTGTAGGTACTAGGTAGTAAAAGAAATTCTCATGATTCCTTTGTATGGGTTAGAAAAGAATTTGAGATTGTGTAAGTCAATGAGGATTTCATAAGTCTCTAGGGTGATAAAATGAGACTAATGCTCAAATTACAAAAGAGGATACTAAACATAAAGCTATCAAAAGCTTCCCGGAACAAGAAGAGAAAACCAAAACAAGACCAAAATAACACATAAAGTGAGTGACTTGACATGAAATGAGACTTCTTCTAGGACAACTTGAATTTTGAAGAAACCAAAAACCAGGTTCTATCAACCATTATTTGACCGAACAACGAGATCAAAACCTTAACAAAAGCTCTTGGAGGTGATCTTTGTCAATATTTTGAAAATTATTTTGGAGTCAGCATTAGTATAAATCCCTTTGTGAGAGAAAAAGCTTTGGTGGAAATCGGTGAAAGAGTTGGTTGCATATCGATGGTTATTAAACCACCAATTCATCCAAATGCTTAAACTAGTGGTTGAAGGCAAATTTAATTATATATCACTAACACTCCCCCTCACTCGTGGGCTTGAAATATTTGAAAGACCCAATAAGTGGGAATCAATTTTAATTGGGGAGGAAATGACGATGCAGGGGAACATAGGACCTTCCTAGACCACCTACTCTGACCATATTAAACTATTAATTCACCAAAAACTTAAGCTAGTGGTTGAAGGAAAATTTAATTATATATCACTAACAATGGTAAATGGAAAACCATAGGTGATCATTACTTGAAGATTGAGAATTGGTCCGGAAATAAACACTCATCACTCTTAAGTACTGTTTTATTTTTGTTTCCTTTTAGTGTGCTTTATGTCTCTGTGTTGTTGCCTATGCTTCTTTTTTTAGTTCTTTTCGTTATTCCTTGTATCCTCGAGCATTAGTTTCTTTTCATTTCTTGACCAAAAGTTTCTTATCCTTCCTAAAAAAACAAATAGACACTCATGACCTGAATTAACTGTTTAGTTCTTTTGTATGTGTGTATGCATGTCCACTCACTTGATTCCTTTCCTAATTTACTTTCTTAAATAATCTGAATCTGATCTTTGAAAATCTGAGTGATGTGTGTAAGGTTGCGAACACAGTGCTTAGTTTGGAAAAATTATGAAGAGGCACCTGAAGTGTACAAGTTTCAAGTCCTGGTCAGCGTTGAAGATCCTATAATTAGTAGGGAAATTAATTGATAGTTGTTATAACGTTTTGCTACATATGTGAGTGGCTTCTAACAAGTTATAAATACTTGCCACTTTGTGGTTACTGAATTGAATAGCCGAGGACAAAGAAATTACATGATTACAGATTTGTTAGATCACTATTTAGTCTAATGTAAATTTCATTCTTCACGTCACTATTAGATTTTGTTGCTCATGTTGTCATTTTTTTTATTGACCAGGGGCCCTGCTCTTGTGTCATCACTGAAGGATTCTTCTCTACACAGCTCACTGAGGCAACCTGCATTTGAGCTTATACAATCTATTATAGTATCAGATGCTGCTGCATTGATTCATTCAATGCTGGATAGTTGTATAGTACCTCTCTCCAATAAAAGTAACGTGAATTATAGCTTCGTCATTGCTGAAGAAGAAAACACACTTATTTTTGCTCCCAATGAAATGGATGATAATTGTTGGGGTGAATTCAGTCTGCAGAGCAGTATAATTTCAACAGAATTTAAACAGTGGATGTGCGTACCTATGTTATGGATTGATGTTCTGGTTGATATTGATCCCTTGGTTCTGCCAATATCTTTTTCGAAAGCCATCTTCTGGGCTCGATCACGTTTTTCTATGGTAGAATCTGAAACCACTGCTGAATCTGAACTTCCACTGAGAACTTGGATATCGTCGTCTTCTTTTGAAATCTCCAGTTCACTGGGATGGAAGGTGCCAACTGGTTCTGATGATGGTGGGGATGGGAAAGAGCCAAAAAACTCACTAAAAGTGTGCACGATGTCCCTTCCTTTAATAAAAACATTTACAAGGTTTTTGCAATTCATCTTCACGTACAATTTATTTGAGCTGTTGAGAATTACCTTTCAGAATTATTTTTATGCTGCTAAGCTTTTAGTACATTGTGCTTTATCTAGTTGGTGACAGGCTCTATGATACTTGGTTCACTTCAGTCTATGCCTCTTTCAGGTTGACTGCTCATTTCTTAGTTCTCTTGGGGCAAGGAGAGCTGAGGAAGCAGTGGACTTGGGAGCCAAGAATGGGGGAAAGTCTGATCCTTTCGCTTTTTGATTCTAGTGATGTAATACAATATCTTCTTCGTTTGTTTCCTTTTTTAAATGATTTTCAGTCTTTTGTTTTATCCTTTTCCTTCTCATTTTTATTGTTATCCAAAAATGCACGTATATGAATATATTTTTTCAATTCAGAAAGTAAGGCAGTTTGGAAAGCATATCTTGGAACAAATTTCAAACACAAAGGGCCTGTCTTGTGGATTGGAATTTCTTTGTTCTTCTGAGCACTCATTATCTGCCGTCTTTTTGGGAATGAGACATGCTCTGAAACTGGTAATCAAAATTCTAATCTGAGCTAGGTTATTATTCATTTGTATTATTTAATTTAAATCTTATTGTATTCTTTCTCGTTGATAGTTATATTTGCATCTACATATGTCGTCGGAGTTTCTTATTAGTTATGTATCCAAATTCGTTGTTCAAATTTTGCCAAATTTGTTAGTATTATATCTTCAACATGCATGTGTACTTATGACACAAAAGCTTCTGGTGATGACGCAAAAGCTTAAGTTGACGATGAAGGTAAATTTAGTTTTATATGAATACTCTAACACTCCACATTTGTGGACTTTAAATTTGTAGAAGATCCAATAAGTGGAAGTTAATACAAATTGGAGAGGAAATAACATTGTAGGAGCTTGAACACATGACTTTTTGCTTTGATACCATGTCAAATCATTGATGGACCCAAGAGGTTAAGCTTATGAGTTTGGTAAATTCAATTAGATCAACACTTCAACAATGCCATACTTTTTTTCTTGGGGGAAAATCAACACGTTTTTTAAGGGAATGGTGAAAAGAGACTAATGTTCAATAATACAAGGATATAGAAAACAAAGACACTTTTCATTATGGGATGATGCACAGTATTTTCGAGGACATATGGAAGCAAGATAAATCACCTTTTTTTTCTTTTTTATGAGAACAACAACTTTCATGAATGAAAAGTACGTTTTTTCTTTAAAAAAAATGAAAGAATAGATGGGCCTATAGAAAACTAAGCCCACAAAAGGGGACTCCCTTTACAAGAAGAGACTTTAGCTATACAATACCCTGCCTATATAGTAATTACAAAAATCCTTGGAAATCAAAGCTCATTGGGAAACATGAAAATGACAAGGGACTATAACTCCCTAGAATCCCTTTCAACCCCCCTAAACACTCTGCTATTCCATTCACCCTATATTCGAAGAAGAAACTGGTGAGGTTCTTAAAGCAATTTCGTTCACTTTATAAAACCCAAAGAATCGTGCAGACACTAGCCAAACACCGAAAACAACCTTTCTCTTCAAACGGTGGATTGTGGAAGAGCTCTTCGATCGAAGGCCAGATATCTCTGTGATAAACACTTGCGAAACCAAATGTTTGGAAAAGAGAATCCTAGAAACCACCCACTAAGCCACAACGCAGAGAATACGGTCTAAATCTTCCTCTGCCTTCTGACAAAAAATACAACAAAAAGGACCAACCAGTGAGGTTAGCTTCTTGACAAGCTTGTCCAACGTGCTAACATGACCGTGAAGAACCTACTAAGTAAAGTCACTGTTCTATGGACCTTAATCCTCCAGAGCATTGAAAAAATCGAACCGCCTAAGGGGGAGAGATCCACTAAACATTGAAAGAAGGATTTGCATGAGAGCCCTCTAAAGGATTGTGGCTTCAAACTGTGGCTCCAAGACATCTCTTCTCCCGAATCTAAAGGGGAGACTCTCACGTAAGGAAAGAAGGGCCACTACCTCCATTGTTTCCCTATCAGAAAGAATAATCACTTGGTTAGATGGGATTTAGTGTCAAAAGCCAAGATTCATGGAGAGCTCTTTATTGGATTTTTTATTTAAATATTATTATTATTGTTATTATTTTTAAAGGACACGTATCTTTTCGTTAAGGAAACGAAAAGAGACTACTATTCAATAGATACAAGGATACAAAAATACATAGATGCAAGATAAGCGCTAAACAAACGAAGACAACTAAAAAGAAACCAAAATTTTAAAGGAACAATGAAGGCATGCCAACCTTTTTAAATATTTTGAATTGAGAACTCTTCAAATTTTTTGAAATTTCATGGCGGAAGGCCCCAAAAAGGCTCTTTTGTAAAAGCTAGCTGAAAGCTTAGGGTTTAACTAACTGTTAGTTGTTATGTTAGGTAAACATCTTGTATCTAATTCCCTCTATAAATAAGATCCTCTCTCATTTTGAAGATCGATTCATTTGGTTCAACTTTAGAGTTTTGGTACTACACCGTTTCAGCAGGAGATAAAAGGAGAAAGGGGTACAGATTCATCCTTTCACTATTCATTCCTTTGAAACAAGTTTACGAGGGCTTCCCCATAATTTTCATCAGAAACTAAAAGCTCATCCTCTGGGGCTTGAACAAAAGTTTTGAGCTTTTCGATATAATAGTGTTTTCTATTAATTTGTCCTTCATTTTCTGCTACCAGTATATGTTGTCGTTTTTTTTTTATTATTATGAAACTATTTGATAATTTTTCTTCTGTTTGTTTGGTCATAGCTAAATAATTGTTGATTACTGATAGTCCTATCATCAGCATGCCAAAAGAATTTCATATGTGATTTAGGCATTAAACCCCAAAATGTTTTAAGTTTTAACATAATTGAACTGCACCAGTAATATATACTGGATTTGGCTTTTTGGGTTGATTACAGATTCACGATTAAACTGTGAACGTGATGGTGGTGGCCTTTTTTCCTTCCTATTTGTGATTGTTGATATACAATTTCGCTCGTATTGTCCAGGTTCAAATGGATTCTATCCTCGTGAAATTTCAGAATCTGCATCATTTGTTCTTCATACTTCGTAAGCTAGTAGAAGGTGATTCACTTCATTCAGCTTTGCCAGAAAATTTATCCAATCATACGGATGTCACAAATACCTCTTCCCAAGGCGGATTTCTTAGACAACCAGTTTTTGATGCATCAATGCTGAACTTCGGCAAACAATCTTCAAAAGTTAATTCTAAATTACTCCAACAGTTCAGTTGTTTACTATCTAATGCAGCGTGGCCTTCTATTTTGAGGCTATTGGTTGAAGGCAAGGGCTTTCTCGATTACAGTTATTGTCAAGTATGTCCATTTTATATGCTTCAAGACGTAACTGGTTATCTGTTCATTTTATTTGTAGCCTGTAAAATTATGAGCTTCATACCTCCTTCAAAGCCAAATGTCTTGGTTGTTTTCTATTCTTCTTCTTTTTCTACTTGTTTTTATTATTTTTTTATTTTTTAAGGAATGCCTTTGGGAATAAGAGGCTTGTTTGCTTATAAAAAATTAACTGGTTAATTTTTCTGTAGATCTGATAAAATTAAAAGAAACAATTCACCAAAAAAAAAAACAGAAATTTTCATTTGCTGGAGTGAAGAAGTACACAAGTATTAACTTGCCAAGAACGTTAAACAAACAATGCACAAACTAGATTACTTGATTCTGAGCCCATTCATGCGTGAAAAAGCTTAACTGCAAAGTGGATGGATAAATAGAACATTATTTAAAACAAGAAACAATCTCTCATTGATGTAAGGGAAATAATTAAAAGTTCAAGGGATACAGGAGGAGCAAATAAGAAAATTTTGAAACAGCAAATACACCCATTTGGAGAACGCCATGAACAAAACTATTTCTATACCTACTAACTAAACACACCCTATCGACAATGACTATTATTGGCTTTTGCTACCAACTAGAGAAACTTGAGAAAACTATGGAGGGCCTTCCAAATCTGCTGCTATAGCTTCTACGTTGTACTTCTCAGAAAGGACATAGTAAGCATCATTGAGCTCTTGTTTTTCTTGAGAAGAATCTCTAACTTCCTTTGAAGATATTCTATTATGCAAAGAACCTTTTATGACGAATCAATTCCAGCTCTATTTGATAAAAGAATAAATTGCCAATTGCAAAGATGAGTTTAGATTAGTGCTCTCTTAAAGTGATAATTTCAAGAGACTATTTAAGAAACGATTATTTTCCTAAATCATCAAGACAAGATGCAAAAATTTGATTGATAAATGAAAAGAAGCCAGAATGCTCATGGAAATGAACTCTTGGAAGAGTGAAAAAAAGACTACAGAATTCTTAGTGTCAAGTGACTCTAAATTTTGAATAATTCTGGAAATTAACCCATCCTCAAGACTCATTGGAACATACTTCAAATCTGAAGAGAAAAAAGAAGAGAAGAAGAAAGAACAAGAAAGAGAGAGGGAGAAAAATAAAAAGAAAAGGAAAGTAAAAAGAGAAAAAGAGAAAAAGAGAAAAAGAGGAAAAATTGTATCAAACATCCAATCTTTTTCCTCTCAGTTTCATGGATGAGGAAATGGATTCGATAAATTCTACTGACCTCTTTACAAACTTCCTCATGTTGGAAAGATCTTATCTTAATATTTTACTTACCATAGACTGACAGACTTATTTACTGATTGCAAATTTATATTATCATGATACTTTCTTTGTTTACAGATGACTTGTGTCCGCTTACTTGAGATCATCCCCATTGTTTTTGAACGCTTTAACCCATCATTAGTTGAACTCTCTGGTACCAAGATGGAAGTGAAAGATGCATGTGGTTTCAATTGGCTTCATGATCTAATGGATTGGGGAAAGTCATCTCTTAAGGTTGTTGTCACTTACTGGAGACGTGCTATAATTTCATTGCTGAACTTCATTAAGGGATCATGTTGTCTTTCTGCTACATCAACAATTAGGGCTATCGAACACCTTATATCATTAGGCGAAGGTTTTTTCTAGAAACTCCTTTTTTTTTTCTCACACAGAAATGATGTTTAATATCATTTATCATAATTACCACCCAATACTGTCACTAATTTTTTAAGTACACTTTTGTTTAATTTTTCTTCAGATGCTGCTGCGACGGATGAGTTAACTGAGAAGGTAGCTCACCTAACGATTTTATTATCCAAGAGCGAAAAACACAATATTGTCAAGACCAATTTGCAAACGGACGCTTTAGTGCTTGAAGACTTCCCATCTGGCCGCAAGCTTTCCACCACAACATTTGAGTCTCCTGGTGTAGAGGATGTAGATGTGCCGATGTTGGTCAACAGTTCGGAGGCTAAGAAGGAAAATTTTGGTGAATTGATTGTCCTTTCAGACGATGAATCAAAACCGCATGTTTCTCCGATGAGAGCCTTTCTATCTGAATCTGATGTAGGTATAGCTCCCAGTAATGAAAATGATACCCGAGGTGATTTTGGAAAAAGTAAGATTTTGGTTGTTGAGCCTTCAAAATACGCAGTGGATAGAGACCAAGAAATAAATGATCAATGTAGCTCTACTTTTGCACTCAAAGAGCGTGCCTCTGGCAATTCAAAAGCCAGCCCAGCAATGTCATCTTTCTTGAAATCTAAGGATGTGGATGCCAAACCTAAAGAAATGGACTCTGAATGCATTCTAAGTAAAAATGTTGCTCAAAATGGTAGAATTAATTTGAAGGTCCTATCTAATAAAGCAACTGGTTCCAAAAGCAAAAATCAATCTTGTGAAACTGCAGTTTCTGTAGCAGATTGTGCTGTTTTGAAACAAGTAGTGTCAGATGCTGCTGATGATCCGCTGGAAATTGAACTCAATTCTGCCAGAAACCAGAAAACAAATATTTTAAAACCAATCACCATTGTTCCCAAGCGACGAGTCATCCAACTTAAAACACCTGATGAGAATAGAGCTGTCCATTTAAAAAGGCAGATGATCGGTGCAAAAAGATTTAAACCACCAAGGCTTGACGACTGGTATAGATCTATATTGGAATTAGATTACTTTGCCATGATTGGTTTGACATCAGCGAGTGAAGATAAGAGTCATATGGTTAAACATTTACAAGAGGTTCCTGTATGTTTTCAATCACCGGAACAGTATGTAGAGATTTTTCGGCCGTTGATTTTGGAGGAGTTTAAAGCTCAGTTACGCAATTCTTTTGTTGAGATATCTTCTTGGGATGAGATGTATTTGGGCAAGATTTCTGTACTATCGGTGGAGAGAGTTGATGAGTTTCATCTTGTTCGTTTTGCCTATGATGACAACAACTCAGTGGCTTCTAAAAACTTTGCCGAAAATGACCTCATTTTGCTAACTAAAGAGCCTCCTCAAAAATCTCCGCAGGGTGCACATATGGTTGGAAAGGTAGTGTGTGACACACGGAATTCTTTTTATTTATTAAAGTGGAGAGAATAATGATAGTATGTGATATAGCATCTTAGTGTTACTTGTATTTTGTAGCATTTTAGTGTTTCTTGTATTAGCATTTACCCTGTTAGAATTTGAAATTTAGCATTCTTAAATATAAGGCCCATCTGGTCCAGTACATTAGCCAGGGTATGTGGTGGCACATGTGAAAAATTGAGGAAGACAGTGGTATTTGCAGCCGTCGGTAGCGGACAACTAGGATAGCATAGTGATGTGAGTTTACCCAGTGAAAGTGACTGTGGCATAGGTGAAATACAGAACGTAGTGGCTGCGAGATTAGTTTCCTCGCATGGGTAGGATGCCAAGTTGGATTTTTTAGGTTTTGAAAAAGAAGACAACACAGCCCAAGGCCCATATTGTATTACAATCTCCTTTTCTGAAAACAGATTGATCTTACCCAATTTATTCAAATCCAGCTCATCAATCAGACTGTAGCCTCACTTACTTCCAGAGTCTTCTTTATTCTCACAATCTAAGAATGCATAGACACAGATATGATATAACACCGACTTGGCATCATGTCATCTTTTAAAAATTTAGAACATGGACACGGTTAGGACACTTTTATTAAAACTTAAATATATAACTCTTCCAACTTGAGGGAGCTTGAACCTCCCTTGGGCTTATTGTAGGTCTGCTGCCACTACTCAACCCTAAATATTTGTTAGGGTATAATCTAAAGTATTGTGTATGCATTATAGTTGATTTCTAGAAGCTGGAAAGTAAGATTCGTTCGAAGAACTGCTTGAATGATCCTTGATAGAATATAGAGAAACTGAACTCTGCCATCATTGTTGGAATATCTGCATCTTTTTGTTGACCTCCTTCCTCCCCTTCAATGTTAACAAAGATTCTAAATTTACCTGTTTGTTTTTTCAGGTGGATAGGCGCGAGAGAGATAATAAAAGAAAAATGAATCTGCTCATAATTAGGTTCTATTTATTGAGTGGTTCTTCTCGATTACATCAAGCCAGAAAGAACCTAATTGAACGTAGTAAATGGCATGCAAGTCGGATTATGAGCATTACACCTCAATTACGAGAATTTCAGGCACTTTCATCAATAAAGGATATTCCTGTTGTTCCAACAATATTAAATCCCAAAACTTCTTCTATTCCTCATGATGAATCCAAAGTAGTTGATCTAAGTAAACTGTCCCGACCATTGCAACAGATATTGAAGTCATCCTTTAATGTCAGTCAACTACAAGCAATTGACGTTTCCATAGGATCAAGAAATATGAAGAATGACCTGGAATTATCCCTCGTTCAGGGTCCACCAGGTACGTTATATTCAAGATCTGACGTTGAGCAGTTATTGTGTTCTCTAATTATGCTTGTTTTCTGTTAACAGGTACTGGGAAGACAAGAACTATATTGGCCATTGTCAGTGCCTTGCTTGCTTCTGCTTCACAAAAAACTAACCTTGCTGCATCTTCTCTCAATAGAAGTTTGAAACAAGACAATTCAAGGCCAAAGATTAGTGAGGCTGTCGCAGTTGCAAGGGCATGGCAAAATGCAGCATTGGCTAAACAATTGAATGAGGACAAGCAAAGGAATTCAATATCAATAGATTGTACCATGAAAAGAAGGGTCCTTATTTGTGCTCAATCCAATGCAGCGGTTGATGAATTGGTATCCAGAATTTCCAATCTTGGTCTTTATGACGGTGATGGTAAGATGTACAAGCCATATCTTGTCAGAGTTGGAAACGCTAAAACGGTTCATCCAAATTCACTGCCCTTCTATATTGATTCTCTTGTTGATCAGCGGTTGGCTGAAGAGAGAATGAATTCTAATGATGCGAAGAATGATTTAGGGACAAACTCATCTATGGAACTTCGTAGTAATCTAGAGAAGTTGGTAGATCGTATTAGATATTATGAAGTCAAATGTGCAAACCTGAGGGATGAAAATCCTGACCTCAAAAGTTCTGTGGAAAACCATGCGGGGGATGATGAAAAGGAGATGTCTTTGAAGGAATTACAATCAAAGCTTCGAAAACTATATGAACAAAAGAAACAAATATATAAAGATATTAGTATAGCACAGGCATTTGAGAAGAAATCTAACGAGGAAGTCAAAGCACTGAAGCACAAATTGCGAAAGTCAATACTAAGGGAAGCTGAAATAGTGGTAAGTACTTTAAGTGGCTGTGGAGGAGACCTTTATGCAGTGTGTGCTGAGTCAATACTAAGTTGCAAGTTTGGAAGTTCATCAGAAAACACTCTATTTGATGCTGTTGTGATTGATGAAGCTGCTCAAGTAAGTTTGTTTCTGTCTAGAATTTAGTCTTTTTTTTTTTCCTTTTTTTTAGTGACTATAGAACTTAGCTTTAAGTGGACTAGTTAAGCCTTGACTTTTCCATGCTCTTTTTAAATGTTCCTTCTTGCTTTAGGCTTTGGAACCTGCTACTTTAATACCTCTTCAGCTTTTAAAATCAAGTGCAATCAGATGCATAATGGTGAGGAGTATTTAATTTATTGTCTTTCCAAATTCCATGTCATTGTTGAGCATCTATATTGAGTCTTCTATTTATCATCGAAGGTTGGAGATCCAAAGCAGCTTCCTGCGACTGTTCTTTCTAACGTTGCAAGTAAGTTTTTGTATGAATGCAGTATGTTTGAGCGATTACAAAGGGCTGGCCATCCAGTTGTCATGCTGACAAGACAGGTAAACTAATTAAAAGAATTAAATATCAATCTCAATATTGATATTTTAATTTTACAGATATATCAATAAATATTTTTGTAAATGCAAAAGTTTATAAAAACTCTTTGGATTAACAATCAAGTTATTTTAACTTCTAAACTATGTTGTAGATTTCGATTTTGGTATATATGTATATCTTCATACTAGAATTTATTGATGATAAATTTTTAATGTTTTATGGGTATTTATTATAAGATTTATCAAAGATATCGATGTCAAACTCTCCAAACTTAAGGATATATCGACGAATATTTTAATATTTAGTTTAAATTGCACGGTTATTTTCCATCTTTGGATATGCCTCCATATATCACAATTACAGTTTATCCTATCTAGTGGTCAATTGGAGGAGTTTTTATGTAGGCTCTTAATGGATTGATAGTGTCTTTCCCTCTCTTTTTGTATTATTTCATTAAATCTGTAGAGCAATAGTGTGTTTCACATTGAAAGAAGAAAAAAGATGGCCTCCAAAAATGGTCTCCAGCCAGCGACTAATTTGGTTAGACTATAATCTATAAAAGGATTAAATATTTTACCCTGATAAAAAGATTTACAAAGAACCATTTCCATACAACTTTCAAAAGGAGAACGGGCTTGCTTCTGGAAACAAGCCAGAGGGATTTTTTTGCCTCTTTAAAGGATGCCTCCACGAAGGAGGAAAATCCTTTGGTTGAATTTTGATTGGGCTTGCTTTTGGACTACTGATGTCATACTTTCATGAATTGTATGCATCGTCTTTTTTTTTTCAATTTTTTGGCTTCAAAATAGATGGTATGGGTCTTAATGATAGGAAATTTGAAATGCATTAACTGTCAATGTTCCATTCTCAGTATAGGATGCATCCAGAAATCTGTCACTTTCCATCTCAGCATTTTTATGATGGAAAGTTACTCAATGGAGATGGGATGTCTGGAAAAAATGCATTGTTTCACGAGACAAAAGGTTTGGGACCATATGTTTTCTTCGACATTGTCGATGGCAAGGAGCTTCGAAGTAAAAGCGGTGGTGCATTTTCACTCTATAATGAGCACGAGGCTGATGCTGCAGTTGAGCTAGTGAAGTTTTTCAAAGAGAGGTAGATGACTTGCTTATTTAAAATTTGTTTATGTATACTCGGAGAGAGCCTATTGCTTCCTGCTTTAAACTTTTGAATTGTTATGCATCACAGCCATCCGACTGAGTTCAACAGAGTAAGAATTGGCATCATAACTCCCTATAAGTGTCAACTGTCACTACTACGATCCCGTTTCTCCCATTCATTTGGAGCTTCTTTGGTAGTTGACATGGAATTTAATACTGTGGATGGTTTCCAAGGTCGTGAGGTTGATATTCTGATTCTGTCAACTGTAAGAGCAGGAGATTCAAGTCCTCATTCTGGAAAGAACTCTAGTGGTATTGGGTTTGTTGCTGATGCTAGACGTATGAATGTTGCTCTGACAAGAGCAAAGCTTTCTCTTTGGGTATTAGGAAATTCAAGGACTTTGCACGTGAACCCTGACTGGGGAGCTCTTTTGAAGGATGCTAAAGAGAGAAATTTGGTTGTATCAGTAAAAAAGCCATATGACTCAATGTTCAAAACTACTAATCTTAGAAATTCTAATCTGCAGACTACGGAGAATAATTCAAAAACTCCGAAGCATACTGACAATAGAGCAAGGCACCATGCAAAACGTAGTGGGAAAAAAACCTTTGAAAGTGAAGGGAAAGATACTCCCACTCAATGTACTAAAACTAACGATATTGATTCCAGTCAGGATAACGCCTCTGTTAAAGAGGATGCTATTCCTCCGGTTGCTGGCGGTATCAACCGACCCTCTAAAGCTGCTAAGGGCGCTGTTCGCATGGAACACGGCAGAGACTTCGAAAGTAAAAGTGGAAAGAGTGCTGAGAAGAAATTCAACAAGTGCAATACCAGTCGTGGTAAGAGGAAAGTAGACCGTGAAAAGTCGAGTAATTTTGATAACTCTGAACGAGGTAAGGTTGATAATCATACATTAAAAAGACCAAAAGAGTCGCCCCAGCACGATACAATTTGTATTAATTTGGAATCTCCAGCTCCCTTGGTAGAAGAAAGCTCCAAGGAGGAACGTAACAATAGTGCTGCACCAAGTCGATGTGACACTGAAAAGGAATTGATAGTGAAAAGGAAAAAACAGCGTGAAGCTGTTGATGCCATCCTTTTTTCATCACTAATTCCTTCGAAGAAGTCCGAAATGTCAATGAAACTTATCTCAGACAAAAAACCACATTCACTTTCAAATGTTCGTGGTAGCATGAAACCTCCAAAGGGAAGAAAAGGCTGATGGTGTCTATCCATTTGAGGTTTGGAACATACCTAATTCAATTATGGAACGCTGGTGGTTGAAGATATCATTCTTGCACCTCTTTTTTGGACTGACTTGTAGAGTTTTGTCAATATTTTGATCGTTAACAAAAATGAAAATTTTTTGTTCACTTCCTCCCCTTGGTTGATTAACTGTAACGAACACTCAAAGGTGCAATATAATAGATATATATTACAATTTCTAGCACAAGGAAAGCTCAGTACATATTTCTTTTATTTTAGTGATTAAAGTATGATATATATTACATTTTTATGATCTCGAAGGTGCAATTATCAAGGAGTACTTAAGTTTAAAGTTACTGAAACTTTGCATTTATGTGCCCTGGTTTGTTTCCAGATGATTTTCTTATATTTTAAAAATCATTTCAAACTTCTTTACTGTTTACTACTCCAACTCCAGACACTTTTTATAATATTTTTAAAGTTTATCTAAAACAATCTTTTTCAAAAGAGTTAAAATAAAATTGATTTTTTTTTTAGAAATACTTTTTTCTCGGATCAGTTCTTAAGTTTTAAAATTTTAGTTAGGCAGTATAACTATCTAAGATAATTGCAAGTATGTTTTATTTTAGGCAAACAATCGAATATAAGATTGAAAAATATTCATCACTATATATTGACTGGGACATAATGCCAAACTTCTCTTTGAAATTGCTAATTATTGAATGTACTTGCACATTAATTACTAAAATCATTGAAACACCAAACTCTGACCATTATAATCAGTAACTGTACTGATTGATGGATGAACTCTAATCACCTACTTTATCCTAATTTTTGTGTTGCTTGGAACAAAATTTCTTAGATTCTTTTTGTACAAGTATTATTTCATGGACTGAAAATTTTATATCTATTTTTGTGCAGTCTAGATTGCACATAAATAAAAATTTGTTAAAAATGGATACAAAATTTTACTATATAAGGTTAAACGGATGTCACCTAATCATTGTTTCACTACATTTTTTGTCGTCCTATTAAGTTGTATACTGATTTTTTATGTTAGAATTCATTTTCATAATGTACATATGCATGTTTTTCTAATCTGGCAATTGATGTGGGTTGTACTATGTCAATTTGACCTTAGAATTTAATGTGGTTCCTTGATGTGCTTGTTTCTTTTTTGGTGATTCACGTTCCATTTCCTTATTAGTAGCTTATTGGTTTCATTTCTTATATATTTATTAAACAACCAACAAGTTATAAGATCTGAGTACAACATGATTTGATTTGGATTGGCCATTACTCTCTGTTATGGATGCATGGTTGAAATATTTTATTTTTGCTCACATGGGAAATCAGCAAACCAAGCACCTGCAAGATCTAACAACCAAATCGTACTCATCAAGAGAGAAAGAATTATAAATTGGGTGAAGAAGAGGCTTCAAATATGCTATGTAACAATGGAATCAAAGAATTGGCCAAAAAAGTCAAACAAAATAAGAGAGATTGTAAAGCTTCAACAAATAGTGAAGAAATGGAAGAGATTAGCAAATGGTGAAAAGAGCAACAGCAGCAGCAACAACAAGTTGTTAAAGACTAGTGGGGTTTGGTTTACAGATGGTGTTCCAAAAGGGTATTTGGCAGTGTGTGTGGGGAAAGAGATGAAGAGATTTGTAATCCCAACACATTACTTAACTCACAAAGCATTCAGAATATTGCTGCAAGAAGCTGAGGAAGAATTTGGTTTTCATCAACAAGGTGTTCTTCAGATTCCATGCCATGTCTCTGTCTTTGAAGATATTCTCAACATTGTTCAACAACAAAACGATAACCATTTTGCTTCTGATGATAATGAAATCATTAGATTATGTTGCTCTCCTGATTGTGATCTAACTCATCATCATCATCCTCCTCAAATTTGTACATCACTTATGTGAATCAATCAATGTATCAATGTAACCTTTGTTGTTTCATGTAATGATCTGATTTTGTACTTCTTTCTTATAATTTAGTCCTTCATAATTTACTTCACCTATGGCTTTGCAACCATTGTGATACAGATGTAGAGCTTATGAACAATGGCGATGTATATTTTTAACAATTTCATTAGGTAGTTTCTGCTAGACAAATCAATTCAAATCTTAGGAGGTGTTTGGCTCACTAACTTCATAAGTTGGTATTAAACTTCAATAATAACCGCTAACAAAGTTTGCACATCTATCAAACTTTATCTTTCCTACTTTTCCATTTTACACAGCAATAAAGAAATTTCATCTTACAATTTTATACTCCAAACACACATATTAACTTCAAACTTTATAACTTGACGACTCAGCCCTCCAAACACTCTTTTACTATCATTTAATATCAATTTAAATATTTTATCTATCGAGAGAACACAGTGCCTTAACAAGTTAAACCATGTTCAAATGGGCAAAATCTTGCTATCATCCAAAATTCATTGATAGATGAGATCATTTCAGTCACAATCGCTGTGGATATTTTGCATTTCCCATTTAATATTTACATTTCGTTGCCCTTGTAAGATCTGCATTACGCATCTTGTCGTGGGTCCAATTCGGTCTCAATACCAATCTTTGTTCTTAACATTATATATTAGTAAGATATAAAAATTATGAGGGTCAAGTTGAGTCAGATGAATATTGGCTTACTGTCAAAAAGAGTGAACTTATGATTGTAAAGTTCCCGAGTAGTATATTTGAATTCTAAATTTATACACAATATTGTAAACAGAACTCTCATTTGGAAAATTAGTCGCAAAAATATTTAAGGAAAATAACAGGACAATAAAAATAGAAAACAGTGCTCTAACAAAAGAAAAAGAAGGAAAGAAAGAAAACTACAAATTTTATTTGAATAGTAGGATGAAAAACAAAAATGTAAGATGTGTACTGCAAGAAGAAGCGCGCCTAGAAGGATATTATGAAGATGAACCCAAACCAACAAAAACCGGAGGATCTGCTTGAAGCATATGCAATCAATCAATCTTTAGAGAAAGATTGGGGCCATGACCAACGTTATGGTTGCGAGCATTTTAATGAGAACGTGAAGAGAAGGCCCTGCCGTGTCCTTGAACGGGTCACCAACGCTGAAAAGCAAAGCTTACCATCTTAATTAATTGAACATCACACATATATATTAGTATAACGATTGTAAGGATGGAGATCAAACTACGATGTTTAGAGAAAAAGGTAATGTTAATTACTGTTGAGCTGAGCTCACTTTGCCTTGAATCTCATATATATAAGTTGATAAACTCAAAGCAGCAACATAAAACTTACGTGTCACCAGTAACGGCTGCTTTATGACAATCGCTACCTTTGCCTCCGAGAACGCCAGTTTCTATATACTTCTTGGCATTATCCCAGGCACCCCCTGCTGTGTTCAGAAAGAGGGCCATGAGAATACCAGAAACTGTCGCGAACATTAGCATCGCAGCAACAACCTTCGCCCCTAAAAGCGGCTGGGCAGTGTAGTGTCCCAATATTCTAAACAGGAAGCCTGCAATTGATACCACAACAACTTCCTCAACCATACTACGAAAACAGACTCCATCAAATGGAAACTAACCAAGACAAGTGGACTAAGATGCAGAAAGTGCCAAATAATACCCTTTGAATGTCCAAGTTATCTTCAATACAAAATGCAAACACAATGTCTAAGTATTTTTTATTTCAAAAATATTTTTTTCCTTCGTGGAGTTGTAGAAACATATTGGAAGGAGAGTTGATAAATGTCCCAATTTTAATGGTGAATATTGTTGAAGTCGGTGGTGTGAAGTTATTTAATAGTATTGTGAAGTATGTGAACCAAACAAGGAGTTCATCATTATTTTTATTTTTTTTTCTGATATTCATGAGTGTTTGAACTTGCTTATGCACACCTTGACTAATCTCATTGGACAACCAGCAAAACTCTACAACATTTGGGAGTGTCAAGGAAACTCATATGAAATTAATTCATAGGAAGATGGCTACCATAGATTGAACCCTTGGCCTCTTAGCCAATTATTGAAACCATGTCTCCTGTTTACTACTAGTTCAATCCATGATGCAATGAGTTGATTATTTTAACCAGTTTGCACTCAACTCAAGTTGTTAGTGAGCCAAACACTCTCCCCTAATATTATAGATGCTACAATCTAATCACATCCATTTTCTCCCTTTGCTGTGAAGCACAAACGCCCTTGTGCCTGTTTTAGGCAGAGTGGGGTTTCTAAGATGTGTCGAACACAAACACATTTGGACAAGCTCCAGATATTTGTTCGACAAGCAAATACCCGTGACCTATATGTATTTATTTATTTATTATTAAAGTATCCGTGTTCTAGTATTTATAGAATTAGTATTGTTGTGTCATGTGTGTGCCTCTAAGGAAAAAGGGCAACAAGTGAACAGCAAAACCACGGAGACAAAAATCAAAAGGATTTCACAAAAATATAAGTAGTTAACCCACCAACTGCCATAGGTGAAATGATAGCCAAAGCACCAGGTTTAATCATCTCCCTTAGAGATGCCGATGCTACAATAGCAACGCAGCGCCCATATTCTGGTTTCTCCGTATAGTCCTGAAAATAACATGTTAGATTCAGATTATGAAGAAAATACAACTATTAAAGCCTTGCACTTACCATTATACCAGGCCTTTCAATGAACTGTCTTCTCACTTCCTTTACAACCTCCTGGGCTGTTCGACCAACAGCAGAGCAGGCCCAAGCACTAAAGAGAAAAATAAGCATGGAACCCAACAAACCACCAACGAAAACTTCCGGAATTGCAATATCTACCTGAAACCATTTAATGGGAACATGTTAAAATTTAAGGAATCAGTAGAGAAGGACCACGTACCCAGTACCCACGCTTCAATGCCTTACCTGTTTAAAAGGTTCATGAGCAAATGAAGCTACCTCATCCATATAAGCACTAAAAAGTAAGAAGGATGCAAGTGCTGCAGAGCCAATGGCAAAACCTTTTGTGGTCGCTTTAGTTGTGTTACCTACTGCATCAAGAAGATCAGTAATCTCCCGAACGCTTTCTGGCTGTAACAGACATGTATTAAAAAATAATACCAACAGAAATATTTCAACGACTTAACATGCAGTTTTACAACCATATCCAGAGAAATATTTCTTCGAGACCTAGGGTTACCTGTTGACTCATCTCAACAATTCCACCAGCATTATCAGCTATTGGCCCAAACATATCCATTGTGAGAACGTAGGCAGCAGTGCTGAGCATTCCCATTGTTGCTACAGCAGTGCCAAATAGCCCACCTGTTGGATTTCCAGTTTCATCCACAAGTCCTGATGTGCGTCCCAACCAGAAAGCTGAAATAATAGACACACTAATAACAAGAACAGGAAGTGCTGTTGATTCTAGGCCCAAACTGACTCCAGCAATTATATTTGTCCCATGGCCTGTAGAGCTAGAAAGTGCTAATGAACGCACAGGCTCATGCTTGTAGTCAGTATAGTATTTGGTGATCCAGACAAAAACGTAAGCCGTTATAATGCCAACCAAGCCACACAGGGCAAAGTTGAACCATGCAGAAGGTGCTTGTTCAGTATGAAGCAACCACCGTGTAGACTGAAAATATTCAAAATCACTGGCAGAGTTAGAACGTATATAACTTACCCTGACAAAAGTACTACAGGGTTGATGCTTAAAGACAAGGCATAGATTCTAAATTATTTTTTAGAACTTGAATGCAACTACATGACTTGTGGTCCTACAGAAATGACATGTACATTACCAAGCCAAACGTCAGAACAGCTAGAATGATAGTGACAGAGTATCCTCTCTGCAGAATAGTCATTGGATCCTCTATGGGACCCTTAACACCAGATTCACGAGTACCCCTCCTGATAGAGAGAATGCCAATTGATGAAATCACCAGATCAAAGGAGTGTACTACCAGCGGAAATAAAATGAAACCAGATGGATCTGAATGAACAAAAAGAGTTCATCAAGAAAACAGTCAGACGTGGTTTGAAATCATCCAAAGAAGGTTGATTATTGTAAGAACTGCTTAGAAAATTCCTCAAACACAGTTTTTAAAATATTGAAAGACCTTCAATTTTACAGCGTTCAGCCATTGTTCCCCCAAGTATCATGGCACTAATAATTTCAGCAGCAATGCTTTCAAAAAGATCTGCACCTCGGGCAGCACAATCACCCACATTATCCCCAACCTGGAGATTAACCAAAAATACTTTAGTCAATAACCAAAAGGAAAAATTTACAATCGATTTTGTAAAGGTAAAAAGAAACAGGAATACAGTCTTGAACAAATAATACGTATGTTCATTTGCAGACTCGGCCTCGTCTTTAGAGCAACCTGCTCTAGGACTTATCAATTGAGGCATCAAGACCAAAATAACAACTTGTCTATCTGCAATAAATGCTACACTACTACATACATGAAGTAATCCCAAGACCATAATAAAACCAAGGGGGTAATTCGGGTCGAGTCAGATAAGAAGAGCTTTGCAAGATGAAGCTGAACCAATGAATATTTGGATGGAATACTTATCAATTGAAGCCCAAAAATCCCAACCAAATAAGAAAATTTTGATGGACTTTGCAAAGGTGATAGAAGGGGGGCTTCCACCGATGATTCCATTACACTCTGGTTTGCAACTTCGTCCACAAAAAAAATTTCAAAAGCCTCCCAACTGTATCCTCTGAAGAAAGCCCAAAAACCTATGCTTCGGGAGAATTTGGATTTTTTACCATTTTTCTTTGGGATTTTATGTGACTATATGTATACAAACCTATTTACTTATTCATTTGGTGCATTTCAGTTAACTCCAGAGTTAGCTCTCACTTTGAGACGATTAAAAGGCTTGTCGCCTTGATGTCTTGTGCTTTGAAAACAACAAATGAAAACTTGATGCAATTAATGTATTAAAAATAGCCATACTAGGATATAATACAAGATCGGAGCTCCAAAATAATCAGTTTCTCAAATCAGGAGAGAAAAAAAGAGAGGAAGTGAGAAACAATCACCAGATCTGCAATAACAGCAGGATTTCTTGGATCATCTTCTGGTATTCCTTGCTCAACTTTTCCAACAAGGTCTGCTCCAACATCAGCAGCTTTGGTATAGATACCACCACCCAACTGAGCAAATAGGGCAACGAAAGAAGCTCCAAAACCATAACCCACAAGGAGAAGAGGCACTGCAAGGTGCATTGCATATAAACAACCAGAATGAAGAAACTAATAAAATAGCTACTTAAATTACAACTATTGCAAAACATGACAGCCTATCATACTTAAATAGTCCACACTGATCACAACCAAGATCCAAATGAAACTGATGAGGCAGTACTGAGGTTAACAAATTAAAAGTATCAATAACTCCAGGAAGCACCGACAGGTCATTTAATTCAATATCAGTCTGTTTGGGGAGGTCTAAGACCCCAAATGGTGTGTGTGCGTGTGCCAAACATTAAGTACTAGGCTTTCCAATAAAAAGAGCAAAGGAAGGAGCCACATACAGTCAGTAACCTTGGTTGAACCTGGCAAACCCACATCCAACCAAACATGAAATGCAGCATACAGGATGGCTATACCAATAACAGCCATGCCAACAACAACTATGGCAGAAAAACCACCAGCCCGAACAGCAATCTGCAGAACATTCCCAAGTAAGACATGGACAAAAAAACTCTCTTACATAGTCATCTGGAAGAAAGGACAACCTGCAATGCCTCCCTTGCAGACCGTCTGGCAGCACTAGAGACCCTGACATTTGCACGAACTGAAACCCACATTCCAACATACCCTGCAATACCTGAACACAAGGCTCCTAACAGAAATGCTGCAACAGTAATATAAGCAGTTGTTGACCTGCAAAGGAAAAGGCTCAGTAAAAATATTTGACAGGAAAAATTTGTATGCAGGAAAAAAGGCTCAAACTAAGTTTAGTTGTAATAGAACTTCCCACCTCCCTATTCTGGAAGATTCTTGTTGAGGAGTAGTACTACGAAACAAGTATATGCAAAGAATCACTACGGCAAGTAACATAGCCATTTTAGAGATGGTACTATATTGCGTCCTAAAGAAACCTTCTGCCCCATCACGTATTGCCTCCGAAATCTAAGAACAATGAAAAAGACAGACTAAAAAAAGTCAAGAACAATGGTTTAATCAGGAGACAAATTCCATAGTATGCAAGATTCAAAGTAACATGGACCACATTGTTTTCTCGATAAATGAGACATCCCCAACATAATATCGTCACAGACATCATGAAAAGTGACATCTACCATGAAGAATGGATAAACGAATAAAAGACCCATAAACCACTTGCCTAAATCTTTATGGTAAACAGGATATCAAAGTACACCGACCATTTATAATCCTCCTTTTCAGTGACCTAATCAACAGAGAATTCATAATTTACTAAATGATACTATTAAAGATCATATGCTTAGCACTGAATAAAATTTCCAATCAAGTTCTACAAAGAACTTTTGGAGAAATCGAACAAAGACCAAGTAATAATTCCAGAGGAGTATCCCATAGTAATCTTCAAGACTGATTCTCACATTGTCATGTCGAATTTCCTCCTTCCTTCCTTATTGTTGTTACTAGGATAAAATATTACAATGCGGGGTGAGGCAGGCTACCTAAGGCCCCAATGGCCAAAAGAGATTATGAAAGATTGACTACTTAGTTTGAATTGTAAGAACTTACTAGTAACAAAATGTTTTCATCATAAAATAATGGTCTTATCAAATAAGTTAACTACTATCTGGTCCCATAATTAAGACTTTAGTATAGATCAATAAAGCACTGACGTAGAATCACCAACTTTGTCCCAAAAACAAGTGAAGAGTCTGCGAACCATTAGATCGCACTACATGCTAATTATTGAAGCTAAATGATGACGATGTTAAATTAATGAAAAGGGAATAATGCACAAAATACAATGGCAAAAAGAAAATAAAAGTAATCAAAATCAAACCTTCTACCATAATACATAAGAAGACTAAGCAAGAGAGCTCCAAGAAGCCTATCATACAAGTCTTAAGATGTACCTGAGCCATCTCCTGCGGCCCTTCATCTTTTGAAAGCACCCATTTGGTGAGATATACCGAAAAGCAGAAGCTAACAATGCAAATCGAGAAGACAAACACAATAATAGGGGAAGTGCTTGCTCCAATGTAGAATATTATTCCAAATGCAAAGAGAAGAAGTACTAGAAGAACACGAATATTTATCCCCATCAAAATTCGAAATATCTGCCGAAAGGAAGGTGAAGGTCAATAATATCTTTGCAAAAATTCAATGCAAAAAAGTGCAAATTGTGCTATAATATCAGAGTAAATGAAAGCAAAAACTCTAGTCGTCATTAGACACAACATTCTATCAGCAAGTTTTTTTTTTTTTTAATTTTTCAGTAAATTTATCAACATACATTGGAAGGAACTACGACGCAGATGATTGGCAGGGTTAATAGTACATACCAATGGGGTGTTGACTTTACTACGCATGTCAGGGAAAGTCCTTTGCCTGTCTTGGTACACCCCCAAACTAGCACTTTCAATGTCATCGTCCATGAGTACGGTATGGGAGGAATTTACCCTCCTTGCAACAGGATAAGGGTTGTACTCGCCACCCTGGGGCAAATCGCCCCCTGACCCTGGTCGCTGAATTTTGGAAATTTCGGACTAACCAGCCACAGATAAGAATATCAAAAGCACCGATTACAAGAGAACAACGAAGAATTCCTCGTTCGTGGACTGCAGAACCTTCGAATCTACTTAAAAGCTACTTCCATTCACCTTGGTATCCAGCAAATAGGATTAAGGGTGGTAATTCAAACCAACCGAGCCTCCTGATACAGATGAAAACAAAATACGAAAATAGGTAAACTTAAATCGTCGTATGGGGGTTTACTGTTTGGAACGGAAGAACAGAAATTTCCCAAGCAAGATTATCAAGAGAGAAAAAACCAAAAATAAAACAGAGTTCGCGGAAACTGAAATAAAGTGGTTAGAGAACACGTAATTCAAAAGCAAAATCGAGTTAATGCGAATTAGTACCAAATTGGTTGGAGTCGTAAAGCCAATAACTTTGAAACGAGAATCGAATCCAAAACAAAACCCAGTTCTAATGAGATGAAACGACTTAAGTTGAACAGCATTTAAGAATCTACAAACGAAATGGAACAATGTAAATGAAATACAATACCACGCGTATCAAAACCCTAAACGATCTAATTAATGAATGATGAGCCGATCTCGGAACAGAAGAACAAGGATTGGAGACAGAGATCTAATGAGAAGATTGATTACCTCCAAAATGATGGAGTTGGGCAAAATGCTGAGGGAGTGATGATGCGCACCTTGAACTAATGCAATGCGAAATGGGTATCCGGTTGTTGTTGTTGTTGTTGTTGGTTCGGAATTCTTCAATGGTGGTGATTGGCGTTGTGAAAACTCAAAACGTATAGAGAGCGTTTGGGCTGATCCAATTGCAAACTACTGTGGCCGTCTCCGGGGTCTGGTCAACGATGAGGATTGAGCATCATCAAATTGCCATTATCTATTTTTCCCATTTTTTAACGCTCACACCCAATTTAATTCATTAATTACTTTATCGTCTTTTTTCCAACATTCTTTACGTTATCTCAATAATTACTTTTATTCTAAATATTTCTATCCTTTCTATTCTCTTTTTATTCTTCTTTTTCTCCAATAAATTAAGTATGTAGGTTTTTTTTTTTTAAGAATATGTGTTTCTTCATTTTCAAAATGTATTATTACCATTTTTTTTATATAAGAGAAATCATCGCCAATAGAATATTTGGTAAAACATTTACACTTTATAGAAAAATCGGTGTAATAAATCTTTTTAGTGGTTTTGTTATATGGAGTGTAAATAACTTATCAATTTATTTTTTTAAAAAAAATCTAATTTTAGAGGGAAAATGGTGATTTTTTTAGTATTTATTTTTCTAATTTAAAATAATGGTAATAAAGACTTTGATATTTTGCGTAAATATTTTTAGTAGTTTTGTCATTAAATATAATTTTTCAATTGTAATAAATTATGGTAGTTGTTTTTAAAATCTTTTTTTTAAAAGAAAAACTTTAGAACTAAATACACCTAATTTAAAAAAAAAAACAAGGATTAAAAATATTCAATTTGAAAATTCAGGAATCAAACACACGTCACATCTTCAAAACTCTGAGACTAAAAAGGTAATTTTTTCATTTTTTTTTTCCCTTTCTTTCCTTTTTCAAAGGTTATCCATTCCTTCTATCCTTTTACTTTTTGGATACAAAGAAGAGTAGTGAATTTGAACCACATATCTCTTGATCATCGGTGTTAGTTAAACTAAGCTCGTTTTAGCTTTATTATATTCCCTTCAACTCTCAACTTTCCAATTATTCTATTCTCATTCTTGATTTTGGGTTAGCAGGGTCTCTAGACTATTCGAGGTATTCAGATTATCGAGAATAAAATTAGATCATTGAAAAATGTATTCATGTGAAGGTTGATGTCCATGTTTGGAATGTAAGATTGTCTTGAATGGATCTTGGATGTTTATGTCTGGATTGTAGGTTTGGTTGAGTTAAATTGTTTTACAATAATGATGAGGATGATTATTGTTATTTTAGTCTTCTAGCTAACTTACAATATGCAGTATGTACCATTCATTGATAGAATCTATCACTTAATTATTGACCTTAAAAATATTTTCTATTACAATTACCAATATATTATTTTAAAGAAAAATCGATCAACCGATAAACAATAGTAGCAAACTTGGGTCTGTATTCATCCATGGGTTTTTAACCTTTATCTTAACATCGCACGTCTCCAACAACAAACCAAATTAATTAGACATCATTTTTTACATAACTATTGATGGATTATGTTATAAAAAAAAAAAGGTGACCTTAACTTTGTTCAAATCTTTTGTTCTCATAAATTTAGCTAAAACTTCAAATGATACATCAACGTTTATAAGAAAAGTAATTACGAAAAAAATTGGGAGGGAAACACAAATGCATAACTAAAAAGTTGTGCTTTTTAAGTACAATTAGCATCAACCTTTGTTTAGTTATTATATTACATGTGATCTTTTACCAGAAAAATAAGAAAAATTATCTTCTTCTTCTTTTCTAAGTCTCCATTTTTATGGATATATAATAACAATAATATTTTTGTAGGGTTAATTTAAGTATTAAATTTCTTGTTTTTTCTTGGAAGGCAATGGAACTTTGTTACAATATTCTCCTAATGCCATCACTGGAAATACTTCTCTAAATGCTGCAAAGTGTAATGTGCAATTTTTGAAGAATTCTCCCGTAATTTCCTGCCAATATATTACAAGAACGTAATTAAACTCAATTTTAATGGAATGATACGTGATCGTGCAAAAGCTACTACGATCATAGTTTGTAGTTATACACTAAATTTATACGATTGTATAAACCATATTGATTATAAGTTTTAAGTTTCGAATTTTATCATCTTTAGTTTTAATTTTTATCATTACTGTAAGTTTGAGAGTCATATTTTAACACCTTAAAAGTAGGTTTTGCACGAAAAAATACTGACCTCTTGTGGAAAATCGCCGTCTTCTAATTGAGAATTGATGAGAAACTTGGCAGCCTTGTGAATAGGAGTGGGGTCTACACTTGCCTGTTGAGTAATTAATTCTTGTTATTATTAAGGTAAATTAAGAATGAATTTAAAGTTTAATAATAGTTGAATGGAAAGAAATTTTTTATTAAAATAATTAAATAATAGAAAAATTATTGTAAACGGTAGAACGGTTTAAAATAACTACAAAGTATAATAACTATCAATGATTGATAGAATGTGGAATGTTGAAATATTTTGTAAATATTTTAATTTATTTTGTTATATTTGAAAATATCGTATGATGATGACAATGATATTCATATAAGAAAGGAAAATTATTTCAAATTAAAAAAAAAATGGAGATGTAGTGAACTTGCCTGTCCAGAACTTATCAAACCCATCAAACCCCATGCCGTTTGCACCAAATTTGATCTTTTTCCATCCAACGGTATATATCTCTGTTGGGTGCAATAACAATCCCATCAGTTTATAATAATAATATACATTGTCAATAGAGTTGTCGAAAATGATAAATTTAATATTTATAAAAGATAGTAAAAGTTCAAATTCTATAGATAATAGACGATACATACTACTTAGTCTTTCGATATCTATTATTGATAAAATCTAAACTTTTGTTATATTCGAAAATACATCTAATTAATATAATAATTTACTTTTAATTTCTTACATTGTTCACTATTTTTTACTCGTCATCTCTTTATCTCTTTCTATTTACTATTTACTCCTCAAGCACATCCAACCATAATCCACGAACTATAATAACCAACTAATTCTCGAAAAAAAAAACCCTAAAAAGTTCGATTTTGTTACCTTGTAAGGACACGACAAGTAGCTCTCTCCAAACCCTCCTTCTGGATTTTGTATCTTTATTAGAAAATTGGCTCCTTTCCTAAGTGCTTCACAATTTTCATAGGTCTTCCCTGCCATTGACAATGCCTTAAGTGCAAACCAAGTTCCATAAGTATAGCAAATCCCCCAATTTCCATACCTATATACAATAATAATATACACAAAATTTCTTATTAATATACATTAGTTAAAAACATTGTCTTATAAATCACATTATACATTTTAATTAAATGTAATGTAATGTGTGTTACCAAGAACCATCAGGCAATTGAATGTCTTGAAGAAATTGAACTGCTTTGTTGATGAAATTATTGATCTCTTTCCTTCTATGTCCGGGGTATTGTTTCCTAAATAGTAATATGGCTTGTAACGCTGAGGACGTGCACTCCACGTGCCTGAATTAACCATTCGTTAATTGTTATATAGTATCTAAATTAATTAGCGAAATTTAAAGAAATAAAAAATATTTATAAATATAGCAAAATTTTACCTTTTTATAAGAGATAATCGAGATAGACCTAGAAACAGACTATCCTGATTTATCACTTATAGAAGGTTATATTTTGTTATATTTGTAAATAAATTTGTTTATTTTGATATAGTTGAAAACATTTGTGAAATGACAAATCAATATTCACAAAATTAAATCACTACATACTGGTGCTCGATGATTAGGTCTTCGAGAAATTCCACTGGATTCAACCACTGAACAAAATGTGTAAGATGAATTAATAATACGATGAATATTAGATGAATGTGATGAGGTTAAAGAGGGATGTTAATAATGATGATTTTATGATGATATGTTTTGGAAATGATTGTAGAATAGGTTAATTTTTTTAAACAAGTTATTGAGAAAATGATTTTAATCATTAATTAAAATCAAATTTAATAGCATGGAAAGTGTATTTAGAAGTTTCAATTTAAATTAAATTATTGAATTAATTTTAGAGTGATTAAAGATATATTTTAGAGTGGCACTTAGTTCATTAATTTTGTATTACTTACCTCCATCCAATAGTATCTTGAGGCTGGCTCCCAAGCTGGTAAACCACCGTTTTTGCTTTGCATGTTCAGGATGACATTAACAGCATCATAGAAACGCTCAGGTTCCATCTTCTCACCGACCATTTCAGGTGGTAGTAACGATAGTAGTAGACAACACTAGTAAATTTTATAATTTTAAATTGTTAATAGGACAAACATGACAAGAACAAAAAGATATTAAAGAGTGAATTATGGTCAGTTTGGTAGAAAATCTAAAAACACAAATTTGAAACACAACAAATTCAACGAAAACAAAGTTGTATTTCATGTTACGGAAACAAAAATTTACTACGGCTGATTTTGTCAAAACTCGAATTGTCTCCGAAAAACATATTTGCTAAACTCGACAAACAAATTCAATATGAATTGTGAAGCAAAAGGGAAGGTTAGATAAGATTAAATTAGAAGGCTGACCTTCAAGTTCTCGGCAGTGCAATCAGAAACTTGCCATCCATGATCACAATCAGAAAAGGTCCAAGCTCCTTTAGACATATACCGAAACATACTTTTGTAATCACCAGGAGGATTGTTTCTAACCTTCAATTCATATATATATATATATATATATATATATATATATATATATATATATATATATATATATATATATATATATATATACACAGTATACTATTAGTTACTGCAAAGTAATTAATTAAGTGTAATCGAAAATCGAATGATTAATTACCTGGGAGTTCTTGATGAATCCATGGCCAGTGTTGAGTGCAGAGTCAATTTCTTGGGGAATATTACAAGCAAGAAGAGCTTGCATGGCTAAAGCAGCATCCCATGATTGGCTACCAAAACTTTGCATTTTCATTCCATCTTCAGCCATCCATAAATAGTCTGGAATTCTTGCAAAGTGCTTCTTCACATAGTCACTATTTGGATCTTCAACCCAACAAGCAAGCATGCACAATGGCTGTATATATCCACAATCACAAAACTTCCATATTAATTAATTAACTAATTGGTAAGGATCAGAGTATCGTTCAATTTGACAGTTAGTTTGTAACCTTTTCGACGCAACCAATGGTAATGTAACGACTATTTTCATCCTCGTAATGAATATGTCTCATAGTATCATCGAGGGCTTTTTGGCGAATCAATTTGTTAAAAGGCCATCGAGTCATCAATGGCTCACTCAACAAATAAAGAGTATCCCAAAGCAAGTCTTGAACAAAGGGATGTGGAAAGTATAAGTCTTCCTGAAAATTTAATTGATTGTGTTTAAGCGATGACGAAAATGGTGGCTAAGTAGGTAATTACTATTGAAGAATTAGATTATTATGTTACCGTAGCACACATGTGGCGAACTTTTTTCCAATTAATTTTGTCGTAGGGTTCGGTGTGAAGTTCTTCTCTTAATTGTAAAACAAGAGGCGTTAAAGGAGCTTGAAACCTTTTTCCATACAAATAAGACATGGGCATGTAGGTGATTCGAGTGTAGCACATCATGTTTGCTGCCACATCACACAAAATATAAGTCGATCACAATATGAATTTTTCAATCTATGTAACATCTATACACATAATTCTTTTTTAAAAAAAGTCATTTTTATAAAACAAAAACTAACATATGGTAGATTTCTTTTCAGCTGTTGTGTTTGAGCTACACAAAGATAGATGTGATCTAAGGAATACTCCATTATTTCTCAATTCTAAAATATTAAAAGAACACATTTGTTATTTTCGAAAACACCCTTAAACATGTTTTTTAAATTACATTCGATATTAATTTTGATGATTTAGCAATTGTATTAAGAAACGTGAAGTTTTGGACCCTTTACTTCTTGAGTTAGTGTGAACAACTCAGTTTCAATAATGTTTATTATCGAAATATACATTTATCAAATAACTTCGTATTTTTCTATGTTTCTACTTTTCACATCTATTAAAGAACTTCATATTCTTCTCGATCTCTCTTTTTCATATTTATTAAGTAACTAACTCTATATCTCTCTTTTTTTTTTCAATTTATTACATTTGTCGAGAAATTTTATTTTACAATTCCATACCAAAAATATTAGTAAATTTTAAAATAATTTAAAATATGAAAAAATGATTTTAACCGTTTCAAAACTACTATTAACTAATTGATTAGAAATGAACTTACATGGATGAATGGGGACCCAAGTGGGAAACATCCAATATTCGGGAGGCATGGGATTACTTGCAGACCAATCGAACACGTTCAATATCTTTAGATCATTCAAGTAAAATTTTTTATTAATTAATTAGCTCATAGTAATAAAAAATAATACTAAACAAACAAAAAAAATAATAATCAATTAATATATACCGAGAGCCACGTCTTTCCCCACGAAAGAATTGAGGTAACACCTCCATGTTCATGAACCCAATTTCTACCTCTAGCAACTGGCTCAACATCAGGTCCTTCGCCAAGTAGACGTAAAGAGATGTAATTAAAGGTAGTGCAAAACATATTACTGTGACCACCTACGTGTAACCCCCATCCACCATCTTCGTTCTACAAAATTACAAACTATGCGTTAAGAATCAACAAATTTTTTAAAATATTTCAAGTCCACGAAGGAGAGAAAATGGAATACCTGATGATTGTAAATGTAACGTTTCATTTCTTTCTTATGCTCGGGAGGGAAAGCGGCATCCAAAAAGCCCATTATGTACATGCAAATTAACAATGGACAGTTGTAGAACAATGGGCCGGATGTCTCACTGGGCCAATGCCCATCACTCGCTTGTATGGCCGCTAAGAAGTGCGCCCCTCTTCTCATTGCATCCCATGCCTTTTCGTAACTTACTTCTTCTCCTTCTTCGATCTTCACCGCTGGTATGCTTTGTTTGAAGTTTTTCTCTCTCAAAAGCTGCCACCCAAAAAAGTGTTTAGTTTAAAATCACTTTTTCTCATTCAGATTTCGGACCTCCTTCGAATGAATTAAGAAAAAAATGTTTTCTAAAAATACATCTTCATTTAAACATTTTTCTAAAAACTCCTTAAAAAAAAAAAAAACACACGTAGTGTTTGGCAATTTTAGTTTTTCAGATGTGTTCTTAGGCAAAAATTTGTTTAATTTGTAATATAGTAAAAGATTTATGTATGTGTATGTATATATATATATATATATATATATAATTTTTCCGTTGAAATTTTGATAGAAGTTCGACAACGTTCATCGAGAATGGTGGTTTGAGGTGGTTGTGGACATTCACCGTAAAATGATAATCAAAAGTTTGTGACAATGATTATTGGAAGTCAAGCAATGACAATTACAAAAAAAAAAAATAGTCATTGGCAATTGACCGATAACAGGCATAGAAAAACGATTGTCAATTGACAAAAGTTGACCAGTAACGGTTACCATAAAACAATTGATAAAATAAACCAACAACGTCACAAAAAAGAAAAAAGACCAACTTAGAAACATTAACCATTAAACACACAAAGTTAATTTTTCTAAAAGTTGGTTTTAGGTATTTATTCTAAACTACATTATTCTATAAATTCATTCTTTCGAAATTTATTTTAAATAATTACCAAACACATGATATTTTCTCCAAAAACAACTTATTTCTTAATTTAATTACTTGAAAATGCAATCCAAACACACCATTCAAAATTACTATCGAATCATCTTTTTACAATTTCATGTGTGTAATAGACATATTAAAAGTATTAACAGATATAACACAATGCAAAAGAATATGAATTTCTTAATTATTATGGTAACTACTTCTAAAATTAAATAGAATGATTTAAAAAATCTATATGGTAAGTAATCACTTATGATAAGGTTTATTTATGAAAACTTACCAAATTATGGAAAATACTAAAACTTTAACTTTGACTAAATCAAAGGAGTTAAATTTATTATTTAATTGTACCACATAACTTTTAAAAAAATAACTTGGTCAAAATAATGATAATAATAATAAACAAATTTGTCATTTCTTTATTAAAATATTGGTATGATACTATACATAATACACTAATATAATATTAGAAAAATATTATTCATGTCATTTTTTTAAAAAAAGAAAAACAAATTAAGTTATTCACTTCAATACAATCATTTAAAATGGACTTTTATTTTATTTTATTTTTATTTGTTTGTTGAGTGCACGTAGAATTCAAATTTACACACTTTGTTAATTGGCATAAATTACTAGAAATTAAAATTTTATTCAACTTTAAAAAAATGGGGTTAGGTATATTAATGTAGAGTAAATATTTTATCAATTTTTTTTTAATTTTTGATAATTTGTTTATAATATTGAAGGAAAAATTTGAAATACATAACTTTATGTATTAATTGAACAAAATGTGATGATACTTTTAAATTAAAATGACGAAGAGAAAGAGAAGAAAATCAAATATTATATTTAAGAATGACGAGGAATAATTAAAGCAGGCCTTAGAATATGGAAAGTTGTTGCTTCCAAGAGGAAAAAGATATATATATATATATATATATATATATATCATTTATTAATTATTTAGTAATTTTTTTAGTTCAATTGAAATAGATGGATTCGAAATCGTTATTTGTTAATTGAGTTAGGTTCGTTTTTAACTAATTTGTAGATGGATTAAATGTGATTTTATCGTTATTGATATATACTATCCTCATAGTTCACATTTTTTTAAACAAAAATATAAATACATAGAGGCTTAAGTTGAACTCGAGTATTAATAATAAAATTGACGAAAAACTTAAACCTCTAATGATGAGAAAACGAGTCCATATCAATTCTTACTAAATTATGTTCGTATTGGTGGAAAAGTTGTGAGCGTTTTAGAATTAAAAAAAGAGATAACTGTAGAGGTTAAGAAATGAAGATTTTGAGTGATGGTTGAAGAACTTTGGTATGTTTGCATGTGATTTTAAAATGACTAAAATCACTTTTTTTAAAAAAAAATGTTTTTAATCATTCAAAGCCAATTTGGATAGTATGAAAAATCGAATTACTTTTTAGTGATTAAAAGTATGATTCAAAATGGGTTTTAAAACACGAAAACGTTACCTGGAGACGCCAAAGCAAGTCAGCGCTAGGAAAACCCTTGAAACGATTTGCAGTGAATTCGTTCTGAATACGTTCAACTTCTGCTCGTTCTTCAGGAGTGCCAGCGTTTGGGTCGAATTCCCATATTTGCCTTCCGACAAAGTTGTTCATAGAATAGATGTAAGGATCGTTTCCGCCATCGGCCACCTTTAACCTCCACATATTGGTGGATATATCAAACCTAAATTTTGGAGCTGCTTCAACCAGAAGAGAGAAAGAAAGAAAGAAATGAAAAACCCTTAGAACCTTATCAAATTCTCAACTTCAATCACTTCAAATATCTTTCTCCACTATCTCCACAATTGCCATTTCTTTGCTTTATATAGATAATGACATATTTATAAATAATGAATTATTGTGTCCTATTGTGCAAATTAATTAATTTCTTATAACTTTGGTTTCCCATCTCTCAACTATGTTCTCTTAATGCCTATTTAACTAATACCATAAGTCAACCCACCAAATACTATACAATACATTACATTGATCAATAATTAGATTCATTTTTTTATTTAATTATTGAGCCTTTTTTTTTTAATTTCCTTTCTTAATTTAAAACTTTGGTGAAAAAAAAATTAATTTACAACCTTCCACGTGGTATTAATTCAATTTCCTAATGTGGTATTTTTTTTGTTCGAGAATTGATATTGGAAGCCTAAACTCATGTTTGTTACAAAGTCTTACACCGATTTCAATACTTCGTTCAAGAATAAGTTACTGTTAGACGTCCTCTTTTTCTACTTGCCCCCATTTGTCATTTTTTTTTGTATATATGTAATCTTATCGTAGCTAATTAATCAATTAATTTTAGAATTAATATTCAATAAAATATTTTAATTTTAATATTAGTTATAAATATGATTTCCTAATAATATTTATAAGAATTAACCATTTTAATTAACATGATTTATTTTTTTGTTTTGTAAAAACTTTGTTTTAAAATTAGTTTCATCTATTAAAAACATACAATCAAAGGTTAATTACCAACCATGATTAATTTCGTAAAATAAATATAAAGACAAATTCATTCCTTCCAAATTCAAAAAACACATTTTCAATGCACAATCAAATCTATCGAATCTCTTATTTCAAACATACAATTTTCAAATATATATAAAAGATTAAATCAAATTCCATGTATAATACATAATGGAAATTGGTTGTATATGTGGTGATGACAGGTAGGTATCAACAAAAAAGAAAAAAAAGAGAAAAAAATTAAATTAGTTTGACCAATAAACTCACCATTTCTTGAACAATTAAATGACTTCAGACAATTTTTTGAGTAATTGATATTAACTTCCACTTGTTTTTTTATTTGCACATTATGTCATATGAGTTTGGTTGGTCAATGCAAACAAACCATAGATATTAAATTCATTCGAGGGGCATTTTGGACTTTTCCTTTTTTTTCTCTCTCTCTCAAGTTGACGTGCTCACCTACCGATATCAACAACAAAAGTATCTACGAAATACTTATGCTTCATTTGACTCTGAACTTTAATGTTATAATGTAATTAGGGTTATCGAAAATATAAGAGATGTTAAATGAGCGAGAAATCAAGGTAAAAATATAAGTAAGATCGTGAAGTGTAAAAACGGTTGAAAACAGTGAGGACATAATGAATTTGGACGTTACAAATCAGGTTTATAAGGCTCAATCTAAGCATGATTGGGTTACATTAATTATATTACAAACTCATTCCATTGGGGTTTGAAATATAACAACAATGTTTACAACTATTTATAACCTATAACTATATATGCGGTATTATTTCTATTTGAAATTGCCCTGTAAACCTATATTATTATAACTCACAAACTATAATAACCAACTCAACGTCCTAATTCTCTTCTTATTATTCACAATCGACTCATCCTACATTCTTCCTTTACTTAAAATTTATGTAAAATCTGCTCTTCCATTTTGAGTACAACTTTTTAATTTTAACGATATTTCTATATGTTTATGAGTTTGATATCATAAAAAATTGAATTCATACCGTAAAAATTTGATGAAACATTAAAAAATTACTATAATATCGTTAATATGATTATAATATAAACAATAAACCTTTTAATTTATTAGTAAAGGATAAAAATATACAGAATTTTCTCAAAGTAGAAAAATCTGCCAAAATATTTATATTCCATAAAACAAAACCATTAAAAGATAAAATTTATTACACTTTGATTTTTTCTATCGGTGTAAATATTCTATTTTTTAAATATTATTATATGTATACACACGTCGTTGCTTTGGAAAAAAATGGAGAAATCAAAATTTCAAACCTTAATTACCATTTTTGTTTTTTTTTTTTATTTTCTTTGAACCTTTTTTTTTTTTTTTTGTTGACTTAGACTCTAAATATCCTTCATTTATGGATCTCCATTATAGTTTTCCACAAACACTATTTCTTTCCCCCTTATTATAGTTTTATGTTCAACCCATTTGTATTAATTTACTTTTGTTAGTTCATTCATTCTTTATTTAATATCATTGAGATTTAATATTGAGAAGAATTAAAGTTCCCATCCTCTATGTAAATATTGATAAATTATTCTTTTCATCACCAACTAATTTAGATGGAACGTCGTTTTATGTACATACTATCATAATTCAGAACCCACAGAAGTCAAACACGTAAATATTCAATCCTATAAAAAGTATACCGAATCCAATAGTAGTAAACTAAAAAAGACATCATTTTGAAGAGTCTTGTTAAGAATTCTACATTGAAAAAAAAATCAAAGAACTTCAAATACTTTATAAGATCGATAGATCATGAAGTACTCTTCATGTTATTAATTAATTTTGAAATATAATCTTGTTTTATCAAATAAATATATAAATTGATTTGGACTGTTTTTAAATATAGCAAAATAAACCATAATTTACAAAATAAAATAAAATTTTAAACCTATTACTAATAGAGACACTAGACATCAATAATAAACTTCTGTTAGTGTGTCTATCAATGATATATTAATGTACATGATACTTATGATAGTATCTATCATTAATTTTGTTATTTACAGTAATTCTTCGATTGATTTTCTGTATGTACATTTGTTTATAGATACAAACAAATACGTTCCGTTATTATTATTCTTCAATCAATTCATTATAGTGATTAGTGGGAGGGAGTGGTCAATAACAATATAATTTTGGATTTCATATTTTCCTGCCTTTCATGACTTCTAATTTCTTCTGCCTCAAAATCCTTTACTCTAAAATACCAAACTAAATGTATTCTCTATAACTTTTTTATAATGTAGTATCCAATATCATTTTCAATTTTAAAATATCAATCACGACTATTTTTAGTGCAATAATCCCACGGTGAGAAAACAACTTTGATCATAATTCTTATTAGGACCGTTGTATATATTTTCATCGTCAACATGTTTTAATCTAAGAGATCAATTTTTTCCTTATGAATATACAATACTATAATAATTATATATGTGTTTATTCCTTACTACTTATAATATCGTACTAGCGGGGATTTGAAAATATAAAATATGTTTATATGAAAACATTCAAAATCTTAATGCAAATTAAAAATAATATAGTAAAAAAGGAATATATAATTCGAGTGACATAATGTTTGTATTAGTATCGACCTTCAAATTAGAGGATCGTTCTATTTCTCCACGTCCACAAATAATCTTGTAAATGTAAGAATCTTAGTAATAAATTATTAATGACGGCAATAGAAGGACACCTCTCAAAATAGTTCCTATGGGACGATGTTAATATGAAATGACAATGTGAATGTGCTATCAATGTAAACAAATTAAAATCATAATATATATTATAAGGTCAAACAATATCATGGATTTGAGATATTTCAATATATATATATATATATGTATATATATATATATATATATATAAAAGCTTAAGCATCTTATGATTTTTGTTTCTTGTAATATCATATTCATGTCATGGTCTTCACGCAATCAATATCCAATCTTGTAGTTATAGCAAAGCTTATGATTCCCTTCTTGATTATATACATACAAATATATATATATATACACATATTGTATGACTTTGTCAAATATATGAGTTGTGTGTATATATTATAATAATTACTTACTTTGCACGCATTTATTTTTATATTTACACTTGTTTCTTAATTAATTAGATTTTTCTCTTTGAAAAAATTAAAATTAATTTAAACAAAGCTAATTAGAAACATGAAGATATATATATCTTTTCATGTGGCCACCTACTATAAGGGTGGGAAACATGTTCGTTCGCAATAATCGTATGCTACAAAGTTTCGACCTCTAAGGCCAAAATGTTAAATAGAGTCGTTTAACACATGAGACTTTGTTACATAACCCTAAATTTCGAATCTCGAGCTATAACACCTATAGGTATCCCCATAGCATCCCAACTAACCAAGTGTGACCCCTTTTCTTTCCTCTACTTCTTCCCAAAAGAAGTCTCTTATGGGCTTCTCAATATCTTTGCAAACCGAGAAAAGTTATAAATGGAGATACCGCTCAACACTAATTTAATTAATGTCAATATTCTAGTTTTAGAGAAGAAACTTTTCCTTCCATGAAGCTAAAGGAACCATCACTAAAAGAGAGCTCTCTCACAGGCCAGTCTCCATACTTAGTCAAATAAACTTATTGCTTCATCATAGACTTCTACGAGTTAATTTCCATACTTAACCAAATAATTATTCAGTTTTTCATCAACAACGGTTTATCCCTCACTAACAATCAAAGTCTCGTATAAGTACAATGATAACTTTTTGACACTGGAGAACGACTCGGCTTACATGCACTTACACATGCTACCTATACCATACAAGTTATGGTAGTTGAAATTGAATCTTAAGTTAGAAGTTATATATAATATAATTGAAACTTGTGCCCTAAGTTGTAATTGAAACCATTGCTATAATTGAAGTTGAGTTACTCTTTAATTAAGAACTATAATGGACCCATGCATACATTTAATCTTACCCCTCCAATTATAATTACTTCTTAATTATTAGTGCTATTATTGTGCATATTTACTAATAACCCCATTATTCATATATATATATATATGTTTATAAATATCATATAACATTACCTTATGATTTGGACATTTGACCTATTATTACACATTCAACGCCGGCATCATTTTTTTTTTCCCAATCATATTTATAAAGAATGAAAATAGACCGATTTATGAGTCTCTCTTTCACTAATTAATGCTCCATTGTGTAGAATAAGTATATATAATTAGTCAACATCTCTATTATAATATTTGCTACCAACAATATTAATATTATTACCTTTTCAACTTAATTAAGCTATTGTTTATAAAATGTACTCAATTTCTTTACTAAAAAGAATTACAAACAATTAAGTTCATAGCCTTTATTTTAATGACTACGTTTAAGATACGTCTTCGATTCTCAAAACGAAATGAAATAGGTTTTAGAAACTTGCAATAATGGGTTTTTTTTATAATAAATTTAGAAGAAAAAAACACGAACTATTCATCCAATCGCAAAAAAAAATCCAATCACACTCGATTTTGTCACGAGACGTAGATGTTTTGTTTGCTTTGTTATTTTTTACAATTATATACTAACAAACATTGCCAATGCACTAAAAGGTTTATTTTGAAAGAATAATTGCAAATAATTTAAGTACGAGAAAACAAATACATATATTAATGAAACCAATGTAAAAACCAAATTGGGTTTTTAGTTTCTTATATTTAAAAATTATATTTATTCTTTTTATAACTTATTTTCCATGGTTTTCATTCAACCAACTAAACATTTTGAAACATTTGAATTGTTGAGCAAATTTAATTTCTAAATCTTAGAGACTATTTATTTAATTAGTTAATTTATTTTTATTTATTTTTTAATATTTCGCTTAGTTTTAAAAACACTAATTTATAAGCTTAGTTTTTAAAAAGAAAATAAAACCTAAATAATTATTAAGTTAGCCAATATTTATTTATTTATTTATTTATTTGAACACAACCCTACGGCATTTTATTTTATTTTAATATTTATGGTTGTTATTAATTATTATTATTATTATTATTATTATTATTATTAGTGGTATTTTAATAAAATAGGGTAAAAGGCATTTTAAATTAGCATGTGCGAGAAGTGGGAATGAAATTAAATGCTAAGGCAGATCTTCGATGTTTCTTTATTCCAATCTTATGATTTAAACGTTTTTTTTTTCTTTTAATTTGGTCAATTTGCTTCGTCTATATATATATATATATATAAGAATTTAATTAAATATCAATTACAATCCATTTGGTCTCGAAATTAGGTAATGGGCTCTACAACTATTTAATTTTGTGCCTTATAAACTAATTAATGACATTTTTCAACTTTTAATTATTTTATCTAATAAATTCAGAAATTGTTCTAAATATTGAAATAAATTTACCTAATAAATATATAATTCTAATTTTATGTCCACCTATTAGTTAAAATTGAAAATTAAAAAATATCGTATGAGACAAAAAAAAAAAAAAAAAAAGTAAATTGAAAGTTTGAGAATTGAATTTTAAAGATTGAATAGATATATATAGACTTGTAATAACTTTTAAAAATAATTTTTCAATGACGTGGGTATCTTATGAATTTTTATTTATTTATATTTATGAGATGTTACAAAATTTTGAAAGGGTTTATAGTAAGTCAAACGAGACTTTTGGTGTTGTGTAAATATAATATTTTATAACTTTATAAAGATGTAATTTGCTTTGTTATTTTTTTTCTGTTATCAAATTTGAAAAAGACATTAGGGGTAAGGTTGGGTTAGAGAGTTGAATGTATTTGTTTGTATATTGCTAATTACAAATGTGGGCATTGAATTTCTTTGCATGGACTTCCTCACCTACCGCTAACAACGACTTCTTACCTCATTCTACCTCACCCTCACAAATATATATATATTCAAACCACTACTCTTTGGTTGAGTTATACTTACTTGACTCACGGTGTACCAGTTAGGACTAAAAGCTTAAGACTTATTATTGTTTTAAAAAAAAAAATACTTAAGTGCATCTTAAGCTACACGTAAATCTCATGTTCTCTTTCTTTTATACAATATATGTATATATGAATCATTTTTAACATAAATTGTCACGTGACAGACTTTTGGTTGGGTGAAACTACGTTGCACCTAAGCTTTTTCTATCAATGATGGGTGACTAAATCATATTTTAAATGGTTGTCACTCTTGTTTGTTGTTAGCAGTATTATATTTATATTGTTTTTAAAAAGAAATATAGTAGAATATTCACATTTGCAAGAACATGTTGCTATTTTTGTTATAATAATTAATAGGGTATCAATTAAGCCCATAATGTTGACAAGTTCTTGAAAAGTTAATGTCGTGTTTCGATTTTGAATCTAAAATTGTCTTGATTCTCGATATATATCGGTATTTGTTTAGTTAAGATCTTGCGAGCGTAGAAAATTAACTTAATAAAATGTTCCCTCACTTAGCATTCTAATTTATCTCTACTTTTCGAAAACTTTAAAATCTATTGTTTGACAAAACACAGCCCATGTTCAAACAATTGGTTATAGTCATCAACTTTTTCACAAACACTTCAAGTTCAAGGTTTGTCAAGTAGACACCAAACTCAGATGAAATTTGACTTCCATATCAGTTACGTAGGTTAAAAGCAACTCGTGTTCTTTTTAATTCATCCATGGGGTAACCTAAACATGTGAGTTTAAATTTAAATGTGTTCCCTCCCAATATCTTTTTAAGTCCAATTTTAAATAAAGCATTTAGTTTTTATTACTTTTAAGAAAAATAAAATTACCTTTTTCTAGTTTTAGGATTGGTTTTTAAGAACGTGATCGAAGTAAATAACAAAACAAAAAAAAACTTAGATAAATGCTTATCAAACTATGCCTAGAATTTTTCACTAATAACCTATTTTGAAAGAAATCGATGCAATCTTATTGAATATACATGCTTGAAAAATACCTTAAATTTGAACTTTTAAGATTCATAACTTTAAAAAGTTTCTAATTTCTGTGTCTACTAGATCTCCAATATATGTCTAATAGATTCTTAAACTTTCATTCCGTGACTAATACAATACGTGTGAAACGTATATGGTATTTTAAAAAATTAATAGATAACTAGATATGAAATAGTATTTTGTCTCAAGACAAGTGTCTACACAACGGAAATTTCAGACCTAATAGACAAAAAGAAATTGAATGTTTGAGAAACAATTAACATTTTAAAAAGTTCACAAATCAAATAGACAATCTTGAGAAAACTAAGAGACTAAATACATAATTTTATTAAAAAAATTCTTATCATTTCCGTTTATTTTTCAATGCATCATTAGACTTTAAAAATAACATTACCTTAATATATCACCTAATGATGTATCAAATTGATCGAGCAAGAAAAAAGAAAATTTATTAATGTGATTGAATTTAGAGGAGCTCTAGGAAAGCACAAGCACTTGCAAAAATCTAAAAGAAGTACTTATTGTGACTCACAATGGCAGTAAAACAGTCTTTTTTTAGGAGGCTAGTAGTACCCGGCAGCGATATGCTCCAAGAGCCCATATAGGGAAAATGTTACGGTAAGCTGAATAACTAATCATGCAGTTCTTGTTAAAAACTCCCATGATATCCTGTACAAAGAGAAAAAAAACTATAAACTAACAGAGAAATGTGGCAGCAGTAATTTTAGAGAATGTTTCGGCTTAAATTCTTATGTAAAATAAATGACAAATATCAATTTATATCTTAAGTTTCGTGAGTGCATCTATGTCTCCTTTCTAGGTTTCGTTCAAACCGATATTTGCTGGCTTATAGTTAAGTCGATTGAACTTTAAAATTTTGTAAACTAAATAATTTTTAGACCCTCTAGACCTTTAGTCATCCATCTATCCATCCATGCATTGATTTTCAAATATTCTTAGATTTCTTCAAATTTTAGTTTTGCAAAATGAATAATTAGAGTAAATGCATGGATGGTTCTCAATAGTTCATGGTGTAAATTGATACAATTCTTCTAGTTTAGAGGTATAAATTGATATTTTATCTAGAATTAAATTCTATCACGTCAATGTCATGACGGAAAACAAATTCAATAATCAACTTCCAATCAATTATGGATACATTGGTAAGCTTAAAGTAATGAACTTTAACCGAACGAGTAAAGTCCAGTTACCTCTTGAGGAAAATCTCCATCTTCCATTTGAGAATTAATTAGTATCCTTGCTGCACGGTGTAATGGTGTTGGATCTCTTTCAGCCTAATCACGTGACAAAATTGTAATCGTTAACATCAGTATATCAAAAGCTTTAAGAACATCTTAGAAACTACCAAATTATGCCTAACATGCTTAATTTGATAAATTCGTTAATAGGTCTAGTGCTTATAAAACAATATTTAATACCTGCCCAGCATCGATAAGGGATAACATAGCCCAAGCAGTATTGACAAGATGTGGTCTATCGTCTTTGATATTTGTGTACACCTGTTCAAATGATAATGAGATTTCGTGAAACAGGATTACATAATACTTATGTTCCATCCAAGAAACATCATAATACAAGTCATCATCAGGAAGTCTCTGCATAGTCAGACCCAACATGTACAAACCATTTTTAGTACACTTTGGGGTAGGGGAATTTGAAACCACAAAATTCAGGCGACTAATATGCTCTTCTCATATGTCAATTGAGTTATTCTTCATTTGGGAAGTACAAACCATTTCGTGGCATAAAAGAGGAAAACTTGCCATCTTGTGATCCAGCAAGATTAGTGGGCTATCATAACTCAAAATATGAAAAGTAGCCCACATTTCCAAATGTCACTCTACTCGGGAACCTTGGCGATGACTTATGACATAAAATCAGCTCAATGTTTGAATTTTTTTAAAAAAATAGGTAATAGGCGATTTTGATCAAGTAAATCCCCCTCTTGAAAAAATGAAGAGAAGGAAATGTCCATCCTCTGAAATTAATAAAATTAAATGAGCAGAAATAAGAAAGGCGAGAAAAAAGCAGCATCATTATATTCCTGAGCCAGAGAAATTTCATACAACCTTATCTTGGCAGGAAAGATAACTTTCTCCCCAGCCGCCAGCAGGAAGTTCCTTAGACAACAGATAGTCACAAGCTTTACGAAGACTAGAACTGTTTTCGTATCTCCTTCCAGCAGCAACCAGACCCTTTATCCCGAACCAACCACCATATGTGAAGCAGACTCCCCAGGATCCATACCTATCATGTATGTAAATAGACATTATTCATGCATACAATATTAGCATAGACCGCTCACTATTAGTAGCACTGAACAATAACATTCTACTAGAATGGTCTCAAAGGGAGTTAATACTTCTTTTAAGATTAAAATCCTACTCATCGAGCAAATGAATGGTAGAATAACGGGAGCAAATGTATTAAGTTAAACAAAATAAAATTAAAAAGCATAACTATGAAATTGAAACGAACCAAGATCCATCAGTTGCTTGTATGCTTTCAATGAAGTCAGCAGCTTTAGCAATACAATTACCAATTTCATTGCTTCTATGACCCGGATATAATTTCCGGAACGCTGCAAGTGCTTGAATTGCTGCTGACGTACACTCAACATATCTATATATTCAATTGATCCAACATCAATTTCAAGATATATACAACAAAAGGCTAAATCAATGGACGTGAGCGTTTTAAAATCTTACGGGTAGTCGATGACAATATCACCAAAAGTTTCAGCAGGGTTCATCAGCTGAAAATTAAACGCAAATAATAAATATCCCATGCTACAATAAGAGGGTGAGAAAATAATGTGCTGAAGAATTAATTGTATTTACCTCCAGCCACCTGTATGATCTGGTGAGTTCATAAGTGGCAAAACCACCATCAGTATTCTGCAGGCTAATAAATTTGGATTAAAGGAAGGCTGAGACTAATGAACTTGGATTTAAAGAAAAAAACCTAGAGTGTGTTTATTGTTAAATTGAAAGAAGCCTAAAATATTTAGTATATCTTTAGATTAAAAGGACTGAGGATCTGATATATATCATACCTCCGCATCCACTTCCAACAAACACTTGTGTATTACTAAAAAAAGAAATAAAGCCGTAAACCTAGTTTACTTGAATCAGTATCTCATTATTCAGGGGAGACAATGAAGGACGAGACTCAGTGACCATCTATCACACGATTATTTATTTAATTATTTATTTTATTATTACTACTATTATTGTTATTATTATTATTATTATTATTATTATTTTGAAGGGAAATGCTGCCACACGAGAAGTTGAAGTAGGCCCAGAGGACATTCGTTCTATTTGTTTGTTTAGTTAGTTGTTTTCTGTTATTGGCATCCGAGCATTATTAACATCTAAAAAAGAGCTTGCACTTACCTAAAAGTAGGTTTTACACAAACCATTGTAAGCCACAAGGGTTAAAGATTTTATGAGATAAGAACTGTCTAAGAAAGAGCTTCATCAATTGGCATCTGAGCACAGGCTTATTGGCATAAGTAGTGGCTGACAGGAAAAGAAACCCTAGGTTCGTGGTGGTTCAGCTTGCGTTAACATGTGTTTTCAGTCAACAGAAATATTTCTCTCTCCTCTCTCCTTTAACAGGAAGGAGCTTAATCTTTTTTATATGTATTCCCTGGCTAGGTACCATGTCTTGGTTAGAAAGATTTTTATTTGTAATTATTCACTTAGTTTATCTTGCTTGATTGGACTCCTTCCTTTTAGGTAGCCTCCAATTCTTGCGGGTTTTTTTTTTTTTTTTTTTTTTTTTTGTCAATGAAAAGTTGTCCTTTTTAAAATAAAAATAAAATAACCACAGTTACCTGTAAGGACAGGATGACATTTACAGCATCATACATCCGTTCTTCATCAACCGGCTTCCCTACTATTTCTGAAGGAAGTTTTGATAATAAAACAACAGCCTACAAAAATAAACAAATCTTATTACTAAGGAAACAAATAATGGCCAGTGAAGTCTGATAATCGTTCAGGATGGTAAAAGGTGAGGCAATGCCAGAAATTCTTTTGCCCCAATCTAGTTTCATTCTCCTTTACTTGATGAGTAAAGGTGGGTTAGAGAAACCATCTCATGAAAAATTAGTATTCTTCCCCATTTAGTTCCAAACTCTAATATGTTTATACCTACATATATATGTATAAAAAAAAACTTCCATAGCTTTTTTGGGGAGAAAATTATAAGATCATTTTGATCGAACTAATTCACACCTTTTACTATTCACATAATTGACAATTGCCCTGTGTAAGTTCTACAAGTACTATTAACATATGGATTCTTAAGCTATCAAATAATATAAAAAATAAATTTAAAATATCAGGTTAAGAATAGGAGGCAAAAGTCTGATGAAAAAAAGAACTCCTGCCTTCAGGGAAGAAGTATTATCTATCTAAACTATGTTAAAAATTGATATATAAAAACAAGCCAATACCTTCAAACCTTCAGCAGTGCAGTCAGAGATGGGCCATCCATGATCAGCGGTTGAAAATGGCCACGCACCTTTTGAAATATGACGATACCAACTCTGTAAATCCCCAGGACAATCTTCTAGGACCTGCAAAGTCGAAAACTAAACACCTATACAAACAAAGAAAACCTGGAGTAGATAATAGGTTCTTTTAATAAGAACCTGGGAGTCTTTTATATACTTGTGTGCCTTTCTTAAAGTTGTCCCATATTCTTCAACAAGCTTAGTTGACATGATGGCTTGAACAGCAAATGCGGTATCCCATAACTGACTTCCATTGTAACCCTATAGTAAACGAACATAGTGATAGCAAAGGTATTAGAGGAATATTAGGGGTATATTAGCAATTAGTTAAATAGTTCGTTAGAGAAGCTCGGTTATAAATACAGCAAGCAGAAAAGAAGGGTGGTAAACAATATTTTGGGAATGTAATGTAGGGCTTGAAAGTATCTCAAGATTAGGAGGGTTCAAGTACCTCGAACACTTGGTTTATCTTGTATTTTAATTATTGTCTATCTTCCAATATATTGGAATCTACATAGACAGCCAGTTATATCTTCTGAATTTCCAAATGTTGCTAGGTGATGAAAAATCTAATAGGAAGGCTCGGATATCTCAAGCAGCTCATTCTTTCCATAATGGAACTAATCTGCTGAGAGATTATTTCCTACTGCATTGATGATGTATAGTTTTTGTCCTTTTCAATGTTCTTCTAACTTTTTAGTATTCTTGGGACTGTCAACTGTGTGCACACATTATCTGAACAATAGGAAGAAAACACAGACAAATTCTAGTCACATTCTCCCTTATAACCTATTCCCCTTCCTCTGATCCCCGGTTCATGCTTGATGAACAATTACTTTTTCTGAGAATTGACAAATGACAACAAGGATTTCTCTACCTTCAAAACTTTTAAGATACCCATCTTCTTTTGCTTCATTTTTGACATGTTTTCACGAAATAAGCCACTTTTGCTATCTATTGTCTAAGTACTAAAGACTTTGGTAGCATTTATTGAATTATTGATGGACCTAAAATATTGTACTCATGGGTGAAGGTAAATTTAATATTATACCATCTAACACTTCCCTCATTCTTCACTTGTAGGCTTGAAATATGTAGAAGACCCAACAAGTTGAAATCAATATTAATTGGGGAACAAATAATATTGTAGGGGTTTGAAAGCAAGATTTTCTGAACAATATGCTCCGGCACCATGTCAGGTCACCGGTTAACCCAAAATCTTAAGCTTATGGGGGAACCTAAAATTTAATATTATATTATCTAACAGCCTCACGTGCATCTATTAATATCGTGTTACATTTAATTTTTCAATCACAATGCCCTGTTAGGCACTTAGTAGAAATCTGATATATTGTGAACTACAAATGAGAGTTTGTATTTCTGGCTAAAAAAAAAGAAGAAGAAAAAGGTGTATTGCAAGTTTTAAAAGAGTGGATTGCAATCTTTGTTTTTTTTCCTGCGTATTTTTTGTTTTTTTCTTTTCCACATGTTTCTTTCTTTCTTCAATGAGAAATCATTCTTCTATAGAGCAAATGAAAGACTGTCTTTTTCTTATACCCATTATACCATATGTATATGTCACATCTTCTAAGACCCTGAACTCTCATAAAAGGGGAAAAAAAGTAGGAGAAAATAGAATTTATAATGTCAATGAGAGGCAATTTGACATTATTTATGAACCTGCATTTTCATCCCATCTTCAGCAAGCCAAAGGTAGTCATAAATTCTTGGGATATGCAATTTGAATGCCTCTGAATGTGGATCCTCCACCCAACAACAAAGCATGTTTAATACCTGCACAAATGAAGTAGGCAATCATGGAAACAATGATTGAACGAGGAATTCCATCTGGGTGGTGTTGAAGACCTGAAGAAAAGAACTGACCCAATTGCATCAAAGAGACCTTCATAGATGGCCACAAAATTTGTTTATATATATATATTTTCTTTTCAATATCCGAGGAAGTCTGTTATTTCTTTTAAGACATAATTTATAGTCCCTAAAGCATACCTTGTTGACAGGTCCTATGCATATATACCGAGTATTTTCATCTTCATAGTGGATATGTTGCATTACAGTCCGCAAAGCCTTTTCCCTCAGTCTTTTTGCAGGCCAACGCATAAAAAGAGGCTCATAGACATGATGCAGCGAAGCCCACAGAACATCCTGAACCAGCGGATGTGGGTAATACAGATCTTCCTAACAATAATGACAAAACAAACTGTGACTATCAAAAAATTGCATCCTTCAGAGAAAACTGGCAACAAATTTATAATCAGAATGCACGTCTAGTTCATTACTGTCAATGCACCTAAATATTTGCAAATGAACATGAATATTGTTATCTTCTCCCAAACTTTGCACCAGGTAATCATCTTATCAATCAACTAAAGAAAATATGAGAATATCTAATTAACTTGAGAAAAGAATTGCACGTACAAAGCATCCCCAAAGTACCTATTGGATGAGGCCAATTGTAAGTGATTGCTATACATTAAATTATTTGCACAAAACATCCACATTTACAAGGCATTTACCATTCCTAAAGGTTTAGGGTGATTGAATTCCTTTTCTTTTATATTGATATGATATTTTATTATTTTTAGTTTATTAATCTTTGGTTTTATTTTTAGTTTAGGTGTGAACAAGCCCTTCCTCTTTAGGTCTATTTAATTCTCTCTTTTTTTATATATCCATGAGTGTCAAGGTCAGCTTACGCGTACCTCAACTAATCTCACGGGACAATCCGCCTGACTCTACATTGGGTCTATTTAATGAGGTTAGGATTGGTTAGTTAGGTGTGAATAAGTTCTTCCCCTTTGGGTCTATTTAAAGGGGCCATTGTCATCATTTTCTTTCATTGAATAACATTGCAAGTTTCTCAAAATTCTAAATTTCTTGGGCAATGCTTGTAGAATCTTTCTTTGGTTTCCCCAGGAAAGAGAAATTCCAGCATATTCTCAAGGACACACTTGTACAACTTATAGAAAAAATCTTGTTCAAACAAGGTCGTCTCAGGCTATTCACAAATAAGTTTAATTTAGTTTTATTTTTTAAGACAATGTCACATTCCTACGAAAACACACTTTTGTGATAATGTACAATATACGGCCTTGAATTGGAATGCAGTAGACAGATCTTTTGTAATACCTGGGAGGGCTTCACTATCCTTTTCCCAATAATTTAAAGTCAAGAAATTGAAATTCTGAAGAATAATCCACTGATATGCAAATCTACCAAGAACCGAAATATGTATATTCCCAAAACCCAGACCTGAAGCTTTACTAGGACGAAGTTGAGAATTTAAAAATAAATAAATAAATAAACCTTCAGAGAGAACTTCAACCACGTCCTTACCCACCTTTGCACACTGATTGCGAGCCTCATTCCAATCAATTTCATGATAAGGGACGAGATAAAGTTCCTTCCTTAAAGATCTAATTATAGGCGTTATAGGACCAACAAATCTCTTGCCATACAGATAACACATGGGCAAGTATACCATTCGGCAGTGACACCACATCCTTCCTATTAAATAAACCAACAAGAATTAGCAGCCGTGAACAAGTGAAAAAATTACTATAAAAACATCGACAAGAAGACAAAAAAGGGGGACATTAGAATTGGACTTAAATAGTTCATGCTCCAATGGTAAACATAAAACAATGAATATGACAATCCATGTGTAAATAGAATATCAGAATCAACAAGGAAATTGTATTTAGGAATAAAACTCGAATTGTACACTAATTTCTGCCTTAATTTAAACAAATTACGAGGAAAATTGAAATCTTTAGTGTAAAGAAGACGTGCTCATATGGCTGGTGAAAAGGGGTACTTCTGTTATTTTTCCAATCCAACAGATTCTGCAATGCTCTTGGATTTTGCAAGGGTGTTTAGGTTTTTTCTGTTTCTTGCAAAATAGAGCCTGATCATGACATTTCCTCCAAACTTTAGTAGCTGTAGTATGCTAAACAAGTCCTCTTTCAAAAGGTAGATTAGGCTCTGCTTGAAAGTTAAAAGAAAACACATAGAGACACACACACAAAGATTACATTGGAAGCAGCCACTATGGGTGGAACAATGTCCTTTGAATCACCATTTTAATAAGAACATGTGTTTCTGCTTGAATAAGCTGATCATGTTTAATTAACAAAAGAAAATGATGATTGACCTGGATGAAAAGGGAGAAGATAAGGCAAGAGCCATAGTTCTGGAGGGAGTGGATTATTTCCAGCCCATTCATATACTCCAAGTACCTATCATCAGCAAACATTAATTACACCAACTATTGATTTTAGATCATAAATCAAAGAATCAGAGACTTGAGACCATACTGAAAGCCACATTTTCCCCCAAGAAGTAATTGCAGTTGCACCACCGTGATCCAAGATCCATTTCCGTGCATTCTCTACACCACCCTGCCCATCTTCAGCTTCTTCGCCAAGCAATCTCAAAGTAACATAACTCAGCACAGAACCAAACATAGTGCTTGGGCCCTCAATATGTAAACCCCAACCCCCATCTCTATTCTGCATTGACATAAATCATCCTATTAAGTTATGGAACTCATTTCCACATGCTATGGATCTTCATATTAGTTCTGTTTGGTTGATTCTACACCATAACTCTAAAAAATAAGCAATCTACTAGGCATAATAATTATTCTTTTTGCAGTAAAATATCATCAACATGAAATAGAAGTTGGACAAACAAACGTTAAGCAATTCCTTTCCCTTTTTTCTTTTTGATATCTATGAATTTCTGGACCCACACCTGAACTATTTTGACGGGGCAATTACTTCCTACATTCTCGTCAAGAAAACTGGTGAAACATTAAATTTTGCGGAAGCAACCACTATCAATTTAACCCGCTCCCTCTAATCTCTCCACTGTTCACATAGGCTCTTGTTGGCTATTAATCCCAACCATGGTGGTTAAACACAAATAACGCTTGATTTAAACAGAAAAAGTACTCATTAAGATTTTAGGCCACCAAAAGGTAAAAACAAAGAGAAAAAATCTTGCCTGATGATTGTATAGGTATCTGCAAATCTCACGTTGGTGTTCTGTAGATAAGACAGCATTCAAGGCGCCTGTAATGGAAAGAGTAATGACCTGTAATGATAAACCAACATAACATTTTACGTGGTTAACAATGCAGTAGAACAGTGCTATATCATACATGTTCCTCGGAAGCTCTAAACATAGATATACTAAACCAAATTCTAAAAAGTTATATACATTGCAAATGCTGCTTCATAAAAATTCTCTTACCAAACCAGGAAGTAGAAACATTGGACCGCCATAGTCTCCAGGCCAGTGACCATCATCTGCCTGGATTGTTGAATAAAAATTCATAGCCCTTCTTAGTGTCTGCGTTACTGCCTCCTCTACCACGTCTTCTTTCTCTTTAACTTTGATTTGCGGTAAATTGACAAAGGATGAATTCTCCTTGGCAAACTGCAATTGAAAAATCAGAAATTGATAACTAGAACCCCTGATCCAAAATGTAGTTAAAAACAATACTAAACACTAAAGATCCCTAAAACCCTCTAGAAGTCCTGTACTAGGAAACCACCATAACTAGTGACTTTCAGTATTAAAATGATGTAGCAGACTTGGTTTTTGGACAAATTAGAGAAAAGGGGGCATGGATCAAGGAAGTGTGAAGATGAAATTTGAAAGCTGAAGGACCTGCATACGCATGAGGATATCAGAACTATGCTTCTTCTCGAATCTGTGATCGTAGAAGTGCTGGCGAGCATTTTGTATCTGTTGAAGATCTTCCGGTGAGCCGAGTTCGGGATGAAAATGCCACACTTGGCGGCCGACGTGGTTGTTGAGGGTTGAGAGCCATCGGCCTGCGTTAGAAGGATCTGAAGGTACGGTATCGGCCCCAACTTTAAGCTGCCACATTTTTTGGTTGAATTGTAAGAATTGTAAGAGTTTTGGTGTGGCTGCTGTCCTGTATTTATGAACAAGAATCCAGCCACGGCGCCAACTGATGAACACGTTGGCCGGTTTTTAAGCAAAATTATATTGACCCGAACCGATATGGACCGGTTCGCGTCGGTCCACTGTTTGGCCGAAATTAACCCTAAACCCATTCCTTTTAATTGTTTGTGATTATGATAATTAATCATCTTATTGTCATTAATTAAATGCTTTCATAATAAAGACTTTTCAAGTCGTAACCATCAACTTAATTAATTAATTCTTATTATCACTAATATGCTTTTCAAGTCCACCCAGCTGTCTTCATTCCAAACGGAGAGCTCTCTCACCGGCAACCGCCAACCGCCAACCGCCAACGGCTACTTTATATATATATATCAAAAGAACAATCCCGTTCTTCTCATTTCTCCTCCTTTCACTTCCACTTGTGCTTAACACTCTCGTCTCTAAGGTACCATTTTTCTTTCCCTATATTCTCTTGGTTTATGTAGGTTATGGCATTACTGCATTTTACGTTATTGGAGACCGATTGTTAGGTTGAAGTTGCAAGTTTATTTGAGATAAAGATTATTGGAGGTTTCATCTAGATTGTTAGCCAAATTTGGCAGAAGAAAATAATTGCCAAAGTTAGTGTGGTTTCTGAGGTTATGGGTTGCACTCAATTGTCTAGAATTCTTCATGATGTGCATATAATGGACTACACTGAAATTGATATAGATATGTATTTTGATTCTTGTTGTTTCCTTGAATATAAACGAAAATTCTTTCTCAAACGTTTCTCTTAATTTTATTTTTTTTTTCAAAAAGTTTTCCTCTAAGAAGTTTTCTAAAAAATGCTCATATTTCTTTTTCAAGCTCTGTTTACAGAATGTTCTCTCAAACTTTTTTACCTTATTTGCAGGCCTTTTTCCGTACAACTTTTTTTTCAAAAAGGTTTCTCAAAAAACTTACAAAATCTCCTTCAAAGACATTCTTCTAACTTTTTTCTTTTCAGTTTTGCTTTTGCAAAATTCTTCTCGTTCGAACCTTTTCTCTTGCTTTTTCTTTCCAGAAAACTCTTTTATAAGAAGAGCCGAGGGCGTTGGCTGCGTGCCAGGCAATGAGCGGCATGGCACGAGCGGTCAAGCAAAGCTTAAAAAAGCTCTTTACAAAATATTTCACTTGAAATTCTGTTTACAAACTCTTCTCAAAGTTCTCTCTTCAATTTTGGGTGTACAAAAAGAAAATACATTTCATAAAACTTTCAAAGAACTCCAAGAGCGTGGAGGCTTCGGCCGCGAGCACCAAGCAATGAGCGGCAAGGCAGCATGCACACATTGTGCGCGGGAGATGCTGCCTTGGTGCTCGTCCTGGCACAAGCAGTCAACATTTTCTTTAATCAACTTTTTACAGGATGTCGTCTCCAACTTACTTTTCTTCATTTCTTTTCTAAAAACTATTTCCAAAACATATTTTCAAACCTTCTTCTCTTCGATTCAGTTTTGTTTTTGCAAATCATTCTCTTTTCCAAAACGTTTTCTCAAACTTTCTTCTCTTTCATTCTTCTTTGCAAACCCTCTTTTCAAAATCTCTTTCCAAAACATTTTCTCAATGTTTTTTCTCTTCAATTTTGTTTTTACAATAAAATTGTGATTTCCAAAATATTTTTTCATACTTTTTTCTCTATGATTTTCTTTTTTTTGCAAAATTTCTCTCCTTTCCAAACCAATTTTCTCAAAGGGTGTTTGAAGGATTCAAGTAAATATCATTGATCAAACGACACACGAGTCCTAGACTTGGTTTTGTTTTATCATACTTTTTTCTTGTATGAATTGAGAGTAGGAGACTTGAATCATGAATCTTTTTATTCACTTACAATGACGTCAATAAAACTAAACTCTTGTTGGCTTTTTCATCGAACATTCAACTTGTAAAGTGAGTTCCATTTGATTGTGTTTGTTGTTTAATTATCTAAGTTCTGCGATCTTAATGAAACTTAGTTCCATAATCTGACTCTTCGAAAAAAAGAGTCATCGATTCAATTACATGAAATTCAATCGACCATTTTTTTACTAACTTTCTATTATTTATTATTTTGATTTAGTTACATATGAATCTCATTTTCTGATTATAAAAACAAAATAGTCAAAATTTATATTTACTCCAATAAAAGAAAAGTATTGATCATAAAGGTTTAGAAAGAGCGATATCCTCTTTCACAACAATGCTCAATATCAGAATTCAAACTCTCTACATCTTCCATTTCCATGGCGGATTCCTCTTTACTTTCCCTAATTCTCATCCTTTTTCTCCTCTTCAATTTATGCAAATGGTGTTCAATTAACATCACACTTAACCCAATAAATACAGTCCCCAAAATACCCCCACTCACCGCCACAACCACCACTGCCACCCATTTCCCTTTCCCTCCTTCCTCTTCATCGTGTGGGATCACTACCCATATCGCCGCCACGTACCCCGTCGCCATAAACGCCGCCGCCGCCCACATCACCTTCTGCGCCACCGCCACCACCAGAATCTGCGGCTTCCGCCGGAACGGAATCACGCTGATCAAAACGATCACAAGGGCCAAGGAAATGAACAGAGCGACGACGTTGCATACGGTGAAGATTTTGAAAGCTGTCGTGTCGCCCACCGTGGATTGACCGAGTTTTTTCTTACTTTTCTCGTCAACTTGTTGGTTCACTCCGCCCGGGGGGTTTATCCCGGCGGCGAATGTGACGGTTGCGATTAAAATCGAGACTAAAACGATTGTGTTTCTTGCGTTTTGGAGGCCTTCCGTGTAGATTTTGACACGCTGCCGTTTCGCGGGGGAGGAGCTGTAATTGGTTGTTGTAATTTGGGGCGATTTTTTAGGATTAGATTTTTTGGATTCGGATCGGATTGGGGTTGTTGGGGGGAGAAGTTCTTGGCTTTTGTCGTCCACGTGACTCCACCAGGAGGGGCTGGAGGAAGATGCGGCCGCGTTGGTCCGATATGTGGAGGATATTTCTGTGGTGGTGTCTTGTGAAGGGGATAGAATTTCGGCGTTTCTCCGGCCACCCGATTTGATCAGAAGGTCTTCGAGTCGGCGAATTTCGGGTGTGTCTTGGGTTTGGTCGAGTATGTCGAGGGCGGTTTGGCCTCTGTAGTTTCGGGAATTTATCTCAACCCCTGTTTTTCTGATTAGATACTCCGCTATCTGCAATCAATATATATATTTAAGATGGCTCGTTCAAGTTTTGTATATATGAATCAAGACGACATTATATTAATCACCTGATATCGATGTCCGGCGATAGCCAGTTGAAGCAGAGTGTTACTATAACGATCGCGAGAGTGCAAGAGGTTGCCTCCATTACAGACATGGAACAAGTACACAAAGGCATCGTATCGACCATACCGAACAACGAGATGGAAGACAGTTTCTCCTTCTTTGGTCGATTGGTAAAACGCGGAAGACGCCATCAACAAGAAATCTTCAAGAACTGCAACTTTCCCGTTCATGGCGGCCAAGTGCAATGGCGTGTACCCGTTCTTGTTGTAATGCATCGCCATGTTTGCATCTCGTTGTAGTAATGTCCATACCATCTCTCTTACCCCTTTGCTGCAAGCAATGTGCAACGCCAAGTTTCCGTTCAAATCTGCCATTTCTGCTACTCTTGGACTTGCATTTACTAGCTCTCTTACTACATCTGTCGTTCATAAACCTCAAAAAATTACGTAAAATTCAAATGCTGAGAGTAAGAATGAAACTTGTAAATGGTTTTTGACAAAGCAAGTTTTAAATGTGAGTTGTATGTACCTGTGTGTCCATTGGAGGCAGCAACATGAATACAAGTTTGATCATAAGCATTTTCTTCCAAACAACTTGAAATTCCAATTTCAACCAACAAAAAGTTCACCACATCAAGATGACCGTTGGAACAAGCAACAAAAAACCCACTTAAATTCTCAATATTCCGTTTATAAACAACCCCACGATTGGTTTCAAAAAGCACTTTTACAATCTTCACATGTCCATATCTACAAGCTTCATGAAATGGCGTTTCCATGTTCTTGTTCTCTGCCACAACCATCTCAGGACATAACTCCACCACTTCCTTCGCCATCTCAACATGTCCCAATCTCGACACGAGATGCAACACCGTGTCCAAAGCCTCCTCGGTTCGTTGCCATATGATCGTTTCATTATTCTCTTTCACTAAGCTCAAAAACCCTGCATTCGTCTCGATCGCTTGAATGAGATCCTGATCCATACTAAACGAATCAGTTGAAGTAGACAATAAGAGATTGAATGAAGGAGGACTAATGGAGGAATGAGAGGTTTTTATCGGTGGAAGTTTGGTAATGATCCATCAATCAAACTAAAATTCTTGGAAGGTTCTTTATGCTTGACTTGCAAAAGGTCAATCGACATTTCACTTAATGTTGTTTTCACACTACACGTGTCTTGATTCAAATGTTTTTGGGCGAAAGAAATGGGTTTTTTCCTTGAAGTTTAGGGGGTGGCCTACAATACCTTGCCTTTGTAGAAGTTCTCTCCACGCTTTGGAAATGAGACACTAATTGACTTCTGCTCAAAAGGATTTTTGTTTGGTTGTGCATGAATTGGAATTTACTAGGTAGGAGAGAGGGGGATTTTATATATACACTAAATCTATTTTGCACAATATTGAACTAAACATATATGACGCAGTGGTGAGGGTATTACGTCAAGTTAATAGCTCAAATTAGTTATTTATAGTATTAGGGGAAAAGAAAAAGGACAATTAACTGATTAATTTTGAAATACTAACTAATTTAATTTAGAACCTAAAACTAAAGCTGATTATCTAATAATTCTATATTTGGATTTAATGGTGAAACTAATTAATGTTTTTTTTTAAGAACAAAAAAAAAAAGAGCACGCCCAGTGGGACTCGAACCCACAATCGCCTGATTAGAAGTCAGACGCCTTATCCATTAGGCCATGGGCGCTTATGCTTTCAACATCAAAACTTTTTTATAAATTCTTATAGTCATTAATTTTGAAGGTTTTTTTTATTTCTTCTTTTCATCTAAAAAAATAAAAAAAAAAAGTTTATTTTAAATAACAAAAAAATTAGCAACGAAAATGTGGATATTTTAATAGGGCGTAGTGGGAGTGATTTTTTTTTTTTATAGTGCCACGTCATGACCACTAGATTTAAGGAAAAAGTTAGGATTTTTAACATTTTTTTAAAAAAAAGTCTTTTCTAGACATTTTAAATTAAATTGAATAAATAAGAAATTTTCGTACAAATTATCCTTTTTGTCCTTTTTTTTTTTTTTTTATTAAGGAGGGGTCCCACTAACGGTACATTTGACAAAATCCCAATTCCCGTTCCGTCCATCTTCCACCACTCATTTCTCTATCCCTTCCTCCCAACCCCAACGGTACTTTCTTTTTCTTTTCTTTTTCTTTTTCTTACAATTTCTATATAATCCTTAGCTTAATAATGATGTAATGATTATTCCTTCCTTGGCTTTGTGTATTCTCTTCTTTTTTTTTCATAATCGTTGTCTCCTTATTATGAATTTTCTTTAATTATTGTTAAACGAGGAAGTTGTTGAAAATATTTACAAAATATTAGTGAATTTTCAAATTCTATTGATAAATATATTTTTATGAGTCTTTTGGGACTACGACGGTACAAAACTATAATAACTAATTCTAGGGAAATACTGTTTTAAAACTTTCGATTTGCTACGGTTTTACTGTTTGACATTTTATTTTTTGTTATAGTGTTTACTATTTCATTCTCAAACTAAAATAATTTACACTACAAATACATATTATTATAAGTCAAACTAAAATAACATACCCATGATACGAACTATTCTAACTCAACTATAATGATCTGAGAGTATAATAACTCACTTTGTGAATATTTTAGTTCATTTTGTTATATTTGAAAATGTCAATTTAGAAAAAAAAAAAAAGATAAAAATATATTTCGAATTTATCCAAAGGTTATGGCTTGTTTAATACTCATTTAGTTTTAAAATTTAAAATTTAAACTTATAAGCACTCGTTTTCTAAATTTTTTGTTTTGTTTTCTACTTTGGTCAACGTTTTAGGAAAAAACAAATCAAAATTTAAAAACCCTTGGTTTATAAAAACCTTGCTTTTGTTTTTAAAATTTGAACTATCGTAAAGGAATGAGAGAAAACAGACGTAATTTTAAAAAATAAAAAATAAAAATTGTTACTAAAGAATACATAAAATTTTGGTATTGTATTATTATAGTTAGATGTTGAAGTATTATTAGATATAACACCTTATTTACAAAGTCTCCTAATAAAATATTGGATACAACACAACGCATCAAAACAAATAAGCGACAGAAGCTAAGAAGATTGATTTTCAAACCACACAATTTCTCGCAACATTAGAAATAGCCTAATCCGCTAATTTATGATTCACACTCCAATTTCATCCAGACGACCCTATAAAAGTTACCTAAACTATTGTTTGAGTCATACTCTAACGAGCGATAAATCAAGTTTCTTAGTTTCAATCATGATAAGTTTTTTCAACAAAATATATTAAGAAAATAATAAATCGATGATAACTCTTTTTCTAACAAAGCTTTTTCTATTTTGTTTTTTCTTTTAGGAAACATTGATTTACATTATTAGTTGTGTAGTCACTGTTTTGGAAATTATTGAATTCCAAAAGAACACAACCTGGAAATTGAAGATTCAAATAACAAAATTATCATTGTGTTTAATTTCAATACATTTTCTACATCTTACAAACTATTTTAATTAAGTTATTCTTCACTAACAAAATAAAAGAAAGAAAGAGCAAAAAAACAAACAAAGTATAATATTTTTACAAAAGTTGTAAGTAAAATTTTAAATAACTCTTCGATAATTACTGACTAATAACTTTTTTTTACCGCTTGAAATGTCACGAATTTTACCCCAGAAAATTAATCCCATAGTACGCCGTAAAAACTGCTCGGGTAACAACCTTCCTCCGCCGTCGTTTGCTCGGAAAAATAACCGTAACCGAATTCCGCCGCCAACGGCATTGCCACGGACTCCCACCATTCCCATGACTCAGTAACCAATTTGAACTCGTTCAACGACTCAGTACCAAAATCGTCTTCAATATTCGGCAACTCGACGATCTCACTCAGCTCCTCCTCCTCCGACGGCAATGCAGCGGAATTCAAATGGACCATCGCTGCGGCTTTGGCGGCGGCAGCCTGAACATCCTGCGGCATGAGCGACGCCGGCCTAGGCAAAAAGTCTGCAAGTTCAGGGTAATTGAGGATGGCAGAGTCGCCTTTGATGCATAAAGCGGCGGCATCGTGAGCACGTGCCGCCATCTCCGGAGTCGGAAAAGTGCCGAGCCAAATTCGGGAATTCTTACGGGGTTGCCGGATTTCCGATACCCATTTCCCCCAGCTCCGCTTCCGTACGCCTCGGAAAACAGGGTGTTTGTTGCAATCTCTTGGTCTTTTGCCGGCCGGCCGAGTAGTGGGAAGAGGGGTGGTTTTGTTTTGGGGATTTGAATTCTTTGGTTTTGCCATGATTTTGTGAAGAGAGAGAGAGTGGGTTTTAGTTTGTTTTATATGAAAGCACTGTTGAAGTATAACAATGGAGGATATGAGAAAACAGAGGAGAGTTGAAGGCTTTTGTAGGGAATTTCGTCGGGGCCGCTCTTTGCGAAAAGGATTTTCTTTTCTAATTCAAATTTGAACAAAAAATAGTGTGATTAAGTATTAATTAGTGGACACTAATGAGTGACCATTTTAAGATAAGTGAAAAAGAAAAGTTTAGTGATCTTATATTAATTATCTATTAGATATTTATTAGAATTTTTCCTTTCATACCTATTCTCTCCAACACGAGTGACCATTAATGATCAAAATCCATTTCCAGACCAAACCTCTACCTTACTTACTATAGTTGGTTTAGTAATGTTTAAATCGACTCGTCGATATAAACATGTAATTTTTTCTAAAGTTATAAGTTTAGACTTTTCCCAAACACACACCGACCATACTCCTTTTTTATCTCCAACCAACCGTCTTTGATATGATAGGTCGGTTTGGGTTTTCGGTTAATCATGCTCACTGTTACTCTCCAACATCCCTTTATCATGTTATTGTTATCATTGTCGTACAATTGATCTTTGCTCAAAGTTGCATAGTAGATTAATGAAAAAAATTTCTAGTACTTCGGTGGCACTTGTTTCCTTTATTAAGACTAGTCGTTTTTTTTTTTTCTTTCATAAAGAATTATTTTATATCGTTGGAACTCACAACCTTTTAAATAACATTAATGTGACAATCAATTAACTGAAGTAGTATTTACTCATACTATCGTAGTTTATAGATTTTTTTTCACTGTTGAAAAATAAAACATGTGTGGTGTTGTAATAGGGAAGGAAGCTCGTATGTCCAATGATGGAGTGTTAGATGGTGCCACGACGGTGGTGATGACAGTGATATAAAAGTTTTTGTAGTGAATAATGCATAAACGAGAAAGTTACGCTTGTTCCAATCTATTATATAAATATAAAGTTGCAATTTCATTCGGAAAGTTTCTCTCAATTTCTTAATTACGATTTCACATATCATAAAACAAAATGCTTAAACTTCTAGTCAAATATAAAAAACAAAATTCTTTTTCTTTTAGTTTTTTAATTTATGCTTAGTTTTTGTAGAACATTAGTAGATAGTAGATGACGAGATGCATAAACTTCATGGGTAGAAATAACGTATTTACTTACCGACCTATAATTTTTTGAAAAATATAAAATAAAAAAAGACATAGTTATCTAAACTAAATTCTTAAAAAAGAACTGAATTGGTCAATAATTTATTAAACACGAACCCAACAAATCAAAATTACAAATTTTTTAATCTAAACACAAGATTACTAGACACTTTTAAACTTAAAGAATTCTACATGAACAAAGTACACTATATGTTCGTTTGTTATTTTCATATCAATTAATCTACATAGAGTTGTTAAAGTGAAAACGTTAAACCATAATCAACAAGTATGACTTCCCTTTAAATTTTCGAAGTTCAAACCTCCGAATCTCACTTGTTATAAAAGAAAAAAAAGGGTAACAAATTGAATCATTAATATATTTAAGTGTAGTGTTTTTTTCAATCAATATCATTGAGACTAAAAATAACAAGTTAAATCATTAATGAATCAAGATCATCTAAAATAAATAATGTTGGATTTTAGTCGAAAGATATACCCCTAATGCCTAAAGACAACTAAGAGAATCTTGTAAATAATATAGTTAAAAATAAATAATATTCCATTTTTAAATGAAAAAAAAATTATATATATGATTTTTTTAGAATATTATATATATGATTTTGATTATTGATTTAGAAATAAGAATAAAAATATATTTGTATCATTTTATACGATTTGTATTTATTTGCACTGTCTTTGGTATCATAATTCATAGAGTAGTAATTATAAGGATTTAATCATTAATATATATGATTTTGAATTATTGTTCATTTTTTTTCTTTTTTGAGAATGAATTATTATTGTTGATTAGAAATATGACAATTTGGTTGAAATTGATATCACGTAATAATAATAATAGAAAATTATTATTAATTTTTTCGTCATTGGCTAATAAATATAAAAAGAATTATTTTGTATAAAACAAATATATTTAACCGATCTATCAGTGTATAAAATACGAAAATTTTGAATATTTTTTTTTTAAAAAATATATTTTAAACTTAAATAAATTAATAGAGAAAAGAATAAAATAATTTTGTGAAAATTAAGCTCCGTACAGTTGAATGGCTAAGTGCCTTATTGGGCCGCTCTAGGCCCAACAAGAAAGAAGGAAGATCAACGTATGGATGAAAACGTTTTGAGTTTGATCATAAACTTCCTAAACTCTTCTCATATTGTTGTTATTTAAAGATAATAATCATAAATAGATTTTTTTTATTATTATTATTTTAGATATGGTTGTTCGCCGGACAAACGTATTTTGTGGGGTTAAATTTGTGTTGATGTTGATTATGATGGGATACGATTCGTTTTCTAATATTCAATTCTGTCTCGATTGAATACTTACGCTTCATTTATGTTCAAAACAACTCTAAACCTTCTAAATTTAGTGAATTCTCTTTATATTTTATGGAGTAAAGACTTTTGCCCAATTTCACTATTTAAAAATTTATGTCAAACTTCTTTATTATAGTTTTTTGGTAGACTTTGTGGGCTTGAGCTTTGTTGGTTCATGGATCAAACTCATGAGACTCAAGTACACGAGTTTGGTTCATATTTAGTATTCGACCTAAATTAAGTTATTCTTACACAATTAAACTTTAGCTTAAATAAATAATATTTAATTAGATAAAAAAAAAAAACTAACTTGATCTAATGATCTTGGGACACATGTCAAACTTTAGTTAGTTCCGAATTCAATTATCTGTATTCTTCATCGTTAATTTGGTAATAACGTAACAATTTGACATTGGTCCAAAATATCTATTTTATTTTTAGATTTCAAATTTTTATATTTCTAGACCATAACATTTTTAACCTTCAAATTTCAAGAAAATAATCATTTCCTAACTTCAATAGGTAAAGCCAATTAGCTAGTTAATTAAAAATAATTGTAATTAATTAAGTTTAATTACTTTTCGTCATTATTTAAATTAAGAATTAATTTTTCACTCCAAAGTTATCTTAAATTAATTAATAAACGCATTAACATCGTAAATTAAAAGTGAATATTTAGTTAGAAATTAAAGTTAAAAATTGTAAATCCTGAAATATAAAAACCAATCACCATATTAAAACAAAACTCTTATCTTGATTGATGAAATTTCAAAATTTTGAAGACTAAATATAATTTAAAATCAACATCTAAATTTAATAACTACGGTGTAAAATTTTGAAACTTAGAAATCAAATACATTGAGGAGTAAAAAAGGAAATAATGATCGATATACCCTTGTTTAATTTATTTACAAGCGTAATTAATTCAAGATTTACAATTCAAAGTGAGCATAGCTTAACTAAATACATTCACCCTCACTCGTATCCTATTATACTAATTAAATTTGTACGTGGCACATCGTAACTTTATGTTATTTAAAGTCATATGTGCAATGTTCGGTATCAAATTTGAAATTAGGTGAATAAATTTGTTGAAATATGATAACCAATAAACAACACAATTAGAAACTTTAAAGGGATTAGCGATTACAAATATGTTTTTAATTAAGTTTGATTATTGGGAGAGAAAATCTAGTTAGTGATCTAAAACCCACCACACTAATTATTATTATTACCACCAAGAAGTCAACCAAAAGAAGAAACATGAACACATTTTTTTCAATTGTGAAAAGTACTTTTTTGAGTCAATGTTAATATAGTAATCATAATAATTATTATTATTATTGAGATGGGTATCCTACTCTTACCAATAACACCATAACTGCTTAACAAAGCATTTGAAAAATGATAATGCTTTTCTAATGGGTTTGAATATGATCATCTCTCATGGCTTGAATTGGATTAGAAGTTAGAGATCAAAAGGAATAAGAAACTGAATATTTGTTAAGGTTTGTTCACCTAATTCTATACATTCATATGTCAACCTCTCTTTACATTAATTTTTTTCATTATTTGTTCATACAATACAATATAATAATTAGTGAGTCCAACTTTTAGGATTATTATAAGCTTGAAGGTAAAAACAATTTGAATAAAATGGTTTTTCAATTTAATTATAAATCAATGTCACTTGGTAACTGAAATGTTACATTTATATTTTCGTAATCATTTTCCTAAAACTTCAATATTAGAAGTTTTGGAAGTTGTCACTTAGTTCGAAAGGTTTTGGAAAATTCAAACTAAGCAAGAATCAAGAAAAATTCGAAAGATTTTGGGAATTCTCCCTTAGTTCTCGGGGCTAAATAAAAAAAGTGTCAAGGGTTTAGGGTTTTGTAAGAATATCAAAACTATTGGGTTTCCAGGGATATTTCATTTATTTGATATATCTCTTTATTTTCAAAATTTTAATAATAAACACACTATTTCGGTAACGCATTCGGTCCAAGATGTACAAAGAAATTTCCTTGAAAGAGGTTTTTAAAATTTGATAAGAATCTTGGAGTCGACCTCGATCGAAATCTACCGAGAAAAAAAAAGTTATCAATTTTCTAAAACCATGGTACTTTTGAAATATAAAATCAAAATGGTGCTAGTTTTGTACGTGTAAATCCAACAATAATTTTCTTTAAGTTTTTCCTTCTTTCTCTTTAGTCTACGTTGATTGTTTTTTTTAATAATTAAAAAATAATAATTGGGTATTTCATGTTTTTAATGATAAGATTATATTATTATTATTTTGTGGGTCTTTCCAAGTCCGTAGATGGAAACATTTTCCGACCAAAAGGCTGTATGATGGTCTGCACGTCCCATGAAGATTATTCTATGTTTTGCTGTCCCAATCCTTTAATAATCTTCACACAAAATCTAAATATTTCTAATCTATACCAAAAAATACACATATTCTCTCCAAAACTTTATAACCATTATTAATTTTCATTAATCAAATTATTATATTATTTGTAACTCGTGACATTGTTGTTATGGTTTCTAATAACCAAATGTAATTAATATTAAATTCCAACATGTAATTTCATTAGAAAAATAAACTATTATATATATATTTTTTAAAGAAATAAAGCAATTTGTTTATTTATTTATTTATTGTTGTGGGGATGAAATTGGTATTTCTAAAATTTCAACAAATTTTTTAATTAGAGTAGACATCACTCAACCAACCTTTAGTTTTCAATTGATTTGCTATATTTTACTAGGGTCGTCTTAAAGAAATAAATCATTTTTATATTAGCATTTAATCATGCTTATATGTAACAAAATTTCATAATTATTATTCTCAAACTTTGAGCCAACTTATTTATATAAATTTAATTTAATACAAAATTAGGAGTTAGCAATCTTTGTGATGGAGTTGATGTTCGAAAAAATAGGTGAAGTAGTTAGTAGACATCGCTCCACCAACCATTGTTTTCCACGTGTCCATATTTTTATATGTGTCATCTTAATTATGTTTTTTTAGAAATGTTTAATTAATTATGTTAATCTTGGTTATAAAAAGTACTCTTATATTAATTAAGCTAAGTAACAATTAGTTTTATGACACCCTATTGTTATTAAATGAAACTCAAGATATTTGTAAATGAATAAAATAATTTTCATCTTTTAACACTCAAATTATTTTACCTTGCATGGAGGTTTTGTTATGAAGTGTAAATATTTTGTCAAATGTTTTATTTTTGATAAATTTTATTAAAATTTGTTGAAGAATAACAAAATCGGGTCAGTTTGGGTCTAACTTAGTAGATAAAGACATCGATGGAAGTTGATTGTTGGAATTCGTTAGAATTTAATTTCTATTATTTTAAAGTTAAAATTTTGAATTTTAATTTATTATTTTTTTAATTTTTATGTTTGAAATTTCCACGTAATGATGAGAAGCATGCAAAAAGGAGTATTATTTAATGGAAGAGGTGCATATAAATGGGCAAAAAGAATGCCCACTTCTATCCACGACCGAGAAAAGGGCTTTACTATCTTTTTGTTTCAAATTTCCCAGAATGAACGTGTCCGACACTGTTGGCGTGTCGCATCCCATCGGAGTCGACGAGTCGTATCGTCCTCTTCCTTCTCTCTACTTGGCCTTCTCCTTCATCTGGCTTCTCTCCGCTTGCTCCTGGACTGTTAACACTTACAAGAATCGTCACTTTCAGGTTCAACTTAGTACTTTCATTCTTCTTCAGCTTTAGACTTGATTTGCTTGATTTTCATCATTCTTTTTGTTGGTCCTGAATTCTTGAACTGAACACTAAATGTTCAATTGCTGTATCGATGGAGCCTACTTTGACCGTTTCAATTCGATTAAATCATACTTTATTTCATGTATCTCTTTATCTTGATATATTAA